>NC_092715.1:220200846-221400846 GCF_047496885.1 Scyliorhinus torazame | reverse complement strand
TCCCCACCATTGGCCATCTATTGGCGCTAAAATCTCCCATGCGGCTGCACGACCTGTGTTAAACCCTGATGTCGGGACTTGGTCCCTTTCAATAAAATTCAGCCGATTTTGGCAGACATTCACGATACGCAAGAGATAATATGCTAACAATTTCCCGGGGGCTATTCCTGAGTTCCGACTTTGACTTTTGTGGAAAATCAGCAGATCAGTGAAATTGCAGGAATTGGATTCATCATTTTCTTGTGCGTTTTGGAATTTTTCTGTTTTGTTACATTTCAGATCATAGAATCGAGGATCACATTTTAGGTTTGAGTAATTTTATGACGCTGTCTTAAAATAAATATTGATATTCGTCATTTAATTAAATGACATAGGCAGATTGGATGTAGGTGACAAATCAAACTGAAGTATATTTTTAGATCAAAACACCTAACAGATTTATGAATTAATTTTAATGCTAACAGATTATTTATATGACTCATATACTTCAACAATTTATGTAACTCTGGTTTATATAAGAAAGATTTTCACTGGGAAATGGTGGGCATATGCTACTTCCAGCTGAATAACAATTTTCTTATTTAACGAAATGGAAAGAACCTGATGCCTGACTTGTCCTTTCCTTTTACAGATGCCATCACCTATTCAGTTATTCAGGTCACAGAGGGCTACAAATATCCCAGTTGAGGAATGTGCAATTATTTTAATCAACCTTGTTACTTTCTGTCTTCAGTTATTTTAGTGAGGACTTCTTCAGGGTTAGAACAAAGAACAAAGAAATATACTGCTCAGGAACAGGCCCTTCAGCCCTCCAAGCCTGCGTCAACCTTGCTGCTTGTCTAACCTAAACCATTCTACACTTCTGGGGTCTGTATCTCTCTATTCCCATCCTATTCATGTATTTGTCAAGGCGCCCCTGAAACGTCACTATCATACCTGTTTCTACCACCTACTCCAGCAGCGAGTTCCAGGTACCCACTACCCGCTGTGTAAAAACCTTGCCTCATACATCTCCTCTAAACCATTCCCCTCGCACCTTAAACCTATGCTCCCTAGTAATTGACCCCTCTACCCTGGGAAAAAGCCTCTGACTATCCACTCTATCTATGCCCCTCATAACTTTGTAGACTTCTATCAGGTCACCCCTCAATCTCCATCATTCCAGTGCGAACAAACCGAGTGTATCCAACCTCTCCTCATAGCTAATGCCCTCCATACCAGGCAATCAATATCCTGGTAAACATCTTCTGTACCCTCTCCAAAGCCTCCACATCCCTCTGGTACTGTGGTGACTAGAATTGAACACTATATTCCAAGTGTGGCCTAACTACGGTTCTATACGATTGCAGCGTGACTTGCCAATTTTTGTACTCAATGCCCCAGTCGATGAAGGTATGCCGCATGCCTTCTTGACAATCTTCTCCACCTGCGTTGCCACTTTCAGTGACCGTGAATCTGTACGCCCAGATCTCTCTGCCTGTCAATACTCTTAAGGGTTCTGCCATTTACTGTATATTTCCCACCTGCATTAGACTTTCCAAAATGCATTTCTTCACATTTATCCAGATTAAACTCCATCTGCCAGCCCTCTGCCCAAGTCTCCAATCGATCTATATCCTGCTGTATCCTCTGACGATCCTCATCGCTATCCTCAATTCCACCAACGTTTGTGTCGTCCGCAAACTTACAAATCAGACCTGTTCCATTTACCTCCAAATCATTTATATATACAACAAACAGCAAAGGTCCAGCATTGATCCCTATGGTACACCATTAGTCATAGCCCTCCATTCAGAAAAGCACCCTTCCACTGCTACCCTATGATCAAGCCAGTTCTGTACCCATCTTCTCAGCTTACCTCTGATCCCTTATCAAAGGTCTCACTGAAGACCATGTAGTCAACATCCACTGCCCTACCTTCATTAACTATCTTCTTCACTTCCTCAAAAAGCTCAATCAAGTTAGTGAGACACAATCTCCCTTTCACAAAACCATGCTATCCCTTGCTAATACCTCCACTTGCTTCAGTATGGGAATAAATCATGTCTCGAAGAAACCTTTCCAATAATTTCCGTACCACTGACGTCAGGCTCACCAGCCTGTAAATTTCCTGGATTAACCTTGCTACACTTCTTAAACAAAGGAACAACACTAGTTATTCTCCAGTCCTCTGGGACCTCACTGATGCCAGTGAGGACACAAACGTTTCTGTCAAGGCCTCAGCTATTTTCTGCCTGGCCTCCCTCATTATTCTGGGATAAACCCCATCAGACCTGGGGGAATTATCTGCCTTATTGTTTTTCAAAATGCCCAACACCTCCTCCTTTTTCATCTCAATGTGACCCAGACTATCTGCACACCTTTCCCCAGACTCAACATCAAACAAGTCCTTTTCTTTGGTGAATACTGATGCAAAGTACTCGTTTAGTACCTGATCCATTTCTTCGGTTCCACGCATGGATTCCCTCCCCTGTCCTTGAGTGGGCCAACCCTTTCCCTGACTACCCTCTTGCTCTTTGTATACGTGTAAAAAGCCTTGGGATATTCCATAATCCTGTTTACCAATAACTTTTCATGACCGCTTTTAGCCCTCCTGACTCCTTGCTTAAGTTCCTTCCTACTTTCTTATATTCCTCACAAGCTTCATCTGTTCCCAGCCTTCTAGCTCTTACAAATGTTTCCTTTTTCTTTTGGACTCGACTCACAATTTCCCTTGTTATTCAAGGTACCGAAACTTGCCATACTTATCTTTCTTTTCACAGGAACAATCCTGAATTCCTATCAACTGACATTTGAAAGACCCCCAGTTCGATTCCCCGCTGGGTCATTGTCTGTGCGGAGTCTGCACGTTCTCCCCGTGTCCAGTTTCCGCCCACAGTCCAAAGACGTGCAGGTTAGGTGGATTGGCCATGCTAAATTGCCCTTAGTGTCCAAAAAAGGTTAGGAGGGTTATGGGGATGGGGTGGAAGTAAGGGTTTAAGTGGGTCGGTGCAGACTCGATGGGCCGAATGGCGTCCCTCTGCACTGTATGTTCTATGTATTTATGTATGAGATCGCGAAGTACTTGAAAGTGCATGGCAAAATAGGTCTGAGTCAGCACGTCTTTGTCAAAGGGAGGCCGTGTCTGACAAATCTGTTAGAGTTCTTTGAGGAACAAAGAACAAAGAAATGTAAAGCACAGGAACAGGCCCTTCGGCCCTCCAAGCCCATTCCGACCATGCTGCCCGACTAAACTACAATCTTCTACACTTCCTGGGTCCGTATCCCTCTATTCCCATCCTATTCATGTATTTGTCAAGATGCCCCTTAAATGTCACTATCGTCCCTGCTTCCACCACCTCCTCCGGTAGCGAGTTCCAGGCACCCACTACCCTCTGCGTAAAAAACTTGCCTCGTACATCTACTCTAAACGTTGCCCCTCTTACCTTAAACCTATGCCCCCTAGTAATTGACCCCTCTACCCTGGGGAAAAGCCTCTGACTATCCATTCTGTCTATGCCCCTCATAATTTTGTATACCTCTATCAGGTCTCCCCTCAACCTCCTTCGTTCCAGTGACAACAAACCGAGTTTATTCAACCGCTCCTCATAGCTAATGCCCTCCATACCAGGCAACATTCTGGTAAATCTCTTCTGCACCCTCTCTAAAGCCTCCACATCCTTCTGGTAGTGTGGCGACCAGAATTGAACACTCTACTCCAAGTGTGGCCTAACTAAGGTTCTATACAGCTGCAACATGACTTGCCAATTCTTATACTCAATGCCCCGGCCAATGAAGGCAAGCATGCCGTATGCCTTCTTGACTATCTTCTCCACCTGTGTTGCCCCTTTCAATGACCTGTGGACCTGTACTCCTAGATCTCTTTGACTTTCAATACTCTTGAGGGTTCTACCATTCACTGTATATTCCCTACCTGCATTAGACCTTCCAAAATGCATTACCTCACATTTGTCCGGATTAAACTCCATCTGCCATCTCTCCGCCCAAGTCTCCAAACAATCTAAATCCTGCTGTATCCTCCGACAGTCCTCATCGCTATCCGCAATTCCACCAACCTTTGTGTCGTCTGCAAACTTACCAATCAGACCAATTACATTTTCCTCCAAATCATTTATATATACTACAAAGAGCAAAGGTCCCAGCACTGATCCCTGTGGAACACCACTGGTCACAGCCCTCCAATTAGAAAAGCATCCTTCCATTGCTACTCTCTGCCTTCTATGGCCTAGGCAGTTCTGTATCCACCTTGCCAGCTCACCCCTGATCCCGTGTGACTTCACCTTTTGTACTAGTCTACCATGAGGGACCTTGTAAAAGGCCTTACTGAAGTCCATATCGACAACATCCACTGCCCTACCTGCATCAATCATCTTAGTGACCTCCTCGAAAAACTCTATCAAGTTAGTGTGACACAACCTCCCCTTCACAAAACCGTGCTGCCTCTCACTAATACCAGAGGTAACAAGGAAGTTAGACAAAGGAGAACCAGTGGATGTCATTTATTTAGATTTCCAGAAGGCCTTTGACAAGGTGCCGCATAGGAGACTGTTAAATAAGTTAAGATCCCATGGTGTTAAGGGTAAGATCCTGGCATAGATAGAGGATTGGCTGACAGGCAGAAGGCAGAGAGTGGGGTTAAAGGGGTCTTTTTCAGGATGGCAGCTGGTGACTAGTGGTGTGCCTCAGGGGTCTGTGCTGGAACCACAACTTTTCACAATATGCATTAATGATCTGGAAGAAGGAACTGAAGGCACTGTTGCTAAGTTTGCAGAAGATACAAAGATCTGTAGAGGGACAGGTAGTGTTGTGAAAGCAAGGGGGCTGCAGAAGGATTTGGACTAGCTAGGAGAGTGGGCAATCAAGTGGCAAATGAAATACAATGTGGAAAAGTGTGAGGTTATGCACTTTGGAAGGAGGAATTTAGACAAAGACTATTTTCTAAATGGGGAAATGCTTAGGAAATCAGAAGCACAAAGGGACTTGGGAGTCCTTGTTCACGATTCTCTTAAGGTTAATGTGCAGGTTCAGTCGGCAGTTAAGAAGGCAAATGCAATGTTAGCATTCATGTCAAGAGGGCTAGAATACAAGACCAGGGATGTATTTCTGAGGCTGTATAAAGCTCTGGTCACACCCTATTTGGAATATTGTGAGCAGTTTTGGGCCCCGTATCTAAGGAAGGATGTGCTGGCCTTGGAAAGGGTCCAGAGGAGATTCACAAGAATGATCCCTGGAATGACGAACTTGTCGTATGAGAAATGGTTGAGGACTCTGGGTCTGTACTCATTGGAGTTTAGAAGGATGAGGGGTGATCTTATTGAAACTTACACGAAAATGCGAGGCCTGGATAGAGTGGACATGGAGAGGATGTTGCCACTTGTAGGAAAAACTAGAACCAGAGGACACCATCTCAGATTAAAGATACGAGATGAGGAGGAATTTCTCTAGCCAGAGGGTGGTGAATCTGTGGAACTCTTTACCGCAGAAGGCTGTGGAGGCCAAATCATTGAGAGTCTTCAAGACAGAGTTAGATAGGTTCTTGATTAATAAGGGGATCAGGGGTTATGGGAAGAAGGCAGGAGAATGGAGATGGGAAAATATCAGCCATGATTGAATGGTGGAGCAGACTCGATGGGCCGAGTGGCCTAATTCTGCTCCTATGTCTTATGGTCTTATGGTCTGAATCCAGGAATGTTTACCTGCCAATCCTGTCTCTCCCTCAACCAAGTCTCTGTCATGGCAATATCATCATAGTTTCAAGTACTAATCCAAGATCTAAGTTCATCTGCCTTACCTGTTATACATCTCGCATTGAAATACAGACCACCAATCCTACAGTGTTCAAAGAACAAAGAACAAAGAAATGTACAGCACAGGAACAGGCCCTTCGGCCCTCCAAGCCCGTGCCGACCATGCTGCCCGACTAAACTACAATCTTCTACACTTCCTGGGTCCGTATCCCTCTATTCCCACCCTATTCATGTATTTGTCAAGATGCCCCTTAAATGTCACTATCGTCCCTGCTTCCACCGCCTCCTCCGGTAGCGAGTTCCAGGCACCCACTACCCTCTGTGTAAAAAACTTGCCTCGTACACCTCCTCTAAACCTTGCCCCTCTCACCTTAAACCTATGCCCCCTAGTAATTGACCCCTCTACCCCGTGGAAAAGCCTCTGACTATCCACTCTGTCTATGCCCCTCATAATTTTGTAGACCTCTATCAGGTCGCCCCTCAACCTCCTTCGTTCCAGTGAGAACAAACCGAGTTTATTCAACCGCTCCTCATAGCGAATGCCCTCCATACCAGGCAACATTCTGGTAAATCTCTTCTGCACCCTCTCTAAAGCCTCCACATCCTTCTGGTAGTGTGGCGACCAGAATTGAACACGATACTCCAAGTGTGGCCTAAGTAAGGTTCTATACAGCTGCAACATGACTTGCCAATCCTTATACTCAATGCCCCGGCCAATGAAGGCAAGCATGCCGTATGCCTTCTTGACTACCTTCTCCACCTGTGTTGCCCCTTTCAGTGACCTGTGGACCTGTACTCCTAGATCTCTTTGACTTTCGTACTCTTGAGGGTTCTACCATTCACTGTATATTCCCTACCTGAATTAGACCTTCCAAAATGCATTACCTCACATTTGTTCAGCAACATCTCCCTGCCTGTTCTTCCTCTGTGTCTAACTGGCCCTATTCTCTCGTTTCCCCTCAGTTATTTCACCTTCTGACCAATTGCTCCAGTTTCCATGCCTCTGCCACACTAGTTTAAGCCTTTCTGTGTGACACAAGCAAACCTTGCAGCCAGGATATTTATGCCCCTCCAGTTTAGATGCAACCTGTTCTTCTTGTACAGGTCCCACCTGTCCCAGACGAAATCCCAATGGTCTTATATCTGAAACTCTCCCACCTACTCCAGCTCTTATACATGTGTTTAGCTGCACTATCTTCCTATTTCTAGTCTTACTGGCCTGTGTGATAGGAAGTAATCCTGAGATTACAACCCTAGAGGTCTTACTTTGTAACTTTCTACCAAACTATCTGAACTCATGCTGCAGGAACTCGTCACTCTTCCTGCCTGTGTCGTTAGTACCAATGTGTATCACAACCTCTGGCTGTTCACCCTCCCCCTTCAGAATGCTCTGTGCCAGTTCAGACACCATGAACCCTTGCACCAGGGAGGCAACATACCATTCTTGAGTCTCTTTCACATCCATATAAGCATTTATCTGTGCCGCTGACTATAAAGTCCCCTCTAACATTTGCTGTTCTGTGCTTTGTCCCTACCTGCTTAACAACAGAGCCAGCCATGGTGCCACTGCTCTGGCTGCTGCTACTGTTTTCCCCTGATAGGCCGTCCACCCCAACAGCATCCAAAACTTGTTAAAGAGGTGGACAGTGTGGTAGTATGCATTAGGGCTCATGTGGGACTGTGAAGACGTGATGCCATTGGCTGACAGATCCCGGGTCCTGGTTGGCTGTTGATCTCTCGCTCCGCCCTGAAGGCGGAGTATAAGAGCCAGGAGTTCTCCCCGCAGCTCCAGTCTGTTGCTGAACTGCGGGGAACAAGTCACGCTTAATAAAGCCTCATCGACTTCATCTCTATTCGTCTCTCGTAAGTCATTGTGCGCTACAATTTATTAAGCGTGCTTAAAGGACTATGGAGCTCAGGAACGCCCCGGAATGCCTGCGGATCAGCCCCCACGCAGTGAACTCAGCAGCAGTTTTTAAACACTGGCAGACTTGTTTCGAAGCCTACCTCCGAACGGCCCCCGGCCGGGTCACAGGAGACCAGAAACTACAGGTCCTGCATTCGAGGGTAAGCCCGGAAATTTACCCTCTCATAGAAGACGCAGAGGATTTCCAGACGGCGTTCGCAGCACTAAAGAGCGTCTACGTTTGCCCAGTGAACCAGATCCACGCACGCTACCAACTCGCAACGAGACGGCAAAGTCCCGGATGATCGCTAGACGAATTCTACGCCGCGCTGCTAATTTTGGGACGGGCCTGCAGCTGCCCACCGGTAAACACGGCTGAACACACGGACATGTTAATTCGCGATGCGTTTGTGGCAGGTATGAACTCTCCCCAAATCCGCCAAAGACTGTTAGAAAAAGAGTCGCTAGGACTCTCAGAGGCACGGGCCCTTGCAGCTTCCCTAGATGTGGCCGCGCAAAACGCCCGCGCGTACGGCCCCGACCGCGCGGCAGCCCCTTGGGCTCCGTGGACCCCCGTCGCGACAACCACCCCCCCCTCACAGGCTTGCGCGGTTCAGACGCCACGTCATCCTGGGGGGGCCCGCTGCTATTTCTGCGGGCAGGCGAAACACCCCCGGCAGCGCTGCCCGGCCCGCGCAGCGATTTGCAAGAGCTGCGGCAAAAAGGGCCATTTCGCGGCTGTGAGCCGGTCCCGGGGGGTCGCCGCTGTCCCCAGAGAAGAAAGAGTCCAACGCATCCCAAACGCTCCCCAACCCCCCCCCCAGCGCCCCATGTGCGACCCGCAGGCGCCGCCATTTTGGGTCCCGGCCACCACGAGGGGAGGATGGGCGCTGCCATCTTGTGACCCCCCAGCCATGTGCGATGCATGGGGGCGGCCATTTTGTCCACCCCCGCCGCCATCTTGGGACCCCCCCAGCCATGTGCGATGCATGGGGGCCGCCATTTTGTCCACCCCCGCCGGCTCCACGGGGTTCGAAGAAGACGCTGAGAGACTGCGACCACATCTGGCCTCGGTGACGCTGGACCAAGCACGGCCCCGGACGCTCCAGGCGACGACAACAACGGTGCTGATCAACGGACACGAGACACCATGCCTGATCGACTCCGGGAGCACCGAAAGTTTCATCCACCCCGACACGGTAAGACGCTGTTTCTTGACCATCCGCCCAAGTATGCAAAAGATTTCCCTAGCTGCAGGATCCCACTTCGTACAGATCAAAGGGTTCTGCATAGTGACCCTAACGGTGCAAGGGAGGGAGTTTAAAAACTACAGGCTCTACGTCCTTCCCCAACTCTGCGCGCTCACATTACTGGGATTAGACTTCCAGTGCAACCTGCAGAGCCTAACATTCCAATTCGGCGGCCCAATACCCCCACTCACTATCTGCGGCCTCGCAACCCTCAAAGTTGAACCCCCATCCTTGTTTGCAAACCTCACCCCGGATTGCAAACCCGTCGCCACTAGGAGCAGATGGTACAGCGCCCAGGACCGGACATTTATTCGGTCCGAAGTCCAGCGGTTGCTGAAGGAAGGCATAATCCAGGCCAGCAATAGTCCCTGGAGAGCACAGGTGGCAGTAGTAAAGACAGGGGAGAAGCAAAGGATGGTCATAGACTATAGCCAGACCATCAACAGGTACACACAGCTAGATGCGTACCCTCTCCCCCGCATATCCGACATGGTCAATCGGATTGCCCAATATAAGGTCTTCTCCACCGTGGACCTCAAGTCCGCCTACCACCAGCTCCCCATCCACCCAAGTGACCGCAAGCCTTCGAGGCAGACGGGCGACTATACCACTTCCTAAGGGTCCCATTTGGCGTCACAAACGGGGTCTCGGTCTTCCAACGGGAGATGGACCGAATGGTTGATCAACACGGGTTGCAGGCCACGTTCCCGTATCTCGACAACGTAACCATCTGCGGCCACGATCAGCAGGACCACGACGCCAACCTCCAAAAATTCCTCCAGACCGCTAAAGCCTTGAACCTCACATACAACGAGGACAATTGCGTGTTTAGCACAAACCGGCTAGCCATCTTGGGATATGTAGTGCGCAATGGGATAATAGGCCCCGACCCCGAACGCATGCGCCCCCTCATGGAATTTACCCTCCCCACTGCTCCAAAGCCCTGAAACGCTGCCTGGGGTTCTTTTCATATTACGCCCAGTGGGTCCCCCAGTACGCAGACAAGGCCCGCCCCCTAATACAGACCACTACCTTCTCCCTGTCGACAGAGGCTCGCCAGGCCTTCAGCCTGGATATCGCAAAGGCCACGATGCGCGCCATCGACGAGTCCCTCCCCTTCCAAGTCGAGAGCGACGCCTCCGACGTAGCTCTGGCGGCCACCCTTAACCAAGCGGGCAGACCCGTGGCCTTTTTCTCCCGAACCCTCCACGCCTCAGAAATCCGCCACTCCTCAGTGGAAAAGGAAGCCCAAGCCATAGTGGAAGCTGTGCGACATTGGAGGCATTACCTGGCCAGCAGGAGATTCACTCTCCTCACTGACCAACGGTCGGTAGCTTTCATGTTCGATAATGCACAGCGGGGCAAAATTAAAAATGACAAGATCTTAAGGTGGAGGATCGAGCTCTCCACCTTCAACTACGAGATCTTGTACCGTCCCAGAAAGCTGAACGAGCCGTCCGATGCCCTATCCCGCGGCACATGTGCCAACGCACAAATAGACCGTCTCCAAACCCTCCACGAGGACCTCTGCCACCCGGGGGTCACTCGGTTCTACCATTTTATAAAGTCCCGCAACCTCGCCTACTCCATGGAGGAGGTCCGTACAGTCACCAGGAACTGCCACATCTGCGCAGAGTGCAAACCGCACTTTTTCAGGCCGGATAGAGCGCACCTGATCAAGGCTTTCCGTCCCTTTGAACGCCTGAGTCTGGATTTCAAAGGGCCCCTCCCCTCCACCGACCGCAA
The DNA here is from genome assembly GCF_047496885.1 of Scyliorhinus torazame. Classification (NCBI taxonomy): domain Eukaryota; kingdom Metazoa; phylum Chordata; class Chondrichthyes; order Carcharhiniformes; family Scyliorhinidae; genus Scyliorhinus; species Scyliorhinus torazame. The sequence goes on along the minus strand of NC_092715.1, from coordinate 221,390,197 downwards.
CACATACTTCCTGAACGTGGTGGACGAGTACTCTCGTTTCCCTTTCGCCATCCCCTGCCCCGACATGACAGCGGCCACAGTTATTAAAGCCCTTAGCACCATATTCACACTGTTCGGTTGCCCCGCATATATCCATAGCGACAGGGGGTCCTCCTTCATGAGTGACGAGCTGCGCCAGTTCCTGCTCAGCAAGGGTATAGCCTCGAGCAGGACGACCAGCTACAACCCCCGGGGGAACGGGCAAGTAGAGAGGGAGAACGGCACGGTCTGGAAGACCGTCCTACTGGCCCTACGGTCCAGGGATCTCCCAGATTCACGGTGGCAGGAGGTCCTCCCGGACGCTCTCCACTCCATCCGGTCGCTGCTGTGTACCACCACTAATCAAACGCCTCATGAGCGCCTCCTTGTCTTCCCCAGGAAGTCCTCCTCCGGAACGTCGCTGCCGACCTGGCTGGCGGCCCCAGGACCCATCTTGCTCCGGAAACATGTGCGGGCGCACAAGTCGGACCCGTTGGTCGAGAGGGTTCACCTCCTCCACGCGAACCCGCAGTACGCCTACGTGGCGTACCCCGACGGCCGACAGGACACGGTCTCCCTGCGAGACCTGGCACCCGCCGGCAACACGCACACCCCCTCGACACCGATCACCCCCTCCCTGCCACCGGCGCACCCCGCGACCGCCCCCTTCCCGGGAGGATCGGTCCTCCTCCCATGTCCGACCAGGAGTGAAGCAGAAGCAGACACCGTAAAGCTCCCGGAGACGACAACGCTGGAACAAGCACCTGCACCACCACCGGGGCTGAGGCGATGGACAAGGAAGACCAGACCGCCCGCTCGACTCGTGGCATCGGTGTAACACAAGAATGTTGTGGGACTATAACGAGAAGGTTCTGTTCCTCTTAAGAATATTGTAAATAGTTCACAAACCCTGTACATAGCCCAGTGTAGGGCAAAGTGTAGGGCACTGTAATGACATGCAAAAAGTTTTTTTCCTCCCAGGACCAGCCTTGTAAACCCCTACCACCATGCGAAGCACCACGCCGCCGGGTTCATTTTTAACAAGGGGTGAATGTGGTAGTATGCATTAGGGGTCATGTGGGACTGTGAAGCCATGATGTCATTGGCTGACAGATCCCGGGTCCTGGTTGGCTGTTGATCTCTAGCTCCGCCCTGAAGGCGGAGTATAAGAACCAGGAGTTCTCCCCGCAGCTCCGGTCTGTTGCTGAACTGCGGGGAACAAGTCACGCTTAATAAAGCCTCATCGACTTCATCTCTATTCGTCTCTCGTAAGTCATTGTGCGCGACAGACAGTCACAGGGGATTCCTGCATGGACTGCCTGCCCCTTCTAGCGGTCACCCATCTATCATCCTGCACCTTGCATGTAACCATGGGCTGGATTCTCTGCCCCCCCGATGCCGAAATCACATTCAGCGATTGGGCGGAGAATCTGTTTTGCCACCGAAACCTGGAGCGGCGCCGGTTTTTAAATTTTCCGCCGCCCGCAAATCGGTATACTCGTGGAGTACGCCGCGCGGAGTATCCACCGCCTCAGGTCATTGCCTGATGCCCACCCCGCAATGGTCCGTCCCCAATTGGCCGAATTCCCAACGGCATGGGACTCTCATGTCCCAGCCGTACGGGAACCTCGCAAGGCAGCTGCAGACTCAGTCTGGGTCCGCCACAGTCGGGGGAGGGCCGATCGGTGGGCAAGGGGGGCTTCATTCGGGGCTGGGGCAATGTGGGCGCGCCTTCTGGGGTGCAGTGGCGGCTGATGCGGGGCACTACTTAGCCGGTTCAGGTCCGCGGGCTGAGTCCGCCATGGAGCACAGCGCGGCTGTTGAAGGCCGCCGCTGTGCACATGCACGGCCTCTGACCAGGAAGTGCTCAGGGCCGTATCGGCAGTTAGAGCTGCGAGCTCTATAATGGCTTCCTGCTAGCCCCCAGCAAAATGGTGAATCTGTGGCCTTTTGATGCCAGTTTTCCAGGCATAAAAGGCCATAGTTTTCATGACGGCGTGGGGACTTAGTCACAAAAACAGAGAATCCAGCCCCATATCTCTAAAACTCCTGTCTATGATGCTTTCCGCCACCTGCATGCTCCTAAGTGCATCCAACTGCTGCTCCAACCGATCCATGCGCTGGAACTCCACCCTCCGACTCTGGCCACAGTCAGCTGCGCTCTTTGTAAACTCCCGGCTACCCTCTTTGAGGAAATGTAAGAAATGAAAGGTGCACCTCGCTGCCTCCTCACCGAACTCCATCAGTCACCAAACTCACATTTCAGCACTCTAATGCAGCCCTAAGTCAGTAGTCCAGGGCAAACAAAGTTAGCACTGTAAGATGGTTCATTTTATACTGTCTCACTCCAGCTTCTGAAAACTGGCTTAATCCAGTTGTCTAATTCACAAGTTGCATCTGCAAGCAGAGCCTAAGTGAACTCTGTTTAAAGCTGGTTTAAAACTCACCTTCTCCCAACCCAAACAGCAACTTTTAAGTTAATTTACTAAATAAAGGAAGACTAGGGCAGCACGGTGACACAGTGGTTAGCACTGCTGCCTCACAGCACCAGGGACTGGGTTCAATTCCAGCCTCCGATGACTGCCTGTGTGGTGTTTGTATGTTCTCCCTGTGTCTGCGTGGGTTTCCTCCGGGTGCCCCGGTTTCCTCCCACAGTCCAAAGATATGTGGGTTGGGTTGATTGGTCATGCTAAATTGCTGGTAGTGTCCAAAATGTTAGGTGGGGTTAAGGGGTTACAGGGATAGGGTGGCAGAGTGGCCTTGGTCGGGTGCTCGTTCCAAGGGTCGGTGTAGATTTGATGGGCTGAATGGCCTCCTTCTGCACTGTAGGGATTCTATGATTCTATGATAGACTTTAGATAGAAATAAACCCTTAGGGCAGCACGGTGGCGCAGAGGGTTAGCCCTGCTGCCTCACGGAGCCGAGGTCCCAGGTTCGATCCCGGCTCTAGGTCACTGTCCGTGTGGAGTTTGCACATTCTTCTCATGTTTGCATGGGTTTCGTCCCCACAACCCAAAGATGTGCATGCTAGGCGGATTGACCACACTAAATTGTCTCTTAATTGGAAAAAATGAATTGGGTACTCCAAATTTTTTTTTTTTTAAATAAACCCTTAATTAATTCTTAATTTCCCTCAGTCACCAAACTCCCACTTTAGCACTCTAATGCAGCCCGAAGATAGCACTCCAGTGCAAACATTGGACAAGAAGTGAGAGCACGTCCTGAATGATTCAATGCTCATAAGACTAGTTTGTCTGAAGAATTTGGTGCACTCTTTTGTTTGTAATTACTAGTTACTATAATTTGAACTGTTAACTCATGAAACCTACTGGCTTAACCTTGATTGGGTGTAACGTTTGTGGTGCAGCATACGTGGGGGTCCTCGTGCCTACACTTTCAATGGAGGTGTGCAGTTCTTTGGCTGCTCATAGTGTCATGTTACAGGATGGCTCACTGAGTGAGGGAGAGGGTGTACAGGTTCCAGGATAAAGCCCTAGAGGTCATAGTCTATAGGACGAGGGATGTCCTGTACCCACAATGAGAGAGGGTGCCACCTCACCTTCCTATCACCATTTCCTACAGCAGCTGGTGCTGCTCTGCCAGGTCTCATGCCCTTCTCCCATTCCTCCTGCTGGGCAAGTGGGACCCTCTTCTTACCATGACGTCCATGGCTCAGTGCTCCTTTTCTCCTCGTGACTCCTGGAAGACAGAGACCACAGATGGGAAGGTGGTGGCGGAGTGGTGTTGTCCCTGGACTAGTAAACCAGAGACCCAGGGTGCTCTGGCGACCCAGATTCATATTCCACCACTGCAGATGGTCAAATTGGAATGAAATAAAGATCTGGAATTAAAAGTCTAATGCTGACCAGGAAACCATTGTCAATTATTGTGAAACCCCATCTGGTTCACTCGTGTCCATTAGGGAAGAAAATCTGCAATCCTTACCCAGTCTAGCCTACATGTAACTCCAGCCCGACAGCAATGTGGATGACTCTTAACTGCCCCCTCAAGCGCAATGAGGGATGGGCAACAAATGTTTGCACAGCCTGTGATGCCCACATCCCATGAACAAATACTAATTTATGCTTTTTAGGTGACATCCTCAGATACCTTCTGCAGTAAATGTTGCTAACGCTCTTGGTACAATGCAGGGTAAATTTTGCCTTTGTGGAAGAGTGTAAAAGAGGCCATAGCAAATACTATTTCATTTCCCTCCTCATTAACTTCATTAAAAACCATGCGCTGGATTCTCCGCCGGCAGGATGCTCCGTTTTGCCGGCAGCCCGGGGGTTTCCCGACAGCGTGGGCTTGCCCCACAATGGGAAACCCCATTGACCAGCCGGCGTAACTGAGCATACCGCCGGCGTGCAGAAATCTGCCGCGGCGGGATGGAGAATCCAGCCCCAGGAGAGACGTAATATGAGCTGGAGATTCGCTGCCATCCATTTCACTATCACACAAAATCAAAATCTACCACATTGCAAATTTAGGCGCAGCTCCTGTAAATAGCTGAAACGTCAGACATCACTTGAGTTTCTATATCTGATCTCTAGTCACAGCAAGTAAACAAGCTTCCAGTCAGGCGCACAAAGCCACAGAATTGCCACATGTTTGGAACACTGTTTTTCATTGTGTGGTCCACTGCAAACTGAAATTGTCCAAACAGTATCATACTTTCAACTGACATTTGTCAATGGATTACTGATGCTGCCAAAAAGGATTCATGCTGTGAATTTCATGTGCACAGCATGACCTCCCATGGTAGTTTCTCTCTTCCAACAACAGTTTTTTCTGTTTGCTATTTCGTAACTCATCTTTATCTTGTGCTCTATGTAAATCTTATTGTTACAGTAGACTGCTGAACTGGAGGAAGTCGGTGTAAATTTCACTCAACCTCAGGGTTTCCGATAGTTTTTCATTATTATGATTTTGTATAACGTCAGATGATGACATTATTAACAGGTGATGGCCTAAGCTCATGTTCAAATTCAGCACAAAATGCGTGAATGCAGTTCTCTCTCCCACCCTTTGGGTGGGATTCTCCATCCCAGCACATCTGGGGCAGGAATCTCCGAGCCTCCGCGCCAAAATCATGATCGGCGCGGGGGCGGAGAATGGGCGTCGATGCCGATTCTCCGGTCCTCAGAGTATCACCGTGGATCGCACAGGCACGATCTACGCAGCCTGGGTAGGGGGCCATTGACAGAGGTCCCTGCAGCGATTCTTCAAGTGCAACTGGTCAAGTTCCCGATGGCGTGGTTCTCTCATGGTCCCATCCGTTGGGAACTCAGCGCGGTGGCTGCGGGGGGATCCTTCACTGGGGGGGCCTCACAGATGGCCAGGCTATCGATCAGGGGCCACTGATCTGCTGGGCGCGCACGATCTTGGGGGGGCCTATCTTTTTGTTGCTGGTCTGCGGTGTGGGTCCGCCATGTTGCGCGAGGCGGCCGACGCAGGCTGGTATACACTCCAAGCAAAGATATGATTGAATCAAAGCTACAGTTGTTTTGTACAAGCTGTCAATCACAGGCCACTACTGGAAAACTATGATTGGCTTGCAGCTAATGACTCTGTCAGAACCAGATGCAGGGACAGCTGCTGTGCTTCTAAGAATGGACATGTGGAGCTGAAAGCTAAGAAGTACAGCTATAATGCTTCCTACTGCTCCTATCTGGTCTGCTCTCTAGCTTCCAGACAGGGGTCCCTTTTCTGGGGGGTGGGCTGGTCTGTGTGTGGGTGGGGGAGGGGGGGGTTCTGTGGAGCGGGTTTCTTTAGGCAGAGGATCCCTGTGTTTGGGTACCCCTATTACAGGGGTCCCTGGGGGGGAACCCACATTACTGGGGTCTCTGGGAGGGTCCCCCTGTTGCAGGGGTCCTTGTGGGGGTCCACTTATTACACAGGTGCCCGTGTTCTTAGCAGTAGTGATAGTTTCGTCTGTAGAGTTTTGTGCATGAGTATATTCAACTGTGTGTGTAAATAAATGAGCATTGACTTTGAACTAACTAACTGGTGTATCGAGTCTTTGATCAGTATTCGGTTTTGAACCTTGTGGCGGTATTGAAAGATACCTGGCGACTCTAGAGCAAACGGAATTAGAATTAAGGAAGGCGACCATATTGACCACCATATTCAGAGCCAACGAAAGAGAGCAACAACTGTCTGTGTGGGAGTTTGCACATTCTCTCCGTGTCCATGTTGTTCTTACCCCACAACCCAAAGATATACGGGGTAGGTGATTAGCCACGCTAAATTGTCCTTTAATTGGAAAAATGTAAAATAAGGGATTCTCTCTTCCCACTGCTCGTTAATGGTATTTCCCATTGAAGTCACCCCACATGGTCGGGATACCCACGGCCAGAAGTGCACTGCCAGTGGAAAAAGAGAATTCCAACAGTTGGAGAATTCCGGCCAATAGTGTTGATTGTGACACAACCTAAAAACTCATCAGCTTATTCAATAGAAGAACAATTTAGAAACAATTAGAGGACAAATTGGAAGAGAATTTAAACTGAAAAATAGCACAACTTTGAATTCTATATTCAGAAAGTAGCCACTATGTGTCTGCACCTTGAAGTTGTTGTGAAATGTGTAGATATACCAACAGATACATAAAGCACATACTTTCACTATATATGAAATGGCAGGCAGGGCCACCAATATTCTGCTGTGTCCAACATAAATATTTTAGGGGATATTACTGAAAGAAATGTAGATTCAACTTCCATTTTGGTCTTAATGTTCCAAAGTTTTTGGTTTGAAGAAATAAAATGAGGAGATTTTATACTGAAGTGCGACTGTATTTGGCATACTTACCCACATTAAAAAAAAATATTAACTGGCATAAATAACAGAAAAGTAAAGCTAGAAGTGTGTGACAAAAAAATAACATGAATTTGACCAAGTTATTATTTATCTCCACTATAGTGTCGTATATCACATATGTGCATTCCCTTTTCTCAGTGTCGTAATTCAGTCTCAGTTTTAATTAGGAACATTGAAGGGAACATAAGAACAGAGTAGCTCCCTTGAGTAGTTGATGGGTACATAGGAACACAGTAATTAGGAGCAGTGGGCCTTTAAAGGGCAGTACGATAGCACATTGTTTAGCACAGTTGCTTCACAGCTCCAGGGTCTCAGGTTCGATTCCCAGCTTGGGTCACTGTCTGTGCGGAGTCTGCATGTTCTCCCCGTGTCTGCGTGGGTTTCCTCCGGATGCTCCGGTTTCCTCCCACAGTCCAAAGATGTGCAGGTTAGGTGGATTGGCCATGATAAATTGCCCTTAGTGTCCAAAAAGGGAAGACTGGGTTACAGGATAGGATGGAGGTGTGGGCTTAAGTGGGGTGCTCTCTCCAAGGGCCGGGGCAGACTCGATGGGCCAAATGCCTCCTTCTGCACTGTAGATTCTATGGAAACATACACAATCTGTTTTTTGACGGCTGCATTGGTTTCATAACTCTTAATACTCTTTGTTTGCTGCGATCTATCAATTTCAGTTTTGAAACTTTCTATTAACCTAGCCTCAATGTGCTTCTTGGGGGAGATAATTCCACATTTCCTCGACACATTGTTGCTTCTAGACATTGTCCTGCAATGGCCTGCATTGAATTTGAAGGTCATGTCCCCTTATTCTAGGATGCTCCCACCAGACAAAATGGCTTCTTACTACTTACCCCATCAACTCTTATAATTATTGCAAACATCCCAATTCGATCACATCTTAGTCTTTTTATACGGGAGTACAAAGCTAGTCGCCATAATTTACACTTAAGCTCATTCTGGTATAGATATCATTCTTGTGAATCTGCACTCTTGTTACATGCAGTGCCTAGAACTGAAGGCGACACTTCAGATGCAATCTGACAAGAGGTTTTCACAATTATGGCCTAACTTCTGCCTCGCTGTTTAGCCACATGATATAAAGACTAAAGCTTGGACTTTAGCAATGACAGAGGGCCTCTACATCATTGCAAAAATGATGGAGAACATCCAAAATCTGGGCGACACCCTCCCCGAACACGGCCCCTACATTTTCACAAGGGTGGAAATGGGGCTGGGTCAGGATTTGTAATGCATGTTTCATGGAGGCAGCTTCCCATATAAAGCAGAAACTACTCCCACTCATTTCGGATTTTCAATAGCCAGGAGTAGGAAATACAAGGTGGGCAGATTAGACCAGGTAGGAGTTGAAGTAACTCCTGCGGCATCCTTTGGAGAAGTTGGGTGCTCTATGTGAGAGCTCGGATGCACCTTTGCATTTGGTCCTGGGATACCTTTGAGAGAGTTCAAGTGGTATGGGAGAGGTAAGATGACCTTTCGGATTGTTAAGAGTGTAGTATTTGTATAGGTGCTCAAACACTCTGCCCCTACAGACCCATTTTGGATAAATTTCATGCAGCTAATTGGATCATTTGCAAAATTTATTCAGAAAGCATTTTAAATCCTGTAAGTTTGAAGGTGTAAAGGAACGTCACCTTCAACCTTGATGCAAACAGAAAAAATATTTTGGAACACAGAAATGTTTGCAGTCTGCTGAGGAAAAAAATAATCTTATCAAATAAACTTAAAAGATTGAAAGTCATACATTTCCTTCTGGTTTCTGAACTGCTGTCTGAAGAGAAATTAAGCTTTAATCGACCTCACCTTGAACAATCCTCAACGGAGTAGTAAACGTTGAGAGACTTGAGGCTCTTGTTCTCTTCATAAAATTAAAATTGTGTGGCCTTATAGCTCCACCTTCGGAGCAGAGGACACATTGTATATTACACGGCATAAAGCATCTCTTTGTGGAACAGCATATCATGTGACTTATTGTCATTATCACTACAGGTCCATAAGTATACAAACAGAATGTCCACTATTTAATTTGGCTTCAATCAAGGACACCGATAATAAAGAGAAACAGTAATATATCGTAAGAATTGTGAATTGACAGAATGCCGACAGTGCAGAAGGAGGACATTCAGCCCATCGAGTCTGCACCAACGCTCCGAAACAGCATTCTACCCAAGTCCACATCCTCATCTTCCCCGCCCTATTGCTGTAACCTAACCTGCACATCCCTGGACACTAAGGGTCGATTTAACATGGCCAATCCACCAACCTGCACATCTTTGGACTGTGGGAGGAAACCAGAGCACCCGGGGGAAACTCATGCAGACATGAGGAGAAGGTACAAACTCCACACAGATAGTCACCCAAGACCAGAATCGAACCCAGGTCCCTGATGATGTGAGGCATCAGTGCTAACCATTGTGTCACCATGTCGCCCTTCCGGCATAAGTGGCGTCTTACTATGAAGCAGATATAATTAACTGTTGAATCGTGCTGTCTGATAATGTGGTGTTTGATGTGTTGGGTGTTCTGGATCTGTGGAACACATACAGGCTACCAACACTTAAAATAGTGCAACACTATTTGGATTGGATTGGATTTGTTTATTGTCACGTGTACCGAGGTACAGTGAAAAGTATTTTTCTGCGAGCAGCTCAGCAGATCATTAAGTACATGAGAAGAAAGGGGAATAAAAGAAAATACATAATAGGGCAACACAACATATACAATGTAACTACATAAGCACTGGCATCGGATGAAGCATACAGGGTGTAGTGTTAATGAAATCAGTCCATAAGAGGGTCATTTAGGAGTCTGGTGACAGTGGGGAAGAAGCTGTTTTTGAGTCTGTTCGTGTGTGTTCTCAGACTTCTGTATCTCCTGCCCGATGGAAGAAGTTGGAAGAATGAGTAAGCCGGGTGGGAGGGATCTTTGATTATACTGCCCGCTTTCCCCAGGCAGCGGGAGGTGTAGATGGAGTCAATGGATGGGAGGCAGGTTCGTGTGATGGACTGGGCGGTGTTCACGACTCTCTAAAGTTTCTTGCGAACCTGGGCCGAGCAGTTGCCATTCCAGACTGTGATGCAACCTGATAGGATGTTTCAATGGTGCATCTGTAAAAGTTGGTAAGAGTCAATGTGGACATGCCGAATTTCCTTAGTTTCCTGAGGAAGTATAGGCGCTGTTGTGCTTTCTTGGTGGTAGCGTCGACGTGGGTGGACCAGGACAGATATTTGGAGATGTGCACCCCTAGGAATTTGAAACTGCTAACCATCTCCACCTCGACCCCGTTGATGCTGACAGGGGTGTGTACAGTACTTTGCTTCCTGAAGTCAATTACCAGCTCTTTAGTTTTGCTGGCATTAAGGGAGAGATTGTTGTCGCTACACCACTCCACTAGGTTCTCTATCTCCCTCCTGTATTCGGACTCATCGTTATTCGAGATCCGGCCCACTACGGTCGTATCGTCAGCAAACTTGTAGATGGAGTTGGAACCAAGTTTTGCCACGCAGTCGTGTGTGTACAGGGAGTAGAGTAGGGGGCTAAGTATGCAGCCTTGCGGGGCGCCGGTGTTGAGGGCTATTGTGGAGGAGGTATTGTTGTTCATTCTTACTGATTGTGGTCTGTTGGTCAGAAAATCGAGGATCCAGTTGCAGAGTGAGGAGCCAAGTCCTAGGTTTTGGAGCTTTGATATGAGCTTGGCTGGGATTATGGATTTGAAGGCGGAGCTGTAGTCAATAAATAGGAGTCTAATGTAGGAGTCCTTGTTTTCGAGATGCTCTAGGGATTAGTGTAGGGCCAGGGAAATGGTGTCTGATGTGGACCGGTTGCAGCGGTATGCGAATTGCAGTGGATCAAGGCGTTCTGGGAGTATGGAGGCGATGCGCTTCATGATCAACCTCTCAAAGCACTTCATTATGACTGAAGTCAGGGCCACTGGTCGGTAGTCATTGAGGCACGTTGCCTGGTTCTTCTTTGGTACCGTGGTGTATGATGGTGGTCTTCTTGAAGCAGGTGGGGACCTCGGAGTGGAGTAGGGACAGGTTAAAGATGTCCGTGAATACTCTGCCAGCTGGTCCACGCAGGCTCTGAGTGCACGACCAGGGATCCCGTCTGGGCCCGTCGCCTTCCGAGGGTTCACTTTCAGGAAGGCCAATCTGACTTCGGAAGCTGTGATGGTGGGTATGGGTGAATTATGGGCTGCTGGTGCACTCAACAGCGGATTGTTGGTTACCTGCTCGAACCAAGCATAGAATGCATTGAGTTCATCAGGGAGGGGTGCGCTGCTGCCAGAGATACTGTTCGGCTTCGCTTTGTAGCCCGTTATGTTGCTTAGTCCTTTATTTTATTAACTATTTTATTAAGTTAGAACTGTTGAACATACTTTCACTGTGGGTTAACACGATGTTAGATTAAACTAAAGACCTATGCCTGTCCGAACCAATCTATGCACTCAGCACATGGTGAGGACCTGTGCTGTAAGCTGCAAGCTCTGTCCTTGTAGGAGGCTGCATCCCAAATGAGCGGGAAATCTGATGCCCCCTGTCTTTATAGTGCGTGTGCTCTACCTGGTGATCGGCTGTGGTGTTGTGTGTGTTGATTGGTCTTGCTGTGTGTCCATCAGTGTGTGTGTCTGCACCATGATATACTGGTGTATATCATGACATCCCCCCTTTTATAAAAGAATGTCTGTGTGTGGCAATAAATAATGTATGGTGAGAATGTTCCTAACTACGTATGGGGTGCGAAGACATATTTACAGGACTACGTACATGAGAACTAAGCTATTTACATGGGAAGTTGCCTGGTGCAGAGAAGCAGTATGCAACAAGAATAATGAGATCAACACGACATCCAAACCAGGGAAACGATCAAACAAAGCAATGAAACAATTCAGAGAGTCTGTAAGTCCACAAGGTTCATAAAGATGGGTGACGATTTCTGGTTGACCGCCTCAAGGGTGGGTCGAGAGCCGCCGGTTCAGGAGCGGGCTAGACTGCATCAAAGTCAGGGGGAGGCAGAGTGACAGGGAGCTCTGCATAGTCCATGGCAGGGTCAGCAGGAGTGCGAGGCGACAGTGGAGGATCATGTGGCGAGCGTGGAATGAGATGAAGTGCGCGTCGATTGCAGCACAGAATAGAGCCATCCGGTAGACGAACCAGGAGATCAGCTGCACGGGAGTCATGAGCCGCCTTGTGCTGTGCACAACACAGCTGCATCCGGCGAAGGACCGGAACGTGGTCGAGGTCTGGGACATGGATGGACGGCACCATCGTCCTCAGGGTATGACCCATGAGTAACTGGGCTGGCGACAGGCCAGTGGACAGCGGAGTGGAGCGATAGGCCAGCAAGGCAAGGTATAAATTGGACCCAGCATCGGCAGCCTAGCATAGCATACGAGCCGTTTGACTATATGTACTCCCTTCTCCGCTTTACCGTTGGATTGGGGGTACAGGGGTCTGGATGTCACATGGGCAAAATTGTACCACCTGACAAAGTTGTACCATTCCTGGCTGGCGAAGCAGGGGCCATTGTCCGACATAACCGTGAGCAGGATGCCGTGTCGAGCAAAGGTTTCTTTACATGCACGAATGACTGCAGACGAGGTGATGTGCAACTGTATCACCTCTGGGTAATTCGAAAAGTAGTCCACCATCAGGACATAGTCTCTACCCAGCGCGTGGAACAGGTCGATGCCCACCTTGGTCCCTGGTGACGTGACCAACTCATGGGGCTGCAGGGTCTCACGTGGTTGGGCTGGCTGGAAGCGCTGACAAGTGGGGCAGTTGAGCACTGTGTTGGCTATGTCCTCATTAATGCCGGGCCAGTACACTGCCTCTCGGGCCCGTCAGCGGCACTTTTTCACACCAAGGTGGCCCTCGTTTAGTTGTTCCAGGACAAGTTGGTGCATGCTATGCGGGATGACAATGCGGTCCAGTTTTAGAAGAACCCCGTCTATTACCGCCAGATCATCTCTGATATTATAGAACTGAGGGCATTGGCACTTGAGCCACCCGTCCGTTAGGTAGCGCATGACACGCTGTAGCAAGAGGTCAGCCGCCGTCTCGCGGCGAATTTGGACGAGGTGTTCATCCGTAGCAGGTAGATTGGAGGCCGCGAAAACCACATGGGTATCATCCTGGCAGACAAATCCCACTGGCTCACATGGAGTGTTGACTGCCCTGGAGAGAGCGTCAGCAATGATGAGGTCTTTGCCTGGGGTGTATACCAGCTGGAAGTCGTATCGCCGGAGCTTGAGAAGAATACGCTGGAGGCGAGGCGTCATATCGTTCAAGTCTTTCTGCATTATATTGACCAGCAGGCGATGGTCGGTCTCACGGTGAATAAGTCCGTAGACATAATCGTGAAACTTAACCACACCGGTCAGAAGGCCCAGGCACTCCTTTTCTATCTGCGCGTAGCACTGCTCCATGGGGGTCATCGCACGCGACACATATGCAGCGGGGGCCCGTGATGAGGCCTCATCACTTTGAAGGAGCACTGCCCCAATGCCGGATTGACTGGCATCGGTCAAAATTTTGGTCTACTTTGCTGGATCAAAGAAAGCTAAGACCGGGGCCGTGGTCAGTTTTGCTTTGAGTTCTCTCCATTCGTGCTCGTGGGCAGGGAGCCATTGGAAGTCTGTCGTGTTCCTGACCAGGTTCCTGAGAGCCGTGGTATGAGAGGCGAGGTTAGGGATAAATTTCCCTAAAATATTTACCATGCCCAGAAATTGGAGGACCGCCTTCTTGTCCTCTGGTATTTTCATAGCTGTGATGGTAGCTACCTTGTCCACATCCAGCTGCACACCCAATTGGGAGATGTAGTCCCCGAGGAACCTAAGTTCCGTCGAACCAAAAGAGCATTTGGCCCCGTTGAGGTGGAGGCCAAGCTCATGTATACGTCTGAATACGCGCTGGAGGCGACTAACATGCTCCTGTGGGGTGGTGGACCCAATGATTATGTCATCGACATAGAGGCGAACAACTTCAATGCCTTCCATCATTTGTTCCATAATCCTATGGAACACTTCTGATGCAGATATGATCCCGAACGGCATCCGGTTGTAACAATATCTGTCAAAGGGGGTATTAAATGTGCAAAGTTTCCTGCTGGATTTATCGAGCTGGATTTGCCAGGATCCTTTTGAGGCGTCGAGTTTGGTAAAGAGCTTGGCGTGAGCCATCTCACATGTGAGCTCTTCGCGCTTTGGAATTGGATAATACTCCCTCATGATATTGCGATTTAGATCCTTGGGATCAATGCAAATTCTCAATTCATGGAAGGCTTTATTTACACACACCATGGAACTGACCCAGTCGGTCGGTCCTGTGACTTTGGAAATCACTCCTTGGTTCTGGAAGTCCTGCAGCTGCTGCTTGAGGCGGTCCTTAAGGGATGCTGGGACCCTGCGAGGTGCGTACACCACAGGCGTGGTATTCGGTTTTAATAAAATCTTGTAGGTGTACGGGAGCGTGCCCATGCCCTCGAAGACTTTGTGGTACTGGTTGGTAATGGCGTCGAGCTGCGCCCTGAAGTCGGTGTCCTGAAAGGCAGATGCATCAGCAGGAGAGAGAGAGAGAGAGTGAACTCTCTGAACTAGGTTCAACAGCTTGCATGCCTGCGCAGGGAGGCTTTCGAGGAGCTCACAATTTCAAAGGGAAGGATGTCTTTGAGTATGTGCCTGTCAGGCAGGGAGGAAGTGGTCGAGGAAGGGAACCGTGGTTTACTAAAGCAGTCAAAACACTTGTCAAGAGGAAGAAGGAGGCTTATGTAAAGATGAGACGTGAGACAGTTAGGGCGCTCGAGAGTCACAAGTTAGCTAGGAAGGACCTAAAGAGAGAGCTAAGAAGAGCCAGGAGGGTACATGAGAAGTCTTTGGCAGGTAGGATCAAGGATAACCCTAAGGCTTTCTATAGATATGTCAGGAATAAAAGAATGTCTAGGGTAAGAGTAGGGCCAGTCAAGGGCAGTAGTGGGAAGTTGTGCGTGGAGTCCGAGGAGAAAGGAGAGGTGCTAAATGAATATTTTTCGTCAGTAATCACACAGGAAAAAGACAATGTTGTCGAGGAGAATACTGAGATTCAGGCTACTAGACTAGAAGGGCCTGAGGTTCAAAAGGAGGAGGTGTTAGCAATTCTGGAAAGTGAGAAAATAGATAAGCCCCCTGGGCCGGATGGGATTTACCCTGGGATTCTCTGGGAAGCTAGGGAGGAGATTGCTGAGCCTTTGGCTTTGATGCTTAAGTCATCTTTGTCTACAGGAATAGTGCCAGAAGACTGGAGGATAGCAAATTTTGTTCCCTTGTTCAAGAAGGGGAGTAGAGACAACCCCGGTAACTATAGACCAGTGAGCCTTACTTCTGTTGTGGGCAAAATCCTGGAAAGGTTTATAAGAGATAGGATATATAATCATCTGGAAAGGAATAATTTGATTAGAGATAGTCAACACGTTTTTGTGAAGGGTAGGTCGTGCCTCACAAACCTTATTGAGTTCTTTGAGAAGGTGACCAAACAGGTGGATGAGGGTAAAGCTGTTGATGTGGTGTATATGGATGTCAGTAAAGCGTTTGATAAGGTTCCCCACGGTAGGCTACTGCAGAAAATACAGAGGCATGGGATTCAGGGTGATTTAGCAGTTTGGATCAGAAATTGGCGAGCTGGAAGAAGACAAAGGGTGGTGGTTGATGGGAAATGTTCAGACTGGAGTCCAGTTACTAGTGGTGTACCACAAGGATCTGTTTTGGGGCCACTGCTGTTTGTTATTTTTATAAATGACTTGGAGGAGGGCGTAGAAGGATCGGTGAGTAAATTTGCAGATGACACTAAAGTCAGTGGAGTTGTGGACAGTGCGGAAGGACGTTACAAGTTACAGAGGAACATAGATAAGCTGCAGCGCTGGGCTGAGAGGAGGCAAATGGAGTTTAATGCAGAAAAGTGTGAGGTGATTCATTTTGGAAGGAATGACAGGAAGACAGAGTACTGGGCTAATGGTAAGTTTCTTGGCAGTGTTGATGAGCAGAGAGATATCAGTGTCCATGTACATAGATCCCTGAAAGTTGCCACCCAGGCTGAGAGGGTTGTTAAGAAGGCATACGGTGTGTTAGCTTTTATTGGTAGAGGGATTGAGTTTCGGAGCCATGAGGTCATGTTGCAGCTGTACAAAACTCTGGTGCGGCCGCATTTGGAGTATTGCGTGCAATTCTGGTCGCCGCATTAAAGGAACGATGTGGAAGCATTAGAAAGGGTGCAGAGGAGATTTACCAGAATGTTGCCTGGTATGGAGGGTAGATCTGATGAGGAAAGGCTGAGGGACTTGAGGCTGTTTTCGTTAGAGAGAAGAAGGTTAAGAGGTGACTTAATTGAGGCATACAAGATGATCAGAGGATTGGCTAGGGTGGACAGTGAGAGCCTTTTTCCTCGGATGGTCTAGCACGAGGGGACATAGCTTCAAATTGAGGGGAGATAGATATAGGACAGATGTCAGAGGTAGGTTCTTTACTCAGAGAGTAGTAAGGGCGTGGAATGCCCTGCCTGCAACAGTAGTGGACGCGCCAACACTGAGGGCATTCAAATGGTCATTGGATAGACATATGGACAATAAGGGTATAGTGTAGATGGGCTTTCGAGTGGTTTCACAGGTCGGCGCATCATCGAGGGCTGAAGGGCCTGTACTGCGTTGTAATGTTCTATGGTCTATGTTCTATGTGACTTGTGCGTAACTTTGAGCTGACACGAGACGCTGGCAGCAATAGCATTGCCATTATAATCTAATAGCTGGCAGGCTGATGGGAGGATGGCTGGTTTGACACGAAGGCTTTGGAGGTCAGACCGCACAATGAGATTGGCGGAGGCACCAGTGTCCAGGCGGAATCGTATTTGGGACCAGTTGACCGTAAGGGTGGCGCGCCACTCATCGTCTGGATCGATGCTGTATACTGATAGAGGCTGGATTCTTTGCTTCGGGGACACCCTGTTTTTTGTAACGATACCGATTCGAAAAGGTGTCTTCGGGTCCTCGGTGTCAATATCGGGTAGTAGGTCCGCATCGGACTCAGTGACCGTGGGTTGAATGGCCCGGACATTCCTGCGAGTCTGGCCGGAGCGATACGAATTGGCAGGCCGAGCTGATCTGCATAAAGCAGCATAGTGTCCAAGTTTGCCACATCTCAGACATTGTCGGGATTTGGCAGGGCATTGCCGCTTTAAGTGGGCGGAGCCACAGATGCTGCACGTTGTAGCGTCAGTACGTTCGTTGCACCACCACGCATGTGCGGTGCGGCCGTAGGTGGTGCGCGCCTGCGCAGTACATTCGTCAACGTCGTCGTCCCCTCATTCGGTGCGCACAAGCGCGGGAGTCCGAGAAAATCGCACAAAATGGCCGCCCTCATCCAGGCTGAGGCCCTGGTGTTGCTCGATTGATTGGACCTGTTCTGCCTCGTGGAGACCTTGCCGCGCCGTTTCAGCCGCTTGGATGTGGGAATACCGACTAGTGGCATGTTCGTGTAGCACGCAGGTCTCGATGGCGGTCGCTAGGGTGAGCTGCTGTACCTTGAGGAGCTGCTGGCGTAGGGGGTCCGACTGAACACCGAAAACGATCTGGTTGCGTATCATGGAGTTGCAGGTGGGCCCGTAATTACAGGACTGCGCAAGGATGCGGTGGTGGGTGAGAAAGGACTGGAAAGGTTCATCCTTACCGTGTAAACGCTGTTGGAATACATAGCGCTCGAAACTTGCATTCACCTCTATGTTGCACTGAGTGTCAAACTTGAGGAGGACCGTCTTGAATTTTGATTTATCTTCATCATTAGCAAAGGTGAGAGAATTGAAAATGTGGATGGCATGTTCCCCGGCTGTGGATAGGAAGAGACCGATCTTCTTGGTGTCCGAGGCATCTTCCTGGTCCGTGGCTTCCAGGTAGAGCTGGAAGCGTTGTTTGAATATCTTCCAGTTGGCCCCCAGGTTACCGGTAATGCGGAGCGGTGGCGGCGGGCGGATGCTGTCCATTTTGCAGGATGGCTGTGTGCTGGTGGAAGTCAGATCACTTACAGGTAGGTCTAAGAAGTTCTAATATCCCTCAACTCCTGGTATCATGATGTGTTGTGTGTTCTGGGTCTATGGAACACATACAGGCCACCAACACTTAAAATAGTGCAACACTATCTTGTTAAGTTAGAAACTGTTGAACATACTTTCACTGTGGGTTAACATGATGTTAGAATGAACTAAAGACCTATGCCTGTCCGAACCAGTCTATGCACTTAGCACATGGTGAGGACCTGTGCTGCAAGCTGTAAGCTCTGTCCTTCTGGAAGGCTGCATCCCGAATGAGCGGAAACTCTGATGCCCCGTGTCTTTACAGTGAGTGTGCTCTAACTGGTGATTGGCTGCGGTGTTGTGTGTGTTGATAGGTCTTGCTGTGTGTCCATCAGTGTGTGTGTGTCTGCACCATGATATGATGTATATCATGACAGTGTGGAGCTCCTGGTTAGCTGCCTTCTCCTCATATGTCCAGATTTAGAGGTTTGAGGCTTTCAATCAGTATAAGTTGCTCACGGAATTAAAAGGTAGGTGGGAGACTGTGCACAATGCACCAAAAATGTTTAAATTAGAGGGAGATCAAAGATGGATAATGGAACTAGGTAAGTCCAGGGATTTCAGGGTCAGAAGACACTGAGAACTGCAGTGAGCAGGGTGGGAGGGGAGTAGGATTCGGAGGCTAGGCAGGAGGGTAAAACCGTGGGGGGAGGGGGGGGCGCTAGATGCAACCCCAAAGAACGTACCTACCCCTCTTTCTCACATTTTCAACAAGTTGGGTGAAAGAAAATAGCCTTCTCACTCTCACTTGGCCATGTCATAGGCCTAAAGACAAGTGGACTAGTGGGTACCTTGGGGGTAGGTGGGAAGGCAGTATGGTAGCCACTCAACATATTTTATGTGCCTCACTCCATTGAAAACACTTCCAGCAGGGGTGTCAAAATCCAGCCCCACATTGAATGTTTTCTGATCAGTGGCTTGCTGCCAGTACTCCACAGGCAGCCAGAAGCCCTTCAGAGGTCTGTACTGTTCTGTTGCAGGGCCAGTGGGGAGGAGGGTTGCCATGATTCTCTCTTCCAACTATCTTGCGGTTGACCAATGTGGTTTTTCCAAGAACCTCTAACATTTACCTTTGACCTCTCAGTATGGCCTGCAAATGTGTGTGGTTTCTTACTCGGACTTCGGGCAGGATGTGTCAGCAACTTCCAGATCCCAGCATTGTCCTCTTCTGCCAATCTCAATTCTTTAAAAAAAAAATTTAGAGTACCCAATTATTTTTTTCCAATTAAGGGGCAATTTAACATGGCCAATTAACCTAACCTGCACATCTTTGGGTTGTGGTGTGAAACCCACACAAACTCAGGGAGAATGTGCAAACTCCACATGGATAGTGACCCAGAGCCGGGATCGAACCTGGGACCTCGGTGCCGTGAGGCAGCAATGCTAACCACTGCGCCACCATGCTGCCCTTGCCAATCTCAATTCTGACCTTCCCCTCCGCCCCCTTTCAACCCCTATTCTCACAATTTTGACTAACCTTTCTCTGCCTTTGCTGGCGTTTGCAATTCTGTTTCCCTGTAGTATTCACGACATCAGGAATTATGCACTGGCGGCTCCACAAATTTGATTAAAATAACTGACTTCGTAACATGGGCAAGGTTAGTTCATATCCTGCACAAGTATTATCATTCCCATGCGATCATACTGGGATGTTTGCAATGCCTTTTATTGGAATTCTGTCTCGTCTGGAGCTTGCTGTGAGTTTGATTTCAAATTTGTCAAATCCATCCATCGGAACCTAATGCAAAGTCAGCTGTGTTTTGTTGGCCAATCTGTCTTCAGTCCAATGTAACCTGTTGTCTGAGAAACTGAAATATACTGAGCCGACAAAAGTAAGTTTGACAGCAAGCTGTGCACCTTTTGTCCCTCAGTACAAAGGTTTCTTTAACGGGGTCATTCTAATTGAACTTCCAACATCACATAGTAGAATCTTGTATTGCTCTGGATTATTTGAAAGACACCTACAGTTATTCTTTGAAATGTCTGAGATTGCAGTCTGCCTGACCAAAGATACATTTGGCATGTCTATGATAGTGAAAGGGCTGCAGTTCTCATTCTTAACAGATAATTTGTTCAGTGATTCATCTTGAGATAGTTCGAAGTTGATCTGGGAAAGGGTCTGCATGAGCTTTGCCAACAAAAAAGCTTAATCTAAAGAAAAAGGTGTGTTCTGCTTTTTCAGATTTTGTAACCATTTGATATTCATTAAATGAGAGGTGGCAGGTTCTAAGCGGTTTTAGATTTTCACTGAATTCTTTTTAGGAATGAAGGAAAGTGTGCAACAGAGATCTGACCAAAGTTTTTAGGAGAAAGGGGTCATTTTTCTATTGACCACACAATGGGCAATGGATACAGGGGCAACTAAACCACTAATCAATTCGTATCATCAGGTTAGGCTTCATTAAAACAGAAGAGTCAAGTTGCTCATGTTAATCATACTATCTATTGACATCTCAACATTTGAAAAGGTGGGAAATCTGGCAAAGCACGTCATGATGGATGCTAATGAATAGATCTTCATAGGGAATGTTAAAAAGGCTTGGGGTGGGTGTAACCAATGAAGTAGCAAATTTAAAAAGTGGGAAAGTAATTAATGTTCTCACTTCAGAAAGGAAATTGAAATTTTGGGAATTTCACAACATAATCAATAAAATACATTGACAGTCCTCCTTCCAGTTTGCTCTTTTGGTGGCTAATCCCTTTAAGTAGGAGTGAGAATGGCAACGTCCTTCTGGAGAGTGGGTTGAGGAAGTAGTGGTGGCAGTGCCAATTAACCAAAGATATTGTTGGGAGCCCAGACTGTAGAACTGCTGGGTTCCAATGATTGCCGACCAACGACATATAACAATAGTTTATTAAGTACCCTGAGCAGCTCTTACATGCTTCCACTGTGCTCATGCTCCAATGCAAACTTGTGCTTCAAACACCTGACCCTTTAAAGAGCCACATCAGCACATCGTCACATGGCCACTCGGTGTACATCTTCCCTGATTAAGTTGGGACAATCAGTACTGCTGAGATGTAACAGCGTGTGCAAACTGTGACAACGTGCAAACCATTTAATAACATACAGATTGAATAAATTAACAGCACTTAACTATTTGCATAGGGTGAAACACGGATTAAGCTACTGCAGCTGATGCATTGCCCATTCTCCTTCTCCTCCTATGTGACCCCCCCCCACCCAACAATTGTCGACGAGTTTGTTATTATCCTGGAACCTCGTATTTGGTTTGGTTCCCAGCCCAGTGCAATAATCCAGGGTGAGTTATTCTAGCTGTACAATTGCTGGTTAGAACCTTACATGGGAACTTCCAAGAGGGATTCTCCAGCACCTCTTTCAGGTATCCCCCCCGCCACCCCCAAATCTGCATTGGGAATCCAGGAAGTTAAATTATTCTTTTCGATTAAGGGCAATTTAGATTGGCCACTCCACCTAGCCTACACATCTTTGGAGTGTGGGGGTGAGACCCATGCAGATACAGGGAGAATGTGCAAACTCCACACGGACAGTGACCCAGGGCCGGGATCGAACCCGAGTCCTCGGTGTCATGAGGCAGCAGTGCTAACCACTGTGTCACTGTGCCGCCCATCAGGAAGTTAAATTCTGAATGGAAACTTGACTATATTTTAGAAAAGGTTCAACCTTAACAACTCCCTCACTTGCCATGATCCCAGAGTTAAACACACAGCCTTAGTCCTCTCTGTAACTCGATGAATATAACATATCACATCATGTGCAGTCTCAAAAATCTGCTGCTGGTATTGTTTCAACACTACTGCAAAAGTGATCACTCAATTTCCGTTCCACCTTGTTTGTGAACAGTCATTTCATGATTAGATTCATTCACCTCTTGGTAATTCTGATGTTGGTTCGAGGCTAAATTTAATTAGCCATACTCAAGAAGCTGTAGATCACTTCAATTACTCATCCACATTCAGAATATTGGCCAACATAATGGATGATGAAAGAAAATCAATGCTTTCTGATCCAATGAACACTCTGTGATGCATGAGTCCAATTGTTTCTTACTAAATTGGTCCAGTTCTAAGTAGAATCCAATGCATTTGGAAGGTGTTCTCCAACGTCAGAATGAACCAAACATTATTAAAATATTGTTAAATTGATTTGTGTGTTGCACCTCTTATAATTTCATCTCATATCATTGTTATACACATGTTAAGATGTAGGTTTTGACCTACTTGTGCAGACCTGTAGTCATCTATAAATCTTAATAAAGTTTCCCATGGCCTCAACAAATAATAGCAAGTAAACCCTTCTGAATTCTGAACCATTGTAAGCTATAGATATACTCTGACTTTATTTACTGTTACACTTGGTGCTTTGACGTACCCAGAAGAGTTTTATGTGGTTCTGTTAAGGAGTTATATTTTTGCTTCACCATTACCCCATTTGTAAGTAAATAGGGTGGTAACAGGGTGAGATTAAAAAACAATCAACAATTTATCACTGGAGGTCAGCCAGTTACTATTGTCATCGATTTACTCGATAAAAGTGCATCCCCCATTAAAATATTCAAGTGGGCGTCAACTGGTATCACTCGTGCAGACAAAATGGTCATGTGATAATGTGACTACTTAAAGGGTCATGTGTCGGGAGCACAGGAGTTCTCCCTGAAGCGCGGGTGGAGCGGTAACATAGATTCATAGATTCATAGAATTTACAGTGCAGAAGGAGGCCATTCGGCCCATCGAGTCTGCACCGGCTCTTGGAAAGCGCAACCTACCCAAGGTCCACACCTCCACACTATCCCCATAACCCAGCAACCCCACCCAACACTATGGGCGATTTTGGACACTATGGGCAATTTAGCATGGTCAATCCACCTAACCTGCACATCTTTGGACTGTGGGAGGAAACCGGAGCACCCGGAGGAAACCCACGCACACACGGGGAGGATGTGCAGACTCCGCACAGACAGTGACCCAAGCCGGAATCGAACATGGGACCCTGGAGCTGTGAAGCAATTGTGCTATCCACAATGCTACCGTGCTGCCCTGAAAGAGGCCCTTCCTCCACATGAAAGAGATGCTCAGAGTATTTAATAAACTATTGTTATAAGTCCTTGATCGCCAGTCTTTCAAACCCAGCACTTCTACATAGTGTCAGAAGTTGGCAGTATGGCACAAGGACTAGCATCAATCTGCTCATGTTCAATAAAAACATTGTGGACAACTGGACCAAGTTTGAAAAGGAATGCGCATTTACTGCGGTGCCAGGTTATCGGACAAAAGTACAATCATACACTTTTCTAAACCTAGCGGGCCCCGAGGTCATGAAGAAGTTTGAATCTTTTGTCTTCCAAATAGGTGAGAAGAAAGAGGACTCTTTGATATTGTTAAAGAAGTTTGAGAACATTTGCTTGTCAGTGAAGAAAATAATACTCGACAAACATGTGTTTAATACTAGAAACCAGAGATTTGAAGAATAGGGGCGTCATTCTCCGACCCCCCAGCGGGTCGGAGAATGGCCGTTGGCCGCCGTGAATTCTGCCCCCGCAGCTCGCCGAAGTCTCCGAAGGGAGAAAAGTCGGCGGGGCGTTAATGGCGCCGCAGACGTCGGAGAATGGCACAGGTGGGCGCAAGGCAGCCGATTTTGGGCCTGCTGATATTCTCCCGTCCGGATGGGCCGAAGTCCCGTCGACGTGATGACTAGTCACGTCGACGTAAATCAAACCTCCTTTTAATCGGCGTCAACCTGTGCTCCAGGTTTACGCCGACCAGCGTGGAGGTGGGTGACGGCCTGGGGGTTGGCCGCTGGAGAGGCGATGGCGTGGCCGCAGTCTGTATGTGTGGGGGAGAGGTGTGTGTAGGGTTGTGTGTGTGTGTGTGCCGGGGAGGAGGATGGGGTCCGTGCCGGGGAGGAGGATGGGGGGACGGGGTCCGTGCCGGGGAGGAGGATGGGGTCCGTGCCGGGGAGGGGGATGGGGGGACGGGGTCCGTGCCGGGGAGGAGGATGGGGTCCATGCCGGGGAGGAGGATGGGGGGACGGGGTCCGTGCCGGGGAGGAGGATGGGGTCCGTGCCGGGGAGGAGGATGGGGGGCGGTGTCCGTGCCGGGGAGGAGGATGGGGGGGTCCGTGCCGGGGAGGGGGATGGGGTCCGTGCCGGGGAGGGGGATGGGGGGGTCCGTGCCGGGGAGGGGATGGGTCCGTGCCGGGGAGGAGGATGGGGGGACGGGGTCCATGCCGGGGAGGGGGATGGGGGGACGGGGTCCGTGCCGGGGAGGAGGATGGGGTCCGTGCCAGGGAGGAGGATGGGGGGACGGGGTCCGTGCCGGGGAGGAGGATGGGGTCCGTGCCGGGGAGGGGGGATGGGGTGGTCCGTGCCGGGGAGAAGGATGGGAGGGTCCGTGCCGGGGAGGGGGATGGGGTCCGTGCCTGGGAGGGGGATGGAGGGGTCCGTGCCGGGGAGGGAGATGGGGTCCGTGCCGGTGAGGAGGATGGGGGGACGGGGTCCGTGCCGGGAGGAGGATGGGGTCCGTGCCGGGGAGGGGAATGGGGGGTCCGTGCCGGGGAGGGGGGGTGCGAGGGCAAGTGAGTTGGTCCACCTGGCCAAGTGCCAGCCTCCAACAGTTGGACCCATGTGGTCCATGCCACCTGGCTGGGGGGAGGAGGGGGTATGGGAAATGATGACATGTCGTCGTTCCCCCGCCCCCCCACCAGGCCGTCATGTTTTCCGATCAGCCAGCTATGTTGGCCGCCGTGGCGGCAGCCGCTAATGTCTATGTTGCCCTCGATGAGGAGGAGGAGTAGCGTGCCAGAGAGGTGGTGCAGGCTGCCGCAGAGGGGCAGGCGGCAGCCGCCCAGGCTGGAGGGACACCTGATCGACAGGACGAGGAGGGGGAGGAGGACGTCGCGGCCCAACGGCAACGGAGGCACCCGAGGGCGCCCCGTGTGTACCGGCCCCGGCAGTCATACCAGGACCTCACGGACTGGGAATGCAGGAGGAGACTCCGGATGAGGCGGGAAACCGTGGCACACGTCTGCCACCTGCTGGCACACCTGTCACCGCGTGGCACTGGCGGGGGACACCCTCTCCCCGTGTCCGTCAAGGTTACGGTGGCCCTGAACTTTTATGCAACGGGGTCATTCCAGGCACCGAGTGGGGATCTGTCCGGCATATCGCAGACATCGGTGCACCGGTGCATCCGGGCAGTGACAGATGCCCTATATGCCATGGCGCACCGCTACATCCGCTTCCCTGTGGACCGTGCCAGCCAAGATGCCCGGGCCGTGGGCATCTCTGCCGTGGCCGGGTTCCCCATGGTCCAGGGCGCGATTGATGGGATGCGCATCGCCGTGCGGCCACCTGCAGATAACAGGGCCGTGTTCACCAATAGGAAGGGGACCTCTTGGATGAACATACAGATGGTCTGCGACCACCGCATGATGATCCTGCACGTCTCGCCCATTACCCGGGCAGTGTACACGACTCATACGTGTTGTCGCGGTCATCCATCACCGGCATGTAAGAGGGACGCCATCCCCGGCTGAGGGGCTGGTTGCTGGGCGACAGGGGCTACCCATTGCGATCGTGGCTGATGACGCCTGTACGGAGGCCACGCAATGAGGCGGAGAACCGCTACAATGATGCCCATGTAGCGAAAGGGGGAGTGATAGAGAGGTGCTTTGGCGTGCTGAAGATGCGTTTCAGGTGCCTGGACCTCTCTGGGGGCGCCCTCCAGTATCGGTCAGATAGGGTCGGCCGCATCATTGTGGTGTGCTGCGTCCTGCACAACATAGCCCAGCAGAGGGGCGATGTGCCACAGGCAGAGGAGGGCGGAGTGGAGGAGCAGCAGGAAGAGGCAAAGTCCTCCCCAGATGAGGGGGATGGGGGCAATGGTCAGGGCAGACGGGCTAGACACAGGCGGGTGGCTGTCCACCGTTACCGGCTGCCCCAGCGGGCACGGGACAGGCTAATAGCCGCCCGCTTCACTGACTAGATGGGCGTGGGAATCGGGTAGTATGGCCACAGACCGCACACCATGGCAACAGCCGACCACCCACACCCCCCACCCATCCACCCACCCAGCACCCTCACCCCCCTCCCCAACACCACCCACCCCACCCGCATGCACACCACCCCCCCCCATTGCCGATCCACCTGCGGCACAATGGCCGGGCTCACACAGTTGTGGGAGGATGCGTGTCTATTGCAGGCTATGGAGGATGATGACAACACGCCCTGCGATGAGCTCCTGGCTCCACATCGTTGGACTATGTCTGACCCATGGCCACAGTACCACCATCCACCCGGACCATCCCTGCATGCGGTTGTGACACTGCAGCGCACGGTCCCGTCCTCTGCCCGGGGGGATGTTGATGGCGGCCCAGGGGGAAGGGGGCAGACTCACCTGGGGCTGAGGTAAGACCACCCCTCACACACACACACTTGTGCTCAACGTACATGACACCCCCGCACGCTTTGCACAGAGCACAAAGGCAGCTTCTGTAGGTGGAACATTGACTTTAATAACCAAAGGAGTTCATGCACGTGCCCTAGCCCCTAAAACTCATCTGTGCCCTGCACCCGTGCCAACTTACTCAGTGTCTAATTGTTTGGCATTATGGGCCCTTTGACTACGTCTACGTGGTTCCCCAGACGGTACAGCAGAACTGGAGGTGGACTCCTGTGATTCCTGCCCTCTGACACGGGATCCCTTTGGCGGTCGTTCCTGGGGCGTCCTGGCCTAGATGGGCCAGGCTGTGGCCCAGGCGACTGGGATGGCGAGCTGCCAGCCTGTCCTGCCCGTTGCCCGCCCGATGCACCTGGGACGGAAGGGGGGGAGTCCGAGGTGTCGCGGTGTTCCGGGGCCTCCCCTACAGGGGGACCCGGGACGGACCACAGCACCTCCTCCTCTCTCGGGGTGCCCGATAGCCCGCAGGCCTCTACATGGGTGGGGGATGCGAACGGACTGGCCATCCGATGCCCCCCCGACATCTGGCGCTGCCAGTCCTGGAGGCCCGTGCTGGTATCAACAGGGGTCTGCAGGTTTGCAGCCAAGGAGCTCAGGGGATTGGCAAACCCTGTCTGTGACTGTGCGACGCCGGCTCGCACATGGCCAATGGCGCCGATGCCCTCAGCGATGGCCTGCAGGGACTGGGCTATGGCCTGCTGAGACTGGGCCATGGCCTGCAGAGACTGGGCTATGGCCTGCTGAGACTGGGCCATGGCGTTGAGCGCCTCTGCCATCTGGCGCTGGCACTGGCTCATGGCCTCCTGTGAGAGGGCAGCCATGTCCTGGGCCACAGACGCCGCCTGCACAGAAAGTCCCAGGCATCGCAAACCGTTCCCCATGTCTGACACCGTCGCACCCATTGCCTCCACCGCGGACGCCACCCGTACGGTGTCGGCCTGGTTGGCACGCATGACCGGCACCACTCCCAGCTGCTGGACGCGGGTGGACTCCTCCACCTGCGACTGCAGCCGCCGCAAGCCAGCCGTCACCCTCTTCGCTCGTCTCCGGTTCGGTGGTTGCATCGGATCTATGGGTGGGTGTGGTAACTCCAGGAACCCGGGATCCATCTGGGCGGCAGATGTTCGCTTGGGCTGGGCTGCCCTCCGACCGCCCGGCCCCTCTGCTGCTCCTACCTCCACCTGCTGTACCGGGACGGCTGTGTTGTGCGCACCAGTGAGTGTACCAGATGCCTCATCACTAAAGTGCCCAACCGAGGTGAGTGTTTCTGCGATGGTGGAGGGTGTTGGTGACAGCAATGGCGTTGTGTCGTGCTCTTCGTCCCACTCTGAGTCCATGGCACTTTGGGGTGGGGGTTCGTCTCCACCCATCCACTCTGTGTCACTGTCCGGTATTTCGTCTTCCTGGGTAGTGCTGTCCCGGGTAGGGGTGTCCTGGGTAGTGGTGTCCTGGGTAGCGGTGTCCTGGGTAGTGGTGTCCTGGCTCGGCTGTGACGGGGGCCTGTGGCTGCCCCTCTCGTCGCTGGGTGGCACACGCCTGCGTGATCGCACCCGCACGAGACGGGGCCGTCGTCTCACTATTGCTCCAGGTCTCTACGTCTCCCGTGGTCTCCAAGGGACATCCTGCGGGCGTCGCATGCCGGAGGGTCCGGGTCTCTCCGTCTCCCGTGGTGTGCGAGGGGCATCCTGCGGGCGTCGCATGCCGGAGGGTCCGGGTCTCTCCGTCTCCCGTGGTGTGCGAGGGTCATCCTGCGGGCGTCGCATGCAGGAGGGTCCGGGTCTCTCCCTCTCCCGTGGCCTCCGAGGGGCACCCTGCGGGCGGTCTGCATCTGCGGGGATGGGTGCCTCGACGTTTGCTCCTGCGATACACAATGAAGCATGCATGGTTAGACACGCAGGCAGTGATCAGGTGATATGGGGGAGGGGATATAGGGGAGGGGGGAAATGGGGACGATCTGTCGGTGGCTCACTTGCTAGTATGCCCCCGACCTCTGCATCAGCAACGTCCCGGTCCTCAGGTCCGCCAGCCAGTTCCAGGGCCCTTTCCTCGTGTTCGGTCAGTGGCCTCTCATCAGCGGGGCCTCCTCCAGTCCTCACATGCTCCCTATTGTTGTGTGCGCGCTTCTCCTGTGAGGGGTGGGGGCAGGGGTAAAAGGCAACAGTGTTAGACAGGTATATGAATTCACGCCATCGGTTTCGCGTGTATTGCAGAGGTTAAGGTAAGGGCTGGATTCACTTGGGGATATGGGGGAGGGGGGATATGGGGGAGCGGGGATATGGGGGATATGGGGGAGGGGGGATATGGGGGAGGGGGGATATGGGGGATATGGGTGAGGGGGAATATGGGGAGGGGGGAATATGGGGGAGGGGGATATGGGGGATATGGGGGAGGGGGATATGGGGAAAAGGGGGAGGGGGATATGGGGGATATGGGGCAGGGGGTATATGGGGAGGGGGTATATGGGGGAGGGGGGATATGGGGGATATGGGGCAGGGGGATATGGGGGAGGGGGTATATGGGGAGGGGGATATGGGGGATATGGGGGAGGGGGGATATGGGGGAGGCGGGATATGGGGGATATGGGAGAGGGGGGATATGGGGGATATGGGGGAGGGGGGATATGGGGGAGGGGGGATATGGGGGAGGGGGATATGGGGGATATGGGGGAGGGGGGATATGGGGGAGGGGGGATATGGGGAGGGGGATCTGGGGGATATGGTGGAGGGGGATATGGGGGAGCGGGATATGGGAAGGGGGATATGGGGGATATGGGGGAGGGGGGATATGGGGGAGGGGGATATGGGGGATATGGGGAGGGGGAATATGGGGGAGGGGGATATGGGGGAGGGGGGATATGGGGGAGGGGGGATATGGGGGAGGGGGGATATGGAG
The DNA here is from genome assembly GCF_047496885.1 of Scyliorhinus torazame. Classification (NCBI taxonomy): domain Eukaryota; kingdom Metazoa; phylum Chordata; class Chondrichthyes; order Carcharhiniformes; family Scyliorhinidae; genus Scyliorhinus; species Scyliorhinus torazame. The sequence continues at coordinate 221,360,921 of NC_092715.1, read as the reverse complement.
GATATGGGGAGGGGGGATATGGAGGATATGGTGAGGGGGGATATCGGGGATATGGGGGAGGGGGGATATGGGGGATATGGGGGAGGGGGGATATGGGGGAGTGGGGATATGGGGAGGGGGAAATGGGGGATATGGGGGAGGGGGGATATGGGGGACGGGGGATATGGGGGACGGGGGATATGGGGGATATGGGGAGGGGGGATATGGGGGAGGGGGGATATGGGGATATGGGGGAGGGGGGATATGGGGAGGGGGATATGGATATCGGGCAGGGAGGGGGAGGCTCACCCTGGCTGCTCTGACGAGGTCGTTCACCTTCTTGTGGCACTGGGTGCCTGTCCGTGGTGTCAGGGCCACAGCGGTGACGGCCTCTGCCACCTCCCTCCACAGACGCCGGCTGTGGCGTGGGGCAACTCTGCAGCCGTGCCCGGGATACAGGGCCTCCCTCCTCTGCTCCACTGCATCCAGGAGCGCCTCCACATCCTGTGAGTGGAACCTCGGGGCTGAGCGGCGGCCGGCCGTCCAGTCGGGTGTTGCGGTCGGGTGTTCCGGTTGGGTGGGGGGTAGCAGCGCCTCCTTATGAGCCGTCACGCCGTGCGGCGTGTATGGCGCTGCACGGCGTGAACCACGTGAGCAAGAGCAGATCCCGTCACATCGCTGCTAGCCCATTTCGGGCCAGAGACTTCGCGCCGTTTTTGGCGGCGTGATGCAGGTCGGATTTGCACCGTTTTTTGCGCCGATCGGCGGACTTTGCGCCTATAACGGAGAATTTCGCCCCAGTACAGTCATATACTGCAACCTTAAAGATTTTAGTAAAAAACATACATTTGGCACTTTTACCAGTGAGTTAGTCAGGGATCTCATAGACTATGGGGTCCGCAGTGATCATGTCCACAAGCAGCAGCTTTGAAAAAAGGTATAACATCGCAATCAGCCCTAAGCACCTGCATGTTAAAGTCAGGAAAAATCAGCAAGAATTAAGGTGGAAAATAGATGTTTCCATGGCTAGGACATGCCCTACTCCAACTGTGGTGGCCATCACCCTCAGAACAGAACAACATGTTTGACGTCTGGTAAATAATGCAACAAATGTGGCAAATTGAACCATTTTGTTAAATGCCACCGATCTAAACCACAGCAGTCTACCTATGCCATCAACCACATTGCAGCTGGTCACTCCTCCAGGTTTTGGAGCATGAACAAGGTAAACAAACTGGAACTTAGTTAGAGAAACCAAACCACTGAGCCTCCAACAACACTCTATTGTGCGAGTGTCGCCACCATCACAGAGAAGGGTCAGATCTTCACTACTCGGAACATTTCCTGCAGCAACGCTACAAAACTAACAGTAAAGATTGACACTGGAGCACAGTGCAGAACACTGCCCCGGCAAATGCTGTGGGAGCTAGACCCATAGACAGCACCAGACCGCAACACCCAGGTGGACGTCGGGGCCTATCGCGGACAAACCATCTGTATGGCAGATGTGGCCACTCTCCATGCACACAGGACAGATTCAAGTTTCACCTAGTCAACAGAACATAAGGCTACTGTTAGGCTTTTGGTCAGTATCACACTGAGGCTCATCCATCTTGACCCATAGGTACATGCTCTGCAACACCAGGCTCACAAAATGAGTACAAAGACCTCTTCAACTGCGGCATCATTGATAAACTACCTGTAATTTATCATATGAGGTTACATGACTCGGTACCGCCAACAATTTGTGCTCCAAGAAGAGTAACTTTAGCCATGAATCAGATAGTAGTGCAAGAGCTGCATCAGATCACAACTTTGGCTGTTGTAATTCCCATAGACATAGCCACAGAGTGGGTTTCAGCAATGGTAGCTGTTGTAAAGAAAGATGGTTCAGTCAGGACATGCATCGATCCTGAGCACTGAACCAAGGTGCTGCTCAGACCTCATCACCCTAAGAAGATGGTTCAGGAGGTGATAGCAGACATATCAAATGCAAAGTTCTTTAGCATCCTGGGTGCGAAATTCGGGTTCTGGCAAAACCTGCTTGATGAAGACTGCTCAAAACTCACTACAATCGTGCCTCTGGTAGGCAGATACCATTTTCTCTTCATATTCTATAGGATCTCCACTGGCAGCGAGGTCTTCCAGAAATGCATGGAGCAATTCTTAGCAGGCCAACCCTATGAAATCATCGTTGATGACATCCTGGCCTAGGATCATATTTTACAAGAACATGATGCATGTCTTTATCTCATCCTCGACAGAATCAGGACCATAATGTTGAAGCTTAACTCTGTGAACTGCAGATTCAGGGTGAGCCGTGTTCGCTATGTGGATCACTTACTCACACTTGCTGGTGTGAAGTCAGATCCAGACAAGACAATGGCTATACGACAGATTATCAGTCCTGTGGACCAGGGGTTGGTTAGCACACTGAGCTAAATCGCTGGCTTTTAAAGCAGACCAAAGCAGGCCAGCAGCACGGTTCGATTCCGTACCAGCCTCCCTGAACAGGCGCCGGAATGTGGCAACTAGGGGCTTTTCACAGTAACTTCATTGAAGCCTACTTGTGACAATAAGCAATTTTCATTTCATTTAATTTTCAAGTAAAATTTGCAGCGTTTCCTTGGTAGGATGAATTCTCTCTCTAACTTAATTCCTTGTTACAGTGAGGTCTCTGGGCTGTTTTGTCAGTTTCCTCACCAGAATGCTCAATAGTTCTGGCAAGTGTACTATATAGTGGTCTTCAGCAGACTCAAACAGGCACTCACAGCCCCGCTGGTGCTATAATACTTGAACATTCGAGTACCCATAATTATATCAACAGACACCTCCCAACACGGACAAGGAACAGTCTGCATCCAGAATGGCAAACCAATAGCCTTTGTATCAAGAGCCCTCACTGGTACTAAGACTTGTAATGCTCAGATCGAGAAGGAACTCCTCACCGTAGTTTTTAGCTGTCAGAAATGTCAGGACTTCATATATGATCATCCTGCAAATGTTGAAACTAATCCTCGGCCACTTTTAACAATTCTAAAAAAAGCCTCTTCACACTGAGTCTGCAAGGCTGCAGAGTATGATGCGAAAGCTACAACCTCATGTTGTCTACAAATGCAGTAAGGAGCGGTATCTGGCTAATGCCCTCTCCAGATCCTTTTCAGCCACTACAAGCCAGGCAGACCTCGGGGAAGACATTGAAGTGACCATAGAGGTTCTTTCCTCTCAGAGAGTCCAGGAACTCAAAGATGTCTTCCAGGCGGGCATTACATGCGGACAAGTTCACAACATCATGAGAGGCTGGCCTGAGTCTTCAAGGGAGCTTCCTCATGAGCTTTGCACATTCTTCGCCATCAGGGATGAATTAACCATACAGGATGGACTGATACTGTGTGTCCAGTGATTCATCAACCCCACTCCTCTCCAAAGGTACTACACCCAACAAGGACACTCAGGATAGGAAGCAATAGATACATGATAAAAGAATTACTATCCTGGCCTTCCATACATGCTGACATGGAGAGGGAAATATCCAGACGTGCGCCCTCAACGCACTCAGGCCGCATCAAGACAAAGAACCACTGCACCAACCTGAAGTCTGGGATCTCCATGGTCATTTATGATGGTTGACATTTTTATATGGAATGGTAAACAGCATTTGGTCCTAGTTGACTCGTATTCCGGGTTTTCTGAACTCCACTAGCTGCCGGACATTAAGAGTAACAGTCAAAATCTCTGGAGAAAAAGTACAAGAAAACTAATGGGACTAAAGAGGGATGACGTGTGGAACTTTAGGCTGGTATCCTGGGGTCTTTAATGAAGTGGCTGCAAAGAAAGTGGATGCATTGGTCATAATCTTCCAAAATTCCCTAGATTCTGGAAAGGTTCCAGCGGATTGGAAAACCGCAAATAGAACACTACTATTCCGGAAAGGAGGGAGACAGAAAAAAAGGAAACTGTAGACCAATTATTCTCAGGTTTATTAATGGGAAAATGCTAGAACCCATTATTAAGGTGGTAGCAGCAGGACATTTGGGAAATCAGGGGCGGGATTCTCCGGCCTCCAAGCTGCGTGTTTCTTGGCGACAGGAGCCAGCACAGCGTTCGCTGGCGGTGGAATTCTCTACAACCGCAACCGTCGATGGGAATTCCCATTGATGCCAACCCATGGCACCAGGAAACCAACAGGCGTGAGACCAGAGAATTCCGTCGCCAGCAAATGGCTGGAGAATTACAGCCCAGAATTCAATTAGGCAAAGTCAATACAGTTTTGTATAAGGGAAATCATTTTTGACAAATTTATTAGATTTCTTTGAGGATGAAACAAGTTGGATTGATAAAGGGTTTCCAGTCAAGGTAATATATGTGAATTTCCAACAGACATTCAATAATGTGCCACATAATAGGTTACTGGACAAGATAAGAGCTCATGGAGTTGAGGGTTACATATTAACAGAGTATTGGCTAACTAACAGGAAACAGAGAGTCAGGATGAATGGGTTATTTACAGAAATGGGTTACTGTAACAAATGGAGTGCCACAGGGAACTTTGCTGAGGCATCAACTACTTATATTCCATATTAATGACTTGGATGAAAGGACTGACAGTATTGTAGCCAAATTTGCTAATGATACAATGATAGGCATGACGCAAGTTATGATTCGATGAAAAGATACAAAGGGCAGAATTTACACTCCAACCACCATACCACCACCAACTGAGGCAAAGAAAGCGTGAAATTCTATGAATTCTCCAGGATCCCGCAGGCCGGGCCCCGATCTGATTGTAATTTTATGCTGGACGGGCAGGGCCTTGGTCGGGAAGCCCGTCATATGCAATTAAGCCTCTTATGGCATCTTAATGGCAATGTAAAGACGTTTTCCCACACAGCCTCAATTTCTAGGCTGGTGGGCAGATGATAATTCAGAGGAACAAATCTGAAATTAAACAAAGTTCAATCTTGGGCTGGAAGGCTGGGGTTCGGGGGTGGGGGGCTCCATCAGAAGTCTCCTTCTGACTGGGGGTGCCTAGCCCTTAGGGTCCAATGAGTTGCTCCCAATGTGGTCTCCTCTATATTGGAGAGACCAAACGCAGACTGCGTTTGGTCAGCACCTTCAGTCTGTGCGTATTCAGGACCCTGACCTTCCGTTGCTTGCCATTTTAACACACGACCTTGCTCCCTTGCCCACATATCTGTCCTCGGCCTGCTGCGATGTTCCAGTGAAGCTCAACACAAACTGGAGGAACAACATCTCATTTTCCAGTGAGGAACACTACAGCCTTCCGGTCTCAACATCGAATTCAACAACTTCAGATGATTAGCTCTACGCCACCTCGACCCATTTGTATTCATCCCATTTCATTTTAACTGTCTTTCACCATTTCTTTCTCGCTTGTCTTTCTTTATATATGTTTAACCCCCCCCCCCCCCATCTTACCACCTTTCCTGACCCTTTCTCCCCTTTGCTTCCCCTCCCCGCACACCTACATCTGTCACAGTTTACCCATTGATGTTAGTTTCTCTGCTGTTTGGCTTTTCACAGCTTTTGTTCTCTCTGGGACTGCCATTAGCACTCTTTCCCCATGGTTTCTGTGTCTATTAGCACCCCGTTTCCCTGGGTTTCTGTGGCTATGACTCATCTTTCATTCTTACTCCACAGTATAAATATTTCCCACTTTGTCTGTATTATAGCCTTGACAAAGGGTCATCTGGACTCAAAACATTAGCTCTTTTCTCTTCCTACAGATGCTGTCAGACCTGCTGAGATTTTCCAGCATTTTCTCTTTGGTCCCTTGTCCTATCCTTTGAGACCTCAATCTCCCCCCTCACAACCCCTCAGGCCTTCCCTAACTCCCCCCTTCCCCGCTCCCCAACTCTGCCACTTACCTTTCCTCCAGTTCCTGGCACTTAGATCCAGGAAGCTGGCTACAGTGCCTCTTTTGGTCACTGCAGAACTGTTGCAAGAATGACTGGAGAGCTGCAGGTCAATCTGATTTGCTGGCTGTTCTCCAAGGCAGGTCTTCCTCCCAGAGACGGACGGAGTCCCACCTTCTGCCAATCTTCGGATGATGGGGTCTCTTGAAAATTCTGGCTGAATAATCTGCAAAGGTTAAATGAGTGGGCAAACAATTTGGCAGATGAAGTGTAATGTGAGAAAATGTGAAGTTGCGCTCATTGGCAGGAAGAATCGAAAAGCAGGATAATTGAATGGAGAGAGTTTGCAGAGCTTTGTGATAGAGGGATCTGGTGTCCATGGACATAAATCACAAAAAATTAACATGCAGATACAGCAAATAAGTAGAAAGGCAAATTGAGTGTTTGCCTTTATTGCAAGGGGAGTGGAGTTTCAAAGTAGGGAAGTCTAATTGCTACTACTGTACAGGGTATTGGTGAGACCACAGCTGGAATATGGTGTACGGTTTTGGTCCCCTTACTTAAGGAGTGGTATACTTGTATTGGAAATAGGTTCACTCGACTGATTCTTGGGGATGCAAGTGTCATCTTATGTGGAACGTTTGATCAGGTTGAGCTTCACTCATTGCAGTTTGTAAATGTGAGATGTGATCTTGATGAAAAAAATGAAAGATCCTGAAGGGGTAGTCGCTGACTGAATGTTTCCCCTTGCGGCCGAGTCTAAAGCTAAGATCATAGTTTAAAAATAAGTGGTATTCCATTTAAGGTGCAGATGAAGAGGAATTTCTTCTCTCAGAGGATCATTTGTTTTTGGTATTATATCGTGGGCAGTGGAGGCTGGGTAATTTCTTACATTGAAGGCTAAGTTAGTATATCTATAATGGAGTCAGGGCTTATGGGGAGTGGGCAGGAATGTTAACACCACAACCAGATCAGCTATGATCTTATTACAGCTGGCTCACTGGACCAGATGGCCTCCTTCTGCTGCTATTTTGTGATGATTTAGCTGTAGTATGGTGAAGTAAGAATGTCCAGGAAGTGGAAGAGAGTTTTTGTCACTTCATTTTACAGCAGTTTCTATTCAAGTTTCCAAATTACTCAGGCACAATTGATAATTAAGGAGAACAATCAACTAAAAAGGTATCACTAAATGTGGCCCGGCTGTCACCTGATGAGAAACCGGAGCTTTAAGGAGGAGAATTTACAGTTTGAATACAGCTGCTGCTCTGCACAGTGTGGTAGAATTTAACAGGGACTCCGGTTCATGGTGCTAGTTTTAAATAGGGAAATTTAATAACCATTCTTGCACTTACGTGTAGCAATGCCAAACATGAATGCTGCTCAGCATTAATGTGCTGCCTACACAGCCACCTTCAGAAAGAAAAATGAGTTAGGTTACAGGAAATACTTTATCTTGTGCCATTACAGCAGCCAAGACAAACTGCAGTTAGTGTTGATCGTCTGCATCACTGACTACCTTTGTGATTCTCCAGTGAATATGTTTGAAGACACAAGTGAAAAGTGCTGTGACGAACAAAGAGTCAGCTTCAGTCCCTGCGATCAAAAGGCATATTCTGAACCTTCAGAAATTATTGGTATAAAACAGGCAGCATAAGCCTATTCAGGTAGATTGGAATGAGATCTATTTTATTCTGAGTAGCACAGCTAGTTGCCAAGATCATGTAAAAGGCACTAATGTGGTCCATGAGCTAAGAATTGGTGTGTGTATATATAGCCCCTTTTCAATTTATCAGTGATTCAATCTTTAAAAAACCCAGCAGGCAAGGTTTAGTCTCAAACAAGAAAAAGGTTACTTTATTACACAGACCAATGCTGAAGGTTTCTTCGGTAAAAATGATAAAATTGCAAACTAAAATACAGATACGAAGCTTAAAAGCAGATAAAGATAAAAAGGCACTTAATGATAAGATTTCAAATCAGTCTCTGTGAGACATCATTGCCGGTCCCGTTGCTTGAATTCCTTCTTTCCAAAATGAAGGAGTGGAAACCCAAGGTTCAGTTTGGCAGTTGTGATGGCTTCTCTAGTTGAAGGGCCAGATGGACTCAACAAGTAGAACGCATGTTGAAAGTGAATGAAGTCTCCTGTTTTCACATTTACGATACTGCAGGAGTTGCCTTTTGGGAGGCTGATTTAGTGCAGCTGTTTGATCGCTGTTTCTGGAAAACTTCCTCAGTCTGTTGAGAAGTAGTTTCTGCTTCAAGCCGTCTCTCTCCTGGTAATCTAGATGATTATCTCTTTTGGCAGCTTCCACCCTTTTTTCTAGAGTAAGGAAGCCAAAGGTGGCTGTTCCCAAAATGACGACCCATACTTCGATATGAAGTAATGGCCATTCAAACAGCCTCTCTCCCACCATGGGTTCTTTTTAAAGATTTTCATTGAGGTCTTTGTCTTTATCTCATTTGTCTCTGTTCAAAAAGAAGACCAGAGAGTGGGAAGATCTCACTCAGACTTGGGGAAAACTCATTGAGCAATGAGATGAGCAGTTTGGTAAGATTTCGGAACCAAAGCAGAGAGGAGCCAAGTTTCCTGTCCTCACATCCCTTCTCTGAACAGATGGGTTTTTTAAAGTTTTGTTTTTGGCCAACCTGTGCTTTTTCAAACAATTGTCCTTAAAAATCTATAATATCGTAACTAATTTCTTCACTCAGAATTGATTTGATTTATTGCACTTGTACCGAGGTACAGTGAAAAGTATTGTTCTGCACACCGTCCAGGAAGATCATTCCATACATGAAAAACATAGGACATACATAAATACACAATGTAAATACATAGACACAGGCATCAGGTGAAGCAGAACGGAGTGTAAAGGTTAGAGATAGTGCCAGAATTAAGTTTTAGTAGCATAGTACAGTTCTAAGAGATATAGGAGGAGAATCTGTGGGAGAGAGCTCGCAGAGACGCCCAGCTCTGGCGCCATCTTGGATTGTACTTAGATTGAAGGTGGTGAATCTTTGGAATTCTCTGCCCCAGAGAGCTGTGGAGGCTCAGTTGTTGCGTATGTTCAAGACTAAGTTCAGTAGATTTCTACCTCTTAAAACATCAAGAGATACGGGGATAGTGTAGGAAAATGGTGTTGAAGTAGAAGATGAGCTATGATCTAATTGAATGGCAGAATGGACTCAAAGGGCTGAATGGCCTGCTCCTACTCCAATTTGTTACATTGTTGTGTTCTTAACTAGATGTTTGTGACATGGTGAATGATAGAATTGTTTTTGTGCAAACACTGCTGGAAGTTTTGGAGTTGGTCATGTCTGCCCTCATTAAAGGTGAAATAGGAAAGGGACTCACCAATAAAGACCAAGAAAACTAAATGGTGTCAGAGCATGGAAGAAAGCAGCCATGTCATCATTGAAGCCCTTCCTTTATTGAAATAAATTTATGGATGACTGACAATGTTTGAGAGATGAGCAGTGATTTTATCCTCAAAATTGGCCTAATTTGAAAGCAAAGTGGCCTCCAGACTCCCAGGTATTGGTGATAATTTTGTTCCAATTGATTATATGGTTTATATATATATATATATATTTCTATATATATGGCAATCTACCTGCTGCAACTATTAAGTTAATTTTATTAGCCCAGGATCCATGGACATTGCCCTCAATTTATTTTGAGGTCCCAGAAAGCGCAAAGGTGCTTTATTTCTACCCGGTAAAAATCTATTTTTGCCTTTAATGTAAAATTATCTAAGTTATTTAATTTGCTACATTGCTTCAGTATGTAAAACAAACCGAGACATTTCATATGGCCACAGGGGACAAACTGGAAGAGGAAGAAGCAACACTATCCCCTGGTGGCAAAAGCCTGAATTTCCACCAGTCCCCAACGGCAGGCGACTGATCGGCCTTAGTTGAATTTCAGGCCCATGCTGGTACACTTTCTATTTCTCCGCAGCAGCATACAGCCCATAACAATCGGAAAAGACATAAAAGTTTGTGTGCCAACGAATCAACTGTAAAAGCCAAACACTAACTTCAACTTGGCTTGTAACATTACCCAGGGTAATGCCACCGATTAGGGAGGATTGTTGAGCAAATGACTGGCCGTTTACCACAGAACCTCTGAGGCCCTGCAGGCTGGAAAACTCCATGAGAGACAATTGTAGAATAATTAGAAATTGCAAATAACTGCAGTCAAATCAGTCCCATACAGCTTAAAATTATCCTAATTATTAGGCCCCCCCTGTTCCTCCAAACAACTTTATTCCATACCCATTCAGGATTAGCATAATGAATAACCTCCAGCTGCACAACTGGTAAATGTTCTTGAGTGTTGCTTTACATTATCATGTGCAGCCTGCTGTCGGTGCTTTTACTTTAATTGAATATAATCTTGAAGATATATTGGTCCTAGGCTCTGTGATTTGGCAACATTTTCATAGCATTAAAGCTAGCTACGGTCTTTTTGCATTTTGAATAGGTTACTGGTGGCTGTGGTTGTTTCAGTCGTGGGCTTTTGATAGCTTCAAAATTATTGATTTGCACTGAAGGAAGGTTTACCTTCGTGTTGACCAACAGAGATGAAGAGCCACGAGCGGAGGTGAATTAATTGCTAATTAGGAAAACAGGTAAATTAGACTGGCATTTGGGCAGTCCCAAAGCTATGTTTTAAAGATAGTAGGAGAAAGCAGAGTGAAGCAGGAAAGGAGTTTTATACAGACTAAAGATTTCTGTTTCTGTTGAGTTCTGGATGGTAACTGTATGATGAATCTTGGGGTACCTGTCAGGTTTGATAACCACGGCCTTGCTTGGCTCCGACCCTGTTTGTGAGAGAGAGAGCTCTGAGTATCACTGGATACATGCAGGTTCAGCAATATATACCAACATTTAACAAATCAAGACACAGAACGTCCGAGGGGGGGGGGGGGGGGGGGGGGGGGGGGGGGGGTTGTCGTACCTGGGAGGTATCCCAGAAGAGGTCCTGGAGGGCCACCCAGATGTCCCCATGCAAGGACTGTGCGGCACTTGTCCAGGTACTCAAGAACAGCTTCTTCCCTGCTGTTACCAGACTCCTAAACGACCCTCTTATGGAATTACCTCATTAACACTACACCCCTGAATGCTTCACCCGAAGCCGATGTTTATGTAGTGCATTGTGTACCTTGTGTTGCCCTATTTCCTTTTCTTTTCATGTACTTAATGATCCTGTTGAGCTGCTCACAGAAAAATACTTTTCACTGTACCTCGGTGCACGTGACAATAAAGAAATCCAATCCAATCCAATTTATGATGGGCAGTTACCCTTCTGTGGGAACCATCCAATACACTGATTTAAATCAGAGACTTTGGACGGTTCCGACTCTCTTAGCAGAATAGGTGCCTCGGAAATGTTAGAAGGATTAAGACAACTTCTAACTTCTGGGTACTATACTAGTGACCATCCCTGGCTCTGCATGGGACCCCCCTCCCTCCCCCTTACTATTACCCCCACCCCAACTACCCATCCACCACATTCCCCACCACCCGACTACCCCCAGACTACCACCCTGGCCTCATGATTACCTCCACTCTTCTGAACATCCCTTGATTACTCTCCCACCACTACCCTCTGCATCGCCAACTACTCGCACCCCTCCTACCCCTCCTCTCCCAAATATTCCACCTAAATCCCCTGATGACGCACAACCCCTCCCACCATGACCCATCCATGCTACACCACAATCCATCCTACCCCCCATCTCTGACCCACTCTACCCTTTGATTCATCCTACAGTGTCCACCCCCCCCCCCCCCCCGCCCTCTCACCCTACCCCCTCACTCACTTACCTTACACATTTACCTTCTCCTGGCTCCTTAAAGTAGCTGGAACTTATAAATGTACTTGCTTTACTGCAGCTAGTGCTCCAATAGGGGGCATGGCTCCAAATTGCTGTTGCCCTGCACTGGAGGTCTCATGAACCCATTGCACTGCACTTTTCTCAGCTGGCCCAAGTTGGAAGGCCAGGTGAGTAATGTGCAGCTCCCAACTAAGCTAAGTAGTTGTACATGGCAGCACGGTAGCACAATCGGTAGTACTGTTGCTTCACAGCTCCAGGGTCTCGGGTTCGATTCCTGGCTTGAGTCACTGTCTGTGTGGAGTCTGCACATTCTCCTTGTGTCTGCGTGGGTTTCCACCGGGTGCTCTGGTTTCCTCCCACAAGTCCCGAAAGACGTGCTGTTAGATAATTCTCCCTCTGTGTACCCGAACAGGTGCTGGATGTGGCGACTTGGGGCTTTTCACAGTAACAGCATTGCAGTGTTAAGGTGAACTACGTGTGACAATAAATATTATTGTAAGATTATTATTATAATAAGATTACAAGTAAAAAGCAGCTGAATAAGAATATATGATTGCCACTCCTCGGACGTTCTGGCCCAGAACTTGGCAAATAGTTGAATAGAGAAGGCGGGGAAATGTTTGGTTTTTAAGTATTAAATGTGAGGTCAGATAGGCTCACAGAATGATCATGGGATCCAATGGACCCCTTGACCACTTAGCAAAGCAGGCTTGAAACAGGATCTGAGATTCACACTTCATACAGTGCCAGTTTTAAGTTATTTTGCACCAGCTAGCACTGTAAAGTCAGCTATAATTTCAATCCATTGAAGATGTAAGGAGCAGTAAGAGTATGGCGGACTATGTCTTTGGTGTTAATAGAGGCAAAAGAGAGCAATTCAGAGGATCTCTGACCCATAGGAATGGTGGTAACAGAAAATCAAACTTTAGAACTGACAGAGAGAAAACTGATGCCAGAGATGAAACAAAATCACCTATCGAATGACAAGCGTTTTGTTGTTTGGATTATGAGACCAGTGTTAACAGAACCTCCCCAGATAGGGCAATGTTGTGACTGCGATGGGTTTGGGATTTTAAGAACAGAAATTACTGTCGGCATTAATCATAATGATTGTGCTTTTGGAGGGGTACAGAGCAGTAATATCAGGAATGAAGTGCACCATACATTTCTTCTGCTCAGTTCATGCTGTCAAATTGCTGTTGAGAGCAAATGGCTTTCAGTGTGCTATTGTGCTGAAAATGTGTGTTAGCGTAGTTGAGCTTCTTACTGAGGGAATTAAAGCATTAAGTGGAAAGTGCACTGCATTCTAAAGCATGTTGCGCTGAGATTTGTTGCTAGCCCTCCAATGATAATATATTAGAGATTGCAATTTTCTTTCCTGACTCTTTACTGAATGGTGAGTCGCTATATAATTATAAATTGTCAATGGATTCTTGATGGAATGGCTTTGGTGCTCCCCAGGACTGCCATTGGCAGAGGAGAACAAACATTACAAAAACAAAATACTATGGATGCAGTAAATCTGAAAAGAGAAAGAGGAAATGTTGGACAAATTCAGTAAGCCAGACATAATGGGCGGGATTTTCTGGGCCCAAGTGTTTCGCGATGGTGGAGGTGACCTGCCATTGGCCAACAATGGGAACGTCTGGTATGGCCATTGTCAACGGTGTTTCCAGTTGAATACACCCCTCGCCGCCGTGAAATGCACGGCGAGAATGTGCCGTTGACCCAACGGGACGATCCCGCCAGTATGAACGCCCGGACAATTCTGGCCTATTAGTGGATAAAGAAGAAGATTTATGCTGATGATAAAGGTGGTATAGATGACTGGGGCGACACGGCGGCACAATGGTTAGCACTGCTGCCTCACAGCTCCAGGTTAGCAGGTTCAATTTCGGTCTTGGGTGACCATCTGTGTGGAGTTTGCGCTTTCTCCCCGTGTCTGCGTGGATTTCCTCCGTGTACTCCGGTAAAATGTGCAGGCGAGGGATTGGCCATGATAAATTGCCCCTTGGTGTCCAAAATGTTAGGTGGTGTTACGGGGATAGGGTGGTGGCGTGAGCTTCAGAAGGGCGCTCTTTCGAAGAGTTGGTGCAGACTCGACGGGCCAAATGGCCTCCTTCTGCACTGTACATTCTATGATCTATAGACCTGAAATGTTAACTCACTTGTTTATCCACAGATGCTGCCTGACCTGTTGAGTATTTCCAGCATTTTCTTTTTTTATTTCAAGCAGCCAGTAATGTCAGTTAACTTACAAAATAAGACCTTTCAATAGTTGACCCATAGTTCCAAGTATAGATACGTGGATATAGCAGGTAAGGAGATTAAGATTTATTCGGATGTTGAAGAGAAGTTTTCCATCCATTTTCTAAGGACCGTTGTATGCCCCTGTCAATGGCCAAAGTCAGCACTTTGCTCAATTTTGGTGCACCAGCTCCTGTCAGGCTGTCAGTCAGCTGTACCACCTTTACTTGACGTGGATAAAAACAATAAATGAAAACAATTTGATGGCACCTGGGAATGTAAACTGCTGTGAACCCATGACTTTTAACTCCCTTGCATGAGCCGCATACAAAAGCTGAGAACTGTTTTCATGCTTGAATCAAAATGACCACCAAACATGCCATTAAATGTTGAATCAATGGTTTCAATGGCTGGGTTTTTTGCCCTTCCCGAATTCATAACCTGACCTGTGCACTCCATCTCTCTTTTTTCTTTTTTCCGATGTATTTATAGTTCTGTGCATCAGCAATATTCTTTGTCAGAAAACTAAATATACTGACGCCTCTTAAGGTTACCATGCATTGGTGGCAGAGGGAAGTTAGGGCACTTTCCTTTCTTGTGGAAGAAACAGTTATTTTGTTCACTCCTTATTTTTTCATGTTTATTGAGAGGGAAATTTAATGCTAAAGTTAGGAAGCTATGCTTCTCTACAGGACATTTGTGAGACCACATCTGAAATATGGTGTACAATATTGGTCTCCTTATTTAAGGAAGGATAGAAATGCGTTAGAAGCAATTGAGAGAAGGTTTACTAAACTAATACAAAGAATAGGAAGGTTATGTTATGAGGAAAAAATGGACAGGTTAGGCTTGTAACCACTGGAAAAAGAAGTTTAAGAGGCAGCCTGATTGAAACATACAGGGCACGATGCAATGGCCACACTTCACGCAAAACGCAGCTCGCCGTGGCAAAGCGTGACTGGTAAAAGCAGGGAGACCCTGCTCCCAGCTCGCAATACCTCATGAGATCCAACTGTTGCTCTTATTAGCCTTAGTTTTATTAGCTCTAATTCTGTCACCTTTGCTCACGAGTCGCCAGGTATCTTTCTGATACCGCCACGTGGTTCAAGCTCAAGTAATGATTAATAATACAGTACACCGCTTGGTAATATTATATACAGCAATAAATACTAATGCAATAATACTACCTCTACACTATTACCTACCACTAAAGGCCAATACTTAACTTTGGTGATGGCCCACCAGGTCAGGGAAATGAATGGGTTATCGAATTGGGTCTGGCCTGCGGGATTCAAAAAGGCTGGTACGGGTCGATAGTCTGGAACACCAATCTGGTAGCGATCGCTGGAGTAAGACTTACTTGTTCTTCGTCGCAGGGTCTTGAAGGTTGCGAGTAGGAGAAGAAGGGTCGATCTGAACTTGGCCCCTATCTTTGTAGTTCCCAGGGGCTTCCCGCCTCTCGGGGCAGACCTTGACCCTGGTCCCAAGTAATTGGACTTGGTCCCAATCACTGTGTTCGATATGCTCCAATAATGGGGCGATTCCTTGATCGGGGGGTGGTCGTTCACCTTTCTTTGTCCCGGCCACTGCTGGCGCCGAGAGGTCTGGATCGGCTTTCAATTACTCATTTGTAGCAATTGTTCCCGGGGATAGCCGATTAAACTGCAGATGGCTGGGTTGATGTGCTGCTAATAGTTGCAGGCATCGGTCTGGGCCGACTTCCCCAGAGCCGAATACACCGTTCTGTCTGCAGATGTCCGTTTGAGTCCTGTTGGCTGATTTTCCCATCAGCCTTTTCAGTTCACCATTTTACATCGGGGTTTGGCCAAATTAATCGGGAATCAGCCATTTTAGGTGGCTACACAATGTGATCACGCGGGACGTTGTGATGTAAATCCCACCCATTGTGGGTTGAATCACAATTTGGCAAATCTGCATATTAGAGCGAGACAGTTAACCTCACTCTAATGTGCAGATTGCTGAGGTGCCTGAGGCTTTGGGATTCATCCCCTTGGCCTTCGGACAAGTGCCATTCAACAATGGTCCCCACAAACGGGGACTCAGACGGAATAGTACTCGTGGGAGTCTCCCAGGGAATTGAAGGCCTCCTGCTGCATGTCCTATGGGCTGGGTGGTGCTGCCTGGCACCTTGGAAGTGCCACCTGGGTTCCAGACTAGCACTGCCAAGGTTCCCAGGTGGCACTGCCAATTGGCATGGGCACTGCCAGGGTGACAAGCTGGCTTTTTATTTGAATCTGCAATTTAAGCTGGGGGTGCCCTGTTTAGGTATTGGGGAGGATGCTTTGGGGGCCTCAGAGATTGGGATGCCAAAAATAGGGCTGTGTGCGGCCCTAGCTGCTTGTTCTTCGCTGAGGCCTCTTATACAATATATTCGCGTTGTATAGCCATGTTATCCTCG
The DNA here is from genome assembly GCF_047496885.1 of Scyliorhinus torazame. Taxonomy (NCBI): domain Eukaryota; kingdom Metazoa; phylum Chordata; class Chondrichthyes; order Carcharhiniformes; family Scyliorhinidae; genus Scyliorhinus; species Scyliorhinus torazame. Next base: position 221,344,560 of record NC_092715.1, on the reverse strand, counting down.
GCACCGGGAAACACGTGACAAAACGCAGTCTCTATGGGTCTTTGTTCCCAATTAGTTGAATCGTACCCATAAAATCCTGGGTATCTTTACAGGTTGGGCTTGGAGAGGATGTTTTCTCTTATGGGAGAATCTTGAACTAGCTTTCTTGTTTAAAAATCAGGGGGCATCCATTTAGATCATAGATCATAGAATTTACAGTGCAGAAGGAGGCCATTCGGCCCATCGAGTCTGCACCGGCTCTTGGAAAAAGCACCCTCCTTCAGCCCACGCCGCCACCCTATCCCCGTAACCCAGTAACCCCAGCTAACCTTTTTGGACACTAAGGGCAATTTTATCACGGCCAATTCACCTAACCTGCACATCTTTGGGCTGTGGGAGGAAACCGGAGCACCCGGAGGAAACCCACGCAGACACGGGGAGAAAGTGCAAACTCCACACAGCCAGTCACCCGAGCCCAGAATTGAAAATTGAACCTGTGTCCTTGGAGCTGTGAGGCAGCAGTGCTAACCACTGTGCCACGGTGCTGCCCAGACAGAGGACAGAGATGGGAAAAACTTTCTCTCTCAGAGGGTCATGAGTCTTTGGAACTCAGAGACTTTGAATGGCAGAGGGAAGACCGTGGTAGATGGAGTCTTGATAAATATGGGGGTGAAAGGTTATCAGGAGTAGGTGGCAGGTTACAGTCAGATCAACCATGATCTCATTGAATGATGGAGCGTATTAGAAGGGTTGAGTGGCCTACTCCTGTTCCTAGTTTTTTTTTCATTTTTCAATTAAGGGGCAATGTAGTATGACCAATCCACCTACGCTGCGCATCTTTTGGTTGTGGGGGTGAGACCCACGCAGATACTGGGAGAATGTGCAAACTCCACACGGACAGTGACCCGGGGCCGGGATCGAACACTGGTCCTCAACGCTGTGAGGCAGCAGTGCTAACAACTGTGCCACTGAGCCACCTTCTCCTGTGCCTAGTTTGTATGTTCGTGCCCAAGGTTGTACTCGCCACTTTGTGGAAAATGACTCAATCTTCAGGTTCAGTTGGCCCTCCTTCTATACATTGTAAATTATATTGTTCACTCTTAGGGGGGGAAATTGAAATGTTGCAGGTGAACTCAATGCTCTTTAAGGAGCATTAACTCAATGCTCTGAGATTGACACGCATTAGGTAAATTGGCCGTGCTAAAAATTGCCCCTTAGTGTCCAAAGATGTGCAGGTTAAGAAAGGTTATCTGCATAGGGTGAGGGAGTGGGCCTAGGTAGGGTGCTCTTTCAGAGGGTCGATGGAAACTTGATGGGCTGAATGGCCTCCTTCTGCATTGTAGGGATTCTATGGATTCTATTAATTCTACATGGACTGTACTGACAGCGCCCTATAGATCCCTAATTTTCTTAATTTGATCGACTGCCCCAGTCAGGCCCCATACTCCACCACCACCTAGGAGCCCAAGCCCTTCCCACGTCACTCCTCCATGGCCCAGCTTCACCCTCTGTCTTCCCTGGGTTTCAATTCTACTCCTTCATGTCACCAACTCTACTCCACAAACTACATCATTCTTGACTTGCCCTTGCTGGTCCCGATCCTCCATGCAAGTTGCCATTCTCCCACTCCTCTCCCTCGTGCCATAGAGTTAAAGAAGGGAAACTGCTGACCTTGCTAACTAAAAGAACCCACTGACCAACTGGCACTTTAAACAATCATGAACCAAGTGCCACAACATTCTTCTGTTGACTTCACCCTGAAGGTAGGATTTTATTAAAAATGCTAATGAGTATTCACGGAATGCAAGTGCAAAACCAACACAGGCTGGTGTATTTCCGACACACCACTGACTTTATCTCTGCATCTCAACCCACCATTGAGAAATGAAAAGTTTGCATTCCGCTTTACTAATTCACATTTCCTGCTCTTGCGAACTCCATTAAATCCCCACAAATATGTGGAAAAATTAAGTGCTGCCTCATACAGTGCAGTTTCGTCATGATTAATTGATCTGCTGTACGCTCCTTAACTTCACAAAGCCCAAAAGGATAGTATGGGAAGACCATAGCAGAGTATGAAAGTGTAAGTAACAATGGAAAATTAGCTACTGAGCTAGAAATGCTGTAAGGAAGATTGCTACACTGGGCACTGATTAATGTCTCTCAGTGAGAGCCAGTGTTTTGCTTCTGCAGCACGGAAGTTACCTGCTGCTTATCAGCCCAAGAATGGAGACTGTTCAAGCACGTCTGTAGATATTGGCTGCCTGAATATATGAGGTGTTGTGAATGGAGCTCAAAATTAGATAATTGTTAGCAAACAGCCCCATTCCTGTTACTTGTACAGGGCTTAATGAATTGACTACTTTATCAAGTTGGCAGCTGATGCCTCATCTACTATACATTGCTGGCTGGGTATCTCCTCAGCATTGGCACTGATTTGTGCAAGAGCAAATTCCAGAGGAAGCTGTGAACAATGGATCCTCTTTTCAAGGTTAGCTCTGCAATTTTTAAACTCATCTCTAATTGCTATTGAGAAAGGAGCCAATTTCTTCAACCACTGCAAATTACACAGTATGTTAGAGTTGGTCAAAAGAGTGTCTTTGCAATTTGAGGCTAACATCTCTGGAACAGCTGTGAAAGTACAACAATGTATCTCCCACACTGCAATTTATTACTGTCACCATTCAGGGCTCCATTATGGACACCACAGGAGTTACTGTAAAGTCTGTTCCAGAATGACAATTCAACATCCATTGATTCACATATAGTTCCACCATGCTGTTAAATTCTGTGTTATAGCCATGGTAAAGATGCACACAGATCATCTAGTTCTTTACCAGTAAGATAGTTTATTGACAAATGAACACTTGGAAATAAACTATGATACAAATGGTAACAATAACTGAATTCTCCTGGAGCTACTTCTAATGCGACTGTCCTCTAGTATGACTTACTACCAACTGCCTGATGTCTGGAGTCACATGGTGGATCTCTGTCCCCACCTGCTGGTTGGAGGTCATATATCTAACTATATACTTTACTATGCATAAGCATATCACCACATCCGCCCCCCCTTCCTTTGGAAATGTGAATGTTTAAACAAATATAACCTACTAAACATTATATGCCTAACAATTTCAAACATGTCACATATGCAAATACAACTATGCTCTACAAAACATGATATGCATAACAATTTCAAATGTGTCCCTGTATACAGTTCATTATACATTCAGTCTTTCAGGTTAACAACATCTTTGTGTTGGTCTCCTGAGCTTTGATCGAATACGTGATCTTGTTTCATTTTTCGAAAGACCGGTTTTCTGTCTGGTCTTTGAGTTACCAGCTCGTTCAGCTTTTTGAAATGATGCTTCCTACTCCGTGTGTGAATTTGTACATTGGCCTTATTGCCGATGCTCGTATCTTCACTGTTGCGGCTGCTACCAGGTCGACAGACTGTATCCTTGACTCTTCTCTTATCATTCTTTCTTTTTTTTATAATCAGCTCTTTCCTTCTCCTTTTCTTCTTAGCTTTAATAGCATCATCCGTGAAGTTGCAGCAGTCCACACACATCTGCCTGTGTACCTGGAGCATCATTCTTGTTACTGGTCTCGGCTAAAGGATTAGCTGTTTCTGGATCCCTTGCTGGAATAGCTGCTTCTAGATCTTTTGCTGAAATAACTGCTTCTGCATCTTCTGCTGTAATAGTTGTTTCTGGCCCTTCTGCTATAATGGCTGTTTCTAGAGCCTATGCTGGATTGAGGAGTTTTGGCTGATCCATGGTGTTTGCGCTCAAACGCTGTACTGCATGCCTATCAACAGGTGAGGATTCTAATGTGGGCATACTTTTAGATGCTTTCAAAGTTGCAGGCAAGTTTGCAACTTTAGGAATGATTTGCAAACCCTTGCATTCTGATATCTTAGCTAAATGAATGTCCTCAACATTAGGCATTACTTCTTCACTTTGTGTTTTAGTCTCAATTAGTGGCTCATCCTCATCTGATAGAATGATACACACTTGGAGAACTGCACAAAGATGTATCCATCTGTTATTGCTGCAAGTTTTTTACCCATATGCTTTACCCGATGTCTGTGTTTATATATTTACATTTTGTATTTGTCAGATGTTCTATGTTTTCATGTATGGGCCGATCTGCCTGGACTGTACACAGAACTTTTCACTGTACCTCGGTGCACTTGACAATTAATCTAAATCAAAATTGCTTGGTGAAAATTTGGTATTGGACCTTGAGTCTCATTTAATTGAAACTCAGGAGCTGAAACCATGTGCTGGGCTTTCCCAGGCAGCTCGCCTGCAGAGAAGGTTGCTGAGTCTCCAACACTGACTCTCAGGAAGGTCTTGGGAGAGGAACAGAAGTGAGCAGGCGCCATGGGAGGCCAGGACAGGAAGGAGACAGTGATCTGGAGATAAAGTGAAGCAGTGATCAGAAGATGGAGAGTGGAGATGGAGATGCTGTGGGGCAGCATGGTATCACAGTGGTTAGCACAGTTGCTTCACAGTTCCAAGGTCCCAGGTTTGATTCCCAGCTTGGGTCACTGTCAGTGTGGAGTCTGCACATTCTCCCTGTGCCTGCGTGGGTTTCCTCCGGGTGCTCCGGTTTCCTCCCATAAGTCCCGAAAGACGTGCTGTTAGGTAATTTGGACATTCTGAATTCTCCCTCTGTGTACCCGAACAGGTGCCAGTATGTCGCGACTAGGGGCTTTCACAGTAACTTCATTGCAGTGTTAATGTAAGCCTACTTACATACCTGCATACTAACTTGTGACAAAGATTATTATTATTATAATTGGGAGAGGAAAGTTGCTCATTTGGAGTTGGCAACAGTATGTGGAGATGCAGGCTTCTCCTGCCCAGATCATTTACCACTTGCTGATTTTCAAATCCTTCTAGCCTCCAAATGACATACAGCACCAGTATCTGAACTGCTGGCTGTGAGTGTCAGTCAAGTCACTGGACAACAATGCTGTTGCTGTCCTCCTGGGAACACTGTGTTTGTACATGCGGCAGTTTATGGGTGACCAGAAGCAGAAACTCAGACAGGAAAGGTGGTATGGAAGAAGTAGAGGTGCGGTGGGGAACAAGAAGTCCATGGTGACACCAGATTGATCATCATGCCATGTAGTAGGATAAAGTTGAGCTGGGAATTGAGAAGGGGCATAAGGGACAGACTGTCATCCTTCATGCCTTAGCAATGTTGGAAGCAACAGGACCAATTGCAACCGGGACATGATATGGACAAGCATCTCCTGATGGGCTGAGAAGGTGCCAACGTATGTGTCCCCTGCCAGTTCTGCCCTGTGCCCTCTATTTTGTGCCTGCAAGATTTAAGATACAATGTTATTAACTGTGTTGTACTATGTTTGGGTGATGTGCCTGCCAAAACTGAATAGCCAGAGCCATGTAGTGACAGCAAGAGGTTGGTGTTTAGGTTAGTGTATTTAGGACAGCTTGAGTATCTGTATGTTATGCATAGGTGCCAGGGTCTCCTGCTGAATCAGTGATAGGATATGGTGTATTGAACACTAGATGAAGCTGGTATTTTGATGAGTAGGAGATGTCATGTGGAGATGTATTCACTGATTTCATTAGGTCTCAGGTTCTTAAATGTAAGTTAGTATACATCTACTACTGCCACAAAGCACTTCCAATGGTCAAAGAACGCTGAACAGCCAAGATGAATAAACGGGAAATATGGCTGGTGTGAATCCCACTCTAAAAATGTTTTATTCAATCCTGAATACATAACGGGAGTTGATTGCTTTTTAAGCAGCACGACTGGACTGTTTCCTTCAATTTGCAGAGTGCAGACAAGCGCCTGTTTTCCAGACCCGCCAATAACCATATTAGCCCAGACTGGCTAACTGACACCAGGAACGTGACCCAATGTCTTCGTGCCCAGTAATACATTGATGGATACACATATTGCTCCCATTTTCAGAGCATATTGCTTAGGTCAATGAGTGGTAATACATTTTTTTAAAATCACAATTAATTTATTTTGAGTAAAAATGTTTCCACAGCTTTTGTTTAAACGTAGCAGAATATGCCAATAGAATACCCATTGCGGAATTCTCACCCAAAAGGTTTAAAGTGTGCAAACAAGGTGCAATTCCCGCTGGGTGGATTGGTGTGATCCAGATCATAATTCACCCATATTCAGGATTTTTATTTGGAACCAGGGTTGATTCGCGCAGCGGGACCTGAAGAAGTCGGATCCTTAAAGGGTGCCACAATCTCAGAATAGCACTACAGACTCATCCCCACCCACCACCAGTCACTGACAAGGTCACTCCCCTAATCGTTGGCAAGGCTCCCCACGCCACCCCCCCCCCCCCCCCTAATTGTAAGCAAGGCCTCCCACCCAACTGAACAACACCCTGCTATGGGTTTGAACAAAGAATTTGTTTGAACAAAGAGATGCCGCCATTGGACTGGGTGGGCACAGTAAGAAGTCTTACAACACCAGGTTTAAGTCGAACAGGTTTGTTCGGAATCACTAGCTTTCGGAGGACAGCTCTTTCATCAGGTGACTCACTCACCTGATGAAGGAGCTGCGCTCCAATATCTAGTGATTCCAAACAAACCTGTTGGACTTTAACCTGGTGTTGTAAGACTTCTTATTGGAAAGAATAATACAGCACAGGAACAGGCCCTTCACCCTCCAAACCTATATCGGTCATGATGCCACCCTTGGCCAAAACCCTTAGCACTTTCTAGTGCCATATCTCTCTATACCCATCCTATCCATGTATTTGTTGAGATGCCTTTTGAACGTCGTTAATGTATCTGCTTCCACAACCTCCCCTGGTAACGCGTTCCAGGCACTCACCATCCTCTGTGTAAAAAACCCTGCATCGCACATCTCCTCTAAACTTTGCCCCACTGAACTTAAACCTGTGCCCCCTAGTGACTGACGCCTCCTCTTCACCCTCTCCAAAGCCTTCACATCCTTGCTAAGGGTTTGCCAATAGTTCTTCCCCCTCCCGCATTCAGGTCCCATCCCTTTTCAGACCTCACCCCTTGGCAGTGCCAACCTGGCACTTTCCCCTGGCACCCTGACAGTGGCAACCTTCCAGGTTGGCAATGCCAGGTTTCCAATACCAGGGTACTGGGGCAGCGTCTGGCTACCGGATCTTTCCAGGAAAGACTTCAGAACAGAGGAAACGGCAGCTGAAAAAAGTCAGACAGAGTACCTGGTCTTTCTCGGAAGCACTTCAGAACAAAGAAACAGCCTCTTGAAAAAAACTGTGGTAGAAACAACACCTCTTTCTCAGAAGCTCTGCAGAACAAAGAAAAACTATAGCTAGAAACAGCACCAGCTCAAAAGAGGAGGCACTTCAGAGTTAATGGACCACGAAGAACTATAAAAAGAACCAAAGATAAACCCACCTTTGAAATAGCCTGGATATGTCAATCAACAGGCTTGTAAGGTTATGGACTGTGAAATTGAATGTAAACAATGCAGTTCAAATCTTTTAGGCTTCTCAAGCCAGAGGCTTGAAAAAGTTAAAGGGGAATGAAATTGAATGTAAGAAAAGCAGTTCAAAAGTTTGCAACACATCAGAGGGAAATTTTTACCTTCACCTGACAGATATTTGATATTGACATGCTGGGGAGACTTGCCACTCAACTCCCATCACAGTAAAGATCATTAACCTCAGACTTTCAAGTCCAGCCCAAGTCCCGTCCCCTTTCCCTGACCCAACCACACCTGAAGAACCCCACTCAGCACTCTGGAGGTAAATGTAGAGAGGGTAATCACCCCTTTGCTCCCTCCCTGTGTCCTTGGCACCTGGGCCAGGATTCTCCCTTAACCAGCGGGGCGGGCCGTACCGGCGCCGAGGAGTGGCGAGAACCACTCCCGTGTTGGGCCGCCCGGTAGGTGCGGAACCCTCCGCACCTTCAGGGGCTAGGTCGACGCCGGCGGGGTTGTGGCCCCGCCAATCGGCGGGAAGGGCCTCCGCCAGACGGCGCGAGTTGGCGCATGCGCAGGAGCGCCAGCGCGTGCTGGCATGATCCCAGCACATGCGCAAGGGGGTTCTTCTCCGCACCGGCCATGGTGGACCGTTACAGCAGCCGATGCGGAGGGAAAGATTGCCCCCATGGCACAGGCCCGCCCACGGATCGGTGGGCCCTGATTGTGGACCACGCCACCGTGGGTACATCCCCTGGGGCCAGATCCCACCGCACCCCCCCGAGGACTCCGCAGGCCGCCCACAGAGCCAGGTCCCACCGGTAAGGGCCTGGTGTATTTCACGGAGAATCCGGCAGCCGGCGTTGGGGCAGCGGGGCGTAATTCACGCTGCCCCCCAGCGATTCTCCGGCCCGGCAGGGGGTCAGAGAATCCCGCCTCTGGGGCAAAATTCTCCTACCCGCCCCGCCACATTTCTGCCCCGACTGGCCGGCGGGAGTCTCCGTAACACCGGCCGGTCAATGGGGTTTCCCATTGTGGGGCAGCCCCATGCCGTCGGGAAACCCCCGGGCGCCGGCAGAACGGAGACTCCCGCCTGCGTAGAATGACGCCCCAGGTACCCGCTTTTAGGGACCAGTAGTGATGTGCGCCCAGGTGACCTCCTTCTTGGGAGCGATGGGGGTGAATACCGGGAGGTCACTGCATTCAACCTTAATCTCGCTAATGAGAGTAAAATGAATGCAAATGTATTGTGATCAGGGGTGGGATTCTCTGACCCCCCGCCGGGTCGGAGAATCGCCAGGGGCTGGCATGAATCCCGCCTCCGCCGGTTGCCGAATTCTCCGGCACCGGATATTCGGCAGGGGCGGGAATCGCGCCGCGCCGGCCAGCCCCCATCCCCGGCGATTCTCCAGCCCGCAATGGGCCGAAGTCCCACTGCTGGAATGCCTATCCCACCGGCGAGAATCAAACCACCTCTCTTACCGGCGGGACTAGGCGGAGCGGGCGGGCTCCGGGGTCCTGGGGGGGTGCCCCCACGGTGGCCTGGCCTGCGATCGGGGCCCACCAATCTGTGCCATTGGGCACCCTTTTCCCTGCGCCTCGGCCACAGCCTTCACCATGGCCGACGCGTAAGAGACAGCCCCCCCCTTCGCATGTGCGGGGATGACGTCAGCAGCCGCTGACGCTCCCGTGCATGCGCGGACTTCTGCCGGCTGGCGTGGTGCCAAATGCCTTTCCTGCCAGCTGGCGGCACGCCAACCACTCCGGTGTGCGGCTATCCCCTCAAGGTGAGGGCTTGGCTCCTAAAGGTGCGGAGAAATCTGCACCTTTTGGGCGGCCCAATGCCGGAGTGGTTCCCGCCACTCCATCCCGCCGGGACCCCCCGCCCCGCCGGGTAGGGGAGAATCACGGCCCAAGTTCTTGCCTCTTTCTGGGTGGGTTACTGATCGGGCTAGCTGGAGCAGCTTGGGAGAATGGGGCTCTCCCACAATTCTCCCGACATAGCTGGATTTACACCAGGCACAACGCAGCTGGAGAATTCCGTCCCCACCCCGCCCAGTTAATGTTGTAAATGGTACCAATTTTTCCAAATCGTTTATGGTACTGTGCTAATGATTTCTCACTTAATTAATATGGCTATTGCTTATTTCCTTTTGTGCACCCCCATAATTTGCTGTGTACTCACTTTTACTTTCATAATCTCTCAGATATTTCCTTATTTAATGGGATAAAATCAAATCATCCCAATTAAAATTGCTTCCACCGAGCACAGCTAAACATGAAAGAATCAACTGTTAGTAATGAGAATTTTGCTTTCTGGAAGTCTGAGAATGATTCAATCCAATCACATCAAAGAAAAGTAATGGGTTGCAGTACAACAAAGAGAATACAATCATAATGTAATACTTAAAAAGGACTATAAAATATCATGTTGTGGACTTCGCAATACAAGTATGTTGCAATTTACAGATACATTTTAAGCTAAGTCTCTTAATATCAAAACTATTCAAGGCAAATTAAAATTCTTGAGTACTGACAGATCTTGTCTTATGTAGGTCATACCAGTTACATGTGCCTGGGTGGAAAACATGCAATGTATCTGCCAATAACCTTATATTTGTTAACCTTTCTAAAGCCACTGATGAGATTTTTAAAAGTCATGTATTTGGATGACACTGACAACATATGTCATTGGAAGATTTTTGCTCATTATTAGTGCTGGAAGCAAATTTCACTGAATCTTGACCTGGATAGAAATACATTCCAATGGGTAACAACAAAGACAGAATCATCCAACTAAATGTTTTTTTTGCTGAGCAATTCTTGAAGTTGAATTCATTCAATTGCAGTGATCAAAGCAACCCTTTGAAAAGGTTATGTCAAGAGTCAGTCAAACCAATTTTGACAGCCTGGATGATGCCAAGCCTCTATTCCACTTGAAGCCTGAAGAACAAAATGTATAGAGATTGCTATTTCAGGCACATTTAATGGAGTGATTAAATAAGACCATAGCTGCCTTTGCCGTCAATGACAATGATTGTAGTACGAAGTCTTACAACACCAGGTTAAAGTCCAACAGGTTTGTTTCGATGTCACTAGCTTTCGGAGCGCTGCTCCTTCCTCAGGTGAATGAAGAGGTCTGTTCCAGAAATACATATATAGACAAATTCAAAGATGCCAAACAATGCTAGGAATGCGAGCATTAGCAGGTGATTAAATCTTTACAGATCCAGAGATGGCGTAACCCCAGGTTAAAGAGGTGTGAATTGTCTCAAGCCAGGACAGTTGGTAGGATTTCGAAGGCCAGATGGTGGGGGATGAATGTAATGTGACAGGAATCCCAGGTCCCGGTTGAGGCCGCACTCATGTGTGCGGAACTTGGCTATAAGTTTCTGCTCGGCGATTCTGCGTTGTCGCGGGTCCTGAAGGCCGCCTTGGAGAACGCTTACCCGGAGATCAGAGGCTGAATGCCCTTGACTGCTGAAGTGTTCCCCGACTGGAAGGGAACATTCCTGCCTGGTGATTGTTGCGCGATGTCCGTTCATTCGTTGTCGCAGCGTCTGCATGGTCTCGCCAATGCACCACGCTTCGGGACATCCTTTCCTGCAGCGTATGAGGTAGACAACGTTGGCCGAGTCGCACGAGTATGTACTGCGTACCTGGTGGGTGGTGTTCTCACGTGTAATAGTGGTATCCATGTTGATGATCTGGCACGTCTTGCAGAGATTACCATGACAGGGTTGTGTGGTGTCGTGGTCACTGTTCTGAAGACTGGGTAGTTTGCTGCAAACAATGGTTCGTTTGAGGTTGCGCGGTTGTTTGAAGGCAAGTAGTGGGGGTGTGGGGATGACCTTGGCAAGATGTTCATTGTCATCAATGACGTGTTGAAGGCTGTGAAGAAGATGACGTAGTTTCTCCGCTCCGGGGAAGTACTGGACGACGAAGGGTATTCTGTCGGTTGTGTCCCATGTTTGTCTTCTGAGGAGGTCGGTCCGGTTTTTCGCTGTGGCGCGTTGGAACTGTCGATCGATGAGTCGAGTGCCATATCCCATTCGTACGAGGGCATCTTTCAACGTCTGTAGATGTCTGTTACGCTCCTCCTCATCTGAGCAGATACTGTGTATACGGAGCGCTTGTCCATAGGGGATGGCTTATTTAATGTGTTTAGGTGGAAGCTGGAGAAGTGGAGCATCATGAAGTTATCCATGGGTTTGCGGTAAAGCGAAGTGCTGAAGTGACCGTCCTTGATGGAGACGAGTGTGTCCAAGAATGCAACTGATTTTGGAGAGTAGTCCATGGTGAGTCTGATGGTTGGATGGAACTTATTAATGTCATTGTGTAGTCGTTTCAGTGATTCTTCGCCGTGGGTCCAAAGGAAAAAAATATCATCGATGTATCTGGTGTATAACATCGGTTGAAGGTCCTGTGCGGTGAGTAGGTCCTGTTCAAACTTGTGCATGAAGATGTTGGCGTATTGGGGTGCGAATTTGGTCCCCATGGCTGTTCCGTGTGTCTGAATGAAGAACTTGTTGTCGAAAGTGAAGACGTTGTGATCCAGAATGAAGCGGATGAGTTGCAGAATTGCGTCTGGAGATTGGCAGTTGTCGGTGTTGAGTACTGAGGCTGTTGCAGCAATGCCGTCGTCATGGGGGATGCTGGTGTAGAGTGCCGAGACGTCCATTGTGATGAGGAATGTTCCTGGTTCAACTGGTCCATGGGTGCTGAGTTTCTGTAGGAAGTCCGTCGTGTCGCGACAGAAGCTGGGCGTACCTTGTACGATGGGTTTCAAGATGCCCTCGATGTAGCCAGAGAGGTTCTCACACAGGGTCCCATTGCCTGAAACGATAGAGCGGCCTGGTGTGTTGGCCGTGTGATCGCGCAACAATCACCAGGCAGGAATGTTCCCTTCCAGTCGGGGAACACTTCAGCAGTCAAGGGCATTCAGCCTCTGATCTCCGGGTAAGCGTTCTCCAAGGCGGCCTTCAGGACCCGCGACAACGCAGAATCGCCGAGCAGAAACTTATAGCCAAGTTCCGCACACATGAGTGCGGCCTCAACCGGGACCTGGGATTCATGTCACATTACATTCATCCCCCACCATCTGGCCTTCGAAATCCTACCAACTGTCCTGGCTTGAGACAATTCACACCTCTTTAACCTGGGGTTCCCCCATCTCTGGATCTGTAAAGATTTAATCACCTGCTAATGCTCGCATTCCTAGCATTGTTTGGCATCTTTGAATTTGTCTATATATGTGTTTCTGGAACAGACCTCTTCATTCACCTGAGGAAGGAGCAGCGCTCCGAAAGCTAGTGACATCGAAACAAACCTGTTGGACTTTAACCTGGTGTTGTAAGACTTCGTACTGTGCTCACCCCAGTCCAACGGCGGCATCTCCACATAATGATTGTGGTGGTTAAGGAGTTAATGGCAATATTAGTTCAATTCAAAGCATAATTCTATAAAGACATTTGGTGTGCATAATTTTCAAAGTTTATGTGCTATGACGTTTAACTGAGTAATTTGTTGAAGTGTTGCCATGGACACTGCTAACAGTCTCATTTCAGTATTTAATCCCATAAATGATGCTGACCCAAAGATTAAGAATTAAAAAGTTGAGAATATCATAAAGCATTTTACAGTTATATTCAGAGCTTGTGACTGAGAAGAAATATGCTCAGTACTTTATGTTTATACCTCCTGGCAGCATATTAACAAAAGGTAACTGAAAAACACCCTTGCTGTTTGAAATGATCATTGTGGAACCCTTCATGGATTCCTCAGGGATTTGTAAGAATATAGCAGATTCCATCAGGAAATGACTTCCTTAGATCTGAAGAACTATTAAGGATGGATTGTTTTGATAGGTACATATTAGAATATGTTAAAGGCTAAAGGTTGTGCAAACATGGATGAAAGCTGTATGAAAATACAATTTCATATGAAAACATCTGTAAACACTCATAGGTGGTGATCTGAGAATATATGGGATTACTTAATGTGCTCAGAAAGGAAGTAGTTGTGGTTCCTAAAATGATTACACTTACTGCTGTAGCTTCACAGAAAATAAACACACATAGGGTTCTTTTAATCAAAGACTTGGAAACAGATGCTAAAGGGTACAGTGTTAATAAGAGAAGCCTATCCAAACATTTGGATTCAGCACACAATTTTTGGTCTTAATTACCGATTATCATAATTTAAAATTATCTGAAACCAGAAATTTGCAAGTTCAGCATGCAAGAACTGCTGAAACTCAATTTCTGTGGAGCTGTAGCTGTGGACTCCTTGTACCCAATTCCACTGAAGGTGTGACTGGCATTTTGCAGAAAGACCTGGGGGCCAAGGGAGAGGGTGCACAAGTTCTCGGTTGCAGCAACGTTCCGAGCCCAGACTTTACTCTTTTACTGTCTTGCAGTAAGTGTGGGCTAATTTCAGTATAAGACCCCTTTGGTCACCTTGAAGGCTTTTTAATACCTAAAGTATCTGGGGAAACTGATGCCACCCAACTGGACCCAATATTCCCTGTATCTGTTCGCAAAAAAACTTTGTTTGGCATTTGGAACAGTAGATTGTTTAGAATTTATGGGTGATACATGTCCGTAAGACTTTCTGCTGATCCAAATGACAAGATAGGATTACCATCGCAGAGACTGTTTCTTGAAGAAATAGCCACAGGAGAAATGTTGAGCAATTATTTCAGAGGATGCACTCTAACATATGATAGGTTTTGTTTCTGAAGAGATATGGATAGAAATTTTACAAATCCTCATTCAAGAATAAACAGAAGCTACGAAATGTGTTAAATCGGAAAGTTGCTTTTTATTCAGGCTATTTACTTTAATTGCCAAAGTTACTGAAGAGTTGTCAATAATCACCAACTACTAGCATGGATTTAACTTGTCCTTTGATGTAAATTCTTTGAGCTTCTCTTCATTTTTAAAAAAACCTTGTTGAAATTAAAAGTAAGCATTTAGATTAGTTTACACTTTGAGCAATATTTATAATGTGCCTTAGAATAAGAATAAGCTTTTTCTGTTTTCTCCTTATCTTTTTGTGTTCCTGCTCCACTAATCAACTGCAACCAATAGAACAAGAAAAACTCTTTCCAGTGTCTACCATCATTATCTTTCCTCACCAAGCAGAACAACTGAGAGTAACCATATACCGGTATTGGCGATTGTTTATCTCCAGTCGCCTTCATGCCATCCATGTATTGAAATTCCACTCCCACTGTACTTCAGGATGAATGATCATTTTTATTCATATTATGATCCCCAGGGAGACCAATAATCTATGGAAAGTTATGTGAATTTCCAGTGGCAGAATGGAAGGATCACATAACAAGATTTTGAGTTTCAAGACTTCGACTGTCGGAAACAAATTAAAAGCAACTTGTCTACACACTATTGATTGGGCTACGTATATTCTAAACTACAGAAGAGATCAACCAGTTAATTTTTTTTAAAACAGAAATTGCCTTCCATGGTTATACTTTACCCTTTATCCTTAATTGGACACTTCATTCTTCAGGAACCAATCCATAGCTATTCACAGCTCCCAATGGCTTTGTTCCTTTTTACTTTTCTAGCTGGATAAATGCTAATTCCTGAACTGACTTTCATGGTGAGGGATAAGTTAGAGATTCACCTGTCAAGCTGAGAGAATCTTCCTGTATCATTTAACTCCCAATAAACTCTGTTTCTTTAAAATGAATGTGAGCTCATGTTTGCATTTTACATGGTGACTGCCAGGGCTGGCATTTTCACTGATGGAGGGGTAGGACTATTTCTTTCTACTTTTCTTTTTTTTTCCTCTCTCAGATACTTGCACCTGTCTATAAGTTTCAGGATTATCTCAGAAAAACTCTGCAGTCTAATGCTATAATGGCTCACTATAGACCCTGCCACTTCCAAAGCTCATCTCCATGGGAACATGACTCACATTTTCCTTATATCTAGGCAAAAATGCTGATGAGTTATCTTTAAACCCTTGATTCCATTTTATATTGGAGTCAAGTATCTGATTAACTGATTATGACCTTAATCATTACCACCATTTTCCCAAGTTAATTTATCATTGCCTTTATTACCGCTACAGGTGATCCAGGATTAGCACCAGCCAGCTGGACAGGCATGCTGCTCCACAGAACAAATCGTCTGCAGCCTCACTGACCCACCCTCAGCTCGCGTCACCTCACTGATGTTTTGGACCCACTTTGACTGCAAAGCCAACATGAATTTATGTTAGCCTAATATATAGTGCATGCAGGGAGAATCCTCTTTAATGTCTCTGTACATCAGTGCTCATTTATGTCTGTATTGTGTACACCTACATAAGCAGAGATGTGTGCCAGGTGTCTTGTCTTAGCTACAGCAAGCAGAAGTGACCCTTCTACAAAATTATGAGGAGCATGGACAGAGTGGACAGTCAGAAGCTTTTTTCCAGGGTGGAAGAATTAATGACTAGGGGACACAGATTTAAGGTGTGAGGGGCAAAGGTTAGAGGAGATGTGCGAGGGAAGTATTTTACACAGAGGGTAATGGGTGCCTGGAACCCGCTGCCAGAGGAGGTGTTGGAAGCAGGTACGATAGTGATGTTTATGGGATGCCTTGACAAATACATGATTAGGCTGTGGATAGGGGTATGCGGACCCTGGCAGTGTAGAAGGTTTTAGTTTAGATGGACAGCATAGTCGGCGCAGGCTTGGAGGGTCGAAGGGTTTTGTTTTGTACTTTTCTTTCTTCTTTGTTGTTCACTTGGACCTATGCGCATGTGGTAAACAACACACTTTACCAGAACGCAGAAAGTTGTGGAACCTTTCATAACACTGAATCCAGGATTAACTGTGTCTCGTGCACACTTTGCACCGATACCTTTATTGTGGTGGCCGGAGTATTGCTCTAGCAGACAGGTTAAAGAATATGCCTAATTTTCAGCACCTCCTTCATTGGAATCTGCAGGTCCTGGTCACTGACTTTTGGCACAGCAACACTACCTCCTTCACCAGTATCGCCGCTGTGTCATCCTGACAATGCAATTGTAAACTGATAGTGCTGGTGAGTCATGCACCTTACAACGCTCACAATCATATTTCTGCTCAACACTTTCTCTATATCAGCAATGAGAACTATTGAGGGGTGGCAAAGGAAATGGTTCCACACAAATGCATGGATATAATGGGCACGGTTTAGTGGAAAATTTTCAAAGTGTCACTTTCGGTGAGTTTGGCGGGGTGTTGGCAAAATCGCAGTCTGTGATCAACTGCACGTAGTCCCAGTAATGAGCCCCCACGAGATACCGCCATTACTGGCTCCCTGACGGTCTTATTCGCCCCACTTGCTATTCAGCAGCTCGCTGCCAGCATTTAAATGTTCTCTCACCACTCACTCCCAATCAAGAAATGAGGATGACAGCGTGCAGATCTGCTCCTCACATTGGGGGCTGACCTGGTCAGGCTTCTCAATGTAGTGGATAAGAGGTGGAGAAGCCTGTTCCCCTGAGTGGGTCTGAGGACCAGCAGCAGGGTCAGCAATGTAGCCTGAGAGGCAGTGGTAGCGGCTGTCATTGCGATCCTTTAAAACTGTGATGAGGAGGAATTTCTTTAACCAGAGGGTGGTGAATCTGTGGAACTCTTTACCGTAGAAGGCTGTGGAGGCCAAATCACTGAGTGTCTTTAAGACAGAGATAGATAGGTTCTTGATTGATAAGGGGATCAGGGGTTATGGAGAGAAGGCAGGAGAATGGGGATGAGAAAATATGAGCCATGATTGAATGGCAGAGCGGACTCAATGGGCTGAGTGGCCTATTTTGGCTCCTATGTCTTATGGTCTTATGGTGGCATGACCAGGAGGACCGACAATCCAATGTCTGAAGAAGACGAATGACCTCCAACGACCTGCAAGGGCAAGATACCACCTCTCTTTTGGCATTAACTCGACCTGCCACCCCCCCCCCAATCGACTGGCTGACACATTGCACCCTTCCCACATCTGGGGTGTCATTCTCCGTCCCCCCGCCGGGTCGGAGAATGGCCGTTGGCTGCCGTGAATCCCGCCCCCGCCGAAGTCTCCGGTACCGGAGATTGGGCGGGGGGCGGGAATCGGGCCGCGTCAGTGGGCGGGAATCGGGCCGCGTCAGTTGGCGGGACCCCCCGCTCAATTCTCCGGCGCCGAAGTCCCGCCCAGAAATTGCCTGTCCCGCCGGCGTAAATCAAAGCTGGTATTTACCGGCGGGACCAGGCGGCATGGGCGGGATCCGGGGTCCTGGGGGGGGTGCGGGGTGATCTGACCCCGAGGGGCGCCCCCACGGTGGCGTGGCCCGCGATCGGGGCCCACCGATCCGCGGGCGGGCCTGTGCCGCGGGGGCACTCTTTCCCTTCTGCCTCCGCCACGGCCTCCACCATGGCGGAGGCGGAAGAGACTCTCCCCACTGCGCATGTGCGGGAAACTGTCGGCGGCCGCTGACGCTCCCGCGCATGTGCCGCATTTCCGCGCCAGCTGGCGGGGCACCAAACGCCATTTCCGCCAGCTGGCAGGGCAACAAACATCATTTCCGCCAGCTGGCGGGGCGGAAATCCCTCCGGCGCCGGCCTAGCCCCTCAATGTTGGGGCTCGGCCCCTAAAGATGCGGAGCATTCCGCACCTTTGGACTGGCGCGATGCCCATCTGATTGGTGCCGTTTTTGGTGCCAGTCGGCGGACATCGCGCCGTTGGGGGAGAATTTCGTCCCTGATCTTCAAGCTTGTGTAGCCATCTGGGATGGGCACTTGCAACCAGGAACAGGGAAGGCCGCAAAGCGTAGCGGGAAAAATGGACAATGCGAGGTTCAGGCAGGCTCAGAGCCTGAATGTATATTTGCGAGTAAGGAATCCAGACGGTATCAAAACCCCCAACCGATTAGCATTTGATGACCCATCTCCGCCAGACAAAGGACTGATAACTTGAGCGGCCGATACAATCCCAGACATTTCGGCGCCACTCCGTATACTCGGGAAGCGTAGACAACAGGGTCAATGACCGCTTGGGACACGCCCAGCCATCAAGGCACCCACCCATTTATTGGTTCGAATCGAACATAGTGATCAGGGATCACCCAATTAGTGGGGTCCAAACTGAAGGACCACCCAAAAGAGCGCGAAAACCCCCAAGTATAAAAAGAGACACCACCGTGTGTTCGGCCTTTCTTGGACCTGGCGCTCAGGCAACGTCCACTTCCAAGTGCAGCACCACCAGAAGCAAGGTCAAGTTCAACGCCCGCTACCAAACGGAGGAGCCCAGCTGAGCAGCAGTTACTTCTACAGACCTGATAGACCCAGAATCGAACAATGGCCACTTTCCCTCTGACCTAAGCCGGGTGCCTGAAGTTAAGTACAGGTTGTCATAGTCGATAGGTGTAGTTTAACTGGTAGTGTTTATGTTGCATGACTAATTGTGTGTAAATAAAGTACCCTTGACCTTGAACTAACTAACTGGTGTTTGGCTCTTTGATCAATAGCCGGTTGAACCTTGTGGTGGCATCATTCGATACCTGGCGACTCTGAGCAATAGAATATTGATATCCAAAGGAAGGAGGGCAACCTCACTGACTGCCATATTTGCAGTAGGTAAAAAAAGGAAAACTTGTTCCTAAAAACAATCAATAATAAGGGAAAGGCAAATCGGGAGGAGGAATCACAGAGAAATGAGTCATCGCCCCCGTTGAAAACGGGCCCTGGAGATCGTGACGTTGTTCAAGGAGAGAGCAGCTACTGACAGTGAGGTTGACCTATGCCAGAGAGGTGCAGATCATTCACACAGATGATGTTCCATAAAATTAAGGAACGCTCCGAGGAGACCACCGGCAATGCATCACAGATATCACCCACACCTTTCGCCAGCGCAGAGACACACATCTTGGTGGGCGACCTTAGTGAACAGGCTTCTGTTGCACAATCGGGTGAGCACCGCACAGCTGCTGATACACATCAGGTGGAGGCAGGAACATCCAAGGGAGTCAGCAGTCAGAGATTTCCTGGATCCCAAGACTCAGCTGCGTCCCAGTCAGATGTCGACCCTCTGGCCAACGTTCTCCCAGAGCTGATGCAGGTGATAGGCTAGAGCCGTGAGATTCAGGAGTGGGTGCCAGCAAATTTCCAGCGATTGCATGCCCAATAGGAGGAGTCCCAAAAGCTTTGGGTGCAGACAATAGTGACGGTATTGCTTGGCACTGAGGCCAACACTGCTAGGCTGGCGACAGCAGTGGAAAACCTGGAGCATGGCGTCCGTGTCTTGAATTGTGGTGTCCAAGGCATGGCACAGTCTGTCAGTCTGTAGCGACCACGGTTGAGGGCCTCGACTTCATGTCTCAGTTGATAGTATGGTAGCACAATGGTTAGATCTGTGCCTTCACAGCACCAGGGAACCAGGTTCGATTCCTGGTTTGGTTCACTGTCTGTGCGGAGTCTGCACGTTCTCCCCTTGACTGCGTGGGTTTCCTCCGGGTGCTCCGGTTTCCTCCCACAAGTCACGAAAGACGTGTTGTTCGGTGAATTGGACATTCTGAATTCTCCCTCTGTGTACGCGAACAGGTACTGGAATGTGGCGGCGGGGATTTTCACAGAAGCTGCATTGCAGTGTTAATGTAAGCCTACTTATGACAATAAAGATTTTCATTATGATTGACCAATAATGGAGGAGTTGAAAGAGGTGGCAGTGAAGCAAAATTGGGTGTATTCCATGTACTAATGCTTTTTCGATGAAGTTGCAGAGGGGCAGTACATGGACGACAATAAACAAATATTGTATTATGCACCCTGACATATAACCTTTAATGTGTAATAAGTACTCTTGCCACATTTATAAAGTGAAACCACAGTGGTTGCAACAGGCAAGGTGGAGATTCTGATGAGTAGAATTCAGATCCCCTTGTCGGATTCCATCTAGAGATGTGGCATAATTGCCCAGATTTTGGCTGCACCATTTCAGGATAGGCTTCAGCAGAATGGGCCACTGGCAGTGGTGGATTATTAGGGCAGGGAACAGCAACACTGTGTCATGAAAATGGACTACAACTTCATTAACAAACTATGGATATTGAACTTTTCAGGGGAGACCTGTATTGTTTTTAAAAAATACATCAAAAGATGCTGATCAACAGATTGTCGATTCTGTAAAGTGACAATTTGGGGGAAAATCCCAACATGAATTGTACTGACAGACATGCCCTCAGGGTACAGGGAATTTCGAACCTGAAGAGATGTCAAGGCTCACTTCACACACAGACTTTGAAAAGAAGGCATGAAAGATGCAGAAGGCTGGATTTTAAATCACAGCATTTGTGAAGACAATGAAACCTTTCCCCAAAGCCAGCTCCAACCCAATAATCACCTAAAAACCATCTCCTGTTGAGTTATCCCCCAACATGTTTCAAAATATTTCTGAAATTAAAGCAAAATGAACTGTGGATGCAAGATATGCCTATTTCCTGCCTCACATAGAAAATGAGCAGTGCGGCCGATAAGAGCGGCTCGCAACACCTCACGAGATTTAACGTGATCACACGAGACATTACCATGTGAATCCCACCCATAATAATAATCTTTATTGTCCCAAGCAGGCTAACATTACACTGCAATGAAATTACTGTGAAAAGCCCCTAGTCACCACACTGTTCGGGCACGCGGAGGGAATTCAGAATGTCTAAATTACCTAACCGCACGTCTTTTTGGACTTGTGGGAGGAAACCGGAGCATCCGAAGGAAACCCACGCTGACACGGGGAGAATGTGCAGACTCAACACAGTCAGTGACCCAGCGGGGAATCGAACCTGGGACCATGGCGCTGTGAAGCAACGGTGCTAACCACTGTGCTACCATGTTGTGGGCGGGATCACTTTTTAGCAAATCAACATATTAGAGCGCGGCACCTCGTCTCATTTTAATGTGAAGATTCCTGAGTTACCTGAAACATGGGATCAATCTCCTTCGCCTCAGAGACATCGGGTGAGTGCAATTCAGTACTCCACAGCGGGGACCAGACGGAACAACACTCATGGGATCAGAGGCCCCCAGGTCCATGCCCATTGGGCAGGGTGGTGCCCTGCTGCTGCTGATGCTACCTAGGTATTCTGGAACAGCCAGTCTGGCACCCTGATAGTGCCCACCTGGCACTATCAGCTGGTTGGACCACTGCCAGGATGCCAGATTGATAAAGGCAAGGTGCCAAGCTGGTCTTTTTTGCACAGGTATGATCTGGCTGGAGATGCCCAGCGAGGGAGTTGGGGGTGCAGGGGGGGGCCGGGGACCCTCCCATGTTGCATTGGGGCTTGGGGGTTCGGCGGTCGCTTTGGGGCCTCGGACATCAGGGGCGAGATTCTCCAACCCCCCGCCGGGTGCCAAATTCTCCGGCACCGGATATTCGGCGGGGGTGGGAATCGCGCCGCGCCGGTTGGCGGCCCCCCCCCCCGCGATTCCCCGGCCCAGGTGGGCCAAAGTCCCGCTGCTAAAATGCCTGTCCCGCCGGCGTAGATTAAACCACCTACCTTACCGGCGGGACAAGGCAGCGTGGGTGGGCCCCGGGGTCCTGGGGGGGGGGCGCGGGGCGATCTGGCCCCGGGGGGTGCCCCCACGCTGGCCTGGCCCGCGATCGGGGCCCACCGATCTGCGGGCGGGCCTGTGCCATGGGGGAACTCTTTTCCTTCCGCCTTCACCACGGTCTCCACCATGGTGGAGGCGGAAGAGACTCCCTCCACTGCGCATGCGCGGGAATGCCGTCAGCGGCCGCTAACGCTCCCGCGCATGCGCCGCCCGGAGATGTAATTTCCGTGCCAGCTGGCGGGGCACCAAAGGCCTTTTCTGCCAGCTGGTGGGGCGGAAATTAGTCCGGCGTGGGCCTAGCCCCTTAAGGTTGGGGCTCGGCCCCACAAGATGCGGAGCATTCCGCACCTTTGGGGCGACGCGATGCCCGCCTGATTTGCGCCATTTTGGGCGCCAGTCGGCGGACATCGCACCGATACCGGAGATTTTCGCCCGAGATTCTGATCTTGCACTGCACTGAGGAGTTCCGGCGAGCGGAACAAATGGCGGTACACAATGGGGCTATGTGCAACTTTGGCTGCACGTTACCCGTTGAGGCCTCTTATCAAACGCAAGTTGCGTGTTATAGCTGATGTGTTGGGTGCTCTGAGATACAGACGAACCAACACGGTTGCGATTGGTACAACGCAGTTTTATTCCTTTAAACTATTTATATAACAAACTTGGTACTCAGCACGTGGTGACTGAGTGAGTGTCTGGCTTTGAGGTCCTAGCCCTGTGCCGTCTCCTGATGGACTGCCCAGGAAGTGTCGTGTTTCTTGTTTTGTACAGTGTATGCTCTTGTCTGTGATTGGCTGTCGTGTTATGTGTGCTAATTGGTCCGTCGCTCTGTCTATCATTATGTATGTGTGTATGTGCTGTGATGTTCACTTGAATATCATGACAATAGCCTTGTGTTTCTCGCCACTGCGAGCACCAGGAAACATGCGGCTAAACGTGTTCGCTGTGGGACTTTGTTCCCGTTTAGTTAAATCATGTCCTCTCTCTTACTGGAGGCAAGTGTGTTTTAACAGAGACAGACAACAAGCAGGAAGAAACAGGACTGTCCTCCTCAGTCACCTCTGCAGAGCCAAGCAGGTCATCTCTACATCTGTAAACAGTAAATTGAACCATACTCTGTGAAGAACATAGCACATCAAGATCTTTAGGCGGGATTCTCCGACCCACCGCCAGGTCAGAGAATCCCCGGTGGCGGCGTGAATCCCGCCCCGCCGTTGGCTGCCGTATTCTCCGGCGGCGGTTTTCGGGCGGGGGCGGGAATCACGCCATGCTGGTCAGGAGACATTGGCAGCGGCCTCCCCGGCAATTTTCCGGGCCCTGATGGGCCGAGCGGCCGTTGGCTTCTGGCCAGTCCCGCCGGCATGGATTGGGCATGGTCCCACACGGCGGAACCTGGCAGGTAAGTTGGTTGTGCGGCCCTCGGGGGAGCGCGGGGGGATCCGACCCCAGGGAGGGCTCCACGGTGGCCTGGCCCGCTATCGGGGCCCACTGATCTGCGGGCAGGCCTGTGCCCTGAGGGCACTTCTTCCTTCCGCGCCGGCCCCTCTAGGGCTCTGCCATGGCCGGCGTAGAGAAGACACCCGCCTGCGCCAGAATACGCCGGCCGGTCTGCGCATGGGCTGAACCACGGCGGTGGTTGTGCGCATACGTTAACTCGCGCAGTCCCTTTGGCACCGGCTGGTGTGGAGCCAACCCCTCTGGCGCCGGCATAGCCCCCCAGAAGTGTGGAGAATTCCACTACTTCCGGTCGACCCGACGCCGGATTGGTTCGCGCTGTTTTTTATGCCGGGGTCGGGCCATTGTGCCGATTTGGGAGAATCCCGCATTTAATATCCTCTCTACCTGCTACAATGGATATGCCAAATTCTCCCCTACACTGGATCAAACACACACATCCATGTTCACTCAAGTGCAAAACCTTCAGAAGAAATTGTGTCTGACAATGTGCGAAATACATTTGCACAATCAAATGATACAAATCTAATGTAGTTGACAAAACTAAGATTTTCTATTTGCTCTAGAGACTGAGAGCTGTACACAATATATATTATCAACAAAGTAATTACTATTTATCTTGCGATAGGTTTACAAGTGAACCATTATTTAATCAAATAGAATGCTTCCATCAATTCTTCATTCTGTGTATTCATAAATTCTACATCTGACATGTGGGAGGCTTTCAAATGTCAGTTGAAAGGAATTCAGGACCGGCATGTTCCTGTGCGGAAGAAGGATAAATACGGCAAATTTTGGGAACCTTGGGTAACGAGAGATATTGTAGGCATCGTCAAAAAGAAAAAGGAGGCATTTGTCAGGGCTAGAAGGCTGGGAACAGACGAAGCCTGTGTAGAATATAAGGACAGTAAGAAGGAAATTAAGTAAGGGGTCAGGAGGGCTAGAAGAAGTCACAAAAAGGCATTGGCAAATAGGGTTAAGGAAAATCCCAAGGCTTTTTACACGTACATAAAAAGCAAGAGGGTAGTCAGGGAAAGGGTTGGCCCACTGAAGGATAGGCAAGGAAATTTATGTGTGGAGCAAGAGGAAATGGGCGAGGTACTAAATGAATACTTTGTATCAGTATTCACCAAAGAGAAGGAATTGTTGGATGATGAATCTGGAGAAGGGTGTATAGATAGCCTGGGTCACATTGAGATCCAAAAAGACGAGGTGTTGGGCGTCTTGAAAAATATTAAGGTCGATAAGTCCCCAGGGCCAGATGGGATCTACCCCAGAATACTGAACAAGGCTAGAGAGGAAATTGCTGAGGCCTTGACAGAAATCTTTGGATACTCACTGTCTTCAGGTGATGTCCCGGAGGACTGGGGAATAGCCAATGTTGTTCCTTTGTTTAAGAAGGGTAGCAAGGATAATCCAGGGAACTACAGGCCGGTGAGCCGTACGTCAGTGGTAGGGAAATTACTGGAGAGAATTCTTCGAGACAGGATCTACTCCCATTTGGAAGCCAATGGACGTATTAGTGAGAGGCAGTATGGTTTTGTGAAGGGAAGGTTGTGTCTCATTAACTTGATAGAGATTTTCGAAGAGTTCGCAAAGATGATTGATGCAGGTAGGGCAGTGGATGTTGTCTATATGGATTTCAGTAAGGCCTTTGACAAGGTCCCTCATGGTAGACTGGTCCAAAAGGTGAAGTCACATGGGATCAGGGGTGAGCTGGCAAGGTGTATACAGAACTGGCTAGGTCATAGAAGGCAGAGAGTAGCATTGGAAGGATGCTTTTCTAATTGGAGGGCTGTGACTAGTGGTGTTCCACAGGGATCAGTGCTGGGACCTTTGCTGTTCGTAGTATATATAAATGATTTGGAGGAAAATGTAACTGGTCTGATGAGTAAGTTTGCAGACGACACAAAGGTTGGTGGAATTGCGGGTAGCGACGAGGACTGTCAGAGGATACAGCAGGATTTAGATATTTTTGAGACTTGGGCGGAAAGGTGGCAGATGGAGTTTAATCCGGACAAATGTGAGGTAATGCATTTTGGAAGGTCTAATGCAGGTAGGGAATATACAGTGAATAGTAGAACCCTCAAGAGTATTGAAAGTCAGAGAGATCGAGGTGAACAGGTCCACAGTTCACTGAAAGGGGCAACACAGGCGGAGAATGTAGTCAAGAAGGCATGCTTGCCTTCATTGGCCGGGGCATTGAGTATAAGAATTGGCAAGTCATGTTGCAGCTGTACAGAACCTTAGTTAGGCCACAATTGGAGTACAGTGTTCATTCTGGTCGCCACACTACCAAAAGGATGTGGAGGCTTTAGAGAGGGTGCAGAAGAGATTCACCAGGATGTTGCCTGGTATTAGCTATGAGGAGCGGTTGAATAAACTTGGTTTGTTCTCACTGGAACGACGGAGGTTGAGGGGTGACCTGATAGAGGTCTACAAAATTATGAGGGGGATATACAGAGTGGATAGTCAGAGGCTTTTCCCCGGGGTAGGGGGGTCAATTACTAGGGGGCATAGGTTTACGGTGAGAGGGGCAAGGTTTAGAGGAGATGTACGAGGCAAGTTTTTTACACAGAGGGTAGTGGGTGCCTGGAACTCGCTGCCGGAGGAGGTGGTGGAAGCAGGGACGATAGTGACATTTAAGGGGCATCTTGACAAATACATGAATAGGATGCGAATAGAGGGATACGGACCCAGGAAGTGCGGAAGATTTTAGTTAGACGGGCAGCATGGTCGGGACGGGCTTGGAAGGCCGAAGAGACTGTTCCCGTGCTGTACCATTCTTTGTTCTTTGTTTGTTCTTTGTACATTGAAAGAGTAATCTGCGTATATAGATTTCAGACATCTTCACATGAAACGGTTTCACTTTCAGATTAATGTTGGGCAGTTCACAATATAATTTGGATAATCAGAAAGAAAGAAACATTGTTTTTCAAACTTACCACCAGTTATGTTTAGTGGCTTGAATATTAATACCCAGATGTCAGACAAAATCTGCAGGTGAAAATTTTGATTCGGCGTGGAAGCTTTCAATGGGTTTTATACATTCCTGCAACCATATGTTAACAAGAGTCGTGGCTTTGCCAGTTACAGTGAAGGTGCCTGCAACTTTTGACTTGTTGTTTAATAACAATAAATAACCTTTATTGTCACAAGTAGGCTTACATTACACTGCAATGAAGTTACTGTGAAAAGCCCCTAGCCGCCACATTCCGGCGCCTGTTCGGGTACAAAGAGGGAGAATTCAGAATTCTCAGCTGGTACAGGAATTGAACCTGCGCTGTTGGCCTTATTCTGCATCACAAATCAGGGGCGGGATTCTCCGAACCCACGCCGGGTCGGAGAATCCCTGGGGGCTGGCGTGAATCCCGCCCCCGCAGTGTCCTGAAGTCTCTGCCACCAGAGATTCGGAGGGGGCGGGAATCGCGCCGCGCCGGTTGGCGGGCCCACCCCCGACAATTCTCTGGCCCACAATGGGCCAAAGTCCCGCTGCTGGAATGCCTGTCCCGCCAGCGTGGAGTAAACCACCTTTTGAACGGCGGGTCAAGGCGGCGCGGGCAGGCTCCGGGGTCCTGGGAGGTGATCTGGCCCAGGGGGGTGCCCCCACGGTGCCCTGGCCCACGATGGGGGCCCACTGATCCGCGGGCTGGCCTGTGCCGTGCACTCTTTTTCTTCCGCTTTCGCCATGGTCTTCACTATGGCAGAGGCGGAAGAGACCCCCTCCCCTGCGCATGCGTGGGGATGACGTCAGCAGCCGCTGACGCTCCCGTGCATGCGTCGCCCGGCGAAGACCTTTTGGCCCCGGCTGGCGTGGCACCAAAGGTATTTCCCGCCAGCTGGCTGAGCGCAAACCACTCCGGCGCGGGCCTAGCCACTCAAGGTGAAGGTTTGGCCCCGAAAGGTGCGGAGACTTCCGCACCTTTGGGGCGGCCCGACGCCGGAGTGGTTCCCGCCACTTCATTACGCCGGAACCCCCCACCCCGCCGGGTAGGGGAGAATCCTGCCCCAGCTGTCTAGCCCACTGGAGCATTCCAAACATCAACAAGGGAGATTTGGCAAACGTGAAATGTAAAGTATTCTATTGAATTACATAGCGTTTGCAGCTGTGATTGGCAGGCTGCATTGGAGTATTTGTAATGTAAATAAAATGCAGTCCAAAAGGTAATGTTTTCAGCCAACTTTCGGGATGGTGCAGTCACCCTCAAGGTTTAAGCAAGCCTCTCTACATTGTTGGCTGTCAGCTGCAAAATTATTCATTCATTTCCGTTGTGACAATTCATGAATACTATCTCTATCACTGACTGCCAAAGGTTGTACTTATCATAGAATCATAGAATTTACAGGGCAGAAGGAGGCCATTCGGCCCATCGAGTCTGCACCGGCTCTTGGAAAGTGCACCCGCTTCAACCACGCCGCCACCCTATCCCCATAGCCCAGTAACCCCAGCTAACCTTTTTGGACACTAAGGGCAATTTATCATGGCCAATCCACCTAACCTGCACATCTTTGGACTGCGGAAGGAAACCGGAGCACCCGGAGGAAACCCACGCAGACACGGGGAGAATGTGCAGATTCCGCACAGACAGTGACCCAAGCCGGAATCGAACAAAGAACAAAGAACAAAGAAATGTACAGCACAGGAACAGGCCCTTCGGCCCTCCAAGCCCGTGCCGACCATGTTGCCCGACTAAACTACAATCTTCTACACATCCTGGTTCCGTATCCCTCTATTCCCATCCTATGCATGTATTTGTCAAGATGCCCCTTAAATGTCACTTTTGTCCCTGCTTCCACCACCTCCTCCGGTAGCGAGTTCCAGACACCCACTACCCTCTGTGTAAAAAACGTGCCTCGTACATCTACTCTAAACATTGCCCCTCTCACCTTAAACCTCTGCCCCCTAGTAATTGACCCCTCTACCCCGGGGAAAAGCCTCTGACTATCCACTCTGTCTATACCCCTCATAATTTTGTAGACCTCTATCAGGTCGCCCCTCAACCTCCTTCGTTCCAGTGAGAACAAACCGAGTTTATTCAACCGCTCCTCATAGCTAATGCCCTCCATACCGGGCAACATTCTGGTAAATCTCTTCTGCACCCTCTCTAAAGCCTCCACATCCTTCTGGTAGTGTGGCGACCAGAATTGAACACTATACTCCAAGTGTGGCCTAACTAAGGTTCTATACAGCTGCAACATGACTTGCCAATACTTATACTCAATGCCCCGGGCAATGAAGGCAAGCATGCCGTATGCCTTCTTGACTACCTTCTCCACCTGTGTTGCCCCTTTCAGGATCCTGCTGTATCCTCTGACAGTCCTCACCGCTATCCGCAATTCCACTAACCTTGTGTCGTCTGCAAACTTACTAATCAGACCAGCCAGTTACATTTTCCTCCAAATCATTTATATATACTACAAAGAGGAAAGGTCCCAGCACTGATCCCTGCGGAACACCACTGGTCACAGCCCTCCAATTAGAAAAGCATCCTTCCATTGCTACTCTCTGCCTTCTATGACCTAGCCAGTTCTGTATCCACCTTGCTAGCTCACCCCTGATCCCGTGTGACTTCACCTTTTGTACTAGTCTACCATGAGGGACCTTGTCAAAGGCCTTACTGAAGTCCATATAGACAACATCCATTGCCCTACCTGCATCAATCATCTTAGTGACCTCCTCGAAAAACTCTATCAAGTTAGTGAGACACGACCTCCCCTATGCTGCCTCTCACTATTACGCCCATTTGCTTCCAATAGGGAGCAGATGCTGTCTCGAAGAATTCTCTCCAGTAATTTCCCTACCACTGAAGTAAGGCTCACCGGCCTGTAGTTCCCTGGATTTTCCTTGCTACCCTTCTTAAATAGAGGAACAACATTGGCTATTCTCCAGTCCTCCGGGACATCACCTGAAGGCAGTGAGGATCCAAAGATTTCTGTCAAGGCCTCAGCAATTTCCTCTCCAGCCTCCTTCAGTATTCTGGGGTAGATCCCATCAGGCCCTGGGGACTCATCTACCTTAATATTTTTTAAGACGCCCAACACCTCGTCTTTTTGGATCTCAATGTGACCCAGGC
Source organism: Scyliorhinus torazame (assembly GCF_047496885.1). NCBI lineage: Eukaryota > Metazoa > Chordata > Chondrichthyes > Carcharhiniformes > Scyliorhinidae > Scyliorhinus > Scyliorhinus torazame. Next base: position 221,315,040 of record NC_092715.1, on the reverse strand, counting down.
CATCTACACACCCTTCTCCAGACTCAACATCTACCAATTCCTTCTCTTTGGTGAATACTGATGCAAAGTATTCATTTAGTACCTTACCCATTTACTCTGGCTCCACACATAGATTCCCTTGCCTATCCTTCAGTGGGCCAACCCTTTGCCTGGCTACCCTCTTGCTTGTCATGTACGTGTAAAATGCCTTGGGATTTTCCTTAACCCTATTTGCCAATGACTTGTCGTGACCCCTTCTAGCCCTCCTGACTCCTTGCTTAAGTTCCTTCCTACTTTCCTTGTATTCCACACAGGCTTCATCTGTTCCCAGTCTCTTAGCCCTGACAAATGCCTCCTTTTGCTTTTTGACGAGGCCTACAATATCTCTCGTTAATTCCCGAAAATTGCCGTATTTATCCGTCTTCTTCATAGGAACATGCCAGTCCTGAATTCCTTTCAACTGACACTTGAAAGCCTCCCACATGTCAGATGTTGATTTGCCCTCAAACATCCACCCCCAATCGAAGTTCTTCAGTTCCAGCCTAATATTGTTATAATTAGCCTTCTCCCAATTTCGCACATTCACCCGAGGACCACTCTTCTCCTTGTCCACCAGCACTTTAAAACTTACTGAATTGTGGACACTGTTCCCGAAATGCTTCCCTACTGAAACCTGTGGGGGCTCATTCCCCAATACCAGGTCCAGTACCTCCCCTTCCCTAGTTGGACTGTCTACATATTGTTTCTGAAGCCCTCCTGGATGCTCCTTACAAACTCTGCCCCGTCTAAACCCCTGGCACTAAGTGAGTCCCAGTCAATATTGGGGAAGTTGAAGTCTCCTATCACCACAACCCTGTTGTTTTTACTCTTTTCCAAAATCTGTCTACCTATCTGCTCCTCGATTTCCCGCTGGCTGTTGGGAGGCCTGTCGTCAACCCCCAACATTGTGACTGCACCCTTCTTATTCCTGATCTCTACCCATATAGCCTTACTGCCCTCTGAGGTGTCTTCCCGTAGTACAGCTGTGATATCCTCCCTAACCAGTAGCGCAACTCCGCCACCCCTTTTACATCCCCCTCTATCCCGCCTGAAACATCTAAATCCTGGAACGTTTAGCTGCCAATCCTGCCCTTCCCTCAACCAGGTCTCTGTAATGGCAACAACATCATAGTTCCAAGTACTAATCCAAGCTCTAAGTTCATCTGCCTTACCCGTAATACTTCTTGCATTAAAACATATGCACTTCAGGCCACCAGACCCGCTATGTTCAGCAACTTCTCCCTGTCTGCTTTGCCTCAGAGCCACACTGTCCCTATTCCCTAGTTCTCCCTCAATGCTCTCACCTTCTGACCTATTGCTCCCGTGCCCACCCCCCTGCCATACTAGTTTAAACCCTCCCGTGTGACACTAGCAAACCTCGCATCCAGGATATTTATGCCTCTCCAGTTTAGATGCAACCCATCCTTCTTGTATAGGTCACACCTGCCCGGAAGAGCTCCCAGTGGTCCAGATAACGGAAACCCTCCCTCCTACACCAGCTGCTTAGTCACGTGTTTAGCTGCTCTGTCTTCCTATTTCTAGCCTCACTGGCACGTGGCACAGGGAGTAATCCCGAGATTACAACCCTAGAGGTCCTGTCTTTTAACTTTCTGCCTAGCTCCCTGAGCTCCTGCTGCAGGTCCTCATGCCCCTTCCTGCCTATGTCGTTCGTACCAATATGTACAACGACCTCTGCCTGTTTGCCCTCCCCCTTCAGGATGCCCTCTACCCGTTCGGAGACATCCTGGACCCTGGCACCAGTGAGGCAACATACCATCCTGGAGTATCTTTCACGTCCACAGATGCGCCTATCTGTGCCCCTGACTATAGAGTCCCCTATTACTATTGCTCTTCTGCGCTTTGTCCCTCCCTTCTGAACATCAGAGCCAGCCGTGGTGCCACTGCTCTGGCTGCTGCTGTTTTCCCCTGATTGGCTATCCCCCCCGACAGTATCCAAAAGGGTATACCTGAACGAGAGGGGGACAACCACAGGGGATTCCTGCACTGACTGCCTGCCCTTTCTGGTGGTCACCCATTTCTCTGCCTGCACCTTGGGTGTGACCACATTTATATAACTGCTATCTATGATGCTTTACGCCACCTGCATGCTCCTAAATGCATCCAATTGCTGCTACAACCGAACCATATGGTCTGTGAGGAGCTCCAGTTGGGTGCACTTTCTGCAGATGAAGCCATCCGGGACGCTGGAAGCCTCCCGGACCTGCCACATCTCACAGTCAGAGCACTGCACCCCTCTAACTGACATTGCATCAATTAATTAGTAAATTAAAGTTAAAAGTTAACATTTTTTTAAAAAAAGTTACTGTTAACTATCTGTTTCCTAGCACTAGATTTCTACTATAAATGTGAAAGCTGAATATAGTACTCTCTGATCTCTGGCTTAGATACCCCTCTAAATTATAATTAAATAATTATGTTTAATTAGTTACCAATGCTTAATTTTTTTAATTTAGTGTAGATTCCCAACCAGCCACTCAGGTCACAGCTTTTCTGTGAAGTCACTTCAGTTCCACCCCCCCCCCCCCACCCCACCCCCCCCCCGCCCACACACACACAAGTAAAAATGAGTAAAAATCACTTACTTACCTTCTGAGGTTCTCAGATGTTCTCAGGTTCTATCCCTGCAGATTAAAAGTTACAGGCCAGAAGAAAGAGAGAGAACAAAACAGTAGGGAAAAAGCACCTTCTCCCACTCTTCACCAAATTACCTCACTGCACCAAATTACCAAGTTTCAAATTCTCACTCACTCAGGCTGCGTCTCTTTGACCAGCGCAATGCTTACTGAGTGCGCTTTCTGTCTGTCTTTTATACAGGCTTTAGGATGACTCACACTACTTAAACTTCAAAGAGAAGAATACAATGTGTACCTTTGTGCCCCTAAACAGGCCTCAGGAGACTGCCAGATAACTGCCTCTCAGTAATTAGGGTGGGGGCAGCTTCAGCCAATCAGACACTATTAGAACCTGCGACCCTGGAGCTGTGAAGCAATTGTGCTAACCACTGTGCTACCGTGCTGCCCCTCTTAGTTCTCAGCTGTGAGCGGTGAACCTTTACAGAAGCTACATTGAACCATAATTTGTCATTTCTGAGGCAATGTTAGAGATGTTATGGATTGGTCTTTAATTGTTTCATTTTAGCGGTGTGGGGAATCTGAAGATCAGAATCATATTAGTAAAGGCTTTGTTCATCTCGGACTGAAGATTCCTCAACAATTAGACCTTTTTTACTGATTATATAACTAGAGATCAAAATACATGGGTGGCACGGTAGCACAGTGGTTAGCACTGTTGCTTCACAGCGGCAGGATCACAGGTTTGATTCCCGACTTGGGGCACTGTGCGGAGTCTGCATGTTCTCTCCGTGTCTGTGTGGGTTTCCTACGGGTTCTCCGGTTTCCTCCCACAAGTCCCGAAACACGTGCTGTTAGGTAACTTGGACATTCAGAATTCTCCCTCAGTGTATCTGAACAGCTGCCGGAGTGTAGCGACTAGGGGATTTTCACAGTAACTTCATTGCAGTGCTAATGTAAGCCTACTTGTGACAATAATAACGATTGTTATTATTATATTATTATACCTACATAAAAGTCTCCCATTGGTAAATATATCCACCACATATGAAGAAACGCAGAGAGATTGATAGAAAACCATTCCTGAAGTGTTTAGAGTTAATATAAAAACCATGCCAATTCTTCGAATAAGAAAATAGTACATTTGCATGTGTTCTACCCGAAAGGTCACGTCATTTGATATGATTCTTTTGACTGTTTTGAGGTAATTTTTTTCACATCTTAAGCTGTGCAAATATATATGTGCAATATATACTGTATGTTGTTTACTATTTCAACAAATAAAAATGATTTTCAGTTTGAAAAACATGACTGAAAAGAATAAAAGAAATATATCAAATCTTTTGAGGATGAAATTGAACTTGAACTACACGCATAAACAATTTATAAAATATTCGCAAAGCACAGGCGGAGGACTGTATTTTGAAATCGAAGATGTAAATAATAGACAATGTGATAGCAATCACTCAAGCATTTTGATTTAATATGCAAGCTTTTTAAAGCTGGATGGAAAACAATTTTGCCTTTTGACTGATTACTTCCTGCATTTTTTTTCACAATCTCCAGTCTTGTTTCTGTATCAAAATTTAAGATGAGATGTAATGGCCATGCTAAATTGCCCCTTAAATGGAAAGTTTTTTTAAAAAGATAAGTAAATCAGGAATTGACACCACCTACTGATCATGCATTAATTGATTTTGGTATTGTATTTGAGTTTGATGATTGCATTTCTCTCCATTCACTAATTCAAATCGAATGTAGACATTAATATAGAAAGCGATTCAGCAGACTTGAAACTAAGTCCGCTTTCGGGCATGTTTGGCAGGGTGTTTCTCAGAGGCTGCAGATTCACTCTGCAATTCACCAACATTTTGCCATTTTTTGGGGCCTTGGGGGGATTCTTCCGGCACTGGTGAGACCGGCTCCTCACAGATCGGGCACCATTTTGACCGGCTGACCTGATCTCGTCCCCTCCCTCCTTTCAGGCCCATCCCTGCTTTCTGGCTTCCCTCTCTTCACCTGCTCAACCTTCTAGCAGCCCCTAGAAACACCCTCACCTTCCCTCTAATGGACAAGGCCCACCCAGACCCGACACACCTGGCAGTGCCAACATGGCACCCAGGGACTATGGCACTGTCAGTCTGACACCCTGGCAGTGCCACCCTGGTACCCTGGCAGTGCCAGGCTAGCACTGAAAAGATGGAACTGCCAGGGTGACAGTACCAAAGTACCTGGGTGTCAGGCGGAATGTCAGGGTACCACCCTGCCCCTTCCATGACCACTTGGACATCTCAAATGGCCTGTGAGACCCGCCGAGGTGCTATCCTGCCTGGTCCACGTTTGCGGAAACCAGCGCTAAAAGGCGCCCGGTCGAGGACTCACAGGTGAGGCCGTTGACTCCTGGGTGCCAGGTGAAAGTGACATCCAGGTATTTAAATGAACCTTATGGCTCATTTAAACATGCTGCTCTGGATCATGCCAGGATCGTGCCGGGCGGAGCGTATTGGTTGACTCACAATCGGCTCCGCCCCAGGCGCAAAGCGGTGGCTGGATTGCAACCATAATCTCCATAATGGATATCTATTATGCTCTTGCTGAAAGTAGAAAAAAAATGAAAATAAAACTCTGGGCTTAACATTTGTTAAAGCCAATGAAGGCCAATTTATCTGATTCTGCCAAGCTCATTGGGGCGAGCAATGTTCTGTTGCTGGTTGTCTGAGAACTCAGCAAGAGACCCAGCAGTGTGCACTGACAACATGTGGGGCAGATGGGCTCATCTTCGTAAAGAATAGCTGAACTCATTGGGAGGAAGGTTTTGCTCACTAACTGCACCAACACTAATTACAAGTAGAAGCTGCACAAATAGTGCACCAGGGAAGAAAGAAGACCCCTAGGTTCACAGGTGCTATGCTGGAGGCCCTGGCAATGGGGATTGACAGGAGGAGCAAAGTGTGGGAGTAAATGACCAGGGAAATCAATGCCCAGACTCTGGCCCCAAGGACGTCATGCCGGAATGAGGTCAGGTGCATATAATCGCTGAATGCATCTTCACAGGACATAATAATCTTTATTATTGCCACAAGTAGTCTTACATTAACACTACAATGAGGTAACTGTGAAAATCCTCACATTCAAACGCCTGTTCAGGTACGCTGAGGGAGAATTCAGAATGTCAATTCATCTAACAAGCACCTCTTTCGGGACTGTGGGAGGAAGCCCACGCAGACGCGGGGAGAACGTGCAGACTCCGCATAGACAGTTACCCAAGCCAGGAATCGAATCTGCATCACTGGAGCTGTGAAGCAACAGTGGTAACCATTGTGCTACTGTGTCACCCAATCTCATACCCTCTATACCGTTGAATTGTTGCATTGTTCAATCCCCATCATTCAGCCAGCCGTAGTCTATAATACTCGAGATGTGGAGGACTGGGGTGAGCACAGTAAGAAGTTTTACAACACCAGGTTAAAGTTCAACAGGTTTGTTTCGATGTCACTAGCTTTCGGAGCACTGCTCCTTCCTCACGTGAATGAAGAGGTAGGTTCCAGAAATATATAGGGCGGGATTCTCCGACCCCCCGCTGGGTCGGAGAATCGCTGGGGGGCGGCGTGAATCCCGCCACCGCCAGCTGCCGGATTCTCCGGCGCCGGGGATTTGGCGGGGGCGGGAATCGCGCCGCGCCGGTCGGCGGCCGCTGGCAGTGGCCCCCACCCGGTGATTCTCCGGCCCTGGATGGGCCGAGTGACTGCCCGTTTTCGTCCGGTCCCGCCGGCGTAAATTAGAGTAGGTACTTACCAGCGGGATCAGGCTGCGCAGGCGGCCTCGGGGGTCCTTGAGGGGAGGCGCGGGGGGATCTGGCCCCGGGAGGTGCCCCCACGGTGGCCTGGCCCGCGATTGGGGCCCACCGATCCACGGGCGGGCCTGTGCCGTGGGGGCACTCTATTCCTCCTTGTCGGCTGCCGTGGTCCTCCGCGATGGCCGACGCGGAGATGATCCCCCCCTGCGCATGCGCTGGGATGACGCCAACACATGCTGGTGTTCCCGCGCATGCGCGAACTCGTGCCGGCCGGCGAAGGCCCTTCGGCGCCGGTTGGCGTGGCGCCAAGCCCATTCCCTGACGGCCGGCGCGGCGCAAACCACTCTGGCAATGGCCTAGCCCCTGAAGGTGCGGAGGGCGGAATGGTTCACGCCACACCTTCCCGCCGGAGTTGCCCGACCCGCCAAGTGCCACAGAATCCCGCCCATAATGTTCTATATAAATATATATATAAACATTTCTGGAACCTCCCTCTTCATTCACCTGAGGAAAGAGCAGTGCTCCAAAAGCTAGTGATTCGAAACAAACCTATTGGACTTTAACCTGGTGTTCTAATACTCAAGTTCTAGGCCTAACATTCACCTACCTTCACACCTTTTCCAATGATACCAGCCTCAGTCACATCTACTGCTGTTTCCACTGACATCTAGCTATTAATCTGTGGCTGACACACCACAAATCACATTGTGGTACAATAACTGATATTCTGTCCTCTCTCAAAGTCTGGTTTCCCACAATATTAAAGAGTAGAGCCAAAACCAGCAAGGAACAGGCACTCCTTCATCTCCTGAACCCGATGGAGGAGATGCTCCTGGACATAATTAGGACCAGCTGCAACAGAGCACACAGCATCTAACATTGCTGAGAGTTATTAGGATGAAAGTAGATTATCGCTTCAACTTAACTTGCAACACATCCCTCATCCTGTCCAAATGTACATATCCAACAGAGAACAATCTGTAATATCCCTATCTATCCTTTTCCTGAAATCAGCTGGCTCACCACAGGCTGATGATTGAACCTGGCATCTTGTTAGTCCATTTTGTCCAGTTAACCAGTGGATAAGCTGGCTCGAACAGCAGGTAGGACTTTGAAGAATATCCTTTCCCAAACATTAAATTTAACTTTTTGGCTTTACCCCAGGGAAAGGTCTAATTCAGATCAACATATCGAATGGGTGTGTGCATTTTTTCAGGTTATGTTTTATGCACTGATATGTCTGCTTCACTTTCTTCCTTTAATGCTAACTGACAGAGTCTACAGGCAATCACATCAGAGAAGGATGCAGCATGCTCTATTGATCCTCTTATTGCAGCTTTGATATTGTATCTGGAATTTTATTTAGTCCAGAAGGGAATGTCAAAATAGCTTAAGCCCAACAAGATCAGAAGGGAACCGCTGCAACTGTAACATCTGGTGAGGAATTACATTCATTTCCATCCCCAGAAAAATCTCCTGCAGAATTCTCCTCAAGCAACTGAACGACACCATTGATGACAAGATAGGCAAGAGCAAGTAGGGTCCCACAAGGGCAGAGAGTATATAGACTGGGGCAGGATTCTCCTTTGGCTGGCGCCGGAATCAGGAAATGCAATTTGGCGGAGAATAACTTTCGACGCCAAAATTGTGGCGGGCACCAGTCTCATGCCAAATCGCAATTCTCCAGTGCCTTGATAGCGGTGTCAATGCATTTCATTCCGCACGTATAATAAATGCTGTTGGTAAATCATTAGTGGTATGATTGTCTGTGTGGAGTTGGCACATTCTCCCCGTGTCTGCGGAATTTCCTCCGGGTCCTCTGGTTTCCTCCCACAGTACAAAGATGTGCAGGTTAGGTTGAGGGGTTATTGGAATCGGGTGGGGAAGTAGGCTTGGGTGGAATGCTCTGTCAGAGGGTAGGTGCAGACTCAATGGGCCAAATGGCCTCCTGCACTGTAGGGATTCAATTATTCTATTCCTTGTCACCATTGACTAGATCATGTGTCAAACAGCATCAGACCATCCCAAGGGCATTCCATGGACCCTTTTTTCGTACTTGGAGGACCTCGGCCTCGCTGATGATTTTGGTGCCATCTCTTCAGGATACGCCCACCTCCAGGAAAAGTCTTACAGACTCAGCATGTTTGTGACTGGTCTGCATATCAACAAGCAGAAAACACAAGTCATGAGCATCAATACACCAGCACCTTTTCCAATTACCATGGATGGAGAAGTGCAAGAGTGTTTCGGGGACTTCACTTACCTCAGGAGCCTGATCAGCAATGACAATGGTGCTCAGAAAGAGACCAAAGCTGGCTGAAAAAAGCAGACTTCAAACCATCTGGCAGTCCAAACAATACAGCCTTAAGGCCAAAATCAGACTTTGCAACAGTAATGTAAAGTCAGTCCTGCTGTATGGATTTGAATGCTGGAGGGAGTGTAGACAGATATGGGTACGGTCAACACATTTCATAATAGTTTCCTATGTAAGATCAGTAACATTTACAGGCAAAATAAAATTTCAAATGAGAACCTGTGCAAGAAGACTGGCTGCTATAGCATTGCACCTGAGATCATGGAGCATCAGATAAGATGGCTCGGACACGTGCTAAGGAAATCCCAAGAGTGAATACTGAAGAATGTTATAATATGTGCACCATCTGGGAATCGTAAATGGGACAGAGCAAAAGCAACATGGTGTAGGAATGTAGTGACTGAGCTGGAAGAGTTGGGGCTTGCATGAGGCAATGCACCAGGCACAGACGAAGAGGACCCAATGGAGGAACATTGTTGAGGCCTCAGGTTCCTCCCGGGACTGTGAGGATACCTAACAGTTAAGATCATAGTGAATTAATGGAATGACATGGTTAATCTGACAAAAAAAAGGGTGAATGCCAACAAAACCACATTTTTGATTTATTAAGCTCACTTGATCTTTTTCTTTTATTGCAGTTTCATGACACATGAAGGGGCAATTTTCAACTTTGTCAGCTGGTTATTAACCTGACAGGAAAGATCATAGAATCATAGAATCATAGAAGTTTACAGCATGGAAACAGGCCCTTCGGCCCAACCAGTCCATGCCGCCCAGTTTTTACCATTAAGCTAGTCCCAGTTGCCCGCACTTGGCCCATAACCCTCTATACCCATCTTACCCATGTAACTATCTAAATGCTTTTTAAAAGACACAATTGTACCCGCCTCTACTACTACCTCTGGCAGCCCATTCCAGACACTCACTACCCTCTGAGTGAAGAAATTGCCCCTCTGGGCCCTTCTGAATCTCTCCCCTCTCACCTTAAACCTATGCCCTCTAGTTTTAGACTCCCCTACCTTTGGGAAAAGATGTTGACTATAGAACATAGAACATAGAACAATACAGCGCAGTACAGGCCCTTCGGCCCACGATGTTGCACCGAAACAAAAGCCATCTAACCTACACTATACCATTATCATCCATATGTTTATCCAATAAACTTTTAAATGCACTCAATGTTGGCGAGTTCACTACTGTAGCAGGTAGGGCATTCCACGGCCTCACTACTCTTTGCGTAAAGAACCTACCTCTGACCTCTGTCCTATATCTATTACCCCTCAGTTTAAGGCTATGTCCCCTCGTGCTAGCCATTTCCATCCGCGGGAGAAAGCTCTCACTGTCCACCCTATCTAACCCTCTGATCATTTTGTATGCCTCTATTAAGTCTCCTCTTAACCTTCTTCTCTCTAACGAAAACAACCTCAAGTCCATCAGCCTTTCCTCATAAGATTTTCCCTCCATACCAGGCAACATCCTGGTAAATCTCCTCTGCACCCGTTCCAAAGCCTCCACGTCCTTCCTATAATGCGGTGACCAGAACTGTACGCAATATTCCAAATGCTGGAGAGGGTGCCATCTCTGCTACTCCACTACTGGGCCGATATCTGGGGTTTGAGTATCTGTGTGTGTCTCTCTCCAGCTGGCACTGAAACTTCAGAGGCCAGGGGATGCCGCACTGGGACACCTCCACGGGAGAGAGCACTGGATCAAGCCTGCCGTTTATCCCTAACCGGAAGCCTGAGGCTTATATCACACAGATATCCAGACCCCCACCAATGCCCAGGTGATTCTCTCTCTTGCCGGTGGTGCAACACCCACCCGGTTCCTACTTCGCTGGAGTAGCTTTCCCAAGAGAGAGAATAGGACACTGCTGTTTATTACCTAACCAGCAGCCTGTCCTGAGTGAATCGCTCAAGATGACCCTAGATTCTTGAACCCGGAATTAAGGTGAGGAATATTTTAACAATGACTTGGTCAGAGATCGCTGGTGAGAGATTGAAGAATTTAAACGACTCCAATTATCAGCAAATCAAGGTTTATTGCAAAACCCAGGTCAAAATCATCAAACAGAAGAAATGATAATAAAATCTTAAACTCTAACACAAACTAAGTCTATTCAGAAAGTACTATAACGGACACAACGAAAATCTTATTGTTACACAGTTTTAGCAATGACACAGAACACAAATCAAGCCCCCTTCCCCAAAGCCTCAACCACTATCAAGGTTGAGGGAGTTTCGCAAGCTGCTGCAGGGTACTTACGGTCACAGGCTGCAGAGGTCAAGTCAAAGGTGGAGAGGTCGAGCCAAGAGCCAAGAGACCCTCAATCGAAACACAGCCCCTTTTATATTGTTTTACCTGGCTTTGTCCTGTGTTCGGCCAGCCCCTTTTGCATTGAAAAAGGTAAGGTTCAAAGTTCCCGCTGGTCCCGCCCCCTTTGAGCCGGTCAGAGCTGTTTGTTTCCGGGTATTCCTCGCAGGTCCGCTCCTTCCAGCTAGGCAGACCTGCGCGATTTGAATTTGGCGCCGACTCCGCCCCCTCCTTCCAGTGAGTTTCTGCCGGTAGCTTCTGTCAAGATTGGAGTACCTCCCCCAGGTCCGCCTCCAACTTGGTTTTTTCTACCGCTCCGCGATTTGAATTTGGCGCTGACTCCGCCCCCTCCTCCCAGTGAGTTTCTGCCGGTAGCTTCTGTCAAGATTGGAGTACCTCCCCCAGGTCCGCCTCCAACTTGGTTTTTTTCCACCGCTTAGCTTCAAGGGGCTTTTCCAGCGTAATATACTGAGCCCAGACAGTCTGTTTTTTAGGATAACGAGGTTAAGCTCTCTTGTGAAGATTTTCAAAAGGTCTTCCAGCTGCTCCGGAGATGGCTGCTATTCTCACCTTGCTATGTTGATGGGGTGTTAATTGGATTCTGCTCTGGTGGAGGCCAGGTCATTTACATTTGCATGGGGCTATGACCATCCCATTGTCCTGCTTGCAGGCAGGCCCCCTGTGTATTCCCGTGCCCCTTTGTCTGTGTTTTGATCTTATCTCGTTGTCTGGCTCCTTCTTCCTTGTAGCTCCTAGGGGGGGGTTTGTAAATACTTATGTCCCTACTCAGCTCAGCGGACCAAGCCTGCTGGGAAAATTGGTTACGTTCTCTTGGCTGAAAAGTCAGTTTACAGTCTCTGGGTTTTATTCTTGGGCAGTCCAAAAAGGGCCGAATTGCCCGAAAACCTTACAATGCGGCCGTACCAGAGTTCTGTACAGCTGCAACATGACCTCCTGACTCCGGAACTCAATCCCTCTACCAATAAAGGCCAACACTCCATAGGCCTTCTTCACCACCCTATCAACCTGGGTGGCAACTTTCAGGGATCTATGTACATGGACACCTAGATCCCTCTGCTCATCCACACTTTCAAGAACTTTTCCATTAGCCAAATATTCCACATTCCTGTTATTCCTTCCAAAGTGAATCACCTCACACTTCTCTACATTAAACTCCATTTGCCACCTCTCAGCCCAGCACTGCAGCTTATCTATATCCCTCTGTAACCTGCTACTTCCTTCCACACTATCGACAACACCACCGACTTTAGTATCGTCTGCAAATTTACTCACCCACCCTTCGCGCCTTCCTCTAGGTCATTGATAAAAATGACAAACAGCAACGGCCCCAGAACAGATCCTTGTGGTACTCCATTTGTGACTGTACTCCATTCTGAACATTTCCCATCAACCACCACCCTCTGTCTTCTTTCAGCTAGCCAATTTCTGATCCACATCTCTAAATCACCCTCAATCCCCAGCCTCCGTATTTTCTGCAATAGCCTACCGTGGGGAACCTTATCAAACGCTTTGCTGAAATCCATATACACCACATCAACTGCTCTACCCTCGTCTACCTGTTCAGTCACCTTCTCAAAGAACTCGATAAGGTTTGTGAGGCATGACCTACCCTTTACAAAGCCATGCTGACTATCCCTGATCATATTATTCCTATCTAGATGATTATAAATCTTGTCTCTTATAATCCCCTCCAAGACTTTATCCACTACAGACGTGAGGCTCACCGGTCTATAGTTGCCGGGGTTGTCTCTGCTCCCCTTTTTGAACAAAGGGACCACATTTGCTATCCTCCAGTCCTCTGGCACTATTCCTGCAGCCAATGATGGCATAAAAATCAAAGCCAATGGTCCAGCAATCTCTTCCCTGACCTCCCAGAGAATCCTAGGATAAATCCCATCAGGTCCGGGGGACTTATCTATTTTCAGCCTGTCCAGAATTGCCAACACCTCTTCCCTACGTACCTCAATGCCATCTAATCTATTTACCTGGAGCTCAGCATTCTCCTCCACAACATTATCTTTTTCCTGAGTGAATACTGACGAAAAATATTCATTTAGTATCTCGCCTATCTCTTCAGACTCTACACACAACTTCCCATCCCTGTCCTTGACTGGTCCTACTCTTTCCCTAGTCATTCGCTTATTCCTGACACACCTATAGAAAGCTTTTGGGTTTTCCTTGATCCTTCCTGCCAAATACTTCTCATGTCCCCTCCTTGCTCGTCTTAGCTCTCTCTTTAGATCCTTCCTCGCTACCTTGTAACTATCCATCGCCCCAACTGAAACTTCACACCTCATCTTCACATAGGCCTCCTTCTTCCTCTTAACAAGAGATTCCACTTCTTTGGTAAACCACGGTTCCCTCGCTCGGCACCTTCCTCCCTGCCTGACCGGTACATACTTATCAAGAACACGCAGTAGCTGATCCTTGAACAAGCTCCACTTATCCAATGTGTCCAACACTTGCAGCCTACTTCTCCACCTTATCCCCCCCAAGTCACGTCTAATGGCATCATAATTTCCCTTCCCCCAGCTATAACTCTTGCCCTGCGGTGTATACTTATCCCTTTCCATCCTTAACGTAAACGTCACCGAATTGTGGTCACTGTCCCCAAAGTGCTCACCTACCTCCAAATCCAACACCTGGCCTGGTTCATTACCCAAAACCAAATCCAATGTGGCCTCGCCTCTTGTTGGCCTGTCAACAAACTGTGTCAGGAAACCCTCCTGCACACACTGTACAAAAAACGACCCATCTAATGTACTCGAACTATATCTTTTCCAGTCAATATTTGGAAAGTTAAAGTCTCCCATAATAACTACCCTGTTACTTTCGCTCTTATCCAGGATCATCCTCGCCATCCTTTCCTCTACATCACTAGAACTATTTGGAGGCCTCTCGAAGACTCCCAACAGTGTGACCTCTCCTTTCATGTTTCTAACCTCAGCCCATACTACCTCGGAAGATGAGTCCCCATCTAGCATCCTCTCCGCCACCGTAATACTGCTCTTGACTAGCAGCGCCACACCTCCCCCTCTTTTGCCTCCTTCTCTGAGCTTACTAAAACACCTAAACCCCGGAACCTGCAACATCCATTCCTGTCCCTGCTCTATCCATGTCTCCGAAATGGCCACAACATCGAAGTCCCAGGTACCAACCCATGCTGCCAGTTCCCCTACCTTATTTCGTATTCTCCTGGCATTAAAGTAGACACACTTCAAACCACCTACCTGAACACTGGCCCCCTCCTGCGACGTCAAATCTGAGCTCCTGACCTCTATACTCTCATTCTCCCTTACCCTAGAAATCTACCTTATCCATGCCCCTCATTATTTTATAGACCTCTATAAGATCACCCCTAAGCCTCCTACGCTCCAAGGAAAAAAGTCCCAGTCTATCCAGCCTCTCCTTATAACTCAAACCATCAAGTCCCGGCAACATCCTAGTAAATCTTTTCTGCACTCTTTCCAGTTTAATAATATCCTTTCTATAATAGGGTGACCAGAACTGCACACAGTATTCCAAGTGTGGCCGTACCAATGTCTTGTACAACTTCAACAAGACGTCCCAACTCCTGTATTCAATGTTCTGACCAATAAAACCAAGCATGCCGAATGCCTTCTTCACCACCCTGTCCACCTGCGACTCCACCTTCAAGGAGCTATGAACCTGTACTCCTAGATCTCTTTGTTCTATAACTCTCCCCAACGCCATACCATTAACTGAGTAGGTCCTGGCCTGATTCGATCTGCCAAAATGCATCACCTCACATTTATCTAAATTAAACTCCATCTGCCATTCGTCGGCCCACTGGCCTAATTGATCAAGATCCCGTTGCAATCCTAGATAACCTTCTTCACTATCCAAAGATTGTCTGTTCATCGTAGAACTGACCTGACTTTACTTTCATTGATTTCAATGGGATGAAAATTGGGTGGTTTTCAAATTACTCTATTCTGTATGTTAAAGTGGAACAGAGCAAACTGACCAGAGGACTATGGTACAGGGGGTCATTCAAGTGCCTGAAGCAAACAGGAATGTTCAGTTGTAATATGGGTCAGTATAGTTAAGGGATAGATACTATTCTCTGCAGCCGGGAACATGAGTCCTGAAGGCAGTGTTACTTGCCGTGTTCTGCGCATGTCCTCAGAGTGGAGTAGAAGGGGAAGGATCCTAGTTTGTGAGATCCATATGGGTACCAATGTCATAGCTAAGATGAGGAAAGAGGTTCTGCTTGTTCTGAGATGATCTGGGAGTCTAGGCATGGTACCTAGTCCTTAGACAGATTGCAGTCATACTCTGGTATCTGCTGAACACTTCTTTATACAGTTCACAGCATAGATCATAGAATTTACAGTGCAGAAGGAGGCCATTCGGCCCATCAAGTCTACACCGGCTCTTGGAAAGAGCACCCTACCCAAGGTCAACACCTCCACCCTATCCCCATAACCCAGTAACCCCACCCAACACTAAGGGCAATTTTGGACACTGAGGGCAATTTATCATGGCCAATCCACCTAACCTGCACATCTTTGGACTGTGGGAAGAAACCGGAGCACCCGGAGGAAACCCACGCACGCACGGGGAGGATGTGCAGACTCCGCACAGACAGTGACCCAAGCCGGAATCGAACCTGGGACCCTGGAGCTGTGAAGCAATTGTGCTATCCACAATGCTACCGTGCTGCCCTATAGGCATGGTTGTCCTAGGCATAGTGTCTCAAGAGAGAGAGAGTCTAACACATGACTGACTGATGCCAGTGACGCATCATCATCGACAACATCCCATCTGTTAAACTGTTATACTATACCACCCCCAAGTTTACCATCTTACTTCCATCAGCAACATCAAACTGTGTCCCTTTTGGGCTGCAGCATCAAGAAACAGCCCACTATTCAACAGCATTTTGCCGCTTTTTTTGGCCTCGTGGAGTTTCTCTCTGCTGAAGCCACACTTGAGTCATTCCCTGCTGGCGAGCCGAACAGGAAAGGCTCCTCGCAGATCCAGCCCCCATTTTTTCTCGCTGCTCCAATCGTTCCCACCCTCACTTTCAGTTCCCCCTGTTCTCGACACCCCTCTTCTCCCCAACCTCGGGGGTGCCCACGGGAATACACTCTCACCACCCCCCCCTCCGGTCCAATCCCTAGCAGTACTAACCTGGCACTTGGGCATCCTGGCACTGGCAGCCTGGCAGTGCCAGCCTTACAGTACCACCCTGGCACCCTGGCAGTACCAGGGTGGCACTGCCAGGCTGGCAGTGTCAAGGTGCCTGTGTGCCAGAGAGAGTGTAGGACTGCCATTCTGCCCTGTCCCGACCACTCGAGAGTCTGTAATGGCCTGGGAGACTCCCCCAGGTGTCCTTATGATTGCTCCATGTTTGTGGAAACCAGTTCTAAATGGCACTTTGGCGAGGTCTCCCAGGCGTGGCTGTTAGATCCCAGGCAATCCTGGGAACACATTTTTAAATGATACTAATGGCCCATTGAAAGTTGCCGATCTGGAATAGCCCAGTGAGGGCGAGATTCCGTTAAATATTGCGAGGCATTTTGAACGTCGCAAATCGCATGAGAGGCCTCTCGCGACATTCAACTGTTCCCCCCAAGTCGGGCGTGATGACGTCGCTAAATCACGCCCAAAGTTTTTAACTATTTGCATGCCATTTCTGTAACTCCCATTTTACGACAACAGGTTCTCTCCAACTCCTCCTCATTCCCTCCCCCAAGTCATAGCCTGGTTAATTTAATATCCCACAGTATTCTCGGCTCTTCGGGAAGAATTCTTGGAGACATGAGGGCTTTCTGCTGTATCTTGCAGGATATCACAATCTACAGAATAGGATGGCACCTTACTGACAGTGCTGGGAAGCAGACTGTAGGTTCCAGGATGACTGAACTACAAGGACAACAAAGAACTTTCGACAAAACCCTTGATTGAAGAGAGAAAATTGAAGAATCTCGATCTTTGGACCATTTGGAACGCGTAGAGAAGAAATTAGAAGAGTCTGAAGAACTTGTGCTCCCTTAAAGCAAACAGGGAAAGATATTCAGAAGAGGAATGATCTTCGACTCCAGGGAAGACTGGCATGGCCATATCAGTCTCTGCAGTATCAAAGACTGGAACAACATGAAAGTCCGAGATTCCAATGAACTTACACAATGAAGGGGAAAAATGACAACATTCCTGGAAGACAGTCAGGAAAAGAAGAGATGATTTACCAATGACATTTTGGGAAGACTGTCCACTTTCCTAGACTGCGTGAGGTTACTCTATTCTAGGCAATGGGAAGTGTTGCTGACACTATGGAAATATTTCTTTAATAAGACAAGTTTCCTGTATTAGGAGTAAGATTTCTGTACAGGATTCTGCAGCTTCAGAAGTGCTGATGCTTCCACCATAGTTTCTACGCTGACCTCCAGCTAAGGAGCGAGAACAACTTTAACCTGGGACTGAATTATGGGTGTCAATTGACTTTCACCTCTGGAATATACCAGGTTCATAGCAATGTGATCATCTATGTACTCCAACATGGACTCAGGCAAGGCATCCTCTCCAGAAGATTCTTCATGTCCATCAGGAGATAGGCTAGATAATATATTAGTCGGTTCAGTGGAACAAAGATTTGTATGCTCCCCAGCAACTGACTCCTCTAAAAAGACAACAAAGTCTTCATGTGCTGCCACTATCAACTGGAAAGATGATACATGATACTGAGAGGCCTAGATAGAGTCGAAATGGCAAGGATGTTTCCACTAGTAGGAACAATTAGAACCCGAGGCCACAGCCAAAGACAGCAGGGACGATACTTTAAAACAGAGATGAGGAGGAATTTCTTCAGCCAGAGGGTGGTGAATTTGTGGAACTCTTTGCTGAAGAAGGCTGTGGAGGCCAAATCACTAAGTGTCTTTAAGACAGAGATAGATAAGTTCTTGATTAATAAGGGGATCATGGGTTATGGGGAGAAGGCAGGAGAATGGGGATGAGAAAAATATCAGCCATGATTGAATGACGCAGCAGACTCGATGGGCCGGATACCCTAATTCTGGGCAACACGGTAGCACAGTGGTTCTGGGCAGCATGGTAGCACAGTGGTTCTGGGCAGCACATTAGCACAGTGGTTCTGGGCAGCATGGTAGCACAGTGGTTCTGGGCAGCATGGTAGCACAGTGGTTCTGGGCAGCACATTAGCACAGTGGTTCTGGGCAGCATGGTAGCACAGTGGTTCTGGGCAGCATGGTAGCACAGTGGTTCTGGGCAGCATGGTAGCACAGTGGTTCTTGGCAACACGGTAGCACAGTGGTTCTGGACAGCATGGTAGCACGGTGGTTCTGGGCAGCATGGTAGCACAGTGGTTCTGGACAGCATGGTAGCACAGTGGTTCTGGGCAGCATGGTAGCACAGTGGTTCTGGGCAGCATGGTAGCACAGTGGTTCTTGGCAACACGGTAGCACAGTGGTTCTGGGCAGCACAGTAGCACAGTGGTTCTGGACAGCACAGTAGCACAGTGGTTCTGGGCAGCATGGTAGCACAGTGGTTCTGGGCAGCATGGTAGCACAGTGGTTCTGGGCAGCACAGTAGCACAGTGGTTCTGGGCAGCATGGTAGCACAGTGGTTCTTGGCAGCATGGTAGCACAGTGGTTCTGGACAGCACAGTAGCACAATGGTTCTGGGCAGCATGGTAGCACGGTGGTTCTGGGCAGCACAGTAGCACAGTGGTTCTGGACAGCACAGTAGCACAGTGGTTCTGGGCAGCATGGTAGCACAGTGGTTCTGGGCAGCATGGTAGCACAGTGGTTCTTGGCAGCATGGTAGCACAGTGGTTCTGGGCAGCACAGTAGCACAGTGGTTCTGGGCAGCATGGTAGCACAGTGGTTCTGGGCAGCACAGTAGCACAGTGGTCCTGGGCAGCATGGTAGCACAGTGGTTCTGGGCAGCATGGTAGCACAGTGGTTCTTGGCAGCATGGTAGCACAGTGGTTCTGGGCAGCACAGTAGCACAGTGGTTCTGGGCAGCATGGTAGCACAGTGGTTCTGGGCAGCATGGTAGCACAGTGGTTCTGGGCAGCACAGTAGCACAGTGGTTCTGGGCAGCATGGTAGCACAGTGGTTCTGGGCAGCATGGTAGCACAGTGGTTCTGGGCAGCATGGTAGCACAGTGGTTCTGGGCAGCATGGTAGCACAATGGTTCTGGGCAGCACAGTAGCACAGTGGTTCTGGGCAGCATGGTAGCACAGTGGTTCTGGGCAGCATGGTAGCACAGTGGTTCTGGGCAGCATGGTAGCACAGTGGTTCTGGGCAGCATGGTAGCACAATGGTTCTGGACAGCATGATATCACAGTGGTTCTGGGCAGCACAGTAGCACAATGGTTCTGGGCAGCATGGTAGCACAGTGGTTCTGGGCAGCATGGTAGCACAGTGGTTCTGGGCAGCATGGTAGCACAGTGGTTCTGGGCAGCATGGTAGCACAGTGGTTCTGGGCAGCATGGTAGCACAGTGGTTCTGGGCAGCATGGTAGCACAGTGGTTCTGGGCAGCACAGTAGCACAATGGTTCTGGGCAGGAATGGTAGCAGAGTGGTTCTGGATAGCACAGTAGCACAGTGGTTCTGGGCAGCATGGTAGCACAATGGTTCTGGACAGCATGATATCACAGTGGTTCTGGGCAGCACAGTAGCACAATGGTTCTGGGCAGCATGGTAGCACAGTGGTTCTGGGCAGCATGGTAGCACAGTGGTTCTGGGCAGCATGGTAGCACAGTGGTTCTGGGCAGCACAGTAGCACAATGGTTCTGGGCAGGAATGGTAGCAGAGTGGTTCTGGATAGCACAGTAGCACAGTGGTTCTGGGGAGCAGAGAAGCACAGTGGTTCTGGGCAGCACGGTAGCACAGTGGTTCTGGGCAGCACATTAGCACAGTGGTTCTGGGGAGCAGAGAAGCACAGTGGTTCTGGGCAGCATGGTAGCACAGTGGTTCTGGGCAGCATGGTAGCACAGTGGTTCTGGGCAGCACAGTAGCACAGTGGTTCTGGGCAGCATGGTAGCACAGTGGTTCTGGGCAGCATGATATCACCAGTGGTTCTGGGCAGCACAGTAGCACAGCTCGATAGCACAGTGGTTCTGGGCAGCATGGTAGCCCAGTGGTTCTGGGCAGCATGGTAGCACAGTGGTTCTGGGCAGCATGATATCACCAGTGGTTCTAGGCAGCACAGTAGCACAGCTCGATAGCACAGTGGTTCTGGGCAGCATGGTAGCACAGTGGTTCTGGGCAGCATGGTAGCACAGTGGTTCTGGGCAGCATGGTAGCACAGTGGTTCTGGGCAGCACAGTAGCACAGTGGTTCTGGGCAGCACAGTAGCACAGTGGTTCTGGGCAGCACAGTAGCACAGTGGTTCTGGGCAGCATGATATCACCAGTGGTTCTGGGCAGCACAGTGGTTCTAGGCAGCACAGTAGCACAGCTCGATAGCACAGTGGTTCTGGGCAGCACAGTAGCACAGTGGTTCTGGGCAGCACAGTAGCACAGTGGTTCTGGGCAGCACAGTAGCACAGCTCGATAGCACAGTGGTTCTGGGCAGCACAGTAGCACAGTGGTTCTGGGCAGCACAGTAGCACAGCTCGATAGCACAGTGGTTCTGTGCAGCATGGTAGCATAGAGGTTCTGGGCAGCACGGTAGAACTGTGGTTCCGGGCAGCACGGTAGCACAGTGGTTAGCAAAGTTGCTTCACAGCTCCAGGGTCCAAGTTTCGATTCCCGGCTTGGGTCACTGTCTGTGTGGAGTCTGCACATTCTCCCCGTGTGTGAGCGTGGGGTTTCCTCCGGGTGCTCCAGTTTCGTCCCACAGTACAAAGATGTGCAGGTTAGGTGGATTGGAACCCCCTAACGAAAGGTAACTCCCCAGAGATCCCCTAATGAAGGGGACCCCCCCCCCCCAAGGCTTCAAACTAAAGGGACCACCCCAACAGGGATCCTTCAGTATAGGGACCCCCTCACAGACCTGCCCCCCAATAAATGAGATCCCTGTCCCAAACCTGGAAAGTGGTCCAGACAGGGGCAGTGAAACAAATGGCAGTTGTAACCCTCACATGGAAGCACTTGTCCATCCCTGGAAAGATAACAGCTGTGAACTATATGTAAACTGCTCAGATCCATTCGCTGCAAGCCATTCATTCATTTTCCATAGTGGATTATGAGTGCTAGCTTCCACAAAACATCTGTGAGCCTTGTTTCACTCATCTTCCTCACTCTAAGAGATGTAACCACAATGTTTACAAACATTAACCACATCAAAGAGAGTTAAGTGCATTCCAATCACAGCCCTTCACACTTGAGTAACTTTGAAGTGCTGCATTTTCTATGGATCAGGCAGGTGGGACTGTCCCACATCATCGTTGTTTGTTGTGTTCTGTACAACCTTGCCCTGCAAATAGAAGGATGTGTTGACTGAAGGAGACATTGAGGCGCTAGACAGCACCTTGGAGGACATTGAAGGGAGTGGCTCTGAAGAGAATGAGGATTCAGGCAAGCTGCATGAGGATGGCATTGCACAGTTATGAAGTGGCAGACATACTCGTGACAACCTCGTAGCCACAAGAATTCAGGAGGAATAAGGTGATGATAGATTTTCACAATTGAAGTTCCCTGCAGCTTTCAATCCAGGGGACACAACACCTTCACTCTCACCTTGAGCCTCTCAGGAAAGGTCAGAAATGTCACAATGATAACGGAAGTATCATGAGTCACCTTTATCCGAACAATGGGATTATCCATGGCAACATGTGACTGCTGTGGAATGTAATTAGCACTCCCTTAGCCTCACAGCCTCAAAACTTCATGTAGTACACTCCTTTCATCCATGGCATCATTGAGTTAGTGGCATTGCAGCTTTTAAGCAGATGGAAAACCAATTCACACAGGGATGGGCTCATGTCAGTGTGGCAGCAGAGAATGACAGTCCTCAACATAGTCCAGCTCGCAAAGACCAGTCTTTTCTAGAAATATTCAAAGTCAATGAGAGCACGGTCATGCAATGATATCCATACTGAGTTGTGTGCTGTCCCTTCACACAAGGATCATATAAAACACCGTCAAACAGCTATCCACGAGGAACATAAGATCCTTTAAGGTAAGGAGACAATTTTATCACAATGAGCGCACACTGCTGACATCACACACTCATAACGCACTGGAAGCCGATGGCGTTTGATATTTGGTACTACTTTTTCCAAAAACTCACTCTCGTAGAGTAAATGCCATAGCACAAGAAATGATTATAACATTGGTCGCACTGAGTATTTGTGTCAACAGACTTCAGTGCGACAGCAGCAGGGTAATCACTAACCTTGATGAGCAATTCTCCTGAGTCCAAATAATGTCTGCTGGAGATTTAAGAGGCATATTGGTGATCCATCAGTGTCACATATGATGTGACTTTGTCGATTTTGCAGATGTGGAAATTAAAGCTATTCACTGACGTGTGTGCGATTGTTGGAGAATTAATACAACTGAAGATCCAGATGGGAGTTCATGGGCCGGAGGGTGGGGTGGGGGGGAATATTATTTTGATCCCAAAATGAAAAAGGAACATTGAATTACATTAAATAACAATAGAATGCATGAAAGTTGGAGAAGGATTAATGCAACATATATTCACTAAAATGGAAAGTGAATACAGGGAGTGGGATTTTCCGCCCATTATGGCGTATTTTCCAGCAGCAGAGGTGGCTCGACATTGGCCAATGGTGGGATCGTCTGATGTTGTCACTGTCGATGACGCTTCCTGTCATTCGCACCCTGGGGAACCGTCCATGGCGGCTCATTGACAGGAAGATCGCATTGGTGGGAACAGTCAGAAAATCCCAGCCAATGAGTGTCACCAGTGTACATTCAAAACGTCTCAATTTTTCTTACCTGAATGCTATGTCTAGGTGTGACTCTAACAAGGCCAGCAGAGATAGAGACATATTCTGACTACCAGTACCTGTTGACCTGTTTCTGTGTTGTTTGGCAGGTGTCCTCTACTGGCCCGACATCTTGAAGGCTTCAGCCTGCTGAGGGACTGCTGCTCCGGTGCAGGTACACCCTCATTGACCTGACCGTCTGACATTGATGAGGTCACTGGTAGTGGGGATTTGTAGTGACAAGGCACCCTTGGAGTGTCCTGGGCGGATGTCCAGGGTGCCTGGTTAGCATTCTTCCTCCTTTTCGGCAATCAATGGCTCTTTGCTGACTCCTTGAGGAGAAAAGGCACCTGGAGGGAGGTTGAGATACCCCTCTTGGCTAGACATTGCTAGAATATAGCCACAGTTAGAGCAATAATGTGGAGCTGTGAGTGTTAATCAGGCAGGAACAACTACTGGACCTTGGTCAGCAAAGCAGCCACCATCCTCCCAATAGAGGCTTTGATTCACCTGGATTCAGGAGCCAGAACATGGATGGACTCCTTAATCCAGCCTGCTGACAGCCTCTGATGACTCTGGCATTCTCCTGCCTGTCTCTGCATCTCCAGTCTTTCTCTTAGGGTTAATTCCAGAGAATCATCATCAGATTCGGGCTCAGCAGAGGCCTGGTCTCCAGCCGTCCTTCGAGTGTCAGAAACCTTGTCTGCTTCTGCATCTGCCTGCTGCGGACACATGTCTGTGAAGTGATCACCAGATTGTGAACCCAAACCTACTCTCGGAACTCGACCCCACCAAGGTGCGTGAATCTGAACAGTGAAGAGTGCAGGTGAATGCACTAACGGTTCTCCATCTGGGGATAATTCTGCTTCCTCCTCATTGCTGGTCTGGGGGCTGGGGATGGGTCTTCTTCTTGAGAAAGTTCTTGCCTTTTTCTTATTGGTACCTGGAGTAGAGAAAAGAGAAACATTAGCGATTAGCAGGTTCATACATTAAAGGTCACTCACAGTCATTGTGCACATGCTACCAATGTTTACTGGATGCACACTCTCTGGTTTGTTGGGGGAGGTCGATCTCGCGTTCCATGCAGGAATGATCCCTGTCCTCCCCAGCAAGCTCTGTGGCCTTTTCCTTGAACAGAAAGCCTGCAATTACAGGGTTCCTCCACAAGTCTTGGCTCTCTCTTTTTGTTATGGGAGCTCTTATCCTGCATAAATACAGATGGATTGATTGTGAAAACTGTGGATGAACGAACAGTTCAGAAGCATGCATGCTCATTGTGTGGGTTGAGCCCTCCCCAGTAATAGATTAAGACATTGTTTGTGCAGGGACTTACATGAGGTGGTGAGCTAAAAGTGGCTGGCAGACTTTCAATGCTGAAGTCTTATCTGCTGATTGTTTGTGACATCCCTTTGAATTCTAACCCTTAGGGTGTCTGATGCACCTGACGAGAGTGTGAGTTTGGAGTGAGTAACTTGGCAGAACGGAGCAGATCATTCATTCTTTCTCAGCACTGCAGCAAGGTGCTTTTTAGATTATCACAGGCATTAACATCCCCAATGACCTTCTCCCAGGTTGGTGTGGTCAGCTGGGAAGACCACCTGATCCTATCTTGAGGAAAGAAGACTGTTCCCCCCACCTTTCCTGGACGGTCTGCAGGAGAATCCTCAGAGAGGCCTCATTGAACCCTGGAGCAGAGGGCTTGGTTCTCCTTGGGGGCCATTGCATTCCTTTGCAACACAACACCTGGACTGCAGTGATTGAGTGTCTATCCAGATGCCTTTTAATATGGTGAGAGAACATTTAACCCCTGTGGTTAGCGACTCCCTGCCAGTCCCACCATGAGACACCTCGCGAATGCATACATTGAGCTGAAAAGTGGAAGATTGCATATGTTCAGCCATCCTGGGGCTGGTTTAGCCCAGTAGGGGCTGGTTGAACACAATAGGCTAAATAGCTGGCTTGCAATGCAGAACAATGCAGGCAGCGCGGGTTCAATTTCCATCCCAGCCTCCCCGAACAGGCACCGGAATGTGTCGACAAGGGGCTTTTCACAGTAACTTCATTGAAGCCGACTTGTGACAATAAGTGATTATTATTATTATTATTATCCTGCTGCTCATCGGGAATCACACCGACTTTCCCGCCTGCCAATAAACGTAGTCTGTGGGATAGATAATTCCTCCCTGTATGTATGTGTGTATTTTCTTATCCATGGAGTGAGAATTCCGTTTAGTTTATTTCACTCTATTGCTCTGGAAATTGCTTAAGAAAAGATAAAATAATAACATACACATATATACACACACAGGTTTGTTACAAATGAAGACTAATAATACTTATAAACCAAGGGCGGGATTCTCCGATCCCCCGCCGGTTCGGAGAATTGCTGGGAGGCGGGGTGAAGCCCGCCCCCGCCGGCTGCCGAATTTTCCGGCGCCGGGGATTTGGCGGGGGCAGGGATTGCGCCCCGCCGGTCGGCGGCCGCTGGCAGCGCCCCCCCCCGGCGATTCACCAGCCCGCGATGGGCCGAGTGGCCGCCCATTTTAGGCCGGTCCCGTCGGCGTATGTTACGACAGGTACTTACCAGCGGGACCTGGCTCCTTGGGCGGCCTCCGGGGTCCTCGAGGGGGCGCGGGGGATCTGGCCTCGGGTTGTGACCCCATGGTGGCACGGCCCGCGTTCGGGGCCCACCAATCTGCGGGCGGGTCTGTGCTGTGGGGGCACTCTATTCCTCCACGCCGGCCGGTGCAACAGCCCGCGATGGCCGGCACGGAGATGAACACCCCCTGCGCATGCAATGGGATGACACCAGCACACGCTGGCACTCCCGCGCATGCACCAACTCGCGCCGGCTGGCGGAGGCCCTTCGACGCCGGTTGGCGTGGCGCCAAGCCCCTTCCACGCCAGCCGGCAGGTAACTTAATAAATGGAATCAGGTGGCGGGGAAAGAGGGATTTCTATAGTTTAGGCTTTTTGAATGTGTGGGTCGTGACCCACGGGTGGGTCGCGGGCGGGAATTGGGAGGGCCGTGGAGTGACGGTCGCGACCTTCCCATGGTGGCCCCAATTGTGGGAGAAGCTCCCAATGACCGCTACCATCTTTACATTGAGAATGGCAGCTGTTGCCACCTTTTAAATGAATATAAATGAGGCTGTGTGGAGCCTTGCGGCCACAAGCGGCAGCAGAGAGCAGGTCACACACCTGCTACGTGCACTTGACATCAAGCGCCCTCCATGTACATGCTTTTGGGCCAAATCATGGAACAAAGTTGTTTCCATTTTCGACCTGCTGGTAAGGGGACTGTGAAGATGGATCTTTTCATAAAAGTAAGAGATGGCAAGAGGCTCAAATAGGCAGTGTACCTATTAGACAGGATCTCACAACAGAATTTGCTGGAGAGAACTGCTCAGGACAGGGCAGAGCATTGCTAGTGTTAGCTCTGTGCAGAGTTCCAGGGCCTCTGGTTAACAGCCTACAAAGAAGAAACTTAACTTGGAAACAAAGCAGTATAAAGATGTCAATTGTGCCACTATAAATAAGGATGCAAACCCATGTGTGTTATAAGGATATTATTAAACTGGAAAGAGTGCAGAAAAGATTTACTAGGATGTTGCCGGGACTTGATGGTTTGAGTTATAAGGAGAGGCTGGATAGACTGGGACTTTTTTCCCTGGAGCGTAGGAGGCTTAGGGGTGATCTTATAGAGGTCTATAAAATAATGAGGGGCA
This sequence comes from Scyliorhinus torazame, assembly GCF_047496885.1. Taxonomy (NCBI): domain Eukaryota; kingdom Metazoa; phylum Chordata; class Chondrichthyes; order Carcharhiniformes; family Scyliorhinidae; genus Scyliorhinus; species Scyliorhinus torazame. Next base: position 221,288,370 of record NC_092715.1, on the reverse strand, counting down.
TAGATAAGGTAGATAGTCAACATCTTTTCCCAAAGGTAGAGGAGTCTAAAACTAGAGGACATAGGTTTAAGGTGAGAGGGGAGAGATTCAGAAGGGCCCAGAGGGGCAATTTCTTCACTCAGAGGGTAGTGAGTGTCTAGAATGGGCTGCCAGAGGTAGTAGTAGAGGCGGGTACAATTGTGTCTTTTAAAAAACATTTAATAGTTACATGGGTAAGATGGGTATAGAAGGTTATGGGCCAAGTGCGGGCAACTGGGACTAGCTTAATGGTAAAAACTGGGCGGCATGGACTGGTTGGGCCGAAGGGCCTGTTTCCATGCTGTAAACTTCTATGATTCTATGATTCTATGTAGGGTACTGAGCGGAGAAGTTTCAGATTTTGAAAGAAAAGTGGCAGGTGAAAAATTCCTTTTGAAATTGAGACCCCAGAATTAGTTATTGCCTCAGAGCTGACTCCAAATGAAAAGACTACACTTCTGTGGCTGACCACATTAAAAATATGTCAAAAGCCAATGAGGCTGTCAGCATTGTGGAGTAACATTTCCCAGGAGATTCCACTGCTGAGTAAAACAAGTATGTTGTTACTCTTGCCCTGCACGACAACGTACATGTTTGAGGTTGGTATTTACATTCTCACAAAGATGAAGATGGCACAAAGGAACTGACTGAAGTCTGCACCTGATATTTGATTTAATTTGATTTATTATTGTCACATGTATCAGTATACAGTGAAAAGTATTGTTTCTTGCATGCTATGCAGATATGCACATTGTCCTCCCTTCCTGTAAACCTGATTCAAGTGAGATCATGAGGAGCAAGCAGGTTCCATTTTTGTATTAAAGATAAGCAAATGTAACATGTGTTGCGAAGGTCGACCGGCGTGGGTCCAGAAGGTCGGCCGGTGTGGGTCCCTAAGTTCGGCCAACGTGGGTCCCGAAAGTCGGCCGGCTTGGGTTCCGAAGGTGGACCGGCGTGGGTGGCTGGTTGGCAAAAATGGATTCCGGGAAAAATGTTTGAAAAACACTGCTTAAAGTTTCTTTCAAGGATCTGTGGTGTGGCCCTATTTTAGCCTGTTTGATTACAGCCATTTGATGGCTGAGCATGGCCCCCGTCTCACGGTAATAAAGATCTTGGCTGCTACACTGAAGATGGTATCAAACTGGATCTCTATGTTTTTAGTCTTTTGTAGGCAACATGTCCCACTTTTTCCACACTTTTTTGTCAACAAACCACAAAAGCAACTGTCTCAACAATGCTGAATCATTTTCAAATAAGGAAACTGGTTAGCCCAGTCCTGGGGCTTATCTTAGCATTTGTCTGTTTGAGGACACAAATATCTTTTGTGATTCCTCATGAGGTAAACATAGGCTTAATTGCACATTTGGGTGGCAAGGGTCAAATCTATAACAGAAGTCATGTGACCATCAGAATCCATTTTGTTTCAGTTTAAAAAAAAATATTTTTATTAAAGTTTTCTCCCCCAGTTCAAGTCATACCAGAGGCATCAGTAACACCTTCTGACATCCACCTTTCGGATACAAATCCTGTCTGTACCTTTGCAAGAAGCAGTCAACAATTCTGTAACCCCACAATCACAGATTTCAGAAAAATTCATGATGACACTAGTCCTAAAAGTCTATATTACAAATAACCTCCAGACGCAACAAATCCCCCAACGCCGGCACAGCACACAACGATCAATATTCCACCCAATTCCACAGAGAAGACAAGTAAATATTCATTCAGTTGGTTCAGATTTTCATTGATGCAGTCAGTGCCTCCCAAGAGACTGACAATGACAGGATACAAAACTACTTCCAAAAGCAGAGAATCTCAGGATAACAGGGACCAAGATACAGCCGTGAGCACATGGTCCCCTGGCGCACGCCCTTCACCACAAGACAAAGAAGGGAAAAAGCTGTTCATTGGAAACCTCAGTCTCTTAGGACACCCCCGTCAATAAGTGTTGTACCATCAATTCACTGCAAGACGATGAGAACGAGTGAGCAGAGGCTTTATGAACCGAGAATTTGCCTGCCTGTGAGTTCAGTAACAATGAGTGCCGCCCACAGGCGGCCAGGTCTATATATAACCCTGGGGGAGGGGGGGGGTGGGGGGTGGTGGGGGGGGGGGCAGAACCAGAGACGGAGCCCACCGGGGCTCCTGTACAATACATGGTGGTAGATCGTATTACTATTTCCTGGTCATAGGACACAGTACGATACAGACAGGGTAGATCGTATTACCATTTCCTGGTCATAGACCAGAGTACTCAGCAAACAGTTTATACTATGGTGAATACATTCACGACATTCACCCCTTGTTAAAAAAATGAAGTCTGGCAGGGGTGAAGTGGGGTCATCATATATTCAGTCTGTCTGGAGGCCGGATTGTTCGTTTGGACCTCCTCAGTTCTGGCGGTGCGGCGGGTGTGGGCGTTGCAGTTGATGAATCCGAGAGCGTGTTGTCTGGAGCTTCAGTCTGGCGTGTCGGCATCGGTTGAGGGGAGGGGGTAGGCAGGGGGGCGGTGGATGGTGGCAGTGTAGGCGCGGGACAGTACAGGAGCCCCAGGGCGGCACAAGGAGTGTGGGGGGTGGCGGTAGGCGGCGGGGGCGCGTTGGCCGGGGAACCAGCGGGCGCCAGGCCCCTTAGGGAGACCGTATCTTGCCGTTCCTCTTGGTGCGCGACGTAGGCGTATCGGGGGTTGGCGTGCAGCAGCTGGACACTCTCGACCAGAGGGCCAGTCTTATGGCTCCTTGTATGCTTCCAGAGAAAGACGGGCCCCGGAGTTGTCAGCCAGGATGGAAGGGAGACCCCGGAGATGGACTTCCTTGGGAAGTCAAACACTCGGTCGTGAGGGGTGTCATTCGTGGCTGTGCAGAGGAGCGACCTAATGGAGTGGAGCATGTCGGGGAGGACCTCCTGCCAGCGGGGAATTGGGAGACTTCTAGGCTGGAGGGCAAGAAGAACGGCCTTCTATACAGTCGCGTTCTCCCTCTCCACCTGCCCATTTCCCTGCGGGTTATAACTCATAATCCTGCTCGAGGTGATGCCCTTACTGAGCAGGTACTGACGCAGCTCATCGCTCATAAACGATGTGACCCGGTCACTGTGGATGTATGTAGGGAAACCGAACAGGGTGAAGATGCTGTGCGTGCCTTTATAACAGCGGCCGAGGTCATATCAGGACAAGGGACAGCGAAAGGGAAGCGGGAGTACTCGTCAATGACGGTCAGGAAGTATGTATTGCGGTTGGTGCATGGGAGGGGAACATTGAAGTCAATACTGAGACGCTCAAAGGGCCGGGAGGCCTTTACCAGATGAGCCTTGTCTGGCCGATAGAAGTGCGGTTTGCACTCTGCGCAGATCTGGCAGTTCGATGGTCATGGCCCTGACCTCCTCGGGGGAGTAGGGCAGGTTGCGGGCCTTCAAAAAGTGGGTAAGCCGGGTGACCCCCAGGTGACAGAGGTCATCGTGGATAGCCCGAAGTCGGCTACCTTGCGCGCTGGTGCATGTGCAGCGGGACAGGGCATCTGAGGGCTCGTTGAACTCCCCAGGACAATACTTGATAGCGTAATTGTAGGTGGAGAGTTTGATCCTCCACCTCAAGATTTTGTCAGTTTTAATTTTGCCCCGTTGTGCGTTGTCAAACATAAAGGCTACCGACCGTTGGTCGGTGACGAGGGTGAACCAACTACCGGCTAGGTAGTGCCTCCAATGCCGCACAGCTTCCACGATGGCTTGAGCTTTCTTCTCGACAGAGGAGTGTCGGACCTCGGAGGCGTTGAGGGTTCGTGAAAAGAAGGCTACTGGCCAGCCCGCCTGGTTGAGGGTGGCTGCCAGGGTGATGTCTGATGCATCGCTCTCTACCTGGAAGGGGACGGACTCATGCACCGCGTGCATTGCGGCCTTAGTGATACTGGCCTTGATGCGGCTGAAGGCCGAGCGGGCCTCAGCTGTCAGGGGGAATATCGTGGCTTTAATAAGTGTGCGGGTTTTGTCTGGGGACCCAACTGGGCATAGTAGGAGAATAGCCCCTGGCATTGTTTGAGGGTCTTGAGGCTGGGGGAAAGGGGAAGTTCCATGAGGGGGCGCATGCGGTCGGAGTCGGGCCCTAGGACTCCGTTTTCCACAACGTAGCCGAGGATGGCTAGCCGGGTTGTGCGGAAAAAGCACTCCTCCTTGTTTTTGTGAGGTTGAGGGATTGGGCGGTTTGGAGGGACCTCTGAAGGTTGGCGTTGTGGTCCTGCTGATCATGGCCGCAGAGATGACATTGTCCAAGTACGGGTATGTAGCCTGCAGCCCGTACTGGTCCACCATTCGGTCCATCGTTCTCTGGAAGACCGAGACCCCATTAGTGACGCCGAAAGGGACCCTGAGGAAGTGGAAGAGTCGGCCGGCTGCTTCAAAAGCCATGTAGTTGCGATCTTCCGGGTGGATCGGGAGCTGGTGGTAGGCTGACTTCAGATCTACCGTGGAGAAAACCCAGTATTGCGCAATTTGGTTGACCATCTCCGCAATGCGGGGGAGTGGGTACGCATCCAGTTGCGTGAACCGGTTTATGGTTTGGTTGTAGTCCACAACCATCCGATTCTTTTCCCCGGTCCTGACAACTACCACTTGTGCCCTCCAGGGGCTGTTGCTGGCCTCGATGACCCCCTTCCTCAAGAGTCGCTGGACCTCTGACTTGATAAAAGTAATGCCTTGCGCACTGTACCGTCTGCTCCTGGTCGGGGGGGGGGCGACCTTAAAGGTCACGAGGCTACATACTGTGAGAGTGGGTAAGGGTCCGCCGAACATTAGGGTCAGACTTTGGTGACTGCATTGGAAGTCTAGTCCAAGCAGTAGGAGGGGGCAGAGGTGAGGGAGGACATACAGTTTAAATTGGGTGTACTCTGAGCCCTGTATCGCGAGGTTCGCGATACAGTACCCCCGGATCTACACCGAATGGGATCCGAAGGCAAGGGAGATTGTCTGGGATGCGGAGTAGATGTGGAGGGAGCAGCGCCTTACCGTGTCAGGGTGGACGAAGCTCTCTGTGCTCCTGTAGTCGACAAGACATGGGGTCTCGTGCCCGTTGACCCGGACAACCATCATTGAATTTTTCAGGTGCTTTGGCTGCGACTGGTCGAGGGTTACTGCGTCGAGCTGCGGGTAGTCTGTGTGGTCGGAGGTATCGAAGTCACAAGATGGGGGCCCCCAGGAGTCGCACGTGTTGGGCTGAGTTGAATATGGCGACCAATATGGCCGCACCCATGAGTCGCATGTGTCGGGCTGCGTGAAAGATGGCGCCCCCCCACGAGTTGCACGAGGCGGATGATGCGACTGAAGGGGGCGTTCCAGGCCGACACGCAGCCACATTGCAGGGTCTGTGGGCCTGTGAGTCCATGGATCGGGCCTTGTACGCTTTAGACTTCGGGGCTTTATGTCAGGCCAGGCGGACTCTGGCAAAATGTCGCTGCATGTTGCGGTACGGGCTGGGCAACGCTGCCGGGGGTGTTGGCCCTGACCGCAGAAGTAGCACGGCGGACCCCCGGCCTGGACGGGCAGCCGCGCGGCACAAGCCTGTGACATAGTCGGACCTGGTGAGGGCTGCGTGAGGGTGGTGCCCATGAGGGGTTCGCTGGGTCTGCGGGGAATGCTCTGAGGCTCTGGTAGGCCACCTCTAATGAGGTGGCTAGTTTTACCATGTCCTGCAGGTCCGAGGCCCTGTTTTCCAGCAGTCGCTGCCTGACATAGTTAGACCGGACCCCAGCCACGTAGGTGTCCCGGATCTGCAGCTTCATGTGCTCCGCGGCTTTCACATCCTGGTAGTTGCTGTTTCTGGCAAGTCGGGTTAGGTTCTCCAGGTACTCGTCCAGCGATTCCCTGGCGCGTTGACGGCGGGTAGTGAGAAGGTACCGCGCGAACACCTCGTTTACGGGCTTCACGAAACGGTCCTTCAGCATCGCGACAGCCGCATCGTACGTGTCGGCTTTCTCAATCATCATGGAGATTCGATGGCTTACCCGGGCGTGGAGGAGGCGTAGCATGTGGGCATCGGAGGGAGGTGTTTCAGAGGAGTCGAGGTAGGCCTCGAAACAGCGGAGCCTGTGGAAGAAGATCTGTTTCGCTTCTGTTGCTCATGCGTCGAGGTCGAGTTTATCAGGCTTTAGAACGGCTTCCATAGTGATGTCTTCGGTTAATAAATTGTAGTACCATAAATTCACTGCAAGACAATGAGAACGAGTGAACAGAGGCTTTATTAACCGAAAACTTGCCTGCCTGTGAGTTCAGTAACAATGAGTGCTGCCCACAGGTGGTCAGGTCTATATACAACCCTGGGGGGGGGGGGGGGGGGGGGGGGGGGGGTAGAGGAGCGGAACCAGAGGCGGAGCCCATCAGGGCTGCGTACAATACATGGTGATAGATCGTATTACTATTTCCTGGTCATAGGCCACAGTACTATACAGACAGGATACATCGTATTACCATTTCCTATCCATAGGCCACAGTACTAAGCAGACACTTTATACTATGGTGAATACATTCACCGCAATAAGGAATCTTCTAAGCAAAAGAGGAAAACACAATTGTGACCGCAGTACAAGACCTGGCCCATTCCCTGTACACCCTCGCACAAAAGAGTCAGGAAACCTGCACTCTGCCAGGACTCAATACACACCCGACCTCACTCCTCTTTCACCACATCCAAGGCAGGTCACCGTCCCCATATGGAGATATGGTTTGAAAGTACCTTTGCTTGGTAAGCTAAAGGCCTTCGACGTGGGCCTGGAAAATTGGAACCAATACGCAGAGCATATGAGATACTTCTTTCAGGGCAATGGTATATTGCGGAAAGACCGTCAAAATGTGATTCTCCTGATTTTTGGAATTATAAGGAGACTTGATTACCCAGCTGCACCGGGTTCTAAATAGTTCGAAGAGTTGGTTGCACTAGTGACTGAACATTATGATCCAAAACCTTCCATTATAATGTAACGTCATAAGTTCAACATGGCTGTGCAGTGTCCGGGTGAGTTGGTAACTTAAGCGGCTGGTGGAGCACTGCCAGTTCAGGCCATCCCTCTCGGAAATGTTCAGTGTTAGGCTTGTTTGTGAAATGAATAACATGGAAGCTCTTGGTGGAGCCCAGGTTAGATTTGCAATGGGCCTTTGAGTTGTTACTATCCCGCGAAATGCAGAGAAAAACGTACAGGAGCTTCAGGGGTCCATAGATTATGCGGTCCATAGCATGACCCGCCCTCCATAGCGGACTCCGGCAATATCACAGCCCAGTTCCAAATGGCCAGATCACCTCCTAAGGAGCAACCCAAGGTGCAGTTCCTCCATCCTGCCCAGTACTCAGGAGCCACTGCAGACCTGCAGGATACCCCCCATGAGGACGAAGGGGTGGACTGTCCACATTGCCAAATGTCTGGATGGAGAACGCGTGGTAGTCAGAGCCACTAGATCCAGCGAAGAGAATGCCACCCAGAGCAGCCAATGAGGTCACTACGAGCCAGGGCCTTGCACATGACCCCACCAGAGGATGACACGATGATGCAGCTGAACTATGTCATGGCCCCGAAGGTGGCACCGATCTGGGTCACATTGCAAGTGAACAGGCATCCTCTGGCGTTGGATGTGGACATGGGAGCTGCTGTCTCCATAGTGAGCCAACAGAGCTGTCGCTGGCTTCGTACAGGAATTTTACCACAAACAGTGCAGGACAGAGGCTCGAGTCACAGTATCAAGGTGAGCCAGCTACAGTGCACCATAGATTTTGTTTGCACTGAGTGCTGAATTTGGGTGCATTTGAGCGCTGTAGTGTGAGTTTGGTGACTGAGAGAGTTAGGTGAGGAGGGAGGAAGGTGCACCTTTCATTTCATTTCCTACATTTCCTCAAAGAGCGAGAAGGGAGCTGGGAGTTTACAGAGAGTGCAGCTGACTGGGAGCAGAGTCGGAGGGCGGAGTTCCAGTTGGTCCACAGGGCAGCTATATTCTGTAAGGTAAGAGGGGATGGGGGGTAGGCCAGTTGCATGCTCCTCCTGTAGGATGTGGGTGGTGAGGGTTACCACCGGTGTCCCCGCTGACTACACCTGCGGGAAGTGCACCCAACTCCAGCTCCTCAAAGAAATGAAATGAAAATTGCTTATTGTCACAAGTAGGCTTCAATGAAGTTACTGTGAAAAGCCCCTAGTCGCCACATTCCAGCGCCTGTTCGGGGAGGCTGGTACGGGAATTGAACCGTGCTGCTGGCCTGCCTAGGTCTGCTTCAAAAGCCAGTGATTTAGCCCTGTGTGCTAAACCAGCCCCTAATTCGAATTCCCACCTAGCTTCATATTCCCAAACTCACTCTTTGATGTCTCACTCTGGCTGTGTCGTCTCTGGCTCACTGGGAGAACTCTCCTAAGAATTCACCTAAAAATATACTCACCTGCCCCTTAAGAATCCTGTAGACTCGATCCGAGACATCCCTGGCCCTGGTACAGACAAACATGCCAAGGCCCCCTTGTTCCTTGGAACTTCCCAATGTCAGGCCATTCATCGAATACTTGATTGTCACATTACTCCTTCCAAAGTGTATCACCTCACACTTTCCAGGGTTAAATTCCATCTGCCAGAAAACATTTTCATATAGAACTTGGAATACATTGCTTTAAACTGCAGTGGAGGCAGATTCAATCAAGGCTTTCAAAAGAGAAGGGATAAGCACTGATGGGAAACAAAATGCAGGTATAAAAGCAGGGGTGTGAGACTAAATGCTCTTGCAGAGAACCAACACAATCTCAGCAGGTTGAATGGCCTCCTTCTGTGCTCCAACTGTTCTGTGATTCTAATTTTTTAATCAAACCTTTTTAAACTTGAATCCTCAAGGGCTTGTTCATGGAAAATAATTCTCTGCTAAGAACAAACATCTTTTCTTCAACAAGCAAATGTAGATTTTCTTTCACTTAATAACTGACACGTTCTAAATCCCCTGTGACGAATCAGCCAAGCCGGTCACATCAGGTTAAATCACATTGTTTGCCAGAGATAGGAATAACTCCAGAAAATCTGGGAACTCAGGTTAGAGGGGGTTGTCTCTTAAACTGAAAGAAGTGGAACAGACCCACAAAAGAAATATTGGACAAAATCTCTACCCTACCCTAATTACAACTGGAGTGCAGTGCATCTTACTCCCCAGAGATAATGTGGAAATTTGCTTTCTTAGAACCAGACAAATATAGTTTGAGAACAGGGATTTTGAAAACAGCGAAGTTGAGTAATCAGCAAATGAAGGTTGAAGCTGCTAATTGGTTTAAACTCCAATGAACCGCTCGCAGCATAAATAATAAACCGTTGGATTTTTATTTAGCATGATATGGATTCAATGCTCTTGTTTAGTTGTACACACAGTTGCACTCCTCATCTCCCCTCATGCTGTGATCATTTGGAAGACCTTTCCACGTCTTAGGTATGAGAGCAGGCAGGTCAGCCTACAGCATGAGGCAAATCACCAGAATGTCATGGATTTCATCAAGAATTTATAGCCTCATCTAATCTCGCACCTTTTGTTATTCAACAAAATTAATGAGCAGACTGCTTCCAGAGACAATTAGGTTCGCATGTATTTCATTTTTCCCGAAGGAGCAGAACGAACTCCAAGCCTGTTCCAAGTTATAGACTCATTTCCTTAATACATATGAATTGCCATATCCTGACAAAAATACTTTCCCCTAAAAAACAAGGACATTAATATTAACATATGAAGAACAAATTGTGTTCATGAGAGAAAGGTGTAGTTCAGACAAGATTAAAAGCAAGTTCAATCTCTTGAAGTGGTGTAATGAAGATATTCTTTTTCCCCATGGCCTTTTCCTCAGAAAAGGTATTTAACAGAGCTAATGGAATTTATTCAATCTATCTGCAGTAAATGGGAGGTATTGTGATGCAGTGTATCATACCCCTGTCTCTGAGTCAGAAGCTGTGGGTTCAAGTTCCACCCTGGGATATGATGGTCAAGGAGGCATGTTCACACCGTGGCCAAATGGGTTGATTGACAACATACAAAACATTCTAATGTGGATATATAGGATGAATACGTGGCTGAAGAAATGGTGTCAGGGGGAGGGTTTCAGATTCCTGGGGCATTGGGACCAGTTCTGGGGGAGGTGGGACCTGTACAAACTGGATGGGTTACACCTGGGCAGGACTGGGCAGGTCCTATTTGCTACAGTGGTTGTGGAGGGTTTAAACTAATATGCAAGGGGGGTGGGAATCAACGCAAGGAGCCAGAGAATGAGGGAGCAAGGACAAAAGCAAAAGGTAGAAAAGTGAATTAGAAAAGTGAAAGGTGGAGAAACCAAGGACAAAATTCAAACAGGGCAGTAGAGAAAAATATTGGGAGCAAGACAAGCATTGTGAAAAAGACAAACTTAAAGGCTCTGTGCCTTAATGCATGGAGCATTTGCAATAAAGTGGATCAACTAATCGCACAGATAGATATAAATGGGTATGATATCATTGGGATTACGGAGACATGGCTGCAGGGTGACCAGGGATGGGAACTGAATGTCCCAGGGTTCTCAGTATTTAGGAAGGACAGGCATACAAGAAAAGGTGGTGGTGTGGCACTGCTGGTTAAAGAGGAAATTAACACAGTAGTGAGAAAGGATATTAGCTCTGATAATGTGGAATCTGTATGGGTAGAGTTGAGAAATACCAAGGGACAAAAAACATTTATGGGTGTCATATATAGACCCCCAAACTGCAGTGGTGAGGTTGGGAATGGCATTAAACAAGAAATTAGAGATGCACATAATAAGGGAATATCGGTGATCATGGGTGATTTTAATCTTCACAGAGATTGGGCAAATCAAATTAGCCACAATGCCGTAGAGGAGGAATTCCTGGAGTGTATACGGGATGGTTTTCTTGACCAATATGTGGAGGAACCAACTAGAGAGCAGGCCATCTTAGACTGGGTGTGTAATGAGAAGGGAATCATTGCCAATCTGGCTGTACTGAGACCCCTTGGGGATGAGCGACCATAACATGATAGAATTTTTTATGAGCATGAAGAGTGAAGTAGTTGATTTGGAGACAAGGGTGCTGAATCTTAATCAAGGGAACTATGAGGATATGAGACGTGAGTTGGCCTTAATAGATTGGGGAGAGTTACTTAAAGGGATGACAGTGGATAGACAATGGCAAACATTCAAGGAAATCATGGAGGAACTACAGCAACTGTTCATTCCTGTCTGGCACAAAAGCAAAGGGGGTAAGAGGGCCAATCCATGGCTTACAAAGGAAATCAGAAATAGTATCCAATCCAAGGAAGAAGCATACAGATTGACCAAGAAAAATAATAGGTCTGAGGATTGGGAGCAGTTTAGAATTCAGCAAAGAAGGATGACGGGATTGATGAAGAAGGAGAAAATACAGTACGAAAGGAAGCTTGCAGGGAACATAAAGACTGACACTAAGAGTTAGTATAGATATGTGAAGAGAAAGAGATTGGTAAAGAGAAATGTAGGCCCACTACAGACAGAAACAGGGGAATGCATAATAAGGGACAAAGAAATGGCTGAGCAATTGAATACATACTTTTGTTCTGTCTTCACAAATGAGGACACAAATCAGGTCCCAGAAATGTTGGAGAATGAAAGGTTTAGTGAGAGGGAAGAACTGAGGGAGATCAACATTAGTAGAGAAATGGTGCTGGAAAAACTGATGGGATTGAAGGCGGATAAATCCCCAGGGCCTGAGAATCTGCATCCCAGAGTGCTTAAGGAGGTGGCTCTGGAAATAGTGGATACATTGGTGGTCATCTTCCAGGATTCTATAGACTCTGGAACTGTCCCTGCAGATTGGAAGGTAGCTCACGTCACTCCGATATTCAAAAAGGGAGGTAGAGAGAAAGCAGGGAATTGTAGGCCAGTAAGCCTAACATCGGTCGTGGGGAAAATGCTTGAATCCATTATCAAGGACTTTATAGCAGAACATTTAGAAAGCAGTGGCAGGATCAGTCAGAGTCAGCATGGATTTATGAACGGAAAATTATGCTTGACAACTCTGTTGGAATTCTTTGAAGAGGTAACCAGTACAGTCGACAAGGGGGAGCCAGTCAAAGTGGTATATTTGGACTTTCAGAAGGCATTTGACAAAGTCTCGCATAAGAGATTATTGTGCAAAATTAAAGCGCATGGCATTGGGGGAAATGTATTGAGGTGGATAGAAAACTGGTTGGCAGAGATTAAACAAAGAATAGGGATTAATGGGTCCTTTTCAAATTGGCAGGCAGTAACCAGAGTGGTACCACAAGGATTGGTGCTGGGACCCCAGCTATTCACAGTATATATGAATGATTTGGATGAGGGAACAAAATGTAACATTTCAAAGTTTGGAGATGATACCAAATTAGATGGGAGGGTGAATTGTGACGAGGATGCAGGGATCCTACAGCAAGATCTGGACAGGTTGGGTGAGTGGGCAAACCAATGGCAGATGCAGTATAATTTGGATAAGTGTGAGGTTATTCATTTTGGAAGCAAAAACAGGAAGGCAGATTACTATCTGAATAGTTGTAAATTGGGACAGGGGAGTGTGCAGCGGGACCAGGGTGTCCTTGTGCACCATTCGCTGAAGGTAAGTATGCAGGTGCAGCAGGCAGTAAAGAAGGCTAATGGTATGTTGGCCCTCATTGCATGAGGTTTTGTGTATAGAAGCAGGGATGTGTTGCTGCAATTGTACAGGGCCTTGGTGAAGCTACACTTGGAGTATTGTGTGCAATTTTGGTCTCCTTCTCTGAGGAAGGATGTTCTTGCTCTTGAGGGAGTGCCGCAAAGGTTTACCAGACTGATTCCAGGGATAGCAGGACTGTCATATGAGGAGAGATTGACTAGGTTGGCATTGGTCTAGCTGGAGTTCAGAAGAATGAGGGGGGATCTCATAGAGACTTATAAAATTCTAACAGGACTAGACAGGGTAGATGCAGGGAAGATGTTACCAATGGTGGGTGTGTCCAGAACCAGGGGGTCACAGACTGAGGATTCAGGGTAAACCATTTTGTACAGACATAAGGAGACACCTCTTCACACAAAGAGTGGTGAGCCTATGGAATTCATTACTACGGGAAGTAGTTGATGCTAAAACTTCGAATATATTCAAGAGGCAGCTAGATACAGCACTTGGGGAGAAAGCAGGATTAGGCTATTGAGTTGGATAATCAGCCATGATCGTAATGAATGGTGGAGCAGGCTCGAAGGGCCAGAAGGCCTCCTCCTGCTCCTATCTTCTATGTATCTATGTATCTCTGGGCCAATGACACGTGGCAAGAGAATGGGAGATTCCTGGTCAACCATGTGATGGGAAAAAAATTGGAGGATCTACCATCACTAACTATTGCTCCACACGATAGAATGCAGGTAAAAGTGTATGTTACCATAGCGACCCGATGCCTGTAGTGAACTGTATCCAACTTCCCACATTCCTTCAAAACAATGATATCTAGGATCTATCAATACGGGTATCGCTCTTGTTCCTGTGAATTAGATTGAAATAATTGTGTTATTTTTTTACTCCGATTCATTGCCAGAATTTTGTTTTCCATTCAAGAAATGTTGGGCACGTTTTGCAAGGTGTTTCTCGACGGCCGCGATGGTAAGATCGCAGACCGTATCCAACTGCATTTTGTGCCAAAAATTAGTGCCCTCAAGGTTCTCGGCATTATTGGCTGCCTTGCCCTCTGATTCGCCTGACTCGTGCCTCAGCAGCTCGCCGCTAACAAGGGGGAGCTGCTTTTAAACGCTCCCTCACCACTCACTCCCAGTCAACACACAAGCTTGGCAGGCATGGGCCTTCTCCTCACTTTGGGGATGGTGACCTCACAAGGCTTCTCGATGCTGTGGATGAGAGGCGGGCCATCCTGTTCCCCCGAGAGAGTCGGAGGACCAGCAGCTGGGTCAGTAATGTCCCCTGGGAAGTATCGGCAGCGGCTGTTAGTGCAGGCAGCATAACCGTCCGATGCAGGAAGAAGATAGATGACCTCCAATGAACTGCAAGGGTAACTTACCACCTCTGTCCTGGCATCAGTTCTGCCGGCCACTCCTCGAATTCCCAAAACCCCCAATTCACTGGCTGAAACCGTACACCCTCCCCACATCTGATTTTCAGGCTTAATCCTCGTAACCCTGGTATCCTCAAATCTCCCAAACCTCCCCCATCCTTAAATGCCCTGCCATCTCTCGGCGACGTCCATCGAGCCAATTGTGCTGGAAAATCTTGCTCTGCACACTCATCCCCGGTCAGGAGGCCCTAGAACCAAGACCCCAGACCTCTGCCGGGAACATTAGGGAGGTCCTGCTCAGCTGCCCTCTGACCATACACGCACTTACACTTTGGCCGTGAGAATCATAGAATCATAGAATTTACAGTGCAGAAGGAGGCCATTCGGTCCATTGAGTCTGCACCGGCTCTTGGAAAGAGCACCCTACCCAAGGTCCACACCTCCACCCTATCCCCATAACCCAGTAACCCCACCCAACTCTAAGGGCAATTTTAGACACTAAGGGCAATTTAGCATGGCCAATCCACCTAACCTGCACATCTTTGGACTGTGGGAGTAAACCGGAGCACCCGGAGGAAACCCACGCACACACGGGGAGGATGTGCAGACTCCGCACAGACAGTGACCCAAGCCGGAATCGAACCTGGGACCCTGGAGCTGTGAAGCAATTGTGCTAACCACCATGCTACCGTGCTGCCCGTGAGAAGGCGGGAAAGGGCCAAGACGGGTGGGGGGAGGGGGTATCGATCCCAGAGATCGGAGTCCTCAGACCTATGAGGAATGGGCCCTGGAAATCTCGGGGTTGTCTGAGGAGAGGGCAGTCTCACTGAGGGTGAGAAGACCCCCCGCGGTAAAATCCTGCTCTTAAGTGTTTGATTGCTGGTGGCTGCCTCTACGGTGCTGTTGCTCCTCGGGTCCAGGCACACTCTGGCCTATCATCTGTATCAGCTCTGGCAGCACCTTGTCCAGAGGCTTGGTATCTGACTTGGACCCAGCTGTTCTGGGATCGCTGTCTATCTGCGATGTTACTGTCTCCACCTGATGTGAATCAGCAACTATTTGGTGCCAACCAGATTGTGCCCCAGAAGACTGTCAACTAATGCCACCCACCGAGGTGTGTGACTGCGTTGGTGGAAGATGGGGATGACAGCTGTGCTGCCTCTCTGGTGGTATCCTCAGAGCTCTCCTCCAAGGTTGCTTCTTGGGTGTCAGGGGGAGCTGTTCACGTCTCATGATTTTAAAAGATCGCGGCCTAGTTTCGGGAGCCGTTCGGAGGAGGAGGAGCAGTCTCTGTCAGGTAGAGAACCTGAGAACATCTAAGACACTCAGAGGGTAAGAAGGTAAGTAAGTGATTTTTACTCATTTTTAATTTTATACCTTTTTCAAATTGTGTGTGTCGGGAGGAAACTGAAGTGACATCACAGAAAAGCTGTGGCCTGAGTGGCTGGTTGGGAATCTACACTAAATTAAAAAAATTAAGCATTGGTAACTAATTAAACATAATTACTGAATTATAATTTAGAGGGATATCTAAGCCAGAGATCGGAGAGTACTATATTTAGCGTTCGCATTTCTATTAGAAATCTAGTGCTAGGAAACAGATAGTTAACAGTAACTTTGAAATTTTTAAAAAAAAAATATATTTCTTAAATTAAATTTTAATTTTAATTAATTGACGCAATGTCAGTTAGAGGGGTGCAGTGCTCTGACTGTGAGATGTGGCAGGTCTGGGAGGCTTCCAGTGTCCCGGATGGCTTCATCTGCAGAAAATGCACCCAACTGGAGCTCCTCACAGACCGCATGGTTCGGTTGGAGCAGCAATTGGATGCACTTAGGAGCATGCAGGTGGCGGAAAGCATCATAGATCGCAGTTATGTAAATGTGGTCACACCCAAGGTGCAGGCAGAGAAATGGGTGACCACCAGAAAGGGCAGGCAGTCAGTGCAGGAATCCCCTGTGGTTGTCCCCCTCTCGAACAGGTATACCCCTTTGGATACTGTCGGGGGGATAGCCTATCAGGGGAAAACAGCAGCAGCCAAAGCAGTGGCACCACGGCTGGCTCTGATGTTCAGAAGGGATGGTCAAAGCGCAGAAGAGTAATAATAATAGAGGACTCTACAGTCAGGGGCACAGATAGGCGCTTCTGTGGACGTGAAAGAGACTCCAGGATGGTATGTTGCCTCCCTGGTGCCAGGGTGCAGGATGTCTCCGAACGGGTAGAGGGCATCCTGAAAGGGGAGGGCAAACAGGCAGAGGTCGTTGTACATATTGGTACTAACGACATAGGCAGGAAGGGGCATGAGATCCTGCAGCAGGAGTTCAGGGAGCTAGGCAGAAAGTTAAAAGACAGGACCTCGAGGGTTGTAATCTCGGGATTACTCCCTGTGCCACGTGCCAGTGAGGCTAGAAATAGGAAGATAGAGCAGCTAAACACGTGGCTAAACAGTTGGTGTAGGAGGGAGGGTTTCCGTTATCTGGACCACTGGGAGCTCTTCTGGGGCAAGTGTGACCTGTATAAGAAGGACGGGTTGCATCTAAACCGGAGAGGCATAAATATCCTGGCCGCGAGGTTTGCTAGTGTCACACGGGAGGGTTTAAACTAGTATGGCAGGGGGTGGGCACGGGAGCAATAGGTCAGAAGGTGAGAGCATTGAGGGAGAACTAGGGAATCGGGACAGTGTGGCTCTGAGGCAGAGCAGACAGGGAGAAGTTGCTGAACACAGCGGGTCTGGTGGCCTGAAGTGCATATGTTTTAATGCAAGAAGTATTACGGGTAAGGCAGATGAACTTAGAGCTTGGATTAGTACTTGGAACTATGATGGTGTTGCCATTACAGAGACCTGGTTGAGGGAAGGGCAGGATTGGCAGCTAAACGTTCCAGGATTTAGATGTTTCAGGCGGGATAGAGGGGGATGTAAAAGGGGAGGCGGAGTTGCGCTACTGGTTCAGGAGAATATCACAGCTGTACTGCGGGAGGGCACCTCAGAGGGCAGTGAGGCTATATGGGTAGAGGTCAGGAATAAGAAGGGTGCAGTCACAATGTTGTGGGTTGACGACAGGCCTCCCAACAGCCAGCGGGAGATAGAGGAGCAGATAGGTAGACAGATTTTGGAAAAGAGTAAAAACAACAGGGTTGTGGTGATGGGAGACTTCAACTTCCCCAATATTGACTGGGACTCACTTAGTGCCAGGGGCTTAGATGGGCGGAGTTTGTAAGGAGCATCCAGGAGGGCTTCTTAAAACAATATGTAGACAGTCCAACTAGGGAAGGGGCGGTACTGGACCTGGTATTGGGGAATGAGCCCGGCCAAGTGGTAGATGTTTCAGTAGGAGAGCATTTCGGTAACAGTGACCACAATTCAGTAAGTTTTAAAGTACTGGTGGACAAGGATAAGAGTGGTCCTAGGATGAATGTGCTAAATTGGGGGAAGGCTAATTATAACAATATTAGGCGGGAACTGAAGAACATAGATTGGGGGCGGATGTTTGAGGGCAAATCAACATCTGACATGTGGGAGGCTTTCAAGTGTCAGTTGAAAGGAATTCAGGACCGGCATGTTCCTGTGAGGAAGAAGGATAAATACGGCAATTTTCGGGAACCTTGGATGACGAGAGATATTGTAGGCCTCGTCAAAAAGAAAAAGGAGGCATTTGTCAGGGCTAAAAGGCTGGGAACAGACGAAGCCTGCGTGGAATATAAGGAAAGTAGGAAGGAACTTAAGCAAGGCGTCAGGAGGGCTAGAAGGGGTCACGAAAAGTCATTGGCAAATAGGGTTAAGGAAAATCCCAAGGCTTTTTACACGTACATAAAAAGCAAGAGGGTAGCCAGGGTAAGGATTGGCCCACTGAAGGATAGGCAAGGCAATCTACGTGTGGAGCCAGAGGAAATGGGCGAGGTACTAAATGAATACTTTGCATCAGTATTCACCAAAGAGAAGAAATTGGTAGATGTTGAGTCTGGAGAAGGGTGTGTAGATAGTCTGGGTCACATGGAGATCCAAAAAGACGAGGTGTTGGGTGTCTTAAAAAATATTAAGGTAGATAAGTCCCCAGGGCCTGATGGGATCTACCCAAGAATACTGAAGGAGGCTGGAGAGGAAATTGCTGAGGCCTTGACAGAAATCTTTGGATCCTCGCTGTCTTCAGGGGATGTCCCGGAGGACTGGAGAATAGCCAATGTTGTTCCTCTGTTTAAGAAGGGTAGCAAAGATAATCCCGCGAACTACAGGCCGGTGAGCCTTACTTCAGTGGTAGGGAAATTACTGGAGAGAATTCTTCGAGACAGGATCTACTCCTATTTGGAAGCAAATGGACGTATTAGTGAGAGGCAGCACGGTTTTGTGAAGGGAAGGTCGTGTCTCACTAACTCGATAGAGTTTTTCGAGGAGGTCACTAAGATGATTGATGCAGGTAGGTCAGTGGATGTTGTCCAAATGGACTTCAGTAAGGCCTTTGACAAGGTCCCTCATGGTAGACTAGTACAAAAGGTGAAGTCACACGGGATCAGGGGTGAGCTGGCAAGGTGGATACAGAACTGGCTAGGCCATAGAAGGCAGAAAGTAGCAATGGAAGGATGCTTTTCTAATTGGAGGGCTGTGACCAGTGGTGTTCCACAGTGATCAGTGCTGGGACCTTTGCTCTTTGTAGTATATATAAATGATTTGGAGGAAAATGTAACTGGTCTGATTAGTAAGTTTGCAGACGACACAAAGGTTGGTGGAATTGCGGATAGCGATGAGGACTGTCGGAGGATACAGCAGGATTTAGATTATTTGGAGACTTGGGCGGAGAGATGGCAGATGGAGTTTAATCCGGACAACTGTGAGGTAATGCATTTTGGAAGGCCTAATGCAGGTAGGGAATATACAGTGAATGGTAGAACCCTCAAGAGTATTGAAAGTCAAAGAGATCTAGGAGCACAGGTCCACAGGTCATTGAAAGGGGCAACACAGGTGGAGAAGGTAGTCAAGAAGGCATACGGCATGCTTGCCTTCATTGGCCGGGGCATTGAGTATAAGAATTGGCAAGTCATGTTGCAGCTGTAGAGAACCTTAGTTAGGCCACACTTGGAGTATAGTGTTCAATTCTGGTCGCCACATTACAAGAAGGATGTGGAGGCTTTAGAGAGGGTGCAGAAGAGATTTACCAGAATGTTGCCTGGTATGGAAGGCATTAGCTATGAGGAGCTGTTGAATAAACTCGGTTTGTTGTCACTGGAACGAAGGAGGTTGAGGGGAGACCTGATAGAGGTCTACAAAATTATGAGGGGCATAGACAGAGTGGATAGTCAGAGGCTTTTCCCCGGGGTAGAGGGGTCAATTACTAGGGGGCATAGGTTTAAGGTGAGAGGGGCAAGGTTTAGAATAGATGTACGAGGCAAGTTTTTTACGCAGAGGGTAGTGGGTGCCTGGAACTCGCTACCGGAGGAGGAGGTGGAAGCAGGGACGATAGTGACATTTAAGGGGCATCTTGACAAATACATGAATAGGATGGGAATAGAGGGATACGGACCCAGGAAGTGTAGAAGATTGTAGTTTAGTCGGGTAGCATGGTCGGCACGGGCTTGGAGGGCCGAAGGGCCTGTTCCTGTGCTGTACATTTCTTTGTTCTTTGTTGTTGTTATGGCCTCATCAGATGGAGACAGTGGACATGTGGTCAGAGAGAGGAAAGGAACATTTTGCCTGACATGAACAATTCACTTGAGACAAGTCATCTGGGTGAAGGGGCAGTGGATTCTCACCTCTGTGGCGCAGGCCAACCTCACTGTCAGTGACTGCCCTCTCCTCAGACAACCCCGATTTCCAGGGCCCATTCCTCATAGGGCTGAGGACTCCGATCTCTGGGATCGATACCCCCTCCCCCCACCCGTCTTGGCCCTTTCCCACCTATTATGGGCAATCTTCTTCTGAAGGGACAAAGAGAAGGCATTGTGAGCCGCACACTTGATGGGTCAGGGGGGTCTATAGCAGGTGGCATGTGTGGGCACCGCACCTGGACATGAAGGTGTTGTACTGGTGGGTGCCGGGGGTTCTGAGGAACAAGCATGAAGATCGGATGTGGAGTGTCAGCCAATGATTTGTTGGGGGTTGTGTTTGGAAATTTGAGGTCTGCATTGGGCGAGGAAGTGAGACCCCGCTGCATTGAGGTTCTCCATGGCATGCGTGTCACTCCACCCACCACTACCCCACCACCAGCCCTCCACCCACTGCCACACCTCCCCCTACACCCCCCTCTACCACCACCATTCCCACACTCCCCTCCCCACACCCCCCATCACCCCCACTCCCCCCTGGCCCGCGGTCAAATCATGGGTCTTGTCTTATGTCTTCCCGGAGCTCCTAGTGTTGGCATGTGGCCTTCTGGTGATCCCTGCCTCCAACCACAACCAAAAGTGGATGGCAGTGTTGGCGAGGACACAGACAGTGACTGGAGCCCTCGATCCGCATCTCATAGAATAGTGTTTACAGTGCAGAAGGAGGCCATTTGGCCCATCGAGTCTGCACCGGCTCCTTGAAAGAGCACCCTGCCCAAGGTCAAGACCTCCACCCTATCCCCACAACCCAGCAACCCCACCCAACACTAAGGGCAATTTTGGACACTCAGGGCAATTTATCACAGCCAATCCACCTAACCTGCACATCTTTGGACTGTGGGAGGATGCAGACGTGCATAATGTGCATCTCATGGTCACACATCAGCTGCACATTTGAGCGGACTCGCTTTCTGTTTGTGAAGATCGGCCTGCCATCTGCAGGTGTTCGTAGGGGGACATGCATCGCGTCAATCACCAGCTGGACCTGGGGCATCTTGGCGATGGCGGCGAATCCTGCTGCTCGGGCATCCTACTGGGCTCGGTTCACATTGAAATGGGTGTATTGTGCCAACTGAGCATATAGGGCCTCCGTGACGATGTGGCTGCACCTGTGCACTGAGCTCTGTGAGATTCCGGACAGGTCCCCATTCAGCACCTGGAAGGACTCTGTGGCATAAAAGTTCAGGATGACTGTCACCTTGAGGGAAACTGGGCGCGGGTGTCCTCCTCCATTCCCCCGCGGTGCCATGGTCTGCTAGATGTGTCACACTGTCTCTCTGCTCAGTTGGTGTCTGCGACGGCATGCCCGGTCCGGCAGGTCCTCGAATGACAGGCGCACCCAGTACACACAAAGCTCATGCGATGCCTCCTTCCCACTTCCTCCTTGGCCTGTTGGGCAGCAGGCTGTCTACCCTCACCGGCTGACTCTGATTCCTCTGGGGCGCGCTCCGCTGCTGCATGGTCCTCCTCCTCGAGCAGCTTCCGCTCGTACAGCCACAGTGCATCCCCCAGGGTTGCAGCAACTAGAAGGGAGGCCATCATTCCTGGTTGAATTCCAATGTCCATTGTCTGCAGGGGGTCAAAGGCTGACAAATTTGCATGGTGCATACCCCTGTGCCCAAACGGGCTATATAGTGTCCCCGGTTTACACTGCGGACCCTGCTCATGCATGCCCCAACACCACCTGCCCATACCTCACCCCTGGCCCCGTCGGTGCCCGGCACAATGGGGGCCTCTGTCCTTGGTGCCCATCCCTGTTGCCAGGAGTACTGTCAGCTGGCACTACCTATGTCAGTGGCACTCCACGGCCCCCAACCAGTGCCCCCTCTGTAGGGACTACTGTGGTCCTTGAGTGGCCCGTGTGATGCCCCGCAGGTGGATGGTGGTCGGTTGGGATGGGGGTGATTGTGGCGGGGGTGGGGTGCAGGGGTGGTCGGGCGTTGGCACCCAGACGGCCTGTGGCACTCTGCAGAACCATGGGCCATGGTGGCCGGTCAGTGGGGTGCATGCCGTAGCAATGGCGGGTCGTGCCTTGAATCTCTGGTCCCGTGGGGTCACCCTGGGCTGAATTCTCTGCCATCGGGATTCTCCATTTTGTCGGCAGCCCGGGGGTTTCCCGATGGCGGGGGCTGCCCCACAATGGGAAACTCCATTGACCAGCCGGTGAAATGGAGAATCCCGACAGCATGCCGCACCAGAAATCTGTGCGACGGGACGGCGAAACCTGCCCCCTGGCTGCACAGCCCATTCCCTGGTCACCCTGGCCCCGTGCCTCCAGCCAGCCCGACAGCCCACGATCGCACTTCTCCGTGTCCTACCTCCTCTCTCTCTCTCTCATCAGCCATGACGCTCATTTCCTGACTTTTGAAAGCACAAGTGAACCTCACCATTGGGAATCCCCCAGAGGAAGCAGAGGATCACGGAGACACCAGGGAATACTGGGTTAGGCCTGCTAATGAAATGTGAATGGCATTTTCTATACGTGCGGAGTGGAATGCATTGACGTTGCTGTTGAGGCACTGGAGAATTGCGATTTGGCATGAACCCGGTGCCGACCACGCTTTTGGTATCAAGACTGATTCTTCACCCAGTCGCCTTTCCTAATTTCGGCATTGGCTGACGGAGAATCAATGATTGGGAAGGACTCAAAATATGTTTGTGAGTATTGAAATTCACAATGCTGCCCTGAATAAGAAAAGGCGATGACATGTAAATAGATAGGATATGATCAGGGAAGTGGGTGTCTGTGATATGCCTTGTACATAATTGTCGCACTGCAGGCAACATGCAAGCTTTGAGCTGCCTGGCAGATTAATGCTGGGTTAGCACCATTAAAGCTAACCTGCACCGCTTTTAAAGAAATTGCATTCCAGCTTGAACAGGTGCTAGAATTGTTTTAATGTGACAGATGCAGTATAATGTGGGGAAGAGCTAAAAGTTATTCACTTTGGTCTTAAGAATAGAATTTCATACCTGGAGGCGGGCAGATGGAGGCGTGGCACATTGGCGGGCCCAGGAAGGGGGATGGCTAATCGGTGGGGGTGGGGGGTGGGGGGGGGGGGGGGTGGGGGGGGTGGGGGGGGGGTGCCCCCCAACCAGGCTGATCACCTGGAATGTTAGAGGGTTGAATGGGCCTGTCAAGAGGGCCCGTGTTTTCGCGCACCTGAGGGCTCTGAAGGCGGATGTGGTGATGTTGCAAGAGACACACCTGAAAGTAGCAGATCAAGCTAGGCTGAGGAAGGGTTGGGTCAGTCAGGTCTTCCATTCGGGGCTGGATACCAAGACGAGAGGGGTGGCGATTTTAATTAACAAGCGGATGCAATTCCAGGCGGGTAGTACAGTCTTGGACGGGGGGGGCGGGGGGGCGGGGGGGGGGGCGTTATTTCATGGTGAGTGGTAAGCTGGAGGGGAGGAAGGTGGTATTGGTTAACGTGTATGCGCCAAATTGGGACGTGTTGAATTCATTAAGAGGGAACTGGGGAAGATACCTGATATGGACTCGCACAAGCTGGTGATGGGAGGGGATTTTAATACGGTCATCAACCCCGGCCTGGACCGGTCGTGCTCGAAAAGGGGGAGGGTGCCAGCAATGGCAAAGGAGTTGATAGGGTTCATGGAGCAGATGGGAGGGGTCGACCCATGGAGGTTTAGGCAGCCAACGGTTAGGGAGTTCTCTTTCTAATCGCATGTACATAAAGTGTATTACCGGATTGACTTTTTCATTTCGAGTAGGGATTTACTGGCGGGGGTGGTGGACATGGGATACTCGGCCATCACCATTTCGGATCATGCCCCACATTGGGTGCAACTGCAGGTTAGTGAGGAGAGCTTCCAGCGCCCGCAATGGCGATTGGACGTGGGCTTGTCGGCTGACGAAGCGGTGTGCGAGAGAGTAAGGAAGTGCATGCAGAACTACCTGCAGGTCAACGACACGGGGGAAGTCTCAGCAGCGGTGGTCTGGGAGGCGCTGAAGGCAGTGGTGAGAGGGGAGCTGATATCAATCCGAGCTCATAGGGACAGGACGGATAGGGCAGAGACAGACCGACTGATCAAGAAGATCTTACGAATCGATGGGAGGTATGCGGTGACCCCAGGGGAACTGTTAAGGGAACGTCGGAGGCTGCAGGCTGTGTTTGGGGGGCTGTCCACGGGCAAGGCAGTGGAGCAGCTTAGAAAGACGAGGGGGACGTTGTATGAAAATGAGGAGCAGGCCAGCAAAATGCTGGCATAGCAGTTGAGGAAGAGGGAGGCGGCCAGGGGAATTGATAACGTGGTCGACGGAGATGGGAACCTGGTAGGGGATTCAGCTGGGCTAAACATGGCGTTCAGGGACTTTTATAGTGGACTCTATCGCTCGGAACCCCCCACGGGCCTGAGGAGTTGAGACGCTTTCTGGACGGGCTGACTTTCCCAAGGATGGGCAGGGAGCTGGTGGATGGGTTGGGGTCTCCGATTAGGGCCGAAGAAATATCTGTGTGCTTGAAGGAAATGCAGTCGGGTAAAGTCCCGGGGCCGGACGGGTTCCCGGTGGAATTTTACAAGACATTTTTGGGGATATAGGGCCGTTGCTGGTCAAGGTTCTTAACGAGGCAACGGATAGAGGGGTGCTGCCCCCGACTATGTCACAGGCCACCATTTTGTTATTATTGAAGCCGGACAAGAACCCGGAGCTATGTGGGTCCAACAGGCCGATCTCACTGCTTAATGTGGACGCTAAGCTGCTGGCCAAAGTGTTGGCCACCAGGATTGAAGATTGTGTGCCGGAGGTGATTATGGAGGACCAAACCGGATTTGTCAAGGGTAGGCAGTTGGTGGCCAATATAAGAAGGCTGCTTAATGTGTTTATAATGCCCCCGGAGAGAAGGGAAGTTGAGGTAGTTGTGGCCATGGATGCGGAGAAGGCGTTCGACCGGGAGGAGTGGGACTATCTATGGGAGGTGCTGGGACGGTTTGGATTTGGTAGGTGCTAGGTCAGCTTGCTGTACCAGGCCCCGGAGGCTAGTGTAAGGACGAACAGGACGACCTCGGACTATTTTAGGCTGCACCGGGGGACAAGACAGGGATGTCCCCTCTCCCCACTGCTGTTTGCGTTGGCCATCGAGCCGCTGGCAATTGCTCTGAGAGCTTCTAGGGGTTGGAAAGGGCTGGTTAGTGGGGGGGGGGACGACATAGGGTATTGCTGTACGCGAATGACCTACTCCTATATGTAGCAGGTCCAGGGGCAGGGAAGGGGGAGATTATGGCGATTCTGGGGGAGTTTGCCCGGGATTCGGGATACAAGCTGAATATGACGAAGAGTGAGATGTTTGTAGTCCAGGCAAGAGGTCAGGAGGGTAGGCTGGGGGAGTTACCGTTCAGGTTGGTGGGGGGCAATTTTAGATATCTGGGGATACAAGTGGCGCGCGACTGGGGCCGGTAACACAAGTTGAACTTGTCCCGGCTGGTTGAGCAGATGAGGAGCGAGTTTCGGAGATGGGATGCGCTTCCGCTACCACTGGCGGGGGTAACAAGTGGGTGCAATTTCAGGCGGGTAGTCACTGCAGATGGTTAAGATGACGGTATTGCCGAGATTTTTATTTGTGTTCCAATGCCTCCCGATTTTCATCCCGCGGTCCTTTTTTAGGAGGATCAACAAAATCATTTTGGGCTTTGTTTGGTGGGTAAGTCCCGACGGGTGAAAAAGGTGCTGCTCGAGAGGAATCGGGGGAGGGGGGGGGCCTGCCATATTTTAGTAATTATTACTGGGCGGCCAATATTGCGATGGTAAGGAAGTGGGTGGTGGGGACGGGGGCGGTTTGGGAGCGGCTGGAGGCAGCCTAATGCTGGGGCACCATCTTGGGAGCGCTGATAACGGCACCTTTGCTGTTCCCGCCGGCGAAATATTCCACCAGTCCCGTGGTGGTGGCGGCCCTGATGATCTGGGGTCAGTGGAGAAGGTACTTGGTGCAGTGGGTGCATCGGTTTGGTCCCCAATATGTGACAACCATCGGTTTACTCCGGGGAGCTTAGATGGAGGGTTTCGGATATGGCAAAGGGCGGTAATTGAGAAGACGGGGGACCTGTTTCTGGAAGGGAGCTTCCCTAGCTTGAGGGCGCTGGAGGAGAAGTTTGGGCTGGCAGCAGGGAATTGCTTCAGGTTTCTACAGGTGCGGGACTTTTTGCGCAGACAGGTACCATCCTTCCCACTCCTGCCACTAAGAGGGATTCAAGATAGGGTAGTGTCTAGGGGCTGGGTGGGGGAGGGGAGCGTCTCAGACATCTACAAACAATTAATGGGGGCGGAGGAGACGCATATAGAGGAGCTGAAGCCTAAGTGGGAGGAGGAACTGGGGGGTGAAATGGAGGACGGCCTATGGGTGGAGGCGTTGAGCCGGGTCAACGCGACTCTACATGAGCAAGGCTTAGCAGATGTTCTGGCCTTTGGCTCCTTGGTAGCCCGGCAATGGATATTACTGGCTTGGAGGGATTCTAGGCCTCCGAAGCAGGAGGCCTGGTTAACCGACATGGTGAGCTTTCTCGGCCTGGAAAATATCAAGTTCACCTTGAGAGGGTCAGTGTCAGGGTTCGCCCGGAGGTGGCAACCATTCATTGACTTCTTTGTGGAGAATTAATTATCAGCAGGGGGTGGTGGGGGTGGGGGAGGTTGGGTGGGAGGTGTTAGGGTAGCATAGAGTAGGGGGTTAAATAGGCGGGCCTTGGAGGGACGGATGTCGGCGGCTGCATTATGACTATTGTTCTTTGTACTCTATTTTTTATACTGTGGTTGTTTGTAATGCCAAAAATACCTCATTAAAATTGTTTGTTAAAAAAAGAATAGAACATTAGAATTTTGTTCAATGGGCGTGAAACTGGTAAAAGTTTAGGGGAGCGTCTCAGACATCTACAAAGAATTAATGGGGGCGGAGGAGACGCATATAGAGGAGCTGAAGCCTAAGTGGGAGGAGGAACTGGGGGGTGAAATGGAGGACGGCCTATGGGTGGAGGCGTTGAGCCGGGTGCAAGAGTGCAAGAATAAAATGGTCTCAACACACTTATTTGGTGAGGATTTGGTGAGTCTGTACCTGGAATACTGTATACAATATTGGTCTCTATATTTAAGGAAGGGTATACCTGTAGTGGAGGTAGTAAGGTAAACATTCACGCTCTTGATCCCTGTGGTGAGAGAGATGCCCATGGTGGGAGGCTGAGTGAATTGGGTCCATATTGTTCTGAGTTTCGAAGAATGAGAAGGGATATCATCGAGACATTCAAGATTTTAAAGGTTTGATGTGGTAGATACCGAATCATTGTTTCCCCTGGCTGAGGAATCTAAAACAAATTATTTGCAGGATAAAGGGCTGCTCATTCAGGACTGAGATGAGGAAACGTTTCTTCATTCAAAGGTTTATCAATCTTTTGAATTCTTTACCCGAGTGGATGGTGAATGATCCATCATTAAATAAATTTAAGGCTGAGATAGTCAGATTTTTGGTCTCTCAGGGAATGAGGAGATATGGGGAGTGGGCCGGAAAGTCATATTGAATGGCAAAGCAGGCTCGGAGGGCTCTATGCTCTTATCCTGCTCCCACTTTTATATTCTTGAGAATATACAAGCAGAAAGAGGAATGGAAATGATGCAACAAGGCAGAGAATTACCTCCAAGATTCCCTGATGCAGCATTAGAGGCCTTGGTGTAGTAGATGGACAGCAGAAGAAAGGCTTTCTATTCATCGGGACCCAGGAGACCCTCCAAATGGATCCTGCAATAAGGCTGTCATTGTAAGCAATGTGATGCTGAGGACCTTCATGCCGGGCAGGTGGAAGCTTAAAGACCCCTCACAAGTGGTTTAAGGTAATGAAAGAATGTTTAAATGCCATGGGCACGATTCTCCAACGGCTGAAGCTGGAATCGGGTAACGCGATTGGGCGGAGAATCGATTTTGACACCAAAATCGTGGCGGGCTCCGGTTTCACATTAAATCACAATTCTCGGGTGCCTCGACAGCGGCGACAATGTGTTCCACTCTGCACATACAGTAAACACCATTGGCATATGATTAACGGGCCTGACCCGTTATTCTCCGGGACCTCTGCGATTCTCCGCCTCCACTGGGGGAAATTTCCTGTTGCGAGGTTCACTTGTGCTTTTAAAAATTGAGAAATAGGCGCTGTGGCTGCTGAGGGGGAGAGAGGGAGTACGGAAGTGTTCAACATCGCCAAAGTTTGCTGTCAGTTGTGCCGCTGGCTGGTGGGCTTCTGCCAGGGCTAGGGGGAGTAGCGGGGAGTGGCTAGGAAGAGGGCTGTGGGGTCGGGGTGGACAGGCATAGAACACCATTGCTGCAGCCTGAAAGGCAGCTATGCAACTGTGCACACCGCTGACTGTCCACTGTTAACTTCGGGCCATAGGTCATATGAGTGTCCACACCATGACCACGCCCCTAGGTGCCCTCTGGCCCCAGCTGACCCATCAGCGGGATGGGCATGCTCTAGCGCAACAAGTGCTATCTTGTTAGCTGGGATGGTGTGTGAGGGGAGTGCACTGTGCATCTGTGGCTGCAGCTTGCCAGCCTTCTGAGTGTCAATCACGAATCCCGTGAATCCCACACCATTTTTCATTGGAATCAATTGTGTTCTACATGGCACCGGTGCTAGCCCCTCAACGTCGCTGAATCAGTCCAGGTGTGACGCCAGTTTTGCTGTCGTGGAAGTCCAGGAATCCTGCCCTGGCGTCAACACTTAGTTTCAAGAAAGGAGAATCCCGCCCCATATTCTTACAAATGAACCATCAGTCTCACACGTTCCCCCATCACCATCTCTCCTTCAGTCACGCACCAACAATTCTTTATCAAGCACAATTCAATCCTACCATTCACCTCACTCTCACACATTTTGCACAGCTGCAAGATTTACATCCACATCTTTCAGCTTGCAAGCACTCCCAAATATTCAAATAAGATAGGCGTATCACCCAAACACATTGCTGACACACTTCCCTCTTTCATAAAACACAAGGTGACACATAACTTGCAGGAGACAGAGATGTCTTCATCTCTGCACCTCAATAGAGGAGCCAGTCCTAGCAATCATTGGTCCAGCAACGACCAAGCTCGTGACCAGAGGTGGTGCTGAAACGACAGAAGTAACGGTAATTAGACTCCAATCTCCACATGTCCCACAATCTCAATTCATGGACAAACTACAACGATGCACCTCTTGCTTTCCCTCACTGTAACATTGTTCCTCTGTTTTCACCTTACATGTACTCGAGCAGTGGTCAAGCAATGGTGTGAGTGAGAAATGCATGAATATCAGGACATTGATTATGCAAAATCAATCTCACACTTGCAAATATCTGTTCAGAGATTGACATTACACAGAGGGGGAATCATTGAGGCCAGGTCTGCACTAAGTGTATTACAGTACCGGAGTCACCTCCCCATAAGGAACCCTTAAAACATAGCACAGTGCTGAGTTCCCAGGTTCGATCCCGGTTCTGGGTCATTGTCCGTGTGGAGTTTGCACATTAACCCCGTGTTTGCGTGGGTTTTGCCCCCACAACCCAAAGATGTGCAGGGTAGGTGGATTGGCCATGCTAAATTGCCCCTTAATTGGAAAAAATTAATTGGGTACTCTAAATTTATGGAAAGAAAGCATAGCGCAGGTGCCAGCTAACCAGAGGGTGAGATCTCACCTGTGTTCTGCTGCAGGGGACTCAGATGAGGCCTATGATGGGGCAGCATGTGGAAAAAGGCTGAAACAAAAACAATAAATGCTGGATAAACTCAACAGTTCTGCCAGAGCTACTGTCTTTATCCAGCATTTTCTGTTTTTGTTTCAGATATCCAGCAGTATTTTGCTTTTATAGAAAAAAGGCTGATGGGCTGATGGTAATAAAAGCTTGATTCATTGACAGCCCTGCCAGAAACCTGCTGTTAGTGTCAAAGAACATGGACGACTGGCACCAATTTGGTACCAGCATTTGCATTGAGCTTGAAGTCTATTTTCCCCAGTATGGAAGCAGTGGCTAACTTCATGGTGTAATTGCAGCCCTGACTGTGATGCAGTCTCTAACAGCTGCTGCCTCAACTTCCATTGAAGTACAAACAGAATCTGTACATATCTCATTATTGCAGTGGAAGCCTGGAATGAGTGCAATGTAATGGGTTAACAGAACATTTAAGGTAATAGGTGATGAATATCATGATGTTGCAGTAAAATTAATAAATGCCAGAGAGTATATGGGGTAGATGGAATAGTCTTTACTCATGTGAGACATACCTACTCTATAACCCATCTTGTATATAGTGTTAATAAAGTAGTTTGAAGTATCCTCCAGAGTCAGACCACAGTCACCCAAGGTAAGATGGGCCATGAAATGAGCATACGAAACATGGTAGCAAACCCTGGTGACAGCAGTCTAAACAAGGATTGGTGCCATTGACAGAACACCCACATCACAAAACTGGAAGAAAACCTGATCGAAGCAAGCGTCTGCAAACCCACCTAAGAAGAAAGCAAATGGGAAAGCGGTAACAATGTCATTGCCAGGCGAGACGTCAATCTTTCCAGGCCGTTCAAAGGAATTGAGGGCCAGCAGAAAAGCCAAAAGTGGGAGTTATGGAAGGAACATCCTGTGGTATCGAGCAGCATCGACCCTGCATTCTGAAGAGCAGAAGTACCAGGATAGTTAATTCCTTTACGTCGTAGGATCAGTCGCCAATTATGTCTTCTTGAGCCTGTGTTGGAAGAGACTTCTGCATACGTCAAGACTGTCCCAAAAGCCTTCAACACATAGTTTAGTCCAGAATAAAACCTCATGACTGAGCGCTTGTGCTTTACTCAAAGATCCTGATGGCTCGAAAAATCCGTTGAATTATTTCTTACCGACCCATAGTAGTTATCTTTCAATACACATCTAGTTTCTTGTGGATATTGTGTATATTGAAAGATAACTACTGCATTATCATCGGAGTCTGTGACGATAGGCTCTCGGATTATTTACAAATGAATGACAAACAGGCTGCAGGGTTGCTGGGAGAGGTGAGTGCATATTTAAAAGAGACTTCAGTTCCTGGAGCAGGCCACAGGCTGCAGGGTTACTGGGAGAGGTGAGTGCATATTTAAAAGAGACTTCAGTTCCTGGAGCAGGCCACAGGCTGCAGGGTTGCTGGGAGAGGTGAGGGCATATTTAAAAGAGCTTAGTTTACAGGTCGAGTGGCAGTTGGAGACTTCACTTCCTGGAGCGGGCCTAGTGGCTCATTGGAAATCAGGCAGGGTACAAAAGGTGTGGCAGGAGTGCCCTTAGTCATGGAGTGCTGATTGGAACAGAGTGCATCTGAGTTTAGGTGAGTGACTGAGTTCGGGTGAGTGGCGAGAGAGGGCTGTGTTTTTGTTGGTGTTCGGGTTTATCCTTGAGGTTCTATAAAAAAAAAAATTGTTTTTAATTATTTAAATGAATTAACTAGTTGAATATGGCTGGACAGGTGATGTGCTGTTGCTGTATGATGATGGAACTGGTGGATCCCATTGAGACCGTAGGTGACCACATCTGCAGCAAGTGTTGGCTGCTCGAGGAACTTCGGCTCAGAATTGATGAGCTGGAGACCGAGCTGCACACACTGCGGCACATCAGGGAGGGGGAACATTACCTGGACGCTTTGTTTCAGGAGGCAGTCACACTCGGTAGAATAAGTACTGTTAATTCGGTCAGTGGTCAGGGACAGAGTGGTGTGACTGCAAGGGAGGCAGGTAGGGGGATCCTGAGTGTAGGAGTTGAGGAGCCTCAGCCCTTGACCTTGTCCAACAGGTAATAGGTACTTGCTCCCTGTGTGGATGAGGAAGAGGGCTGTAGGGAGGATGCGTTGACTGACCACTGCACTGTGGTACAGGAAGCCATTCAAGAGGGGGGAGCAAAAAGACAAGTGGTAGTCGTTCAAAGACAAGGAAAATTAGGAGAAAGGGTAAGAGGAAAAATAATTTGCGAAAAGTTACTGATCAAGGTGTTAGGATTCATAACAAAGACATAAAAAACAGCATAAGTGTACAGCCTGAATGCTCCACGGAATAAGGTGAATGAGTTGATGGCGCACATCATCGTGAATGACTATGATTTAGTGGCCATTACTGAAACATGGTTAAAAGATGGTCACGACTGGGAGTTAAATATCCAAGGGTATCAGACTATACGAAAGGATAGAATGGACGGTGGTGTAGCTTTGTTGTTTAAGGATGGCATCCGGGCAATAGTAAAGGATGATATTGGTGCTATGGAGGACAAGGTTGAATCAATTTGGGTGGAAATCAGGAATAGTAAGGCGAAAAGGTCACTGATAGGAGTAGTCTATAGGCCACCAAATAGTAACAGGATGGTAGGGCAGGCAATAAGCAAAGAAATAACGGATGCATGTAGAAATAGTACAGCGGTTATCATGGGAGATTTTAATCTGGATGTCGATTGGTTTAACCAGGTTGGTAAAGGCAGCCTTGAGGAGGAGTTTATAGAATGTGTCCTGGATAATTTCCTGGAACAGTATGTAATGGAACCTACAAGGGAACAAGCGGTCCTAGATCTGGTCCTGTGTAATGAGGCAGGATTGATTAATGATCTCATAGTTCGGGATCCTCTTGGAAGGAGCGACCACAATATGGTGGAATTTAAAATACAGTTGGAGGATGACAAGGTAAAATCAAACACTAGTGTTTTGTGCTTACACAAAGGCGATTACAATGGGATGAGAGAAGAACTAGCTAAGGTAGACTGGGAGCAAAGACTTCATGGTGAAGCAGTTGAGGAACAGTGGAGAACCTTCCGAGCGATCTTTCACAGTGTTCAGAAAAGGTTCATACCGACAAAAAAGAAAGACGGTAGAAAGGGGAAAAATCGACCGTGGATATCTAAGGAAGTGAGGGAGAGTATCAAATTGAAGGAAAAAACATACAAAGTGGCAAAAATTAGTGGGAGACTGGAGGACTGGGAAGTCTTTAGGGGACAACAGAAAGCTACTAAAAAAGCTATAAAGAAGAGTAAGGTAGACTATGAAAGTAAACTTGCTCAGAACATAAAAGCAGATAGTAAAAGCTTCTACAAATATATAAGACAAAAAAGAGTGGCTAAGGTAAATATTGGTCCTTTGGAAGATAAGAAGGGAGATTTAATAATAGGAGACGGGGAAATGGCTGAGGAGCTGAACAGGATTTTTGGGTCAATTTTCACAGAGGAAGACACAAATAACATGCCAGTGACTGATGGAAATAAAGAGATGATAGGTGAGGACCTTGAGGTGAGTGTAATCACTAAGGAGGCAGTATTGGGCAAGCTAATGGGGCTAAAGGTAGACAAGTCTCCTGGCCCTGATGGAATGCATCCCAGAGTGCTAAAAGAGATAGCTAGGGAAATTGTAAACGCACTAGTGATAATTTATCA
The DNA here is from genome assembly GCF_047496885.1 of Scyliorhinus torazame. NCBI lineage: Eukaryota > Metazoa > Chordata > Chondrichthyes > Carcharhiniformes > Scyliorhinidae > Scyliorhinus > Scyliorhinus torazame. Next base: position 221,255,124 of record NC_092715.1, on the reverse strand, counting down.
AAATTCACTAGACTCTGGGGTGGTCCCAGAGGATTGGAAAGTAGCAAACGTGACACCACTGTTTAAAAAAGGAGGTCGGCAGAAAGCGGGTAATTATAGGCCGGCCAGCTTAACTTCGGTTGTAGGGAAAATGCTGGAATCTATCATTAAGGAGGAAATAGCGGGGCACCTGGAGGGAAATTGTCCCATTGGGCAGATGCAGCATGGTTTCACAAAGGGTAGGTCATGTCTGACTAATTTGGTAGAATTTTTTGAGGACGTTACCAGTGCAGTAGATAACGGGGAGCCAATGGATGTGGTATATCTGGATTTCCAGAAAGCTTTTGACAAGGTGCCACACAAAAGGTTACTGCATAAACTAAAGATGCATGGCATTGAGGGTAAAGTGGTAGCATGGGTAGAGGATTGGTTAACTAACAGAAAGCAGAGAGTGGGGATAAATGGGTGTTTCTCTGGTTGGCAACCTGTAACTAGTGGGGTCCCTCAAGGATCGGTGTTGGGCCCGCAGTTGTTCACAATTTACATAGATGATTTGGAGTTGGGGTCCAAGTGCAATGTGTCCAAGTTTGCAGATGACACTAAGATGAGTGGTAAAGCAAAAAGTGCAGAGGATACCGGAAGTCTGCAGAAGGATTTGGATAGGTTAGGTGAATGGGCTAGGGCCTGGCAGATGGAATTCAATGTTGCCAAGTGTGAGGCTATCCATTTTGGGAGGAATAACAGCAGAATGGATTATTATTTAAACGGTAAGATGTTAAAACATGCTGCTGTGCAGAGGGACCTGGGTGTGCTGGTGCACGAGTCGCAAAAAGTTGGTGTGCAGGTGTAACAGGTGATTAAGAAGGCTAATCGAGTTTTGTCTTTCATTGCTAGAGGGATGGAGTTCAAGACTAGGGAGGTTGTGCTGCAATTGTATAAGGTGTTGGTGAGGCCACATCTGGAGTATTGTGTTCAGTTTTGGTCTCCTTACCTGAGAAAGGACATATTGGCACTGGAGGGAGTGCAGAGGAGATTCACTCGGTTGATCCCAGAGTTGAGGGGATTAGATTATGACGAGAGGTTGAGTAGACTGGGACTGTACTCATTGGAGTTTAGAAGGATGCGGGGGGGATCTTATAGAAACATATAAAATTATGAAGGAAATAGATAGAATAGATGCGGGCAGGTTGTTTCCACTGGTCGGGGAAAGCAGAACTAGGGGGCATAGCCTCAAACTAAGGGGAAGTAGATTTAGGACCGAGTTTAGGAGGAACTTCTTCACCCAAAGGGTTGTGAATCTCTGGAATTCCTTGCCCAGTGAAGCAGTTGAGGCTCCTTCTTTAAACGTTTTTAAGAAAAAGATAGATACCTTTCTAAAGAATAAAGGGATTCAGGGATATGGTGTACAGGCCGGAGAGTGGAGCTGAGTCCACAAAGATCAGCCATGATCTCATTAAATGGCGGAGCAGGCTCAAGGGGCCAGATGGCCTACTCCTGTTCCTAGTTCTTATGTTCTTATGTTAACTCACTCTTGATTAAACGATTCAGTACTCTAGGCACCACAAATTCAGAGAGATAAATCGTATTATATCTCATTGCGGTACCAAGGCTCTAGATGACTCCATTAGCTGGGTAGGCCTAAGGGTGGTGGTGACCCTCCCTCTCAGTGGCCAACGAAAATGGGTGAAAGGGCGGGAATCCCGACAGCAACCATCTTGATGTTCTTACACTGTGATGCAAAGAAGCAGCACAAATGTCAAGATGGCCCAGCAGAGGGAACAGAGTGATTCCAGTGCACAAGACTGCACACTTCGAGAACTTTTGTAAATCTAACAACTTTATAAAAGGAAGAAGACAAGAGAATATTTATGAAATGCAAACTATCCAAGAAATTGGAAGTAATGACAGACATGAAATTGGAGAATTCCAAAGAGAAGGAAATGGTCTTCACCAAGACTATTGGTAAGTTACAGTGAAAGTTAAGCTTTAATGCTGACTTTAACATTGACACTGGACCTGTTGTTACAATGTTCGCTGGACCTACGCCAATCAATACCCCTCTATCCGCCACACATTGCAAGTTCCAGGTGGCACAAATCTTCCAATAAAAGATCAACTAATTGCCACTCTTCACTGCAAGGAGTGACAGATTGTTGAGTCCCACTGTGCTGACTCTAATCAACACATATCCTTAATGAGTGGAGCTATTTGTATAAGGATGGGCATTCTGGAAAAAGCAAATGAAGACCTACAACTGGATAATCGGATGCTTTTCATGGAGAAATTTCAAAAGTCATGTGTAGAACCAATGGAATTTAATTTTATAGCAGTTGATGACATTTATTCATTGGGCAGTTGTTAACTCTACATCATGGAGACACCATCTACTAGACTCCAGGCAGAGATTGAAACTGTGGATCTTCCAGTTCTTTTTTCGGCTATGATAGAGGATCTGAATATAGAAGGCACCGCAACTGACAGTGGCCATCCCAAAAAGACCTTTGGGATCTCGGTTGGCTATTTCCTGGTGAGAAAGAAGCCGTGTGATCAATTGGAGTCCTAGAGGTCAGTATGTTCTTTGAATCCACTGCTGAAGCATAGGAACTCTTTGGTTTCTTTTTTGAGGAGTGAGCTATTGGGACATTAACTTTTTGAACTTTCTGAACATTGACTAAGAGAGCCTCTTTCTGTTTTGGTTTGATTGCAAAGGTCAGTGGCAGGCTGGACGATTAAAGATCAACAAAGGATTACTGAAAAAAGTAATAAAAAGCAAAGGTGAATAATGAAAGAAAATTAGCACATAATATAAAAAAGGATAGCTAAAGCTTCTTTAAGTCTTTAAAAAGTAAGAGAGTAGCTAAAGTGAATGTTGGTCCCTTGATTGATGGGACCAGGGAGTTAATAGTGGGGAACTCAGAAATGGCAGAGACGCTAAATCAATATTTTGCCTCAGTTTTCATGGTGGAAGATACTAGTACCATCCTATTAGTGACAGTTAATGCAGAAGTAATAAAAAGCAAGGAACTTAGAACAATTGTCATCAATAGGAAAAAAGTACAAAACCAACTATTGGCATTGAAGGCAGACAAGCTCCTAGGGCCTGATGGCCTACATCCTAGGAACTGAAAGGAAGTGGTAGCAGAGATATTGTGTCCATTGGTTACAATATTCCAAAGTCAGCCACAGGGCAGCCAGTGCCGCTTGGGAGGAAGTGGCAGCAACCCTCAGCTCGGGGAGTGTCACCAGGAGGACCAGCACCCAGTGCCGTAAGAAGATCAATGATCTTGACTGGACTGCATGGGTGGGTTGGCACTGGTCATCTGGCATCACCAAACCTTCACCCCACACCCGCCCCCAAGACCATGTACCTGGCACTGCTCCCATCCATCACCGTACCACTGACCCATGTCCAGCTGGATCACCCACCTCACCCCCTCCATCCCCCCTAATACTCCTCATCGCCCCCTATACTCCCCATCCCCCATACACCCGATGCCCCATCTCCCCCTCACGATGAACGAAGCGTGTGGCTCACGGCGCCCCCTCTGTGTCTCCACAGGAGAAGTTGGCCCACAACAGATGGGAGAGGGCCCAGACGGTTGGCAGGGTGGTAGACATCAGAGTTCTCAACCCCGATGAGGAACAGCCCTGGAGGTTGCAGGGGTGGCCGAGGACAGATCGGTCACCGACATAGAGGTCTGCACATGGCGCACAGGTTAAGACCCACCAGATGCCATCGAGATGACCTATCAAAGGTGAGTTGTTGATGCCATACACACTGACCCATCCCTCCGACTAAACATATGTTCATTCTAATGCAGGAACTCCATCCGATGGTGCCAGCCCATCCAGTTGATCCCAACCACTGCCTCCCAAGACAACAACTTGGAGGAGAGTTCCGAGGGGACCACCATATTCGCAGTGCAGTTTTCACCCACCAGCGCAGAGACACACACCTCAGTGGGCGACAGTAGTGGACAGGCTTCTGGGGCACATTCTGGACAGCACCGCACACTTGCTGACACATCAGTCGGAGGACTGTTGAATCCCAGGACCCGGTTGGGTCCTAGTCAGATGCTGAACCTCTGGACCAGGTTTACCCAGAGCTGATGCAGTCGATAGGGTGCGGCCGTGATATTCAGAGGGGTGTGTCAGTGACGTAGTTTGCGGATGACACAAAGATTGGCCGGATGGTTAAAGTGATGTTGAGTGTCTTGGGCTACAGGAAGATATAGGTTGGATGGTCAAAATGGCAGAAAAGCGGCAGATGAACTTTAACCCTGAAACATGTGAGGTGATACATAAGAACATAGGAATTAGGAGCAGGAGTAGGCCATCTGGCCCCTCGAACCTGCTCCACCATTCAATGAGATCATGGCTGATCTTTTGTGGACTCAGCTCCACTTTCCGGCCCGAACACCATAACCTTAATCCCTTTATTCTTCAAAAAACTATCTATCTTTATCTTAAAAACATTAAATTAAGGAGCCTCAACTGCTTCACTGGGCAAGGAATTCCATAGATTCACAACGCTTGAAGACCTTTCTCCTCAGCTCAGTCCAAAATCTACTTCCCCTTATTTTGAGGCTATGCCCCCTAGTTCTGCTTTCACCCATCAGTGGAAAACACCTGCCTGCATCTATCCTATCTAGTCCCTTAATAATTTTATATGTTTTTATCAGATCCCCCCGCATTCTTCTAAATTCCAACGAGTACAGTCCCAGTCTACTCAACCTCTCCTCCAGCACCAGTATGTCCTTTCTCAGGTAAGGAGACCAAAACTGAACACAATACTCCAGGTGTTGCCTCACTAACATCTTAAACAATTGCAGCACAACCTCTCTAGTCTCAAACTCCATCCCTCTAGCAATGAAGGACAAAACTCCATTTGCCTTCTTAATCACCTGTTGCACCTGTAAACCAACTTTTTGTGACTCATGCACCAGCACACCCAGGTCTCTCTGCAAATCAGCATGTTTTAATATTTTATCATTTAAATAATAATCCCTTTTGCTGTTATTCTTACCAAAATAGATAACCTCACATTTGTCAACTTTGTATTCCAGCTGCCAGACCCTAGCCCATTCACTTAACCTATCCAAATCCCTCTGCAGACTTCCGATATCCTCTGCACTGTTTGCTTTACCACTCATCTTAGTGTCATCTGCAAACTTGGACACATTGCACTTGGTCCCCAACTCCAAATCATCGATGTAAATTGTGAACAATTGTGGGCCCAACACTGATGCCTGAGGGACACCACTAGCTACTGATTGCCAACCAGAGAAACATCCATTTATCCCCACTCTTTGCTTCCTATTAATTAACCAATCCTCTGTCCATGCTACGACTTTACCCTTAATGCCATGCATCTTCATCTTATGCAGCAACCTTTTGTGTGGCACCTTGTCAAAAGCTTTCTGGAAATCCAGATATACCACATCCATTGGCTCCCCATTATCTACTGCATTGGTAATGTCCTCAAAAAATTCCACTAAATTAGTTAGGCATGACCTGCCCTTTATGAACCCATGCTGCATCTGCCCAATGGGACAATTTCCATCCAAATGCCTCGCTATTTCTTCCTTGAGGAGAGATTTCAGCATCTGCCCTATGACCAAAGTTAAGCTATCTGGCCTATAATTACCCGCTTTCTGCCTACCTCCTTTTTTAAACAGTGGTGTCACGTTTGCTAATTTCCAATCCGCCGGGACCACCCCAGAATCTAGTGAATTTTGGTGAATTATCACTAGTGCATTTGCAATTTCCCTAGCCATCTCTTTTAGCACTCTGGGATGCATTCCATCAGGGCCAGGAGACTTGTCTACCTTTAGCCCCATTAGCTTGCCCATCACTACCTCCTTCGTGATAACAATTATCTCAAGATCCTCACCTGTCATAGCCTCATTTCCATCAGTCACTGGCATGTTATTTGTGTCTTCCACTGTGAAGACCGACCCAAAAATACTGTTCAGTTCCTCGGCCATTTCCTCATCTCCCATTATTAAATCTCCCTTCTCACCCTCTAAAGGACCAATATTTACCTTAGCCACTCTTTTTTGTTTTATATCTTTGTAGAAACTTTTACTATCTGTTTTCATATTCTGAGCAAGATACACTTTGGAAGGAGTAATATGACAAGGAAGTATTCAATGAATGGCCTGACACTGGGAAGTTCCGAGGAACAAAGGGACCGTGGCGTGTTTGTACATAGATCTCTGAAGTCAGAAGGGCAGGTTAATAGGGTGGTGAAAAAGGCATATGAGACACTTGCCTTTGTCAACCAAAGCATTGATTACAAAAGCAGGGAGGTCATTTTGGAGTTGTATAGAACTTTGGTGAGGCCACAGTTGGAGTACTGTGTGCAATTCTGGCCAGCACATTATAGGAAGGATGTGATTGCACTGGAGGGGGTGCAGAGCAGATTCACCAGGATGTTGCCTAGGATGGAGTATTTAAGTTATGGAGAGAAGTTGGATAGACTTTGGTTGTTTCGTCTGGAGCAGGGAAGACTGAGGGGTGCCCTGATCAGGTGTACAAGATTATGAGGGGCATGAGCAGGTTGGATTGAGAGCAGCTTTTCTCTAAGTTGAAGGGTCAGTCATGAGGCAACAGAAGTTCAAGGTGAGGGGCAGGAGGTTTCGATGGGATTTGAGGAAAAGCATTTTTTATGCAGAGAGTGGTGACGGTCTGGAATGCCCTGCCTGGCGGCTTGCCCACATCCTTTAAAAAGGATGAGCACGCGTCACATCATAACATTCAAGGCTATGGTCCAAGTGCTGGCAAATGGGATTAGGTAGGCAGGTCAGGTGTCTTCCATGCATCGGTGCAGACTCGATGGGCCGAAGGGCCTCGTCTGAACTGTGTAACATTTTTGATTCTGTGAAACTCAGCAGATCCATAGCCGATTGGAAGAGTACCAGAGGCTACGGGCGCAGGTGATAGCACCAGCAATACGTGGCACCGAGACCAACACTGCTAGGGTGGTGAACGCAGTGGGGAGCCTGGTGCACGACGTCAGTAGTATGAGTGGAGGTACCAAGGTGTAGTTCAGTCAGTGATTGCCATGGCTGAGTGCCTCGACAGCATGTCCCTGTCACTGGGGGACGTGTCCCCGTTACACGTGGACCTTGATGAGTCGCTGCGGAGCATGTTCCCGTCTCAGGTGGGCAATGTCAAGGCCCTCCAGAACATGTTGTGGTCACTGGGGGATGTGTCCCAGCCACAGATGGGCAATGTTGGGACGCTCCAGAGAATGTCCTCGTCACCGTGGAGCATCGCCGAGGGAGTCAATACCATGCTGCTGACATTGGGGAGCCACCAGGACTGCCAGATGACAGAGGGGCAGCAAGAGTGCGATCCAGCTGCCTTTCCATACCAAGGTGAACCCCAGGGCCCCGTGGGAACCGGCCAGGAGGACGGGGCACAGGGTGCCAAATCAAATCCTTCCTACAAAGCGGTGACGGCAGCCAGTAGCTCCCCTGAGTTCCACCACCCTTACAACGGCGCGAATCAGAGTCAGGCTCTGGAACGGGTGGCATTGAGGGGCGTGTACCACCAGCAATTGGACTGAGGCCCTCCAGCCCCAGCGCCTCCAGAAGACACCCACCAGGGTATCGAAGGCCACGGGATGAGGTAGGCAGCAGGCTGCCTCCACTTCTGATGTGCATCCTGGGGACGCACCTAGAGGGAGAGCACAGAAGGCTAAGCAGGTTGAGGATCACTGACAGGGGTAGGGTGGGGTGAGGGGGGAGGGGGAAGTGAGGGAGGAGGTGTGTGGGAGGCTTTGGGAGGTGTGAGCAGGGTAGGGCAGCATCATCGTGGGCTAGGGGCAGTTGGAGACACATAAGTGCAATTTTTTTAAATGTTGCACCCGAGAAATATGACGCTTCTGGCACTTTCTTCAGCAATGCGGGCCAATCACCAATGCCCTAACCCAACCACCTGGGCATGGATGTCCTGGATTCTTGTCCCCCCTAACCCAGGTGCACCATGTGCCGATGATGGGTGTGCGCACACACTCAGCAGCTAGGCAGGAGTCAGACTATGGCATAGCTTGATGAGCACCAGCGCTCAGACCTCAGCTGGCAACTGCCACCTCCTTTCCTTTGACCGTGACCGCTGACAGTGTCGACACAGTCCCATTACCCTGGAGTGATGCCACACTGACCCTGGGAAGGTGGAACATGGTGGGGTGGGGAATGAGTCGGGGGGGAAATGGTGGGGGGGTAAGGGGAGAGAGAGGGGGAGGGGGTGCAATGTCTGATGAGGCCATGTCCTATGTGAAGCGGGCGAGGATGAGGGCCCCTGGCCCTTTGGGCTTGCCAGACCCTCACTGCAGCCGCCTGTCCACCAACCTCCGGCTAGTCCTGCGGGTCCACCCCGTCCTCCAATCCCTTCTGGTCCGGTGCCTCCTCGTTCTCCTCTTCCGAGGTGGCCACATGTTCCTCCCCTTCCAACTCCAGCACATTGCCCTGCTGCCATGCCAGGTTGTGGAGGGCACAGCAGACCAATACAAAGCAGGTGCCCTTCTGGGAGGTGTACTGCAGTGTACCACCAGAGCGGTTGAGGCATCAGAACCACATTTTGAAGAGTCCGATGCACCACTCAGTAACATCCCAGGGAGATGAGCGTGGAAAGTTTTTTACGCAGAGGGTGGTGGGTGCCTGTATTGCTTTGCCAGCGGAGGTGGTAGAGCCGGGCACAATAGCATCATTTAGGATACATCTAGACAGATATATGAACGGGCGGGGAATAGAGGTAAGTAACTCCTTGGAAAATAGGTGACAGGTTTAGATAAAGGATCTGGATCGGCGCAGGCTGGGAGGGCCGAAGCACTCCTGTGCTGTAATTTTCTTTGTTCTTTGTTCTTTGTATCTCCTTAAACCTTCCCCCTCTCGCCTTGAAATCGTGACCCCTTGTAATTGACACCCCCACTGTTGGAAAAAGCTTAGAACATAAGAACATAAGAATTAGGAACAGGAGTAGGCCATCTGGCCCCTCGAGCCTGCTCCGCCATTTAATGAGAGCATGGCTGATCTTTGTGGACTCAGCTCCACTCTCCGGCCCGTACACCATATCCCCGAATCCCTTTATTCTTTAGAAAGGCATCTATCTTTTTCTTAAAAACGTTTAAAGAAGGAGCCTCAACTGCTTCACTGGGCAAGGAATTCCAGAGATTCACAACCCTTTGGGTGAAGAAGTTCCTCCTACACTCCGTCCTAAATCTACCTCCCTTTATTTTGAGGCTATGCCCCCGAGTTCTGCTTTCCCCGACCAGTGGAAACAACCTGCCCGCATCTATCCTATCTATTCCCTTCATAATTTTATATGTCTCAATAAGATCCCCCCGCATCCTTCTAAACTCCAATGAGTACAGTCCCAGTCTACTCAACCTCTCGTCATAATCTAATCCCCTCAACTCTGGGATCAACCTAGTGAATCTCCTCTGCACTCCCTCCAGTGCCAATATGTCCTTTCTCAGGTAAGGAGACCAAAACTGAACACAATACTCCAGATGCGGCCTCACCAACACCCTATACAATTGCAGCAAAACCTCACTAGTCTTGAACTCCATCCCTCTAGCAATGAAAGACAAAACTCGATTAGCCTTCTTAATCACCTGTTGCACCTGCACACCAACGTTTTGCAACTTTGTCACTTCCTCAAAGAATTCCATTAGGTTTGCAAGACATGACCTTACCTGCACAAAGCCATGCTGCCTATCACTGATAAGTCTATTTTCTTCCAAATGTGAATAGATCCTATCCCTCAGTATCTTCCCCAACAGTTTGCCTACCACTGACATCAAGCTCACAGGTCTATAATTCCCTGGACTATCCCTGCTACCCTTCTTAAACAAAGGGACACCATTAACAATTCTCCAGTCCTCAGGGACCTCACCCGTGCTCAAGGATGCTGCAAAGATATCTGTTAAGGCCCCAGCTATTTCGTCCCTCGCTTCCCTCAGTAACCTGGGATAGATCCCATCCGGACCTGGGGACTTGTCCACCTTAATACCTTTTAGAATCAGGTCTTTGCATCAGTCACCGGCCTTCGTACTGGCATCATTAGCCAGGGCCTCAGCAGGAATCCCATAACCCCTAAGAGCCAACCGGCCATCCTGGGATGTCCTCGAAGAGGGGGGGGGGGATGTCCGACTGCCTCAGGATGTAGCTTTTGTGCACACCCCCTGGAAAATGTGCAGACACATAAATGATCATCAAGTGGTGGTTGCACATGAGCTGGACGTTCAGAGAGTGGAGCCCCTTCCTATTGATTTAGGGCTCTCCCTGACAGACTGGTGCAAGCCAGAGCGACATGCGTGCCATCTATTACCCCCTGGACCTGGGACAGCCTGAAAATGATGGAGAATCTTGCTGCCCGGGCATCTTGTTGGGCCTGGTCCATTGTCAAAGTTTATGCAGTTTGCTGCCCAGGCAAACAGGGCATCCGTGACCTGACTGATGCATTTGTGGACTGTAGCTTGGGAAATGCCACACAAGAATTCGCTGGAGCCCTGGAATGATTCTAAGGCATAAAGGTTCAGAGCTGAGGTGACCTTAGTGGCCTCCGGCAGCCGGAATCCTCCTCCACATGGTGCCAAATTCATGAGGACAAGGCACAGATACCACATTGTCCCCTTGTTGAGGCGGAGCCTCCTGTGGCACACTCGGTCCGTCATCTGTTTGAAAGACCAACGATGCCTGTACACCTTGGGCTGTCACCAGCCTCCCTCTCTGTGTCTGATGGGCGCCGGGGTCCTCAGAGTATGGGGAAGGGCTCTACACATGGGCTGCCATCTCAAGCCTCTTTTGATTCTGTTGCCGTCGTCTTCTCTGGTGTCTAGCTGCCTGGTCTGCCAGTAGCACCACGAGGTCCGTCTCCGCGGGGTCCAAGATATCATCCATCTTGTGTAATATCTATAAGGAATTGGCGAGTGTGTGAGACTGGCGACCAGCTGTATCTTCCATCCCAGGACCGTCGATTCCCCAATCCCATGGAAGACCCTTGATTTGAGCCCTCCAGACATTTCCCTGGATGATATGCCAAATGTGCACACCAACAGCACATTCAAGGACTCTTTTTGATAGTGTACATTTCAACATTGAGGTGCAGCCCCCACAAGCCATGTTTCCATGTTTGTGATGCCCTGGTCGGGGAGAAGAATACCATCCCTTCTCCTGGCATAAAGAATTTTTGTTACCCCATTATGCAACATTGGGCACTGTAATGGGAGATATTAGAGATGTTACCCTCTCCAGCCTGAAGGACCCTAATGTGCAGAAATTCAGAACCATGTTCACCTTCACAGTTATTGGTGTATTATTCCTTGTGTCTGAATAAAGCTTGTATTATTCTTTGTTGTTCTTGTTGTGTTTCTTGTTGCTGTTGTTCTTGTTTCTGTTGTGCTTCTTGTGTTTTTTGTTGTTCTTGTTGCACTCAATAACTGTTCCGTGTGGATAATTTGAGTCATTCTCAAAGTTATTGGTGTCAGTGTCCTTTGTGGTGTCTGATGTTTCATTGAGCGTTTCTTCTTGAGTATTGTGAGAATGATCTGATGTTGCATTGATCTTGGTGACAATAGTCATTTGTGGTGGATTTGATTCCTCTCTGCTTCCTTGGTGCTCCTCTTCTGGAGTCATTTTTGGTTGATCTGCTTCATCTGTGATCTCTTGGTGCTCCTCTTCTGGAGTCATTTCTGGTTCATTTGGATCATCTTTGGTTTCTTGCTGCTTCTCTTCTGGAGTCAAAATCTTCTAGATTTCATTTTCTTGTGGGTAGTTTAGAGGTTTCAATTGACGGGGTCTCACTGGACTCATGAGTGGTTGTGCTGTACAGACGAGCTGAGATCTGTCAGTCTCGCTGTGATCTTGTATATCTTGTCTGGGAATTGTGGTTGCTTCGTCACTTGTCTCACACACAATGGGTAGACTTACATTGTCTTCTTGTTGATTATGTGTGCTGGGTATACTTTCATAGTCTGCTTCTGGCTGCTCAGATAAGGTAGATAGACCTTCATGGTCTTGTTCATGCATGGATTTCGCTATGGAGTCTTTAGTTGCTTCCATTTTGGAATCTGTCCACGAACACTCTGTGGAGGCTTGCGCCGCTCTCTGTGGAGTCTTTCATCGCTCTCTGTGTGGAGTTGAGCAGTGTTCTCTCTGTGGAGTCAATCTGTGCTCTCTCAACGGAGTCGGTCAGTACTCGCTGTGTGCCGTAGTTTTCTTCTTGGGTATTTGACAGGTTGCTGTCATCCAATCTATTGATGATCTGCCATTGCATCATGATATTGGATTCATTTACCATGAGTAGAGACGTGTTGAGCTTTTCAGCCTTGTCGCTGACGCTTTTATGATCATATCCGAACAACTCAGCCATGTCTGAGTAGTATTCTTTGATAAACGAATCATCTTCTGGTGTTTCGGATTTGTTTATTTGCTCTTCACTTTTTATGCTGCAAATTGCTAGTTCCAGGGCGCTGCGGAAGTTATTTTCAACTGCTGGTAGAAGTTCAAGCAATGTTGTGCCTTTTGAGGTTGAATTCTTGGGTTTTGTGCCTTTAAGAGTCTTGTTTGTGATTTTTGTGCATTTCCCCTTTAAGTGGGTGTGGTCTGAGTCTCCTGACGTGATGACACTTGTGACGTAAAGCGTAGGAATCGATTGCGCATGCGCAAATCGATTTTCCTTTACTGTGTGCTTTTTCTTCAACTGCAGCCAAAACGGCTATTTTCAACTGCGCATGCACGGCTGCGGTTTCCTGCGCGTGCGCAGAAGCAGATTTGCATCTTTTGTTCCCCGGGCAGTTTAAAATGTGCTCAGATGCCATTTTATTTTCTTTACACCCATGGAGAACTTTCTTGGTGTTCTTTCTAGGTAAACACTTAATGTTACTTTTTTTCTTGCGATCTGCACTTTTCAATTGCGATTTCCAACATTAAAGTTTTCTGTTCTGATAATGATTGTTTGAGTTTCGCATCACTCATTCCCTGTGCAATTTGGTCTCCGAGCATTGAATGTCTTAAAGCAGCATTGTTACTGGTGTTACAGTGATCTTCAAATTTTTTGAGTATTACTTCTAATTTGGTGTTGTCTTCACCTTTCAAGTATTTAATGCCGTTATCGATTTCTCTAGCTTCATGTCCTGCTAGGAGCAGTTTCTATTTTTGTTTCTTCAGAGGCCGTTCACAAATCATTAGCTATGATATACATTTCGAACGTTTGTTTAAAACTTTTCCATCTATGACTTAAATTACCGGTTGTTTTCAGTTCCAACGAGTTTCATTGAATCAGCGAAGTCTCCCCATGTCGAATGTCCGGTATGAGCTTTCTTGTCATTTCGATCTTTCTTTGTCTGCATCTTGTGTAATCTTTTAGTAAGCATTCTGAAGTCGCCTGTTACCATGTATTATTCCTTGTGTCTGAATAAAGCTCGTAGTCTTACAGTTGAAGTCGATGCTTTGTTGTGTGAGTTCATTCTCTCTCCAGCACTTATACTGTACATTACATCTGAGCTGCCTGTCTGTGTTCTACTCACCAGCTTCTGTTCCTGTGTAGAGTGCCCCCTGACTTCCTGTCTGTCCATTATATACATCTCTGGTGCTCCCTCTAGTGGTTACTTAGTTGTAGTGTATTTACATTAACCCCTTGTGTATATACAGTGATGCATATCACGACAACTGGAAGCACAATTCTTGCCCTGCTCGGAGCTGCATGAGCACATGCTTATGAAATCAATTTGACACAAATATGCAGCTCTTAACTTAATGCCGTTTCTCCCAGAAGACGGTAGGTAAATACATCCTCCTAATCCCGCTCACCCTCCTCTTCATTCCTCTGAGTAGATTATCCTCTGCTTTGCTGCTTCAATTCCATCCTCTTCGCATGCTGCAAGTCAGTAACCATCGCATTCATGACTGAGTGCAGGTTGTCTGATCTTTTTAGTTAAAAACAAGGCCTTCTCCAAGCGCAGCATCTCTCCCTGCCAATTTCACCAGCTTTAAAGAAGCCACTAAACACTTCTGTGAACTCAGACAATCAGCAACTAACTGGAAGTAGTTGATGATCCCTTTGAATCGTGTTGCTGTGGGGTCCTTAGTTCCTATAGGCAAACTACTGTTTAGTTGCACATGTTTCAGGGAGGCTGTTAACTAGAGCTGTGAGGTAGAAAGACCCAGCTCTGGTATCAATTTAACATTACACACTGGGCAGCATGTTCCCAGTGTCAGCTCAGGTGGGATGAGCCGAGTGTCACCTACTGGCTGCACTGCCTTTTCCTGCCATCGTTTTTGACGTGATGAAAAAAGAAGTGAAGGGGTGGGTCCCATAATGTCAGAATACTGACAACTCAGGCGTTTGAAAGATTGGGGCACCCAATAAAAAAAGGAACAGGGGCGGGGAAGGAACATGTCAATATAGCACAAGTGGCTAGCACTGTGGCTTCACAGCGCCAGGGTCCCAGGTTCGATTCCCGGCTTGGGTCACTGTCTGTGCGGAGTCTGCACGTTCTCCCCGTGTGTGCATGGGTTTCCTCCGGGTGCTCCGGTTTCCTCCCACAGTCCAAAGATGTGCAGCTTAGGTGGATTGGCCATGCTAAATTGCCTTAGTGACCAAAAAGGTTAGTGGGGTTATTGGGTTACGGGGATAGGGTGGAAGTGAGGGTTTAAGTGGGTCGGTGCACACTCGATGGGCCGAATGGCCTCCTTCTGCACTGTATGTTCTACGTTCTACGTTCTACATAGCGGGGAAATCCCCCCCCCCCAGCGTAAAAGCTATTTCGCTTCTCCCCCTTGATTCGTCATTCCCTCAGCCTTCCTGGATGACGGAAAATCCCACCCTCACCCCCACCCATTTACACAATATGCTGACTCTGCACCTCTCACATGCACATGTGGACCCCCACCAAAATGGCATCAGTTGCAGGCAGTGGGGGAAGTGTGTGCATGCAGCATGCCTGTCATGTCGGGAACAAAAACACCAGTGGCGCCAAAACCCCTGCACTGTGGGGATAGTTTTTACAAGTATACCTTCTCCAGTACTAATTTACAAAGGACTTGTATTGGTCTGTGCTAGGTCTGTGGTGTGTTGCTGATGCATGGCATCAACGTATATACAGAGGGGATACAATCAAGAACCTTATAAATAAATGAATTACTTATACTTGTCACCGCTACTTCTGATTTTATTCATCATTTATTTCTTGATCCAACATAGGCCATTTTGCAAATTGCACAGCTAGCGGATCATTGCAATACAGACGCCATAAATCCATTTCTTTGAACTAAAATAATCCTGTTATTAAAGAGTCTTTGACAATTCCAAACCATATCAGAAAAAGTAACTGTCGACAATGATAAACTACTTAACAGCCGGTGCTGAAAAGGTCACCTTCAGAATAAATACAGGTTCAATAGCCAATATTAAAATCTCTGTTTGTTGCCAATGTAGAAACATCAAACAACCCAAGGTGGAGTGTCGTAACTAAGGTACCACAGTAGGTTACCTGAGATAGGAAACTGACAGTTCCAAATAAAGCTCTTTCCATTTTCTTGTTTGTTTTATACATCACATGGGTTCCACTTTCGATTAAGTTGCTATTAGACCCTGTCTCAAATTTAATCGGTGTACAGTAGAGGTTCCCCCAGATTTAGCATAATGAGGACATTTTTATTATTCAATACCTTGTTAAATGATAATGTGACCCAGAGACATATAAACTATTTATTGCAATTATTTGAAACTGTTATCTCCCATCTGTTGCTATGTGCATTCCTTTCTGGCTTCACAGAAGGGAGACTGAAAAGTGCTTGAGAACATGATTCGAAAATAATCATTTTATTTTACATGATCTGACTGAATGATCGAAAACAATTTTCAGAATGGGATTTAACCAATTGTCTATTTCTCCTACTATAATATCGGCATTCTGGGTGGAAATTCATTCAGTTCCTCTCCTACTGGCTGCATGCATTCGTAACTATACTTGGAAGTTCACGGTCAGTGATTCACGTTCATTATGAAGAGTATACAAAGCAAGACTTGTAATTCCGACAGCAAGTCAAGATTGATCGGCCCTTCTGCCAATCAAGGTTGCACATTGAAAAAACTTCCATTCCCTGAGGAATTTTGCAGTTTCCATGTCCAGTCCATCAGAGAACTCCATCGCAGTGGGTCAGTGTGGGGAAGACTAAACCGTACCCTTTTCACATCACTAACTGCCATCAAGGTCCGGTATGAATGAATTGGTGAAGAGATGAATGAATGAATGGGTAGGATGGTATTACGGGGAGGATGGTAGGGGAGTAGGGTGGCAGGTGGGTGAGGTGGCAGGTGGGTAGAATGGGCAAGGTGGGTAAGATGGGTAGGTGGGTGAGGTGGGTTGGGAAGTAGTCAGGCTGGTTCAGGAGTGTTTGTAAGTGTGACATTAAACCAGGGGCTGGTTTAGCACACAGCTGAATTGCTGGCTTGGAAAGCAGGCCAGCAGCACGGTTCAATTCCCGTAACAGCCTCCCCGAACAGGCGCCAGAATGTGGCGACTAGGGGCTTTTCACAGTAACTTCATTGAAGCCTACTTCTGACAATAAGCGATTTTCATTTCATTTCATTTCATGTAGAATGTCTAGTACACAAAGGGTTAATGTAATATCATAATTGACCACTAGATGGAACTGAGAACAGGCCTGTAAAAAGGACTGACGCTCAGGCTTCTGGGGGAGAGTGGGAGAGAGTGTAGGAGAGAGCAGAGTACAGTTTAAGGCAGAGTGCATGGACAAGTATTAGTATAGTGTAGATTGTAGTTTAATAGATTATTGCTTGCTATAGGAGTAAGTGTTTGAGTTGTATATTAAGTAGTGTAATGAATGTTAGCTTTGTTATTGAGCTTAGCTTGTGTGGTCTTTGTGAACACTACGACATCCATCCTGAGTATAAGAAACACAAAGAGCACCACAGTAAGGTTGGGGGCTAGTCAGTTCGGAGCAAGGGCAGTCAGATGGTGGGGGCTAGTCGGGTCTGTTTGTGGAGGTAGGAGGGATAGTTGGGTGGTCTAGGGTTAGCATAATCGGGAAGGGTAGTCTGGTCAGATTATTGTTGTGGGGGAGGTAGGGGGTGGGTAGTCAGGAGGTCGAGAAGGGATTTGGGAGGGGATGTCAGCCTGAATTGTCCAAAGGAAGTTTAAACTTCCTGGGAAATTCCCAGAGGAGTCATTGCATCGGGACTTCTGCAGGATCCCGATGTGCTTCTTGGGTAATATGTCCAGTCTTCAACCTTCTGGAGACTAGAAGATCTGGGCTATGAAATCAAAACTCATTCCAACATAAAGTGAGAAATACCTTGAACTTGGCTGCAATAATCAGAAAGTTAATACAATATGTAACAATAAACAAACTGCTCAATCTGGTACTTTACTAAAGAAACCATTCTTGGTTATCCTTCAAAATGGGTCATATCTCTGGGAGTTAACCTCTTGTAAACTCAAATTAACTTTCCTTGCAATATGAGAAAAGGGATTAGAACCAAATAACCTGAGCTCTAAACACGACAGAGAAATGTTCTAAAATGTTTCTGGTGCACTGCTCTGCTGGCCGAGTGGATAAAGGATCCACTTCAGATAATGTAGAGTATCCTAATGTCAATTCCTAATCTGCTCTCTATTAGCTGGTTTTTGATTGTATGATATAACAGACCTCAGTAATTCTGGGCTAAGCAACTAGAAATCCATAAGACATAGGAGCAGAATTAAGCCACTTGGCCCATCGAGTCTGCTCCGCCATTCAATCATGGCTGATATTTTTCTCATCTCCATTCACCTGCCTTCTCCCCATAAATCCTGATCGCCTTATTAGGCAAGAGCCTATCTATCTCTGTCTTAAAGACACTCAGTGATTTGGCCTCCACAGCCTTCTGCGGCAAAGATTTCCACAGATTAAAAATTCCATCCAGGGTTTTGTCACTAATTCATTTCCAATGACTCTAGCTGTGCGGACAGGGTGAGGACAGGATATCTACAACGTTTTCAAAAATTGAGTAACTGCTGACACTCACTATCTGGACCTGTGTGTGGAAACTGATCACCTCAGTGAGATTCTGCAGAGCTCCCACTGGATTTACAACCGTGACTGTGTAACGAGCTGCATTTCCAGAAAGGGAGGGAAAAGTGAAGGGGGAAAGAGAACAATTTCCAAAATTACCTCTGTTAAAAGTCAGATTAACTGAAGTTGAACTGAATCTGATCATAAAATGTTGTGAACAATGAGCAAAGTGAAATATACAAAACTAGTCTGCATATTTGAAAATATGCCTTTGTGGGCAGGCTGATTCTCTCTGAACGCATATTGCTTCTTTCAATTTTATACTCATGGACTATAGCTGAATAACCCAAAGCCAAATGCAGAAAACATTTCCTAAACCTATGGTTTAGCATTATGCGACTGATCAATAAGAGTGATACATTTTTACAACTCAGCCATAACATCTAATGAGCATTATACATGAATAGGAAATGGCCTGGAATCTATGTTTCAGCTTGGAAAAGCATCAAGCTGCTTCATTATTATTACATCTAAAGCTGAGCAGTCTTCAAGCATTCCAAAAATATATTAGTTTTTCAAGCTCAGATTATTATCTGTGCAGTGTTTGAGTTCAATTTGACTTCCCACAACCTAACAGATTCCAGGATCTGAAGAAATCCTCTCTTACAAAGGATGCATACACAAAACATGAAACCTTGTGAAAGCACATTCTTGTTTGCGGCAAAAAATTTAATGTTGGTGCTGTCACTATAGTACCCAGCAATCAGTTTAACAAGCTTGCACATCGATGTATGCAGTGAGTCTCTGAATTCTAATCAGGATTTTCCCTCTTGGTGTTGGGAAACCAATTTAAATATGTTCTTGGGGCTAATCCAGGTTGATTCTGGATCAGTAATTATTGTGCTCTCTGGTTGATTTAAAAACAATAAATGGTGTAATCTTTAAAATATTTTTCATTAGAATATTTAGTTTTAAAGAACTTGGGAGTTTTGATTTGAATCAAATAAATGGCAGTGTTGCTCAAATGAGAGGTGATAGAAAATGACATGTCACTTTTGAATTATTTCTGGCAACATTTAAAATTAATGTGATAAATTAAGTACAACAAGGACCTTTGTCAGATCCAATAGATTCAGGACAGAGATGTTTCTGATTCCCAAAAATGCATGACTATCATATAATCAGTCCCAACTCCAACACACAAATTGCGTTAATGCTAGGGGCGCTATTTGATCCGAAATTCAGGACTTGCAAATTCGGCAGCATTCTGTCGATGTGAATTGGAAACAATTCCCGTCAATGTTGCCGGTGGATTCGCTGGGGCTGCAATTTGAGTTAAAGAGCCCGACAAGCTGAGGCTGCTCATAATCTCTCCACTCACCACACTCTCATTCCAGCCACAGTGATGGCTCAGAGATGGGTGGCACGGTAGCACAGTGGTTAGCACTGTTGCTTCACAGCCCCAGGGTCCCAGGTTTGATTCCTGTCTGTGCGGAGTCTGCACATTCTCCCCGTGTCTGTGTGGGTTTCCTCCGGGTGCTCCGGTTTCCTCCCACAGTTCAAAGATGTGCAGGTTAAGTGAATTGGCCATGCTAAATTACCCTTAGCGTCCAAAAAATAAATGTTAGGTCGGGTTACTAGGTTACAGGGATCGGGTGGAGATGTGGGCTAAAGTAAGGTGCTCTTTCCAAGGGCTGCTGCAGACTCAATGGGCCGAATGGCCTCCTTCTGCACTGTAGATTCTATTTAAAAAACTTGTGCCCCCCCCCTCCCCCGCCCCGATTTTACGACTCGGAAGTGGACCCACTGCTTGATACCATTGGGGAGAGGAGGGACACCATCATCGCCAGGGTGGGCCACAGACTCAAGCCGGCCTTTCTGAATAATGCCTGGTAGGGGGTGGCAGAGGCAGCCAGTGCTGCCAGCATCACCAGAAGCAGCCAACTCATGAGCCTGAGGGGTGGGCTAGCTGATCGTGTCACTGGTGAGGCCTCTACTGTGAGAGGGGCAGTGTGCCGGGTGGGTTCCAAAGGCCACGGTACATGTGTCCTTTGGTTGGCATATGCTCTGCTATTCCCCTGCTTCGTCTGCAGTGGGGTGCGCTGCTGAAGAGTACACTGAGGAGTCCCAGGTGGGCTACTGGCTGAGCTTGTTCACGCCCATACTCTTGATAACACTGCTGTGGTCTGAAGGTTTCTGGGGGGTGGGGTGGGGGGCTGTGTCGATTCCCACATGACCAGAGGCTCTCTGAACATTTACAGGATAAAATGAACAGTCAGGTGTGAACAGCTAGGAGTCTGTAAAGTGAATCGTGGGGGGGATGGCGGGGGGTTTAAATCACATACTGCAACAATGGTGGTCTGAACCAGGCCACCCCTATCCTGAAGGTGACACTCTGGGTGGGATTCGAACATAGAACATAGGACATACAGTGCAGAAGGAGGCCATTTGGCCCATTTAGTCTGCACCGACCCACTTAAGCCCTCACTTCCACCGTATCCCCGTAACCCAATAACCCCATCTAACCTTTTTGGGCAATTTATCATGGCCAATCCACCTAACCTGCACGTCTTTGGACTGTGGGAGGAAACCTGAGCACCTGGAGAAAACCCACGCACACACGGGGAGAACGTGCAGACTCCGCACAGACAGTGACCCAGCGGGGAATCGAACCTGGGACCCTGGAACTGTGAAGCAACTGTGCTATCCACTTGTGCTACCGTGCTGCCCTTTCTCTCAGCCTGGGGCTGGGCCGGAGAATCCCTGCGACCGGCGTGAATCGCGCCACGTCGCCCCGACGCCGGCACACGATTCTTCACAGAGCGGAGAATCGGCGCCATTGGCGCTGGCGTGGTTGGCATGGCGCCGGTTGGGGGCCGCTCTACGCGGCCGGCCCGCTCTACGCGGCCGTCCCGCCGATTCTTTAAATGGGCTGAGCAGCCGTCGTAAAAGAGCAGGGTCCCGCCAGCGCCGTCCACACCTGCTATCAGCCGCCAGGAACTTGGCGTGGAAGGGTCGGGGGCCGGACTGCGGGAGGGGTGGGGGCCTCCGATGTGGCCTGGCCCCCGATCGGGGCCCACCGATTGGCGGGCCGGCCTCTCTGGTTGGGGGCCTCCTTCCTTCCGCGCCGGGCCCTGCAGTCCTGCACCATGTTGCGTCGGGACCGGTGCGTTGAAGGAAGCCACTGCGCATGCGCACGTTAGCGCCGGTGCCACTGCGCATGCGCAGATCCCGCGGCACCCATTTGACGCTGGGATCAGCCGCTGGAGCGGCGTGAACCACCCTGTAGGGGCCAGAATTGCTGATCCTGAGGCCGCATTGACGCCCTCGAGAGACACGATGGCATTTCCGACGGCATCAACACTTAGCCTCAGGATCACAGAATCCCCTGAGTGCATGGATTTGGCATCAAGTCATTCCCTGCTACGCCCTGCGGGTTCAGCAGCCACTCTGCCAGCAAGCCAGGAAGCTTTGATAGTTTTCTTGCCTTCTCGCCTCCCCTCAACAGCCATGGAGCCCAGGACCTGCTCGTACATATTTGCACCAATTCATGCCCGCGTGACGCCCGCGTTGTCATGATATGCAGACACACAGATAATGATATACAGATAAGCAGCTAATGGACACAGAGAACAGGACATGACCAATAAGCAGGCAGGATACTCAGGGGTGGTATCTGACTATAAAAGACACGAGGCACTCACACTCCGCCTCTTTCCACTGATGAACATCTAGAGAATCAGTCCCGGGTGTTGTTACAACCTCACACCTCCACTACGTGGCTAAGAGCTAGTCTGGTTCTGTCAGACAGAGTAACCACACTTAAGTTAACAGAGTGTCGAACTCACAGAGACCTGTGCTAACTGTGCTATTATTTCAATAAATCTGGTTGAACTAACTTCAAGGTCTGGAGTATCTTTCTGATCTAAGCTGCATCCAGTTGCAGCCAGTGTTAGAACAGTGCACCTAACACGACATGATACCAGGAGACTACTAATTTAATGTGGCTTACCTCAGTCCATTCCGTGACGACCAGCAAATGTATCCCGGCACCATGGAGAAGATTCAGGCTCCTCACAAGCTCAGGACCTCCAGCAATCTCATTGCCAATTGGCGGATATTCAAGCAAAAGTTTCTGCTGTACATCGAAGCCTCAGACCTCGAGGGTGCGCCTGATGCAAGAAAGATCGTGCTTCTCCTTTCAACAGCGGGTGATCAAGCCATCTAACTCTTCAACTCGTTTAACTTCACCGACGGCCAGGACAAGACAAAGTTCCAGACCATCCTGGACAAGTTCGATCATCACTGTGAAGTGGACACCAATGAAATCTTCGAGCGCTACATATTCAAACAACGTCGTCAAGGTAAAGATGAATCTTTCAATGCCTTTGTAACTAGCCTCCGCCTGCTAGCGCTGTCCTGCAACTTTGGTGATATTGCTGACTCCATGATCAGAGACCAAATCACGTTTGGAATTCACTCTGATCCTCAGAGAGCAGCTCTTAAAAATCAAGCATATGACCCTGCCAGTCGCGATTGGAACATGTACAGTGCATGAGCACGCAAAAAATTCCCAATACAAATCGGCTGAAAATTAGAAACTTGCCTCCCACGAGGCAGTGATTGTGCAGGCCATCTCCCGGATGCAGCGCCTCAGCATTGAAGACAGCGGCCATCTTGCGCGCTTTTCCTGGAGCCCCACGCATTCGCGATGCGAACGGGTTAACAAAGCGGCCGACACCCACACTTCCCACGTCTGCTGACCGCACTGCGCATGTGCGACGATGTACACCGCGTCACGACGCCGACGTTATGAGGTGCCCGAACTGTGGCAACGCCCACTTAAAGGGACACTGCCCTGCAAGAGGTAGGCGATGTTTAAACTGCGGGAAGCCTGGTCACTATGCAGCCTTGTGCAGGTCTGCACCACCAGTCAGAGGCCAGCGCTCCCAGTTCCGACGACGGCGGGTCCAGAATGTGCAACGACGATTACAGGATTCTGATCCTGGCAGTGCAACGGATCAAAGGCCGAGTGTCCGGAGTCCGCCTACCGAGCGGGCATCATTACCACACGTGAACATGCCACACCTAACTCATCTCGCATTCAGTCCATCCTCGCTGTGGATTCGGAGGACGAATGGCGTGCGGTGATGCAGGTCAACTGCTGCTCCATACTGTTCAAGCTGGACACAGGTGCTTCTGCCAACCTCCTCTCAGAGGCAGACTTCAAACGCATCAAGAAGCCCCCCCGTGGTCCTTCCAGCAGCCTGCCAACTGTAATGCCATCACGGCACTGGGGTGCTGCCATCTACTAGTCTCCAACCGGAGTACCAATGCATGACTAAGGTTTGAAATTGTCAGGCCCGACAGGACATCCCTACTGGGCACGCATGCCTGCAAAAAGCTAAACATGGTGCACTGGGTTTATTCAACGACATCCTCAAACGTGGATCTGCAAGCTGGCATTATCCTCGCTCAATATCCAGATGTGTTTGACAGGATGGGCACTTTGCCGTATTGGTACAAGATCCTACTGTGACCTGATGCCAAGCCAGTGGTCCATGCACCACCCCGGGTCCTGGCTCCGCTGAAGGAGCGCCTGAAGGAACAGCTCAAGGAGCTGCAGCAGCAGGGGATCAAAGAACAAACAAAAGAACAAAGAAATGTACAGCACAGGAACAGGCCCTTCGGCCCTCCAAGCCCGTGCCGACCATGCTGCCCGACTAAACTACAATCTTCCACACTTCCTGGGTCCGTATCCCTCTATTCCCATCCTATTCATGTATTTGTCAAGATGCCCCTTAAATGTCACTATCGTCCCTGCTTCCACCACCTCCTCCGGTAGCGAGTTCCAGGCACCCACTACCCTCTGCGTAAAAAACTTGCCTCGTACATCTACTCTAAACTTTGCCCCTCTCACCGTAAACCTATGCCCCCTAGTAATTGACCCCTCTACCCCGGGGAAAAGCCTCTGACTATCCACTCTGTCTATGCCCCTCATAATTTTGTAGACCTCTATCAGGTCGCCCCTCACCCTCCTTCGTTCCAGTGAGAACAAACCGAGTTTATTCAACCGCTCCTCATAGCTAATGCCCTCCATACCAGGAAACATTCTGGTAAATCTCTTCTGCGCCCTCTCTAAAGCCTCCACATCCTTCTGGTAGTGTGGCGACCAGAATTGAACACTATACTCCAAGTGTGGCCTAACTAAGGTTCTATACAGCTGCAACATGACTTGCCAATTCTTATACTCAATGCCCCGGCCAATGAAGGCAAGCATGCCTTATGCCTTCTTGACTACCTTCTCCACCTGTGTTGCCCCTTTCAGTGACCTATGGACCTGTACTCCGAGATCTCTTTGACATTTAATTTCCAGGGTAACTGAACCGACTGACTGGGTCAGCTCGATGGCGGTTAAAAAACCCTCTGGAGACCTGCACATCTGCATTGATCCCAAGGATCTCAACCAGAATATAATGCATAAACACTACCCCATCCCGAAGTGGGAGGAACTCACCAGTGAGATGGCTCATGCACGGTTTTTCACAAAGTTAGATACGTCACATGGATTCTGGCAAATCCAGCTGGATGAGTCCAGCAGAAGGCTCTGCACCTTCAACACACCGTTTGGCAGGTACTGTTATAACCATATGCCGTTCAGCATAGTCTCGGCATTGGAGATATTTCATTGCATCATGGGGCAGATGATGGACGGCATCGAAGGGGTTCGTGGAAACGTGGGTGACGTCATCATGTGGTCCATGACCCCTGAGGAGCATGTTACCTGTCTCCAGCAGGTATTCCGCCGTGTCCATGCCAATGGCGTGAAGCTGAACAGGGCCAAATGTTGCTTTGGCATGATGACACTCAAGTTCCTAGGAGACCAGATCTCTCAGCAGGGCGTGTGTCCCGACACAGACAAGGTCAAGGCCATCGCAGCCATGAAGGTCCTGGAAGACAAGAAGGCGGTATTGCGCTTGCTGGGCATGGTCAATTTTCTGGGCAAGTTCATCCCAAACATGGCCTCACACACCTCGGCCCCTATAAAACCTAGTGAAGAAGTCCACTGCCTTCGAGTGGAAGGCGGCCGATCAGGCAGAGTTTTTGGAGCTGAAAGCCAAGCTCACCACTGCACCCGTATTGGCATTTTTCGACCCAGACAGGGAAACAAAAATCTCGACAGATGCGAGCCAGGATGGCATCGGTGTGGTCCATGCTGCAACGCGATGACACTTCCTCCTGGGCACCAGTTGCCTACACATCAAGGGCAATGGCGCCCACCGAACAAAGGTCTGCACAAATCGAGAAGGACTGCCTGGGCCTTCTCACTGGCATTCTCAAGTTTCACGACTATGTCTACAGCCTGCCGACATTCACAGTCGAGACGGATCACAGGCCCCTGGTCCACATTATCCACAAGGACCTTAATGACATGATGCCTCGGTTGCAGCGCATCCTCCTCAAACTCAGAATGTACTACTTTGACCAGGTCTACACGCCTGGCAAGGAACTCATCATTGCCGATACACTGTCCTGCTCCATCACCGTGCCTAGTGAACAACTGAACGTCATCCGGCAAATTGAGTCACAGGTTGAGTCACAGGTGCAGCTGTGCGCTAGCACCCTCCCGGCATCTGGGGTGAAATTCTCCGGAAACGGCACGATGTCCGCCGACTGGCGCCCAAAACGGCGCAAATCAGATGGGCATCGCGCATCTTTGGGGGCCGAGCCCCAACATTGAGGGGCTAGGTCGGCGCCAGATGAATTTCCGCCCCGCCAGCTAGCGGAAAAGGCCTTTGGTGCCCTGCCAGCTGGCACGGAAATGACATATCCAGGCGGCGCATGCGCAGGAGCGTCAGCGGCCGCTGACGGCATTCCCGCGCATGCGCAGTGGAGGGAGTCTCTTCCGCCTCCGCCATGGTGGAGATCGTGGCGGAGGCGGAAGGGAAAGAGTGCCCCCACGGCACAGGCCCGCCCGCGGATCGGTGGGCCCCGATCGCGTGCCAGGCCACCGTGGGGGCACCCCCCGGGGCCAGATCGCCCCGCGCCCCCACCAGGAC
Organism: Scyliorhinus torazame; assembly: GCF_047496885.1. Classification (NCBI taxonomy): domain Eukaryota; kingdom Metazoa; phylum Chordata; class Chondrichthyes; order Carcharhiniformes; family Scyliorhinidae; genus Scyliorhinus; species Scyliorhinus torazame. The sequence goes on along the minus strand of NC_092715.1, from coordinate 221,229,056 downwards.
CCCTGGCGGGACAGGCATTACACCGGCGGGACAGGCATTTTAGCGGCGGGACTTCGGCCCATCCGGGCCGGAGAATTCAGCGGGGGGGCCCGCCAACCGGCGCGGCGCGATACCCGCCCCCGCTGAATCTCCAGTGCCGGAGACATAGAACATAGAACATAGAACAATACAGCGCAGTACAGGCCCTTCGGCCCACGATGTTGCACTGAAACAAAAGCCATCTAACCTACACTATACCATTATCATCCATATGTTTATCCAATAATCTTTTAAATGCCCTCAATGTTGGCGAGTTCACTACAGTAGCAGGTAGGGCATTCCACGGCCTCACTACTCTTTGCGTAAAGAACCTACCTCTGACCTCTGTCCTATATCTATTACCCCTCAGTTTAAAGTTATGTCCCCTCGTGCCAGCCATTTCCATCCGCGGGAGAAGGCTCTCACTGTCCACCCTATCCAACCCCCTAATCATTTTGTATGCCTCTATTAAGTCTCCTCTTAACCTTCTTCTCTCCAACGAAAACAACCTCAAGTCCATCAGCCTTTCCTCATAAGATTTTCCCTCCATACCAGGCAACATCCTGGTAAATCTCCTCTGCACCAAATCTGCTCCAAAGCCTCCACATCCTTCCTATAATGCGGTGACCAGAACTGTACGCAATACTCCAAATGCGGCCGTACCAGAGTTCTGTACAGCTGCAACATGACCTCCTGACTCCGGAACTCAATCCCTCTACCAATAAGGCCAACACTCCATAGGCCTTCTTCACCACCCTATCAACCTGGGTGGCAACTTTCAGGGATCTATGTACATGGACACCTAGATCCCTCTGCTCATCCACACTTTCAAGAACTTTTCCATTAGCCAAATATTCCACATTCCTGTTATTCCTTCCAAAGTGAATCACCTCACACTTCTCTACATTAAACTCCATTTGCCACCTCTCAGCCCAGCTCTGCAGCTTATCCATATCCCTCTGTAACCTGCTACTTCCTTCCACACTATCGACAACACCACCGACTTTAGTATCGTCTGCAAATTTACTCACCCACCCTTCTGCGCCTTCCTCTAGGTCATTGATAAAAATGACAAACAGCAACGGCCCCAGAACAGATCCTTGTGGTACTCCACTTGTGACTGAACTCCATTCTGAACATTTCCCATCAACCACCACCCTCTGTCTTCTTTCAGCTAGCCAATTTCTGATCCACATCTCTAAATCACCCTCAATCCCCAGCCTCCGTATTTTCTGCAATAGCCTACCGTGGGGAACCTTATCAAACGCAACCTTCGGCAACCGGCGGGGGCGGGATTCACGCCAGCCCCCGGAGATTCTCCGACCCGGCAGGGGGTCGGAGAATCGCGCCCCTGATGAGAATGTGATTCGTATCCGTTAGGAGACAGCCAAACACCCCCTCTTACAGCGTGTTATGCAACACCTAGCCAATGACTGGCAAAAAGGGCAGTGCCCTCAATTTTTCCATGTAAAGGATGACCTGACGGTGGTTGATGGTACCCTCCTCAAACTGGACCGGATTGTTATTCCACACAGTCTCCAGAGCATGGTGCTCCATCAAATCCATGAGGGCCACCTGGGTGTGGGAAAGTGCAGGCACAGAGCCAGGCAGGCTGTCTACTGGCCCGGGATCAGCCAGGACATCGCGAACATGGTCCTCAACTGTGCGACCTGTCAACGCTTCCAGCCAGCGCAGAGTAAGGAGACACTTCAGCAGCAGGAAATCGAAACCTCTCCGTGGTCCAATGTTGGCATCGACCTCTTTCATGCAAATGGTCGTGATTACGTGTTAATCATTGATTACTTTTCCAATTACCCTGAAGTCGTGAAGCTCTCAGACCTCACATCTCGGACCGTCATCAAGGCCTCTAAGGTGACGTTCTCCAGGCAGCATATCCCACTCACTGTCATGAGTGACAATTGTCATAATATACACCAGTACGCACACACTGATGGACACACAGCAAGACCAATCAACATACACAACACCGCAGCCAATCACCAGTTAGAGCACACGCACTATAAAGACAGGGGGCATCAGAATTCCTGCTCATTCGGGATGCAGCCTTCAACAAGGACAGAGCTTACAGCTTACATCACAGGTCCTCACCATGTGCTGAGTCCATAGACTGGTTCGGACAGGCATAGGTCTTTAGTTTAATCTAACATCGTGTTAACCCACAGTGAAAGTATGTTCAACAGTTTCTAACTTAATAAAATAGTGTTGCACTATTTTAAGTGTTGGTGGCCTGTATGTGTTCCATGGATCCAGAGCACCCAACACATCATGATACCAGGAGTTGAGGGATATTAGAACTTCTTAGACCTACCTGCAAGTGATCTGCCTTCCACCAGCATACAGTCATCCTACAAAATGGACAGCGTCCGCCCGCCGCCGCCGCTCCGCATCACCGGTAACCTGGGGGCCAACTGGAAGATATTCAAACAACGCTTCCAGCTATACCTGGAAGCCACAGACCGGGAAGATGCCTCGGACACCAAGAAGGTCGGCCTCTTCCTATCCACGGCCAGGGAACATGCCATCCACATTTTCAATTCTCTCACCTTTGCTGGTGATGAAGATAAATCAAAATTCAAGACGGTTCTCCTCAAGTTTGACACTCACTGCAACATAGAGGTGGATGAAAGTTTCGAGCGCTATGTATTCCAACAGCGTTTGCAGGGTAAGGATGAATCTTTCCAGTCCTTTCTCACCCACCTCCGCATCTTTGCACAGTCCTGTAATTATGGGCCCATCTCTGACTCCATGATACGCGACCAGATCATTTTCCGTGTTCAGTCAGACCCCCTACGCCAGCAGCTCCTCAAGGTAAAGCAGCTCACCCTAGCGACCGCCATCGAGACCTGCGTGCTACACGAACACGCCACTAGTTGGTATTCCCACATCCAAGCGGCTGAAACGGCGCAGCAAGGTCCCCACGAGGCAGAACAGGTCCAAGCAATCGAGCAACTCCAGGGCCTCAGCCTGGATGAGGGCGGCCATTACGTGCGCTTTTCGTGGACTCCCGCGCTTGTTCGCACCGAACGAGGGGATGGCGACGTCGACGAACGTACTGTGCAGGCGCGCACCGCGTATGGCCGCACCGCGCATGCGCGGAGGCACAGCGAATGTACTGACGCTACAACGTGCGGCACCTGTGGCTCCGCCCATTTAAAGCGGCAATACCCTGCCAAATCCTGACAATGCCTGAGATGTGGCAAACCTGGACACTATGCTGCTTTATGCAGATCAGCTCAGCCTGCCAATTCGTATCGCTCCAGCCAGCCTTGCAGGAATGTTCTGGCCATTCAACCCACGGTCACCGAGTCCGATGCGGACCTACTAATCGATATTGACACCGAGGACCCGAAGACACCTTTTCAAATCGGTATTGTTACAAAAAACAGGGTGTCCCCGAAGCAAAAAAATCCAGCCTTTATCGGTATACAGCATCGATCCAGACGATGAGTGGTGTGCCACCCTTACGGTCAACCGGTCCCAAATACGATTCCGCCTGGACACTGGTGACTCCTCCAATCTCATTCCAAAGCCTTCGTGTCAAACCAGCCATCCTCCCATCAGCCTGCCAGCTATTAGATTATAATGGCAATGCCATTGCTGCCAGCGGCTCGTGTCAGCTCGAATTGATGCACAAGTCACGCAAAGCCATCCTTCCCTTTCAAATCGTGGGCTCCTCTAAAGCCTCCCTGCTTGGCGTGCAGGCATGCAAGCTGTTGAACCTAGTTCAGAGAGTTCACTCTCTCCTGCTGTCGCGTCTGCCTTTCAGGACACCGACATTAGGGCGCAGCTCGACGCCATTACCAACCAGTACCACGATGTCTTCGAGGGCATGGGCCCGCTCCCGTACACGATTTTATTAAAACCGAATGCCACGCCTGTGGTGCACGCACCTCGCAGGGTCCCAGCTGCAGGACCTCCAGAACCAAGGAGTGATTTCCAAAGTCACGGAACCGACCGACTGGGTCAGTTCCATGGTGTGTGTAAAAAAGCCTTCCGGCGAATTGAGAATTTGCATTGATCCCAAGGATCTAAATCGCAATATCATGAGGGAGCATTATTCAATTCCCAAGCGCGAAGAGCTCACATGTGAGATGGCTCGCGCCAAACTCTTCACCAAACTCGACGCCTCAAAAGGATTCTGGCAAATCCAGCTCGATAAATCCAGCAGGAAACTTTGCACATTTAATACCCCCTTTGGCACAGATATTATTACAACAGGATTCCGTTCGGGATCATATCTGCATCAGAAGTATTCCATAGGATTATGGAACAAATGATGGAAGGCATTGAAGGTGTTCGCGTCTGTGTCGATGACATAATCATTTGGTCCACCACCCCGCAGGAGCATGTTAGTCACCTCCAGCGCGTATTCAGACGTATACATGAGCATGGCTTCCGCCTCAACAGGGCTAAATGCTCTTTTGGTCAGACGGAACTCATTCCTCGGGGATCACATCTCCCAATTGGGTGTGCAGCCGGATGCAGAAAAGGTAGCTGCCATCACAGCTATGAAAACACCAGAGGACAAGAAGGCGGTCCTCCGATTTCTAGGCATGGTCAATTTTTTAGGGAAATTTATCCCTAACCTCGCCTCTCATACCACAGCTCTCAGGAACCTGGTCAGGAAGACGACAGACTTCCAATGGCTCCCTGCCCACCAGCGCGAATGGAGAGAACTCAAAGCAAAACTGACCACGGCCCCGGTCTTAGCTTTCTTTGATCCAGCAAAAGAGACCAAAACTTTGACCGATGCCAGTCAATCCGGCATTGGGGCAGTGCTCCTTCAACATGATGAGGCCTCATCATGGGCCCCCGTTGCATATGCATCACGTGCGATGACCCCCTATCTGCTACGTGCAGATAGAAAAGGAGTGCCTGGGCCTTCTGACCAGTGTGGTTAAGTTTCACGATTATGTCTACGGACTTATTCACCGTCGAGACCGACCATCGCCTGCTGGTCAATATCATACAGAAAGACTTGAATGATATGATGCCTTGCCTCCAGCGTATTCTTCTCAAGCTCCGGCGATATGACTTCCAGCTGGTATACACCCCAGGCAAAGACCTTATCATTGCTGACGCTGTCTCCAGGGCAGTCAACACTCCATGTGACCCAGCGGGATTTGTCTGCCAGGTTTACGCCCATGTGGCATTCGCGATCTCCAATCTACCTGCCTCGGATGAACGCCTCGTCCAAATTCGCCGCGAGACGGCGGCTGACCCCTTGCGACAGTGTGTCATGCGCCACCTAACGGACGGGTGGCTCAAGGGCCAATGCCCTCAGTTCTATAATATCAGAGATGATCTGGCGGTAGTAGACGGGGTTCTTCTAAAACTGGACCGAATTGTCATCCCGCATAGCATGCGCCAACTTATCCTGGAACAACTAAACGAGGGCCACCTTGGCATGGAAAAGTGCCGCTGACGGGCCCGAGAGGCAGTGTACTGACCCGGCATTAATGAGGACATAGCCAACACAGTGCTCAACTGCCCCATCTGTCAGCGCTTCCAGCCGGCCCAACCACGTGAGACCCTTCAGCCCCATGAGTTGGTCACGTCACCATGGACCAAGGTGGGCATCGACCTGTTCCATGCGCTGGGTAGAGACTATGTCCGGATCGTGGACTACTTTTCGAATTAGCCAGAGGTGATACGGTTGCATGACATCACCTCGTCTGCCGTCATTCATGCATGTAAAGAAACATTTGCTCGACACGGCATCCCGCTCACAGTTATGTCGGACAATGGCCCCTGCTTTGCCAGCCAGGAGTGGTCCAACTTTGCCAGGCAGTACAATTTTGCCCATGTGACATCCAGTCCCCTGTACCCCCAATCCAATGGCAAAACGGAGAAGGGAGTACATGTAGTCAAACGGCTCCTATGCAAGGCTGCCGATGCTGGGTCCAATTTCCACCTTGCCTTGCTGGCCTATCACTCCGCCCCGCTGTCCACTGGCCTGTCGCCAGCCCAGTTACTCATGGGTCGTACCCTGAGGATGACTGTGCCGTCCATCCATGTTCCAGACCTCAACCCCGTTCCGGTCCTTCGCCGGATGCAGCTGTCTCGTGCACAGCACAATGACTCCCGTGCAGCTGATCTCCCTGCTCTGGTTCCAGATGACAACGTCCGCATCCATCTTCCGGATGGGGGCTGGTCTGCGACCGCTGTTGTCCATCGGCAGCTGCTCACCCCCCCCCCCCCCTCGTTCCTGGCTCGTCTACCGGATGGCTCAATTCTGAGCCGCAATCGACGTGCCCTTCGTCTTGTTCCACGCTCTCCACGTCATCCTCCACTGTCGCCTCGCCCTCCTGCTGTCTCTGCCACGGACTATGCAGAGCTCCCTGACACTCTGCCTCCCCCTGACTCTGACGCAGTCCAGCCCGCTCCTGAACCGGCGGCTCTCGACCCACCCTTGAGGCGGTCAACCAGAATTTGTCGCCCACCTCAGAGACTTAATTTATGAACTTTGCGGACTTATAGACTTTCTGAATTGTTTCGTTGCTTTGTTTGATCGTTTCCCTGGTTTGTATATAGTGTTGATCTCGTTATTCTTGTTGCATACTGCTTCTCTGCACCAGGCACCTTCCCATGTAAATAACTTAGTTCTAAAGCACGTTGTCCTGTAATTATGTCTTCGCACCCCACACGTAGTTAGGAACATTCTCGCCATACATTATTTATTGCCACACACATACATTATTTTATAAAAGGGTACACCAGGATATCATGGTGCAGATACACACACACTGATGGACACACAGCAAGACCAATCAACACACACAACACCATAACCAATCACCAGTTAGAGCACACTCACTATAAAGACAGGGGGCATCAGAGTTCCCGCTCATTCGGGATGCAGCCTCCTACAAGGACAGAGCTTACAGCACAGGTCCTCACCATCTGCTGAGTACATAGACTGTATCGGACAGGCATCGGTCTTTAGTTTAATCTAACATCATGTTAACACACAGTGAAAGTATGTTCAACAGTTTCTAACTTAATAAAATAGTGTTGCACTATTTTAAGTGTTAGTGGCCTGTATGTGTTCCACGGATCCAGAACACCCAACACATCAACAATGGCCCGTGCTTCAGCAGCCATGAATGGTCTCTGTTTGCCCAGTCAGATCAGTTCAAACACGTCACTTCCAGCCCACACTATCTGCAGTCAAACGGAAAAGTTGAGAAAGGGGTGCACATAGTGAAGCAGCTCATCTGCTAGGCTGCGGATTCTGCTTTTGACATGTACCTCGCGCTGCTTGCGTACAGGGCGACCCCACTGTCCACTGGCATGTCGCCGGCTCAACTCCTGATGAACAGGGACCTGCGGACGCCACTTCCAGCCATACACGTGCCCAACCTGGATCACCTCCCGGTGCTGCAGAAGGTGCAGCAACTCCAAGACCGGCAAAAACACGGCTATGATGCTCATGCCACCGATTTGCCCGTGTTACCCCCGTCAGACACTGTTTGGGTCAAGATCCCTGATGCAGGCTGGTCAGCTCCAGCTGTCGTTGTTCGAGAGGCTGCCCCCCGCTCGTATGCTGTGCGTCTGGCTGATGGTTCTGTTGTGTGACGAAACAGACGGGCACTGCGCAGTTTCCTGCCCGCAACCACATTCTTCTCCATTTTCCTTCTGTCGTTTTGCCACCTCCTGATACCTCGACTCATGAGGCCACCAGTCAGGCTTCAATCCCACCCATCAGGGCGCTGTCCCCACCACCACCTCTCCGGCAGTCAACCAGGATCACACGTAATCCACAGAGACTGGATTTATGAACATTTGTTCTGTTTGCTATGTTCTGTGTTGTCGTATTAGCAGCTGTTTTCACATGTACATATGTTCACATCCACTGCATGTATATATGTTAATATTGGCCTATTCTTGTAAATACGTTCACATATGTCACCCAAACATTAAAAAAGGGGAGATGTCATGATATGCAGACACACACATAATGATATACATGATCATGTCAGGAGCAGCACGGTAGCATTGTGGATAGCACAATTGCTTCACAGCTCCAGGGTCCCAGGTTCTATTCCGGCTTGGGTCACTGTCTGTGCAGAGTCTGCACATCCTCCCCGTGTGTGCGTGGGTTTCCTCCGGGTGCTCCGGTTTCCTCCCACAGTCCAAAGATGTGCAGGTTAGGTGGATTGGCCATGATAAATTGCCCTTAGTGTCCAAAATTGCCCTTAGTGTTGGGTGGGGTTCCTGGGTTATGGGGATAGGGGGGAGGTGTTGCCCTTGGGTGGGGTGCTCTTTCCAAGAGCTGGTGCAGACTCGATGGGCTGAATGGCCTCCTTCTGCACTGTAAATTCTATGATAATCTATGAAAAACAGACAAGCAGCTAATGGACACAGAGAACAGAACATGACCAATTAGCAGGCAGGACACTCCCAGGTGGGATCTTACTATAAAAGCCACGAGGGACTCACACTCTGCCTCTTTCCACTGATGAACATCTAGAGAGTCAGTTAAGGGTGTTGTTGCAATCTCACACCTCCACCATGTGGCTAAGAGCTAGTCTGGTTCAGTCAGACAGTAACCACATTTAAGTTTGCAGAGAGTCGAACTCACAGAGAACTGTGCTAACTGTGCTATTAGTTCAATAAACCTGATTGAACTTACTGCAAGGTCTGGAGTATCTTTCTGATCTAAGCCGCATCCAGATGCAGCCAGTGCTAGGCCAGTGTTCCTAACACCACACACGTGAGAGTGGTGGAGGTGGAGCACACTGTCTCCAACCCGCTCGTGACATTTAAATCCACGCAAATAACGGTTTTGCATGTGCCCGCCGGCAAGGGGCCCAAAAGTCATTAACCCTGCCAGCGGGGGGCTGGAGTATGGCATCGTAATACGCACCGGATGTAAATCGGGATATTTGGATTCCCCGTAATTATCCACCCGATAGCAGTTCTACCTGCCGGCATCAGGAGGCAGCGAATCCAGTCCAAAGTTGCGGTATTGAATGGTATCTCTGTATAATCAGAGCCACTGGAGGAGCACCCAGAAGTGAAATTTGGAATTATGGGGAGCAAAGGGATTTGAGTTTCCACGTATGCAAGCTCTCCTCCAAAGATTTACCGAAAAGATTAATCAGAATCACAGTGCTGGATTAACCTAATCCTGTTCATTAAATTTCAGACAACTTCTTAAATTGATGCTGCCTGCCGTTTTAAATAAATTATGTGTGCTGCCAGCACTGCCTGTGCTGTTCATTTGTTGCATCAGTATCAGCAAGGCACAGGATACTTTCAATGGCTAGCAATAAATAAACACAGTTTGCACCTCTTAAGTGGTACTGTAATAAGTAGAAGGTGCTTTCCCAAAATCAAGACTGCTGTAACTCAGGCTGAGACAGTGAAGCCTGAAACCAGCCTCTCCTGAAACAGATCTGTTTGAGGTATCATCCAAGCCCAGTGGCGGTCTCCTCAATTGAAGTTCAGCAGCCTTCCAACCACCCATGCTGCCACCATTGAAGAAACAGCTTGTAAGGACACTAAATTAGCTGGAGGTGCGTAAAAACAAGCAGTAAGGGATGCATAAGGATGGTCGGAATTTAGTTTTGTAAATATTATGTGACAAATGAGTTTAATGAATCAGATTACTCTGTGCATTTTCTGGTGATTGCATATTATATTGTCAGACACAGGGAGCGGGTAAGAACTGTGGAACTGTTGTTGAATGGGGACTATTTATTTTTTGATCACACAGAGACTGAGGAGAAAGTGACTGTTCATGTTCATAGAATCCTTACAATGCAAAAGGAGGCCATTTGGCCCATCAGGTCTGTACTGACCCTCTGAAAGAGTACTAGGCCTATCCCCCTGCCCTATCCCCACCTAACCCGCACATCTTTAGACAAAGGGAAATTTTTGCATGGCAAATCGACCTAACCTGCATATCTTTGGACTGAGGGAGGAAACAGGAGCACCCGGAGGAAACCCACGCAGACACGGGGAGAATGTGCAAACTCCACACAGACAGTCACCCAAGGCTGGAATTGAACCCGGGTCCCTGACGATGTGAGGCACAGTGGTTAGCCGCCAAAGTCATGTTGTGGCTTTCTTTCCTCTTTGCCTTTCACCACTGCATGGTACAATGTCTCCTCCCCCTGTATGGTGTTGTATATTTCTTCCTTCTCCTCTTCCTCCCACTCATGTTCCTGCTGCGTAGGTTCTCACTTGTGTCATGTGAGAGTACCTTTAAGAAATGGATGGTTAAGCAATGTACCTTTAAGAAATGGAGCTGATCATATTACTAAAGTGATGTCAGAGGGTGGAGGGGGGAGCTGAGCTCACTTCTGCTTTTTGAGTTTCAGTTTGAGAACGCAGCTGGGAGAGTCTGTGTGTTTTGCTGTGAGCTGCGTGAAGAAACACAGAGCTGGTCTGTTGATTTCTGCAATCCAAAGACTATAAATATGTTGAATGTAACCTAATGTGCTCCTATTTTTGAAGGTTTTAAGTCTTTTGGATGTTCAAAGGAACAGTTTGAAGGATTATTTAGTGTTGTCGTCTTTTGGCGTTATCTTTGAAGTAATGGATGTTAAGATATTCAATGTTTGTTTTAAAAAGGTTAACTTGAGTTCATAGAGTAAACATTGTTTTGTTTTAAAAACACTTGTCCATTTATGCTGTATCACACCTATAGAGTGTGCCATGTGCTCCCCACACCACAATCTATTAAAAGTTGTGGGTCAGTTGAACTCCATGCTACACTTTGGGGTTCTCTAAACTCTGACCAATAACAATTGGGGGCTCGTCCTGGATAAAAGCCTATCTATTGGATTGGTTTAGTGAACTTAAAGACAGTGAGGGGTGAGCATATAGTGTGGTTGCTTTTAGTTTACTTGGGGAGTGTGTTGTGGACAATGGCTCTTTCAGAGGATCAGAAGTTTTTGGGGGTGGACACGGTAACACGCAGCACCTGACGGACAGAGACTAAAAGCAGACTGTTAGATTTGGCAAAAACATTACAGTTAACATTGCCTGGCGAAATGCGAAAAGATGAGGTACTTACCGCGGTAGCTGAGCATTTACATTTGCCTGAGATACATTCTGACTCATTAGAAATGGCAAAGCTCAGTTGCAGATTAAGCAACTTGAACATGAAAAAGAATTAAAGCAGCTTGAATATGCAATGAGAGAAAAAGAAAGAATAGCCCTAGCAGAACAAAAAGAAAGAGAAAAGGAGAAGAAAGAAACAAAGGAAGAGATAGAGAGGAAAGGGAAAAAGAGAGAGAGTTTGAACTTCTTAAAATGGCTATGAAACATGAAAATCAGTTAAAATTGGCAGACGCAAAGGAAAACGTACAGTTGGATGAGATTGATGTGGATAGTGAGACAGAGCATCATAGTCGAAGACGTGGTGGGGATCTAATTAAATATGTCCATGCATTGCCAAGGTTTGACGAGAAGGAGGTAGAAGCCTTTTTCATTTCATTTGAGAAGGTAGCTAAACAAATGAAATGGCCACAGGACATGTAGGTATTACTGATTCAAACAAAACTGGTAGGTAGAGCCAGTGAAGTGTTTGCATCACTACCGCAGGAGGTATCTGAAACGTATGAAGAGGTGAAAAAATCCATCTTAGGTGCATATGAGGAAGTGCCGGAAGCTTACAGCCAAAGATTTAGAAATTTAAGGAAAGAATTTGGTCAAACATACATGGAGTTTGAAAGGCTCAGAGTAATTTTGATGGGTGGATAAGGGCTTCGAAAATAGACCAAATGTATGAAGCTCTCAGAGAAACTATACTTTTGAAGGAGTTTAAAAATTCAATTCCTGACCTAGTGAGAAGAGCAGAGTTAGAGCAGAGCAGGATTAAAACTGTGAGATTAGCATCAGAAATGGCAGATGATTATGAATTAGTTCACAAATCAAGGCTTGGTTTACGACAGTCCAAAGAAGTGCAGGTTAGGTGGAATGGCCATGCTAAATTTCCCTTATTGTCCAAAATTGCCCTTTGTGTTGGGTGGGTTACTGGGTTATGGGGATAGGGTGAAGGTGTGCGGTTGAGTAGGGTGCTCTTTCTAAGAGCTGGTGCAGACTCGATGGGCTGAATGGCCTCCTTCTGCACTGTGAATTCTATGAATTCTATCCATCAGTTTCAGCCGGTGAGGGATAGAAACTGGGGACATGAGAAATACTCAAGTGGTAAAGGTAAAGGTGATCTGATGGGAGATAATAAAGAGAGTGTGCCTCAGATTTTTTTTAAAAATCCAGGAGGGTGGAAGAGAAATGAAAAGTTTCAAATGTTTTCATTGTAATAAACTAGGGCATGTAAAGTCACAGTGTTGGTTGTTGAAGAAAAGCACTGGGAAGGCTGATGTGGTAAAACAGGATAAGGCAGTGGGGTTTGTTAGAATGGTAAAGGAAAGCCCAAGGGAAGTGAAGGAGGTGCAAAAGATTGTACAGCCTGATCAAGAGGTGATTGATAAGAAGGTGCCAGATCTCTTTAAAGAATTTACTTGCGTGGGTAAAGTTTACTCATATGTATCAGGAGGAGCAGGTAAAGAAGTCACAATTTTAAGAGATACGGGAGCTAGTCAATCTTTAATGGTAAGAGATGAGGAATTTTGTAGTTTGGGAAGAATGTTGCCAGAAAAGGTGGTAATATGTGGAATTCAGGGTAAGAGGAGTAGCGTTCCATTATATAAGGTACGGTTGGAAAGTCCAGTGAAGAGTGGTGAAGTGGTAGTAGGAGTAATAGAGAAGCTATCTTGTCCAGGAATACAGTTTAACTTGGGTAATGATATAGCTGGATTGCAAGTGGGAGTGATGCCTACTGTAGTTGATAAGCCAGTGGAAAATCAGACAACTGAAGCGTTGAAGGACGAATATCCTGGGATTTTTCTGGATTGTGTCGTAACAAGGTCGCAAAGTCACAGGTTAAGACAAAAGGAGAAATGCCGAGGCCAAGAGGAATGGATGGATCGTGCAGAGAGTTTCTTGTTCAAAGAGACTGTCAATCGAGAAGGATTTTGGTTGGAGGAAGAAGAACGGGAAAAAAAATGGACTATATTATTATACCTGTTTGCGTGTGTTTTTTTTGAACCGGTAAAGTGTTTTTACTGTGTGCATTTCTTAATTGATGGTGCAAAGGTGAAAAATGAAACCACCTTGAAGTTGATGGGTTTTTTTTTTCTTGGGGGGAGATGTCATGTGAGAGTACCTTTAAGAAATGGATGTTTAAGCAATGTACCTTTAAGAAATGGAACTGATCATATTACTGAAGTGATATCAGAGGGTGGGGGGAGCTGAGCTCACTTCTGCTTTTTGAGTTTCAGTTTGAGAACACAGCTGGGAGTGTCTGTGTGTTTTGCTGTGAGCTGGTCTGTTGATTTCTGCAATCCAAAGACTATAAATATATTGAATGTAACCTAATGTGCTCCTATTTTTTAAGGTTTGAAGTCTTTTGGATGTTTAAAGGAACAGTTTGAAGGATTATTTAGTGTTTTAGTCTTTTGGGGTTATCTTTGAAATAATGGGTGTTAAGATATTCAATGTTTGTTTTAAAAAGGTTAACTTGAGTTCATAGAATGAACATTGTTTTGTTTTAAAAAACACTTGTCTATTTATGCTGTATCACACCTGGAGAGTACGCCGTGTGCTCCCCACACCACAATCTATTAAAAGTTGTGGGTCAGTTGAACTCTATGCTACACTTTGGGGTTCTCTAAACTCTGACCCATAACACTTGGTATATAAAACATAGAACAATACAGCGCAGTACAGGCCCTTCGGCCCACGATGTTGCACCGAAACAAAAGCCATCTAACCTACACTATGCCATTATCATCCATATGTTTATCCAATAAACTTTTAAATGCCCTCAATGTTGGCGAGTTCACTACTGTAGCAGGTAGGACATTCCACGGCCTCACTACTCTTTGCATAAAGAACCTACCTCTGACCTCTGTCCTATATCTATTACCCCTCAGTTTAAAGCTATGTCCCCTCGTGCCAGCCATTTCCATCCGCGGGAGAAGGCTCTCACTGTCCACCCTATCCAACCCCCTAATCATTTTGTATGCCTCTATTAAGTCTCCTCTTAACCTTCTTCTCTCCAACGAAAACAACCTCAAGTCCATCAGCCTTTCCTCATAAGATTTTCCCTCCATACCAGGCAACATCCTGGTAAATCTCCTCTGCACCCACTCCAAAGCCTCCACGTCCTTCCTATAATGCGGTGACCAGAACTGTACGCAATACTCCAAATGCGGCCGTGCCAGAGTTCTGTACAGCTGCAACATGACCTCCCGACTCCGGAACTCAATCCCTCTACCAATAAAGGCCAACACTCCATAGGCCTTCTTCACAACCCTATCAACCTGGGTGGCAACTTTCAGGGATCTATGTACATGGACACCTAGATCCCTCTGCTCATCCACACTTTCAAGAACTTTACCATTAGCCAAATATTCCGCATTCCTGTTATTCCTTCCAAAGTGAATCACCTCACACTTCTCTACATTAAACTCCATTTGCCACCTCTCAGCCCAGCTCTGCAGCTTATCTATATCCCTCTGTAACCTGCTACATCCTTCCACACTGTCGACAACACCACCGACTTTAGTATCGTCTGCAAATTTACTCACCCACCCTTCTGCGCCTTCCTCTGGGTCATTGATAAAAATGACAAACAGCAACGGCCCCAGAACAGATCCTTGTGGTACTCCACTTGTGACTGTACTCCATTCTGAACATTTCCCATCAACCACCACCCTCTGTCTTCTTTCAGCTAGCCAATTTCTGATCCACATCTCTAAATCACCCTCAATCCCCAGCCTCCGTATTTTCTGCAATAGCCTACCGTGGGGAACCTTATCAAACGCTTTGCTGAAATCCATATACACCACATCAACTGCTCTACCCTCATCTACCTGTTCAGTCACCTTCTCAAAGAACTCAATAAGGTTTGTGAGGCATGACCTACCCTTCACAAAGCCATGCTGACTATCCCTGATCATATTATTCCTATCTAGATGATTATAAATCTTGTCTCTTATAATCCCCTCCAAGACTTTACCCACTACAGACGTGAGGCTCACCGGTCTATAGTTGCCGGGGTTGTCTCTGCTCCCCTTTTTGAACAAAGGGACCACATTTGCTGTCCTCCAGTCCTATGGTACTATTCCTGTAGCCAATGATGACATAAAAATCAAAGCCAAAGGTCCAGCAATCTCTTCCCTGGCCTCCCAGAGAATCCTAGGATAAATCCCATCAGGTCCCGGGGACTTATCTATTTTAAGCCTGTCCAGAATTGCCAACACCGCTTCCCTACGTACCTCAATGCCATCTATTCTATTAGCCTGGGGCTCAGCATTCTCCTCCACAACATTATCTTTTTCCTGAGTGAATACTGACGAAAAATATTCATTTAGTATCTTGCCTATCTCTTCAGACTCCACACACAATTTCCCATCCCTGTCCTTGACTGGTCCTACTCTTTCCCTAGTCATTCGCTTATTCCTGACATACCTGTAGAAAGCTTTTGGGTTTTCCTTGATCCTTCCTGCCAAATACTTCTCATGTCCCCTCCTTGCTCGTCTTAGCTCTCTCTTTAGATCCTTCCTCGCTACCTTGTAACTATCTTGCCCCAACTGAAACTTCACACCTCATCTTCACATAGGCCTCCTTCTTCCTCTTAACAAGAGATTCCACTTCCTTGGTAAACCACGGTTCCCTCGCTCGACGCCTTTTTCCCTGCCTGACCGGTACATACTTATCAAGAACACGCAGTAGCTGATCCTTGAACAAGCCCCACTTATCCAGTGTGCCCAACACTTGCAGCCTACTTCTCCACCTTATCCCCCCCAAGTCACGTCTAATGGCATCATAATTGCCCTTCCCCCAGCTATAACTCTTGCCCTGCGGAGTATACTTATCCCTTTCCATCATTAACGTAAACGTCACCGAATTGTGGTCACTGTCCCCAAAGTGCTCTCCTACCTCGAAATACAACACCTGGCCTGGTTCATTACCCAAAACCAAATCCAACGTGGCCTCGCCTCTTGTTTACCTGTCAACATATTGTTTCAGGAAAACCTCCTGCACACACTGTACAAAAAACGTGTTGAATGTTGCTCATATGGGGTAAGAGCTGTTCACTCACGCAGCATGCAGCATAATACAACAACACTTGGCCCCCATTCAGCTGAAAATGTCACTGCTCCTTCGGAGCAGTTGAGAGAGTGAAAGTGTTACATGAGGGCATTGAAAATGGGAGCAAAATCAATTCATGTAGCTATTTGTGTTGTCTGTGCAGTGTTCATCACTGAATTTGGTATAGAATGCCACAGGAATTGCACAGGTCATCACTTCAATTCTGCCTGGCCCCTGGGAATTAATATGTCTGCATTGCAGTGTCTACATGATCAACGTTTCCCCCATTGTGTCCTAAAATGTTCCTTGTGGCAGTATGGCTTTCATTCTAGGCCTATTGTACACAGACTTGCTAGTTTCATATTGGAATCATGTGCCATGTCATGAGTGGATAGCTCTTATTAAATTGTCATCAACCATTGACCTGCCACAGAATGAAGGAATCGTGACTTATGCCAGGGCTATGGACTTTCACCTGCATGATACGCTGCTGACCATCAAACACAAGTTGCAAACTGATGGAGTCAAATTCCTTTTAGTTCATGAGGCACACAAAATTTGTGCATGCACCCATTGGTACTTGCATCTGTAAAAAACTTGCTAAATTCTGGTCTGTTCTGTGTTTCTCTTTTAATGCCTATCCTGCTGGTTGGTTTTAAAATCACAGAGTTTTGGTATTGAACTGAATTACCACCTCACCCCCCACTCACCCCCTCCCCGGCTGCAAACTGCTCTGTGGGCCGATCTGGCAAGTTACTCTCCGATCAAGTATGCTCCGCGACATAGCCCGTGATGTAATATTGATGGATTTGGCAAGTAGTCAAATCAGCTTGTTTGAAATCCGGGCCTTGGACAGATCCTCGTTTGGGATGGTGGAGTTTTTCAGAAACTTCTGGAACAGGAGAAGCAACCACTCTTTTGTTAATTCTGTGGAAGATCCAGGTATGAAGCAGCTTTAAGGAACTCTCTTTCAGCTCTCTGCAAGGTGATTTAAGAGACTCCTAGCCAGACCTGTGGGAGACATTCCTAGTTAAAAGACTGCCAGCTACTCAGTCTTTAAGCAGGAGTGCCTTCCACAGACAAATGAAGGGAACTACTGGTTTGAAAGGCTGCGATCAGATTCGCCCACCAGGTCTGTATCAGTTTAATCCTCTGTCTGAATGGTTGGGCAAAGTCCAATCTGAGAACTCTCTTCACAATACACCCAGAACCTCTGCACAGAGACCAGACAAGCAGTTGAGAGGCAGAGTGAATGTAGAATATACTGTAAACTCTGTGGTGGAGAACTCCAGTAATATCTCAGGGAGACTGAGAGTCCATCTGGTGGTCGCATGATAGAATTGTACAGATCTGAATCTCCTGTGTGAAGACGACTCCCCAGAGGAAGACCTGCAGTCTGGGAGTTCTAATGGATGGTAGTCCTTTAAAAATCAGAAGATGGTTTGCAACACCTCGCATTCTGAAGAGATCACTGCCTACAAGGACCTCAACCTCAACAGCAAAGATCCTCAAATCTCTCATACCCTTTTAATCCTTGTTATTTTTAATCTTTTCCCTACCCCCTACCGTATGTGTGTCTTGTGTGTATCTGGGTGGTGGGCGGGATGGGGTGTTGGGAATAGTTAGACAAGTAGACCATTGTTCCATTATTTCCATTATCTATTAATCTTTCACTGTTGTTGTAAATAAACAGTTTTTTAAA
Source organism: Scyliorhinus torazame (assembly GCF_047496885.1). Taxonomy (NCBI): domain Eukaryota; kingdom Metazoa; phylum Chordata; class Chondrichthyes; order Carcharhiniformes; family Scyliorhinidae; genus Scyliorhinus; species Scyliorhinus torazame. The sequence continues at coordinate 221,211,202 of NC_092715.1, read as the reverse complement.
TGGTTCACTTATAAATATGGTGCCTATAACTCATTGGAGCTGTCAAGGGTTAAATATCTCAGGAAAATACACAAATTATTGGTTAATTCAATGATGTTGGGACTTTGGGGTCTGTGGGGCAGGAAGTGACTGTGCACTCACCCAGACTGCCGTAACACAGCACGGAGAAGCCTGCAATAAATGTAAATGTTTTGCGTTTGCTCCACTTGCTTCTTTCTGGCAAGGGGGAACAAGATGAATATCTCTCTCTGCATTTGGAGAGCAACAGTGAACATAGAACATAGAACATACAGTACTGAAGGAGTCCATTTGTCCCATAAGGTCTGCACCGACCCACCTAAGCCCTCACTTCCACCCTATCCCCGTAACCCACTAACCCCTCCTCACCTTTTTCTGGACACTAAGGGCAATTTTAGCCTTTCCAACCACCTAACCTGCATGTCTTTGGACTGTGGGAGGAAAGTGGAGCATCAGGAGGAAACACACGCAGACACGGGGAGAACATGCAGACTCCGCACAGACAGTGACCCAGCGGGGAATCGAACCTGGGACTGTGGCACTGTGAAGCCACAGTGCTATCCACTTGTGCTACCCTGCTGCCCACAGTGATAAACCTAATGCAGCAATGCATGCACAATTGAAAGGGAAAAATGCAGGGAGTGAAGCTAACTGGATTTCTCTTCAAAATCTCTTTTTGTGCTGTCCAGTTCTGTTATTCTATGATTACTAAGCTGTTTATATGAGAATGTGGGTTCACACTATCCATGTATTTCAATGTATCATGATTTCTGTGAGATCGGCGCCTGATGGGTTTAACATAGTTTCCTTTTCTGATAGGTTTTTAGAGCAAACCACTGTTTGCTGTATTCAGACTGAATTGTGGAGCTTGATGCCTGAATTTTGCAGAGATTTGCGAACTCAGTAATAAAGAATCATTTAAATGGAATTATGTTGTATGATTTAACTGAACACTCGGGCATCATGATCTTGTTCAAGACGAGATCTGATTCTACATCTGTTGCAACTGGCATCTCAGTCCAACAATTTATGACTGCAGCAAAATTTAGTCACAAGCTCTTTGTGATGAAATCTCAAATATTGCTCCTTGCTGAAGTTGAGATAAGGAGATAAGAGAATTGCTCCTGTTACAACACCTCACCCTGGGCGAGTGCACGGTCATTTCCAGCCCCACAGGCACGGGAGTTCCAACATAAGTGAATTCACCAATAATTCATATAAATGTTTGGAGATCTTTGGCCCTCAACTGCTCCAAAGGCTTACAGGCAGCAGATTTGTGAGTAAAACACAAAAGAACTGTTCATTTACTTTTTAAAATAAATTTAAAGTACCCAATTCTTCCTTTTTCCAATTAAGGAGCAATTTAGCGTGGCCAATCCACCTAACCTGCACATCTTTTTGGGTTGTGTGGGTGATACCTATGCAGACACGGGGAGAATGTGCAAACTCCATACGGACAGTGACCCTGGGCCGGGATCAAACCCGGGTCCTAGATGATGTGAGGCAGCAGTGAAAAACTGTTCATTCACAAGAGAAGAGATAAACAAGTAATAGCGATAATGAAACAACAGTCTGCTAATCGAATTATTTCTTTCCGTCCCACCCACTACCGATACACACAAAAGACAGACACATAGTGGGGTAGGGAAGGATTTAATTATTGGAGGAATTATATGAATATAAGAGATGAGTATATTTACTGCTGAGGTTGTCGTCTTTGTAGTCGGCTATCCTCTTGTGAGTGTTGAAACCACCAGGTGGTTTGGATCTTCTAACTGGAACATTCAGGCTGGATTCTCAGGCTGTGGGATCCCTTCTCGGGTGGAACTTCAACTTGTGTTGATCTGAGCCTTACCAAGGAAGATGCACTTCAGGTCCATTCAGTTTCTTATCTGTTCTCGGCTTCAGCAGACTAACCAACAGCTTGTCTCAGTTAAACGGAGTATCAGAGCAGCAGCTTTCATGAGCCTTCGAGCAAACTGGTAACCTTACAGGGAGAGGATTTCAGGAAAGGTCCCCCCCCCCCACCCCCTCATGCCCCCCCAGCTCTGTCTTCAGGCTTTAAATACTCAGTAGCTGGATAGAGAGAAAAAGCTAGCTGCTTCTTTTACCTGGAGTGAGGCCCAGCTGAGATATCCAAGAGAGAGCTCACAGCTGAACTCAGACCAAACTGAAACCCACACAGACATAGTCACACAGCAAGGAACCTTCGGGAACAATCCGGATCTATTCATATTCCAGGATTTCAATGGAGCCGATTGGCTGCTAGCCAAGTCCATCAAAATGTGACATCACTGGACCATGCCGAAACACATTGCACTGGGAGGGGGGTGGGGGTGCTCTTGGACCAGACAATGGCGGGCCCCAAGGACCTGCAGCACTAGATGACCTAGTGTCATCTTGAGCCCACTCCAGTTGCCCCTCTATCCCATGGAGTCACCCAGGGCCCTACGGGCATCCTGACAGAGGAGGAAGCACTGGATCCCATCCCGGGGTCCTCCACCAAGGAGATTCATGCCAACTCCAGCTCTTCTGATTCCCCCCTCCTGGCACTGGTGCATTTCAGGGGCAGTGGGCAGAAGAGGTGGCAATGCAACAACAGTAACACACATAAGTCGGCCAGGGCGCTCACAGTCCAGGCCTGTCGAAGACATCACAGGCTACAAGGCGCGGAAGGAAGCAGGTCACCTTCACCTCTGATGTACATTCTGGGGAGACACCTAGATGTAACATGAAGCCATGGAAGATTAAGAAGTTATAGGAGCACAGATTGGGCACTGGTGAGGTCAGTAATCATCATTATGGAATGGATAATTGTCACTTGAAATGTTCACCATTAAAATATTTTACACCTCAAACATTCTACACCTCTGTCATTTAACACTTTCCAACAGGGTGGGTCATTCTCCATCTGGACATGGGTCCTCCTCAGGTCCCCCAGGATACGTCACCAGTGAGGGCCCATGAAACCCACAGTGATGGATATCTTGGAATGCCAACCCTATCACTCACTGGATACAGACTTGACCCCATCCCGCTGTTGTGTTTGTTCCTTTGTACTTTACAAAGGAACTCACCAAACACTTTGACATGTCCAAACCAGAATCCTTTGTTGAGTCTCATGTGGTAAAATAGCAATCTGATACAGAGCACGTTACCATGGAGTCTGCAAACTACTCCTCTGGAACTTACACCTCGCACTGACCATTCACATGTACGTCTTATTACCCTCTTAATCTTGTTCTGAAGATGGCCGGATGTGTCTCCCTTTATATCCTGGTCACAGGTCACATGACCTTGGTCTAGCGACTGCATGGTGTGCCTGTACTGCCACATGTTGGTTGGCGGTTGCACACCATCCAACTATGATATAGCCCATAGGCATATCACACATGTCCTTCCTCACAAAATATTAGGATAATTTTTCTTACAGATAACATTGAACATTACATTTTATACATTCATTATATATAAAGCTGGTACAGTGGGCAAGTTTTTCTAAAGTGGCCATTTACATGCTGTGCTGGACAAGCGTCCATTTCCTTTTAGCAGATCTCATTCTGTTGAGTTGTTGCCCATCTCGTCAGAGCCTGGTTTGCTTGCCGGCTTCTTGTTTCCCTTGCGCTTTGCCCTGTGACTTTGAAAGTCCTGTGTTCAAGACTGCCATATTTGCGTTACCAGTCACTTTGTCTTTTGTTTCCTTGCATGCTATTACTTGCTATCTGCGACTGCTTTTGATACTGGATGGCTGGTGGCATTAGGTAGTTCTTCTCCTCTTTTTCTTTCAAGTTTTGGGACATGGTGATGTATTTTGGTGTGCCTCTTGGTTTTGTTTTTTTTCTATGTAGCAGCCTCTGGCTGTCGTTATGTGCTGAGTTGTTTGCAGAGGTTTAGGCATCGCATCATTTCGAGGTGGTGTGACCATGCCCACTTGCCCACTTCTGTGTCCTCACCAACATGCTGGATCACTTCAGTTTCTATTGCCGACAAGGAGGATGGGACCGGGGTTGGAGGTTTCAACTCTCCTTGGTGTGCAGGAGCATCGGTGACTTGATCGTCATCAGTGCAGATAACTATAGTTTCTGGCTTAACCGAATCAAGCACTGGGTCTTCTTGATCCAACTCACAAATGTGCGAGTGGTCCGTGGAACTGCATAATGATCAGTCATTAGGTCGTCCTCAGAGTCAGTGTCAGAGTCACCCACTATTTCAATCTTCTTGGGCGAAATTCTCCGTAATCGGCGCGATGTCCGCAGACCGGCGCCAAAAATGGCGCAAATCAGTCCGGCATCGGGCCGCCCCAAAGGTGTGGAATCCTCCGCATCTTGAGCAGCCGGGCCCTAACCTTGAGGGGCTAGGCCCGCGCCGGACTGATTTATGCCCCGCCAGCTGGCGGGAAAGGCCTTTGGTGCCCCGCCAGCTGGCGCGGGAATTACATTGCCAGGCAGCGCATGCACGGGAGCGTTAGCGGCTGCTCAACGCATCCCCGCGCATGCGCAGTGGAGGGAGTCTCTTCCGCCTCCGCCATAGTGGAGACCATGGCAAAGGCGGAAGGAAAAGAATGCCCCCACGGCACAGGCCCGCCCGCAGATCAGTGGGCCCCGATCGCTGGCCAGGCCACCGTGGGGGCACCCCCCGGGGCCAGATCGCCCCGCGCCCCCCCAGGACTCTGGTGCCCGCACGCGCCGCCTTGTCCCGCTGGTAAGAGAGGTGGTTTAATCCACGCCGGCGGACAGGCATTCTAGCAGCGGGACTACATCTGGGCTGGAGAATCGCTGGGGGGGCCCGCCAACCGGTGCGGCGTGATTCCCGCCCCCGCCGAATATCCGGTGCTGGAGAATTCGGCAACCAGCGGGGGCGGGATTCACGCCAGCCCCCGGCGATTCTCCGACCCGGCGGGGAGTCGGAGAATCTCGCCCCTAGTCGCCATAATCAGCATCTTCATCTATGTCCTCCCACTCGTCATCAGTGTCGTCGCCTGCTGGGAGTATATTACTGGGGCTGTTTCAAGAACTTTGAACGGGTCACCACATACCTCCGAGGCCAGTTTTTCCAAGGTTGGGACGACTTATTGAGTCTCTTGTTCAATCAATAGCTGATTTTCGGTTGTATCAGCAGCTTCAATTTCTACATGCGCCATCTCCAAACTCCCGCTCTCCACAGAGTCCAACATGGTCCGGGCGTCCCCCGTGACCACCTCGTCATTGCTTGCAGACCACCAGAGCAGCGCCGCTGGAGCCTCATCTGTGCTGCTGGAGTAGAGATGCACAAGCAGCTCATTGTGTTCTTCATCCATCTCACCTTCATCATCGTCAGTAACATGAAGCAGATAATCATAGTAATCGGCCTCAGATTCAGCATCATCGTCAGTCTTTTCACCTGAAAAATATAACTTTTTATATTCTATGGGTGGCATGGCAACACTGTTGCTTCAGAGCGCCAGGTCCCAGGTTCGATTCCCAGCTTCGGTCTCTGTCTATGTGGAGTCTGTACGTTCTCCATGTGTCTGCATGGGTTTCCTCCGGATGCTCTAGCTTCCTCCCACAAGTCCCAAAAGACGTGCTGGTAGGTAATTTGGACATTCTGAATCTCCCAAACTGGCGCTGGAATGTGGCAACTTGGGACATTTCACAGTAATGTAATTGCAGTGTCAATATAAGCCATCATGTGACAATAAAGATCATTATTATCAATAAAGATCATTATTATTACTTTGCAAGCGGAATTACTTGTTTTCGAAATAGAGCGCCAAGTTCAAAATCAGCCTTTTGTTTGGCCGCCATAGCTTGGCTTAAAATTCCACCCTGTGGAACTTCAGTGGGACTGAAGAAGTTGAAGAACGATTCATTGGATCTGGTTCTTGTCGCTGTTCTTGGAGTGCTTCGACCCCTGCTACTTTGGTTTTGTGTCAATTGTTCCCACTGTTACATTTTTGCCCTCCCTCCAGTCGATTGTGTTTCAATTGTTCTCACTGATACATTTTTGCCCTCCCTCCAGTCGATTGTGCCGCCTCGGAAACTGTTTGGCGCCTGGTGCAAATCCCATTTTGGAGCATTCCCGCTACTCTCGCGACCTAGCGGGACTGACGTCGGGCACTAGAGAATCTTCGCCAGTGTTTAAACAAGAGGCAACAAGAATAATATCCGGACTGAACAATTGCAGACATTACCAGAACATGGCCCCAGATTTTCAATTTCTCCTATCTTCGAACATTTCTTCATACTTCCCAGTTTCTTCACTGCTCACACACGCTTTGTTTATTTGACGTCTTAATGCTTCCGCCTATTATTTGACTTCTGAAGGAGGGTTCACCCCAGGAACTTACTTGTTCTCTCCGCTGATGTTACCTATATCTCTTTATGTACATCCACCATTTGCTTTCATCAGTTCGGGATTGGATGCCATTAAGTGGGCTGTTCCAGGTATTTCTGAAAAAACTACAGGACGATATGTTGTTATTGGAAGATATACCTACGAACCCTGTCTCCTACTCAGGATCTTCAATTGGAGAGATAAAACTGGAGTGCCCCTTGGTGCCAGTATCATGTTTTTATTAATATTGATTCTTCACACATATCAGTACTGGAGGGATGGGGGGGAGTGGGGATTGTTTGCTGCCAACTTCAGTCTGGATTGATTTCTGTAGGATGATGTTGAGAAGGAACAAAAGACGCTTTGCTGTTAAAAATGATAAAGTCCACAAAGGTCATGCACTCATGTGTTCTGATGAGTTAGGCTACTCATCAAGATAACCATGAAGTTTTCTGGTTAAAACCAGCAGTATTCCTACGCACACTTGAGAATATCTTAAGCTTATTTAAACAAGGCCTGAAAAGAATTTCCGATATTCTTGTGAAGTGAGAAAGACCACTTCATCTAAATAAAACATAAACTACCTGTGATGATTGCTCAGTGGTCTGGTTCAGATTATCGAATAAGTTATTTACATTACACACCTGCCTGGGGTTAAAAAAAAGGTTTTCTCAAGCTGCATTGTAGATTCTGGATGATCAAATCAACATGTCCCCTGACATCGACCATCACCAACCTTTAAGAAACAGACACTAAATTCTATTCTAATTTGCCGGCACTGTAGGAAATTCCTTGACTCAGCTTAGTAAATTTTCACAGTGCTGACCTAAGATTAGCATTTCACTGACATGGGAAGAGATTCATATGCATTGCATGACACCAAGCTTTGCAAGTCGGTTGCCCCAGAACTAATAGATCTCTTAGGGCACTTCTTAGGAGCTGGTTTAGCACAGTGGGCTAAACAGCTGGCTTGTATTGCAGTACAAGGCCAGCAGCGCGGGTTCAATTCCCATACCAGCCTCCCCGAACAGGTGTCGGAATGTGGCGACTGGGGGCTTTTCACTGTAACTTCATTGAAGCCTACTTGTGACAATAAGTTATTATTATTCTTATATTGGGTCCTGAATCTGGAACAATTCAACCTGGAATACAGCAAACATGACTTCTGGCTGCTAAAGCAATTGGACCTGGTTGTGGATGTCCCTATACATGCCCAAAATGTGAATATGCTACATACCATGATCGAGCTGTTGCGAAAGAACATTTATGTTCCTTTAAAAGGACATAGTGAAGTAAATTGCTTCCAGGCATGGATGGCCTGGTAGGCCTTCCTTTTGGAGTGGTGCAAGCTTGGGAGAATGAATAAAGTCACACAGAGTAAGACAAGCTGCTAGAAAAGTGTGAAGGATAAGGAGCAAGGATCACAGCTGGAGGGCATACACACCGTGACTCTTTAGCGAGTGTAAGAATCCTCATGTTGGAACCTTGCTTTCCCTGTTTAAATCTTGCTTTCCCTGTCTAATTCTCTGTTCTGCTGGTTCCTATAGTATCCTCGTCTTTATTTTTAAACAAGAATTGGACTTGTCCTCATGGCATCCAGAAGCTTGGCTTGGTCTGCATCCAGATAGCAAGGAGCTAATCTTCGAGCTGCAATCCTCCTGGCTTGACTGAGAGTGAGTGCTGGGTTACCGTTTAAATGCAGCTCCTCCTCAGATGCCTGGGAACTCAGACTCAGCGTGATTCACATGGGTGGTCATTTTGTGCACAAAGTATGGGTGGTTGAGATCTGGATCGCGCCCATCCACCTGGCAGGAAGAAACGAGCGAATACCATCCTAAATGACACTTCGTCATTTTTTGGATGAATAATGCGCAATGTATGCGGTCAGATTGGAAGAGGAGATAGCATTACAGTGGTGAATCATAGGGAGCTTCAGTTTTAAATGGCAGTGAAATAGAATTGTTTTGCCTTTGCAATAGAGAGAATTCTTCACTGCAAGCAGCAAATACTATGGTAGCAGTCTCGAGAAACATTGGAATTTGTGGTTTTATGTAATCATAGAATCCTAGAATTCTGGAAGAGATTTGGTACATCGAGTCTGCTCCGAAGCTATGAAAGAGTACATTACCTTGGCCTGCTCCCCTGTCACGTAATGCACAGTGTGCCAATTGATTTATAATGACTCAAATTTAATTTGTGTTGCATGATAGTCTGGAATTTTTAGTTGCCTTAGCATTCGAGTTGTGTGATCTTGCCCATTTTCTTTGAAAATAATCAATATGCGCCTTGAATTATTGTAACGGTCCAGAAAATATGGAGGGCAGTGGTTCCAGCAATTATACTAGGCTGGTTCTCAAACTGGAGTTTCACTGCTGTCCTTTTCCTGCCCTCTCCTTTCCCGTCCCTAAGTTAATGTCAGTATTGTTCACATTGCTCTTGAGAAGGTGGTGGTGAGCTGCCTTACTGGAACTGCTGCAGTCCTGTCGCGAAGACATTTCCACAATGCTGTTAGGGAGGAGGGTCTAAAGGTTTGTCTAAGTTACTCAGGAGATACAACATCTGTCTCATTACTTCCTGTTTTCTCACCAATCAAGCCCCAAACACTCCTTCCAGGTGAAACATGATTCCATGATTTATTTCTGCTTCATTCAATTTAATATGCTGTATTTGCTGCTCACAATACTGCCTCTTCTACTTTTGGTAGATCAAAATCAGATTGAGTGTCTGCTTTGCAGAACACCTCCATTCACTCCATCTGCGACAGTGGGGAGCGGGAGGGGGTGGTGATGAGGGTGCCCCGTGTGCAGTGGCCCTGGTTCACCATTGGGCAGCTTGTCCTGCCAGCTCATGCTCCAAACCCGGGTCTTCCTGGAAACCATCCTCGTCGTCCTTGGCATGCCATTCTTCTTCCTCGAGCATGTTGTCCTGCTGCTGCACAATGTTGTGAAGGATGCAGCAGGCCACCATGACGCTTGAGGCCCTCTTGGAGCTATATTCGAGAGACCCACCAGAGACGTCCAATCATCACAAGTACATAGAGCATAGAACTGTACAGCACAGTACAGGCCCTTCGGCCCACGATGTTGTGCCGAACTAGTCGGAAATCAAGATCAAATCAACCTACTCCCAATCATTCTAGTGCACTCCATATGCCTATCCAATAACTGCTTGAAAGTTCCTAAAGCGTCTGACTCCACTACCATAGCTGGGAGTGCGTTCCACGCCCCAACCACTCTCTGAGTAAAGAACCTACCTCTGACATCCCTCCTATATCTTCCACCATGAACCTTAAAGTTATGCCCCCTTGTAACAGCTACATCCACCTGAGGAAAAAGTCGCTGAACATCCACTCTATCTATCCCTCTCATCATCTTATACACCTCAATTAAGTCACCTCTCATACTCCTTCGCTCCAATGAGAAAAGCCCTAGCTCCCTCAACCTTTCCTCATAAGACCCACCCACCAATCCAGGCAGCATCCTGGTAAATCTCCTTTGCACCCTTTCCAATGCTTCCACATCCTTCCTATAATGAGGTGACCAGAACTGCACACAATACTCCAAATGTGGTCTAACCAAGGTTTTGTACAGTTGCAGCATAACATCACGCTCTTAAACTCAATCCCCCGGTTAATAAATGCCCATAAATTAGAGGGTTTCATAACGGCTCCATCCACTTGTGTGGCAACTTTCAGAGATCTATGGACATGAACTCCGAGATCTCTCTGCTCCTCCACATTCTTCAGAACCCTGCCGTTAACACTGTAATCCGCATTCAAACTTGTCCTACCATAATGAATCACCTCACACTTATCAGGGTTAAACTCCATCTGCCACTTTTCAGCCCAGCTCTGCATCCTATCAATGTCTCTTTGCAGCATACAACAGTCCTCCACATTATCCACCACTCCACCAATCTTGGTGTCATCAGCAAATTTACTGACCCAACCTTCAACTCCATCATCCAAGTCATTGATAAAAATCACAAATAGCAGAAGATCCAGCACCGACCCCTGTGGTACACCGCTGGTGACTGGGCTCCAGGATGAAAATTTACCATCTACCACCACCCTCTGTCTTTTATGTGATAGCCAGTTACTGATCCAATCGGCCAAATTTCCCTCTATCCCATGTCTCCTTACTTTCTGCATGAGCCTGACCATGGGGCACCTTATCAAACGCCTTACTAAAATCCATGTATATGACATCAACAAGAACAAACAAAGAACAAAGAAATGTACAGCACAGGAACAGGCCCTTCGGCCCTCCAAGCCCGTGCCGACCATGCTACCCGACTAAACTACAATCTTCTACACTTCCTGGGTCCGTATCCCTCTATTCCCATCCTATTCATGTATTTGTCAAGATGCCCCTTAAATGTCACTATCGTCCCTGCTTCCACCACCTCCTCCGGTAGCGAGTTCCAGGCACCCACTACCCTCTGCGTAAAAAACTTGCCTCCCTTCATCTACGTACTTAGTTACCTCCTCAAAGAATACAATCAAACTTGTGAGGTAAGTTCACAAATCCATGCTGACTATTCCGGATTAAGCTGTATCTTTCCAAATGATCATAAATCCTATCCCTCAGGACCCTTTCCAATAAGTTACCGATGACCGAAGTGAGACTAATCGGCCTATAATTCCCAGGGTTATACTTAATCCCTTTCTTGAACAAGGGGACAACATTCACCTCTCTCCAGTCTCCTGGTACTATTCCTGTGGACAGTGAGGACATAAAGATCAAAGCCAAAGGCTCTGCAATCTCATCCCTCGCCTCCCAAAGAATCCTAGGATATATCACATCAGGCCCAGTGGACTTATCTATCCTCAGGCTTCTCAAATTTCTAACACATCTTCTTTCTGAATATCTACCTCCCCCAGCCTACCAGCTTGTATCGCACTATCCTCCTCAACAACATGGCCCCTCTACTTTGTGAACACTGAAGAAAAGTATTCATTTAGGGCCTCTCCTATATTTTCAGACTCCATGCACACGTTCCCATTCCTGTCCTTGACCGGCCCTAACTTCACCTTGGTCATTCTTTTATTCCTCACATAAGTGTAAAAAGCCTTGGGGTTTTCTTGATCCTACCTGCCAAGGACTTCTCATGCCCCCTCCTAGCTCCCCTAAGCCCTTTCTTCAGCTCCTTCCTAGCTATCTTGTATCCCTCAAGTGCCCTAACTGAACCTTGTTTTCTCATCCTTCCATAAGCCCCCTTCTTCCTCTTGACAAGACAGTCAACCTCTTTTGTAAACCATGGCCCCCTCACTCAACCATTTCCTCCCTGCCTGACAGGGACATACGTATCAAGGACACACAGTATTTGCTCCTTGAACAAGCTCCACATCTCAATTGTGCCTATCCCTGACAGTTCCTGTTTCCATCTCATGCTCCCCAATTCTTCCCTAATTGCATCGTAATTACCCTTCCCCCAGTTATAAACCTTGCCCTGCTGTATGTTCCTATCCCTCTCCATTGCTATAGTGAAAGTCACCGAATTGTGGTCACTATCTCCAAAGTGCTCTCCCACACCCAAATCTAACACTTGGCCCAGTACCAAATCCAATGTGGCCCCGCCTCTTGTCGGTCTATCCACATATTGTGTGAGGAAACCCTCCTGCACACACTGGATAAAAACAGCCCCATCCAAACAATTCGAATTATAGTGGTTCCAATCAATATTTGGAAAGTTAAAGTCACCCATTACAATTACCCTGTGACTACCGCACCTATCCAAAATCTGCATTGCAATCTTTTCCTCTACATCTCTTTTACTGTTTGGGGGCCTATAGAAAACTCCTAACAAAGTGACCGCTCCTTTCCTATTTCTAACTTCAGCCCACACTACCTCGGTGGACAGATCCTCCTCAAACTGCCTTTCTGCAGCCTTATACTATTCTTGATTGCCAATGCTACTCCTCCACCTCTTTTACCACCTTCCCAAAATCTTACTGAAACATCTAAACCCCGGAACTTCCAACAACCATTCCTGCCCCTGTTCTATCCATGTCTCCGTAATGGCCACAACATCGTAGTCCCAGGTACCAATCCATGCTTCAAGCTCATCAACCTTATTCCTGATGCTCCTCGCATTGAAGTAGACACACTTCAAACCATCTTCATGCCTGCAGGTCCACTTTTGTGTGCTTGGTACCTTCCTCAGTACTGCACTACCCTCAACTTCATGAACTCCAGCAACGCTATCTCCTGGACTACAAATCAGTTTCCCAGCCCCCTGATAAATTAGTTTAAACCACCCCCAAAGAGCTGTAGCAAATCTCCCTCTCAGGATATTGGTGCCCCTCTGGTTTAGGTGTAACCCATCCTGTTTGTACAGGTCCCACCTTCCCCAGAATGTGCTCCAATTATCCAAGTAACTGAAACCCTCCCTCCTACACCATCCCGGTAGCCGCATGTTAAACTGCACTCTCTCCCTGTTCCTCACCTCGCTAGCAAGTACATCTTGTGCATGCCGATCACCACTCATTGGCACTCCTGGTTGCTGTGTGAACGCCGTTATAATGGTTCTCCATCCCGATCTGGGGCCTCTGCACAGCCGTCATTAGCCTTCACCTCAGTAGGTAACCATTGTCACCCAACGAGTGCACCAGGATGTATGTGTAGTTCATGCTGCCTGGGCATCGGGCATAGATGTGCAGCTGGTGGTTGCACACCAACTGCATATTCATGGAGTGGTAGTCCTTCCTATTGATGAAGAACATGCCATGTCTGATTGGTCCTCGGAGGGCGATATGTGTGCCATCGATTGTCCCATGGACTTAGGGTATGCCAGCAACGGTGGTAAATCCTGCTGCCCAGGCATCCTTTTGAGCCTGTTCCAGGTTCAAGGTGAAGATTGAAGGGCAGCAAGGTAGCACAGTGGTTCGCACTGTTGCTTCACAGCGCCAGGGTCGCAGGTTTGATTCCCGGCTTGGGTCACTGTCTATGCGGACACCTTTGTAAAGATAAGCCAATACCGCCACTTGCCTCTGCCAGAGTACAATGGTGGGCCTTGTTGTTGATGACCTATGACTACATCCTTTAGCATAAGCCGGGTGAATAGGTTTCAAATGCTGATGCATTTAATCGGCTGCCACTTCCGATACCTCAAGAAATTATCTTAGCCTTGAACTTTTTGGAAACCCTGCCAGTTTCAACCAGCCACATAAAGGATTGGACACAACCGGACCCAGTCCTGTCCAAGGTGATTGCATAACTTTAACCAGGTGGCACCACACAAATCTGACCAATTAAGGCCGTGCCTGACTTGTACGGATGAGCTCGGTTGTGAGGATAAAGTCATACTTTGGCATTCCCGAGTAGTGGTGCCACCCCCAGCCTGAGAGCCCTTGTTGTAAGAATGACATTGTGCCTATCTGGGCCAGACAAAATGAAAACGTTCGTTCATAGGGTGGACAGTGAGAGCCTTCTCCCGCGGATGGAAATGGCTGGCACGAGGGGACATAGCTTTAAACTGAGGGGTAATAGATATAGGACAGAGGTCAGAGGTAGGTTCTTTATGCAAAGAGTAGTGAGGCCGTGGATTGCCCTACCTGCTACAGTAGTGAACTCGCCAACATTGAGGGCATTTAAAAGTTTATTGGATAAACATATGGATGATAATGGCATAGTGTAGGTTAGATGGCTTTTGTTTCGGTGCAACATCGTGGGCCGAAGGACCTGTACTGCGCTGTATAGTTCTATGTTCTATGTTCTATAGCTACATCTGGTGCATGTAGGTACAGCAGATAATAAAGAAAGCAAATGGAATGTTGGCATTTGCAACAAAAGGAATCGAGTATAAAGGTAAGGAAGTGTTGTTGCAATTGTACAAGGCATTGGTAAGACTGCACCGGGAGTATTGAGCACAGTTCAGGTCTCTTTATATGAGGAAAGATGTAGTGGCATTGGAGGCAGTTCAGAGGAGATTCACTAGGTTGATTCCAGAGATATAGGGCTGGATTTCCTGATTTTGCAGCTCAGGGCAGACGCCGATGTCGGAACTGTGGCATTCTACGATGCCAAAATCGGCGTTGAGCCCTCACTGATTCTGCAACCGGTGAGGGGCTGGGTAAAACTCCAGGCTCCCGCACCAAAAACGTCCGCAGAATAGCTGGATCTGTGACTGCACGTGCCCACGGCAGTGGCCGTGCCATGCAACGTAGCGCCGGCCACGTGCGGATCCGACCTGACAGACAGTGCTCCCCTGTAAACCCCTTTGTCATCCCCGGACCACCCCCCATCAGTCTCCCCAGCCCCCGCCGAAACCCCACCTGCCAGAGGAATGGCTCCACCCCCCCCCCCCCCCCCCCCGCGACTGTGGCGGCGATTGTTTAAGGACATGATTGAACTCGGTCTTTCCAAATGTGGTGGAGAATGTGGAGGCACGGCAGGCCCTCCCAGATCAAACAGCTCATTTTGTGAAAAGGGGACAGATCTTTCTTAGCTGTCCCCTTCATCCTGGCATGGTACAAAGAACAAAGAACAAAGAAATGTACAGCACAGGAACAGGCCCTTCGGCCCTCCAAGCCCGTGCCGACCATACTGCCCGACTAAACTACAATCTTCTACACTTCCTGGGTCCGTATCCTTCTATTCCCATCCTATTCATATATTTGTCAAGATGCCCCTTAAATGTCCCTATCGTCCCTGCCTCCACTACCTCCTCCGGTAGTGCGTTCCAGGCACCCACTACCCTCTGCGTAAAAAACTTGCCTCGTACATCTACTCTAAACTTTGCCCCTCTCACCTTAAACCTATGCCCCCTAGTAATTGACCCCTCTACCCTGGGGAAAAGCCTCTGACTATCCACTCTGTCTATGCCCCTCATAATTTTGTATACCTCTATCAGGTCGCCCCTCAACCTCCTTCGTTCCAGTGAGAACAAACCGAGTTTATTCAATCGCTCCTCATAGCTTATGCCCTCCATACCAGGCAACATTCTGGTAAATCTCTTCTGCACCCTCTCTAAAGCCTCCACATCCTTCTGGTAGTGTGGCGACCAGAATTGAACACTATACTCCAAGTGTGGCCTAACTAAGGTTCTGTACAGCTGCAACATGACTTGCCAATTCTTATACTCAATGCCCCGGCCAATGAAGGCAAGCATGCCGTATGCCTTCTTGACTACCTTCTCCACCTGTGTAGCCCCTTTCAGTGATCTGTGGACCTGTACTCCTAGATCTCTTTGACTTTCAATACTCTTGAGGGTTCTACCATTCACTGTATATTCCCTACCTGCATTAGCCCTTCCAAAATGCATTACCTCACATTTGTCCAGGTTAAACTCCATCTGCCATCTCTCCGCCCAAGTCTCCAGACAATCTAAATCCTGCTGTATCCTCAGACAGTCCTCATCGCTATCCGCAATTCCACCAACCTTTGTGTCGTCTGCAAACTTACTAATCAGACCAGTTACATTTTCCTCCAAATCATTTATATATACTACAAAGAGCAAAGGTCCCAGCACTGATCCCTGTGGAACACCACTGGTCACAGCCCTCCAATTAGAAAAGCATCCCTCCATTGCTACCCTCTGCCTTCTATGGCCTAGCCAGTTCTGTATCCACCTTGCCAGTTCACCCCTGATCCCGTGTGACTTCACCTTTTGTACTAGTCTACCATGAGGGACCTTGTCAAAGGCCTTACTGAAGTCCATATAGACAACATCTACTGCCCTACCTGCATCAATCATCTTAGTGACCTCCTCGAAAAACTCTATCAAGTTAGTGAGACACGACCTCCCCTTCACAAAACCGTGCTGCCTCTCACTAATACGTCCATTTGCTTCCAAATGGGAGTAGATCCTGTCTCGAAGAATTCTCTCCAGTAATTTCCCTACCACTGAAGTAAGGCTCACCGGCCTGTAGTTCCCGGGATTATCCCTGCCACCCTTCTTAAACAGAGGAACAACATTGGCTATTCTCCAGTCCTCCGGGACATCCCCTGAAGACAGCGAGGATCCAAAGATTTCTGTCAAGGCCTCAGCAATTTCCTCTCCAGCCTCCTTCAGTATTCTGGGGTAGATCCCATCCGGCCCTGGGGACTTATCTACCTTAATATTTTTTAAGACACCCAACACCTCGTCTTTTTGGATCACAATGTGACCCAGGCTATCTACACCCCCTTCTCCAGACTCAACATCTACCAATTCCTTCTCTTTGGTGAATACCGATGCAAAGTATTCATTTAGTACCTCGCCCATTTCCTCTGGCTCCACACATAGATTCCCTTGCCTATCCTTCAGTGGGCCAACCCTTTCCCTGGCTACCCTCTTGCTTTTTATGTAAGTGTAAAAAGCCTTGGGATTTTCCTTAACCCTATTTGCCAATGACTTTTCATGACCCCTTCTAGCCCTCCTGACTCCCTGCTTAAGTTCCTTCCTACTTTCCTTATATGCCACACAGGCTTCGTCTGTTCCCAGCCTTTTAGCCCTGACAAATGCCTCCTTTTTCTTTTTGACGAGGCCTACAATATCATTCGTCATCCAAGGTTCCCGAAAATTGCCGTATTTATCTTTCTTCCTCACAGGAACATGCCTGTCCTGTATTCCTATCAACTGACACTTGAAAGCCTCCCACATGTCAGATGTTGATTTGCCCTCAAACATCCGCCCCCAATCTATGTTCTTCAGACTTGTCAGAAACCTTCCTTCAGATCTACTATAGAACAGAGAGCATACAGTGCAGAAGGAGGCCATTCGGCCCATCGAGGCTGCACCGACCCACTGAAGCCCTCACCCCCACCCTATCCCTGTAACCCAATAACCCCTCCTAACCTTTTTGGACACTACAGGCAATTTAGCATGGCCAATCCACCTAACCTGCACGTCTTTGGACTGTGGGAGGAAACCGGAGCACCCGGAGGAAACCCACGCACACACAGGGAGAACGTGCAGACTCTGCACAGACAGTGGCTCAGTGGGAAATCAAATCTGGGACCCTGGCGCTGTGAAGCCACTTGTGCTACCGTGCTGCCCTCATTGGGCATACTATGGTTACCAGGTCGGATCGTGTCCAGGTCAGGGATAGTTTCATATGTAGTGAACTTGGGTGGCAAGACATTGAGGAAATATTTAGACTACATGTGAAACTGGGGGACCACAACCCCAATCTTGGAACAGTTGGAACCAACGGCTAGCATCAGTGGTCCTCTGGTATAGCCAGAACAAAACGGACATTACTGTCTCGAGGAGGCCCCATCGTCGATTCGGGAACAAGCTGCAGAAAGGAATTACCCTGTGGCATTGATGAACCCTCTGGAACATTCTGATAAGAATGACAACAGGGGTACCTCTGAATTGGAAGAGCCAGTTGGGGGATTACGTCGGCCCTCAAGGCCCAGGAATTCTCCTGCTAGATTAACACTTTAATGGATAGTTTGGACCCCCTTCCCTTTCTGTCCCTCAGTCTTATGTTGTATATAATTATTGTACAAAGCCTGTTTATACATATTTTAATTGAGGGACTTAAGTGGGGAAGGATGTGGTAGTGTGACCCCTTTAAGGGTCGTGCCGTCGCGGTCCACATGACTGGCTCAGGGCCTATCGAGTGGGAGCGCGCAGAGCCCGACCAATGAGGGATCATGCGGGTCCTGGGGAATGAGGTTCTGGTCAGAGTGAACCCGGGAACCAGAGTGTTAACACCCAAATTAGAGACTCTGGGCTGGATTCACCCAAAATTAGGTTAAGTGTTGACGCCGGCATGAAAACCGTGGAGTTTCACGATGGCGTCATCGGGCCCCCAGGTGGAGCTATTCAATGGCCCACAAGGGGCTAGCACGGGCGCGTCATGTAACGCCCGACGAACCGGCTGCCGATTCACCGGTTCCGACATAGACGCGACGCCGCGGTGGAACTTAATAATTCTCCCCCCCACACACAGTGTTGCAGGCAAGATGGCCGCCAGGAGGGCAGCGGCGTAATTTCGGGGCAGCAAACTCGAGAGCCTCATGGACGCCATGGAGGAGAGGAGACTGGTGTTGTACCCCTGGCCGGGATGGAGGTCAGCAGGCGCCATCATTCGCCGTGACTGGGTGGAGGTGGCAGGCGCCGTCAGCACCGTCAGGGTGGTGGCCCGGACTGCAGACCAGTGCAGAAAAAGGCTGCACGACCTCTTCAGGGCAGCCAGGGTGAACACCCACCACTGTGCCCCTGGCACCAACCCCCTACCCCCCACACACATGTGACCCCCCCCTAACAGGGGGATGGTCCCACCCCACCCTGACCCAAATGGCTGCACCCACCCATGTCAGCCGCAATGGCCATGTGCCCTGGGCATTGATGCCATCAGAAACCCAACCCCTGGGCTGCATGCGTCCGACTGTCTAACACTGTTGCTGTTTGTGTTTGCCCACCACCCCAGGACAAGTCCGCGCATAATCTCCGGGAGCGGGATAAGACCGGAGGGGGACCAGAAGACCTGCGTCCCCCTCACCGTGGCCGAGCAGAGGGCACTAGGCATTGTCGGCAGGCCGGAGGAGAGGGAGGTCACCGATGCGGATATCGGAGGCGCGCCACCAAGTGAAACCCCCTGCCTGGTTGCGGCTCATCATGACACACGTGTGCCCAGCCCAACCCCCCCTCACCCCCTCCATCCCCCCAACCCCTCAACCCCACGACACGCGTGTGCCAGCCCAACCCCCCTCGCCCCTCCACACCCCCAACCTCTCACTCCCCCACCCCTCACCCAACACCCCTCACCCCAACCCACCTGACCCCATACCCCTCACCCCTTCACCCCACACCTCTCACCCCCTCACCCCTTATTCTGGTTTTCCGAGGCCAGGGGCATTCCGTGATGGCGGGGACCGCGGCCCAGGATAGGGCTGCCCACTCACAGGCAACCATGTGCCAGAGCCAGCTGCAGATTGCAGCAGCGCTCCTCAGTGTGGCCCAGTCACAGCAGGCCATTGCTGAGAGTAGCGGCGACATTGCCTAGCTGCTCGCCGGCGTCGCACAGACCCAGAGGGAGGTGGTGCAGTCCCAGACGGAGATGGCCCACTCCCTGTACTCCATGGCCACTAACATACAGACCCTTGTCGATACCAGAGCGGGCATCCAGGACTGGCAGTGCAAGGTGTCATGGGGACCTCGGGGGCTGACTCCACTCGCACCCCCGTCCCATGGAGAAGCCCGGGGGTCATCGTTCACCCCGAGGGAGGAGGAGGTGCTGGGGCCTGTGCCGGTGACTCCTGCAGGGTAGGTCCCAGAACACCGCAGCTTCTCGGACACACCCCTCCTGTCCCTGGTGCATCTGCTGGGCAGCGGGCAGAGCAGGGCAGCACCACGCCACCCGGGAAATCCAAGGAGTAGCCAGCCCCATCAAGGCCTGGCAGCCCCAGGAGACGTGCGCCAATGGCTTCCCTCGTCGCAGGGCAGGTGCCTCAGCAGTACGCCTCCACTCCTGCTGTACCGCCTGGGGAACCACCTAGGCATAGTGTTAGGGCCCATAATGCCAGAAAGCTAGACACCAGTTAAGTTAGCATGGGTGAAGGGCACAGTTTAGTTATAGGGGCTAGGGCACAGACTGTATATACCTCTTCACATTAAATACCTGTTAACACCGTTCAAACCTGCCTTTGTGCTCTGTCTGATGGACGTGGGGGTGCGGCGATCAGTGATGGCCACTGGGAGTGAGGGGTGGTGGACAAGTGAGGCCCAGTGGGTGGACCATGCAGCCACACCCCTCCCACGACCGTCCCCATCACCCCGTCCGCAGCTATTCGACAAGACCGTGTGATGGAGTGGCCTGCAATGACCACCCAGGCGGAAGGTGCTACTGTGGGCAAGAGTCAGACATTGTCTCATGATGTGGAGCTCGGAGCTCATCGCAGAGTGGGCTGCCATCATCCTCCATCCAATGGACCAGACCCGCTGTCACTGGCAACCCAATGCCCCCAGCTCGTAGTGCCACAGGTATATATAGTAGGGGGGTATGCATGCGGGTGGTTTGGTTGTGTGGGAGGTGAAGGTGTCTGGTGGTGAGGGGTGTGGTACTGTGGTGTCCATGCCCCTGCCGACCAGCTCCCCCCCCCCCACCATTGGTGAAATGCGCGTCGACTAAAGCGGCGCGTGCTCGCTGGGCCTGCCGATAGCGTAGTGCGGCCTCCCGTGCATGGCCATGTCCCGCTCATTGTTCCCCTCCACCTCAACCTCCTCATCTGACAAGGCCTGCCCTTGCTCCCCATCCTCCTCCAGCACATTGCCCCTCTGCTGGGCTATATTGTGGAGGGCACAGCAGACCACAACGATGCGGCTGACCCTCCTTGATTCGTATTGGAGGGCACCTCCAGAGTGGTCGAAGCACCTGAAGCGCATCTTCAGCACTCCGAAGCACCTCTCCACCACACCCCTGGTCATGCAATGGGCACCATTGTGGCGGGTCTCTGCGTCGGTCTGTGGCCTCCGCAAAAGTGTTATCAGTCACGGCTGCAACAGGTTACCTCTGTCTCCCAGCAACTAGCCCCGCAGCCAGGGGCTCAAACATGCTGGGGATCACATATTGGGCCAGTATGAAGGAGTCATGCACACTACCTGGGTATCGGGCGCAGACATGCAGGATCCTCATCTAATGGTCATAGACTACCTGAACATTCATGGAATGATACCCCTTATGGTTGGTGGCCTGTTATCCGCCGGTGGCCGTAGGGCGACATGCAGCCCATCGATTCCTCCCTGGTCCCGGGGCATCCCGGCGACAGCAGTGAAGCCCACTGCCTGAGCATCCTGGTGGGCGTGGTCCACAGGGAACTGGATGTAGCGGTCCGCCGTGGCATACAGGGAGTCAGTGACGGAACAGATGCACCTGTGCGCCGACGCCTGTGAGATGGCGGACAGGTCCCCACTCAGTGACTGGAACGACCCGTGGCGTAAAGGTTCAGGGTGACCGCCACCTTGACGGCCACCGGTGGCGGGTGTCCTCACCAATTCCCCTGCAGGGCTAGGCGTGCAATCATGTGGTAGATGTGTCCGACAGTCTCCCAGCTCATCTACAGTCTCTTCCTGCATGCCCGGTCAGGGAGTTTCTCAAAGGACGTGAGGCGCCGGAACACGCAGGACCTCATCCTGCTTGGCATCACCACCACCCGCTCCTCTTCCTCCTCGTTTTGTTCCTCCTCCTCGTCCCGTTCCTCCTCCTCCTCTTCAGTGTCATGTGAGAGTACCTTTAAGAAATGTGTGTTTAATAAATGTACCTTTAAGAACTGGGTGTTGAAGAAATGTACCTTTAAGAAATGGGTGTTTATCAGTGATGTCAGAGTGTGGGTGGAGCTGGGCTGTCTGTCAGCTTTTTACTTTTGTTTTAGGCTGTTTGCTGCAGGGTGTGTTTTAGTTGCATTTTCAGTTTTGGAGCTGAAGCCAGACCAAGCATGTGTACTGTTGTTCTCTCTGCCATCAAAAGACTATCACTTAATCATTTGGTGAATTCAGAATTATAAATGTTCTCAGTAGTGAATGTAAACCTAATGTGCTTCTGTTAAAAGGTGTTTCTTTTGTTTTCTGGATGTTGTTTGGGAAGTTATTAAGGATTACTTAGTGTTGTATTCCTTAGGGGTTGTATTTGAATTGATGGTTGCTAAGATGTTCACTGCAAGTTTTAAAAAGGTGAACTTGAGTTCATAGAATAAACATTGTTTTGCTTTAAAAAATACTTTTCCATTTCTGCTGCATCACACCTGTCGAGTGGGCCATGTGCTCCCCATACACAATCTATTAAAATTTGTGGGTCAGGTGAACTCCATGACACACTTTGGGGTTCTCTAAACCCTGGCCCATACCATTGGCCTGTTGGGCAGCGGCCCTCCAGCCTGAGCGGCTGCCACCTGCCCCTCTGCGGCCTGCTCCTCTGCTGCAGTCTCCTCCTCCTCTCTGTGGCATCTCCGCTGATGCTGCCACAGGGCTGCATGCAGGGCAGCAGTTCCCACCAGGGCGGCCAACATTGCTGGTTGGTTACCAAACATGATAATCTGCAGGGGCTGAGGGGAAAACATGTCATCATGGCGCATACACCCGTGGCCAACCAGGTACCATGGGCTACATGGTCGCCCCGGTTGGCACTGCGCACCCCAGCCACGCATGTCCCCCGCCCCGCTCCGTCGGTGTCCCCGCTCCTGGCACCCATCCCTGCTGCCAAGGCCACCGTTTCATGGCACAGACCTCACTGGGGGCTGTGGTCCTGGGTGTTCCCCCCAGAGGGAGTCACCGGTTGAGTGGGGTGGCCATTGACCCTGCATTCACCCAGCACCCAGGGTGGGTGGCCAACAAGATGGCCACTGTAATGGGGCTCGGCGCGTCGGCACCACCCTGTCTGTACCCCTACCTTCCCCTCCCCTCCCAGGCCCTGGCAGGCACCCCCTCCCCCCCCCAGAATGCACGGCCGGTGTCCATTATGGGAGCCTGCAGTCCCCCCCACACCATCTCCTACCTCTTCTCGCAGCCGCTCAGCCAACACGTTGGTATCACGATCTTGTATTGGTGGTTAGAACCACGCCTTCAGGAAATCAGCCAATCTGGGCCGCAGAATCGCTGAGGCCCTGGAGAATCGGTCATCAGGGCAGATAATGAGATTCTCCAGGCCGTGCGGTGGGCTCCGCGATTTTGTCGGGTTGGGGGGTTCGGAGAATCCAAAATCGGCACGAAACCGACGTCAAGCCTGATTTCAGCGTCGGAGCCGATTCTCCGGCCGATCGCGTTTCGCGATTTTGGGGCGATGTCACGGAGATTCCAACCCACTGTGCCTGTAAATAAGTTACCCTTGTTAGTTGCCAATAAACACTTCATCCTAATTACTACCGTCTCCCTAGTATTGCTTCCGGCCACCACAACTGTCTTTTTAATTTTCTGCTCCACTCCCTCTCTGATCATTCTGCTCTCAGCCTGCTTCACTGTCCATATGAAAATCAGCATAAGCTTGAGAACTTTACAGACTTCCAAAATCAACACTGAGTTCAACAAACTCAGATCATGTCCGATTGTTTCCCCCTTCTTGTGATTTGTTATGATTTTTATTTGGAAGTGACATCTGCTTTTTCCCGCGAAGCTCCTCTGGACACGTTTGTTCCTTTACTTGTTCCATTACCATCTCCTTTTGTTTTGTGCTATCATCACTTTTGTTGTTTAACTTCTCCTCCACCTCAATCCAGGTCCCATCACTTCTAATCTTTACCTGTTTTGCTTGAAAACTGCAATCTGTCTAATTACTCCCAATTGCATCTGTACGTCTGGAGCTTGTTAATTAGGTAATTGGATTAGGCCAGTTTTCAGAGGCTAGATTCACAGTATAACGGTGAGCCAGCAGTCTTTGTTTGCACTGAGTGCTGAATTTTGGTGCATTTGAGTGCTATAGTGAGAGTTTGGTGACTGAGGGAGTTAGGTGAGGAGGGGGTAAGGTGCACCTTTCATTTCATTTCCTACATTTCCTCAAAGAGCGAGAAGGGAGCTGGGAGTTTACAGAGAGTGCAGCTGACTGGGAGCAGAGTCGGAGGGCGGAGTTCCAGTTGGTCCACAGGGCAGCTATATTCTGTAAGGTAAGAGGGGATGGATGCTAGGCCAGTTGCATGCTCCTCCTGTAGGATGTGGGTGGTGAGGGATACCACCGGTGTCCCCGCTGACTATACCTGCGGGAAGTGCACCCAACTCCAGCTCCACAGAGACCGTGTTAGAGAACTGGAGCTGGAGCTGGGTGAACTTCGGATCATCCGGGAGGCAGAGGGGGTAATAGACAAGAGTTACAGGGAGGTAACCACACCCAAGGTACAGGACAAGAGGAGCTGGGTTACAGACAGGGGGAAGAAAACGAACGGGAAGGCAGTGCAGGGATCCCGCGTGGCTGTTCCCCTTCAAAACAAGTATACCGTTTTGGATGCTGTTGGGGGGGGGGGTGACCCACGGGGGAAGGCATTAGCGGCCAGGTCTCTCGCACTGAGTCTGGCTCTGGGGCTCAGAAGAGAAGGGAGGAGAATCGAAAAGCAATAGTGATAGGAGACTCAATAGTTAGGGAAATAGATAGGAGATTGTGTGGTCGCGAGCGAGACTCCCGGAAGTATGTTGCCTCCCAGGTGCCAGGGCCAGGGATGTCTCGGCTCATGTCTTCAGGATCCTTATGGGGCAGGGGGAGCAGCCAGAATTTGTGGTGCATATTGGTACCAACGACGTAGGTAGGAAAAGGGGTGTGGACGTAATAAACGAGTTTAGGGAGTTAGGCTGGAAGTTAAAAGCCAGGACAGACAGAGTTGTCATCTCTGGTTTGTTGCCGGTGATAGTGAGGCTAGGAATAGGGAGAGAGTGCAGTTGAACACCTGGCTGCAGGGATGGTGTAGGAGGGAGGGCTTCGGGTATTTGCGTAATTGGAGCGCATTCTAGGGAAGGTGGGACTTGTACAAGTAGGACGGGTTGCATCCGAACCAGAGGGACACCAATATCCTGGGAGGGAGGTTTTCTAGTACTCTTTGGGAGGGTTTAAACTAATTTGTCAGGGGAATGGGAACTTGATTTGTAGTCCAGCAACTAAGGTAGCCGATTTTCAGGACGTCAAAGTGTGTAGTGAGGAAGTGGGGAAGGTAACACTGACAAAGGAGAGTACTTGCAGGCACGGAGATGGGTTGAAGTGTGTATACTTCAACGCAAGAAGCATCAGGAATAAGGTGGGTGAACTTAAAGCATGGATCAGTACTTGCAATTACGATGTGGTGGCCATCACGGAAACTTGGATAGAAGAGGGGCAAAAATGGTTGTTGGATGGTTATAGATCTTTCAATAAGATTAGGGAGGGTGGTAAAAGAGGTGGGGGGTTGCATTGTTAATTAGAGATAGTAGAACAGCTGCAGAAAGGCAGCTCGAGGTGGATCTGCCTACTGAGGTAGTATGGGTTGAAGTCAGAAATAGGAAAGGAGCAGTCACCTTGTTGGGAGTTTTCTATAGGCCCCCCAATAGCAGCAGAGATGTGGAGGAACTGATAGGGGAACAGATTTTGGAAAGGTGCAGAAGTCACAGGGTAGTAGTCATGGGTGACTTCAATTTCCCAAATATTGAGTGGAAACTCTTTAGATCAAATAGTTTGGATGGGGTGGTGTCTGTGCAGTGTGTCCAGGAAGCCTTTCTAACACAGTATGTAGATTGTCCGACCAGAGGGGAGGCAATATTGGATTTGGTACTTGGTAATGAACCAGGGCAAGTGATAGATTTTTTAGTGGGGGAGCATTTTGGAGATAGTGACCACAATTCTGTGACTTTCACCTCAGTAATGGAGAGGAATAGGTGCGTGCAACAGGGCAAGGTTTACAATTGGGGGAGGGTAAATACAATGCTGTCAGACAAGAACTAAAGTGCATAAGTTGGGAACATAGGCTGTCAGGGAAGGACACAATTGAAATGTGGAACTTGTTCAAGGAACAGATACTACGTGTCCTTGATATGTATGTCCCTGTCAGGCAGGGAAGAGATGGTCGAGTGAGGGAACCATGGTTGACAAGAGAGGTTGAATGCCTTGTTAAGAGGAAGAAGGATACTTATGTAAGGCTGAGGAAACAAGATTCAGACAGGGCGCTGGAGGGATACAAGATAGCCAGGAGGGAACTGAAGAAAGGGATTAGAAGAGCTAAGAGAGGGCATGAACAATCTTTGGCGGGTAAGATTAAGGAAAACCCTTTTACACATATGTGAGAAATATGAGAATGACTAGAGCGAGGGTAGGTCCGATGAAGGACAGTAGCGGGAGATTGTGTATTGAGTCTGAAGAGATAGGAGAGGTCTTGAACGAGTACTTTTCTTTAGTATTTGCGAATGAGAGGGGACACATTGTTGGAGAGGACAGTGTTAAACAGCTCGAGGAGATACTTGTCAGGAAGGAAGATGTTTTTGGGCGTTTTGAAAAACTTGAGGATGGACAAGTCCCCCGGGCCTGACAGGATATATCCAAGGATTCTATGGGAAGCAAGAGAAGAAATTGCAGAGCCGTTGGCAATGATCTTTTCGTCCTGACTGCGAACAGGGGTGGTACCAGGGGATTGGAGAGTGGCAAATGACGTGCCCCTGTTCACAAAAGGGAATAGGGATAACCCTGGGAATTACAGTCCTGCTAGTCTTACTTTGGTGATAGGCAAAGTAATGGAAAGGTACTGAGTGATAGGATTTCTTAACATCTGGAAAGACACTGCTTGATTAGGGATACTCAGCACGGATTTGTGAGGGGTAGGTCTTGCCTCACAAGTCTTATTGAATTCTTTGAGGAGGTGACCAAGCATGTGGATGAAGGTAAAGTAGTGAATGTAGTGTACATGGATTTTAGTAAGGCATTTGATAAGGTTCCCCATGGTAGGCTTATGCAGAAAGTAAGGAGGCATGGGATAGTGGGAAATTTGGCCAGTTGGATAATGAACTGGCTAACCGATAGAAGTCAGAGAGTGGTGGTGGATGGCAACTATTCAGCCTGGAGCCCAGTTACCAATGGCGTACCGCAGGGATCAGTTCTGGGTCCTCTGCTGTTTGTGATTTTCATTAATGACTTGGATGAGGGAGTTGAAGGGTGGATCAGTAAATTTGCAGACTATACGAAGATTGGTGGAGTTGTGGATAGTGAAGAGGGCTGTTGTCAGTTGCAAAGAGACATAGATAGGATGCAGAGCTGGGTAGAGAAGTGGCAAATGGAGTTTAACCCTGAAAAGTGTGAGATTATCCATTTTGGAAGGACAAATGTGAATGTGGAATACAGGGTCAACGGTAGGATTCTTGGCAATGTGGAGGAGCAGAGAGGTCTTGGGGTCTATGTTCATAGATCTTTGAAAGTTGCTACTCAAGTGGATAGAGCTGTGAAGAAGGCCTATGATGTTCTAGCGTTCATTAGCAGAGGGATTGAATTTAAGAGCCTTGAGGTGATGATGCGGCTGTACAAAACTTTGGTAAGGTCACATTTGGAGTACTGTGTACAGTTCTGGTCACCTCATTTTAGGAAGGATGTGGAAGCTTTGGAAAAGGTGCAAAGAAGATTTACCAGGATGTTGCCTGGAATGGAGAGTAGGTCTGACGAGGACAGGTTGAGGATGCAAGGCCTTTTCTCATTAGAACGGAGAAGGATGAGGGGCGACTTGATAGAGGTTTATAAGATGATCAGGGGAATAGATAGAGTAGACAGTCAGAGACTTTTTCCCCGGGTGGAACAAACCATTACAAGGGGACATAAATTTAAGGTGAATGGTGGAAGATATAGGGGGGATGTCAGAGGTAAGTTCTTTACCCAGAGAGCAATGGGGGCATGGAATACACTGCCTGTGGAAGTAGTTGAGTCAGAAACATTAGGGACCTTCAAGCGGCTATTGGGTAGGTACATGGATTATGGTAGATGATGGGGTGTAGATTAATTTGTTCTTAATCTATGACAAAAGTTCGGCACAACATCGTGGGCCGAAGGGCCTGTTCTGTGCTGTATTTTTCTATGTTCTATGTTCTATGTACATCATTGACCTGCAAAATTGGCATTGCTTCTTTCTCCACAGATACTCCCAGGCCTGCTGAGTATTTTCAGACTTGGTGTTTTCTATTCCACCAGGGCACCACGGTAGCACTGTGGTCAACACATTTGCTTCACAGCCCCAGGGTCCCAGGTTCAATTCCCGGCTGGGTCACTGTCTGTGCGGAGTCTGCACGTTCTCCCCGTGTCTGCGTGGGTTTCCTCCCGGTGCTCCGGTTTCCTCCCACAGTCCAAAGATGTGCAGGTTAGGTGGATTGGCCTTGCTAAATTGCCCTTAGTGTCCAAAGAAAAGGTTGGTTGGGTTATTGAGTTATGGGGACAGGATGGAGGTGTGGGCTTCGATAGGGTGCTCTTTCCCAGGGCTGGTGCAGACTCGATGGGCCAAATGGCCTCCTTCTGCACTGTAAATTCAATGATTCTATGATTTCATCCTAATGGGATCAAATATTTTTGCTGATCATATGTAGTGTATAGAATTTATAGTGCAGAAGGAGGCCATTCGGCCCATCGAGTCTGCACCGGCTCTTGGAAAGAGCACCCTACCCAACGTCCACACCTCCACCCTATCCCCATAACCCAGTAACCCCACCCAACACTAAGGGCAATTTTGGACACTATGGGCAATTTTAGAATGGCCAATTCATATATAATCCAATTCATAGCATATCAAAGCCTTAAACCTCAGATTCAAACATTTGGATATCAGGGCTGGAATTCTCTGGCTGTTGGGATTCACTTTTCCCATTGGCAGCATACCCCCGCCCACGGATTACCCGTTGGCGGGAGTACAGAATCTTGCCGCCAGCTGAGAAACACGCGTCTGGGGACTGGAGCATCCAGCCCCAGGTGTACATAGATTACATAGAACATACAGTGCAGAAGGAGGCCATTCGGCCCATCGAGTCTGCACCGACCCACATTAATCCCTCACTTCCACCTTATCCCCGCAACCCAATAACCCCTCCCAACCCTTATGGACACTACGGGTAATTTAGCATGGCCAATCCACCTAACCTGCACGTCTTTGGACTGTGGGAGGAAACCGGAGCACCCGGAGGAAAGCCACGCACACACGGGGAGAACGTGCAAACTCCGCACAGACAGTGACCCAGCGGGGAATCGAACCTGGGACCCTGGCGCTGTGAAGCCACAGTGCTAATCACTTGTGCTACCGTGCTGCCCATAAGGTGTGTTCATCTTTTGAAAACATTTCTATAATCACACCATTTTGCACAATTCAAATAACTGCAAACCACATAAAATCAAGCAGTACATTAAAAAAAGGCCAGTATTTCAGTCCATCATTTTAGTTTGAGAAGGATATTGAAGTTATGTTACTTCCCATTCTATTTTGTTGAAACAGATTCTGAAATAAATGTAATGCATTGTAACATGGCAAAGACATTTCAATGCAGCTCGTTTGCCCAAAGGATGTGTAGTGCATGTGTAAACTGACATTTAAAGGTCAACTCCAGAGCAGATCATGAATGTTATGACAGGCAATACTGAATTTTAAACATTAAGGTAAAAAAAGGTATATATAAGCACTGCCAAACATGAACAAAGCTAACTTGACAAGATAGAAATTAGCAAAAGACTAAAGTAAACAAGGATGCATGTCCTGGAACTCATACATTATTGGAAAACAAAGTGCATCAAAAAGGTCACATTTTCAACTGGTAAATGCAATAGTATCATTAGAGGAGAAATATTGAGGATACAAAGCTGTAGATTGAAACGAATAGTATAACCATGCAAAGTAGGCAAGGAACATCATAATTGGCTTTATTTTTCCATTTATTTATATAAATGGAACAATTCATGGAGTGGGATTCTCCCTTTCCAGGATGCCCAGAATGCATTCCCCAATAGGACAGAGAATCGGGTGTCGGGGCAGAATTCGGACTGGCACCGGGCGCCAACACGAACTCCATGCTCTGACCCCTCGCTGGCGGCATGAGTGGGTTGCATGCCACATGCCAGTGGAAGTATGGAAATAAATGATTCATAATGACTCATTTGCATCTATTAAACGGGCCTGGAGCCCTATGCTCCGCCTTCCCGTGATTTGCTGGTTCCCGCCTCCGGGACTCACAATGGGCGAGGTTCACTTGTGGTCTCTGCAATTGTGAACCTGACATGGTGGACCTC
This sequence comes from Scyliorhinus torazame, assembly GCF_047496885.1. Lineage (NCBI taxonomy): Eukaryota > Metazoa > Chordata > Chondrichthyes > Carcharhiniformes > Scyliorhinidae > Scyliorhinus > Scyliorhinus torazame. Next base: position 221,181,258 of record NC_092715.1, on the reverse strand, counting down.
GCTGTGAGCCAAGGCGGAAGTGGTGAAACCCCAATGTTTATAGATGTTGACCACATCAAAGAGAGGTAAGTGCAATGAAATCACATGCTTGAGTGATTAGAATGCACTTAGTGCGCTTTCATCTCTCTGATGTGGGCAAAGTGTACAAGCATTGGATTTCACCACTTCAGCCACAGAAACGTGAAGGGATCTGAATGGATCAAAGCTGCAGATGGTTTTTGTGAGCTGTCAATCACAGACCACTACCTGACACGAATGGACTGCAGACAGTGGATCTCTGGGAACAAGATGAAGGCACAGCTGTTCTCCTTTGTGGAACTGACACTTGGAGCTGCAAGGAAAATATTAGAGCTCTGAGTCTTCCCACAGCCCATGTCTGGACTGTTCTTTAGCTTCCAGACAGGAGTCCCTTTCTGGGGATAGTGGGGGGCAGGGATCAGTGTGTTTGTGTGGGGAGGGTTTGTGGGCAGAGTTCCTTTAGACAGGGATCACTCTGTGGGTTTCCCTATCACTGGGGTCCCTGTGGGGGGGGGGGTCCCCCTATTACTGGTGTCCCTGTGGGACTGGTTGGGTCACCTCCATACTGGGGGTAAGGGGAGCACCCAGGCAATCCAGGGGTGGGGAGCTGTCAAGCGGTGGGCGGGAAGGGGGTGCGGGTCGGGACTGATTTGCGTTATGGGGCGGTCCAGAGGTGGGGGGAGTTGGCTAGCCATGGGACTCCGCTATCGGGCCACCCGGTCAACATGGCAACCCAATATCGGGAATCCCCCTGGAATCCCTTGTATTCCATGCCATGTATATATTTACACGGCATTGAACACTGAATTGCATCCGCTTTAGAATCACAAGAGGAATGTAAAACTGGTACAATTCAGCACCAGCGGAGAACAGTCTTCAAACGGGGAATCCTCTCAATGAAGTGGCCATACTGTTTGTACTAGCTTTATGCTTCCACTTTCTAAAATTGACTGCACTGCTTTATCTTTCTCTTCTTCACCTTTTTAAACAATTATTCTCTTAAATATAGCAATCAATATAAATGCCACAAACACATGGGCGGCACGGTGGTGCAGTGGTTAGCACTGCTGCCTCACGGCACCGAGGACCTGGGTCCGATACCAGCCTCGGGTCACTTTCTGTGTGGAGTTTGCACATCCCCCCCCCCCCCCATGTCTGCATGGGTCTTACCCCCACAGCCCACAGATGCAGGATAGGTGGATTGAGCACGCTAAATTGCCCCTTAATTGGAAAGAAATAATTAGGTACTCTAAATTTATTTTTAAAAAGTAAGTGCACAAACTCTTACAACTCTGCCTGAATCCCAAGCTGACTCTTTGCTCTCATATCTTCTAAATCAATAAGCCCTTGTCAATGACTCCTAATGAGAAGAAAATAAGGTTTTCTCTATTCATCTCCTCAAATGTTTCCCATCATTTTAAGTGTATATAAGTCTACTCTCCAATCACAATTGTCCAATTTACCTCAAGTTTGGAAGGTGTTGACTCACACTGAACACTGTGCTACTCTGTGATTCAAATACTGTACAGAAACCTGGACAATGTGCATCAGCAAGATATTTCCCCATGGATAAGGGGTGGAATTCTCCCAACAAATTTATAAGTGTGGTCTCCGCAGGGAAACAAGGTGCGATTCCCACCAAGGAGATCAGTGTAATCCAACCTGTACCAGGGCAGTACCAGGGCAGACCATTTGGGGAGCCCCATTGGGGGCGGGGTTTGTGTTATGTTTGTTGGCAGAACAAGCCAATAATTGATAATGATAGTGGTGTTCGGGGGGGTGGGGGGGGGGGGGGGGGTTTGCTCTGTTTACTTGCTGTAAATATGGCGGTTAATAAGGTCGCCTTTCTTAATTCTAATTATGATTGTGCTTTCAGAGTCACCAGGTATCTCTCGATACCGCCACAAGGTTCAACCCGAATACCGATCAAAGAGCCAATACACCAGTTAGTTAGTTCAAAGTCAATACTAATTTATTTGCACACAGTATGATTTACTCTTGCACAATAACACTACAGGCTAAACTATATCTATCACTAACACCTATATTTAACTTCGGGTGCCCACTTAGGTCAGAGGAACAATGGCCGTTGTTCGGATCTGAGGCTGTTGGGTTTGAAGAGGTAACAGGAGTACAGCTAAGGTCATCCGTCTGGTAGCGAGCGTTGAACTTGAACTTACTTGATTCTGGTGGTGCTGGTGGAAGGGTCTCTCCGCTTGAGAGCCAAATACAAGAAAGCGGACCTTTGGCGGGGTTCCTTCTTATACTTGGAGGGGCTTCGCGTGCTTTTAGGCGGGCCTTCAACTTGGTCCTAATTAATTGGCCCGCTTCTTGATCATTGTCATCGATCTAAGCCAATAAAGGGGCGGGTGCCTTGATTGCTGGGAGTGCCCTAAATGGCCATTGGCCTTGCTTTGTTCATGTCTTCTGGTTGGGGTAGTGGCGCCGGAATGTCTGAGACAGGATCGGCAACCTGAGCGCTCGTTCTTTGTTTCCCGGAGATGGGCCATCAATATGTAAATCGGCCCAGGGTTTCGGTTCCGTCTGCTGACTGTCTTTCAAATATACATTCCGGCTCTGTGCCTGCTTGTTGCTTTTCCATTCAAAGTCTCAGTTTCCATTTTTCCGTATAGGCTCTGCGAGTGTCCATTTTGCACACTGGAAGTGGCCATCCCAGATGGCTACAGGGGGACGAGGTGAGAGCCATGATAATGATGATGGTGAGGGTGCACGGGGAGGTGGTGGGGGAGCCCCGATGCTGATGGTGGTGAGGGTGCACGGGGAGGTGGCGGGGGAGCCCCGATGCCGTTGGGTGGTGAGGGTGAATGGGGACGTGGTGGCGGAGCCCCGATGCCGTTGGGTGGTGAGGGTGCACGGGGAGGTGGTGGCGGAGCCCCGATGCTGATGATGGTGAGGGTGCTCGAGGAAGTGGTGGCAGAGCCCCGATGCTGATGGTGGTGAGGGTGCACGGGGGGGTGGTGGGGGAGCCCCGATGCTGACGGTGGTGAGGGTGCACGGGGAGGTGGTGGGGGAGCCCCAATGCCATTGGGTGGTGAGGGTGCACGGGGAGGTGGTGGGGGAGCCCCGATGCTGACGGTGGTGAGGGTGCACGGGGAGGTGGTGGGGGAGCCCCGATGCTGATGGTGGTGAGGGTGCACGGGGAAGTGGTGGCAGAGCCCCGATGTTGATGGTGGTGAGGGTGCACGGGGAGGTGGTGGCGGAGCCCCGATGCTGATGGTGGTGAGGGTGCATGGGGAGGTGGTGGGGGAGCCCCGATGCTGATGGTGGTGAGGGTGCACGGGGAAGAGGTGGCAGAGCCCCGATGCTGATGGTGGTGAGGGTGCATGGGGAGGTGGTGGGGGAGCCCCGATGCCATTGGGTGGTGAGGGTGCACGGGGAGGTGGTGGGGGAGCCCCGATGCCATTGGGTGGTGAGGGTGCACGGGGAAGAGGTGGCAGAGCCCCGATGCTGATGGTGGTGAGGGTGCACGGGGAGGTGGTGGGGGAGCCCCGATGCCATTGGGTGGTGAGGGTGCACGGGGAGGTGGTGGCGGAGCCCCGATGCTGATGGTGGTGAGGGTGCATGGGGAGGTGGTGGCGGAGCCCCGATGCTGATGGTGGTGAGGGTGCACGGGGAAGTGGTCGGGGAGCCCCGATGCCATTGGGTGGTGAGGGTGCACGGGGAGGTGGTGGCGGAGCCCCGATGCTGATGGTGGTGAGGGTGCACGGGGAAGTGGTCGGGGAGCCCCGATGCCATTGGGTGGTGAGGGTGCACGGGGAGGAGGTGGCGGAGCCCCGATGCTGATGGTGGTGAGGGTGCACGGGGAGGTGGTGGGGGAGCCCCGATGCCATTGGGTGGTGAGGGTGCACGGGGAGGTGGTGGCGGAGCCCCGAAGCTGATGGTGGTGAGGGTGCACGGGGAAGTGGTCGGGGAGCCCCGATGCCATTGGGTGGTGAGGGTGCACGGGGAGGTGGTGGCGGAGCCCCGATGCTGATGGTGGTGAGGGTGCACGGGGAAGTGGTCGGGGAGCCCCGATGCCATTGGGTGGTGAGGGTGCACGGGGAGGTGGTGGCGGAGCCCCGATGCCATTGGGTGGTGAGGGTGCACGGGGAGGTGGTGGCGGAGCCCCGATGCTGATGGTGGTGAGGGTGCATGGGGAGGTGGTGGCGGAGCCCCGATGCTGATGGTGGTGAGGGTGCACGGGGAAGTGGTCGGGGAGCCCCGATGCCATTGGGTGGTGAGGGTGCACGGGGAGGTGGTGGCAGAGCCCCGATGCTGATGGTGGTGAGGGTGCACGGGGAAGTGGTCGGGGAGCCCCGATGCCATTGGGTGGTGAGGGTGCACGGGAGGTGGTGGCGGAGCCCCGATGCTGATGGTGGTGAGGGTGCACGGGGAGGTGGTGGGGGAGCCCCGATTCCATTGGGTGGTGAGGGTGGACGGGGAGGTGGTGGCGGAGCCCCGATGCCATTGAGTGGTGAGGGTGCACGGGGAAGTGGTGGCAGAGCCCCGATGCTGATGGTACCATTTTGAAAGGTCACGAGATCTCTATCAGGCGTAATATAGGACATGGCGTAAACCATCAGTTTTTTTTTCCAGATTGGCTCAAAATCTGAATTTAAAACTGAACTGTGCAGCTGGAGAGCTACACGCTGGCATGAGAAACTTCAGTTGTGTGGATAGATTGGCGAAGCTCGTGCTGTTCTTCTTACAGAAGCAAAGGTTGAGAGAGATTTGATAGCAGTGTTCAAAATCATGAAGGGCTTGTGCAGAGTAGATTAGGAAAAAATATTCCCATTGGCAGAAGGATCAAAAACCAGAGGGCACCAATTTAAGATGATTGGCAAAAGAAGCAACAGTAGTACAAAGAATACACATTTTAAATGGTGAGTAGTCAAGACCTGGAACGCATTACCTGACACTGTGGTGCGGGTCGGTTCCACCGAGGCATTCAAGATCGAATTACATTGTTATCTCAAAAAGCTGAATGTGTCCTGGTTACACTCAGTATTTCTTCTAATTGCTATTCAACATGGAGGGAATACTGATTCATCTGCTAAGGTTGAGTGGTATAGAGTGAGCTGAGTGGGGGGCGGGGAGGGGGGGAGGGGGGGGAGTAATAGGTTGTAATCAGAAGAAGGTTTGCTTCCTCATGTTTGACCTGAAGCCATAAAACTTCATAAGGCCGAGAGTCAATGTTGATGATTCCCAGGGCAACACACTCCTCACTGTGTGATACTGTGCCCCCATCTCTTGTGCACAAGCTAGATACAGTCAGAAGTCTTATAATACCAGGTTAAAGTGCAACAGGTTTGTTTCAAACACTAGCTTTCGGAGCACTGATCCTTCCTCATTCACCTGAGGAAGGAGCTGCGCTCCGAAAGCTAGTGTTTGAAACAAACCTGTTGGACTTTAACCTGGTGTTGTAAGACTTCTTACTGTGCTCACCCCAGTCCATCGCCGGCATCTCCACAGCACAAGCTATACAACCATGCTAAAGAATATTTAAAGGTTGGATGTTAAGCTTAATTGAAACACTGGTCAGATTTAATTCAAGACGACTGCACTGTACAGAAACATAATGATGGTGAATTTACATCCAATACATGACCAAATCTCTTCAAATTTTCTTTTCCCTGTATTGAAATGGTACAATTAATGCCATCAGTAAAACTTGCACAGAAATAAAGTTGGTTTTTGTTAATTATGCACTATAATCTGTCAGTCTTATTCATGGGGGTGTGTGGGGAGGGGGGGGGTCTATGGGTGGCTTGCTTTGGAAGTGAGTAAAGTCACACAGGAGCAGTCGAGAATGGGGAAAGCTATTCCTAACTTGGACACACTTTAGTGATCACACAAGATATAATTTTCCTCAAAGATATCTCCAACTTTGACAGAAAATATTGGCTCAGATCTTCTGGTCTGGGACCCAAGATACAAAGAACAATACAGCACAGGAACAGGCCTTTCGGCCCTCCAAGCCTGTACCAGTCATGATACTAACCTTTGCCAAAACCCTCAGCACTTCCCTGTGCCGTATCCATCTATACCCAGCCTATCCATGTGTTTGCCAAGATGCCTTTTGAACACCATTAATGTACCTGCTTCTACAACCTCCCCTGGCAAATCCAAATCCAATCCAGTACCCGAAAACGTACGGAATTGTGGTCACTACTCCAAAATGTTCCCCTAGTGAATCCTCAACCACCTGTCCAGGCTCATTCCCCAATATCAGGTCCAGTACTGCCCCTTCCCGAGTTGGACTATCTACATATTGCATCAAAAAGCCTTCTGGATACACCTTAGAAACTCTGTCCCATCCAAGCCCCTCGCAGTCAGTGAGTCCTAGTCAATATAGGACAAATTAAAATCCCCCACACAACAACCCTGTTCCTTTTGCACCTATCCAAAATCTCTCTACCTATCTGCTCCTCTATCTCTCGCTGGCAGCACACATTGGGACATTGAGGAAGTTATGATATGCTGAGCTACGTGGGGATTGTCCTGGAAGTTTCAATTTTGAATGGATAATTTCCCTGCTCACCAGGACCCTCTGTGAACATTTCCCACTGAGTTAGAGTTGGAGACTTTGGACAGTTTTGTCAGAGTCGGCTGAAGAGCCACCCAGGGAATGTTATCAATGTTAAAACAGAGTCTAACTGCTGGTAAACTACACAAGTGAACCCCCTGCAATCACTCGCACTGACCCCCCAAACCCCATTCGAACACTTGAATATCCCTCTGACTACAGTAGCACAGGATCACATAACTAATCCCCTGACTAGATCCAGCTAGCCTCCAACATGAGTACCCTGCCAGGCCTGACCTGACTACTCCTGACACATCTTCGACTTCAGTCACACCTGCCACTCAGCTACCTACCACCTCACCTACCTGTCACCCTATCATCTCACCCATGCACCACATCACGCACTCTACTCACTTATCCACTTCATTCATCCCCCAACCCACTTGTCTCACCTACCTACCCGCTCTAACCATTAAACCGTTCTTCCATCACCCAGTCACCCATTCATTAACTTTCCCACTAGAATCTTTAAATTTACCATACGACAACTAGTGCAGTAAAAAGAGGAATGCCCGGTCTTTGCCTTATTTTACAGCGATCTGATGGAGTTCTCAGAGGCACATTGTGCTTCGCATTTCTGGGAAAGCTGAATGCTGAAAGACGTTGCAAGCAGCATCTATGGGAGAAAGATCGAGTGGCTCAGCAATCTCGTAATGATTGCTGATCCTCAGAATATCGAGGCTTTTATCTCCCAAAAACTACAAAAATAACTGATGAACCCAATTTTATCCCCAATTTCACTAATTCTCAAACATAGCGACCTCACTGCAGAGAGGCATTGAATGAAGGTCAAGCAGGGGAGTCAAGTTCTTAAAAAGGGTGAATTGGTTTAACCATCATTGGTCAGCACTTATCTTTCAGAGCACACTGACACTAATGCATGACTCACTGGCAATTCATTCTGAGCAGCATAATTTTGCACTAATAGGTTTTTAATTCTGAACAACTTCACAAATATAAATTTGAATGAGATGCTTTTAAAATGGAATAAAGCGAATCAAAAATGAATGATCACAAAGCAATAAAATTCAGTAGGTTTTGAAATTCAAAGCTGATTCTATTATGCAAAATTGATGGAGAATTAGAAGAATGAGAGGTGACCTTCTGGGAACATATAGAATTCTGAGCTTGCTCGACAGGGTAGATACTGAAAGGTTGTTTCCTCCTAATAAATATAACACCAGAGGGTATAATCTCAGAGTAAGGGGCCGCCCATTTAAGAAAGACCTGAAGAGGAATTTCTTCTCTCAGAGTGTAATGAATTTGTGGCATTCTTTACCTCAGAGAGCTGAATGTTCAAGGCTGAAATAGACAGATTTTTAATCGGTAACGGAATCAAGGGTTATAATAATAATGATCTTTATTAGTGTCACAAGTAGGCTTACATTAACACTGCAATTGTTGCTCTGTTTATCTGGTTATAACTATGGCGGTCAATATGGTCGCCTTTCTTAATCCTAATTTTGTTTCTACTTTCAGAGTCAACAGGTATCTCTCGATACCGCCACAAGGAACAACCCGAATACCGATCAAAGAGCCAATACACCAGTTAGTTAGTTCAAAGTCAGGACTATTTATTTACACACACAGTAAGATCTACTCTTGCACAACAGTGCTACAAAGTAAACTATCTCTAACACTAACGCCTATACTTAACTTCGGGTGCCCACTTAGTCAGAGGAACAATGGCCGTTGTTCGGATCTGAGGCTGTTGGGTTCGAAGAGATACAGGAGAACAGCTACGGTCGTCTGTCTGGTAGTGAGCATTGATCTTGAACTTACTTGCTTCTGGTGATGCTGGTGGATGGGTTTCTCCGCTTTGAGAGCTAAGTCCAAGAGAGCGAATCTCTCATGGGGGTTCCTTCTTATACTTGGAGGGGCTTCGCACACTTTTAGGCGGGCCTTAAACTAGGTCCCAATTAATTGTGCAGCTTCTCGATCATTGTTATCGATCTTGACCAATAAAGGGGTGGGTGCCTGATGGCTGGGCGTGTCTTAGGTGGCCTTGCTTTGTTTGTGTCTTTTGGTTGGGGTACTGGCGCCGGGATGTCTGCAACAGTATCAACTATCTGAGTGTTAGTCCTTTGTTCCTCGGAGATGGGCCATCAATATGCTAATCGACCCAGAGTTTCGATTCCATCTGCTAACTGCTTCCCAAATATACATTCAGGCACTGTGCCTGCTTGTTGTCTAGCATTGTCCACATTTCCCTACATTCTTTGTGAGCGTCCATTTTGTGTTCTGGAAGTGGCCAACCCAGATGGCTACACGCCCTCCTTGTGATCCTCAATGCGAAGCGTGAAGGATCATATTACTGCAGCTTCTTTGTTCTCTGCCTAAGTCTAGCACCCAAAATCAAGGACAGGCTCTACTCTACTCTGAGCTATAGATTGGAACTTTACCTAAATTGTTTTATATACACACATTATTATAAAATTCTACGGGGCGCTATGACATTCAGGCATGCATTACCATTAAACACGGGAACCTCTAACTATTCTTATCTAAACTATCCTTAGCCACTTAAAAGAATTTACAACAGTATAAATTATACAACAGTAGCAATACATGTCTCTGTATCTTGGCGGTCAAGTACAGAATTTTACATCTTTCTTTTATTATAACAGACAAACCAAAAAATTAGGTGATGCATTTTATTCACTTAAACCGAGTGGGGGTGTGCTGAAGTCCGAAAATAGGGGGTCTGAATGTATAGGGGGTCTGAATGGCTTTCCTTTGCCATTTCCTAAATCTCAGTGTCTGGATGACACTACAGAGCATTGCCATGGCTAACAGTGCTCTACAATGTAGGACAGGGAATACCAGGTGATGAGCTTGTCACACCAGGTTGGTGTATCAGTTGCTGTCTCTGTAGTGTATGGCAGTGATGGGAAACACTCATGGCCTGTGAGGTAGGGGTCAGGGGGGTCGCGTCCGTGCACAACTGTAGGGATCCCATGAAGATCCAAATGTAGACCATGATGTCTGTCTTCATGTTCTCTTCTTCCTTCCGTGGTCTTCCTGTGGCTTCTGTGGTTCTGGATTTCTGTGGACACAAGCATAATATCTGTTATTATCTTGCTTAAGATCTCATATGTCTGTCTGTCTGTCCTGTTATTACCAATTACCAATTATAATTGGTCACCATCTGTGACTCCCTCATTCTTTTTTAAACCAAATATTTTGGGACAAGACATCCGAGAAGAAAATACTGTCACAGCGCGAGCAGTCTCGCAGCCTGTGCGGTCGATGCAGTGAGTGTACCATCCCAGCGTTTGAGAATGTGAATAGCATATGGAGAGCAACCTAAGGGTCGCTGGAAAACAAACAAAAGAGTTTTGAACCAAAAGTTCCGAATGGGGTGTGTATGGGCCACGGCGGGTAAGAATGGGTGGAATCCCCAGGTAGGACAGTGACCAGTGCCGTATGTGCACTACCCGAGCGTAGCTGACCAGATGGGGGTCCTCAGGCAGGGCGGGGACCAGTGCCGTTTCTCCACTGCCTGAGCGACCGGACAAGAACGGAAAGCATTTGTGTCCATCGTGGATACTGCCTCTTGTGATTACCTTCGAATCAGAAGAGTAGCTATGATCAGTTGTCTGCCGACAACTTTGTTCCTTTAACTGCCAGTGGGCGTTAAAATAGTGGTGGCGTGGGGCCATGAAAACTTTAAGTGAACAAACAACATTCAACATGTACAGTAACAAACATTTAAAGCAACAAACTAACATAACAAAAATCGTGCAGGTTCCATCAGAAAGGACACCGTAAATCTCCATTGGTTCCTTTTTACCATCATCTGGACACCTCATTGCTCTATAGCGAACAGAGTCGCAAAGGTGATCGTCTGGTGGGAGTCAGACTCTAAGTCATCATCTTCTCCCGGTTGCCACACTTGTGACTGGAGTAGCTGTACCAAAGCTGCTTGGGGTGAATTGGGGTCCATCTCATCATTCTGGATGATGTCTCGGTGCCAATGTTTCATGTCGAGGTTGGAGGTGGTAGGGGGCAATCCATAGTCATCGGGCGGTGGGTCTGGATCAGGGCCTTTAATGTACGTGGTCTCAAAGGGGTCGCTGGAATCTTGTTCGGAGTCGCTGGGAGTGGGGCCTGGTGCAGGAGTGTAATCGTGTCGCGGTGCTATGGGGCTGTCGCTATCGCTGTCACTGTCGCTGCTGGTTGAATGAAGGGAGAGGCGGAGTCGTGCCTCCGGGGGTGGAGTCGAAGTAGTGTCTAAGGATGGGCTGGACTGGTTGGGGGAGGGTAGGAATAGGTCGTCCGTGGGTGGGGCATGTTCATCTGCTGCTGCAAATGAGATGGGGTGTGAATGGTTGCTTTGTGTGCCATAAGCCTTCAGCTGGTTTATGTGAAACCATGCAGACTTGCCATTGGGATAAGTAATTTTATATACGGAGGGGCTGACTTTATCAGAAATGGAGTACAGCCCTGCAAATTTGGGGGAGAGGAATGAGCTGGGGTTGTATAGGGATAGCATGACCTGCTGCCCTACTACAAATTCTGTGGCGTGTACTGTCTTATCAAAGCAAACTTTACTTTGCTTCTTCCATGTCCCAAGCCTAACAGCTGCTGCGAGCTGGGCTGCTTTTACATTCGACAACCTGCTGAACTGCTTTCTCATGGGTGAGGGATGGTGACTGTGGGGCTGGCCAAATCGAGTCCTAACAAATATTCTGTCCCCTATATGGGTCGTCCGGTCATGAGGGTGTGGGGGGTGTATCCTGTCGACGTGGATACCTTGTTCCTTGTGAACATTAGTGCAAAGGGGAGAACTGTGTCCCAGGTGCTGTTGTGCTGTTGCACCATTTTCCTGAGGGTTGCTTTGAGAATCTTATTCATTCTCTCAACTATTCTGCTTGATTGGGGATGATATGCAATGTGGAATTTTTGTTTGATTCCGAAGATTGTGAGGACGTTTTTCATCACTCGTCCTGTAAAATGTGAGCCTTGGTCAGACTCCATGCTGCAGGGAAGACCCCATCTTGTAAAGATGTGCTGAGTGAGGATCTTGGCTGTCGCTTTAGCCGTGTTCGTTCTGGATGGAAAAGCTTCCACACATTTTGTGAACGTGTCGATGACCACCAACACATACTTAAAACTATTCTTGCAGGTGTCCTATATAATCAATCTGCAAATTCATCCAGGGGCCATTAACGGGGCGGGTGTGACTAAACTGACCTTTCCTTGCATATCTGTCCGGATTGTTCTGGGTGCAGATTAAACAGTTTTCAATGTAGTGCGTTACATTGGATTTTAAATCGGGCCACCAGCAGAGAGGTCTGAGGTGGGCGAGGGTTGCTTCTATGCCTTGATGTCCATGGTTGTCATGGAATTGACAAATAATTTGGTTTCTGTCCTGAGTGGGGACCACATAAATACCTTCTTTTAAAATTAGACCGTCATGTGACGTCAACGTGTTCTTGTATTTATCGTAGGGGGCTGGGAGGTTGCCTTTCAAAACTTCCCTGAGCTGTTCATCTTCTTTTTGGGCCTGCGCTAAATCCTGAATGTTGGTCTGTGAGACCTGAACCGCGTGTACTGGGGCACTCTCGGGAGGATTCCAAAAGTAACCGTGTCTCTAACCTGCCTTTGTTAGGGCTTCTGCCTTAACGTTACCGGGGGGGAAGAACGATGGTGGCTATGAACTTTAATAATGCCATATTTCCAATCTTTAGCTGTCTATAGAATATGCTGGAGTAATGGGGCTGAGGGTAGGGGTTTTCCATCTGCGGAAACAAAACCTCTAGATTCCCAGAGGGGTAGGAATTCTGTTAAACTATTACAGACATATAGACTGTCGGAATATATGTCGGCTGGGGTCGGGAACGAGTCAGGGTGCTTAACAATATATGCTACGGCTGCCAGTTCTGCTGCCTGTGAGCCTAAATGTCCGGGCAATTTCAAAGATATCACCTCTAACGCGCGTCCCTGTGTGTCCTCGACATATATACCGCAACCGGTAATCTTTTTACCGTTAAAAACTCTGGAGGAGCCATCTACATAAATCTTTAGGGGTGCACCTATGCCTGTGGGCTGGGGTCTCTGGGGTGTAGTGCCTAGTTTTGGGGGAGCTGACTTTGGTACAAAGGGTCCTGTGTTGTGTTTGGTGGAGATGATTTCACATTCATGTGCGGTGCCGGCATAGTGTAAATTGTCTGCGCGGAAAGTTTGTGTTTTTGTCCTGTTCACTGTTACGTCCCGTCCCTGAAGGGTACATCGGGCGGCGCGAATTTGGCTGACTGTGCCGTCCTTTAGTCTACCATCCAGGAGAAGTTGTGTTGGGGTGTGCTCAGTTAAAATAGTGTTGGGGTTGAGTCCTGTTATGTAGGCGAAGTATTGAACTGCCCACAAAACTGCGAGCAGGTGCCTTTCGGAAGCAGAAAATCCTTGCTCGACTGGATTAAGTACTCGTGAGGCGTATGCTACGGGGCCTAAACGATCATGTCTTTCTTGGAGGAGCACGGCCGAAAGGGTTCGGTCGGTGGTTGCAACTTCAATTGCGTATGGGGAGAGTGGATCTGGGACCTGTAATGTGCTGAGGGCTCTTTTTAATGCATCCACGGCATCCGTGTGCTTTGGAAGCCATTCCCACGGTGCTTGCTTCTTTAGGCGTTCGGAGAGGGGCGCTGCCTTTGTGGCAAAACCATCGATGTGATTCTTACAGTAGCCAACCAGTCCTAGAAACGACCGGAGGGCTGTGACATTATGGGGCATGGGTAATTTGACAATGGAGCCAATGCGTTTCTGCTCGATCTTGCGTTTGCCATGGGTGATCACGGTTCCTAATAAAATTACTTTTTCTTGTAGAATCTGGGCCTTTTTGGGGTTCACTTTACATCCAATTTGTTGAAGGAGTCCTAATAGTTCGGCGAGAAGCGAAATGTGCTCTCCCTTAGTGTCCGTCTGCAGTAGCAAGTCGTCTACATACTGGACAAGGCAATCGGGTCGGGAAAATGTGGCTAATCCATTCCCCAGCTGTCAGTGGAAAATGGAGGGGGAGTTGTGGAAGCCTTGTGGAAGGCACGTGCATGTGTATTGCTGTCCCTGGAAGGTGAAAGCAAATTTATATTGGCATGCTTTATCCAATGGAATGGACCAAAAGCCATTGCTAATGTCCAAAACCGAATTTTGTTTGACTGGAGTCCCTGTTTTAGCATTGTCTAGGGACTCGTAGCTACGGTGGGGGCTGCTACTGGGGTTACTTTGTTTAGTTCCCGGTAAACGATGGTCAGTCGCCATGATCCATCGGGTTTCCTGACGGGCCAAATTGGAGCATTCACAGAATCACAGAATCACAGAATTTACAGTGCAGAAGGAAGCCATTCGGCCCATCGAGTCTGCACCGGCTCTTGGAAAGAGCACCCTACCCAAGGTCAACACCGCCACCCTATCCCCATAACCCAGTAACCCCACCCAACACTAAGGGCAATTTTGGACACTAAGGGCAATTTATCATGGCCAATCCACCTAACCTGCACATCTTTGGACTGTGGGAGGAAACCGGAGCACCCGGAGGAAACCCACGCACACACGGGGAGGATGTGCAGACTCCGCACAGACAGTGACCCAAGCTGGAATCGAACCTGGGACCCTGGAGCTGTGAAGCAATTGTGCTATCCACAATGCTACCGTGCTGCCCCGACACCATGTTAAAATTGCGGACAATTAGGACACTACGCATGAGAGTGCAATGCGCCCCAAAAGCAGCAGTGAAACCAGCAGGCAGGCACCCTAAATAACAATAGGGCCAAGCCAATCCATAGTATTAGCGCCCATTCCGATAACGCATATATGAACGGCACCGATTGACGGTGTTCGGACTCCCCAACTTGGGTCTGCGACAGCCTTTGGGACAAGTCTGGAAAACCGGTAGTGGCATGCACAGTCCGGGGACACCCGGATGTATGTTCATTGAGGCTACTGAACGCGGTACGCCTTGGTCAAGCAGACTCTGGATAACCTTTGAGATTTCTTCCTTGGTTTCTTGGGGAAAACCGTACTGCTTTTGGGGTTTGGGGTCGGGACCTGTAATGTTCACTAAGGCAGCGATCTTGCCACAAGATCTTGCTTGTGCTGGGCAAAAGCTGCTTTGTGTTGTGGCAAAACGTCTCTAACCTCTCTGTCCTGACTAATGGATCGAGGGTCGAACCAGAAGTCTCCTACTGCGCTAATTCTGTTTTCATAGTCTCCAACTGTGAGCGTGGTGGGGGCTCGTGCTGCCTTTGCCATTCTCCACACACATTTGTTTACGGGGTCGAACGATAGAGCTCATAAAATCTATACCTAAAATGTGTTTGGCTGTCTGGGGTAGATCGACTAGAACTACAGGGTGTTTAGTTTTAATGTTCCCTATCTGAATCGCTACAGGGGCTGTGATGTGTCCCTGCTGTAAGTGCCCTGTAAAACCGCTGAGAGTAATGGTGTCTATGGTGGGCCATGTGTCTCGTTGAAACATTTTGGAGGAGTTGAGTGTGGTGCGGGACCCTCCTGTGTCCCAAAGAAATTCTATGGGGTGTCTCCGGACTGTACCTGCCACTATCGGTCTTCCGGACTTGTCCCAAAGGCTGTCGCAGACCCAAGTTGGGGAGTCCGAACACCGTCAATCGGTGCCGTTCATATATGCGTTATCGGAACAGGCGCTAATACTATGGATTGGCTTGGCCCTATTGTTATTTAGGGTGCCTGCCTGCTGGTTTCGCTGCTGCTTTTGGGGCGCATTGCACTCTCATGCGTAGTGTCCTAATTGTCCGCAATTGTAACATTCTTGGGATTTAGGCTGCTGTGGGCTGTTTCTTCCCTCATTTACCCATGCGGGGTACTGATGCGACCTAACTGGATGCATGTTAGCATCTGCCTGCTCTTCCTCTGCTTTACCGTAAGCTGATTTTCCCTGAACGGACTGTTCCCAAGCTTGGTATAATCTCTTTAGTACCCATTTCTGGGCCCATTGTGGGCCTCGTATGAGGGGTCGTAATTTGCGCAAGCTCTCTGTCCTCCTTCTGTCACGTGAGAGACTAGGATTCAAGTCCACTTGGCCATATTGTCTGGGGTCAAATGGGCGCGGGCTAACTCTCCAAATACCGCTGTGAAATAAATCCACAGGCGTCCAGCAAACGCTGTGGTAGCTCTGTCTTTTTCTGCCGACATTTGTTTAGGCCTTCTACGGGGTCACCTTTGTTGGAGCCGATCGCATCTAGGATCGCTGCATGCATTTCTTGGAGGATGCCTCCTCCTACATTCTGTGGGTCGGGAAGGGCTGCCGCGACTGAGAGTTTGAGGCTCAGAACTGTGAGCTTCACTTACTCTTTTTCATCCAGGCCGTACATGGTCGCCTGTTGTTTTACTCTTGCGAAATAATGGTGTGGGTCCGATGTGGGTAGGAACGGTGTTATTTTATCGCACGCGTCCCTTAATTGAGTGACGGTTAATGGGGTGGTGTCCAGAAAACCTGGGTCTCCGTCTGTTGTGGCCCTGCCCTGTGTGGTGACAAGGTTCATAGGGTTGTGTTCTGCCTGTGCAGTCGGGGGTGGGTGTGCTTTTCTTTTCTGTGGTTTGTCCTGAGTACATGTGCCATGTACATATCTATGGGCAGTCTCATTTAACTCCTGCCAATCGGGGCCATTTTCTTGGTCTAATTGGGGCCCAAATGTATTCTGGAATCCATTTTGTACAGAAAGCAGGGATTGCAGGTCTGCAATTTGCTTTCGGCATTTAGCGTGGTCTACCGAGCTCTGCCTTTGTTCCGTCGTGGAACTGTGGAGTGCTCGTAGGGCTGCTTTTAAATCGTTACATTGTTTCTGTAACTGCTCTACTTGGTGTTCTGTTCCTTCTCTTACCAACACCGCACGTTGCGTGTCTTGGTAGGCCTTATCATATTATGACTGAAAGCTGCGAGACAAGATTGGTGTGCCCGTTTGACATCCGCCATCTCCTTGTCCTTCGCCGCTAACTGCTCTCTCAGTTCCATGTTAACTTTCTCGCACTCACTCACACCTCCCCCACTATTCTTATCTCTCTCTTCAATCTCTCTACGGAGCGGCCTCACGGCCTCTCTGCACCTCCCAACTGTGCCAAGCAGGACACGATTGCCATCGGATTACGAGCTTTCCCTAAGCTCTTCTTATGGATCTCTGTCAGGTTCTCCCACCAAGTATGCCCTATATCTCCGGGACATGTTTCATCATTCGCACAAAATTCACTCCAAAGAGATATTCCTTTGAGATATTTTCTAATTTCCTCTTCCCATATGGGACACTGTCCTACTCTACTGGTCGCTGCGACCTCGAATTCCTGGGGGTTCATAAGGCGTTCCATTGCCTTCATTGCCATTTCTATTGCAATCTCTGGGGTTTCTACCGAATTTGGAACAGGAGAGAATAAAGTGGTTATGTAAACATGGGTACGGCTTACGCTATTTTCCGGCCTACAAAACTCCCAATAGTTTTATGCAACAAAATCTCTCAGGTTTACCTTATATCCCTGTTAGTACGCATGCAAATAACACACTTCCCAATCTTGGAGGTTTGATCGGCATTGGTCTGACGCTTGTGGTTTTTCTTTTTCCAATTGAATTTCTAATTCAAATTTGGGTTCTCACGGAGTGACAAAGTCACTTCTAGGTCGAGTCCCGTCAGATGACGCCAGTAATGTTGCTCTGTTTATCTGGTTATAAATATGGCGGTCAATATGGTCGCCTTTCTTAATCCTAATTATGTTTCTACTTTCAGAGTTGGCAGGTATCTCTTGATACCGCCACAAGGTTCAACCCGAACCTGACAGAGATCCATAAGAAGAGCTGAGGGATAGCTCGTAAGCCGATGGCAATCGTGTCCTGCTTGGTACAATTGCGAGGCACAGAGAGCCAATACACCAGTTAGTTAGATCAAAGTCAATACTATTTTTTAAACACACAGTAAGATCTACTCATGCACAACAGTACTACAAACTAAACTTTCTCTAACGCTAATGTCTATACTTAACTTCGGGTGCCCACTCAGTCAGAGGAACAATGGCCGTTGTTCGGATCTGAGGCTGTTGGGTTCGAAGAGATACAGGAGAACAGCTAAGATTGTCCATCTGGTTGCAAGCATTGACCTTGAACTTACTTGCTTCTGGTGATGCTGGTGGATGGGTCTCTCCGCTTTGAGAGCCAAGTCCAAGAGAGCGAATCTCTCGTGGGGGTTCCTTCTTATACTTGGACGGGCTTTGCGCGCTTTTAGGCGGGCCTTAAACTTGGTCCCAATTAATTAGGCAGCTTCTCGATCATTGTTATCGATCTTGACCAATAATGGGGTGGGTGCCCTGATGGCTGGGCGTGTCTTCGGTGGCCGTTGGCCTTGCTTTGTTTGTGTCTTTCGGCTGGGGTACTGGTGCCGGGATGTCTGCAGCAGTATCAACTACCTAAGTGTTAGTCCTTTGTTCCTTGGAGATGGGCCATCAATATGATAATCGACCCAGAGTTTCGATTCTGTCTGGTAACTGCTTCCCAAATATACATTCAGGCTCTGTGCCTGCTTGTTGTCTAGCATTGTCCACATTTCCCTACATTCTTTCTGAGCGTCCATTTTGTGTTCTGGAAGTGGCCATCCCAGATGGCTTCACAATGAAGTTACTGTGAAAATCCCAGTTATGGTTATACGGCTCCCAAATAGAGTTGAAGCTTATTATATTACATCAGTCATGATTTCATTGAATGACAGAGCAGATTAGATGGACTCAATGGACTATGTATGCTCCTATGTCTTATGGCCTTAGGGACCAGCTTCTCCATTGAGCCGTTATTGGGTAAATACTGCAATTCATTGTCTGTGGCAGAAAAGCTAACCTGATGGGAGTTCAGAACATAAAATGTTATTACGATTCTGGACCAGATCCCAACAGTGGCTAGGATACTGGACAGAAACTCCAATCCTTTATTTTAATTTTGTTAGAAAGTGAGGCAAGGATACCTCACTCCAGCATTGATTTCATGGGGCGGCACAGTAGCACAGTGGTTAGCACTGTTGCTTCACAGCTGCAGGGTCCTAGGTTCGATTCTCGGATTGGGTCACTGTCTGTATGAAGACTGCACATTCTCCCTGTGTCTGCGTGGGTTTCCTCCGGTTGCTCCGGCTTCCTCCCTTAAGTCCCAAAAAGACGTGTTGTTAGGTGAATTAGATATTCTGAATTCTCCCTCTGTGTACCCGAACAGGCACTGGAGTGTGGTGACTCGGGGATGTTCGCAGTAACTTCATTGCAGGGAATATAAATACAAGTCCATTAGTCCAAACTTTTATGATGCTTTAATTGTATCTCTGGCTCCAAAAAGCATATCTGACTTGCAAACTAGGATTTAAAATAAACACGACTGCAGCATTCATACACACACTAATCAGGCTTTTAATCATTACTGTACCAAATGCATATAATACAATTGTGATGAATGGTTACTGCACCTTTAATGTAATGATCACTTGAAGACCGGGTTTGGACTCCGTCTCCAGCTCCACCCCCCAGGGAGCCAAATTCAAGGTAATGTCCAGTGGGCAGTGTGCAGTGAGCACACTTCTCGGTAGCTGACTGGTTCTCTGCTAATTAAAGCCTTTGTATTACCAATCATCTCTCTCGAGTTGTAATTGAGGGTATCTCAATTTAATTAGCACAGAACCAGTCAACTACCGATATCATCAAGGCCACCATGCACGCGGTGGACGAAAGCATCCCCTTTCAGGTAGAAAGCGATGCATCAGACGTCGCCCTGGCTGCTACCCTCAACCAGGCAGGCAGGCCAGTAGCAGTTTTCTCCTGAACCCTCACCTCCTCGGAAATTCGTCACTCTGCAGTCGAGAAGGAGGCACAAGCTATTGTGGAGGCCGTGCGGCACTGGAGGCACTACCTAGCCGGTAGGAGGTACACCCTCATCGCCGGTAGTCTTCATGTTTGATAACACACAACGGGGCAAAATAAAAAATGATAACATTTTGAGGTGGAGGATCGAACTCTCCACCTACGCATACGATATTACATATTGTCCAGGGAAGCTCAACGAGTCCCCAGTTGCCCTGACCCGCGGAATGTGTGCCAACGTGCAGAAAGACCGTCTGCGGGCCATCCACGATGACCTCTGACACCCGGGGGTCACCCAGCTTGCTCATTTCATCAAGTCCCGCAATCTACCTTACTCCACCGAGGAGGTCAAGGCCGTGACCAAGGCTTGCCAGATCTGTGCGGAGTGCAAACCGCACTTCTACCGAACAGACAAGGCTCACCTGGTGAAAGCATCTGGGCCTTTTGAGCGACTAAGCGTGGATTTCAAAGGGCCCCTCTCATCCACCAACCACAACATCTACTTCCTCACTGTCATCGACGAATTCTCCCACTTCCCATTCGCTGTCCCCTGCCCTGATATGATCTCGGCCACCGTAATCAAGGCACTGCACAGCATCTTCACCCTGTTTGGTTTCCCCGCTTCTCTGCAGTCGAGGAGGCACAAGCTATTGTGGAGGCCGGGGTACATCGTTCATGAGCGATGAGCTGCATCAGTATTTGCTCAACAAGGGCATCGCCTCGAGCAGAACGACCAGCTATAACCCGTGGGGAAATGGGCAGGTGGAGAGGGAGAACGCGACAGTTTGGAAGGCTGTCCTTCTAGCCTTACAGTCAATAAGTCTCCCAATCAACCGCTGGCAGGAGGTCCTACCCAATGCCCTCAACTCCATTAGGTCACTCCTCTACACGGCCACGAATGAGACCCCTCACAATCGCTTGTTTGTCTTCCCCAGGAAGTCCACCTCTGGGGTCTCGCTTCCACGTTGGCTGAAGACTCCGGGACCAGTTCTACTCCGGAGACACACAAGGAGCCACAAGACGGACCCTCGAGTTGAGAGGGTCCAGCTGCTGCATGCGAACCCCCAATACGCCTACGTCGAGCACCTCAACGGAAGGCAAGACACAGTTTCCCTGCGAGACCTGGCACCCGCTGGCTCTCCCACCGACGCCCCCCCCCTCTACCGATGCTCCCCTCCCCGCACCAGCTGCCTACACCGACAGTGCCCCCCTCTACTGCCCCCTCCCCACCCCCCCTCCGGCGCCTGCACCAATCACCCTAGTTACCCCGGACACCCCCCTGCTCCACCATGGGCAAAGACTCAGACCACCGTGCTCCCGGATATACTCCCACTGAAGACGCCCGTGTCCGCCCCACCACCGCCGGAGCTGAGAAGGTCAACAAGGACAATCAGACCACCCAAAAGACTGGACATGTAATTCCACTTCACCCCCGATGGACTCTGTGTTTTCTTTTAAAACAGGGGGTGAATGTGATGAAAGGTTACTGCACCTTTAATGTAATGATCTCTTTAAGACCTGGTTTGGAACCCTGGGGGACTCCGCCTCTGGCTCCACCCCCCGGGGAGCCATATATAAGGTAATGTCCAGTGTGCAGTGAGCACACTTCTCGGTAGCTGACTGGTTCTCTGCTAATTAAAGCCTTTGCATTACCAATCATCTCTCTCGAGTTGTAATTGAGGGTATCTCAACAATTCATCTGAAATTGGAACATTCATCACAATTGCAATTAATTTCCATGTATTAGTTTCAACAGATTTTTAAATCACCGACAGCACATCTATTACTTCCCAATCCAATTCACTTTGAGCCATGTATCTCACTCCAGGTAAAGATTGGGCTAATACACACTGATTTATTTAAAAATGCAATTTCTGTCTTGAAAATTTGCACTGATACCAGTCAAATATGCAACCATACAAAAAACTTTGCATCACTTCTAAACTAGTAGTGTAAATGCTTCCAAAAGGGCTAAGTATAAGACATATCCTATCTATTTCTTGCTTTAGCTAAAGCTTGTAACAGCACACATGAACTGAATTGGCAGTGTGAGTTATTGACACAATCTCATTCTGAAAAAGTGTTCACTCATATTTCATTCAATAAAATACACTTGTTGCCATCATCACACACCCTGACCATGTCCTGTGTAGGCTTCCATCAATTGCCATCTATTAGGGTCCCTTAAGATGTAGCACCCCTCGCTAAATGACAGTATGAGCAACATTCCCGAGGTGGGGGAATCATCTTCGTCTGGCTGTCAGTTCTTACTTTATTTGGAACTCCTCTGATCACCTTCCCTAGCAATTATAAGGAGAACTGGAAAAGTTAATTTTTGAGCTGGGACAATGCTTTTCCCACCTGGAGGTTTTCTCTTCCTGAGACTGAGAAAATGGAAGTTTGGATTGAAGTTACTCAGGGTGGAGCAACACAGAAATCAATTGTCTTCAACACATCAATGCCCAATTCACAGGGCAGATAGAGCTTTAAGATATTGGGATTTTCTGCCTGTCAGTGCTTAAGGAAACTATGCATCACCCAGAGGCAATTGGAAGGATAGATAAGTCGGCATTTGGATAATATATTATCTGTAGCAATGAAAGTGACCATAGCCTTTTGCTTTTGCCTTTGTGACTTTCCAGGTTGGTGATACATCAGCTGGACTGCAGCTCACCGTTACATACTAGGTACTGATGTATTTATTTCACGTCAGCGTTGCAGTTTATTATCTTCTCGATGTAGGCGACTAAACAGAAAGAATTAGCAGTCTTTAAACCTGTAAACTGAAAGGCCCATGGAGCAACTTTGGGCACACATGGCTTGGAAAGTCCAGAACGACAATGCCACAGTTTCACAACTAGGTTATGTTGGGAAATCTCAGCCACCTTAACGAGACCTGTCATGATGTTACTGGAAACTGCAATCATGCTTGTATTATACAATGATCCACCATCACAGCCTTAATGACTCACACCATATTTCAGGGTTGTTGATGGGTGATCAGGGATATCCCCTACAGTCATGACTGATGACTCCAGTATGGCATCTGTCGGCAGATGGAGGCAAACAATATAATGAGGCCCATGGGACAATCGAAGAGTGTGATGGAGAAGGCTAGTGTCATTCAAAATATCACTTTGGATTGTTCGCTCCCGGCCCTGGGTCACTGTCCGTGTAGTGTTTGCCCATTCTCCCTGTCTGCGTGGGTCTCACGCCCACAACCCAAAAAAAGGATGTGCAGGGTAGGTGAATTGGCCATGCTAAATTGCCCCTCAATTGGAAAAATAATTGTGTACTCTAAATTTTTTTTTTAAATACCACTTTGGATTTCTGGTGAAATAGTGAGTCGTGCAACAGCTTCAGTAGATTGTTGTTTGTTCCATGCAGGAAGGACTACTATGTTCTGCAGCTCAAGAGGAAGACACAAAGCAGAATAAAATGACCTTCCTTCCACATAGCAGGTGGAAATTGTACACGAGGTAGAGGAGATGGGGTAAACTATGTATTAGCAAATAGCCAGAGAAAGGAAATTTTCTCAGTTGCTTTAATTTAAAGGATTACAGAGAAATGTAATTCCCTCACTTATGCCTCCACCTTAACCCCACCCCAAGCAAAAGTATCTCACTGACAACTGCATGTTTAAAGGTATTTGTACCTTGACTCACAAATAGAATTCTCAGAAATGCTCAGTCCCCTAAGTTCCCTGAACTGAACACTGAACTTCTGCAGTTAATACAATTTTTAGCATTCAGTTTATTATTTTCCGAAGTGATATTAACTATTTCAAAGACCATCGGCGGGATTTTCCGTTTCTGAGACTAAGTATTGACGCCAATGCAGAATTCACGGACTTTCACGATACAAAACTGGTGCCACACCTGGACCGATTCTGCTATCATTAGGGCGCGAGCACCAGCGCCACGTGGAACAAAATCAATTCCAATAGAAAACGGTGCGGGATTCATCAGCTCCGTAAGTGACACTCGGGAGGTTGACCAGCTTCAGCCACAAATACACATTAAATTATCCCACACACACTCGTCAATAAGATGGCATTGGCTGTGCTGGAACTGATGGGTTGGCTTGCACCAGAGGGCACCCAGCGGGGTAGCCAAGGGGATACCGATATGATCCATGGCCCAAAGTTTACAGTGGACTGTCAGCAGCATGCACAGCTGATTGGTTGCCTTGCCAGTTTTGGCAATGGCTTTCCATGTCCGTCCATCCGATCCCACAGCCCACCTCCTGACCACCCCCCGCTACTTCATCCGGCCCAAGCAGAAGCCCTCCAGCCAGCAGCATAACTGTCAGCAAACCATGACGATGTTGGACACTTTCCATATCCCCTCTCTCTCCCTCAGCAGCCACCACGCTGGTTTCACAAATTTTAAAAGCATAAATGAATTGCGCCTTCGGGAACTCGGCCCACCGGAGGCAGAGCATCGCGGAGGCCCCGGAGAATACCAGGTCAGGCCCGCTAATGATGTCCACTGCATGTGCGTTCTGGTACGCATTGACGCCGCTGTCGGAGAATCGTGATTTGGAGTTAAATTGCTGGCCAGCGCGATTTTGGCGTCGGAGCACATTCTCCGCCTAATCGCGTTTTGCGATTTCAGCGTCAGCAAATGGAGAATCCCGCCCCATTGCTTCCTAAAGCAGCATGGTTAAGTCCAGAATAACACATGCTTTTGAACTCTTACTTCTAGGTGATGCTTTTTTGAGTGACAGATGATTGATGACAATTTGCATCGGAGGCAGTTCAGGGAAGTTTGCTCGGTTGATTCCTAGGATGTCTTTTGAAGGGTTGTCTTTTGAGAAAATGGTGACTATACAAAGAACAAAGAACAAAGAACAAAGAAAAGTACAGCACAGGAACAGGCCCTTTGGCCCTTCAAGCCCGTGCTGACCATGCTACCCGACAAAACTATAATCTACCATACTTCCTGGGTCCGTATCCCTCTATTCCCATCCTATTCGGGGGCGAAATTCTCCGGAAACGGCGCGATGTCTGCCGACTGGCACCCAAAACAGCGCAAATCAGTCGGGCATCGCGCCGCCCCAAAGGTGCGGAATGCTCCGCATCTTTGGGGGCCGAGCCCCAGCCTTAAGGGGCTAGGACGGCGTCGGACGAATTTCTGCCCCGCCAGCTGGCGGAAAAGGCCTTTGGTGCCCCGCCAGCTGGCGCGGAAATGACATCTCCGGGCGGCGCATGCGCGGGAGCGTCAGCGTCCGCTCACGGCATCACCGCGCATGCGCAGTGGAGGGAGTCTCTTCCGCCTCCGCCATGGTGGAGACCGTGACGAAGTCGGAAGGGAAAGAGTGCCCCCACGGCACAGGCCCGCCCGTGGATCGGTAGGCCCCGATCGCGGGCCAGGCCACCGTGAGGGCACCCCCAGGGGCCAGATCGCCCCGTGCCCCCCCCAGGACCCCGGAGCCCGCCCGCGCCACCTTGTCCCGCCGGTAAGAGAGGTGGTTTAATCTACGCCGGCGGGACAGGCATTTTAGCGTCGGGACTTCGGCCCATCCGGGGGGTCGGAGAATCTCGCCCCATGTATTTGTCAAGATGCCCCTTAAATGTCACTATCATCCCTGCTTCCACCACCTCCTCCGGCAGCGAGTTCCAGGCACCCACTCCCATCTGTGTAAAAAACTTGCCTCTCCTCTAAACCACATCTCCTCTAAACCTTGCCCCTCGCACCTAAAACCTGTGCCCCCTAGTAATTGACCCCTCTACCCTGGGGAAAAGTCTCTGACTATCCACTCTGTCTATGCCCCTCATAATTTTGTAGAACTCTATCAGGTCGCCCCTCAACCTCCGTCATTCCAGTGAGAACAAACCGAGTTTATTCAACCGCTCCTCATAGCTAATGCCCTCCATACCAGGCAACATCCTGGTAAATCTCTTCTGCACCCTCTCTAAAGCCTCCACATCCTTCTGGTAGTGTGGCAACCAGAATTGAACACGATACTCCAAGTATGGTCTAACTAAGGTTCGATACAGCTGCAACATGACTTGCCAATTCTTATACTCAATGCCCCGACCAATGAAGGCAAGCATACCTTATGCCTTCTTGACTACCTTCTCCACCTGTGTTGCCCCTTTCAGTGACCTGTGGACCTGTCCACCTAGATCTCTCTGACTTTCAATACTCTTGAGGGTTCTACCATTCACTGCATATTCCCTACCTGTATTAGGCCTTCCAAAATGCATTACCTCACATCTGTCCGGATTAAACTCCATCTGCCATCTCTCCGCCCAAGTCTAAATCCTGCTGTCTCCTCTGACAGTCCTCATCGCTATCCGCAATTCCACCAACCTTTGTGTCATCTGCAAACTTACTCATCAGACCATTTTCCTCCAAATCATTAATGTATACTACGAACAGCAAAGGTCCCAGCACTGATCCCTGTGGAACACCACTAGTCACAGCCCTCCAATTAGAAAAGCACCTTTCCATTGCTACTCTCTGCCTTCTATAACCTAGCCAGTTCTGTATCCACCTTGCCATATCACCCCTGATCCCGTGTGACTTCATCTTTTGTACCAGTCTATCATGAGGGACCTTGTCAAAGGCCTTACTGAAGTCCATATAGAGAACATCCACTGCTCTACCTGCATCAATCATCTTTGTGACCTCTTCAAAAAACTCTCCCAAGTTAGTGAGACACGACCTCCCCTTCACAAAACCATGCTGCCTCTCACTAATACGTCCATTTGCTTCCAAATGGGAGTAGATCCTGTCTCGAAGAATTCTCTCCAGTAATTTCCCTACCACTGACGTAAGGCTCACCGCCTGTAGTTCCCTGGATTATCCTTGCTACCCTTCTTAAACAGAGGAACAACATTGGCTATTCTCCAGTCCTCCGGGACATCACCTGAAGACAGTGAGGATCCAAAGATTTCTGTCAAGGCCTCAGCAATTTCCTCTCGAGCCTCCTTCAGTATTCTGGGATAGATCCCATCAGGCCCTGGGGACTTATCTACCTTAATATTTTTCAAGATGCCCAACACCTCGTCTTTTTGGATCTCAATGTGACCCAGGATATCTACGCACCCTTCTCCAGACTCAACATCCACCAATTCCTTCTCTTTGCTGAATACTGAAGCAAAGTATTCATTTAGTACCTCGCCCATTTCCTCTGGCTCCACACATAGATTTCCTTGCCTATCCTTCAGTGGACCAACCCTTTCCCTGGCTACCCTCTTGCTTTTTATGTACGTGTAAAAAGCCTTGGGATTTTTCTTAATCCTATTTGCCAATGACTTTTTGTGACCCCTTCTAGCCCTCCTGACACCTTGCTTAAGTTCCTTCCTACTTTCCTTATATTCCACACAGGCTTTGTCTGTTCCCAGCCTTATAGCCCTGACAAATGCCTCCTTTTTCTTTTTGACAAGGCCTCGTTATCCAGACTATGTTGGGCCTATATCCATTGGAATTTGGAAGAAGAAAGAACAAAGAACAAAAGAAAAATACAGCACAGGAACGTATCCCTCTATTCCCATCCTATTCATGTTTTTGTCAAGACGCCCCTTAAACGTCACTATCATACCTACTTCCACCACCTCCTCCAGCAGCGAGTTCCAGGCACCCACTACCCTCTGTGTAAAAAACTTCCCTTGCATATCTCCTCTAAACTTGTCCCCTCGCACCTTAAACCTATGTCCCCTAGTAATTGATTCTTCCACCTTGGGAAAAAGCTCCTGACTATCCACTCTGTCCATGCCTCTCATAATTCTGTAGATTTCTATCAGGTGTTCCCTCAACCTCCGTTGTTCCAGTGAGAACAAACAATAGTTTTTCCAACCTCTCTTCATAACTAATGCCCTCCATACCAGGCAACATCCTCTTCTGTGCCTCCTCCAAAGCCTCCACATCCTTCTGTAGTGTGGAGACCACAATTGAACACTATATTCCAAGTTTTGTCTAGCTAAGGTTCTATAAAGCTGCAGCATGACTTGCCAATTTTTATACTCAATGCCCTGGCTGATGAAGGCAAGCATGCTGTATGCCTTCTTGGCTACCTCCTCCACCTGTGTTGCCACTTTCAGTGACCTGTGGACCTGTACTCCTAGATCTCTCTGACTTTCAATACTCTTGAGGGTTCTACCATTTACTGTTTATTTCCCACCTTAATTAGACCTTCCAAAATACATTAACTCACATTTGTCTGGATTAATCTTCATCTGCCATCTCTCTGCCCAAGCCTCCAACCGATTTATATTCTGCTGTATCCTCTGACAGTCCTCATCGCTATCCGCAATTCCACTAACCTTTTTGTCGTCTGCAAACTTACTAATCAGACCAGTTACATTTTCTTCCAGATCATTTATATATACTACAAGCAGCAAAGGTCCCAGCACTGATCCTTGCAGAACACCACTAGTCACAGCCCTCCAATCAGAAAAGCACCCTTCCACTGCTACCCTCTGTCTTTTATGAACAGGCCAGTTCTGTATCCATTTTGCCAGCTCACCTCTGATCCTGTGTAACTTCACCTTCTGTACCAGTCTGCCAAGAAGGACCTTACAAAGGACCTTACTGAAGTCCATGTAGACAACCTCCACTACCCTAACTTCATCAATCATCTTCGTCACTTCCTCAAAAGACTTGATCAAGTTATTGAGACACGACCTCCCCTTTACAAAATCATGCTGCCTCTCGCTAATGCGTCCACTTTGTTCCAAATGGGAGTAAATCCTGTCTCCAAGAATCCTCTCCAATAATTTCCCTGCCACTGACATAAGACTCACCAGCCTGTAATTTCCTGAACTATTTTTCTGACCTTTTAAACAAAGGAACAATATTGGCTCATCTCCAGTCCCCTGGGACCTGACCTGTAGCCAGTGAGGATCCAAAGATTTCTCTCAAGGCCCCAGCAATTTCTCTCTTGCCTCCCGATTATTCTGGGGTAGGTCCCATCAGATCCTGGGGATTTATCTAACTTAATATTTTTCAAGACACCTAACACCTCCGCCATTTTGATCTCAATGTGACCCAGACTATCTACACACCCTTCCCCAGACTCATCATCGACCAAGTCTTTCTCTGATGCAAACTGCTCCTTTAATACCTCACCCATTTCCTCTGGCTCCACACATAGATTCCCTCCCCTGTCCTTGATGGGGCCAATCCTCTCTCTGGCTACCCACTTGCTCATTATATACGTATAAAAAGCCTTGGGATTTTCCTTAGTTCAGTTTGCCAATGACCTTTTGTGACCCCTTTTAGTCCTCCTGACTCCTTGCTTAAGCTCCTCCCTTCTTTCCTTATATTCCTCACAGTCTTCGTCCGTTCCCAGCCTTCTAGCCCTAAAATCACGAGAGGTGATTTTACTGAAATGTAAGATTACAAAGGGAGTGTACAGGACAGAGGCTGAGAGGGTAGTTTTTTTATCATGGAGGACTCTAAAACTAGGGGACACGGTATCAGTAAAAGGTGTCTTCCATTCAAGACAGTCTGAGGAGGAATTTCTTCTTTCAAAGGGTTGTCAATCTTTGGAATTCTCTAACAATAGATCACTGGAGACTGGTTCATTGAAAATATTCAAGGCTGCGTGAGACACATTTTTGATTTATGAGGGAGTCAATGATGAATGGGGCTGAATGGGGCACAGGTGGGAACGTGGAGGTTGTAACATGGGAGACATGGGGTGGGAATGACTATCTCCTCTCTGGTTCGTGCGGAGTACAAACTCCCCTGTGGAGGGGCGAGGAAATCCATTTAGTTGTGTTTGAAACATCAGCCAGTAACACGTCAACCAAGAAGAGACCCAGTAGGGATCTACAGGGAGTTGTATATAATGTAACCGTAAATAAACCAAAGTTCTTTATTTCAATCGTGATAGACATCAATTCAGACGAGACGCTGAGAAGCAGTGTACCGATGCTTTAATAAGCTAAATATGTGCCGACCTGTAGCTCCTCCCGCACTGCAGGGCTGACCCAGGTCAACAGGCTTTATACCTCCACAGATGGGCGGAGCCACAGGCGGAGCCAACAGAAGCACCAATAATAACATTCCGACAGTGCAATAGCAACAACCAATAACAGAACAGCAATAACAATAAGTATGTACAACAGTGGAGATAACAATACTAATAGAACAATAGAACATATATACAACAGCCTTACGTAGCCATACGTGGCTCACCACAACTCGGTGTGGATTCCCCACGTCCTTATTAAACTGGTGATGAAGAGTAAACTGGTTTGCTGTCGATGCTGCAGCCTACTCGGCTGAGCCACCTCCCCGATTTTCTGGACCCAGGTTGGAACCAATTATTTCACCATGCCTCTGTATGAACGATTAGATGCATTTTAATGCCGTGTTGAAGACTGGAACTGGTACACAGAAAGGATGTGTTCTTACTTCGGGACCAACAACATCAGAGAATGAGCGCCAGACGGTCATACTGTTGACGGCTCCGTACACGTTCAGAGTGATCAGGAGTCTAACGTACCCGTCGGCGCCAGTTATACACTCATTCAACCAAGTTGTGGCACTTGTGGTGCAATACTTTAATCCAACATCATCAGTGATCGTTCTAAGGTATCGCTTTAATATGGCGGAGAGATCCCCTGGCGAGTCCGTCACCAAGTTCATATCACGACTACGAAAGATAGCCTAGTTTTGTGAGTATGGGACTGCTGCATTGGATATGTCCCATGATCATTTAGTCTGCGGGATAAATGAAATGGAGACACAGAAAAAACTTTTGTGCGAAACCTCCCTGACTTTTCCTTTTTTTAATAAATTTAGAGTGCCCAATAATTTTTTTCCTACTAAGGAGCAATTTAGTGCGGCCAATCCACTTATCCTGCACATCTTTGGCTTATGGGGGTGAAACCCACACAGACATGGGGAGAATGTGCAAAGTCCACACGGAGAGTGACCCGGGGCCGGGACTGAACCTGGGTCCTCAGCACGGTAGCACAAGTGGCTAGCACTGAGGCTTTGCAGCGCCAGGGTCCCAGGTTCGATTCCCCGCTGGGTCACTGTCTGTGTGGAGCCTGCATGTTCTCCCCGTGTCTGCGTGGGTTTCCTCCGGTTTCCTCTCACAGTTCAAAGACGTGCAGGTTAGGTGGATTGGCCATGATAAATTGCCCTTCGTGACCAAAAAGGTTAGGAGGGTTATTGGGTTACGGGGATAGGGTGGAAATAAAGGCTTAATTGGGCCGGTGCAGACTCGATGGGCCGAATGGCCTCCTTCTGCACTGTATGCTCTCTGTTCTAAATATGTTCTCAGCGCTATAGGCAGTAGTGCTAACCACTATGCCACCATGCCACCCCCACCTGACTTTTCAACAGGCGCTGCAGACCTCGTTGTCCCAAGAGAGTGTGGAACGCGGTATCGAAGAAATACAAGGGATGGAGGTGAATGTTCTGGGGCGTCGTCCCTCACGCGTCATCCCAACGGCCCGGGTCAACCGTCACAGTGACTCTGTCCTCCAGGCGAAGGGCCAGCCGTCGAGATGTGGGACATTCCCGGACTCGGCTGAAGGAGGTTCCATGTGCAATGTGAGGGTACCAGTCTTGGTGTAACCGCAAGCAGCAGGAGGGCCAGCGCTCCAGGCCCACCGGTCGAGGTAGGTGTCAACCCCGGGGCCAGGCCTTGCATCTGGCCCGGAAGGGGCAAAGGGGTGAGGCTGAGATGCAGGTAAACTCTTTGACAGCATCCCGTGTGGCCCCTATCCGAGTTTTGATACAGGTGAATGGCCATATTCTCCAGGTGGAATTGGATTTGGGGGCTGCCATTTCTGTGGTGGCGCAGAGTACCTATGGTCTTATTAAACAGGGAGTGCACACTTTTGGCTGACACGGCGGCTTGTTTGACCACTTATACTGGAGAATGACTGAATATTGTCGGGATGACACTTACTCCGGTAGTTTATGGGGACCGATCGGTTCACCTTCCCGTCATTGTCGTGCCAGGAAGCGGCCGTCGGCTGTTGGTCTGTGATTGGCTATACCAATGGTAGTTGGATTGGCAACATATCCTCCAATTGGGATCTGACGGTCTGTGTGCGGTACTTGGAAAGTTCCCCAAGGTTTTCCAGCCAGGCCTGGGTACAGTTACGAGGGCCACAGCCAAGATCGAGGTGGACGCGGAGGCCCAGCCGCAATATTTTCGTGCCCATCCGGTTCCCTATGCTTCAGTGGATAAAATTGAGACCGAACTTCATCGCGTGGAGAGTTGGGACATCATTAGACCTGTTCGCCATGCCGATTGGCATCGTCGGTGGTCCCCACAATAAAACCGTATAAGACAGTCCACCTCTGTGGAGACTATAAATTGAGCGTGAACATGGCTTTGAGGTTAGACCGTTATCCTTTTTCCTGCATCGAGGATCTTTATGCTACATTGACCGGTAGCTGCATATTTATGAAATTGGACATGAGCAATGCTTATCTACAGCTGCAGCTCAATATGTCCTCACGGAAGCACATCATGATCCATACGTACAAGGGTCTCTATGAGTACCCCGACTAACATTCGGCGTATCCTCAGCGTGCAGTCTTCCAGTACATCATGGAGAACATCTTACGTGGATCGCCACGTGTTGCGGTTTAGTTGGATGAAGTGCTAGTCATGGGGATCATGTACCGGGAGCACTTATAGTTAGCACTGTTGATTCACAGTCCCAATTTCGATTCCCAGCTTGGTTCACTGTCTGTGCGGAGTCTGCACGTTCTCCCTGTGACTCCATGGGTTTCCTCTGGGTACTCCGGTTTCCTCCCACAGTCCTGAAAGATGTGCTGCAAAGTGATTTGGACATTCTGAATTCTCCCTCCGTATTCCCGAACAGGCGCCGGAATATGGTGACTAGCGGCTTTTCACAGGAACTTCTTTGCAGTGTTAATGTAAGCTGACTTGTGACAATAAAGATCATCAAAAAAAGGAACCTTGAAGCGGTGTTGAAGCAGTTTTCTGAGTATGTGGCCTGCCTGCGCTGCATAAAGTGTGTTTCACGCAAAATCCGTCGTCAATTTAGGGGGGTTGGATGGACAGAGAAAATAAGAGCCATCAAACTGGCCTCCGTCCCATGAAATGCCACGTAGCTTCGCTCTTTTCTTTAATTGGTCAATTATTATGACAGATTCATTCTGAATTCGGCCACTGTTTTGGCCCCCCTTCATTTGCTTCTCAAGAAGCAGCGGCCTTGGGTTTGGAGCAAGGTCCAGGATGAGGGGTGGGATTCTCCCGCATTTGGCGTGATGGCCCGATGCCGGCTCCAAGACCGGCACGAATCACTCCGGCATCGGGCCACCCGAAAGTTGCGGACTCCTCCGCACTTCCTGGGGCTAGGCCGGCGCTGGATGGGTTGGGACCGTGCCAACTGGCGCCAAAGGGCTGCCTTGGGCCGGCGCGAGTTGGCGCATGCACAGAACCACCGGCATGTTTCCTGCGCATACGCAGGGGGTTTCTTCTCTGTGCCGGCCATGGCGGAGCCTTACAGAGGCCGGCGCGGAGGGAAAGAGTGCCCCCACAGCACAGGCCGGCCCACAGATCGGTGGGCCCCGATCGCGGGCCAGGCGACCGTGCCTCCCCCCCTCCCGGGGCCGGATCCCCCGTGCCCCCCCGAGGACCCCGCTAGCCGCCCTCCAAGCCAGGTCCCGCCGGGATGGACCATGTCTATTTCACGCCGGCGGGACAGGCCGAAAATGGGTGGCCACTCGGCCCGGAGAATTGCCGGGGGGGCCACTGCCAACGGCCCCCGACCGGCGCGGCGTGATCCCCAACCCGCCCGTAAACCGGCGGCGAAGAATTCGGCAGCCGGCGCTGGAGCGGCGGGATTCACGCCGCCCCCCCCCCGGCGATTCTCTGACCCAGTGGGGGGTCGGAGAATCCCGCCCCCAGTGTTTAAAAAAGTGAAACGCCGGTTGTCCTCTTCGGGGGTGTTGACGCATTTTGAAGCCATTACTCGTCACATGTTTTGCATCGCTGTATGGAATTCGGGCAGTCCTGTCTCGAGAGATGGCCATGAACGTCCGATGGCCTTTGCCTCCTGGACACTGGCTGCGGCTGAACGAAAGTAAAAATAGAAAATGAAGGTTGGTAGTTGTATTTGGAGTGAAGCGATTTCATCAGTATGTCTGTGGCTACCATTTCTTTATCATCACGGAGCACAAACCGTTGCTGGGCCTCTTTTTTGAAGACAAGGAGATCCTAATAACTGCTTCAATGAGTATTCAGCGTTGGGCCCTGTTATTAGCTGCTTACTAATACACTTTTGAGCACTGTCCAGGGACCCAGATTGCACATGCCGATCCGCAAACCCCCCTATGACGGACAAGTTGCTCGCTGTCCTGAATTTAATGAACTCATTGCTCGTCACTGCATCATGTGTTCATGACTGAATGCAAACAGATGCCGTCCTTGCCAATATGCTGCATCTGGTGCTCGACAATGGCCAGCATCGATGGCTATCATGGGAGTTGAAGGCTTTTTCCTCGAAGTTCTCAGAGCTGACCGTAGCAGATGGTATCCTCCTGTGGGGCACAAGGGTTTTTGCTCTAGTGAAGGGCCAGGTGATCGTGTTAAAGGACCTTCACAACGGGCACCAAGGAGTGTCCACAATGGAGAGGCTGGCAAGAAGCGATGTTTGGTGGTCAGTTTCCAACATGGATATCGAGAAATTGGCTCAACAATGTTCCATCTGTCAAGAGCACCAGGTGCATCGCCCCTTACACATTTGGGAGTGGCCGGGGCACCCTTGTGCTCAAGTACACACCAATTTCGCTGGTTAATTCCTGGGTTCAATGTTTCTTGTCCTGGAGGATGCCCACTCCAAGTGGCAGGAGGTCCACAAGCTGGCAACGATCACCTTCTGGGGAACCGTCGAGCGATTGTCCAGTTCTTTTTCCACCCATGGAACCCTGGAGGTACTCGTGACAGATAACTTTCATGAGGAAAGAATTTGCCACTTTCATGAAAGGAAACGGGATTCGGCATGGCCGCACTGCCCCATACTATTCTCCATCAAATGGTTTGGCAGGGAGGGTCGTGCAGACACTTAAACGGGGCAACTGAGGAGGCGACATTTAGAACATATTTGCTCGTGGAGGTTTGTCCCTAGTGCGGTTGGAATAAACCTGTCTTGGATACCCCGACTGCATTGTCGAACCAGCCTGCTGCGACGCTTTTAGTCTGTGTCAACGCCGACACATGCCCGACATTGTTTCTTAGGACTCAGTCATAGAGATGCAGATGTCGAAGGTCTCGGATGCAGATCCAGCAGTTCAGCCGCCTCCTGCCGATCGTCCACCATGGCGTTTTTGCCGCAGCCGATGTTCCTCTGCGAGGTACACACCGATTGATCAGGTGCACAACAATTTACCAAACCAAAGAGAGTCTGATGTCCTCCACGTGCTGCTCCTTCTCCTCCTCATCAGCCAGCAAGGGGGTCTACGGACTTTGTAGGGGAGGAATGTAATATCCCACATGGGACTTATGGGCAGGTAATGAGTATCTTTCCTGTGGCTATTGTGCAGTATGAGCTGCCCACTGAGAGGGAAGGATTTTCCATTTAGTTGTGTATAAAAGGTTGGGTGGTAAGGCACCAACCAAAAAGGGATCCAGTAGGGATCTACCTGGAAGTTAATATAATGTAACTGTAAATAAACCAAGACACTCCCAGTGTCTTTACTAAAGAGGTCATGATCAGAAAATCCATGATCTTATTGAATGGTTTAACAGGCTTGAAGGGCCTACTCCTGCTCCAATTTGTTAAGTTCTTCTGTTGCATGTTTCAGTGTTCTCTCTCTTGATGTGTCGAATTAAAGCAGATCCACATCTTTATTCATTCATCCTAGCACTGAAGGCACCCTTATGGAAAAAGTACATTATCACTTCCATGAGCTAATGTAACATGTATTATTATGTGCTTTTGAACCCCATGGACACCAACAAATCAAAGGAGCTAAATGTACAGAATGACACAAATGAAAAAACTAATGGACAGATTTTACCTTTTATAGTGATCAACATAAATTTAACATGGGTTTTCAGACAATATAAGCTATGCATTACGCACTAAATAGCAGACATAATCATTATTGCACATCCCAAACTGCCCTTATGGTGGTTCCTTGAATTGCTGCAGTCCATCTGGTGGAGATACACCCAGAGTGATGTTAAGGAGGGATTCCCAGGATTTTGGCCCACTGACAGTGAAGAAACAACAATATAGTTCCAGGTTTGGGAACTTGTAGCTGCTGGTGTTCCAATATATTTGCTGCCTTTGTCCTTCTAGGTGGTAAAGGTCATGGATTTGTAATATATGTGGCACTACTTGCAGTCACTAAGTTCTTCAAAATTATAAACTATCTCGAGATAAAGATTCTGCTCCTTTTTTCATGGCTTAAGCCAATGATTTATAGTATTTCACAACCAGCCCAAGATATACGAGCACAGCCTTCCCCAATGTGGCACGTTTCTGCAGAACCTCCTTAGCTCTGCTCATGACAGTGTTGACGGTCAGTCCAGAGTCACCTTTATGTAAATCCTCAGCAGCAACGCTGTGCACTGTATGGTCAGTGTTGGCTGATTAGTTCCATTGAAATAACTCAAACAGCAATAGTAGTAAGCTTATTTTCCCTTATCGATGCTCTCAGATCCAGCCTCTGTGCTGCAACTAGAGACCAAGAAATTTAACTGGGGGAAAACACTCACTTCATTTAGATTGAGTGCATTTGAGGAGCTCACTTGACGGCACAGAATGGACATTGTGGAAGAGGTGGATTGGAATCGTTAGACTGCTAACAGTAGGTTGGTGAAGGCAGAGCCCAGGTGAATCAGTAAGTTGCAGATTCATGTTGAATATCAGGGCGGGATTCTGCATCAAGCGATGGCGGAACCACGAAATGTGATCGAGCGAAGAATCGCACGTGAGGCAAAAGTTGTGGCCGGCGTTGGGTGCCCGACTGAATGCCATGCTCTGGTGCCTTAGCAGCAGTGTCAATGCATTCTACTCCACACATATAGTAAACGCCATTGGCATCTCATTAACGGGTCCATCCCGGTATTCTCTGTGCCGGCAAAGGGGGGGGGGAACATGGGACATGGGATAGGGGTGAGCACCTCCTACCAAACCAATGTCTTCCTGAGCAGGTGTCTTCCTGCTCAGCCGGAGTCTTCAACGGTCTGCCCGGTCTGGCAGATCCTCGAATGACAGGTGCCGCCATGAACATGAGAATTTGTGCGCCTTGGCACCTCCTCCTCCTCCGTCTGTTGGGAATCCGGCTCTCTATCCTGGGTGGCTGCTTCCTGTCCCACTGCTGCCCGCTCTCCTGCTGCGCGCTCCGCTGCTGCATGCTCTGCTGCTGCAGCTTCCTCCTCCTCCTTGAGCAGCGCCCACTTGTACAGCCGCAGCACCCCCCCCCCCCCCCCCTTCCACCCCCCCCCCCCCCCCCCCCCAACCAGGCCCTGGCAGCACCCCAGTGAATGAGAAAGCTTCAGAATAAAGAACAGTACAGCCCAGAAACAGACCCTTTGGCCCTCAAAGCCTGCGTCAACCACGGTACCTGTCTAAACTAAAACCGTCGGCACTTACGGAGTCCGTATTCTTCCATTCCCACCCTATTCATATATTTGTCTAGATGCCCTTTTAATACCTGCTCCCACCACCTCCCCAGGCAGCGCGTTCTGTGTAAAAAACTTGTCTCTGTGTCCTACCTCCTCTCTTTCCCTCATCAGCCATGATGTCGGTTTCACAATTTTTAAATGCACAAGTGAACCGCGACATCGGGATCTCGGCCCATCGGAGGCAGAGAATCGCGGAGGCCTCGCAGAATACCGGGTCGGGCCCACTAATGACATGCAAACGTTGTTTACTGTACATGCATTCCGGACCGCATTGACGCCGTTTTCGAGGCGACGGGGAATTGCGATTTGCCGTCAAACCGGCACCCGCCACGATTTTGGCATCAGAACCTATTCGCCACCCAATCATGTTTCATGATTTCGGCGTCAGCTAACGGAAAATTTCACCCCTTATTTTTCACAGTGACTCCTAATTCTAGAAACACCAACAAGGATCCTCTCCACATCCACCGTGTCAATACCCCTCAATATCTTTCTGTTTCAATCAAGTCACCTCTTACTCTATTGAACTTTAGCAGATACAATCCTAGTCTGCCCAAACTTCCCTTGAAAGACAATTCACTTATTCCAGGTATTGGTTTAGTCCATAAGAGGGTCATTTAGGTGTCTGGTAACAGCGGGGAAGAAGCTATTTTTGAGATCCGGCCTGTCATAATATACATCTATGTATACAATGGAGTGCAGACAGGCAGTGATTGACACACAGGATGATCAGTAAGCAGACAGAAGAGAGCAGCCAATCACC
Organism: Scyliorhinus torazame; assembly: GCF_047496885.1. Taxonomy (NCBI): domain Eukaryota; kingdom Metazoa; phylum Chordata; class Chondrichthyes; order Carcharhiniformes; family Scyliorhinidae; genus Scyliorhinus; species Scyliorhinus torazame. The sequence continues at coordinate 221,143,462 of NC_092715.1, read as the reverse complement.
AGACAGGACACGACCACTACAAAGCCAGAGGGCACCAGTTTTCCTGCTCTCTCGGGACCCAGCCTCTGAGACAGTCAGAGCTCGTGAGCTAGCCAGTGCCTACACCATGTGGTTGCTAAGTTAATCTGGTCAGGCTAGTGTCAGGTCTCCAGTCAAGTCAGCATAGCGTCGACCCACAGTTGAACATGTATAATAGTTTGGATGTTGAATAAAATCGTGTTGCATTTTATCAAGTGTTGGAGGTCTGTCTCTCGCTACGCTGCATCAAGTGCAGTTCACCTCGACCCAGCCTACCCAACACATCATGGCCCATTATGGTCATATCGTCAGCAAACTTGTAGATGGAGTTGGAACCAGATTTTGCCACGCAGTCGTGTGTGTACAGGGAGTAGAGTAGGGGGCTAAGTACGCAGCCTTGTGGGGCCCCGGTATTGAGGACTATTGTGGAGGAGCTGTTGTTGTTTATTCTTACTGATTGTAAGTGGGTCTGTGGGGTCAGGAAGTCGAGGATCCAGTTGCAGAGTGAGCAGCCAAGTCCTAGGTTTTGGAGTTTTGATATGAGCTTGGCTGGGATTATGGTATTGAAGGCAGAGCTGTAGTTAATAAATCGGAGTCTGATGTAGGAGTCCTTCTTATCGAGATGCTCAAGGGATGAGTGTCTGGCCAGGGAAATGGCGTCTGCTGTGGACCGGTTGCGGCGGTATGCGAATTGCAGTGGATCAAGGTATTCTGGGAGTATGGAGGTGATGCGCTTCATGACCAACCTCTCGAAGCACTTGTCAATCCACCTAATTTGTACATCTTTGGACTGTGGGCGGAAACCTATGCAAATACAGGGAGAACACGCAAAGTCCACAGAGGCAGCTACCCAAGGCCAGAATCTAACCCAGGTCTACTTTTTAACGAAGTGTTGCCTCCCCCTCCGCTGTTTAATGAAGTCTCGCTTCTCTCTCACACTCTCTAATGAAGTGTTGCCCCTCTGCGCTCTTTAATGGAGTCTCGCCTCTCTCTCTGCTCTTTTAAAAAAAATTTAGAGTGCCCAATTAATTTTTTCTAATTAAGGGGCAATTTTAACGTGGCCAATCCAACTACCCTGCACATCTTTTGGGTTGTGGGGGCGAAACCCTCGTAAACACGGGGAGACTGCAAACTCCACACTGACAGTGATCTCCCTCTGTGCTTTAATGAAGTTTTACCTCTCTGTCCGTCTTCTTTAATTGAGCCTCATTTTTCTCTCCGCAATGCTTAATGAAGTCTTGCCTCTCTCTCTGCTCTTTATTGAAGTCTCACCTCTCTCTCTGCTCTTTAATGATATCTCACCTCTCCCTTCGCGCTCTTAAATGAAGTCTCACCTCGCTCTCTGCTCTTTAATGAGATCTCACCTCTCCCTTTGTGCTCTTTAATGGGGTTTCACCTCTTCCTCTGCTCTTGAATGAAGTCTCGCCTCTCTGTCCGCTCTTTAATGAAGCCTTGCTTCTCTCTCTGCTCTTTATTGAAGTCTCGCCTTTCTCTCTCTGCTCTTTATTGAAGGCTCGCCTCTCTCTCTGCTCTTCATTGAAGTCTCACCTCTCTCTGCTCTTTAATGATATCTCACCTCTCCCTTCGCGCTCTTAAATTAAGTCTCACCTCGCTCTCTGCTCTTTAATGAGATCTCACCTATCCCTTCGTGCTCTTTAATGGGGTTTCACCTCTTCCTCTGCTCTTGAATGAAGTCTCGCCTCTCTGTCCGCTCTAATGAAGCCTTGCTTCTCTCTCTGCTCTTTATTGAAGTCTCGCCTTTCTCTCTCTGCTCTTTATTGAAGGCTCGCCTCTCTCTCTCTGCTCTTTATTGAAGTCCTACCTCTCCACTTCTTGAGAAGGCTCAAATATCCATTCACTAGTTCTTTGTTAAAACAATACAAAACTAATCATGCTACCCTGTTTATTTCCCATAGCGCCATATCTTAGCTTTAAATATTCAACTATTCTCTGTGGCAAACTATTCATCTTCAAATAATCTTAAGTACAAAGACATTTCTCCTGACCTCTTTTCTCACTCTCTTTAATTTAGCCCCTTTCAGACAAGAATATATGCACATCCTCTTCAATGCCTTCAATTCAGTGTTGAAGTTCAGCATTCAGCATTCAACTCTTGTTTCAACTTCTGTGGTTGACATTCAGCCTCTATCTTGTGGGAATGATTTCATTGCCCCAGTTGTGATTGTATATATATTAGGATGTTTATGAAAGTTGGCATCCTCTGGAATTCTGACAGGTTATTGGACTGTATGAGAAAAATATGCTCTGAAGAAGTGCTAATTTATTGATTTTTGTTTAAAAATGTATGTCATATCTCTGTGTGTGCAGATTTATTACTGTTTCTGAGTAAAATTCCTGTGTAATTGCCATGGAAAAATAGTCAGAGGTGGAGGAAAATGGCCATAAAAGCCAATAAAATAATTGTAATCGGCAAGAGAAAAAACATGAAATAGAAGCAAAATAATCTACTCAAAAAAGAGCTTCACGACTTCAAAAGGTATAATTCACCTGGAGGAACTTTGGCTCCATTTGGGAGGTTCAGAGTGAATGATGTAGCCATCCTGAGTAAAAGATCGAGTAATTTCTTGATATAAGCGTTGAGCAGCTTGAAATTCTCTGTCACAAAACAGCAAATTCAAGAATAAAATAAAGGTTAAACTCGATGGAGAAGCTGGTACTTAAGACCATAAGACATAGAAGCAGAAGTAGGCCATTCAGCCCATCAGATCTGCTCTGCCATTTAATGAGATCGTGGCTGATCTGATATAGTCTTCAACTCAAATTATCCCCATAACCCTTGATTCCCTGACTGATTAAAAATCTATTTCAGCATTGAAGATACTTAAAACAACCCAACCTCTACAGCTCTCTGCGGTAAAGAATTCCACAGGTTCACTGCCCTCTGAGATACAAAATTCCTCCACATCTCTGTCTGCAATGGGCAACCCCTTACTCTGAGATTATGCTCTCTAGTCTTAGATTCTCCCACAGGAGGAGATATCATCACAGTATCTATCCTGTAAAGCCCACTGAGAATCCTATATGTCTCAATAAGGTTGCCTCGCATTCTTCTAAACTCAGTGAGTACAGGCCCAACCTACTTAACCTGTCCTCATAAGAAAATCCCTCCATACCCGAGATCAACCCTAACGAGCCTTCTCTGGACTGCCGCCAATGCCAGAATATCTTTCCGATGATAAGGATACCAAAGGTGTTCACAATATTCCAACTAATGCCTTGTATTGTTTTAGCAAGACTTCCCTATTTTTATACTCCATTCCCTTTGAATTAAAGGCTAATATTCCATTTGCCTTCCCTATTAGCTGCAAACTTGCATGCCAGCCTTTTGTGATTTGTTCACGAGGACACCCAAATCCCTCCGTGCTGCAGTTTTCCTCAGTCTTTCTCTATTTAAATAATATTCAGCTCCTTTATTCTTACTAACAAAGTTCATAATTTCATATTTTCTGACATGATATTCCATCTATCAAGTTTTTGCCCCCTCACATATCCCTCTGTAGCCTCTTTGTGTCATCCTCTCCATTTCCCACCTATTTTTGTATCATCCGCAAACTTTGCAATGGTGCATTCACTTCCCTCATCCAAGAAACTAATATATATTGTAATTTATTGTGGTCCCAGCACGGGTCCTTGTGGCAATTCACAAGTTACAGGTTGCCATCCTGAAAACGCTTCTCTTATCGCAATTCTTCACCCTCAATTAGTGGCCAATCCATGCGAATATACTATTCCCAACACCATGGGCTCTGATCTTATTAAATAGCCTTTTGGGTGGTAGCTTATTGAAAAATGTTTGGAAATCCAAATATTTTACATCTACTGGTTCTCATTCAACTTTCCTGTTCATTACCACCTGAAAAATTCGAGCATGTCAGGCATGATATCCCCTCATGAAGACATTCTGGTGCTATTCGATTATATTATTCATTTCTAAATGCTCTTCATTACATCCTTTCTAATGGATTCTACCATTTTCCCAATTATGGAGGTTAAGCTAACTGGCTTGTAGTTGGTTACCTGCTTTTTTTATCCCTCAATCTTTGTATAAAGGTGTTACATTGGCAATCTTCCATTCCTCTGGGATGTTTCCAGAATTTAAACATTTTTGGAAGATTACTACCAGTGCATCCACTATCTCTGTAGTTACCTCCTTTAATATCCTGGGATGTAACCCATCAGGTCCAGGGGACTTAGTGGCCTTTGGACCATTAGTTTCCCTAGTACATTTTCTCTAGTGATAGTTTGATAGTTATTGTAGTTATTGCCCCCCACCGCCCCTGCCCCCCCCCCCCCCCACCGCGCCCCCCCCCCCCCAACCCCCCCACTCACCACCACCTTCTGTCCCCTTCTGTATTTTGGGAATGTTATTAATGTCTTCCACCGTTAAGACTGACGTAAAATATTTGCTTAACTCCTCTGTCATTTCCTGATTCCCCAATATTATTTCCCAGATTCATTCTCTAAGGGGCCGTTGTTTACTTTGGCTCCTCTCCTCCTTTTCATACATTTAAAGAAGCTCTTACTGTCCATTTTCATATTACTTGCTGGTTAACACTCAATATTTATCTTCTCCCACTTTATTTTTATTGGCCTCATTTGTTGGTATTTAAAACTGTTTCAATCCTCTGGCTTACTACAAAACTTTGCCATGTTACTTGTTTTTCTTTCAGTTTAATATAATATTTCACTTCCATGGTTGATTTATCCCCTCCCTAGAATCCTTCCTCACTGAGATATGAACTATTTTCAGAAATGTTTTCCATTGCTGATCAATCATCTTTCCTGCAAAACCCCTTTCCCAGTCCACTCCAGCCAACTCTGCCATCATTCCTTTATAATTACCCTTAGTTAAGCGTAGCACAATTGTTTCTGACCTAAATTGAATGCTAAATTTTACCATGTTACGAGCACTGCTTCTGAGGTGATCTTTACTCGAAGATTGTTTACTAAACCTGCCTCATGACACATTAGCAAATCCAAAGTAGTCCGATCCCTGGTTGGATTCACAACACATTGTTCTAGGAAAATGTACTGAATGCACATTATGAATTCTTCCTCATGGCTACCTCTGCCAGTTTTATTTCCCAATCTACATGAAGATTAAAGTCACTTGTGACTAAAGTACTGCCAGTTTTTACACGCCTTCATTATCTCCTGAATTATTCTCTGTCCTACAGCATAACTATTTGTTGGTGGGCCTACTGACTAATCCCATCAGTGTCTTCTTCCCCTTGTTAAATTTTACCTCCACCCATATGGATTCGACATCCTCCGATCCAAGGTCATTTCTTTCTGTTGTACTTATTTCAACTCGCACTAACAAAGCATCATGTAAACAAAAACAAAATATGATCGATTTGGGAAATCTGAAATAGAAACAGAAAATGTTGGAAAAGCTCAGCAGGCCTGGTAGTATCTGGGGAGGCAAACAGAGTTCAAGTCCAATAGGCTTCTTCTTCTGAACAGTTTTCATGTGTTTTTCATCATATCTGACAAATTTACTCAAGTTCTTTTGAGGAGGCATCAGCCAGAGTAGTTAGAGGAGAACCAGTGAATATTATATATTTCATAGAATTTACAGAAGGGGGCCATTCGGCCCATCGAGTCTGCACTGGCCCTTGGAATTAGCACCCCACTTAAGCCCACACCCGTAACCCAGTAACCCCACCTAACCTTTATGGACACAATGGGCAATTTATGATGGCCAATCCACCTAACCTGCACATCTTTGGACTGTGGGAGGAAACCGGTGCACCCGGAGGAAACCCACGCAGACACGGGGAAAACGTGCAGATTTTGTTGTGTTATGTGCTCTGCGATAACACAGGCTGCAACTCGATACAGCTTTGACCAAAAGATACTCCAGACTTTGAAGTAAGTTCAATGTGATTTATTGAACGATTAGCACAGTTCTCTATGAGTTCGACTCTCCTGCTAATCTTGCTGTCGTAACTCAGTCTAACTAACCAGTCTGCTCTAAGCCACGTCATGGGTGTGATGCTTCTGATCTGCCCCTGTCCTACTCTCTAAGTGTCACCTGTGGAAAGAGACAGAGCATGTGTGCCCTGTCCTTATATATGGGCTGTGTAATGCCACCTTGTGGTAGTGTCACCTCTGGGTGTCTTGACTGCCCATTGGTCATGTCCTATTCTATGTGTTCATTAACTGTATGTCTGCATGTCATGCGTCTCTGGTGCTCTCTCTAGTGTTTACTTAGTCGTAGCGTATTTACATTAATCCCTTATGTATTTAGTGATGCATATCACCATATACCCCCTTTTTTCGTGTTCCATATTTTCTGTACAGTGTTAAAGAAAAACTGAACAAAAACCGGCAAATAAGCGATGACATGTACAAGTTATGATGACTATGATGATGATACAAGATCAAAGAATAGGTATGAAGACATTGAGGATTATACAATACCAGATAATAGTTATGAGTCCAAAGTTCGTGAATTTACACGGTTGAGTGGATTTCTTGTGCTGTTATGGAAGTGTTGATGTTGATGTTGTCATTCCCTTGTGAACACCGTCAGTGTCCTGGGGTTTACGTAACCAAGAAGTCATCAGGAGGTGTTCAAATGGTCAAATCACTTCATCGTCTGAGGTGGACTCTTTTTTTTATGCTTGTGGTAGCAATTCTTGATGACATCTTTCCTGAAAGCTGGTTTGCTTGTCCGTAGTGTAGCAAACATGAATTGGTAAGATGCGTTGACATACCAGGGTATGTTTGCACTCCCGCCATTGTTCTGAACTGAGCAGTGACATTGTCCTTCATGGGCAGAGTTGTACCATGTCGTACCAGGTGTTGTTCTATTGTTGTTGTCATTGTTGTTATTGACGTGCTTGTTGTTGTGTTTGTTGCGCTCAATGACCACACCGAGTGGAGAATTCGAGTCCTTCACAAAGTTACTTGTGTCAGTGTCCTTTGTGGCATCTGCTGTTTCATTGAGCGTGCCGTCTCTGATTCCTCGGCACTCCCCGCCTGGAGTGTAAGGTTTTCGGGCAATTCGGCCCTTTTTGGACTGCCCAAGAATAAAACCCAGAGACTGTAAACTGGACACTTTTCAGCCAAGGGAACGTAACCAAATTTCCCAGCAGGCTTGGTCCGCTGAGCCAAGTAGGGGCATAGGTATTTACAAACCCCCCCCCAGGAGCTACAAGGAAGAATGAGCCAGACAACTAGATAAGATTAAAACACAGACAAAGGGGCATGGGAATACACAGGGGGCCTGCCTGCAAGCAGGACAATGGGATGGTCATAGCCCCATGCAGATGTAAATGACTTGGCCTCCACCAGAGCAGAATCCAATCAACACCCCATCAACATAGCAAGGTGAGAATAGCAGCGATCTCCGGAGCAGATGGAAGACTTTGAAAATCTTCACAAGAGAGCTTAACCTTGTTATCCCAAAAAGCAGACTGTCTGGGCTCAGTATATTGCGCTGGAAAAGCCCCTTGAAGATAAACGGTAGAAAAAACCCAAGTTGGAGGCAGACCTGGGGGAGGTACTCCAATCTTGACAGAAGCCACCGGCAGGAACTCACTGGGTGGAGGGGGCGGAGTCGGCGCCAAATTCAAATCAGGACAGGTCTGCCTGGCTGGAAGGAGCGGACCTGCAAGGAGAACCCGGAAGTCGACAGGTCTGACCGGCTCAAAGGGGGCGGGACCAGCGGGAACTTTAAACTGGGACCGATACAACGCAAAGGGGAGGAAAACCCGGAAGTCGACAGGTCTGACCAGCTGAAAGGGTGCGGGGCCAGCGGGAATTTAAACCTTACCAATTCAATGCAAAAGGGGCTGGCCGAACACAGGAAAAAGCCAGGTAAAACGGATATAAAAGGGGCTGTGTTTCGATTGAGGGTCTCTTGGCTTGACCTCTCCACCTTCGACTTGACCTCTCGCAGCCTGTGACCGTAAGTACCCTGCAGTAGCTTGCGAAACTCCCTTGACCTTGATAGTGGTTGAGGCTTTGGGGAAGGGGTCTTGATTTGTGTTTTGTGCCCTTGCTAAAATTGTGTAACAATAAGATTTTACGCTGTGTCCGTTATAGTACTTTCTGAATAGACTTAGTTTGTGTTAGAGTTTAAGATTTTATTATAATTTCTTCTGTTTGATGATTTTGACCTGGGTTTTGCAATAAACCTCGATTTGCTGATAATTGGAGTCGTTTAAATTCTTCAATCTCTCACCAGCGATCTCTGACCAAGTCATTGTTAAGATATTCCTCACCTTAATTCCGGGGTCGAGAATCTAGGGTCATCTTGAACGATTCGAACCCGTTCACTCAGGACAGGCTGCTGGTTAGGTAATAAACAGCAGTGTCCTATTCTCTCTCTTGGGAAAGCTACTCCAGCGAAGTAGGAACCGGGTGGGTGTTGTACCACCGGCAAGAGAGAGAATCACCTGGGCATTGGTGGGGGTCTGGATATCTGTGTGATATAAGCCTCAGGCTTCCGGTTAGGGATAAACGGCAGGCTTGATTCAGTGCTCTCTTCCGTGGAGGTGTCCCAGTGCGGCATCCCCTGGCCTCTGAAGTTTCAGTGCCAGCTGGAGAGAGACACACACAGATACTCAAACCCCAGATATCGGCCCAGTAGTGGAGTAGCAGAGATGGAACCCTCTACAGGAGTCATGTCCGGTTCATTTGAATCATCTTTGGCTTGGCGATGCTCCCCTTCTGGAGCCCTTTCTGGTTCACCTGAATCACCTTTGGTTTCTTGATGCTCCGCGTCTGGAATCATTTCAGGTTCTTGTGGAGAGGCTCGAGTAGATAAGGTTTGAATTAACGTGGTGTCACTGGAGTCACTAGTAGCCTCGCTTTGATTGTCGAGTGCCTCTGTACATACTAGCTGAGATCTGTCAGTCTCGCTGAGATGTCGCACATCTTGGGCGAAATTCTCCCCAAACGGCGTGATGTCCACCGACTGGCGCCCAAAACGGCGCCAATCAGACGGGCATCGCGCCGCCCCAAAGGTGGGGAATGCTCCGCATCTTTGGGGCCGAGCCCCAACATTGAGGGGCTAGGCCGATGCCGGAGTGATTTCCGCCCGCCAGCTGGCGTAAACGGCCTTTGTTGCCCCGCCAGCTGGCACGGAAATGACATATCGGGGCGGCGCATGCGCGGTAGCATCAGCGGCCGCTGACAGTTTCCCGTGCATGCGCAGTGGAGGGAGTCTCTTCCGCCTCCGCCATGGTGGAAACCGTGGCGGAGGCGGAAGGGAAAGAGTGCCCCCACGGCACAGGCCCGCCCGCGGATCGGTGGGCCCCGATCGCGGGGTAGGCCACCGTGGGGGCACCCCCCCGGGGTCAGATCGCCCTGCGCCCCCCCCCCCAGGACCCCGGAGCCCGCCCACGCCGCCTTGTCCTGCCGTTCAAAAGGTGGTTTAATCCTCGCCGGCGGGACAGGCAATTTATCGGCGGGACTTCGGCCCATCCGGACCGGAGAATCCAGCGGGGGGCCCGCCAACCGGCGCGGCCCGATCCGGGCTGTGCCGAATATCCGGTACCGGGGACTTCGGCAACTCGTGGGGGCGGGATTCACGGCAGCCCCCGACGATTCTCCAACCCGGCGGGGGGGCGGAGAATGACGCCCCTTGTATGGGAATTGTGAAGCCTTTGTTACTTGTCGCACATACAGTGGGTAGACCTTCAGTGTCTTCTTGTTGGTTAGATGAGCTGGGTAGACTGTCAGAGTCTTCTTCTGGTGGCTCAAATAATCTGGGTCGACTGTCATAATCTTACTGTTGTTCACGTGAGCGTGGCAGACTTGCATCGTCTGCTGCTGGTTACTCTGATAAGGGGGATAGACCTTCATGGTCTTGTTCATACACGGACTGCGCTTTGGTCTTGAGTTGCTCCCATTGTGGAGTCTATCAACGAGCTCGCTGTGGAGGATTGTATCGCTCTCTCTGTGGAGTCTGGCATCCTTCCCTGTGTGGAGTAGCTGGGAGGTTGGTGGCACACAACTGCACTTGTGCCTCGATGTGGCGAATGAAGTCGGCCGGTTCACACGGCATGGTGATGGATCGGGATAGGGCATCCGCGACGATCAGCTCCTTGCCCGGTGTGTCGACGAGTTCAAAGCCATATTGTCGGAGACGAAGAAGAATTCGCTGCAGCCGAGGTGTCATGTCATTTAAATCCTTCTGGATTATGTGGACTAAAGGCCTGTGGTCTGTTTCCACCGTGAACTTCGGCAGACCGTATACGTAGTCATGAAACTTGACTATTCCTGTCAGGAGACCCAGACACTCCTTTTCGATCAGGGCATACCGTTGTTCGGTCGGAGTCATGGCCCTGGAGGGATATGTCACTGGAGCCCAGGACAAGGAATCGTCTCGCTGGAGGAGCACCGCCCCAATGCCGTCCTGGCTTGCGTCTGTGGATATCTTGGTATCCTTGGTTGGGTCAAAGAACGCCAGTACTGGGGCTGTGGTGAGCTTCGCCTTCAGTTCAAGCCACTCCGCTTGATGTGCGGGAAGCCACTGGAACACTGTCGACCTTTTAACGAGATACCGGAGGGCCGTGGTGTGGGATGCCACGTTGGGAATTAATTTTCCGAGAAGACTTACCATCCCGAGGTAGCGGAGGACTGCCTTTTTGTCCTCTGGTGTCTTCATGGCATTGATTGCCAGCACCTTGTCGGCGTCAGGTTGCACACCTTGCTGTGAAATGTGGTCATCTAAAAACTTGATAGCGGACCGCCCAAACGAGCATTTGGCCCTGTTGAGCTGGAGACCATTTTCATGAATCCTTTGGAAAACCTGTTTGAGGCGAGCAATGTGATCCTCGGGCGTCGTGGACCAGGTGATCAAGTCGTCCATGTCGACTCGCACCCCCTCGATGCCCTCCATCATTTGCTCCATTATGCGATGAAATACTTCGGAAGCTGAAATGATACCAAAAGGCATGAGGTTGTAGCAATACCTGCCGAACGGAGTGTTAAAATTGCACAGCTTCCGACTGGACTCGTCCAGCTGAACATGCCAGAAGCCACGGGAGGCGTCCAGCTTGTATAGAATTTGGCGTGAGCCATCTCACAGGTCAATTCTTCACGCTTCGGGATTGGGTAATGTTCTCGCATGATGTTGCGATTCAGGTCTTTGAGATCAATGCAAATGTGGAGTTCGCCAGAGGGTTTCTTGACGCAGACCATGTAGCTGACCCAGTCTGTGGGTTCCGTGACCTTTGAGATGATGCCCTGGTCTTGGAGCTCTCGTAGCTGCGTTTTTAATTGATCCTTGAGAGGAGCCGGCACCCGGTGTGGTGCATGGATGACTGGGGTGGCATTCGGCTTGAGCAATATCTTGTAGCGATATGGGAGCGTGCCCATCCCATCAAACACACTGTGGTATTGTGTGAGAATGTCGTCTATCTCAGCCTGGAGATTCGCATTGGGCGAGCCCGTCGCCGATGTCGAGGACATGGCATGAACTCGCTGTACCAGATTTAGGAGTTTGCATGCGCGAGCACCGAGCAGGGATGCCTTGTCAGGCCGGACGATCTCGCATCTCAACGTTGCCTTGATTGCCTTGTGAGAGACACCTAACTGACACGACCCACTGGCAGCTAAGGCATTACCATTGTAGTCAAGGAGCTGGCAGGCTGGTGGAAGAATGCTAGGTTGGTGTCGGATCCTGTCGAGGTCCGACTGTGATATGAGGTTCGCAGACACGCCATTGTCCAATTTAAATTGGATGCGAGACTGGTTGACCGTGATGACGGCACACCACTCGTCGCCAGGATCCACACTGAGGACCGAAAGACGGTTAGCAGGCACGGTAGAGACCAACTTGCATGCGGTGATGATGCCCACCCGATATGGAGAGTCAAGGCAGTCAGCATCGGGGTCCGTTGGGCTGTCTGGATCAGAATCCCGCATACCTTGTTGTACGCAGCGGACTCGTCTGTGCTGCAGCTAGGATCGCTGGCTGTTGTTCGGTGGAGCGGATCTTTCCACACTGTAGACATTGCCTTTCTTTGGCTGGACATTACCGCTTTAAATGGGCGGAGCCACAATTCGGACATGTCATGACGCTGACATCAGCACGTTCTGTGCATCATCGCGCATGCGCAATGCGGTCAGCCGACGTTCGCGCATGCGCCTCGTGGGGACCCGAGAAAAGCGCGCGTAACGGCCACTCTCCTCGATGTTCAGGCCTTGCATTTTTGCTATGGCCTGCACCCTTTCTGCCTCGTGGGAGGCCAGTTTTGCAGTTTCTGGTGCCCTGATGCGAGACAAGCAATTTCTGGCATGCTCATGGACAACGCACGTTTCGATGGCGACGGAGAGGGTCAACTGTTTGATTTTGAAGAGCTGCGCCCACAGGGAGTCGGACTGGACCCCGAAAATGATCTGATCCCGGATCATGGAATCAGTCATCGAGTCATAATTACATGACTGCACTAGGATGCGGAGATTGGTCAAGAAGGACTGAAAAGGTTCATCCTTACCCTGAAGCCTCTGTTAGAAGATGTACCGTTCAAAGCTCTCATTCACCTCAATGTCGCTGTGGCTGTCGAATTTCAGCAGAACTGTCTTGAACTTTGTCTTGTCTTCGCCATCGGCAAATGTAAGCGAGTTATATGGATGGCGTGATCCCCGCAGTCGACAGGAACAGTGCGATCTTTCTGGCATCCGATGCTGCCTCGAGGTCGGAGGCCTCGATGTACAGGAGGAACTTTTGTTTGAAGACTTTCCAGTTGACGCCGAGGTTGCCAGAGATCCGGAGTGGCGAAGGAGGCTGGATGTTTTCCATGCTGCTGGATGGCTGCTTGCTGGTCATTGCAGATGCACTGGAGGTAAGTTCATTAGGATTATTAGCACTCTGGTACCATGATGTGTTCAGTAAGTTGGTTCAACGTTGACTGCAACTGGATGCAGTGAAACTAGAAACAGGCTTTTGACACAGGAGATGGTCCAACACTTTTTGCACTGAGTGCTGAATTTGGTGCATTTGAGTGCTATAGTGAGAGTTTGGTGACTGAGAGAGTATAAGGCTTCATTTTTATCTAAAGTCTAGTCTTTCTTTTATTTAGTTAATTAACTTAAAAGTTGCTGTTTGGTTTAGAAGAAGGTGAATTTTCAATCAGCTTTGAACAAAGCTTCTACTTGTAGGCACTTGCAGCTGGAGCTTGTTAATTAGTTAATTGGATTAGGCCAGTTTTCAGAGGCTAGATTCACAGTATAAAAGTGATCCCTTACAGTGCAGACTTTGTTTGCACTGAGTGCTGAATTTGGTGCATTTGAGTGCTATAGTGAGAGTTTGCTGACTGAGGGAGTGCTGAATTTGGTGCATTTGAGTACTACACTGAGAGTTTGGTGACTGAGGGAGTGCTGAATTTGGTGCATTTGAGTGCTATAGTGAGAGTTTGGTGACTGAGGGAGTGCTGAATTTGGTGCATTTGAGTGCTACACTGAGAGTTTGGTGACTGAGGGAGTGCTGAATTTGGTGCATTTCAGTGCTATAGTGAGAGTTTGGTGACTGAGGGAGTTAGGTGAGGAGGGAGTAAGGTGCTCCTTTCATTTTGTTTCCTACATTTCCGCAAAGAGTGAGAAGAGAGCCAGGAGTTTACAGAGAGTGCAGCTGACTGGGAGCAGAGTCGGAGGGCGGAGATCCAGTTGGTCCACAGGGCAGCTAACTTCTGTAAGGCAAGAGGGTATGGAGGCTAGGCCAGTTGCATGCTCCTCCTGTAGGATGTGGGTGGTGAGGGATACCACCGGTGTCCCCGCTGACTATACCTGCGGGAAGTGCACCCAACTCCAGCTCCTCAAAGACCGTGTTAGGGAACTGGAGCTGAAGCTGTATGAACTTTGGATCATCCGGGAGGCAGAGGGGGTGATAGAGAAGAGATACAGGGAGGTAACCACACCCAAGGTACAGGACAAGAATAGCTGGGTTACAGTCAGGGGAAAAAAAACAAACAGGCAGACAGTGCAGGGATCCCTCGTGGCCGTTCCCCTTCAAAACAAGTATACCATTTTGGATGCTGTTGGGGGGGATGACCATTTTGGATGCTGTTGGGGGAGGTCTCTGGCACTGAGTCTGGCTCTGGGGCTCAGAAGGGAAGGGGGGAGAATAGAAAAGCAATAGTTGTAGGAGATTCAATGGTTAGGGGAATAGATAGGAGACGGGTTGCATCTGAACCAGAGGGGCACCAATATCCTGGGAGGGAGGTTTTCTAGTACTCTTCGGGAGGGTTTAAACTAATTTGGCTGGGGAATGGGAACCGGATTTGTAGTCCAGCAACTAAGGTAGCCGATATTCAGGACGCCAAAGCGTGTAATGAGGCAGTGGGGAAGGGAACACTGACAAAGGAGAGTACTTGCAGGCACGGAGATGGGTTGAAGTGTGTATACTTCAACGCAAGAAGCATCAGGAATAAGGTGGGTGAACTTAAGGCATGGATCGGTACTTGGGACTACGATGTGGTGGCCATCACGGAAACTTGGATAGAAGAGGGGCAGAAATGGTTGTTGGAGGTCCCTGGTTATAGATGTTTCGATAAGATTAGGGAGGGTGGTAAAAGAGGTGGGGGGTGGCATTATTAATCAGAGATATTATAACAGCTGCAGAAAGGCAGTTCGAGGAGTATCAGCCTACTGAGGCAGTATGGGTTGAAGTCAGAAATAGGAAAGGAGCAGTCACCTTGTTAGGAGTTTTCTATAGGCCCCCCAATAGTAACAGAGATGTGGAGGAACAGATTGGGAAACAGATTTTGGAAAGGTGCAGAAGTCACAGGGTAGTAGTCATGGGTGACTTTAACTTCCCAAACATTGAGTGGAAACTCTTTAGATCAAATAGTTTGGGTGGGGTGGTGTTTGTGCAGTGTGTCCAGGAAGCTTTTCTAACACAGTATGTAGATTGTCCGACCAGAGGAGGGGCAATATTGGATTTAAGTACTTGGTAATGAATCAGGGCAAGTGAAAGATTTGTTAGTGGGGGAGCATTTTGGAGATATTGACCACAATTCTGTGACTTTCACTTTAATAATGGAGAGGGATAGGTGCGTGCAACAGGGCAAGCTTTACAATTGGGGGAAGAAGAAATACGATGTTGTCAGACAAGAATTGAAGTGCATAAGTTGGGAACATAGGCTGTCAGGGAAGGACACAAGTGAAATGTGGAACTTGTTCAAGGAACAGGTACTACATGTCCATGATATGTATGTCCCTGTCAGGTAGGGAAGAGATGGCCGAGTGAATGAACAATGGTTGACAAAAGAGGTTGAATGTCTTGTTAAGAGGGAAAAGGAGACTTATGTAAGGCTGAGGAAACAAGGTTCAGACAGGGCGTTGGAGGGATACAAGATAGCCAGGAGGGAACTGAAGAAAGGGATTAGGAGAGCTAAGAGAGGGCATGAACAATCTTTGGCGGGTAGGATCAAGGAAAACCCCAAGGCCTTTTACACATATGTGAGAAATATGAGAATGACTAGAGCGAGGGTAGGTCCGATCAAGGACAGTATCTGGAGATTGTCTATGGAGTCTGAAGAGATAGGAGAGGTCTTGAACGAGTACTTTTCTTCTGTATTTACAAATGAGAGGGGCCATATTGTTGGAGAGGACAGTGTGAAACAGACTGGTAAGCTTGAGGAAATACTTGTGAGGAAGGAAGGTGTGTTGGACATTTTGAAAAACTTGAGGATAGACAAGTCCACCGGGCCTGACGGGATGTATCCAAGGGTTCTATGGGAAGCAAGAGATGAAATTGCAGAGCCGTTGGCAATTATCTTTTCATCCTCACTGTCAACAGGGGTGGTACCAGGGGATTGGAGAGTGGCGAATGTCGTGCCCCTGTTCAAAAAAGGGAATAGGGGCCAGTTAGTCTTACTTTGGTGGTAGGCAAAGTCATGGAAAGGGTACTGAAGGATAGGATTTCTGAGCATCTGGAAAGACACTGCTTGATTAGGGATAGTCAGCACGGATTTGTGAGGGGTAGGTCTTGCCTTACAAGTCTTATTGAATTCTTTGAGGAGGTGACCAAGCACGTGGATAAAGGTAAAGCAGTGTATGTAGTGTACATGGATTTTAGTAAGGCATTTGATAAGGTTCCCCATGGTAGACTTCTGCAGAAAGTAAAGAGGCATGGGATAGTGGGAAATTTGGCCAGTTGGATAACGAACTGGCTAACCGATAGAAGTCAGAGAGTGGCGGTAGATGGCAAATATTCAGCCTGGATCCCAGTTACCAGTGGCGTACCGCAGGGATCAGTTCTGGGTCTTCTGCTGTTTGTGATTTTCATTAATGACTTGGATGAGGGAGTTGAAGGGTGGGTCAGTAAATTTGCAGACTATACGAAGATTGGTGGAGTTGTGGATAGTGAGGAGGGCTGTTGTCGGCTGCAAAGAGACATAGATAGGATGCAGAGCTGGGCTGAGAAGTGGCAGATGGAGTTTAACCCTGAAAAGTGTGAGGTTGTCCATTTTGGAAGGACAAATATGAATACATTGTTAACGGTAGAGTTCTTGGCAATGTGGAGGAACAGAGAGATATTGGGGTCTATGTTCATACATCTTTGAAAGTTGCCACTCAAGTGGATAGAGCTGTAAAGAAGGCCTATGGTGTGCTAGCGTTCATTAAGAGAGGGATTGAATTTAAGAGCCGTGAAGTGATGATGCAGCTGTACAAAACTTTGTTAAGGCCACATTTGGAGTGCTGTGTACAGTTCTGGTCGCCTCATTTTAGGAAGGATGTGGAAGCTTTGGAAAAGGTGCAAAGGAGATTTACCAGGATGTTGCCTGGAATGGAGAGTAGGTCTTACGAGGAAAGGTTGAGGGTGCTAGGCCTTTTCTCATTAGAAAGGAGAAGGATGAGGGGCGACTTGATAGAGGTTTATAAGATGATCAGGGGAATAAATAGAGTACACAGTCAGAGACTTTTTCCCCGGGTGGAACAAACCATTACAAGGGGACATAAATGTAAGGTGAATGATGGAAGAGAGAGGGGGGATGTCAGAGGTAGGTTCTTTACCCAGAGAGTAGTGGGGGCATGGAATGCACTGCCTGTGGAAGTAGTTGAGTCGGAAACATTAGGGACCTTCAAGCAGCTATTGGATAGGTACATGGATTACGGTAAAATTATATAGTGTAGATTTATTTGTTCTTAAGGGCAGCACGGTAGCATTGTGGATAGCACAATTGCTTCACAGCTCCAGGGTCCCAGGTTCGATTCTGGCTTGGGTCACTGTCTGTGTGGAGTCTGCACATCCTCCCCGTGTCTGCGTGGGTTTCCTCCGGGTGCTCTGTTTCCTCCCACAGTCCAAAGATGTGCAGGTTAGGTGGATTAGCCATGATAAATTGCCCTTAGTGTCCAAAATTGCCCTTAGTGTTGGGTGGAGGTGTTGACTATGGGTAGGGTGCTCTTTTCAAGAGCCGGTGCAGACTCAATGGGCCGAATGGCCTCCTTCTGCACTGTAAATTCAATGATAATCTATGATTAATCTAGGACAAAGGTTCGGCACAACATCGTGGGCCGAAGGGCCTGTTCTGTGCTGTATTTTCTATGTATCTATGTAACACTGTTTTATTGAACTTCCTGATTGCTGTACATAGTCTGCTGTGAGTTGACACTCTATCAATCTAACTGATAACCTCCTACTGGCTTGACCAGATTAACTCTCTACCTCATGGTGATAGTGCTCACTGGCTTGTGCACTCTTACTATCTCAGTAGCTGTGTCCTGTAGAGAGCGGGAGAGTCTTAATGCCCTGTGTGCTTTATAGTGGTGGTGTCCTGTCTGGTGATTGGTTGTTATGTATCATGTGTGTTCATTGGTTATCCTATGTGTCAATCACTGCCTGTCTGCATCTCATTATACACATGAGTGGATATTATGACAGAGAGCATCCTATCCGACTGCATCACAGCTTGGTATGGCAACTGCTCGTTCCAAGATCGCAAGAAACTGCAGAGTGTGATGAACTCAGCCCAACGCATTACACAAGCTTGCCATCCCCACATTGATTCTGTTTACACTCCCGCTGTCTCAGGAAGGCAGACAGCATTATCAGAGACCCCTCCCACCCAGGCATTGCCTTCATCCAGACCCTTCCATCAGGCAGAAGGTACAGAAGTCTGAAGACCTGCACATCCAGACATAGGAACAGCTTCTTCCCCACAGCTACAAAACTCCTCAACGACTCCCCCTTGGACTGATCTGTTCCCTGTAAGAACACTTTTCATGACGCCCTGTGCTGCTCTTGCTCATGTATTTGTTTTCTTTGGCCCCTTGTTCCGCACTGCAACCATTCACTGTTTGTCGATGTAAAATTTGTCAATTTTCTCTGTTGATTATTCTTTTGTCTACTGTGTATGCACTGTGTACATTCCCTCGGCTGCAGAAAAATACTTTCCTCTGTACAAATGTGAGGTAATGCATTTTGGAAGGTCTAATGCAGGTAGGGAATATACAGTGAATGGTAGAACCCTCAAGAGTATTGAAAGTCAAAGAGATCTGGGAGTACAGGTCCACAGGTCATTGAAAGGGGCAACACAGGTGGAGAAGGTAGTCAAGAAGGCATACGGCATGCTTGCCTTCATTGGCCGGGGCATTGAGTATAAGAATTGGCAAGTCATGTTGCAGCTGTATAGAACCTTAGTTACGCCACACTTGGAGTATAGTGTTCAATTCTGGTCGCCACACTACCAGAAGGATGTGGAGGCTTTAGAGAGGGTGCAGAAGAGATTTACCAGAATGTTGCCTGGTATGGAGGGCATAAGCTATGAGGAGCGGTTGAATAAACTCGGTTTGTTCTCACTGGAACGAAGGAGGTTGAGGGGCGACCTGATAGAGGTATACAAAATTATGAGGGGCATAGACAGAGTGGATAGTCAGAGGCTTTTCCCCAGGGTAGAGGGGTCAATTACTAGGGGGCATAGGTTTAAGGTGAGAGGGGCAAGGTTTAGAGTAGATGTATGAGGCAAGTTTTTTACGCAGAGGGTAGTGGGTGCCTGGAACTCGCTGCCGGAGGAGGGAATGGAAGCAGGGACGATAGGGACATTTAAGGGGCATCTTGACAAATATATGAATAGGATGGGAATAGAAGGATACGGACCCAGGAAGTGTAGAAGATTGTAGTTTGGTCGGGCAGTATGGTCGGCACGGGCTTGGAGGGCCGAAGGGCCTGTTCCTGTGCTGTACATTTCTTTGTTCTTTGTTCTTTGTACTTTAGTACGTGTGACAATAAATCAAATCAAATCAAATCCAGCCAGCCGTCATCTCCTCCTCTGGTCCCTGGGTCTCTGACTGCACCTGAACTATGAGTGGGAATAGATCTTTTAGGAGCCCGGGACTCGTGGCAATTGGTTGCTGGGGCCGGAGCGGTTGTGTGATGTGCACCATTAAGTGTCCCAGAAGCCTCCCACTAAAGAATCTAGCCGAGGTGATAGTCTCTGAAATCATGGAGGGTGTAGAAGATAGCAGTGTCGGAAAGTCAGTGTCATCATCGGACCCGAAATCCGGGGGCCCCTGTGTCGTGGTGTCCCCTGTGTCTGTCCCCTGCGTATTGGTCCCTTAGGTTGCGGTGTCCTGTGTGTCTGTCCTCTGCCTGTTGGTCCCCTGTGTGTCTGTCTCCTGTGTTGTGGTGTCCTGTGTGTCGGTCCCCTGTGTCGTGGTGTGCTATGTGTCTGTCCGCTATGTCTGTCCCTTGTGCTGTGGTGTCCTGTGTGTCGGTCCCCTGTGTCGTGGTGTGCTGTGTGTCTGTCTGCTGTGTCTGTCCCTTGTGCTGTGGTGTCCTGTGTGTCGGTCACCTGTGTCGTGGTGTGCTGTGTGTCTGTCCCCTGTGTTGTGGTGTCCTGTGTGTCAGTCCCCTGTGTCATGGTGTGCTGTGTCTGTCCACTGTGTGTTGGTCCCCTGTGTCGTGGTGTGCTTTGTTTCTGTCCTCTGGGTGTCTGTCCCCTGTGTCGTGGTGTGCTGTGTGTCTGTCCGCTGTGTGTTGGTCCCCTGGGTCGAGGTGTGCTGTGTGTCTGTCCCATGTGTGTCTGTCCCCTGTGTGTCTGCCCCGCGGATAGTGGTCGTGGTGTCCTGTCTCGTCTCAGGCAGAGGGCTATTGTTTCGGCTGCTCTCCCCATTGGTTCTTGGGTTTCTGGGGGGCAGCGGTCATGGCACTGGCTGGGGCGGTGGGCGCCGGGACCATCGGCGGCTGATCCTGCAAGACACAAGACAGCATGTATGGTTAGGCAGACGTACGGGGGAGATGCATGAGTTCGTGAGGGAGTGGGGCGAGGGGGTTGGGTGAGGTTATTGGAGGGGGTATGCACACATGTGTTGTGAGGGGCTGCATACAGGCAGGGTGTTCTCACTTGGCCGCGCACCTCCGACCTCCACATCGTTGACCTCCCGCTCCTCCAGTCCACCAACTATGTTCAGTGCCCTCTGCTCGGGCACGGTGAGGGGACTCAGTTCGGTGGTCCCCTCCGGTCTTCTCCTGCTCCCGGCGGTTATGCGCAGACTTCTCCTGGGGTGGGGACAAACACAAACAGCAACAGCGTTAGACGGTCCGACGCATGCAGCCCAGGGGTTGGGTCTCTGATCAGTGCACAGGGCACCCGGCCACTGCGGCTGACATAGGTGGGTGCAGCCATGTGGGTCAGGGTGTCAGGGTGGGGCTGGGACCGTCCACCTGGGGGGGGGGGGGTGCGGGTCACATGTGTGCGGGGGGTAGGGTGGTTGGTGCCAGGGGCATGGTGCTGGGTACTCATCCTGGCTGCCCTGAGGAGGTAGTGCAGCTCCTTTCGGCACTGGTCTGCGGTCCTGGCCACCGGCCCGACGGCGCTGATGTCAGCTGCCACCTCCGCCCACCCACGCCCAACGATGGTGCCTGCTGTCCTGCATTCCGGCCCGGGGTACAACACCAGTCTCCTCCCCTCCGCGGTGTCCAGGAGGGTGTCCAACGCGCCATCCCCAAATCGCAGAACTACTCTTCTGGTGGCCACCTTGCATCCGGCACTGGGTGTGTGTGTGGGGTAGAATGTTTATGAGCAGCCGCGGCGTCGCGTCAATGATGCAACCCGCGTATCGATGGCGCTTCACGTTCCGCACGTGCTAGCCCCTTGTGGGGCTCCACCCGGGGTCCCGATGACACCATCGTGAAACTCCACGGTTTTCATGATGGCGTCAACACTTAGCCCCATTTTCGGAGAATCCAGCCCAAGACGTAGGATTAGATCGCGGGCCGGGTGTGTGCTGGATGGGGGCATGTGGATGGGGGTGAGGAGTGGTGGTGTTGGCATGAGGGTGGTGTGGGGGTGAGGATGGTTTTGGGGTGAGGGTGGTGTGGGGGTGTCACCGGGAACCGCAACTAAGCGGGGTCTCACTTTATCTCCCGTGGCCGAGCTCCACCTTGGCAACCTCCCGTTCCTCTGGGCCCTCTGCTCGGCCACGGTGAGGGGTCGCAGGTCCAGCGCTCCTCTTCCTGTCTTTTCCGACTCCCGGCAGTTGTGTGTGGCTTTCTCCTGGAGTTGGGCAAGGGGGGCGGTGGGGGGAAAACAGAAAATGACAGTTAGACAGTCCTTCTTCCTGGGCTGGGGTACAGGGTCACCCTCTTCTCTTGCATGGGGTCCAAGAGGATCTCGAGATCTGCGCCGAGCACCTTGGTGCCGCTCTCCTTACTGCCATCTTGTTGGCTGGGATGGAATATATGGGACTGCAGTGTGTATGTGCAACTTCAGCTTGTCAGCCTTTGAGTGTGAATCGCGAATCCGGCGAATCCGGCACCATTTCTCATTAGAATCGATTGTGTCCCACGTGGTGCCGGTGCTAGCCCCTTTGTGGTAGCGGAATCGGTCCAGGTGTGGCGCCAGTTTTTCTGTCGTGAAAGTCCACAAATTTGCGTTGGCTGATGCCAGTCTCAGAACTGAAAAATCCCGCTCCCTGTCCTTGCAACATATGACAGTTCACTTCAATTGTTGCAGTATTGATTCATCAAGACAAGTGACATTGAACTGAAGCCAGTAGGGAAGCTATCACTAAAGGAATTATCGATTTATTCAGTACCTCAATTGACTTTACCAGTTCGCAGATATTTCTATTGGAGTTGACGAACACAGCAGGTTGGCCAGAAGGCATCTGTTCCCAATCTATTTTTTAAACTATTTATTTGCCATATAAAGCAATGTACAGAAATAGTAAATGTAATGCACAGTAAAAGCTGATTGCATTTGACCACAAAGAATGACATTTGTTCTGACAGTCAGATAACTTAATATTGCAAGTAGGCGACCGTCGGGTCCTCGGGTAGTGTCGCCGAAAATGAAGCAGAGCGCAAGGCCCCACCAACTGTAATTTTGCCACTGTCCATACCACATACTGGCCGCACATTCTAACTGGTACCCCACTGCCTATCACACACAATTGTCACAAAGTATGGCTTCTTTGGCCATGTGGTACCAATGAGAAGCATATATTTCCCAGCCTGGTCAACTGAAGATGTTCTAGGAATGAAGACCATGTTAACAGAAATGGTCATGGGCTGAACTCCATGGCTCTCCCCACTTGCAAAGTTCCTTGGCTCGATACCATTACGCACCAGTGTCAGAGTGGCGCACAGGAGTGGAGTTGAACGTCGATGTCAGACTTACACACCCGAGTCACAGTTGCATGTTGTCATTGCAGATCAGCAAACAGTAAGTAAACATAAATCCTCTTGATGACTTCCGGTGGCGGCTATGAAGGAGTAAGTCGCACATTTGGTGGCTCCCGCTCTGGTCGGACTTTTGGACCTTTCCCCCGGACTTTTTTCCGGTTTTAAATGGTAACTTCGAAGGCTGAGGTAGTTGGGCACCGTTTCCACATATCGGTGTATGGAGAAAAGAACCAGAAGTGCACGAAAAGGCAGAAATAGAAAGAAAGGCAAGAGCTGTGCTGATGCTGCAGTAGGAGACAGCATGGCCGAGGACCGGACCTCTGGTGTGCCGGCCCAGCGATCAACGGAGCAGTTAATGCAGGTCATCCAGGAAGGCTTTGCCAAGCAGAAATGGGACTGTTTGGACCCAATTAAAGAGTCGATTGATCGGATGGAGCACAGATTGGATGCCCAGGATCGGGTGATCCAGAAGGTTGAGAAGGCGCTGGCTGAGCAGGAGGAGCATCAAACAGAGATGGAGCTGGAGGTGGGGATGCTGCGGGACCAGCAGAAAAGGCTTCTGGAGAAGGTAGAGGACCTAAAGAATAGGTCCCGTCGGCAGAACTTAAGAATTGTCGAGCTCCCGGAGGGGTCTGAGGGAGCTGATGCTGGGGCATACATAGCGGGTATGTTTGAAAAGCTGCTGGGGGAGGGGACATTCTCCCGACCCTTGGAGGTGGACAGGGCGTATAGAGCACTTGTGAGGAAGCCGCGAACAGGGGACCCTCCGAGGGCAATGGTGGTGAGATTCCACAGGTTCCTGGTCAAGGAATGCATTCTTCAGTGGGCCAAGCGAACACGGAGCTGTAAATGGGACAACAGTATCCCAAGGGTGTACCAGGACCTGAGTGTAGAGATGGCCAGGAAAAGGGCTGGCTTCAACCAAGTTAAGTCAATATTCTTCAAGAAACAGGTGAAGTTTGGACTGTTGTATCCGGCTCGTCTCTGGGTCACATATGAGGACCAGCATCATTATTTTGAGACGCCTAAATACGCGCTGGGATTCGCGAAAAGAAAAGGACTGGTGGGGTGCTGAGAACTCTCAAACTTTGATGCAACTTGTTGGCTTATATTGGGTCTCTTTTTTAGTTTTTCTCTTCTGTTTTTGAGTTCTGTTTAAGAAGGGGGGAAAAAGTTTTTTCGTTTTCAGGTTTTCTTTTTGGTGGATGTTGGCAATGTCTTTTTCTTTGATGTGCAGTTTTGTAGGACGGATACGTGCTTGTTTAGGTTTCTGTGGTTTTTTTTCAGCTGGGTGATTGTGTGGGGATCATTAGATGAGGGAATTTGTTTGTATGAGTGGGGGGAGGGGAGTGAGGGGAGTGAGTGGCGCCGGGGGCGGGGGCCACCAAGCTAGCTGGGTGAGCTAGCTCATGGATGCGCAGTGGGGGGTGTGCATATGTTTAGTTTATTGTATAGGTTAGGTTTCAGAGTGGTGTTGCTAGGGGGGGGAGGGGGGTTAGTTGTTCTGCTGACGAGGGAGGGACTTCGGTTGAGGGACAGAGAGGAGGTCGGTGGCGGGGGCTCCCGGGGGGCGGGCCGGATGAGGCGCGGCGCATGGGCTGGAGGCGGGATGGCTGACCGGCAGTGGGGGGGGGGTACTTTGCCCCCTAACTCGGCTGATCATCTGGAATGTTCGAGGGTTGAACGGGCCGGTTAAGAGGGCGCGTGTGTTCGCGCATCTTAGGGGACTTAAGACGGACATGGTAATGCTGCAGGAGACGCACCTTAGAGTAGTGGACTAGGTTAGATTGAGGAAAGGCTGGGTCAGTCAGGTCTTCCACTTGGGGCTGGACACAAAGACTGGAGGGGTTGCGATCTTGATTAATAAGCGGGTTATATTGGAGGTTGGGTTGTCGATATATTATGGTTAGCGGTAAGCTGCAGGGGATGAAGGTAGTGCTGGTTAATGTATATGCACCAAATTGGGATGACGTGGAATTTACGTGGATGACGTGATGTTGGGAAGATACCGGACCTGGACTCGCACAAGTTTATCATGGGAGGGGACTTTAATACAGTTATTGATCCCGGCCTGGATTGGTCATGCTCGAAAACGGGCAGGGTGCCTGCAATGGCAAAGGAACTGAAAGGGTTCATGGAGCAGGTGGGGGGGGGGTGGATCCATGGAGATTTAGGCAGCCGAGGGTGAAAGAGTTCTCCTTCTACTCACACGTGCATAAGGTATACTCACGGATTGATTTCTTTGTTTTGGGTAGTGCCTTGCTGGCAGGGGTGGTGGACACGGGGTACACGGCAATCACAATCTCGGACCAAGCACAACACTGGGTTAACCTGCAGGTTAGTAAAGATAGCAATCATCGCCCGCAATGGAGATTAGATGTAGAGCTATTGGTGGACAAAGCGGTGCGCGAGAGGTTGAGGAAATGCATACAAAATTACCTGCAGGTAAATGATATGGGGGAAGTCTCAGCAGCGGTGGTCTGGGAAGCGCTGAAGGCAGTGGTGAGAGGAGAGCTGATCTCGATCCGGGCTCACAGGGCAGAGACGGACTAACTAATGTGCCAGGGGGATGGGAACCGATGTAGGAAGTCAGTGGGGACAGAAACAAAAGGCAGGAAGGGAGAGTGTGTAAAGCATGACCAGAGAAAGCAGGGCAGAGAGCAAGGAAGGTCTACATTAAACTGCATTTATTTCAATGCAAGGGGCCTGACGGGCAAAGCGGATGAACTCAGGGCATGGACGGGCACATGGGACTGGGATATTATAGCTATGACTGAAACATGGCTAAGGGAGGGGCAGGACTGGCAGCTCAATGTTCCGGGGTACAGATGCTATAGAAAGGATAGAACAGGAGGTAAGAGAGGAGGGGGAGTGGCGTTTTTGATTAGGGAGAACATCACGGCAGTACTTAGAGGGGATATATCCGAGGGTTCGCCCACTGAGTCTATATGGGTGGAACTGAAAAATAAGAAGGGAGAGATCACCTTGGTAGGACTGTACTACAGGCCCCCAAATAGTCAGCGGGAAATTGAGGAGCAAATATGTAAGGAGATTACAGATAGCTGCAAGAATAATAGGGTGGTAGTAGTAGGGGACTTTAACTTTCCCAACATTGACTGGGACAGCCATAGCATTAGGGGCTTGGATGGAGGGAAATTTGTTGAGTGTATTCAGGAGGAATTTCTCATTCAGTATGTGGATGGACCGACTAGAGAGGGGGCAAAACCTGACCTCGTCTTGGGAAATAAGGTAGGGCAAGTGACAGAAGTGCTAGTGAGGGATCACTTTGGGACAAGTGACCATAATTCCATTAGTTTTAAGATAGCTATGGAGAATGATAGGTCTGGCCCAAGAGTTAAAATTCTTAATTGGGGCAAGGCCAATTTTGATGGTATCAGACAGGAACTTGCAGAGGTAGATTGGGGGAGACTATTGGCAGGCAAAGGGACGGCTGGTAAATGGGAGGCTTTTAAAAATGTGTTAACCAGGGTGCAGGGTAAGCACATTCCCTTTAGAGTGAAGGGCAAGGCTGGTAGAAGTAGGGAACCCTGGATGACTCGAGATATTGAGACTCTGGTCAAAAATAAGAAGGAGGCATATGACGTACATAAGCAACTGGGATCAAGTAGATCCCTTGAAGAGTATAGAGATTGTCGAAATAGAGTTAAGAGGGAAATCAGGAGGGCAAAAAGGGGACATGAAATTGCTTTGGCAAATAATGCAAGGGAGAATCCAAAGAGATTCTACAGATACATAAAGGGGAAAAGAGTAACTCGGGACAGAGTCGGGCCTCTTAAGGATCAACAAGGACATCTATGTGCAGAGCCACAAGAGTTGGGTGAGATCCTGAATGAATATTTCTCATCGGTATTCACGGTGGAGAAAGGCATGGATGTTAGGAAACTAAGGGAAATAAATAGTGATGTCTTGAGAAGTGTGCATATTCCAGAGGAGGAGGTGCTGGAAGTCTTAAAGCGCATCAAGGTAGATAAATCCTCGGGACCTGATGAAATGTATCCCAGGATGTTGTGGGAGGCTAGGGAGGAAATTGCGGGTCCCCTAACCGAGATATTTGAATCATCGGCAGCCACAGGTGAGGTGCCTGAAGATTGGAGAGTGGCGAATGTTGTGCCCTTGTTTAAGAAGGGCAGCAGGGAAAAGCCTGGGAACTACAGACCGGTGAGCCTAACGTATGTAGTAGGTAAGTTGCTAGAAGGTATTCTGAGAGACAGGATCTACAAGCATTTAGAGAGGCAAGGACTGATTCGGGGCAGTCAGCATGGCTTTGTGCGTGGAAAATCAAGTCTCACAAATTTGATTGAGTTTTTTGAGGGAGTGACCAAGAAGGTAGATGAGGGCAGTGCAGTAGACGTTGTCTACATGGACTTTAGCAAAGCCTTTGACAAGGTACCGCATGGTAGGTTGTTGCAGAAGGTTAAAGCTCACGGGATCCAGGGTGAGTTGCCAATTGGATTCAAAATTGGCTGGACGACAGAAGGCAGAGGGTGGTTGTAGAGGGTTGTTTTTCAAACTGGAGGCCTGTGACCAGTGGTGTGCCTCAGGGATCGGTGCTGGGTCCACTGTTATTTGTGATTTATATTAATGATTTGGATGAGAATTTAGGAGGCATGGTTAGTAAGTTTGCAGATGACACCAAGATTGGTGGCACAGTGGATAGTGAAGAAGGTTATCTAGGATTGCAACGGGATCTTGATCAATTAGGCCAGTGGGCCGACGAATGGCAGATGGAGTTTAATTTAGATAAATGTGAGGTGATGCATTTTGGCAGATCGAATCAGGCCAGGACCTACTCAGTTAATGGTATGGCGTTGGGGAGAGTTATAGAACAAAGAGATCTAGGAGTACAGGTTCATAGCTCCTTGAAGGTGGAGTCGCAGGTGGACAGGGTGGTGAAGAAGGCATTCGGCATGCTTGGTTTCATTGGTCAGAACATTGAATACAGGAGTTGGGACGTCTTTTTGAAGTTGTACAAGACATTGGTACGCCCACACTTGGAATACTGTGTGCAGTTCTGGTCACCCTATTATAGAAAGGATATTATTAAACTAGAAAGAGTGCAGAAAAGATTTACTAGGATGTTGCCGGGACTTGATGGTTTGAGTTATAAGGAGAGGCTGGATAGACTGGGACTTTTTTCCCTGGAGCGTAGGAGGCTTAGGGGTGATCTTATAGAGGTCTATAAAATAATGAGGGGCATAGATAAGGTAGATAGTCAACATCTTTTCCCATAGGTAGGGGAGTCTAGAACTAGAGGGCATAGGTTTAAGGTGAGAGGGGAGAGATTCAGAAGGGCCCAGAGGGGCAATTTCTTCACTCAGAGGGTAGTGAGTGTCTGGAATGGGCTGCCAGAGGTAGTAGTAGAGGCGGGTACAATTGTGTCTTTCAAAAAGCATTTAGATAGTTACATGGGTAAGATGGGTATAGAGGGTTATGGGCCAAGTGCGGGCAACTGGGACTAGCTTAATGGTAAAAACTGGGCGGCATGGACTGGTTGGGCCGAAGGGCCTGTTTCCATGCTGTAAACTTCTATGATTCTATGATTCTATGAACTGGTAAAGGAGATTCTACAAGTCGACAGGAGGTACGCGGAGACTCCAGAGATAGGGCTTTTAAGGGAACGGCGGAGGCTACAGGCGGAGTTTGGCTTTTTAACCACAGGGAGGGCAATGGAACAGCTCAGGAAGGAGAGGAGAGCGATCTACGAGCATGGTGAGAAGGCCAGCAGGATGCTTGCACAACAGCTCAGAAAGAGGGAGGCAGCTAGAGAAATGGAGAAAGTTATTGACGGGGATGGGAACTTAGTTGGGGACTCGGCAGAGGGTGAGCAAAGCGTTCGGGGATTTCGACAGCAGGTTGTACAGGTGGGAACCCCTTGCGGGGCTGGAGGGGATGAGGCACTTCCTGGAGGGGCTGACTTTCCCGAAGGTGGACGGGGAGCTGGTAGAAGGACTGGGGGCCCCGATCGGGTTAGAACATAGAACATAGAACAATACAGCGCAGTACAGGCCCTTCGGCCCACGATGTTGCACCGAAACAAAAGCCATCTAACCTACACTATGCCATTATCATCCATATGTTTATCCAATAAACTTTTAAATGCCCTCAATGTTGGCGAGTTCACTACTGTAGCAGGTAGGGAATTCCACGGCCTCACTACTCTTTGCGTAAAGAACCTACCTCTGACCTCTGTCCTTTATCTATTACCCCTCAGTTTAAAGTTATGTCCCCTCGTGCCAGCCATTTCCATCCGCAGGAGAAGGCTCTCACTGTCCACCCTATCCAATCCCCTGATCATTTTGTATGCCTCTATTAAGTCTCCTCTTAACCTTCTTCTCTCCAACGAAAACAACCTCAAGTCCATCAGCCTTTCCTCATAAGATTTTCCCTCCATACCAGGCAACATCCTGGTAAATCTCCTCTACACCCGCTCCAAAGCCTCCACGTCCTTCCTATAATGCGGTGACCAGAACTGTACGCAATACTCCAAATGCGGCCGTACCAGAGTTCTGTACAGCTGCAACATGACCTCCCGACTCCGGAAATCAATCCCTCTACCAATAAAGGCCAACACTCCATAGGCCTTCTTCACAACCCTATCAACCTGGGTGGCAACTTTCAGGGATCTATGTACATGGACACCTAGATCCCTCTGCTCATCCACACTTTCAAGAACTTTACCATTAGCCAAATATTCCGCATTCCTGTTATTCCTTCCAAAGTGAATCACCTCACACTTCTCTACATTAAACTCCATTTGCCACCTCTCAGCCCAGCTCTGCAGCTTATCTATATCCCTCTGTAACCTGCTACATCCTTCCACACTATCGACAACACCACCGACTTTAGTATCGTCTGCAAATTCACTCACCCTTCTGCGCCTTCCTCTAGGTCATTGATAAAAATGACAAACAGCAACGGCCCCAGAACAGATCCTTGTGGTACTCCACTTGTGGCTGTACTCCATTCTGAACATTTCCCATCAACCACCACCCTCTGTCTTCTTTCAGCTAGCCAATTTCTGATCCACATCTCTAAATCACCCTCAATCCCCAGCCTCCGTATTTTCTGCAATAGCCTACCGTGGGGAACCTTATCAAACGCTTTGCTGAAATCCATATACACCACATCAACTGCTCTACCCTCATCTACCTGTTCAGTCACCTTCTCAAAGAACTCAATAAGGTTTGTGAGGCATGACCTACCCTTCACAAAGCCATGCTGACTATCCCTGATCATATTATTCCTATCTAGATGATTATAAATCTTGTCTTTTATAATCCCCTCCAAGACTTTACCCACTACAGACGTGAGGCTCACCGGTCTATAGTTGCCGGGGTTGTCTCTGCTCCCCTTTTTGAACAAAGGGACCACATTTGCTGTCCTCCAGTCCTCTGGCACTATTCCTGTAGCCAATGATGACATAAAAATCAAAGCCAAAGGTCCAGCAATCTCTTCCCTGGCCTCCCAGAGAATCCTAGGATAAATCCCATCAGGTCCCGGGGACTTATCTATTTTCAGCCTGTCCAGAATTGCCAACACCTCTTCCCTACGTACCTCAATGCCATCTATTCTATTAGCCTGGGGCTCAGCATTCTCCTCCTCAACATTATCTTTTTCCTGAGTGAATACTGATGAAAAATATTCATTTAGTATCTCGCCTATCTCTTCAGACTCCACACACAATTTCCCATCCCTGTCCTTGACTGGTCCTACTCTTTCCCTAGTCATTCGCTTATTCCTGACATACCTATAGAAAGCTTTTGGGTTTTCCTTGATCCTTCCTGCCAAATACTTCTCATGTCCCCTCCTTGCTTGTCTTAGCTCTCTCTTTAGATCCATCCTCGCTACCTTGTAACTATCCATCGCCCCAACTGAAACTTCACACCTCATCTTCACATAGGCCTCCTTCTTCCTCTTAACAAGAGATTCCACTTCCTTGGTAAACCACGGTTCCCTCGCTCGACGCCTTCCTCCCTGCCTGACCGGTACATACTTATCAAGAACACGCAGTAGCTGATCCTTGAACAAGCCCCACTTATCCAGTGTGCCCAACACTTGCAGCCTACTTCTCCACCTTATCCCCCCCAAGTCACGTCTAATGGCATCATAATTTCCCTTCCCCCAGCTATAACTCTTGCCCTGCGGTGTATACTTATCCCTTTCCATCATTCACGTAAACGTCACCGAATTGTGGTCACTGTCCCCAAAGTGCTCTCCTACCTCCAAATCCAACACCTGGCCTGGTTCATTACCCAAAACCAAATCCAACGTGGCCTCGCCTCTAGTTGGCCTGTCAACATATTGTGACAGGAAACCCTCCTGCACACACTGTACAAAAAACGACCCATCTATTGTACTCGAACTATATCTTTTCCAGTCAATATTTGGAAAGTTAAAGTCTCCCATAATAACTACCCTGTTACTTTCGCTCTTATCCAGAATCATCTTCGCCATCCTTTCCTCTGCATTCCTAGAACTATTAGGAGGCCTATAAAAAACTCCCAACAGGGTGACCTCTCCTTTCCTGTTTCTAACTTCAGCCCATACTACCTCGGAAGAAGAGTTCGCATCTAACATCCTCTCCGCCACCGTAATACTGCTCTTGACTAGCAGTGCCACACCTCCCCCTCTTTTGCCTCCTTCTCTGAGCTTACTAAAACACCTAAACCCCGGAACCTGCAACATCCATTCCTGTCCCTGCTATATCCATGTCTCCGAAATGGCCACAACATCGAAGTCCCAGGTACCAACCCATGCTGCCAGTTCCCCTACCTTGTTTCGTATACTCCTGGCATTGAAGTAGACACACTTCAAACCACCTACCTGAACACTGGCCCCCTCCTGCGACGTCAAATCTGTGCTCCTGACCTCTATACTCTCATTCTCCCTTACCCTAAAACTATAATCCAGGTTCCCATGCCCCTGCTGCATTAGTTTAAACCCCCCAAAGAGCACTAACAAATCTCCCCCCCAGGATATTTGTGCCCCTCAGGTTCAGATGTAGACCATCCTGTCTATCGAGGTCCCACCTTCCCCAGAAAGAGCCCCAGTTATCCAGAAATCTGAATCCCTCCCGCCTGCACCATCCCTGTAGCCACGTGTTTAAATGCTCTCTCTCCCTATTCCTCATCTCACTATCACGTGGCACGGGCAACAACCCAGAGATAACAACTCTGTTTGTTCTAGTTCTGAGCTTCCATCCTAGCTCCCTGAAAGCCTGCCTGACATCCTTGTCCCCTTTCCTACCTATGCCGTTAGTGCCAATGTGGACCACGACTTGGGGCTGCTCCCCCTCCCCCTAAGGACCCGGAAAACACGATCAGAGACATCACGTACCCTTGCACCTGGGAGGCAACATACCAAACGTGAGTCTCTCACGCTCCCACAAAATCTCCTATCTGTGCCCCTGACTATAGAGTCCTCAATTACTAATGCTCTGCTCCTCTCCCCCCTTCCCTTCTGAGCAACAGGGACAGACTCCGTGCCAGAGGCCCGTACCCCATAGCTTACCCCTGGTAAGTCCCCCCCCCACAAGTATCCAAAGCGGTATACTTGTTTCTCAGGGGAACGACCGCAGGGGATCCCTGCACTGACTGCTTTTTCCCAGTCCCTCTTACAGTTACCCACCTATCTCCATTCTTTGGTGTAACTAATTCCCTGAAGCTGCTATCTATGACCCCTTCTGCCTCCCGAATGATCCGAAGTTCTTCCAACTCCAGCTCCAGTTCCCTAACTCGGTCTTGGAGGAGCTGGAGATGGCAGCACTTCCCGCAGGTAAAATCAGCAGGGACACTAACTGCATCCCTCACCTCAAACATCCTGCAGGAGGAACATTGCACTCCCTTCCCTGCCATTCCTCTAACTTTCTACCAAGATCTGGCTAACAACTAAATTAAATTTTTTATAAAAAATAATAATATAATATAATAAAATATGGTATTTACCTCACACCAATGGGTTTTATTATTAGGTTAGAGGAGGAGGGCGGGTGGGAGACACTACAGGTGTAGTGTCTCGGGTTTCCTCTCCACCAGAATTTATTGGTGAGGGTCTTCCCCGACGTCCGCGGGTCGACTTCCTTTTCCCGCCCAAAACACTAATTTAAAAAAAAATAAAAAAATTCTCAGCTCCTGCTGAAATTGACTAACCAGCCAGCTCCACTCCCGCCGAAATCGACTGGCCTGCCCCTGCAAAGACAAGTGCTTTTAAAGGACAGACTTACCTCCCAGCAGCCACTTCCGCACTGCTCCCACTGAAACTGACTCACCAGCTGTTCTCCCGCCGAAATCGACTGGCCTGCCCCTGCAAAGACAAGTGCTTTTAAAGGACAGACTTACCTCCCAGCAGCCACTTCCGCACTGCTCCCGCTGAAACTGACTCACCAGCTGTTCTCCCGCCGAAATCGACTGGCCTGCCCCTGCAAAGACAAGTGCTTTTAAAGGACAGACTTACCTCCCAGCAGCCACTTCTGCACTGCTCCCGCTGAAACTGACTCACCAGCTGTTCTCCCGCCGAAATCGACTGGCCTGCCCCTGCAAAGACAAGTGCTTTTAAAGGACAGACTTACCTCCCAGCAGCCACTTCCGCACTGCCCCCGCTGAAACTGACTCACCAGCTGTTCTCCCGCCGAAATTGGGTTGGAAGAGATAGTGGTGGGCTTGAAGGCCATGCAGTCGGGTAAGGCCCCGGGACCGGACGGGTACCCAGTGGAGTTCTACAAAAAGTTCTCCGGGATATTGGGACCGGTGCTGATGAAGGTGTTTAACGAGGCAAGGGAAAGAGGGGTTCTGCGCCAGACGATGTCATCAGCCACGATTTCGCTTATCCTGAAACAAGACAAGAACCCAGAGCTATGTGTGTCTTACGTAAACGCCAAACTGTTGGCCAAAATTTTGTCCTCCAGGATTGAGGATTGTGTACCGAATGTCATTGTGGAGGATCAGACGGGGTTTATTAAGGGCAGGCAGCTGGTGGCCAATGTAAGAAGGCTGTTAAACGTGATCATGGTGCCCCCGGAAAGTAGGGAGGTGGAGGTAGTGGTGACGATGGATGCGGAAAAAGCTTTTGACCGGGTTGAGTGGGATTATTTATGGGAGGATCTGGGGCGGTTCGGATTTGGGAGGGGCTTTATTGACTGGGTCAGGTGGCTGTACCAGGCTCCTGTGGCAAGTGTACGGATGAACAGGACAACTTCGGACTATTTCAGACTGCACTGGGGGATGAGACAGGGATGCCGCCTCTCCCCACTGCTGTTTGCGCTGGCTATAGAGCCGCTGACAGTTGCTCTGAGGGCCTCAAGGGGCTGGAAGGGGCTGGTCCGGGGGGGGGGGAGTACAGAGTCTCGCTGTATGCGGACGACCTGCTTTTGTATGTTTCAGATCCAATGGAGGGGATGGAAGAAATCATGGGAATTTTAGGGGAATTCGGCTGGTTTTCAGGGTATAAGCTTAATATGGGGAAGAGCGAGATGTTTGCGGTTTAGGCGAGGGGTCAGGAGAGGCGTCTGGGGGAACTGCTGTTTAGATTGGTAGGGGACAGTTTCAGGTACCTAGGTATCCAAGTGGCGCGGGATTGGGACCGGCTACATAAATTGAACATGGTGGATCAGATGAAAGATGATTTCCGGAGATGGGATGCGCTCCCGTTGTCTCTAGCTGGTGGAGTCCAAACGGTGAAAAT
Organism: Scyliorhinus torazame; assembly: GCF_047496885.1. Taxonomy (NCBI): domain Eukaryota; kingdom Metazoa; phylum Chordata; class Chondrichthyes; order Carcharhiniformes; family Scyliorhinidae; genus Scyliorhinus; species Scyliorhinus torazame. The sequence continues at coordinate 221,109,135 of NC_092715.1, read as the reverse complement.
GACGGTCCTCCCGAGATTCCTGTTTGTATTTCAATATCTCCCCATCTTCATTCCGCGGTCCTTTTTTAAGTGGGTCAATAAAGTTATAGCGGGCTTTGTATGGTGGGGGGCAAGTCCCCGCGAGTGAGGAGGGTAATGCTGGAGTGGAGTCGGGGAGAGGGAGGGCTGGTGCTGCCGAAGTTTACAATTATTACTGGGCGGCTAACATAGCCGTGGATAGGAATTGGCTGGTGGGGGGGGTCGGCATGAGTGCTTTTGGAAGCGGCTTCTTGCAGGGGCACAAGTCTGGGGGCGCTGGTAACTGCGCCTCTGCCATTCCCGCCAGCGCGGTACTCCACCATTCCCGTGGTGGTGGCGGCCTTGAGAGTCTGGGGGCAAAGAAGGAGATATTTGGGAGCAGTGGGAGCATCTGTCTGGTCCCCAATCTGCGATAATCACCGGTTTGCCCCGGGGAGGATGGACGGGGGGTTCCGAATATGGCGGAGAGCGGGGATTGAGAGGATGGGGGACTTGTTTATAGAGGGGAGCTTTCCGAATAGGAGGGCACTGGAGGAGCAGTTTGCATTGGTGGGGGAAACAAATTTCAATATCTGCAGGTGCGGGACTTTCTGCATAGACAGTGTTATGGGAGGCGTTTTCAGAACCCCAAAATGTATCATGGAGTTCAACCAAATCCCTTTAATGGATTTGTTGCTTTTCCGAGCACATGGCTTTTTTCCCTCGGTGTGGGATTACAATTATGGACACGTGGGTTTTTAAACACAAAACACTGTTTATTCCATGAACTCAACTTAACCTCTTAAATAAACATTGGATCTCTTAACACACCTTACTTCAAAGATTCAAACTTCCAAGAGACTTAACACCGTTAAACAAAATCACATCAGGTTAAAGACTTCACTATTATAAGTTTAAATCACCCAAATGATCCAGAGATAGTCTTTCATGGGAGAGACCCAGCTCACTGCAAAGCACAGACACACAAAAGCTGTTTTTAAACTGAAACTAAAAACCAGCCAAAATGGCTGACCTGAGCTCAGCTCCACCCACTCTCTGACATCTATGTTTTCTTAAAGGCACATTGCTTAAACATCCAGTTCTTCAAGGCACTCTCGCATGACAACAGGTACCAACCTTCCCACTCTTGCCGCTAAGGGGGATTCAGGACAGGGTAGTTTCCAGGGGATGGATAGATGAGGGGAGCGTTTCCGACATTTATAAGGAACTTGTGGGATCAGAGGAGCCGCAGACCGAGGAGCTGAAGCAAAAGTAGGAGGAGGAGCTGGGGGGAGAGATAGAGGAGGGCCTTTGGGCGGACACGATGAGTAGAGTCAACGCGACCGCAACTTGTGCCAGACTCAGCCTGATTCAATTCAAGGTCATTCACCGGGCTCACATGACAGCGGCCCGGATGAGCAGATTCTTTGGGGTGGAAGATAGGTGCGCAAAATGTGCGGGAGGACCAGCCTACCATGTCCACATGTTCTGGGCATGTCCAAAGCTGAGGGGACTTTGGCAGGGGTTTGCTGATGTCATGTCCAAGGTATTAAAAACAAGGGTGGCACTGAGTCCAGTGGTGATTTTTGGGGTGTCGGAAGACCCGGGAATCCAGGAGGAGAAAGAGGCAGACGTTCTGGCCTTTGCTTCCCTGGTAGCCCGGAGGCGGATATTACTAGCGTGGAGGGACTCAAAGCCCCGAGGTAAGATTGAAAGAGCTCCACGTAGGGGCTAGGGTGACTGAACCTTACAGAGAAAAACATGACAGAGAATCTCTGTGGAATTTAGGGGGAAAAAAAATCAGTTGACAAGAATCAGGGGCCTGTCCTCAACTTCTGATCATAAAATAATAGAATAATATCTGAAAATAGGCACATCGGAGCAAGAGTAGGCCATTCAGCCCATAGAGACAGCTTCGCGGCTCAATATGATCATGGCTGATTATCCATTCCAATGCTTTTATCCCGTATTATTCCCTTACCCTTTGTGTCAATAGTATTTAGAAATCTGCCAATCTCTGCTTTAAACTATTACTGAGCTTCCACAGCCCTCTGGGATAGAGAATTCCAAAGATTTGCCTGATCTCAGTCCTAAGTGGTTTCCCTCTCATATCGAAATTGTGTTCCCTGGTTCGAGACTCCCCAACCAGGTGAAACATCTTCCCTTCATCTACCCTGTCCATTCCTTTAGGCATTTTGTAGGTTTAAATGGGATCACTTCTCAATCTTTCAAACTCGAGAGAAAAACGGCCCAGTTTGCCCAATCTCTCTTCATAGGACAATCCTGCCATCTCAGGGATGAGGCTAGTGAACTTTTGTTGCACCCTCTCTATGGCGATAATCTCCTTCCTAAGGTAAAGGAGTCAAAACGACTCCAGGTGTGCTTTAACCAAGGTTCTACACAATTGAAGCAAATCTTTGCTGCTCCTGTATTCAAATCCTCTTGCGATAAGGGCTATGAGCCTTCGTAATTGCTTGCTGAGCCTGCATGTTAGTTTTAAGTGACATTGTATATCTACACCTTCTAATCTCTTGCCACTGAAGGAATAATCTGCTCATCCATTGTTCCTATCAATGTGGATATACTCACATTTTCCCATCTGCCATAAGACAGAGGAGCAGAAATGGTCATTTCAACCATCGAGTCTGCTCCACCATTCATCAAGAAAATGATTGATCTGATGTAATAATCCTTAACTCCACTTTCCCACCTTATCCCCATAACCCTTAATTTTCTTATTGATTAAAAATATGTCTATTTCAGCCTTGACATTCTTAATGACCCAATCTCTCCAGCTCTCTGTGGTAAAGAATTCCACAGATTCACTACCCTCTCCGAGACGAAATTCCCCCTTATCTCTATCTTCAATGGGTGACATCTTACTCTGAGATTATGTCCTCTGGCCTTAGACTCTGCCACTGTCAAGCCCCCTGGGAATCCTATATGTCTCAATAAAGTCACCTGTCTTTCTTCTAAACTCCAATGAGTACAGGCCCAACCTACTCAACCTCTCCTCAGAACATCCCTCCAGACCCAGTTCCCCATTATTATTTCCCCAGTCTCATTCTCTAAGCAGCCTATTTTACTTTGGCCTCTCTCTTCCATTTTATATATTTAAAGAACCTGTCACTGTCCATTTTTATATTACTTGCTAGTTTACCCTCATAGTTCAACTTCTCGCTTTCTGTATATTCTTAAGTAGGGGGTTAATTTAATGAAGAGACCTTTGGTAGCTTATAATTTATGGGATATTTCCCGGCATTCCCCTGCCTCAGTGCCCGCTCTCTTCTCCCACCACGCATAAATGGGTCTTCCTCGTCACCCATGGGGCTCCTACAAGGGTCCGCCCAGGCACTACCCCCTGGCACACTCCCCAGCACAGGTTGGCACTGCCAGACACAGTATCAAACTGCCAGTGCCAACCTGCTCATGCTAACATGTGCCAAGAGACAGAGCCGGGGCATGACCCTCTTCCCCTCAGGGCTATGCTTACCTTTGCGGCCCCGGAGGTATCCCCTCGATTGTTTTCCGTTTTGCCAAACTGTTTGTGAACCACACCGACCCGAGGTATGAATATTTAATGAGGGGGGATCATGTGGCCGGGGCCTGTTTTTCATATTTAATTGCTTAACATCCAATTAAATTAGATTCAGGCCCTTTGTGGGCATGAACGCCATGACATCACCAGTGAGGGGCAGTGAAAATCAGGAAATGCAATCTGCCTGGAGAGAATCGCATTTCCCGAGTCTCTCTGGAATTTCCACCTGCGTCGCCGTTCTCACTAATGGCGGTCAGTGGATGAAAATCGCCCCAGTGAGTGAGTGTAGGGGAGAGAGAGGGTGGGACAGAGGCGGCCGGACTCTCCGTTCCTGAGACTAAGCGTTGATGCTGGGGCAGGATTCGTGGAATTCCAACCCATTGATGAGTTGGCTGGGTACTTAGCAGGGGTGGTCTGGGGAGGGAACCCATGCGACCCATGGCACTAAGTGGGCAGTCAGTGGCATGCCCCGGCCCTGACAGACACCCACCTGGCCAGCCACACAAGTGTCAGCGCACTATGGCGATATCCAACACTTTCTGTACCCCGTCTCTCTCGCTCAGCAGCCACGGCACCTTTTTCACGATTTTTGAAAGCACAAGTGAACCTCGCCGCCGAGAATTCCCCCCAGTGAAGGTGGAGAATCGCGGAGGCCCCAGAGAATACCGGGTCAGGCCAGCTAATGATATGCAAACGGCGTTTACTGTTCGTACGGAGTGGAACGCATTGACGACGCTGTCGAAGAACTGGAGCATTGTGATTGTGGCCGCCGGCCACAATTTCGGCATCAAAACGGATTCTCCGCCAATCACCTTTCCCAATTTCAGCATCGGCCGGCAAAGAATCCTTAGTCTACCAAACAGAGAATCCCGGCCTCTGTCTGTCTGGCTCTCTCACAATCTCAGGATTTCCACTCACCCCCACACACCAACATACAATCATACCCACACACACAATGGATGAGGGTAAGTGAGTAAGCATCAAGAGATTGAGGGTGAGCCAGACACACAGATTCTATCCATCTCACTCTCTAATGGTGATCTGCATTAATTACTTCTTATCAACTAATCAACTTATTGCTTTGACATTGCTTTACTTTTGTTCAACAACTTGTTTATTTTCTACAAACTTTATTTTGAAATGCATGTTTCGTGCTGTGCCAGATCCATCTTTCTCAAATATGCTCATCAGTCCCTTGAGTGAGAATGTGGCCCTCCCAAGTGAAAAGGCTGAACAAGCCTGACTTAAAAACCTCCTGTAATTTTCTGCTTCTGTCTACTAGAATTTTGCAATCGTGTCATCAGCAAACTTGGATATGTGGCTTTCTATCGTATCAACTGAGTCAGTAATAAATATGGTGAATGGTTGAGGTCCTAACACCCCTGTGGGATACCATTAGTCACATCCTGCTAATTAGAGGACCTTCCCATTAACCTTACTCTCTGTCTCCTGACATCAAGCTAATGTCTAACCAGGTCAATAATTTGCATTCAATCCCATGAGCTTTAGATTCAGCTAACAGTCTCTGATGAAAGACTTTATTGAATGATTTCTGGAAGCACATATAAAGAACATCTATAGATATTCACTCTTACTGTAGATTAAAATGTCAAGAGATGCCAGTCACATTTTCCAATACCTTGTTGTGTCCTTTGCTAAAATACATCATCAGCAGGCAAATCTCCGAAAGACAATGTGCAACCTTGCAAAACTGCTCGATGTTGAAAGTATAGCCAGCAGACTTGATTCTTCATCTAATGTGACATGTCAAAAGCCATTATTTATCTCCACAGCCATGAATAGTGTTGCGTTCACGAGTTCAAGCAGAACATCATCTGTGCACTGAAGTGATAGTGATTACATTTGAGGGCTTCTGAAGTGCCTTTAGATTTATGCACAAGTGCACTTTATCAGTCACTTTCATTACCAGATTCAGTAGAGAGAACCAGTCAATTGAGATATCGATTGGAGCAAGAATTTACCCCAAAACGACATTCATGGGCAGTGAGCTGGTGAAGTGGGTCACCTGCTGGTTATTGAAATGAAAATCGCTTATTGTCACAAGTAGGCTTCAAATGAAGTTACTGTGAAAAAAGCCCCTAGTCGCCACATTCCGGCACCTGTTCGGGGAGGCTGGTACAGGAATTGAACCGTGCTGCCGGCCTGCCTGGGTCTCCTTTAAAAGCCAGCTCTTTAGCCCTGTGCTAAACCAGCCCCTGACTCAATAAAAATAAAAATCTGAGGGATTCTATAATAATATAACAGATGAGTCAACCAACCCTCCAATTAAGCTTCCAAGTAATTAAGGAGGCCACGTGTTCCTTTGGGATGCAGGTGCACAAGTCGCTAAAAGTGGGAAATCAGTTTAATAAAGCCATTCAATCAAGTGAAATGTGTGCAAAATGTCAGTAATTGCATATATTAACTAACTGTGGCACATCGACTTGGCACTTTCTGAGAATCAGTGGAGTGCTTGGTGCTCATAACAGTTATCATTGTCACCAATGGCTTCATTTCAAGTTGAGTGAAGCTTTTGAATCTTGAAGTTTGCAGCAACTTGGATCATAAACAATCTCAGCTATTCCGTCTCAGGTAGCATGAGATAGTTGAAATCGGACTTGTATTTTTGCAGCTAATTTGTTGGCATATTATCAAAATTGCTTAGCTGACATCCAGCACGCAATGAGGTGAAACTTTAACAACGACAACTCCACATAAGCATGCAGCCATCTGGGATGGCCACGTCCCGATTACAAAATGGACACTTGCAAAGACTGCAGGGACAATTGGACAATGTTAAGAAACAAGCAGGTGCAAGCTCTGTCTGTTGATTAGAACCTTGAACGCTCAGACAGGACAGAAACTACCAAACGATTTACATACTAATGAGTCATCTCCGGGGACAAAAGGGAAACATTTAGATACACAATGTTAGGACAGACTCCCCGGCGCCAGAAGAAGCTAAGACAAAGCTGACGGACAGTCACCAGAACACGCACAGCGATCCGGGAAAAGCCCCTCTATTGGAGGAAAATCGATACCGATGATTGGGAAATACCCAATTAGTTGAGGCCAAGTTCAACGCCCGCCCAAAAGAGCGCGAAGCCCTTTTGGGTATAAAAGGTATCCCCCAAGGGAGAACGCCCTCCTTTGGCTTTGGCTCTCAGCGAAGAGAGAGACCTGCCCAGCAGCTACACCAGACCAAGTAAGTTCCAAGTCAACGCCGCTACGAGATAGACACTCCTAGTTGCTACCCTGTAAACAGCTCAACCCAGCAGCCTCAGAACCGAGCAACGGCCATTGTTCCTCTGACTGAGTGGGCGCCCGAAGCTAAGTATAGGCCTTAGTAATAGTGGTAGTTTAGTTTTGTAGAGTTTATGCATGAGTAGATTTGACTGTGTGTAAATAAATGAGCATTGCTTTTGAACTTACTAACTGGTGTATCGAGTCATTGATCAGTATTCGTTTCTGAACCTTGTGGTGGTGTTGAAAGATACATGGCGACTCTTGAGCAAACGTGATTAAATAGAGCCAAATTTATAACCAACCAAAAGTTAGCAACATTTACTGGCGACTCCGCCAGGACTCGATTTAGAAGTGGCCTAACCACTCCGAGAGAACCCAAAATTTGAATTGAGAATCCAATTGGGAACAGAAAAACCACAAGTGGCAAAACAGTATTGATCAAGCCTCTGAGATTCGGAAGTGGGTTAATGCATGCATACTAACAGGGATATAAGGTAAACCTGAGAGATTTTGTTGCGTAAAACTGACGGGAGTTTTGTAGGCCGGAAATTAGCGTAAGCCATACCCATGTTTACATCACCGCTTTATCACCCCTGTTCCAAATTTGCTAGAGATCCTAGTAGAGAGAATGGCAATGAAGGCAATGGAACGCCTTATGAACCCCCAGGAATTCGAGGTCGCAGCGACCAGTAGAGTAGGACAGTGTCCCGTTTGGAAAGATGAGATCGGGAATTATCTCAAAGGGAAAGGATGGCCCCTTTGGAGTGAATTCTGTGATAATGAGGAAACAGGACCCAGGAGTATAGGACATACTTGGTGGGAGCACCTGTCAGAGATCCACAAGAAGAGCTTGGGGAAAGCTCGCAAGCCGATGGCAATCGTGTCCTGTTTGGCACAATTGCGAGGCACAGAGGAGGTCGTTAGGATGCTCCGTAGAGAGATAGAGTAGAGAGACAGAACCAGTGAGGTACACGTGAGTGAGGTCGAGAAAGAGAATCGAGATCTGAAAGAGCAGTTAGCAGCAAGGGACCAGAGAGGTGGATGATGCCATGAGGGCACATCAGTCTTGTCTCGGGCATTTGAACAGCTTTCAGACACAATACAATAAGGCCTACCAGGACACGCAACGTGCGGTCTTGGTAAGACAAGAAACAGAACAACAAGTTGAGAAATTGCAGAAACAGTGCAATGATTTAAAAGCAGCCCTACGAGCACTCCATACTTCCACAACGGAACAAAGGCAGAGCTCCGTAGACCATGCAAAGTGCCGGAAGCAAATTGCAGAATTGCAATCTCTGCTGTCCGTGCAAAATGGCTTTCAGAGTACATTCGGACCCCAATTAGATCATGATAACGGCCCCGATTGGCAGGAATTGAATGAGACTGCCCTCGATACGTACGTGGTACATGTACGCAGGAAAAACCCCAGAAAAGGAAAGCGCACAACCCCCAACCGAACAGGCAGTTCACACCACCATGAATCCTGTGACCACACACTGCAGGGCCGCAGGAGAAGGCGAAGCAGATTTCCTTTACACAACCCCGTTAACCATGACCCAATTACAGGACGCCTGTGGAAAAATTACACCGTTCCTTCCCACTTCAGACCCCCACCAATTTTTCGCGAAAGTCAGACAACAGGCAACCATGTACGGCCTGGACGAAAAGGAGCAAGTGAAGCTCACAGTTTTAAGCCTCGACCCTTCAGTTGTAGCAGCCCTTCCTGACCTACAGAATGTAGGAGGAGGCACCCTCCAAGAGATGCACACAGCGATCCTTGATGCAATCGGCTTTAACAGAGGAGACCCCGTAGAAGGCCTAAATAAGTGTAGGCAAAAGAAGGCAGAGCACCCCACAGTGTTTGCTGGACTTTGTGGATTCACTTCACCGCAGTTTTTGGAGAGTTAGCCCGCGCCCATTTGTCCCCAGGTAATATGGCCAAATGGACCCGAATTCTAGTCTCCCACGTCACAGACGCAGGACGAAAAGCTTGCGCAAATTATGACCCCTCAGATGAGGCCCACAATGAAAAATGGGTTTTGAAGAGATTTTCCCGTGCTTGGGAGCAATCAATTGCAGGCAAAACCGCATTTATAACCCCCGATGAAGAGCAGGTAGAAATTAACCCAATTAAAGCACACCAGAACCCCGCATGGGTAAATGAGGGCAGGAACAGCCAACCCCGGCCAAAACCACAAGAATGTTATAATTGTGGACAGCTAGGACACTTTGCACGAGAGTGCAACACGCCCCACAAGCAGCAGAGAAGCCAACAGACAGGCACCCTAAACAGGAATAGGGCAAAGCTGATCCATAGCGTTAGCGCCCGTTCAGAGAGTACAGACATGAACGGCACCGACTGACGGTGTTCGGGCTCCCCAACTTGGGTCTGCGACACCCTTTGGGACAAGTCCGGTAGACCGGTAGTAGCAGGCGAAGTTCGGGGACAACCCGTGGAATTTCTTTGGGACACAGGAGAGTCCCTCACCACACTCAATTCCTCCACGATGTTCCAGCGAGACACGTGGCCCACAACAGACACCATTACACTCAGCGGTTTTACAGGCCATTTACAACAGGAACACATCACAGCTCCTATAGCAATACAGATAGGGAACATCGCAACCAAGCGCCCCGTAGTTTTAGTTGATTTGCCTCAGACAGCAGAACATATCCTTGGGATCGATTTCATGAGCTCCCATAACCTTTCTTTCGACCCAGTGAACAAGTGTGTTTGGAAAATGGCAAAGACAGCACAAGCCCCCGCCACGCTCACAGTAGGAGAGTACGTAAACAGGATTACCTCAGTAGGAGACTTCTGGTTCGACCTTTGAGCCATTAGTGGCAGACAAACAGGTTAGGGCAGTCCTGCAGAAACATAAAGCAGCATTTGCACAGCACAAGCATGACTGTGGCAATTTGGCTGGCTTTGTGAACATTACAGGTCCCGACCCTAAACCCCAGAAGTAGTACGGGTTTCCCCAGGAAGCAGAGGGAGAAATCCCCAAAGTAATAGAGAGTTTGTTGGATCAAGGCGTACTCAGATCAGTAGCCTCTACAAACGACGCACCGATTTGGCCCGTCAGGATCATGGCGACTGACCATTGATTACCGGGAACTGAACAAAGTAAACCCAGCAGCAGCCCCCACCGTAGCCACAAGTCCCGAGACCATGCTCAAACAGGGACTCCAGTCAACATTTTTTTTGGTTTTGGGCATTGGTAATGGCTTCTGGTACATTCCATTGGCCAAAGCGTGCCAGTACAAATTCGCCTTTACATTCCAAGGGTAACAATACACGTGGACGTGCCTTCCACAAGGCTTCCACAACTCCCCCTCCATTTTCCACCGACAGCTGGCAAATGGATTAGCAAAATTTTCCCGCCCCGATTGTCTGGTCCAGTATGTAGACGACTTGTTACTACAGACAGACACAAACACAGAGCACATTTTGCTTCTCGCCGAACTCCGAACACTCCTAAAAGAAATTGGTTGTAAGGTCAACCCCAAGAAGGCCCAGATTCTGAAAGAAAAAGTGATTTACTTGGGAACAGTGATCACTCATGGTAAACGCGAGATTGAGCAAAAGAGAATTGACTCGATCGTCAAATTGCCCCTTCCCCACAATGTCTCAGCCCTCTGGTCATTTTTAGGACTAGTTGGTTACTGCCGAAACCATATTGACGGTTTCGCCACTAAAGCAGTGCCCCGATCCGACCTTCTCAAGAAGCAGGCACCTTGGGAATGGCTTCCACAGCATACGGCTGCCGTGGACGCTTTAAAAAGAGCACTCAGCACAGCCCCCACACTACAGGTCCCAGATCCACATTCCCCGTACGCTACAGAGGTAGCAAGCACCGACCGAACCCTTTCGGCCGTGCTCCTCCAGGAACGCCACGACCAGTTACGCCCCATAGCATACGCCTCACGCATGTTAGACCCCGTAGGTCAAGGATTTTCTGCCGGTGAAAGGCACCTGCTCGCAGTATTTTGGGCAGTGCAATACTTTGCATACATTACAGGACTCAACCCCATCACCATCCTCATAGAACACACACCGGTACAGCTGTTGTTAGATGGCCGACTTAAAGATGGCACAGTCAGCCAAATCCGTGCAGCCCGTTGGACCCTTCTTTTACAGGGACGGGACATCACGGTAAAGAGAAGCAAAACCCACACCTTCCTTGCCGATAATCTGCAATATGCAGGCACCCCTCATGAGTGTGAGATCATCACCACTAAACACAACACGGGCCCATTTATTCCCAAAACACCCATCAGGAAAACAGGTAGTACACCCCAGAGACCCCAGCCCACAGACACGGCGCACCCCTAAGGATTTATGTGGATGGCTCATCCACAGTGTTAAACGGAGAGAGAATTACCGGTTGCGGTATATATGTAGAGGACGTGCAGGGACGCGCCCTAGATGAAATTTCCTTGAAGTTGCCAGGACACTGAGGCTCACAGGCAGCAGAGCTGGCAGCAATTGCATATATTGTAGACCACCCAGACTCGTTCCTGACCCCAGCAGACATCTATTCAGGCAGCTTGTATGTCTGCAATAGTTTGACAGAGTTCCTACAACTCTGGGAAACAAGAGGATTGGTTTCCGCGGACGGTAAACCCCTACCCTCAGCCCCATTACTCCGCCATATCTTAGAGACAGCGTAGGATAGGAAATACAGAATAATTAAGGTTCACAGTCATCACCGTTCTTCCCCCCCCCCCCGGAAACGTTAAAGCAGACGCCCTAGTGAAGGCAGGCTCCAGGCATGGTTATTTCTGGAACCCCCCCCGAAAGCACCCCAGTACACGCAGTTCAGGTCTCACAGACCAACATTCAGGATTTAGCGAAGGCCCAGAAAGAGGACGAGAAACTCAGGGAAGTTTTAAAGGGAACCTTCCCAGCCCCGTTCAACAAGTTTAGAAACACAATCACCACACACGACGGTGTGATTTTAAAGGATGGCCTTTATATAGTTCCCACCCAGGACAGGAACCAGATCATTTGTCAGTTCCATGACAATCATGGACACCAAGGAATTGAACCCAGCCTAGCCCACCTCAGACCGCTTTGCTGGTGGCCTGATTTAAAAACCGATGTCGCACACTACGTAGAGAATTGTTTAATCTGTGCCCAGAACAATCCGGACAGATATGCTAAAAAGGCTCAACTTAGCCACACCCACCCCATTAATGGACCCTGGACAAATCTCTAGATAGATTATATAGGACCCCTACCCCCGTGCAGAAATGGTTATGAGTATGTGTTGGTGGTCATAGACACCTTCACAAAATGGGTGGAAGCATTTCCGTCACGAACTAATACGACCAAGACGACGGCTAAAATATTAACACACCACATCTTTACAAGATGAGCCTCCCAAGCAGTATAGAGTCGGACCAAGGCTCCCATTCCACAGGACGTGGAATGAAAAACGTCTTCACGATTTTCGGAATTACACAAAAGTTCCATATTGCGTACCACCCCCAGTCAAGTGGTATAGAATGAATAGGACATTGAAAGCCTCCCTCAGGAAAATGGTTCAGCAAAATAATAGTACCTGGGATTTAATACTCCCATTTGCTTCGATGTTTCTAAGAAACACAGTATCTACATCCACAGGTTTCACCCCCTATACCCTCATGACCGGACGCCCCATGAAAGGCACTGAGTATTTATTCGGACTGGATTTGGCCAGCCCCGCAGTTACAGCCCTCACACATGAAAACGCGGTCACACAACTAGTACAGAACATAAAGGCAGCCCAACTTGCCACAGCAGTGAGACTTGGAACCAGGAAGAAACAGAGCAAGGCTTGTTTCGACAAAACAGTACACGCCACTGAGTTTACAGTAGGGCAACAAGTCATGCTTTCCCTTTACAACTCCAGTTCATTCCTCGCCCCAAAATTTTCCAGACCGTACTCCATTTCGGACAAAGTCAGCCCCTCAGTATACAAAATAACCTATCCCAATGGTAAGTCTGCGTGGTTTCATATAAACCAGCTCAAGGCTTACGGCTCACAGAATAACCACATACACCACATCCTGCTTGCAGCAGCAGACGATCACACCCCGCCCACAGATGACGTATTCCTAACCTCCCCCAACCGCTCCAGCCCACCCTCAGACACGACTTCAACTCCACCCCCAGAGGCACGTCTCTGCCTCTCCCTTCCCTCAACCAGCAGCGCCAGCGACAGTGATAGCGATCAAGATGACGACAGCCACAGCACACCACGTTACGCCTACACCCCTGCACCAGGCCCCACTCCCAGTGAATCTGAGCATGATTCTACCGACCCATTTGAAATCACCTATATCAAAGCCCCTGACCCAGACCCACCGCCCGACGATTATGGATTGAAGCATAGCAGCTCCAACCTCGACACATGATTCTGGCACCGAGATAATTCGTTCAGGCTCATCCGGAATGATGAGATGGACCCCAATTCGCCCCAGGCAGCTTTAGCACGGTTACTACAGACAAGAGTTTGGCAGCCGGGAGAAGATGATGACTTCGAGTCTGACTCCCACCAAACGAATCCCTTTGCGACCCTGTTCGCTACTGAGCAGTGAGGTGTCCAGATGATGGAGAAAAAAGGAACCGATGGAGAGATACGGTGTCCTTTCTGATGGAACCTGCACCATGTTTGTTGAATGTTTGTTCGTTAGTGTTATCGTTAAGTGCTGTGTGTAAACTCGGAAAGTGTTTTTTTCACGTCCCACGTCACCACCCCCTTTGACGCCCAATGGCTGTTAGAGGAACTAGTTTGTCCCCAGAAACTTGTTAATGGAACAAGTTTGTCCCAGACAATATTTCAGAGGAACTTGTCTGTCGACAGAACCCGACTCATAGTTGCTCTCCTAATTCGAGAGGCAGCCCCCAACGACGACCACATTCTTACCCGTTCTTGCCAGTTGCTCAGGCAGTGGGGCAATGGCATTGGTCCCCCCCCTGCCTGAGGACCCACCTCTGGTCAGCTTCGCTCTGGTAGAGCACATATGGCATTGATCACCGTCCTACCCGGGGATTCCACCCATTTCTTACCCGCAGCGGCCCATACGCACCCCATTTTGGCTCGTTATGTTCGAAATTCTTTTGTTTGGTTTTGGCAATCCTTAGGTTGCTTCCCGATGCTATTTACATCCTCAAACAGTGGGATGGTAAATCACACAGGCTGTGAGACGGCTCGCAGTACGACAGTATTTTCTTAGATGTCTTGTCCAAATATTCGGTTTTAAAAAATTAAAATGAGGGAGTCACAGATGGTGACCAATTATAAAGGGAAATTGGCAATAAAGGACAGACAGACAGACATACGAGATCTTAAGCAAGATAATAACAGAAATTATGCTTGTGTTCACGGGACTCCGGAACCTCAGGAATCCCAGAGGAAGACAAAGAAGTCCGACAAAGATGGAGACAGCCTTCGTGCTCACATGGATCTTAGCGGGATCCCTTCAGTTGCGCGCGGACGCTACCCCCCGACCCCTACCACACAAACCGTAAATGACTCTCACCCCTGTAATACACGGAACCCCGAGATAACTAGCCCAGCGACAGCTAGCAATACTCCAACCTGGTGTGTTAAGTTTATCACCTGGTATGTAGTCGAAGCACTCTTAGTCCTGGCAATACTTTGCAGTGTCGTGCAAACGTTTAGAGTCAGGAAATGGTGAAACAGAGCATATCGCTCTCGCACCCCAGTATACAGATTTAGGTCCCCCATTTTTGGATTTCACCAGACCCCCAAACCCATTGGGACGGATTAAAGAGCATCCATTTTGTTTAATGTATTCTGTAGAATAAAGAGATGTAAACCTCTGTGTCTGACTGCCAGGCCAGAGAAATTTGTGTGCTGCTATTTTGTACAATTTAAGGTGTATAGATTCTTTTTGGATTGTTTGTATTTTTGGATTGTTTATATGAGGATAGTTTATTGAGACTAGTTAGAGGTTCCATTTTTTATTTTTCTGTAATGTATGTATTAATGTCATAGCGCCCCATAGAATTATTTTGATAATGAATGTGCTTAAAATCGTTTAGGTAAAATTGTGTTGCATAGGATAGGACAGTGTAGAGCCTAAGCATGGGTGCCCCGGGGATCAGAGGATTAAGACGCCATAGAAATGTGATTCTTCACGCTTTGCGTTGAAGCTCAGACAGAACAGAAACTACCAAACGATTTACATACTAATGAGCCATCTCCGGGGACAAAAAGGAAACATTTAGATACACCATATTAGGACAGACTCCCCGGCGCCAGAAGAAACTCAGACAAAGCTGACGGACAGTCACCAGGACACGCCCAGCGATCAGGGAACCACCCCACTATTGGTGGAAAATCGATACCGATGATTGGGAAAGACCCAATTAGTTGAGGCCAAGTTCAACGCCCGCCCAAAAGAGCGCGAAGCCCTTTTGGGTATAAACGGTATCCCCCAAGGGAGAACGCCCTCCTTTGGCTTTGGCTCTCAGCGGAGAGAGAGACCTGCCTAGCAGCTACACCAGACCAAATAAGTTCCAAGTCAACGCACGCTACGAGATAGACGCTCCTAGTTGCTACCCTGTAAACAGCTCAACCCAGCAGCCTCAGAAGCGAGCAACGGCTATTGTTCCTCTGACTGAGTGGGCGCCCGAAGCTAAGTATAGAAGCTAAAGTATAAGTGTAGAATTTATGCATGAGTAGATTTGACTGTGTGTAAATAAATGAGCATTGCTTTTGAACGTACTAACTGGTGTATCGAGTCATTGATCAGTATTCGGTTCTGAATCTTGTGGCGGCGTCGAAAGATACCTGGTGACTCTTGAGTAAACGTGATTAAATAGAGCCAAATTTATAACCAACCAAAAGTTAGTAACAAGTATTACAAAACAAAAATGTGGCAATGAGCCACGTCAGGAGAATTTGTTTAATTATTTATTCTTTAGTGGGAAATGGGTATCGCTGGCAGGGCCAGCATTTATTGCCCATCTCCATTTGCCCTTCAACAGATTGGTTTGCAACGTCATTTCAGAGGGCAGAGTTAAGCACATTGCTGTGGGTCTGGAGTCACATCTAAGTTAGACCAGGTAAGGATTAAAGATCCCCTTCCCTAAAGGACATTAGTGAACCAAATGGGTTTCTCCAAGAATCAATGATACTTTCATAGCCACCATTACGGAGCCTAGCGGCTGGATGCCGAAATCGGGTTTGACGATCGGCCGGAGAATTCATTTTTACGCTGGAATCGGGGACGGTGCTGTTTTTCCGATGCTCCGCCCCCTCAAAAACAGCGTACTCTAGGAGTATATCGCACGCCGACAGGACGGCCTGAGGACGTCACCTGAGGCCCTCCCCCAATGCTCCGCCCCCGATCGGCCGGGTCCCCGATGGCATGGAACACGTGTCTTCACAACTTTCAGGGACCTCGTATAGCGGCTGCGGACCGTGTCCAGCGCCGCCACAGTCAAGGGGGAGCCGTTCCTCTGGCAGGGGGGGCTTCAGCGGGGGCTGGGGGGCTGGTGAGGAGGGTTACAGGGGGGCAGTTTTTGGCAGGCTGGGTCGGTGCGCAGCTGGCGCCATGTTGCACAGCGTGGCAGCGAAAAGCCGCCGCTGTGCACATGTGCAGCCATGGACCTGGCCATTCTGCGGCCGTATCCGCAGGTGAAACCAGGGACTTTTTGTGGCTGCTATCCCCCACCGGACGGAGGATAAGAGTGGGGGGGCAGCATCGACATTTTGGTCGTAAGACCAGGTGGAACCTGCGGACATAGCCGCATAATCGGAGAATCCAGCCCTAGGGGCGCGATTCTCCCAAAGAATTTCTAAGTTAATTTGTGGCGGGTTTTTCAGTGCGTTTCCCCCGGCTCTGCTAGCGAGTTCCCCACTGCTATTCAATAACACTTCGTCACTTTTTTGGGCGCTGGGGAGTTTCTCACCGGTTTAGCCCACACTTGGAATTTCTTTTAGCATTGGGGAGCTGAACTCAGAGATCGGGCCGCCATTTTGAAAGAGCTCCCCGATCTCTAAGTGAGCCCACCCATGGGCAATGCGAGCTCCCAAATACATGGCACTACCCCACACCCCCAAGTGAGGACATCCAACTACGGGGTCCCTGGGGGTCCCCCCTCTTCAGGCCCCCCAAGCACTCTTAAAACATCCCCTCCTTTCTTGGACCCCTACCCATCACCACCCAACCTTCCAGAGGCCTCTACACACCTGCTCTGCAGCCCACCCCATCCTTTAACCCACCTCCACCCTCATTTCATGGGCATGGCCTCTCTCACTCCCTGGCCCTGGGCAGTGCCATCCTGGCACTCATGCACCCCTGAACTGCCACCCAGGCAACCAGGCAGTGCTCCTGCTGGCTTGGCAGTGCCATCCGGGCACTGAGACAGTGCCAGGGTACCATGCCAAGGTTTCAGCTGGGCCATGCCAAGTTGCCCATATTCCAGGAGGGAGTGCCAGGGGGCCACCGTGCACTTACCCTGACCACCCAGGGGTGTCCGATAGCCGGGGGGATCCCCGGAGCCATTCCGCCTGGTCCACATTTGTGTGGACCAGCACTGAATGGCGCCCGACTGCAGCCTCCCTGGACAGGCCAGAGAATCGACAGAGGCCGGTGTATCCCGGGCAGGTAGGTCGTAAGAAGGTTTACCACCTACTTCAGGGAGCAACGTTTCGTCATGCCCATTTGACGGGGAGCGGGAGAGTTCCGGCTCCAACATCTCACAGGATTGCAGTGAATATCTCACTGGAGGCCTCTCCCGGGGTTCTCCGGCGACGCTGTGCACAAAATCTTTCAGTTCCAGATTTTAAAAAAATATATTCAATTCAAATTTTGCCAACTACTGAGGTGGGATTTGAACCCATGTCCTCAGAGCATTAAGCCTGGGTGACTGGATTACTAGATCAGTGACTTTACCACTACACCACCATTTCCTCCGAAAAGGGTCTGAATGAGGTGAGTGCAGATATCTTGTAGGGTTGTGGGGTTGGAAGAGATTACAGAGATAAGGGGTGAGGCCATGGAGAGATTTGAAAACAAAGGGCCCGATTCTCCGGAAAAATCTCTGTGTGTGGTAGCTAGTGGGAATTGCTGCGAGCTTCCTGGTGCTCAGCCCAGCGAGGCCAGAAACACAATTCAATGTTAATTGCTCCACTTAACAAGGCTTCACGGGCTTGTCGCCCCAAATGATGGCTTGTTGGCTGATTCGCCAGCACCGCACTCGCCCATCCCCCACTAACAAGGTCGAGCAGCACTTAAGCTGCACTTGCTCAGCCAATCCCAGTGCCAGAAGGTCAATGACATACACTAGGCAGCACAATTTGCACCCCCCCCCCCCTTCCACCACCCTCCCCATTCAACCCTTCACCACCCATCCATTCAACCCTCCCTCCACCCCAACCCCCCTTTCACAATCCCCCCCCCCGCAATCACAACTGTGAACCACGCGTGTGGCTAACGATACCCCCTCTGGTTCTCCTCAGAAAAGCTCTCTCACAATCTTCGGGAGAGGGCCCAGACTGGAGGAGGGGTGCAGGATTTGAGAATCCTCACCACCTTCAAGGAGCGGGTCCTGGAGGTGACTGGGCTGACGGAGAATAGATCAGTCAGCCACGCGGGAGGCTGGCGGGCACCGCAGAAATGAGGCTCCACTCGGAGGACCTGTCAAACGTGAGTTGTTATTGCCTTACTGACTGACCCAACCCGCCCACTGACCACATGTCCATTCTCCCGCAGGTCCTCCAGCCGATGGCCCAGCCCGCGCTGCACGCTCTCCTGATTCCGAGGATAAAACCTCGGAGGAGAACTCTGAGGATGCAACCGTTGTAGTTGCATCACAACTGTTATCCCCACCCTCCACCAGCGCAGATACACACTCCGCGGTGGGGCGTGTCAGCGGACAGGACCCAGGTGCACCATCGGGAGTCGGGTTTGCACAATATGTTCAACATCTTTTTGCACAACCATTATGATGCCTCTGTTCCTCCCTATTGCAATGCGGGCTGACCCTTGGAACCTTAGCACATCTCTACAGCCCCCCCCCCCCCCCCCCCACTCCCCGTGGCACTCACCTACCCTCCGGCTCTGAGAATGTCGCCGGAGCTGTGCACCATCCCCTGTGCATTCGTATGTTGCGTGTATTGTGTTGCCTCCTGCAGTGTTCATACGCAGTGTCCAGGCGTTAAGGTGTGATTGGGATGCCAGACAATGACTCCCACATGCTAAATGGACCGTCCACCCCGAGAATCCACTTGGCATGTAAAGTGTTCACTTAATCACGATTACCAATTTCCTATCAGCAATTCCGCGAGATTCACGTTTTTAAAAAGGAGTACGAATCGGCGCATTTGGTGGGGACGTCGCTGAATGACGGGAGGCTATTGGACATGGGGTCAACATGGGTGGCTCTCGTGAATAGTTTGGAAAGAGGGCTTAAGTGATGATAATTGCTTTTTCGCCACATTCCGGCAAGATCCCGATTCTGGCTATGGGAGCAGGCCGGTTGCATCGCAAACTGTTTGCCACCTGCCGCGGATCTCATTTTTGGGCCTCTCCTGCTATTCACCGGCCTCGTTACACTTGAACATAGTATGAACATAGAACATACAGTGCAGAAGGAGGCCATTCGGCCTATCGAATCTCCACTGACCCACTTAAGCCCTCACTTCCACCCAATCCCCATAACCCAATAACCCCTCCTAATCTTTTTTGGTCACTAAGAGCAATTTATGATAGCCAATCCACCTAACCTGCGCATCTTTGGACTGTGGGAGGAAACCGGAGCACTCGGAGGAAACCCACGCAGACACGGGGAGAACGCGCAGACTGCGCACAAACAGTGACCCAACGGGGAAACGAACCTGGGACCCTGGCGCTGTGAAGCCACAGTGCTATCCACTTGTGCTACCGTGGGCAGCACGGTTGAGTGAGAGCGCAACGAGGCCGAAGAATCGGGGCCTAAGTGTTGAAGCCGGGGGTGGTGACCTCAGCTGGAGTGGAGGAGGGGTGGATTGCCATTGGTCGCCCCTGAGCTGAAGGGGGGGTGTAAGTGTCTCAGCCCTGGATCTTGTGTACCCATAATGGAGGCATCCCCAGCCCCTGACTGTCTGTCCCACTGACCACCCATAACTCCCAGTGACCGTGGAGGCCTCTGGTCACATGGCTGAAGGATATTGCTAATAGGTAATTGACAATCGTAGTTAAGTGAACACTTCACATCTCCCAAGTGGATTCTTGTGAGGAAGCGTGCCATACAGCATGTGGGAGCTATTGCCTAGCATCCCAATTAGAAAATGATGCCTGGATACTGTGCCTGAACAATGCAGGAGGCAACAAACGGATGCAGCAACAACATCCGAACACCCAGGAACTGGGCCCCAGTACTGGGAACATTTCTGTTACATTAGGGAGGTTGAGTGCTCTGGGGAGGGGACTAGCGTGCTGTACAAGTATCGTTACGTGCGGGTGTCCGGGCTATAGGGTCTTGGGTCCGGTGACCAGGAGCCACTGCTGCGGCTGGGGGTGCATGGGCAGGGTGTGTTGGATGGCAGGGGAGTAGGGGTGGAGGGGCAATGGGGGAATGGAGGGTCCCAGGGTGGAAGACATCACTGGTTGTCAGTCTCTCACCCTCTCCAATTCCTTACAGATATTACACAAGGTGGATGATATCTTGGACCCCATGGAAGTTGCCCTCGCGGTGCTGCTGGCAGACCAGGTGGCGGAGAAGGTGGTGGCGGCAGCATTGACAGAGACTCGAGGCGACAACCAATGTGCACTGACCCACCACATACCCTGAGGACCCGGCTGCCCATCAGGCCAGGAAGCAACCCAGAGGGGAGGCCCACAACGGCCCAAGGTGTACAGGCGTTGATGGTTTTCGAACAGATGATCATAGAATCATAGAATTAACAGTGCGGGAGGCCCTTCGGCCCAATGAATCACCGCTGGCCCTTGGAAAGAGCTCTCTACTCAAGCCCATGCCTCCACCCTATCCATGTAACCCAGTAACAAACTTTTTTTTGGACACTATGGGCAATTTATCACGGCCAATCCACCTAACCTGCACATCTTTGGACGATGGGAAGAAACCAAAGCACCCGGAGGAAACTCACACAGACACAGGGAGAACGTGCAGACTCTACACAAACAGTGACCCAAGCTTAGAATCGAACCTGGGACCCTGGAGCTGTGAAGCAACTGTGCTAACCACTGTGCTGTAATGATAGACAAGTAAAGGGTTAATTATTACATCTCAGGGTAACACAACCACTAGTTCCCATTATAAGTATGAGAACTCAGACGATCTTTGGTACTTCTAACCAGGAGTTGCTAGGCAGTAGAGTGTAAGAGAGATAGATCACAGCGTAGTTAATATTAGAAAGAAGTAACACGTGTAGTTTAAATGAGTTAATACTTTAATATAGATTACTTGATTATCGGTTATAGTTCTGTGGAGTGTGCAAACTCAATATTAATCAATCGTTATTCAATAAATCAGTTTTGCTTCAAGTTAAAGATTGGTGGTTTCGTCAGAATCACACCATCAGACCATTCTGGGTTACAAAGCAAACAGTAACGATATATGACTGAAGAGTAATATAACTTGTGCTACCGTGTTGCCCCCAACACTCTGGACAGAGTGTGCCACAGGAGGCTCTGCCTCAACACGGGGATGGTGCGGCACCTGTGCCATGTCCTCGTGGACCTGGCACCACGTCGAGTTTGTGTGGCATTTCAGATGTTACAGCACACAAGTGCATCTGTGAGGTCACGGATGCCCTGTTTCCCCAGGCAGAAAAAACTACATAAACTTTAACATGGACCAGGCCCAACAAGATGCCTGGGCAGCACGATTCTCCACCATCAACGGGATGCCGCAGCTCCAGGGGATAATAGATGGCACGCATGTCGCCATGCGTGCACCAGGTTGTCAGGGAGTGCTCTACCTCAACAAGATGGCCGGTTGGCTCTTGGGGAGGTAAGGGGTACTTGCTGAGGACCTGGTTAATGATGCCAGTGCAGAGGCTTGTGACTGATGTGGAGACCGGATACAATGAGACCATGCGGCCACCCAGGCTGTCATCGAGCGGTACATTGGGGGCGTCATTCTCCGCCGGCGGGAGTCTCCGTTTTGCCGGCGCCCGGGGGTTTCCCGACGGTGTGGGGCTGCCCCACAATGGGAAACCCCATTGACCGGCCGGTGTTACGGAGACTCCCGCCGGCCGGTCGGGGCAGAATGTGGTGGGGCGGGTAGGAGAATTTCTCCCCAGACTCCTCAAGATGCGGTTCCGATGTCTCGTCCACTCTGGTGGTGCCCTGCAGTACAACCCCCCCCCCCCCCAGAGGGTCTCTAACTTCATGGAGGTCTTCTGTGCTCTCCACAACCTGGCATAGCAGCAGAGCGACATGCTAGAGGGGGAGTGGGAGGAACATGTGGCCACTTCCTAGGAGGTGGACGAGGAGGTTTCGCACCAGGAGGGGGCTGGAGGATGAGCCCCGGGGAGGACCCGCAGGACCAGCCGGAGGATGGGGGACAGGCGGCAGTGACAAGGGTCCGGCAAGCCCGGATCCGGGGCTAGGGAGGCCCTCATCCTCATCCACTTCACATAGGACATGGATCCGTCTGTCATCTCCCCCTCACTACACTGGTTCAGGGTGGGGATGACAGCTGTGTCGCGAATACAGGGTTTTCCTTCAGCTCCCCTCTGAGATGTTCTCATGGGGGACTAGGGGGAGACCACTCCAGATGGGCTGGCACTGCCAGATGGAAATCCTGCGGGATAATGGACATGCAGTCAGTAGGAGGGATGTATCATTCTGTATGGCATTAACAACTCACGTGTGACAGGTTACCTGGGTGGCAGCCGATAAATCCTCACTTATGCGCCGATACGCCAACTTCTACTTCGATGGTCAATCAGTCGTCACCCACTCCCGTGGCCTCCGAGGCCCCCTCTGGTGTCCGGCACCCTGACTCCCATCTAGGCCCTCCCTTGTTGGGGGATGGCGTGGGAGGCACTGCCTGTTATTGGTGGACCAGGACTGTGTGGGTCCAGTGCCAGGGGGCCAGTGCCAACCCACCCGTTGTTGCCAGGGAGCTGGCAGGCATGGTCCCGGAGGAAAGCTGGCGGGACCATCATTTGCAGCGTGAAGCCTGCGGGGCTCTTTAAGTGGACCAATTAACGTTTGGTACCGGTGAAGGCCTCACCAAGTCGAGCGTCGGGAAGCCAGCGGCAGTTCCCCCTCACTACCACACTTAGAAACCTTTCCATTAAATCGAGCCCCAAGAATATATGGGGCATGCTTCTGTCATAAAAAGCAACGGTTACACCACACTTGAAATACAAAGAGCAACTCGCACAACACACCTTCGGAAAAATATATTG
The DNA here is from genome assembly GCF_047496885.1 of Scyliorhinus torazame. Classification (NCBI taxonomy): domain Eukaryota; kingdom Metazoa; phylum Chordata; class Chondrichthyes; order Carcharhiniformes; family Scyliorhinidae; genus Scyliorhinus; species Scyliorhinus torazame. Next base: position 221,085,969 of record NC_092715.1, on the reverse strand, counting down.
ATCTTGGACAGAGTGCAACATTGATTTACCAGAATGTTATCTGGACTTACGAGGAGAGATTACACAAACTAGAATTGTGTTCACTGGAACTTAGACGATTAAGTAGTGATTCGATCAAAGTTGTCAAGATATTAATGGAAATGGATAGGCTAGAAAGAAACTCTTTTTGCTGGTTGTGGAGTCTAAGACCAGGGAGCCGGGTCCAAAAATTAGCTTCAGACCTCTCAGGAGGGATGTTAGGAAACATTTTTATGTGCAAAGTGTGATAGAAGTTGAGGGCTCTCTTCCGTAAATGGAAAATGATCAGGGATCAATTTTAAATCAGAGATTGATTTATTCTTGTTAACTAAAAGTCATAAGGGACTCTGAGCAAAGGTGTATTATAGGGCGGGATTTGACAGAATGGTTTATGTGTCATTTTCAGCAGGTTTGACGGGATGTTTCCCTCTGGCCTTTTTGGTGAGATCTACACCTGCATTTACCCACACATATGGCTGGTTTCTCCATCAGCCAACACCGGTATTGGGGTCCACGATGCGACAGAGATCGCAAAATCGGGATTGGCGTCGGTGGGCCCCTATCCGAACATGATGCTCTGATCCCCTCTCCCCCGACTGGCGCCGGAATTGAGACCCATGATAGTAAATGAATGCAAATGTATCTTAGTAATTGGAATGCACTTACCTCTCTTTGATGTGGCCAATATTTGTAAACATTGGGGTTTCACAGAGTCACTGATCGATGAAGGGAGATGAATGAACCAAGGCTGCCGCTGGTTTCTGGAAGCTGTCAATCACAGCCTACGACTAGAAAGTTATGAATGGCTTGCAGCTACTGTATCTGCATGATTGAAATACGGTCTCAGCTGTTCTCATTTGAGGAATGGACATGTGTAGCTCACAGTTAAGTGTTACAGCTGTAATATTTTTCACTGGCCCTGTCTGGAATATCCGCTACCTTCCGGACAGGGCTCTCTTTTTTGGGCAGGAATAGTGAGGGGACCTCTGTTGGGGAGGAGGTTCCTTTTGTCACAGGGTCCTGGTTGGGGGTCCCTTTAATTAGGGGAGCTCTGATGGAGGCCCTTTAGTTAATGGTTCCCTGGGAGGTGTCTCCCTGTCTCCCTATGATAAGTCTCCCTCGGGGATTCTCCCTTGTTAGGGGGTCCTGGGGGGGTGGGGGGGGGAGGTCACCCCGTACTTGAGGGAAGGGGGAGGCCCAGGCAATCCAGCAGTGGGGGGCTGATTTGCGTTGCTGGGGTGGGGCGAGGGAAGGTTTGGTGCTGATCTACGCTGTGGGGGAGGGTGGTTGCTGGCCTCGAGACTTCTCTATCGGGTCACCCACTCAAAATGGTGGCCCCACAGCGGGATTCTCTCCCCGTATTACTCATCACGCTTACATTTGCATGGCAAGCGATATGGACTTGCTCCCTGCTTGATGATTATAAAACAGGTACAGTTCCTCCCCCCCAGCAGGAGGACATAGGGTGGGATTCTCCGACCAGTGATGCCGGAATTGAGAATCGTGATCGGGCATCGGCCCAAAATCGAAGTTGGCGCTGGGCGCCCCATGTAACACCATGCTCCGGCGCTTCGATGGCAAACAGCCGTTAGTATATCATGAGTTCCCGCGACCTGGTAGGCTCCAACCTCCCACGATGGTCCACATCTGCCAGGCGGAAGTGACACTGCCACAATTCACTTGTCGTGTTTAAAATTGGGATCCGGGCTCCGTGGGTGCTGAGGGAAACCCCATTGACCGGCCGGTGTTACGGAGACTCCCGCCGGCAGGTCGGGGCAGAAATGTGGCGGGGCGGGTAGGAGAATTTCGCCCCAGACTCCTCAAGATGCGGTTCCGAAGCCTCGTCCACTCTGGTGGTGCCCTGCAGCACAACCCCCCCCAGAGGGTCTCTAACTTCGTGGAGGTCTTCTGTGCTCTCCACAACCTGGCATAGCAGCAGAGCGACATGCTAGAGGGGGAGTGGGAGGAACATGTGGCCACTTCCTAGGAGGTGGACGAGGAGGTTCCGCACCAGGAGGGGGCTGGAGGATGAGCCCCGGGGAGGACCCGCAGGACCAGCCGGAGGATGGGGGACAGGCGGCAGTGACAAGGGTCCGGCAAGCCCGGAGGGCTAGGGAGGCCGTCATCCTCATCCACTTCACATAGGACATGGATCCGTCTGTCATCTCCCCCTCACTACATTGGTTCAGGGTGGGGATGACAGCTGTGTCGCGAATACGGGGTTTTCCTTGGAGCTCCCCTCTGAGGTGTTCTCATGGGAGACTAGAGGGAGACCACTCCAGATGGGCTGGCACTGCCAGATGGAAATCCTGCGGGATAATGGACATGCAGTCAGTAGGAGGGATGTATCATTCTGTATGGCATTAACAACTCACGTGTGACAGGTTACCTGGGTGGCAGCCGATAAATCCTCACTTATACGCCGTTACGCCAACTTCTACTTCGATGGTCGATCAGTCGTCATCCACTCCCATGGCCTCCGAGGCCCCCTTTGATGTCCGGCACCCTGACTCCCATCTAGGCCCTCCCTTGTTGGGGGATGGCGTGGGAGGCACTGCCTGTTATTGGTGGACCAGGACACAGCATGGTGCTGGTTGGGGACTGTGCGGGTCCAGTGCCAGGGGGCCAGTGCCAACCCACCCGTTGTTGCCAGGGAGCTGGCAGGCATGGTCCCGGAGGAAAGCTGGCGGGACCATCATTTGCAGCGTGAAGCCTGTGGGGCCCTTTAAGTGGACCAATTAACGTTTGATACCGGTGAAGGCCTCACCAAGTCGAGCGTCGGGAAGCCAGCGGCAGTTCCCCCTCACTACCACACTTAGAAACCTTTCCATTAAATCGAGCCCCAAGAATATATGGGGCATGCTTCTGTCATAAAAAGCAACGGTTACACCACACTTGAAATACAAAGAGCAACTCGCACAACACACCTTCGGAAAAATATATTGATCTTGGACAGAGTGCAACATAGATTTACCAGAATGTTATCTGGACTTACGAGGAGAGATTACACAAACTAGAATTGTGTTCACTGGAACTTAGACGATTAAGTAGTGATTCGATCAAAGTTGTCAAGATATTAATGGAAATGGATAGGCTAGAAAGAAACTCTTTTTGCTGGTTGTGGAGTCTAAGACCAGGGAGCCGGGTCCAAAAATTAGCTTCAGACCTCTCAGGAGGGATGTTAGGAAACATTTTTATGTGCAAAGTGTGATAGAAGTTGAGGGCTCTCTTACGTAAATGGAAAATGATCAGGGATCAATTTTAAATCTGAGATTGATTTATTCTTGTTAACTAAAAGTCATAACTCTGAGCAAAGGTGTATTATAGGGCGGGATTTAACAGAATGGTTTATGTGTCATTTTCAGCAGGTTTGACGGGATGTTTCCCTCCGGACTTTTTGGTGAGATCTACACCTGCATTTACCCACACATATGGCTGGTTTCTCCATCAGCCAACGCCGGTATTGGGGTCCACGATGCGACAGAGATCGCAAAATCGGGATTGGCGTCGGTGGGCCCCTATCCGAACATGATGCTCTGATCCCCTCTCCCCCGACTGGCGCCGGAATTGAGACCCATGATAGTAAATGAATGCAAATGTATCTTAGTAATTGGAATGCACTTACCTCTCTTTGATGTGGCCAATATTTGTAAACATTGGGGTTTCACAGAGTCACTGATCGATGAAGGGAGATGAATGAACCAAGGCTGCCGCTGGTTTCTGGAAGCTGTCAATCACAGCCTACGACTAGAAAGTTATGAATGGCTTGCAGCTAATGTATCTGCATGATTGAAATACGGTCTCAGCTGATCTCATTTGAGGAATGGACATGTGTAGCTCACAGTTAAATGTTACAGCTGTAATATTTTTCACTGGCCCTGTCTGGAATATCCGCTACCTTCCGGACAGGGCTCTCTTTTTTGGGCAGGAAGAGTGAGGGGAACTCTGTTGGGGAGGAGGTTCCTTTTGTCACAGGGTCCTGGTTGGGGGTCCCTTTAATTAAGGGAGCTCTGATGGAGGCCCTTTAGTTAATGGTTCCCTGGGAGGTGTCTCCCTCTCTCCCTATGATAAGTCTCCCTCGTGGGTTCTCCCTTGTTAGGGGGTCCTGGGGGGGGGGGGAGGTCACCCCGTACTTGAGGGAAGGGGGAGGCCCAGGCAATCCAGCAGTGGGGGGCTGATTTGCGTTGCTGGGGTGGGGCGAGGGAAGGGGATTTGGTGCTGATCTACGCTGTGGGGGAGGGTGGTTGCTGGCCTCGAGACTTCTCTATCGGGTCACCCACTCAAAATGGTGGCCCCACAGCGGGATTCTCTCCTCGTATTACTCATCACGCTTACATTTGCATGGCAAGCGATATGGACTTTCTCCCTGCTTTATGATTATAAAACAGGTACAGTTCCCCCCCCCCAGCAGGAGAACATAGGGTGGGATTCTCCGACCAGTGATGCCGGAATTGAGAATCGTGATCGGGCCAAAATCGAAGTTGGCGCTGGGCGCCCCATGTAACACCATGCTCCGGCGCTTCGATGACAAACAGCCGTTAGTATATCATGAGTTCCGGCGACCTGGTAGGCTCCAACCTCCCACGATGGTCCACATCTGCCAGGCGGAAGTGACACTGCCACAATTCACTTGTGGTGTTTAAAATTGGGATCCGGGCTCCGTGGGTGCTGAGGGTGAGACAGGTGGTAAGATGTGCTTCCAAAGGTCAGTTGTGCTGCTGGCTAATGGGGAGGGCAAATGCCGGGGCCGAGGGGAGTAGTGGGGGGCAACCAGGAGACAGGCTGTGGGTTCAGGACCAAAGTCTCCAGGCAATGATCTCCATTGCTGCGGCCTGCAAGGCAGCCATCTGGCTGCGCACTCTACTGACTGTCCATGAATGTGTAGAATGCGACCCGTCATATGGATGTCCACGCCTGCTCCAGGCCACGCCCCCCTAGAAACCTGCAGAACGCAGCCAACCCATCAACAGACCATGCGTGGCCCAGTGCAGCCAATGGCCCAACAGCTGTTGGCACCCCTCAATGCACGCATCCGATGCACTGCCCCACTACAGGGGATCGGGGCAGAGAGTATTGCAGAGTGCAGCCCGAACACTGGACGCATGTACCGTAGCCCTTGCCACCTCCCTGGCAGACTGCCCCCTCCAGGACTGATGCCTCACCAGTGGCACCATCAGCCAGCCCACACCGCAGGATCACCGGCCAGCACTAAACCCCACCTGCCTGCTGCGCACCTGCTCACATCATTCTGCCCCGGACAGTAGGCACAACCTGTGCATCACACAGAGGACTGACTATTGGCACACTACACCTCCAGTCCCAGTGGATGCCCACCCACCTCGCCTGACCACATCCGCGAGCCCTGCCTGTATACATGCCACCCGGCCTGGCACCGGCAGATAAGGGCTGCAGAGCGTAACGCTGGCAGGGACGGGTGGCAGGGTACGGGCCCCTCGGTGACAGGCATTGGCGGGGCCAGGGACACAGTGTAGAGGGAAGAGTATTGGGGGGAATGGCCAGCAGGTGGGTTAGGATTGGGAGGGTAGGGGGTATGCGGTGGCAGGGGCTGCAGTGCAGCCAGGACCACTGTGTAACTCGTTCGACCTGGTTAGGCACGGGAGTACTCACCATGCTAACATTCCTGCCCCTTTACCCTCTGCAGAGAATGGATTACGGATTACTGCCGGGTGTGCTTGGCAACCGCCTGGCTTCCGCAGCCCTGGCGGATTGTTAGGACAATGTTGTTCTGTGTCTGCTGTTAATCCTGGTCCTGCTGGCTGCCTTCAATCCATAATCTTCTTGCTAGTTGCTGCAAACCTGAGATTCCCATTTAAACTACAGATTTTTGGCAGACTGAAACATCCCTATTCTAATGGACCAGGCCAAGACATACCCTTTGGATTCTTTGACAGAGCCCATGATATCAGATTGATAGACTTGGCATGCAGCCAATTGGTGAATGCAGAATTCTCAGCCATCTCCTATCGGTGCCTGTGATTGATGAAGCCATTCAGAATCTTCCAGGAGGAAGGCGGGTTATTTGAAGAGCTCCATTTTGTCTTTAGTACTGTGAAAGTAGTCAGCTAAAGAGTGATTTGAAAACACTCTCTCCCCTTCTCTCTGCCAGGCAATCTTCAGAGGCATCCTAGCGAGATCTGTGGAGACTCTCTTGGTTAAAAGGCAGACAGCAGTCAGAACCATGATGGAACATTGAAAGCAGCTTCTCAACCAGGTCTGTGAGTCTTTAATTCTCTGTCTGGAGCGCTGCGAGAAGCTCAAATGGAGAACATTCTTTAAAGTACAGCCAGAGTTTCTGCACAGAGATCACACAAAGGGGGTAAAATCTGTGTTTACTCAGGAGGAAAGCTGCAGTTATTTCTCAGGGAGACTGGAGCCCCATCTGATGGTCAAAGTTCAGAATTGCTTTGATTGGAAACTTCTGGGTACACCTCCATCTGGTGGCCCGAGGTTAGAATTGCAGTGACCTGGAAATCTTGTGTAAAACTCCAACTGGTGATCGAAGGATGAACTATGCCAACCTGAACCTCTTGAATAAATCTATTCCCCAAAGGCCACAGCGGCACCAGTGAAAGGTCATCCCAAACCTTTCCTTTTAATTCCCATATCCTCGGCCGCAGAAAAATACATGTGACAATAAATCAAATCAAATCAAATCCTTACTGTGTGTCTATATTATGTGTGTCTTGGTGGAGGGTGGGATGGGGTTTGAGGATCAGGTAGACTGGTAGACCATTGTCCTGTTATTTCTTTTTATATTCATCTTTTCCTCTTATTGTTAATAAACAGTTTGTTAATGTTTTACTTATAAATCTGGCGTCTAACTCATTGGATCAGTTGAGGGTTAAAGATTATTGGTTAATTCACTTATTTTGGGACTCTGGGGTCTGTGGGGCTGGAACTGACCGTGCACTAGCCCAGGGTGGTGTAACAAGATGCACTGACGTTGCATGACCAGGAGATGCTCGGGGAGGACCTTGCAGAATAGGAGCCTTCACCAGAGAAGCAGCAGCCAGTCGGTTATTGTCATGATATTCAAACATACATCATAACACATACATAATGATAGACAGACCAACGGACCAATTAGCCCACATAACACGACAGCCAATCACAGACAAGAGCAGACACAGTATAAGACAAGAAACACGACACTTCTTGGGCAGTCCATCTGGAGACAGCACAGGGCCAGGACCTCATAGCAAGACACTCACACTGTCACAACGTGCTGAGTGCCAAGTCTGATGTATAAATAGTTAAATGGAATAAAACTGCGTTGTACCAATCGCAACCGTGTTGGTTCGTCTGTACCTCAGAGCACCCAACACCTCATGATACCTACCGGCAAATCTGCCATCCTGAGCCATGGACACCCGCAACAAACCGCAGCCGTTGCAAGTCGCTGGGAACCTGGGCACAAATTGGAAGCTCTTCAAGCAGCGCTTCGAACTCTTCATGCAAGCCAATGAAAAACAGGGCGCCTCAGACGAAACAAAGATTGCCATGATCCTCACTAATGCAGGTCAGCACGCCATCGATGTATACAACTCCTTGGTGTTCGCGGAAGGCGAGAGCAAAGCTAAGTATGACACGGTCCTCCTCAAGCTCGACAAGCACTTCAACGTTGAGGTCAATGAAAGCTTTGAGAGGTATGTCTTTCAGCAGCGCCTGCAAGGTAAGGATGAGCTCTTTCAGTCCTTCCTGACGCACCTCCGCATACTCGCGCAGTCCTGCGGTTACGACACCACCTCAGAGTCCATGATCCGTGACCAGACCGTTTTCGACGTTGCCTCCAGTGGCCTACGCCAGCAGCTTCTAAAAATTAAAGGCCTGACCTTAGCATCTGCAGTTGAAGCCTGTGTCCTGCATGAGAATGCGACCAGCCGCTATGCCCAATTTCAGGCGACCGAATCGGCACGGAGGGGGTCCCACGCGATCGAATCGGCAAGCCAGGCTGCCCACGAGGCCGAACGCGTCCAGGCAATCGAGTTTCTCCCGGCCCGCAGCCCGGACGAGGGCGGCCGTTTCGCGCGCTTTTTAAAGCCTCCCGCGTTTGTGCGCGACAAAACCATCGGCAACACTGAGGGACATGCTGCGCAGGCGCGCCCGACGCAAGACCAAACTGCGCATCTGCAGTGGCGTAACGAACGCCATGACGTCATGACGTGCGGCAACTGTGGAGCTGCACATTTAAAAGGGAAATGTCCTGCAAAAACCCGACAATGCCTACGCTGTGGCAAGATGGGCCACTACGCTGCCTACAGTCGAGCGGCTCAACCTGTTGATCTCCCGCATCTCCGACAACCTCGCAGGAACGTGCGGACCATTCAGCCTCCACATCACGACATCCAAACCGACGACACAGATGACCAAGACGCCTTCCGGGTTGCGGTCATTGATGCGAACCGGGTCAACACCATCAATCCGGGCGATGAATGGAGTGCCACCCTAACGGTCAACCGATCGACGATCACTTTCCGCCTGGACACTGGCGCCTCCGCCAACCTCATAGCATGGTCAGCCTTCTACGCCATAAAGGTCAGCCCACCAATCCAGCCATCCCGGTGCAAGATGGTCGACTACAACGGGAATGTTATCCCGGCCATGGGATCCTGCCAGCTCCAGGTGACACACAACACACACACGGCCGCACTCTCGTTCGAGATAGTTGGCTCATCGAAAGACTCCCTGCTAGGTGCACAGGCATGCAAGGCTTTCCACCTTGTGCAACAAATCCACTCTCTCTCTCCAGACGGCACGTCTGACTTCCCGGATGCAGAGTTCTACGCACAGCTCCAATCGCTCCTCGCCCACAACCAGGAGGCATTCGAAGGCATGGGAACACTGCCATACACCTACCGAATTTGCCTCAAACTGGACGCCATCCTGGTCGTTCACGCACCTCGCAGGGTTCCTGTGCCACTTAAAGACCGCCTCAAGCAGCAACTGCAGGATCTCCAGGACCAAGGGGTCCTATCCAGGGTCACGGAGCCCACGCCATGAGTCAGCTCCATGGTGTGTGTCAAGAAGCCCTCTGGCGAGCTCCGCATCTGTATTGACCCCAAAGACCTCAATAATAATATTATGAGGGAACATTATCCCATACCCAAACGGGAGGAGATCACCAGTGAAATGGCCCAGACGAAGATATTCACGAAACTGGATGCTTCTAAAGGATTTTGACAGATCCAACTGGACCCGTCCAGCCGAAAGCTATGTACCTTCAACACCCCTTTCGGCAGGTTCTGCTACAACCGGATGCCATTTGGCATCATCTCGGCATCCGAGGTCTTCCATAGAATCATGGAGCAAATGATGGAAGGCATCGAAGGGGTGCGCGTATATGTGGACGATGTCATCATCTGGTCCACCACACCGCAGGAGCACATATATCGTCTCCAACGCGTTTTTGCCCGCATACGGGAAAACGGCCTGCGCCTCAACCGAGCCAAGTGCTCCTTTGGCCAGACCAAGTTGAAGTTCCTGGGGGACCATATCTCCCGGTCAGGGGTCCGTCTGGATGCAGACAAGGTGAGCGCCATCACAGCCATGCCGCAGCCGACCGACAAGAAGGCTGTCCTACGCTTCCTTGGCATGTTCAACTTCCTGGGGAAGATCATTCCCAAACTTGCCTCCCACACGACGACTGCGCCACCTCGTCAGAAAATCCACAGAGTTCCAGTGGCAACACACGCACCAGCTGGAATGGGAGGAGCTCAAACGCAAATTCACTACTGCACCAGTGTTGCCGTTTTCTGACACGTCTCGTGCCACCAAAATCTCAAGTGATGCCAGCCAATCTGGCATTGGAGCCGTGCTCCTGCAACAGGATGACACGGCATCATGGGCCCCAGTGGCTTATGCATTGCGGGCCATGACCCCCACAGAGCAGCGCTACGCGCAAATCAAAAAAGAGTGCCTGGGCTTGCTAACCGGTTTAGACAAGTTCCACGATTACGTCTCTGGTCTTCCACGGTTCACGGTCGAAACTGGCCACCGCCCCCTGGTCAGCATAATCAACAAGGGCCTGAACGAGATGACCCCTCGCCTCCAGCGCATCCTACTTAAACTCAGGAGGTATGACTTCCAACTGGTCTACACTCCAGGGAATGACCCGATCGTGGCGGATGCCCTATCCAGAGCAGTGAGCACGCCGCCAGATGCGGAGGGGTTCGTATGTCAGGTCGAGGCACAGGTGGCTTTCACATCGGCCAATCTGCCAGCTACTGATGCACGTCTGGCCCACATTTGCCGTGAGACTGCGGCTGACCCCCTTCTACAACGTGTGATGCGCCACATGACGGAAGGGTGGCTCAAGGGGCAGTGCCCACAATTCTACAATGTACGAGACGACCTAGCCATCATTGATGGTATCCTTCTGAAGCTGGACCGGATTGTGATTCCGCACAGCATGCGCCAGCTGGTTCTCGACCAACTACATGAAGGCCACTTGGGGGTCGAGAAGTGCAGACGGAAGGCTCGAGGGGCGGTATACTGGCCGCGCATCAGTGACGATATTGCCAACATGGTGCTCAACTGTACAACCTGCCAAAGGTTTCAGCCGGTGCAACCTCCTGAGACGCTTCTGCCCCATGAGCTGGTGACGTCCCCCTGGGCGAAGGTGGGTGTCGACCTATTTCACGCGCTTGGCATGGACTATGTCATCATAGTTGACTACTTCTCAAACACCCCAGAAGTCATACGCCTACACGATTTGACGTCATCTGCTGTCATCAGGGCCTGCAAAGACACCTTTGCTCACCACGGCATTCCGATGACTGTCATGTCGGACAATGGGCCGTGTTTTGCCAGCCATGAATGGTCGTCCTTTGCCGCCTCATATGGCTTCACACACGTGACGTCCAGCCCTCTGCATCCCCAGTCCAATGGAAAGGCGGAGAAGGGCGTTCACATTGCCAAGCGGCTCCTCTGCAAGGCTGCTGCTGCCGGGTCGGACTTCTACCTCGCCCTGCTGGCCTATCGCTCGGCCCCACTCGCCACTGTTCTCTCACCAGCACAGCTGCTGATGGGTCGCGCCCTCAGAACCACTGTGCCCTCCATCCTGGCACCAACAATAGACCATGCTCCGGTACTGCATAGGAATAAACTGCAGCGCCATCGCCAGAAGAGATCGTACGACATACGGGCAACTGATCTTCCCTCCCTGGCCCCTGGAGACAACGTCCACATCCACCTACCAGACGGTGGCTGGTCAATACCTGCCGAAGTTCTCCGACGCGTGGCTCCCCGTTCGTTCCTGGTACGCATGCCGGATGGATCCGTGCGTAGGCGCAATCGCCGAGCCCTTCGCTTACTTCCACGCTCGCAACGGGACCCTACACAGACTCCGTGTCCTCCACTGGTTCCTGATAGCGACTTCGTGGAGCTGCCATATACCATGCCCCTTCTGTCACCGCCCATGGCCAGGCTCGCACCTCAGCCGGTGTTTCTCGACCCACCCTTGAGGCAGTCAACCCAAATTCGTCGCCCACCTACTAGACTGGACTTATGAGACTGTTCACACGTCAAACGTTTGCAACCACTGTTTTATAACATGTCACTGTTTTATAGTTCCAGGCCTCGTTTGATCGTTCCAAATTTCCACGTTGTTCTTCTTCTGTTATGGTACAACCTCGTTAGCATGTCACACCTGACATCGCCCCTTGTATATAGTTAAGCCCCATGTACATGATGTAAATATTACGCACACACACACACCTTTAGCTGCACTCAGGACACATTATATTTATAACCACGTAGGCACATAATCTTGTAAAAAAAGGGGGGATATCATGATATTCAAACATACATCATAACACATACATAATGATAGACAGACCAACAGACCAATTAGCACACATAATACGAAATCCAATCACAGACAAGAGCAGACACAGCATAAGACAAGAAACACGACACTTCCTGGGCAGTCCATCTGGAGACAGCACAGGGCCAGGACCTCATAGCTAGACACTCACACAGTCACAACGTGCTGAGTACCAAGTCTGATGTATAAATAGTTAGATGGAATAAAACTGCGTTGTACCAATCGCAACCGTGTTGGTTCGTCTGTACCTCAGAGCACCCAACACCTCAGTGATGATGGAGAATCGGCCTCCCAATAGGCCGAGGAGGAGGTGGGAAGGAGGCACCACATCGGGCTGTGGGTATCCGGCAGTACCTGTTACACGAGGACCTGCCGGATGTGCTGCCGCCCACTACAGCTAAGCAGAGAAACTGTGCGACATCTGTGCCGGATCATGGCATATTTGGAACCGCAGAGGTATGGGGGAGGACACCCACTCCCACTGGCTGTCAAGGTGATGGTCGCCTTGAAATTTTATGCCAGGGGTCTTTCCAGGCACTGAGCGAGGACCTGTCTGGGATCTCCCAGACCTCTAATGCAGGTCCAATGCAGGTAGGGAATATACAGTGAATGGTAGAACCCTCAAGAGTATTGAAAGTCAAAGAGATCTAGGAGTACAGGTCCACAGGTCATTGAAAGGGGCAACACAGGTGGAGAAGGTAGTCAAGAAGGCATACGGCATGCTTGCCTTCATTGGCCGGGGCATTGAGTATAAGAATTGGCAAGTCATGTTGAAGCTGTATAGAACCTTAGTTAGGCCACACTTGGAGTATAGTGTTCAATTCTGGTCACCACACTACCAGAAGGATGTGGAGGCTTTAGAGAGGGTGCAGAAGAGATTTACCAGAATGTTGCCTGGTATGGAGGGCATTAGAAGATTGTAGTTTAGTCGGGCAGCATGGTCGGCACGGGCTTGGAGGGCCGAAGGGCCTGTTCCTGTGCTGTACATTTCTTTGTTCTTTGTTCTTGTTCTCTGTGCACAGCTGCGTCTGCGGAATAATGGATGCTCCGTATGCCCAGGCAGCATAATGCACTACATTCAACATGGACCGAGCCCACCCAATCCAGGCAGTGGGATTCACAGTCAGCGCTGGCATGGCCCTGGTCCAGGGGGTGATTGACGGGGATGCAAGTCTCCTGACGGGCACCGGTGCATAATGGAGTGCCCTTCAATCAGAAGGGATTCCATTTCCTAAATGTACAGTTGGTGTGTTAGCACTGATGCACATCATGCACGTCTGTGCCCAATACACAGGCAGCATGCACAACGCCTTTGTCCTGGCACACTTGACAGTACCCAACACCTTTGAGGTGCTCCCCCAGATGAGGGGTTTGCTCCTGGGTGACAGGCGTTATCACCTGTGGTTGTGGCCTCAGACCGACATGGAGATCCACTCTAATGACAAGTGAATCTCCATGTCGACAGTGGCTGAGGGGTCATCAAGCAGTGCATCGGCGTCCTGAAGGTACGATTCAGGTGCCTGCATGCTCTGGTGGGGTCCTCCAGCACAGACCTTGGAGGATCTCCTGCATTGTGGTGACCAGCTGCATCCTCCGCAACATCACGCAACAGAGGAGCGACATGCTGGAGTTTTACACAAGGTGGTGGAGGAACGGCTTGCTTCGTCCGATGAAGAAGATGTGGAGGAGGGCCAGGATGGGCTGGGCATGGGGCCCGTCCAGGCACAGGAGGCTGCATGATATGTGTGCCAGGGCCACCACGCACAGGACAACTTGATTGCCTCCAGGTTTGCCAAATAGGGAGCCTTGCCACTGCCAGCTCAAAAGTTCCCCCCCCCTCCCCCAAATGGACACTCCCTCCTCTCTGCATCCCATCCCACCAACCCCAGCTCACCAACCCCCTCCCAGCCTCCCACCAGCTGAAACACAGGGTGTTGTCCCTGGGTCGGCAGTATCAGTGGGTATGGTTCATGGGGCGGAGGATGATGACCCACTCCACGAAGAGCTCTGATGCTCCAACACATCTGACAATGTCTGACTCCCGCCCCTGTGTAACAGACCACTGCCTGCCTGGGCGATCCCTGCATTCGTGCGGGTCATTCCAGCACATGGGCCTGTAGCCATCTGAGATGGCCACTTCCAATGAAGCACAGAGCATCCCGCAATGACTGATGGGTAAAATGGACAAGCCAAGAGCCAGGCAGGTTCTGAGCCTGAAATGCATATTTGTCAGCAACGTCCAGACGGTATCAAAACTCCATCCCATTAGCATGTTAATCAGGCCGATTAGCAGGTGATTGCCCATCTCCCCCAACACAAAGGACTGGTACTCCAGCTACCGGGACAGTTCCAGACATTTCGGCGCCACTCCCTGTCCAAGGGAAACACAAACAACGGGGTCAATGACTGCTTGAGATACACCCAGTCATCCTGATCCCCACCCACTTATTGGCTAAGTAATCGAACGTAGTGATCAGGGAATCACCCAATTAGTAAAGCCCAAATCGAAGGACTGCCCAAAAGAGTGCAAAAGCCCCTGAGTATAAAGGAAGAGTTCGCCATATGCTCACTCTCTTTTGACCTTGGTACCCCGGGGGTTTATGCCAGGGGTCTTTCCTGGTACCAATCGCAGCAACACCAGAAGCAAGTTCGAGTTCAACGCCCGCTACCAGACGGATGAGCCCAGCTGAGCAGTTACTCCTTCAAACCCGAGAGATCCAGAATTGAACAGCGGCCACTGTTTTCTGACCTAAGCCAGTTGCTCGAAGTTAAGAACAGGTTGTCTGAGTAATAGGTGTAATTAACTAGTAGTGTTTATGTTGCATGATAGATTGTATGTAAATAAAGTACCCTTGACCTTGAACTAACTAACTGGTGTTTGGCTCTTTGATCGATAGCCGGTTGAAACTTGTGGTGGTATCATTCGATATCTGGCGACTCTAAGCATTCGGACATAGACAATATAGAAAGAAGGCAAATTCACTGATTGCCCTAATTGGGACAGAGCCAGAGTAAAGAGCATAGTAAAGAGAAATCGGCAACAGGCCCACAGTCCTTCTGGGGGTGGGGTTGATGTCCAGGGCAAAAGGGGGAGTGTGGAGCAGGGTCACACACCGGCCAAGCCCTACCGCCCGGTGCCCCAGCACCTCTGGTCCAGGCCCCTGCCATCTCCAAGGACATCCACTGGGGTACCCCTGACCATCCTGGGAGCCCTAGACCATGCCGTCCTCCAACCGACTGGTGGCATGTTATACCATCAGTCGGTACAGCAGAAGTAGAGGCAGCCTGTTGCGTATCCCGCCCTGTGACCTGGGTTCTCTGTCGAACATCCGCTGATACAACCGGGCCCGGCATAGGGCCAGCAGACATTCCTCTGGGACTGTGCCATGTCCCTCTGGGACTGGGCGACGTCACTCAGGGCCCATGCCATGGCTCAGGTCAGCAGCACAGGGCCAATGGTCTCGATGCCCGTAATCATGGCCCGTTGCGACTGGGTCATGCTCTGGAGTGGCGCAGTAATGTCCACATGGCCCTGGTGCATGCCTGCCTGTGACATGGCCAGCCTACCCTGTGCCTGAACCACTGCCTGCACACTGTGCCACAGGCCCTGGACATCCTGACCCATGGCCAATACCTTTTCACTCAAGGCCTCCACCACGATGCTGTTTCTGTGGTGTTGGCCTGGGTGGCACACATGTACGGCACCACCTCCTGTTCCTGCAGATGGTTAGGCTCCTCAATTGCATCTGCAGGTGCTGGATGCTCATCGACACCCCCTCGTGTAGTCCCCCGCTCTGCGCCTGCATCCCAAACATTGATGGGACCGTTCTTTCCAAAAGCGCTGGACGCATCTAGACATTGCTGTAGATCTGAAGTCACATGTAGGCCAGACCAAGTAAGGATGGCAGATTTCCTTCCCTAAAAAGGACATTAGTGAACCAGATGGTTTTAACAACAATAGGCAATGATTTCATGGTAATAATTAGGCATTTCATTTCAGATTTATTTTTAAATTGAACTCAAATTCCACCAAATTCAATGGCGGGATTTGAACCTGTGTCCCCAGAGCATTACTCTGGGTCTCTGGTTGACTAGTCTAGTGACAATACCACTATGACACCTCCTTCCACATGGAGGAGAGATCGCGGGTAAACTTGGTGCGGGGAGGTCACTCATATGCTGTAGGGTTATCGTAACGCAATTGGGGCTCACTTGTTTGTGTCATGCCAACCTCCACCTCTGCACCTGCCCACTCTCCCACCCTGCTGACCAGGTCCAACACCCTCTGCTCCACGACAGTCAGAGGTCACAGGTCCCGCGGGCCCCCTCCTGTCTTTTCTCTCTCCCGGTAGTTGTGGGCAGCCTTCTCCTGCGGGATAGATAGGTTCCGCATGGCGGGTGGTACGGATGTTGGCATCTGGGGCATCTGGTGCTGGCAGGTGGGGTGCAGTTACTCTCTGGGGGGGGGGGGGTGGAGCGTGAGGGGTGTGGGGTGGGGCTGTATGGGACGGAGTGGCGACTCTTCTGGGCTATCCTGACGAGGCCGTGCAGCTTTGTCTGGCACTGTTCGCAGTCCTCGGGTAGGACCCATGGCGTTGACCACCTTTACCATATGTGTCCCGGTTGGTTAACGCCAGTGGGTGGCAGCCAGGAAGAACCCCAGGGAACAGCCTCTCCTCCATGGCATCTAGCAGCATTTCGAGCTCTGCATCGGCAAATCTTGGGGCAGCTCTCTGGGGTGGCATATTCTTGGCTGGAATGAGCGTGTATGGCGGGTGGAGCGCTTCTATGCAGGTCCAGCTTATGAGACTCTCCAGTGCCAATTCCAAATGCAGTGAATTCGATGCTGGTGTCAGTTGGAATTTCACTAGTTCCACGTGGTACGAGTAATGCCCATTAGCATGTCCTGAATTGCTCTGGGACCGACACTGCCATTGGGACAGAGGAACATCCGCCATTCAGTCTCTCAAATGGAGAATCCCCCCCATAGTCTCTCAAACGGAGAATTCACCCCTCAGTCAATTTTTGGGGCCTTGGGGAGCTTCTCCCCAGTCCAGCCCACACTTAGAAATGTTTTCAACAATGGGTACTTGAACTCGCCGGCAAGACCGGCTTCTCAGAGATCGGGTCACCATTTTGAAAGGTTGACTTGATCTCTTAGTGGATTTGAGGGTTCCTCACGCCCTCAGCCCATGGGCAATGTTACTCTTCCTCAGCACTCATCGGCATTACCCTACACCCTCCCGAGGTGAGGACACTCTCTGAGGGCCCTCCTTTACAGGCCTCCCCACCCACCCCCTTTCGGCACCCCTCCTTTGAGGACCCCCAACCCTTCACTCCCAACCTTTAGGAAGCCCCTTCATACCCACCATTCACCCCGCACCACACTTCATAACCCCCTCATCCCCTCTTTCATAGCCCCCCCACCCAGAGGTCTCCAATGACCTTGGAGCCCTCCCCCCTGGTGCCGTTACGCCTGGTCCACGTTTGTGTGGACCAGTGCTAAATGGTGCCGGCATGATCTCTCGCTGGACTGCAAGTTAGTTCCCAGTAGGCCATTAGATTGGACTGCCATCTAGCTAATGAGATGCATATTGGTCTTAATTAGTGTCTTGCCACGTTTGGGCAGAATCTGAAATCCGCCAACTGGAGTGGGCCGGTTAAATCATGAACCAATTTGTACCTTGCATGGATCCCCATTTCAACCTCTCCCGCGAATTAACTGGCACACCCGTTGGTTAATGTGCGATTAGAGAACAGGAGCACCCACATTGTGATGTAGAGAGTCACGTGATAGTGGACTGTGTGCTGTGGAGTCTGAGAGAATTTGGCAGGAAAATAGCACCTAGTTAGGCCTATACCATGGAGCTATGTATATAGTTGCCTGTTAAAAATCAACAGTTTATGTTCAACCACATAAGCATCCAGGTCCCTGAGTGAAACAACAAGCAACCTTACGAATTCAGATCATGGAGTTAGTTCGCAAATCATATATGAACTTCAAGAGCGACATGGGGTTAAATTACCTATTCCTGTACTCCTAAACAGATTTGGTGTGGAGTGGGGGTGGCAACCATAATGGCTAATGCTATACATGCTCTATGGAAGGAGTAATCTTAATGGATTGAGTAGGTTTTTTTAAATTCATGCTTTCACAACGCCCAGTAATTATCTGAAGACACACTGAATTTGTGTAGAATATTTGCTTCCACTATCCCGATTACCTGTATTCCAATTTTCTACATGCTAATTAAGTGACAAATTTACTGAACACATTTCTCCAACTATCTCCCCCATTTTTAAAAGTAAGATTGACGGAAATGCTGTAATTCTTAAAATTCTTCCTCAGGATGATAGGAGGTGAGATGATTGCTTTATGAGCTGAGAACTGAAAATGTCATTAGCTTATTGATCCAGCCTTAAAGTGGAACGTTTTCTGCATGCAGAGAAGCTGCCTGACTTCATAGGGCATTCGTTTTCAAATTAGTTTGATTTACAATTGCAATACTTTCTAAATTTGCAAAATTAATTTGTCACAGAGTGCCGGACCTCTGACTCTGGTCTCCCTGCTATTGTCTTTTGCCCATTCTCCATGTATTGACAAGATATATCTGTTCTAAATTTGCATAAATGTTACATCCTGAGGCTTGTATTTTGCATTCAGCAACGAAGGCCCACCTCTCTGTCTCACTCTCTCTCTTCTTCCCCCCATCCCCTCGGCTCACTGAACTGAAAACTTTGCACTCACATAGTTGCATGGCTGAAAGGAGATTTTAGCCTCTGGCTGTGACGTAGTCCATTGAGGTGAGGAACAGAGACGACTTGCAATTAGGCATATGTTGGGCGAAAAAGTGTCCTACAATCATAGAAACAGAAAAATAGGAAATAGGTGCAAAAGTAGGCCATTCAGTCCTTTGAGCCTGCATCACCATTCAATACGATCATGGCTGATCATGCAAATGCAGTGTCCCACTACCGCTTTCTCTCCATACCTCTTGATCCCTCTAGCCACAAGGGCCACATCCAGCTCCCTCTTGAATATATCCAATGAACTGGCCACTACAGCTTTCTGTGGTAGACAGTTCCACAAGTTCACCACTCTGAGAGAAGAGGTTCTGATGTAACATGATGATGTTATGCTATAAATATAACCATGAGGTCAATTTTCAGCTGAAAGTGGTTTACATTAAAAATCAGAAAGGAACCAGGGCTCAAATGATCGAAACATTTACTTGTTTTTAGAAAATGTGGAGGAACAGTCACAGAACCGCTAATTAGTCTTTAACAACAAGAAAAAATACATTTCTTTAACATGAGAAGTTTGACTATAATATAATACTCCTTTACTCCCAGTTAACTTCACAAATATACACAGATTTTAAGGTTCACATGGGTTACAAAATATATCTTAGACTATAATGGCCTCACTCGCATAGACACACAGGCTAGTTTTGGACAAGCACACTCTCCTCTGAGCTCGAGTAATTTTTGTGAGTTTCTCCTCAAAATTCCCCCCCATGAGCCAACGTGTTTCACTGTACACCAGTTTCCATGCAAGTAATTTCAAATTCCGCTTTCAAAAAGGCACACTTTCAAATCTTCTTTTAAACAATGCTTTCCCTTAGCTGCTCCATCAAGATTTGAAGATTCTTTTGTCATGGTTTTTGCACAATCTCTTCAAAATTACTTTAAATATTGATTCCTAGATTGCATTAAGATGCCACCGAGCTTTAGATTTACCTCTGAAGCCTGCTTTCCTCCTTCAAATCTGGTTACTGCAGCTATCTCTTTACCTCAGAACACTTCATCTGCTTTTCCCTTGAATTCTCCTGAACAGCACCTTGTCCGGCGGCACGGTGGCACAATGGTTAGCACTGCTGCCTCACAGCGCCAGGGACCCGGGTTTGATTCTGATCTTGGATGACTGTCCATGTAGAGTTTACATATTCTGTCCATGTCTGAGTGGATTTCCTCCGGGTGCTCCGGTTTCCTCCCACAGTCCAAAGATGTGCTGGTTAGTTGGATTGGCCATGCTAAATTGCTCCGAAGTGGTCAAAGGTTAGATCGGGTTACAGGGATAGGACAAGGATCGAGCCTGTGTAGGGACATCTTTTGAATGGTTGGTGCAAACCCGATGGGTTGAATCTCCTCCTTCTGCATTGTAAAGATTCTATTCTATGATTGAACATCATGAGTCTCTGTTCTTTTAACTTCAATCTTCCTAAGGCATTCTTTCTATCCCAATTTCCTGGTTGTCTGGACTTTAACTGGTTCTTTGGGAAGTCTGCCTTTTTGCAGCTCCCTTCTCCTGCCCAGCTTTTCTTCTGGTAGAATTGACAGATGTTCACCTCCGGTCTTCAACTGCCAATGAATTCAGTTAAAACTGGACACAAAAAGTCTTCCTAACCTAAAGGTGCCCCAGTTGTAAGCAATGTCTTTTACTTCTCTGAGCTTTTTACACTATAAATTCTCTAACCATAATAGAAGCACAGTTTTAATTTAAACCAAAACCCCAGATGCAAACACCTTTATTTCAGGGATTTCTGTGGGGGCCTAGTCTGTCCCAGTTGTGACTTTAGTTTAAACAATCTGGTTGATTTTTAATGTCCTCAGAAGTAGCCCAATAAGTAATTAGAATCATTGTTGTGCTTGAAGACAAGGGGTCCACACGTAGCCAGACAGACAGGGTACATTGGGTTTATTCTACTACTCCTCAATACAATACTTTCTCTCACTCCCCACTCCCCCTCTTGTTCCTCTTCCCGAACCTGCTTCCAGGCTGGGGTTTATATCCTGTGGGAGATTCTCCAATTGGGAGGAATCTCCGCCTGGGGAGTTCGTATTCCAAGGTGTGGGAGGGGAATCCAATACAATGTGTGTTCAAACCCCTTTGGGGGTCGTAACAAATCAAAACGATGGTCAACCACAATCAAATGATGGATGATAATCGCAGCCCTGCCAGTTATCACCCACATCGTGAGGGTGAAGAAGCTGCCCCCTGGAAAATACTCTGCAATATCTTACGTGCAAGGCATTCAAAATGTGGGTTTGGTCCGAGGATGGATTCTCAGGATCATCTTTATAGACAAGTACATAGATAGATGTCTGTTGCTAAAATCAATGACCAATTACATTGCATAAACTCAGATAATCTCAACCCACTCTGAATTTTACAGCCTCATAGCTCCAAAAGTATTCCTGTTTTCTGTCCTGCCCCTAGAAATCACCTGAGTACCAGAAGCTTTTTCAGTTTTCACAATATGCCCATAATTTCTTCTACATATCAAATCACGAGATGTTGCATTTGCAAGGTTAAGGTTGAATACGACTGGAAAAAAAATAGGAAACAGGAGTTTAGCCGGTAAATAATGGGAACACACACCTAGTTTAATTTTGTTTTGGAATTTGGCAATGAACAACTGCTATCATTCTCAAAGGACTTAGAAATAATGAACGGTTTGAGATTCCACTTGGTTGCACTGGCTTTTTTTAACTGAAATTCACTCGGAATTTAGAAAACCAGTGCAACCAAGTGGAATATTTAAGGGCAAATAATATCTAAGACCGTCTGGATTTCCGGAATATTTTCAAATTTAAAAACATTAGATGCGATTCTCTGACCTGCCACAGCCCGCAGGCAGCAGGTTTGTCCGTCCCGCCAGCTGGCCAATGGGGTTTCCCATTGTGGGCAGCCCCACGCCGTTGGGAAGTCCCCGAGCGTGGGTGCGCTGCCGGTTCAATGGAGAGTCCCACTAGCGGAGAATCTAGCCCATTGTGCGGGAAACCGGACCTGCTCTCAAAATTGGCCACATCCCGAGATCAAATTCATCACTGTTGCATGTTTCTGCTCATCAAGTTGGAGCGTTTTCGAGGAGGCTGTTAAATTTCGAGGAGGTTGTTAAATTAACCTGTTCTTTTTCGACGTGAGGCACAGTCATGTTAATAATAATAATAATAATAGAATTCCAGTCCCGCTGAAGTCAATGGAATTTTGAACTGTTTGCTACATTCTCTGACCCCACCCCTGCCAGAATGGGGCTCCTGAACTCCGCCCAAAGACACTAATAGGAAGGTTTTAAAACTTTGAAGTATTGTCGATTTCTGTTTATGAAGAAACAAGCTACCATATATCAATAAAAATGAGGAAATGTTTCTCGTTCATTTTTTGAAATCATTTTCAGTTTATTTAACTCAAGTCATGGACTGGATACTGGGATTATCCATTTTTTAGTGATAAACCCATTTTCTGCGGTATTAATAAATCTATACAGTTTAGGATCATGGCTGTTTTTTACATTCAGCAATTGGCAAATATTTTTGAGGGGAGAAACCTTCTCGACAGACACAGTTTTGAGTACAATTTTCAGCTGGATCAGTGATTGCACCCAAAAAGGAAACCCTTGGCCTATGTTCTTAGTTTGATGACCTCCTTAGTTTTAATGTCGACAATTAAACACAAGAACTTCGCAGATGTTATCAGCACATCCAATTATCAGGTGCTGCTGGTTTCACTCCCTTATGGGCACCACAGGAAGTGTAAATAATGTGCTAGATTATGCAATAAACCATCCAAACAAAATGGAAACTTAAATAAAGATAGAAATGAAACTGCCTGGAAATTGCTGGGCAGTGGAAAAGGCTGGACCCATGCGATTGACGGTGCATCCACAACTGTGCCCTCCAAAATGCTTGTGATTTTACCAGCAGCGGGTTGGGGGTAAGAATAAGCAGGCAAGCCAGTCGCTCAATTGAGGTCACCACATCCCTACTCTTAATGGGCGGAGGGAGAGGCCTGCATGCCACTTGCTGCCAGGCAGGTTTGACCCTCTGGGCTGCTCGGCACTCAGGAGCAGCTGTGGTATACCTCCTTTCTGGGCTCCCCATGCTAATTGGAAGCCCTCCACACTGTTTTCTTTCCCCATATACATACTCACCCATCCTGTTCAATAAGAATGGCCAAGGGGCCTGCCAGCCAGGCTCCAGTAAGATCTTGGAATTACCAGGTTTCCAGGTTACCATCTTCGCCCTGTTCGGCTTCCCCGCCTACGTCCACAGCCACCGGGGATCCTCCTTTATGAGTGATGAGCTGCATCAGTAACTGCTCAGCAAGGGCATCGCCTCAAGCAGGACAAGCAGCTACAACCCCTGGGGAAATGGGCAGGTGGAGCGGGAGAATGGGATGGTCTGGAAGGCTGGCCCTATGGTCCAAATATCTCCCGGTCTCCGCTGGTAGGAGGTCCTCCCCGATGCCCTTCACTCCATCCGATCGCTACTTTGCAAGGCGACTAATGCAACCCCACATAAACGTCTCCTTGCCTTCCCCAGGAATCCACCTCCGGGGTTTCGCTCCCAACGTGGCTGGCAGCTCCAGGACCCGTTCTCCTCCACAAGCACGTGCGGCTCCACAAGGCGGACCCATTGGTCAAGAGGGTACAGCTACTCCATGCAAACCCGCAGTACGCCTACATGGCGTACCCCGACTGCCGCCAAGACACCGTCTCTCTCAGGGACCTGGCACCAGCTGGGTCATCCCCCCCCCCCACCCTTCCTCCGCCCAGCGCACCTCACCACAGCCCCCGCTCCAGGACGATCCATCCTCCCCTTGGTCCCATCCGGGGATGAAGATGAGGTCTACACGCTCCCGGAGTCACCAGCGACCAAGCCGACGCCTGCATCATCACCGGGACTGCGGCGCCCACAACGGAGGATCAAGGGACCCGATCAGCTGAATTTGTGAACTTTGCCCAAAATGTAAACCTTAAAATGCATGTAAATAGTTTTCCACCACCCCCGCTGGACTCTTTTTTAACAGGGGGTGAATGTCATAGTCACCACTGTTGTATATATCATATACGAGATGTAATACGGTAAGGCTCCTGTACTACAGGTACGGGGGTAGAACCCTGCCTGCTGGCTCCGCCCAGTAGCTGGAGTATAAATCTGTGTGCTCACTGAGCTGCAGCCATTTCGGCAGCAGCTGCAGGAGGCTACACATCTCTGCTTAATAAAGCCTCGATTACTATCTACTCTCATCTCGTCGTAATTGATAGTGCATCAAGCCCATCAAGTCTGCACCGATCTTTTGAAAGAACCTGCCATCCATGTCCACTCACCCGCCTACCCCACCCTATCCCTGCAACCCCAGAACCTAACCAGCACATCCCTGGACTCGAAGGAGAAATTTATCCTGGTCAATCCACTGAAACAGCACATCTTTACTGTGGGAGGAAACCAGAGCACCCTGAGGAAACCCACGCAGACAAGACGGAAATGTACACAATCCACACAGACTGTGACCCAAGGCTGGAATTGAAGCTGGCTCCCTAGCATGGTGAGGCAGCAGTGCCAACCATTGTGCCACCGTGCCTGCGGTGTTCATGGTTGTCCGTCTTCCTGGATCACCTACTACACCGTCAGTGACCACTTCTCGTGGTGGCAGTGTCGGTACTGCAGAGCTGCTTATCTCCAATGGCCAGCAGCTAAATTAGGCGAGACATCCTCTTGAGGAGTGACAGAAGTCTGGCCTCATAATAATGAAAGCAGAGTAAGCCTGCAAAATGGAGGTAAGCTTGCCCCAGGCACTTATGCTGAGGTGCGGGGATCCCGCCCTATAAGATAATTGGCAACAGAAAAAGGAGAGTTGAGGAGATACAATTATGCAGCGAGTTGTTATTATTTGGACTGCATTGGCTGAAAGGGTGGTGAAAGCCAATCTAGTAGGAATGTTAAGAAGGGAATTTGAGATAGACATTGCTCTTGAGATCATCGGAACGTTCAAGCCACTCTACCATGACAAGGTGGCAATCTAAGGAAAGGACAGAACCAAAGTATGTATTTAGTTGGTCAGCCAATTCTCTGTTCCCCATTACAAGGGACCTTTGATTTCACCAATGTATTTCTCTTCACAAGCCTATAAGAAGCTTTTACAGTCAGTTTTTATGTTCCCTGCAACATTTCCCTCATACGTTATTCTCCCTTCTTAATCAATCCCTTTGTCCTCCTTTTCTGAATTCTAAACTGCTCCCAATCTTAATGTCTGCGCTTTTTTCCTCGCCAATTTGTATGCTTCTTCCTTGGATCTAACACAATTTCTAATTTCGCTTGTAATCCATGGTTTGGCCACCTTTACCATTTTATTTTTCCTCCACAAAAGAATGAACAATTGTTGCAGTTCACCCATGCGCTCTTTGAATGTTTGCCATTGAAATTCCCTGTTATCCCTTAAAATAACGTTCCACTATCCGTCATAGCCAATTTGTACCTCATACCATCTTAGTTTTCTTTATCTAGATCCAGGACCCTTGTCTCGAAATTAACTACGTCGCTCTCTATCTTGAAGAAGAATTCTGTCATATTATGGTCACTCATCCCCATGATTATTCTATGCACCTAACTAGTGCAATTTAGTATGTGGATTCATAAAACCCTTTCGGCCACCATTGTTCTTGGTTTTCACCGGTTTAAGGAGCACTCTGGTCTCTAGGTGGGATTTTCTGGCCCGACCCGCCATCAGGATCATCCGGTCCCACCAAATTACAACAGGCTTTTGACTGGGCTGCTGAATCTCCCGCGGAAGGTCCTGCCATAACGGGACTAAAATGTATTACCTCATGCTTTCGTGCACTGAACTCCGTCTGTTACATCTGCTACAATTTTGCTTACTCGGTTAATCTATCAATGTCTCTTTTAATAAAGTAAATAGCAAAGTCGCCATAGTCCCAGATGACTATAGGCTGCTTTCCCCTTTGAGGAGATTTACTCAACTCATCAGCGGGAAGGCATGAGGGCGTTGTTTACTACTTCTTTTCTAAAACGTGAAGCTGGGACAATAGCTACTGAGGGGAAGTGAGGAGGTGAGTAGTCATTTCTATTTTCTGGCTTGCAGCTCAAGGGCACCGGAGCTACCCCAGTTCTCGGTGAGGGGGCAGGATTTCTCAGGGAGGGGTGGGCTTGGTCAGGGAACTGAAGCATTCCAGGTCAGGGGCCAGCCCTTGGCCGGAAATTTGAGGGGCTTTGCCCCCGAGAGGCCTTCAAGCCATCTTTAAATATTGCGGCGACCCATACCTGGGGCAACCACAGCTGCACCACAGGACAACCTGTCTGTCTGGTCAAACACTTCCAGGACAGAGGCCTGCTGCAGTTTCTATCCTGAAATTCAATTTCATTCCCTGCCTGTGAGCAACCTCTAGCTTCACAGCTGAAGGCTATTACAAATTAGCTTTGTTCGTTGTGATAGCACTTCAGGCTCCTCAACTCTCAAGTGTCTTCTTGAGGGCACAGGTGCCATGCCTCAGAGGTTGATTAGTGCATTGAATGTCCAGCAAACTTAATGCCTGAACAGTGGCGCGATTCTCTGCTCCCGCGACAAAGTGCCCACACCGTCGTGAATGCCGTCGAGGTTCACGACGGTGCGAAACGGCCCCCATCCTTACCGATTCAGGGCCCGAAAATGGGCTAGGATCCGGGCCGCGAGAAACTCGGGGGGGGCGTGTCGCGAAAGCCGCGTCGTCACCGCGCGACGCCCGAATGACGCGGCGCTGCGTCATAAATGGCGCGATCCGTGCACAGAGGACCCAGAGGAGAAGAGAGAGGAAGAGATGGCTGAGCCCTGATGAGCCGCACCGAGGTTCCGGGACACGGACCTGGACACCCTGCTGGATGAGGTCGAGCAGAGAAGGGACACCCTCTCCCCAAGACTTGGGCATCGCCAGCCATCCAGCGCGGTGAGGCGCGGTTGGCGTGAGGTTGGCACCGCTGTGAGTGCTGTGGGGCAGACCCCCCGGACGGCGCAGTGTCGGAAGAAGCTGCACGACCTCACTCGGGCTGCGAGGGTAAGTGCCATGAGGGTGCCCCCAACCCCCCCCCCCTCCCCAGGAACGAGGGGGGGAAGTGGGGTGGTGGGGGTTCAGGCGGGAGTTGGGGCATCAAGGGCGGTGGTGGGAGGTCAGGGGGGTTGGGGGGGTCAGGGGGGATTGGGACATCAAGGGGTGTTGGGGCATCAGGGGGGGTTTGGGGTGGCCCGGGTGCCCAATGATTTACTCGACCCACATGAGCCCCGGGACCCCCCCCCCGAGCGATGCCATGCGTGCTGTCTCCTGAACCAGCAAAAATGTAGTTTATATCTGCATGCCCTGATGATACCCGCCTAATTGTGATGCTTCATCCAACCACCTCCCAGGACAAGACAGCTTACAACCAGCATGAGCGTATGAGAACCGGAGGGGGTTCTCCCATGCTGCACCCCCTAAACATTCACGAGCAGAGGGCCCTGGACCTCACTGGGGGATCCGTCACCCGGGAGGTCGCGACATGCCAGCTCGGAGGTGCAGAAGCAAGTGAGACAACACTGCATGTCCTCACCCCCCCCCCACCCCCCCAACCTGTCATCGTCTCCCTCACACATTGCCCACTGCACCCTCGCTCCCCTCCCCCCTCACACTGTGCACCCACCACCACCATACACCCGGGCCACCGTGTCTAACGAACCCCGAATCTTTATGTTCCTCAGGGCCAGCCGCCGAACGTCCAGGAACACCTCGGCCAAGAGACAGCGGAACATCGCCCACCACAAGTGCACCCAGGGACGCACGCCAGAGGTTGGCAGTCGGTTGGACAGGAGGGCAAACCTCTCAGTATGGGACGCAGGACTGGGACACTCAAACCACCGAGAGAGACAATAGTGAGGGGCACAGGGCAGACATTGAAGATGAATCGCACATCACGGCCACACACTTGGTGGAATCACCTGGAGGTCAGCAGGACATGGCCGGCATTGAGCTTGCGCCGGGCCATGAGTGGGAGGAGAACAGACTAGAATTCCTAACGGACGATGACCTTGAGTTTGCGGCACTGCTGTCTCCCACACCATACACCATCGCAGAGACACTCACCTCGGTTGGGCATATAAGTGATGAGGCTCCCGGGTCACGGTGGAGTTTGGAGCAGCCGAGGGGCTGGACGGTCGGAGGGCGGCCCAGGCCCAGCAAACAGCTGCCACCCAGACGGCTCCCGGGTTTCTGGATGTACTTGACCCACCCGGACAACCGATGCATGTGGATACCCAGGGACTGAATAACGGGATGAGGGCCATCTTCCAGGACCTGCACACGCAGTTGGAGGAGTCCAGCCGCGTTCAGGAGCAGGGAGTGGTGCCTCTCATCGCAGCCACCCAGGCCGACACTGCACGGGTGGCGTCCGCGGTGGAGGCAATGGGTGAAAGGGTTTCGGCCATGGGTCAGGTTCTGCAAGGCATTGGGCTTAACGTGCACGCGTCATCCATGGCCCAGGAGAGGGCTGCCCTCTCAGGTAGCCATCTCACAGAGCCAACAGGACATTGCCGCTGCTCCCTGGGCCCTGGCCGAGTCTCACCATGCCATGGCCAGGTCCCAGCAGGCGATGGCACAGTCCCAGCAGTCAGTCGCAGAGAGCATAGACCGCCTGGCGCACGGGATGGATTGCGTGGCGCAGTCACAGGTTGAGATAGCCCAGTCCTTGGCAGGAATGTCGCATTCCCTGGGCTCCGTCTCGGCGAACATTCGGACCGTGGTCGATCCCGCTGCAGGCCTCCAGGACTGGCAGCGCCAGGTGGCAGTGGTGCGACGGGGCATGTCTCCGATCGCATCTCCGTCCCACAGTGAGGCCCGGGGACCACCGGGCTCCCCGAGGGAGGAGGAGGTTCTCTGGCCCGTCCCGGTAGCTCCATCAAGGGACGTCCCGGCACACGCAGTCTCCCCCCGTTCCGTCCCTGGCGCATCTGGTGGGCAGCGGGCAGGTCAAGGTAGCACAACGCCATCCAGCACGCCCGCCGAGCAGCCTGGCCCATCGAAGCCGGGCCGCCCCAGGAAACGCGTGCCGAAGGAGCCATGTCGAAGGGCGTGATTCACAGCAGTCTGCCTCCACTCCTGCTGTACCATCTGGGAACACACCTAGACGTAGTGGTAAGGCAAAGAAGTTAGGCACGTAAGAAGTTGACACGGGTGCAGGGCACAGTTTAGTTGTAGGGGGTAGGGCACCTATGTTAATCACACATTAAACTCACTGTTGAATTTGACTTGTAAGACTCTGTGCTATGTCCGGTGCCAGGGGGTTCGTGAGGGTGACCGAGTGCCGTAGTGGTATACGAGCGCTTCAAGGTCTGTTCCGGATGTGCTGTCCCTTTCCCCCATGCCTCCCATAATCGGACACCGTTGTCCTCGGCACACCGACGCCAGCCACCCCATACGGGCATATGGTGAAATATCCGTCACAAAGGCTGTGACCACCGGAGTGCATGGTTCAGCTATAGCCATGAGTCAGACCTCGGCTGGCGAATCTGAGCTCACAGCTCATCGCAGAGCGGGCCATTAATATTCAACATGGCACTGATCACACCCGCTTACACAATCATCAATGTTGTGCAATCCCGTAGTGCCGCAATGGTAAGGTGATGTGGAATTGGTGCCGTGTACGCGGTGCGGTGGTGTGGGAGTGCGGGGGGGGGTGGGTGCTGTGTGGTGCGGGGGGGGGGGGGGTGGGTGCTGTGTGGTGTCCGTGTGCAGGAGTGATGGTGCAAGTGGCAGTGTTCAGCGAATACCACCCCCACAGTGCGTGAACTGTGCGTGAACCGTGCGGCCACCAACGCGTCGCGTGCGCGCCGTCCTCAACGGTGCCGACGTGCAGCCTCCTGGACGTAACCAGCAGTGTCTGTGTCCTGCGCCCCTCCCCCCACCTTGATTCGCGCCATCATCCTCATCCTCTGCATCCTCCTCTTCCCCATCCCCCTTGTTTGCGTTAACTCCGTTGCCATCGGGTCCTCCCTCCGACTCCTCCACCAGGTCACCTCCCCTCTGCATGGCAATGTTGTGCATCGCACAGCAGACCACAACCATGTGAGCGACCCTGTCGGGTCGGTACTGCAGGGCCCCTCCGGAGCGCTCCAGGCATCTGAAGCGCATCTTCAGCAGGCCGAAGCACCGCTCCACCACACCCCTGCTTGCTGCATGGGCCTCGTTGTATAGGCTCTCCGCGTTGGTCTGAGGCCTCCGTATTGGCGTCATCAGCCATGACCTCAACAGATAGCCCTTGTCGCCCAGCAACCAGCCCCTCAGTCGGGGGGGTGGAATCCATTGAACATTGCGGGGATGAATGACTGTGCCAGAATGTAGGCGTCATGCACACTGCCGGGGTACTTTGCACACACGTGCATGATCTTCATGTGGGGGTCGCACACGACCTGAATGTTCATGGAGTATGCGCCCTTTGGATCCTCGCTGTCTTCAGGGGATGTCCCGGAGGACTGGAGAATAGCCAATGTTGTTCCTCTGTTTAAGAAGGGTAGCAAGGATAATCCCGGGAACTACAGGCCGGTGAGCCTTACTTCAGTGGTAGGGAAATTACTGGAGAGAATTCTTCGAGACAGGATCTACTCCCATTTGGAAGCAAATGGACGTATTAGTGAGAGGCAGCACGGTTTTGTGAAGGGGAGGTCGTGTCTCACTAACTTGATAGAGTTTTTCGAGGAGGTCACTAAGATGATTGATGCAGGTAGGGCAGTAGATGTTGTCTATATGGACTTCAGTAAGGCCTTTGACAAGGTCCCTCATGGTAGACTAGTACAAAAGGTGAAGTCACACGGGATCAAGGGTGAGCTGGCAAGGTGGATACAGAATTGGCTAGGCCATAGAAGGCAGAGAGTAGCAATGGAGGGATGCTTTTCTAATTGGAGGGCTGTGACCAGTGGTGTTCCACAGGGATCAGTGCTGGGACCTTTGCTCTTTGTAGTATATATAAATGATTTGGAGGAAAATGTAACTGGTCTGATTAGTAAGTTTGCAGACGACACAAAGGTTGGTGGAATTGCGGATAGCGATGAGGACTGTCTGAGGATACAACAGGATTTAGATTGTCTGGAGACTTGGGCGGAGAGATGGCAGATGGAGTTTAATCCGGACAAATGTGAGGTAATGCATTTTGGAAGGTCTAATGCAGGTAGGGAATATACAGTGAATGGTAGAACCCTCAAGAGTATTGAAAGTCAAAGAGATCTAGGAGTACAGGTCCACAGGTCATTGAAAGGGGCAACACAGGTGGAGAAGGTAGTCAAGAAGGCATACGGCATGCTTGCCTTCATTGGCCGGGGCATTGAGTATAAGAATTGGCAAGTCATGTTGCAGCTGTATAGAACCTTAGTTAGGCCACACTTGGAGTATAGTGTTCAATTCTGGTCGCCACACTACCAGAAGGATGTGGAGGCTTTAGAGAGGGTGCAGAAGAGATTTACCAGAATGTTGCCTGGTATGGAGGGCATTAGCTATGAGGAGCGATTGAATAAACTCGGTTTGTTCTCACTGGAACGAAGGAGGTTGAGGGGAGACCTGATAGAGGTCTACAAAATTATGAGGGGCATAGACAGAGTGGATAGTCAGAGGCTTTTCCCCAGGGTAGAGGGGTCAATTACTAGGGGGCATAGGTTTAAGGTGAGAGGGGCAATGTTTAGAGTAGATGTACGAGGCAAGTTTTTTACGCAGAGGGTAGTGGGTGCCTGGAACTCGCTACCGGAGGAGGTAGTGGAAGCAGGGACGATAGGGACATTTAAGGGGCATCTTGACAAATATATGAATAGGATGGGAATAGAAGGATACGGACCCAGGAAGTGTAGAAGATTGTAGTTTAGTCGGGCAGCATGGTCGTCACGGGCTTGGAGGGCCGAAGGGCCTGTTCCTGTGCTGTACATTTCTTTGTTCTTTGTTCTTTGTTTGTTCTGTTCATGAACACGTCCCTGCTGTCTGCAGGTGGGCGCATGGGGACGTGCACACCATCGATGACACCCTGGACCATCGGTATCCCGGCCACCTTGGCGAATCCACGTGCCCGTGCTTCCTGCTGCGCTCGGTCCTCGGGGAATTTTATGTACCTGTCCGCGATGGCGTACAAGGCGTCGGTGACGACCCTGATGCACCTGTGGACCGATGCCTGTGATATCCCGGAGAGGTCCCCGCTCGGCGCCTGGAAGGAACCAGTCGCAAAAGGTTTAGGGCCACCGTCACCTTGACAGAGACTGGTATCGCGTGTCCTCCACCAGTTCCAAGTGGTGCGATGTGCGCCACGAGGTGGCATATATGTGCGACCATCTCCCTGCTGAACCGTAGTCTCCTCCTGCATGTGATGTCCGGTAGGGCTTCGAACGACATTCTGTTACGGTACACCCTCGGCCTTGCTGGACGCCTGTGGCGCCCTGGCACCACCATCAGTGGATCCTCCTGCTCCTCCTCCTCCTCCTCCTGCTCCCTCCCAAGCACTTCCTCTGCATTCCTCGCCGTCAGGGCGTCAATGTTCCCCTCGGCAACCCCCTGTACATTCAGGTCCTGAGCGCCTGCGGCCTGCGCGGCAACGACGGGCCACTCCGCGGCCATCCCCTCTGCTGCACCGGCAACTGCTGCATCTTCAGCCACTGTGGGCCGTCTGACTCTACGCTGCCGGATGGCAAACTCCAGAACTGCGGCTCCAACCACGGCAGTGAACGTCGCTGTCTGGTTGGCATACATGGTGAGCTGCAGGAGGGTGGTGGGGGGCAGAGAAATGACATGTTACACGGAGGTTCTTCCACACCTCGCCTGCCGGGTTGCAGGGGATACCTTTGTGCCCCGGTGGCATGGTCGCGCTGCAGATACGCAGCCAGCCTAACATCTGGTCACTGTCTGCGTCCAACGGTCAGTTCACACCATCCTCCTCCCAGTGTGCCACTCACCTGTGCCCATCAGCCACACGGCAACCTGCGGCTTTGTCCTCGTCACCGTCCTGCCATATCAGGGCAGCTGACATGTTGCATCCGCGGATGGACGATACCATCCACACTCTCCCTCACCCCCCTCCCACCTGCACACTCTGCCTCATCCCCCCTCCCACCTGCACACTCTCCCTCATCCCCCCCTCCCACCTGTACACTCTCCCTCATCCCCCCTCCCACCTGCACACTCTCCCTCACCCCCCTCCCACCTGCACACTCTCCCTCATCCCCCCCCCCCACCTGCACACTCTCCCTCATCCCCCCTCCCACCTGCACAATCTCCATCACCCCCCTCCCACCTGCACACTCTCCCTCACCCCCCCCCACCTGCACACTCTCCCTCACCCCCCTCCCACCTGCACACTCTCCCTCATCCCCCCCCCCCCACCTGCACACTCTCCCTCATCACCCCTCCCACCTGCACACTCTCCCTCATCACCCCTCCCACCTGCACACTCTCCCTCATCCCCCCTCCCACCTGCACACTCTCCCTCATCCCCCCTCCCACCTGCACACTCTCCCTCACCCCCCCTCCCACCTGCAAACTCTCCCTCACACCCCCTCCCACCTGCACACTCTCCCTCATCCCCCCGTTGGCCACAGCCTTCTCGGGGAAGCCGACCCGGTCTCCAGGAGCTGCGGAACAGTCCGCTCACCTCCTCACTGGTCAGCGTCAGCCAGCACGGGAGCGGAGAATCACTGGACGGGCCTCTGGCAATGGCCCCACAGCCGCGCGGAGTACTCCGCGAACACGCCAATTCGCGAGTCCCAATCAGTGACCCAAGCCAGGAATCGAACCTGGGACCCTGGATCTGTGAAGCAATAGTGCCACCCACTGTGCTACCGTGCTGCCCATTGGTGGCACGGTGGCGCAGTGGTTAGCACTGCTGCCTCATGACACCGAGGACCCAGATTCGATCACGGCCCCAGGTCACTGTCCATGTGGATTTGGCACATTCTCCCCATGTCTGCGTGGGTATCACCCCCACAACCCAAAGATGTGCAGAGTGGGTGGATTGACCATGCTAAATTGCCCCTTAAATTGTAAAAAATGTAATTGGGTACACTAAATTTTAAAAAATAAAATAAAAGTAGCAGAGGGATGGTGAGTGGTTTGAAAGGAAACATCCAAGTGGTGCTGGTGTCCCTATGTATCGCCACCCTCATGTCTTGTACCTTTTAGATGGTGGACAAGAGTTGAGGAGTCAGGAGATGAATTACTCACCACTAGATTCCTAACCTCGGACCTGCTCTTGTAGATGTAGGCTGGGATTTTACAGCCAATGACACAGGCAGGATATTCTAGTCCAGTCGACGGCACACCCACCATCACGGGTTTCCCGGTGGGAGGGGTGCATACAAAAGGAAATTCCGGTGACAGTGGCGGGACAAGAGGATCCTGCCGTCGGCCACTAGCAGGTCACCTCCGCCACCACGAAACACGCTATGTGTTGCGCAAAATATCTCGCCGATAGTATTTATATGGCTAGCCTAGTTTGGTGTTTTATCAATGGTAACCACCAAGATGTTGACAGAGGGGGATTCAGACATGATAATGCCATTGAATGTCAAAGGATGATAGTTAGATTCCCTCTTCTTAGAGCTGTCATTGCTTGACATTTGTGTAACATGAATGTTCCTTGCCATTTGTCAAACCAAGCCTGGATATTGTCCAGGTCTTGCTACATTTAGACAGAGATTGCCTCAGTGTCTGAGGAGTTGTGAATCGTGCTGAACATTGTATCTTCAGCGAAATTCCCCACTTCTGACCTAATGATGGAAGGAGGGACATTGATGAAAAAGCTGAAGATGATTGAGCATACCCAGAGGAACTCCCGCAGTGATGTCCTGGAACGGAGATGAATAATCTCCAACAACCACCATCCTTTGTATTAGGTATGACTGTATCCAATTGAGATTTTTCCCCCAGTTCCTAATTGTAACTTTTAGCTTTGTGAGGGCTCCTTCATGCCATACTTAAATCAAATGCTGCCTTGATGTCACTCTTACCTCTGGAGTTCAGCTCTTTTGTTCATGTTTGAACCAAGGCTGTAAATATGTCAGGAGCTGAGTGGCCCTCCGGAACTCAACCTGAGTGTCAGTGAGCAGGTTACTGCCAAGCAAATGCCACTTGATAGCACTGTTGATGACTCCCTCCATCACTTAACTGATGATTGAGAATAGAGTACGAAGTCTTACAACACCAGGTTAAAGTCCAACAGGTTTGTTTCGATGTCACTAGCTTTCAGAGCGCTCCGAAAGCTAGTGACATCGAAACAAACCTGTTGGACTTTAACCTGGTGTTGTAAGACTTCGTACTGAGCTCACCCCAGTCCAAC
This sequence comes from Scyliorhinus torazame, assembly GCF_047496885.1. NCBI lineage: Eukaryota > Metazoa > Chordata > Chondrichthyes > Carcharhiniformes > Scyliorhinidae > Scyliorhinus > Scyliorhinus torazame. The sequence goes on along the minus strand of NC_092715.1, from coordinate 221,051,003 downwards.
GCCGGCATCTCCACATCATTGAGAATAGACTAATGGGATGGTAATTGGCCAGGATGAATTTGTCATGTTTGTCATATCTGGGACATAACTGGGAAATTTCCCACATTGCTGGGTAAATGTCAGTGTTGTAGCTGTACTAATGCAGCTTGGCTAGGGGTGTGGCAAGTTCTAGAGCCTAAGACATCAGTACTATTGCTGGAATATCATTAGGGCCCTTAGCCTTTGCAGTATCCAGTACCTTCAGCCATTTCTTGCTGTCATGCGGACTTGGCTGAAGACTGACTTCTGTGATTCGGGGGATCCCCGGGCTAGGCTGAGGCGGACCATCGACTCTGGCTGAAGATTGTTGCAAATGCTTCAGCCTTATTTTTTGCACGAATGTGCTGGATTGCACCATCATTGAGGATGGAGATATGGAGTTATTTAGTTCTCCCCATCATTCACACCTGGATGAGGCAGGACTGCAGAGCTTAGATCTGATCCATTGGTTGTGGGATCGCTGAGTTTTGTCTGTTTCTTGCTGCTTATATTGTTTGGCATGCATTGCAACTCCACCAGAGTGACACCACATTTCTGGTATGCATGCATTGCTCCTGGCATGCGCTTTTTTCCATCGTGTTGGTTCCCTCACCACATGCGGCAGATCGAGTCTAGCAGCTATTCCTTTAGATTGTACCAGCCTTGTCTGTAATGGTGTAACTGAGCCACTCTTGGTGATGGACATTGAATTCCCCCAACCAGAGTACTTTCTGTGTCCTTGCCACGATCAGTGCTTCCTCCGATTTGTGTTTAACATGGAGGAGTACTGATTTGTCAGCTGATGGTGGGCAGTACATAGTAATCAGCAGGAAATTTCCATTCCCATGTTTGATGTGATGTCATGAGACTTTGCGGGACCGAGAGTTGATGTTGAGGACTCCCAGGCCAACTCACTCCCAACTGTATACCACAGTGATTCCACCTCCGTTGGATCTGTCCTGCTGGTGCAACAGGCCACATCCAGGGATGGTCATGGTGGTATCTGGAACATTGCCTGTAAGATACATACTATGTCAGGCTGTTGCTTGAATCGTCTGAGAGACAGCCCTCCCAATTCTGGCACAACCCAAGATACTTTAGTCAGGTCTTTTGCAGGGTCAACAAAGCTGAGATTGTTGTTGTCGTTTCCGGTGCCTAGATAGGTGTTGTCATAATATCCACTCATGTATATAATGAGAGGCAGTGATTGACACACAGGATAACCAATGAACACACACGACACATAACAACCAATCACCAGACAGGACACCACCACTCTGAAGCACACAGGACATTAAGACTCTCCCGCTCTCTACAGGAGACAGCTACTGAGATAGTAAGAGTGCACAAGCCAGTGAGCATTATCACCATAAGGTAGAGAGTTAGTCTGGTCAAGCAAGTAGGAGGTTATCAGTTAGATTGATAGAGTGTCAACTCACAGCAGACTATGTACAGCAATCAGGAAGTTCAATAAAACAGTGTTTGGCCATCTCCTGTGTCAGAAGCCTGTTTCTAGTTTCACTGCATCCAGTTGCAGTCAACGTTGAACCAACTTACTTAACACATCATGGTAGCTATTAATCCTAACGAACCTACCTCAAGTGCATCTGCGTCAAACAGCAAGCAGCCATCCAGCGGCATGGAAAGGATCCAGCCTCGTTCGTAACTCCGGATCTCCAGCCAACTGGAAAGTCTTCAGACAAAGGTTCCTCCTGTACATCGAGGCCTCCGACCTCGAGGCAGCATCGACTGCGGGGATCACGCCATCCATATAACTCGCTAACATTTGCCGATGGCGAAGACAAGACAAAGTTCAAGACAGTTCTGCTGAAATTCGACAGCCACTGCGACATTGAGGTGAATGAGAGCTTTGAACGGTACATCTTCCAACAGAGGCTTCAGGGTAAGGATGAACCTTTTCAGTCCTTCTTGACCCATCTGCACATCCTAGCGCAGTCATGTAATTATGACTCAACGACTGATTCCATGATCCGGGATCAGATCGTTTTCGGGGTCCAGTCCGACTCCCTGCGGGAGCAGCTCCTCAAAATCACACAGTTGACCCTCTCCGTCGCCATCGAAACGTGCATTGTCCATGAGCATGCTAGAAATCGCTTCTCCCGCATCAGGTGGCAGAAACTGCAAAACTGGCCTCCCACGAGGCAGAAAGGGTGCAGGCCATAGCGAAAATGCAAGGCCTGAACATTAAGGAGAGTGGCCGTTTCGCACGCTTTTCTCGGGTCCCCATGCATGCGCGCCACGACCGGGTGGATGATGAGGCCGACCGTACTGCGCATGTGTGATGGCGCACAGAACGTGCTGACGTCAGCGTCATGACGTGTCCGAATTGTGGCTCAACACATTTAAAGTAGCAATGTCCAGCCAAAGGCAGGCGATGTCTACAGTGTGGAAAGCCTGGCTACTACGTGGCCTTCTGCACGACCGCTCCACCGAACAACAGCCAACAATCCCAGCTGCAAAGCAGATGTGCCCGCTGCGTACAACAAGGCATGCAGGATTCTGATCCAGACAGCCCAACGGACCCCGATGCTGACTGCCTCGAATCTCCATATCGGGTGGGCATCATCACCACACCATCTACCGTGCGTGCCAACCGCCTTTTGATCCTCAGTGTGGATCCTGACAACGAGTGGTGTGCCGACATCGCAGTCAACCAGTCTCGCATCCGATTTAAATTGGACACTGGCGCGTCTGCCAACCTCATATCACAGTCGGACCTCGACAGCATCCGACACCAACCTAGCATTCTTCCACCAACCTGCCAGTTCCTTGACTACAATGGTAATGCCATTGCTGCCAGTGGGTCGTGTCAGCTAACTGCCTCTCACAAGACAATCAAGGCGACGTTGAGATTCGAGATCGTCCGGCCTGACAAGGCATCCCTGCTCGGTGCTCGCGCATGCAAACTCCTAAATCTGGTACAGTGAGTTCATGCCATGTCCTCGACACCGGCGAAGGCCTCACCCAATGCGAATCTCCAGGCTGAGATAGACGACATTCTCACACAATACCACAGTGTGTTTGATAGGATGGGCACGCTCCCATATCGCTACAAGATATTGCTCAAGCCGAATGCCACCCCAGTCATCCATGCACCACGCCGGCTCCTCTCAAGAATCAATTGAAAATGCAGCTACAAGAGCTCCAAGACCAGGGCATCATCTCAAAGGTCACGGAACCCACAGACTGGGTCAGCTCCATGGTCTGCGTCAAGAAACCCTCTGGCGAACTCCGCATTTGCATTGATCCCAAAGACCTGAATCGCAACATCGTGCGAGAGCATTACCCGATCCCGAAGTGTGAAGAATTGACCTGTGAGATGGCTCACGCCAAATTCTTTACCAAGCTGGACGCCTCCCGTGGCTTCTGGCAAATTCAGCTGGACGAATCCAGTCGGAAGCTGTGCACTTTTAACACTCCGTACGGCAGGTATTGCCCGCATGCCTTTTGGTATCATATCAGCTTCCGTAATGGAGCAAATGATGGAGGGCATCGAGGTGGTGCGACTCTATGTGGACAACGTGATCATTTGGTCCACGATGCCCGAGGATTTCATTGCTCGCCTCAAACAGGTTTTCCAGAGGATTCATGACAATGGCCTCCAGCTCAAGGGCCAAATGCTCGTTTGGGCGGTCCGCTATCAAGTTTTTAGGTGACCAAATTTCACAGCAAGGTGTCCAGCCTGACGCCGACAAGGTGCTGGCAATCAATGCCATGAAGACACCAGAGGACAAAAAGGCGGTCCTCCGCTTCTTCGGGATGGTAAGTCTTCTCGGAAAATTCATTCCCAACGTGGCATCCCACACCACGGCCCTCCGACATCTCATTAAAAAGTCAACAGTGTTCCAGTGGCTTCCCGCACATCAAGCGGAGTGGCTTGAGCTGAAGGCGAAGCTCACCACAGCCCCAGTACTGGCGTTCTTTGACCCAACCAAGGATACCAAGATATCCACAGATGCAAGCCAGGACGGCATTGCTCCTCCAGCTAGACGATTCCTCGTCCTGGGCTCCAGTGGCATATGCCTCCAGGGCCATGATTCTGACCGAACAACGGTATGCCCAGATCGAAAAGGAGTGTCTGGGTCTCCTGACAGGAATAGTCAAGTTTCATGACTATGTATACGGTCTGCTGAAGTTCATGGTGGAAACAGACCACAGGCCTTTAGTCCACATAATCCAGAAGGATTTAAATGACAAGACACCTTGGCTGCAGCGAATTCTTCTTCGTCTCTGCCGATGTGACTTTGAACTGGTCTACACACCGGGCAAGGAGCTGATTTCGCAGATGCCCTATCCCGATCCACCACCATGCCATGTGAACCGGGTGACTTCATTCGCCACATTGAGGCACAGGTGCAGTTGTGCGCCAGCAACCTCCCAGCCACTGATGAACGAGTTGTCCAGATACGCGAAGAAACTGCCAAAGATCCTCTCCTGCAGCGCGTGATGCAACACCTTGCCCATGGCTGGTAAAGGGGGCAGTTCTTCAATGTTAACGACGAGTTAACTGTTGTCGAGGGGATCCTTCTTAAACTAGATAGAATCGTCATCCCCCAAAGCATGCAAGCTATGGTGCTCAGACAGATGCATGAGGGTCACCTTGGGGTCGAAAAATGTTGACCCAGAGCTCGGCAGGCAGTCTACTGGCCTGGCATCAGCCAGGACATTGCCAACACGGTCCTCAACTGCACAACATGCCAGAAGTTTCAACCAGCTCAGCCCAAGGAAACACTGCAACAGCACGAGATCTTGACTTCTCCATGGTCCAAGGTGGGGATATGCCTCTTTCACGTAAATGGGCATGATTACGTGCTCTTGGTCGACTACTTCTCCAGCTACCCGGAAGTGGTGAAACTGTCGGACCTCACGTCCAAGTCAGTGATTAAAGCCTGCAAAGAGACATTTGCCAGGCACGGCATACCACACACAGTAAAGTGACAATGACCCATGTTTCTACAGCCAAGAGTGGTCCGACTTTGCACGATCCTACGACTTCAGTCACATCACATCCAGTCCCCATTACCCGCAATCAAACAGGAAGGCCGAAAAAGGGGTCCATATTGTCAAGCGGTTGGTGTGCAAGGCTGCAGACTCAGCCTCGGACTTCAACCTGGCGCTGTTGGCATACAGGGCAACCCCTCTGTCGACTGGTTTGTCTCCGGTGCAGCTGAACATGAACCGCAACCTGAGGACGACTGTTCCAGCCATCCATGTTCCAGACCTTGACCTACTCACGGTGCTGCAGAAAGTGCAGCGATCCAGGGACCAGCAGAAGATCACCAAGGATCTACCTGTGCTGGCTCCAGACGATGTTGTTCATGTCCAGTTGCTTGAGGGAGGTTGGTCAGCCCCAGCTATTGTCGTCAGGCAGGCTGCCCCTAGGTCCTTCGTTGTCCAAATGGCTGATGGCTCCATGCTACGGCGCAACAGGAGGGTGCTACGAAAAGTTCCCTGCCCACCCTGTTCCGCAGGGATAAGTGCCGGGACCTTTGCTGTTTGTAGTATATATAAATGATTTGGAGGAAAATGTAACTGGTATGATTAGTAAGTTTGCAGACGACACAAAGGTTAGTGGAATTGCCGATAGCGATGAGGACTGCCAGAGGATACAGCAGGATTTAGATTGTTTGGCGACTTGGGCGGAGTGATGGCAGATGGAGTTTAATCCGGACAAATGTGAGGTCATGCATTTTGGAAGGTCTAATGCAGGCAGGGAATATACAGTGAATGGTAGAACCCTCAAGAGTATTGTAAGTCAGAGAGAGCTAGGAGTACAGGTCCACAGGTCACTGAAAGGGGCAACACAGGTGGCGAAGGTAGTCAAGAAGGTATACGGCATGCTTGCTTTCATTGGCTGGGGCATTGAGTATAAGAATTGGCAAGTCATGTTGCAACTGTATAGAACCTTAGTTAGTCCACACTTGGAGTATAGTGTTCAATTCTGGTCGCCACACTACCAGAAGGATGTGGAGGCTTTAGAGAGGGTGCAGAAGGGATTTACCAGAATGTTGCCTGGTATGGAGGGCATTAGCTATGAGGAGCGGTTGAATAAACTCGCTTTGTTCTCACTGGAACGACGGAGGTTGAGGAGCAACCAGATAGAGGTCTACAAAATTATGAGGGGCATAGACAGAGTGGATAGTCAGAGGCTTTTCCCCAGGGTAGAGGGATCAATGACAAGGGAGCATAGGTTTAAGGTGCGAGGGGCAGGGTTTAGAGGAGATGTACGAGGCAAGTTTTTTTAGACAGAGGGTAGTGGGTGCCTGGAACTCGCCACCGGAGGAGGTGGTGGAAGCAGGGACAATAGTGACATTTAAGGGGCATCTTGACAAATACATGAATAGGATGGGAATAGAGGGATACGGACCCAGGAAGCGTAGAAGATTGTAGTTTAGTCGGGCAGCATGGTCGGCACGGGCTTGGAAGGCCGAAGGGCCTGTTCCTGTGCTGTACATTTCTTTGTACTTTGTTGTTCACCGCCTGGCTTCACTTCTCCGCATATCATCATGCCTCCTCAGGATATCTCGCACCACGAGGCCACCGATCTGACAGCGATCCCACCTCTCCATGAGGCCACCGACATGGCGGCAATCCCGCCTGTCCAAGTGCTGGCGTCCCCCCCTCCACCTCTGACGCGACCGACAAGAATTTGTTGCCCGCCACAAAGACTGAATCGATAGACTTAAATCTTGTAAATTTTGTTCAGCTTGCTCTGTATCTGCACGATAGACACCTTCCCATATACATATGTTCATTCACTCACCACTTGTATGTAATCATGCATGTATATATATCGCCAGGTTCCAAAATTTACTTCAAAAAGAGGAGATGTCATAATATCCACTCATGTATATAATGAGATACAGACAGGCAGTGATTGACACACAGGATAACCAGTGAACACACAACACATATCAACCAATCAATAGACAGGACACCACCACTATAAAGCACACAGGGCATTAAGACTCTCCTTCTCTCTACAGGACACAGCTACTGAGATAGTAAGAGTGCACAAGCCAGTGAGCACTATCACCATGAGGTAGAGAGTTAATCTGGTCAAGCCAGTAGGAGGTTATCAATTAGATTGACAGAGTGTCAACTCACAGCAGACTATGTACAGCAATCAGGAAGTTCAATAAAACAGTGTTTGGCCATCTCCTGTGTCAGAAGCCTGTTTCTAGTTTCACTGCATCTAGTTGCAGTCAACGTTGAACCAACTTACTTAACACATCAGGTGTCGGGTGCGCAATAGTGAAGCAGATGGGTTTTTACAACAATCAACAATGGATTACATTCACCATTACTGAGACTCGCTTTAAAATCCACATTTTATTAACTGATAGTCAGAGGCTTTTCCCCAGGGTAGAGGGGTCAATTACTAGGGGGCATAGGTTTAAGGTGAGAGGGGCAAGGTTTAGAGTAGATGTACGAGGCAAGTTTTTTACGCAGAGGGTAGTGGGTGCCTGGAACTCACTACCGGAGGAGGTAGTGGAAGCAGGGACGATAGGGACATTTAAGGGGCATCTTGACAAATATATGAATAGGATGGGAATAGAGGATACGGACCCAGGAAGTGTAGAAGATTGTAGTTTAGTCGGGAAGTATGGTCGGCACGGGCTTGGAGGGCCGAAGGGCCTGTTCCTGTGCTGTACATTTCTTTGTTCTTTGTTCTTTGTTGATCTCAAACTCCACTCGCTGCTATGGTGGGATTTGAACCTGTGTCCCCACATCATTAATCTGAGCCTCTGGATTAACCCAATGCCAACATCTCCCCCTTCCGCTATGCTCAGGGTACTTCTTTGAAGAGGAAAACTAAAGTCTCTTGACATTCAGAATAGGAAATAAAGGTTAAAATCAAAGAAGAGAGCAATGACAATTATTAAGAGCAAGTTCCAGTTAATCTGCAGAAGATTGCAGAAAGATTATTGGGAAAATTGAAAAAGAAAATGGAGGCAAAAAGAGATTATATGAGAAAAGATTTGCATGCAACATTAATTTGAACTCAAAAATATATAATAGAAATAGAAATTGTAAGCAGTTAGTTCTATTCAGGATCCAAAGAGAAATCTTCATGTACAGGCAGAAGACATGGTTAATTTAGCAAATGGGAACTTTGAATCTGTCTTCACAAAGCAAGTGCAAGACGTGAAGTTTGCCATGAAAGGGAAGGAATGTTATGATAGATAGCAATCGATAGAGAAGATGTACTAAAATGATTAGAGTTACGAAAAGCCGAAAAATCCTGATGGAATGCTGAAAGAAGCAAAGATAGAAATAGCAGTGCCATTGATAACAATCTTTCAATTCTAATTGGATACACAAGTATTGTTGAAGCATTGGAGGGTTTCTGATGTTATTATCACTCTTCAAGAAAGGAGGGAGGAATAAACCAGGGAACTTTTGGCCCACCAGCGATGGTGGGGAAAGTATTGGAAACCAATATCACAGACAAAATGAACTTTTGTTTGAAATGATCGGGGTTAATCAAGGAGACCCAGTATGAGTTTGTTGGGGAAAATTCTGTTTGACTCATTTGATTGAATTACTTCATAAAGGTAATAGGGAAAGTTGATCCAGTTTTTTTCACATCATTCATGTGTTGAGGGGTGGCACGGTATTATAGTGGTTAGCACTGTTGCTTCACAGTGCCAGGGTCTCAGACTCGATTCCTGGCTTGGGTCACTGTCTGCATGGAGTCTGTACGTTCTCCCCATGTCTATGTGTGTTTCCCCTGCGTGCCACCCACAAAGAACAAAGAACAAAGAAATGTACAGCACAGGTACAGGCCCTTCGGCCCTCCAAGGCCGTGCCGACCATGCTGCCCGACTAAACTACAATCTTCTACACTTCCTGGGTCCATATCCCTCTATTCCCATCCTATTCATGTATTTGTCTAGATGCCCCTTAAATGTCACTATCGTCCCTGCTTCCACCACCTCCTCCAGTAGCGAGTTCCAGGCACCCACTACCCTCTGCGTAAAAAACTTGCCTCGTACATCTACTCTAAACCTTGCCCCTCTCACCTTAAACCTATGCCCCCTAGTAATTGACCCCTCTACCCCAGGGAAAAGCCTCTGACTATCCACTCTGTCTATGCCCCTCATAATTTTGTAGACCTCTATCAGGTCGCCCCTCAACCTCCTTCGTTCCAGTGAGAACAAAGCGAGTTTATTCAACCGCTCCTCATAGCTAATGCCCTCCATACCAGGCAACATTCTGGTAAATCTCTTCTGCACCCTCTCTAAAGCCTCCACATCCTTCTGGTAGTGTGGCGACCAGAATTGAACACTATACTCCAAGTGTGGCCTAATTAAGGTTCTATATAGCTGCAACATGACTTGCCAATTCTTATACTCAATGCTACGGCCAATGAAGGCATGCATGCCGTATGCCTTCTTGGCTACCTTCTCCACCTGTGTTGCCCCTTTCAGTGACCTGTGGACCTGTACTCCTAGATCTCTTTGACTTTCAATACTCTTGAGGATTCTACCATTCATTGTATATTCCCTACCTGCATTAGACCTTCCAAAATGCATGACCTCACATTTGTCCGGATTAAACTCCATCTGCCATCTCTCCGCCCAAGTCTCCAAACGATCTAAATCCTGCTGTATCCTCTGACAGTCCTCATCGCTATCCGCAATTTCACCAACCTTTGTGTCGTCTGCAAACTTACTAATCAGACCAGTTACATTTTCCTCCAAATCATTTATATATACTACAAAGAGCAAAGGTCCCAGCACTGATCCTGTGGAACACCACTGGTCACAGCCCTCCAATTAGAAAAGCATCCTTCCATTGCTACTCTCTGCCTTCTATGACAGTTCTGTATCCACCTTGCTAGCTCACCCCTGATCCCGTGTGACTTCACCTTCATGTACTAGTCTACCATGAGGGACCTTGTCAAAGGCCTTACTGAAGTCCATCAAGTCCTGAAAGATGCGCTAATAGTTGAATTGGACATTCTGAATTCTCCCCAGTGCACCCAAAAAGTCGCCAGAGTACGGCGGCGAGGGAATTTTCACAGTGACTTCATTGCAGTGTTAATGTAAGCCTACTTGTGACACTAATAAAGATTATTAGTGTGGACGCCACCAGCTGGGTCAGCATTTATTGCTCATCCCAAATTGCCCTTGAACGAGGCCACAGATCCAACCACATTGCTGTGAACACCAAGCAAGGATAGTATTCCTTGAAGGACATTTGCTTTTGAGGCAATAGTTTCATGGTTATCATTAAACTTTTTAATGAATTCAAATGTCCTCATCTGCCATGGTGGGATTCGAACCCAGGGTCCCCAGAGTATTTTACTGATCCAGTGACAATACCACTAATCCACTGCCTCCCCTGATATTGTTTACAGGGACCTATGGAAAATAATCAACAATTTACCACACAGGAGGCTTGTTGGTAAGACAGACACCCATGGAATTAAGTGGAAAGTGCTGGGTTGGATACAAATATTAGTCTTTGTGGCATGAAGCAAAGTGTGGTATCAAGCAAATCTTTTCTAGTTTGGGAGGGAATTTGCAGTGACCCAAGGGTCCATTCTGGGTCCATTGCACATTTTAAATTTATAAATGACCTTGCTTTGGATGTAACAAGCAGAATTATAAAATTTGCAGTTAATATTGTCGTGTGAGAGTACCTTTAAGAAATGGATGTAAGCAATGGACCTTTAAGAAATGGAGCTGATCATATTACTGAAGTGATGGCAGAGGGTGGGGGAAGCTGAGCTCACGTCTGCTTTTGGTTTCAGTTTGAGGAGAAAGCTGTCTGTGTGTTTTGCTGAGAGCTGCAGGAAGAAAAATACAGAGCTGGTCTGTTGAGGTCTGCAAATCCAAAGACTATAAATATATTGAATGTAACCTCATGTATGTTTTTGAAGGTTTTGAAGTCTTTTGGATGTTTAAAGGAACAGTTTGAAGGATTATTTAGTGTTGTAATCTTTTGGGGTTATCTTTGAAGTAATGGGTGTTAAGATATTCAATGTTTGTTTTCAAAAGGTTAAATTGAGTTCATAGAATAAACATTGTTTGTTTTAAAAACCATTTGTCCATAATTGCTGTATCACACCTGGAGAGTACACCGTGTGCTTCCCACACCACAATCTATTAAAAGTTGTGGGTCGGTTGAACTCCATGAAACACTTTGGGGTTCTGTAAACCCGGACCCATAACAGTTGGGGGCTCGTCCTGGATAAAAGTCTATCTATTGGATTGGCTCAGTGAACTTAAAGACAGTGAGGGGTGAGCCTATTGTGGTTGCTTTTCAGGTGTGGTATTTTAGTTAAAGTGGGGAGTGTGTTGTGGACAATGGCTCTTTCAGAGGCTCAGAGGTTTTTGGGAGGTCACACACAGTGCCTTACAGACAGAGACTAAAAGCAGACTTGGCAAAAACATTGCAGTTAACATTACCTGCCAAAATGCGAAAAGATGAGGTAATTATGGCGGTGGTTAAGCATTTAGAGTTGCCTGAGATACCATTTGATTCATTGGAAATGGCAAAAATTCAGTTGCAAATTAAACAAATGGAACATGAGAAAGACTTAAAGCAGCTTGAATATGAAAGTGAGAGAGAGGAAAAAGAAAAGGAGCGAGAAGAAAGGAGAAAAGAAAGAATAGCCCTCGTAGAACAAAAAGAAAAAGAAAGGGAGATGCAGATCAGGAAAAAGATAAAGAGAGAGAGAGCTGGAACTTCAGAAAATGATCATGAAACATGACATTCAGTTAAAATTGGCAGATGTAAAGGCAAACGTACAGTTGGATGATACTGATGAGGACAGTGAAAAAGAGCATCAAATTGGTAGATGTTGAGTCTGGAGAAGGGTGTGTAGATAGCCTGGGTCACATTGAGATCCAAAAAGACGAGGTGTTGGGTGTCTTAAAAAATATTAAGGTAGATAAGTCCCCAGGGCCTGATGGGATCTACCCCAGAATACTGAAGGAGGCTGGAGAGGAAATTGCTGAGGCCTTGACAGAAATCTTTGGATCCTCACTGTCTTCAGGGGATGACCCAGAGGACTGGAGAATAGCCAATGTTGTTCTTCTGTTTAAGAAGGGTAGCAAGGATAATCCAGGGAACTACAGGCCGGTGAGCCTTACTTCAGTGGTAGGGACATTACTGGAGAGAATTCTTTGAGACCGGATCTACTCCCATTTGGAAGCAAATGGACGTACTAGTGAGAGGCAGCATGGTTTTGTGAAGGGGAGGTTGTGTCTCACTAACTTGATAGAGTTTTTCGAGGAGGTCACGAAGATAATTGATGCAGGTAGGGCAGTGGATGTTGTCTATATGGACTTGAGTAAGGCCTTTGACAAGGTCCCTCATGGTAGACTAGTACAAAAGGTGAAGTCACACGGGATCAGGGGTGAGCTGGCAAGGTGGATACAGAACTGGCTAGGTCATAGAAGGCAGAGAGTAGCAATGGAAGGATGCTTTTCTAATTGGAGGGCTGTGACCAGTGGTGTTCCACAGGGATCAGTGCTGGGACCTTTGCTGTTTGTAGTATATATAAATGATTTGGAGGAAAATGTAACTGGTCTGATTAGTAAGTTTGCAGATGACACAAAGGTTGGTGGAATTGCGGACAGCGATGAGGACTGTCAGAGGATACAGCAGGATTTAGATTGTTTGGAGGCTTGGGCGGAGAGATGGCAGATGGAGTTTAATCCGGACAAATGTGAGGTAATGCATTTTGGAAGGTCTAATGCAGGTAGGGAATATACAGTGAATGTTAGAACCCTCAAGAGTATTGAAAGTCAAAGAGATCTAGGAGTACAGGTCCACAGGTCATTGAAAGGGGCAACACAGGTGGAGAAGGTAGTCAAGACGGCATACGGCATACGGCATGCTTGCCTTCATTGGCCGGGGCATTGAGTATAAGAATTGGCAAGTCATGTTGCAGCTGTATAGAACCTTAGTTAGGCCTCACTTGGAGTATAGTGTTCAATTCTGGTCGCCACACTACCAGAAGGCTTTAGAGAGGGTGCAGAAGAGATTTACCAGAATGTTGCCTGGTATGGAGGAACGGTTGAATAAACTCGCTTTGTTCTCACTGGAACGAAGGAGGTTGAGGGGCGACCTGATAGAGGTCTACAAAATTATGAGGGGCATAGACAGAGTGGCTAGTCAGAGGCTTTTCCCCGTGGTAGAGGGGTCAATTACTAGGGGGCATAGGTTTAAGGTGAAAGGGGCAAGGTTTAGAGTAGATGTACGAGGCAAGTTTTTTACGCAGAGGGTAGTGGGTGCCTGGAACTCGCTACCAGAGGAGGTGGTGGAAGCAGGGACGATAGTGACATTTCAGGGGCATCTTGACAAATACATGAATAGGATGGGAATAGAGGGATACGGTCCCAGGAAGTGTAGAAGATTGTAGTTTAGTCGGGCAGCATGGTTGGCACGGGCTTGGAGGGCCGAAGGACCTGTTCCTGTGCTGTACATTTCTTTGTTCTTTGTTTATCACGATGGCTCATTTTTGCACTGCATTCCTTTCCTATGGGGGCACTTTCTGTGCCACTCAGCATGGGTAACTCAAGCAAGCTTGTCACACCATCTCCCCAGGTTCCGTGGTTCAATTTTAAAAATGCCATCGGCCATTTTTCATGCCTGTGCATCTTACTCATCACCATGACAACGTGTAACAGCAACACTAACATTCCTGCCATTGGTTTTCATTCTGCAAGTGCAGTCTCACCTGGATGCACAGTCAGATCTCCTGAACCACTTACCTTTGGAACACCTCCACTGGGCAATGGGCACAGACCCCCAACAATGCTGGAGCAGAGATTAGCGCACTGGAGCTGAGAGCATGCCAGGAGTTGTTGTCCTCAGCTCCAGATACATAGCGCAAACCCTAAAATACAGATACCCTCACAATGAAAAGACAGTAAATAATAGTGTAATCTTTTTATTGTCACAAGTATGAAGTTACTGTGAAAAGCCCCTAGTCGCCACATTCCGGCGCCTGTTCGGATAAGCCGGTGTGGGTATTGAACCCGCGCTGATGGCCTTGTTCTGCATTACAAACCAGCTGTCTGGCCCACTGAGCTAAACTGGCCCTGGCACAATTTTAAAAAATTTAAATCAGTGGAGAGACCATGATTTCCATAAACACGATCCCTTCTTTACACGAGGGCACGTTAATGAAGCAATTGAAAAAGCATACGTGTTACTTCAGTTAATGAATAGAAGGATACAAAAGCAAAGAGATAACACGAGTACTTTACAAATCACTGGTTAACTCAAACTGGAGTATTGTGGATAATTTAGGGATAATCACACTTTAGGAAAGAGTACAGAGGAAGTTGAGCAGGATGTTACCTGGGATGAAGGACTTTAGTTTTGAGAAAAGGTTAGGAAAGTTAGGATTATTCTCCTTGGAACAGGGATGGTCAAGAGGTGAGCCAATCAATGTTTTCGGATCATATGATATTTTAATGAAGTAGATCTAAAAACATCTCAAAAGATCTAGAGGAAAATTGAGGAGAAATAATTTCACCCTTAATCTTTGGCGCCCAATCAGAAAAGATGGTGGAAGCTGATTCCATCAGTATTTTTAAAATGGAGCTGGCGGGTACCTTAGGATAGGGAACGTTCAAGGTTGTGCACAAAAAGTGGAGATTGGGGGCTGGATTCTCCGCAGCGCCTCGCAGAAATCGCAAAATGCGTTCGGCCATAGAATCGGCTCCAATGACGCCGGTTTCACGGTGATTTCTGATTCTCTGGGCCCCCCAACATGACGGAATCGCGCAGTCCGGAGAATCGCATAAGGTGCCCGACAACCGATTCGCCGGGGAGTCAGCGATTCTGCGGCCCGGATGGGCCAAAGTCCAGACGGCGTGGTTCTAGCCACCTATAAAAAAATCGTAATGCCGGTGTGCTAGCTGATGCGGCGGCGTGAGGAGGTAGGAGTTGGCGTGGGCATGGGGGGAACGACGACTGCGGGCTCCCGTAACTAACACCAGCTGTGCCTTCTGCAGGGGGAAGGCGGGTCTGCAAGGGTCGGGGAGCCCCCGGTATGAAAGGGCAGTGCTCACGCAACGGGCGCCATTACGGCAGCCATCTTGTTGCCCGGGTGCTGGGTTAACGGCTGTATGGGTGGGTGCCACCCCCCACCCCCCCCCCCCCGACCACTCCACCCAACTGGCAACACCAACTGGGGGACCACCCAGGCCCACAGCAGCCTCCAGTGAGGACAGTGCCATCAAACGGTGGCCATGGCAGCAGGGACAGATGCCAGGAGTGGGGTCACCGATGGGGCGGGAATGGGGGCATACGTGGCTGGGGCGCCGTGCCAATTGAGGCCACCATGTTACGCATGGCACCTGGTTGTGCACGAATATATGCACCATGATAACATGTGTCCCCTCACCCATTGCAGAGTGTAATGTTTGGGAACCACCCAGCGATGCTGGCCACCGTGGCGGGGGCTGCTGCCCTGCATGCAGGTCAGAGAGGAAGCGGAGGCCACAGCAGAGGAGCAGGCTGCATAGGGGCAGGTGGCGGCAGCTCAGGCTGGAGGGCCTCCCGCCCAATGAGGAGGAAGAGGAACTGGACGAGTGGGAGGAGGAGGAGTAACAAAATGAGGAGGAAGGGGAGGAGGTGGTGGTGGTGCCAAGGAGGCACCTGATGTGGCCTGCGTTTACTGGCACCGCATATCCTTCGAGGTCCTCCTGGACAGGGCATGCAGGAGGAGACTGTGGATGAGCCGGGAAACCATCGCTCACATCTGCCACATGATGGCACACATGGCACTGTGAGGGACTGGGGTGGGGTGGGGGGGGGGGGGGGAAACACCCGCTACCGGTGGACGTCAAGGTGACGTTTGCCATGGGGTCGTTCCAGTCGCCGAGTGGGGACCTGTCCGGCATCACCCAGGCATCTGTGCACAGTGCATCCGTGCCGTCACTGACGCCCTTTATATCCTTGCGACTGATACATGTGTGGATCTCGCCCACCAGGATGCCCGGGCAGCGGGGTTCCACTGCCATCGCCGGGATGCCCATGGTCCAGTGGGTCATCAATGGGATGCATGTTGCCCTACGGCCACCGGCGGATAACAGCCCGATGTTCACGAACAGGAAGGGATACAACTCAATGAAATTTCAGGTGGTCTGTGACCATCAGATGAGGATCCAGCACGTCTGTGCCAGGTACCGGGGGGGGAGGGGGGGGGGGGGTTGGTGGGCAGGGGCACGGACACCACAATACCGCAACCCTTCACCTCCCACAACACTGAACCAACTCACATTCTCTATCACCGAACCACCCGCATTCACACCACCCCTCCATTATACATCAACCTGCGGCACAACGATCTGGGGGCACTGGCTTGCCAGTGACAGCGGGTCTGGTCCATGGGATAGAGGATGATGACAGCCCGCTCTGCGATGAGTTTAGAGCTCCACATTGTTAGACAATGTCTAGCACCTTCCACCTGGGTGGTCTCTGCATGCGAGCTGGCCACTCCATCACATGGCCCTGTTGTATCGCTGGGGACGGGGATGTCTGGGGGGGAATGGGGGGGGGGAATATGGGGGGCTGCACGGTGCACCCCCTGGGCATCACTCTTCCATCACACCTCACCCACAATGGCCCTCACTTACCGCTCCACACCCACACTTATCGGACAGAGCACAGAGGCAGCTTTCATCGGTGATAACATGTGTTTAATGTGCAGATGTATGTACAGTCTGTGCCCTAGCCCCTATAACCGAACTGTGCCCTGCACCCGTGCCAACTTAACTGATGTCTATCTTTCTCGCCTTACGGGCCCTAACACTACGCCTCGGTGGTTTCCCTGATGGTACAGCAGGAGTGGAGGTGGACTTCTGTGACCCCTGCCCTGCGACTAGGGTCCTCGTTGGCTCACGTTTCCTGGGGCGGCCCAGCCTGGATGGGCCCGGCTGCTCCCCAGGGGTCCAGGCTGGTAAGGTGCCACCCTGTTCTGCTGGCTGCGAACCAGATGCACCAGGGACAGGAGGGGCGGGCGGGGGAGTCCGAGGTGCTGCTGTGTTCCCGGACCCCACTGCAGGCGTCACTGGCATGGGCCCCAGCACCTCCTCCTCCCTCGGGGTGCCCGATAGCCCACGGGCTTCTCCATTGGTCGGGGCTGCGAGCGGAGCCAAACCCTGAGGCCCCCGACACTGCCAGTCCTGGAGGCCCGCTCTGGTATCAACCAGGGTCTGAACGTTAGCGGCCATGGAGCTCAGGGAGTGGGCCATCCCCGTCTAGGTCTGTGCGACGTTGGCCAGCACTTGGGCAATGGCGCCGATGCTCTCAGCCATGGCATGCTGGGACTGGGCCACACTGAGGAGCGCCCCTGCAATCTGCAGCTGGCCCTGGCAATTGGCTACCTGTGAGTGGGCAGCCATGTTCTGGGCCACGGCCTCCGCCTGCACAGATGGCCCCAGGCCTTGCATAACCTGACACATGTCCAGCACCTTTGCCTCCACCGCGGATGCCACCCGTGCGGTTTTGGCCTGGGTGGCACGCATGACCGACACCACTCCCTGCTCCTGCAGGTGGTTGGACTCCTCCACCTGCGTCTGCAGCTGCTGGAAGCCGGCTGTCATCCCATTATCTGGTCCCTGGGTCTCTGACTGCACCTGATCTATTGGTGGGAGAGGATATTCCAGGAACCCGGAAACCGTCTGGGCGGCAGCTGGTTACTGGGGCCGGGCTGCCCTCCGACTGTCTGGTCCCTCGGCTGCTTCTACCTCCACCTGCTGAACTGGAGCAGCTGTGTGGTGCGCAGCAATAAGTGTCCCAGAAGCCTCCTCACTAAAGATCCCAACCGAGGGGATAGTCTCCGAGACGGCGGAGGGGTGTACGAGAAGCAGTGACGGAAGATCTATGTCATCATCCGACCCAAAGTCCAGGGTCTCCCGTGTCATGGTGTGCTGTGTGTTGGTTTCCTGTGTGTCTGTGCCCCATGTGTGGGTCCCCTGTGTGTCTGTCCCGTGTGTTAGTCCTCCCCTGTGTCGTGGTGCGCTGTGTGTCTGCCCTCTGGGTCACGGTGTCCTGGCTCGTCTCGGCCAGAGGGCTGTTGTTACGGCTAGCCTCCCAGTCGGTACTTGGGTCCCTGGGGGGCACCGGCCTAGGTACTGGCTGGGGGCGGGGCCGGGGGCGCCGAATGGGCCAGGACCATCGCTGGCTGGTCCTGCAAGCCACAAGTCAGCATGTAAGGTTAGACCGACGGGTGAGGCACGATGTATTGAGGGGGTGGGGTGAGGGTGGCACACGTGTTGTGAGGGGCCGCATACAAGCAGTGGGTTCTCACTTGGTGGCGTTCCTCCGACCTCTGCATCGGTGATCTCCTGTTCATCCGATCCGCCAACGATGTGCCCGCTGCTCGGGCACGGTGAGGGGACACAGCTCTGGTGGTCCCTCTCCGGTCTTCTCCCGTGCCCATCGGTTATGCGCGGACTTGTCCTGGGGGGGGGGGGGGGGCAAATACAAACAGCAACAGTGTTAGACAGTTCGCGCATGCAGCCCAAGGGTTGGGTATCTGATGGCATCAGTGCACAGGCATCCGGTCATTGTGGCTGGCATGGATGGGTGCAGCCACGTGGGTCAGGTTGGGGGTGGGACCGTCCTCCGAGGGGTAGGGTGGTTGGCACCAGGGGCATAGTGCTGGGTACTCACCCCGGCTGCCCTGAGGAGGTCGTGCAGCTTTTTCCGTCACTGGTCTGTGGTTATGGCCACCAGCCCAACGGCACTGGCGGGCTCTGCCACCTCCACCCAGGCACACCGAACAATGGCGCCTGCTGTCCTACGGCCCAGCCCAGGAGACAGAACCAACCTCCTCTCCTCCACGTTGTCCAGGATGGTATCCAAGTCGCCATCCCTGAATCGCGAGGCAGCTCGTCTGGCAGACATCTTGCCTGCGATCGCTGTGTGTGGGGGGAAGAATGCTTTTCAGCAGCCATGGCGTTGCGTCAATGACACAACCCGCGTATCGGCGGCCGCTCCCTCGGGCGCTTCACGTTGCGCCTGAGCTAGCCCTTTGTGGGCCGCTGAAAGTGGAACCTGGGACTTGATGGATGACGCCGTCATGAAACTCCACGTTTTTCATGACGGCGTCAACACCCATTTTCGGAGAATCCTGCCCTGGGGCTATGAATTACGAGGACTAAGAATTACCAGCAATTTTGTTGTTGAATTTACTTTTTTAAAAAGCTGTTTCACCCTTATTATTTAGATTGCAAGACTTCCTTTGCAAATGTATGTTTTTAATGATAGCTGCAATTTGGTTTGAGCTCCCGTAATTGGCAGGCTGCTGTTTCCTTCAGGGATTCCAGTGGGATTCCTACATTTTGAGAATGATGAGCATTTCCAATGGGGACATGCACAAGAAGCCTTTACACATTATATATAAACCCATTCTGATCCGGGATCTACACTCAGCTGCTCAGGAGACGCATTAGGAGATGAATGTACGAGTATGATTAGCTTTAACACCTCTGTTTCACAAAGAAAACTGCTACATTACCTTTTTCTCTCCTGGAGTCTGATTCCGAGACAAATTGTACAATTTAGATTTCTCTCCTCGGGCATGGAGGGTCATTAAAATTGCATTAAGATTTTACACCAACCATTACTGGCTACATAGGCCAAATATGTCCACAGATGCACCGCAGGCATCAGACACCTTTCACTTCCGAGGATCAACATGTTAGTCACTTTCCTTGTGAAAAGGAGACATCAATTCCTGATGCACGATCAATCACACAAAGACGAGAGTAGGATGTAATCGAGGCTTTATTACACTGAGATGTGTGGCCTCCTACAGCAGCTGACAAAATGGATGCTGTACTGGGAAGCTAGGGAGGAGATTGCTGAGCCTTTGGCTTTGATCTTTAAGTCATCTTTGTCTACAGGAATAGTGCCAGAAGCAGAAAGCTGGAGGATAGCAAATGCTGTCTCCTTGTTCAAGAAGGGGAGTAGAGACAACCCCGGTAACAATAGACCAGTGAGCCTTACTTCTGTTGTGGGCAAAATCTTGGAAAGGGTTATAAGAGATAGCGGGCGAAATTCTCCCCCAACGGCGCGATGTCCGCCAACTGGCGCCTAAAACGGCACCAATCAGATGGGCATCGCGCCGCCCCAAAAGCATCTTTGGGGGCCGAGCCCTGACATTGAGGGGCTAGGCCGGCGCCGGAGGGATTTCCGCCCCGCCAGCTGGAGGAAACGGCCTTTGTTGCCCCGCCAGCTGGAGCGGAAATGACATCCCCGGGCAGCGCATGCGCGGGAGTGTCAGCGGCCGCTGACAGTTTCCCGCGCATGCACAGTGGGGAGAGTCTCTTCCGCCTCCGCCATGGTGGAGGCCGTTGCGGAGGCGGAAGGGAAAGAGTGCCCCCACGGCACAGGCCCGCCAGCGGATCGGTGGGCCCCGATCGCGGGCCAGGCCACCGTGGGGGCACCCCCCAGGGTCAGATCACCCCGCGCCCCCCCAGGACCCCGGAGCCCGCCCACGCCGCCTTGTCCCGCCGGTAAATACCTATCTTAATTTACGCCGGCGGGACAGGCAATTTCTCAGCGGGACTTCGGCCCATACGGGCCGGAGAATTGAGCGGGGGGGGGGCCCCGCCAACTGGCACGACCCGATTCCCGCCCCCGCCCAATCTCTGGTACTTCGGCAACCGGCGGGGGCGGGATTCACGGCGGCCAACGGCCATTCTCCGACCTGCTGGGTGTATAATCATGTGGAAAGGAATAATTTGATTAGAGATAGTCAACACGGTTTTGTGAAGGGTAGGTCGTGCCTCACAAACCTTATTGAGTTCTTTGAGAAGGTGACCAAACAGATGGATGAGGGTAAAGCAGTTGATGTGGTGTATATGGATTTCAGTAAAGCGTTTGATAAGGTTCCCCATGGTAGGCTACTGCAGAAAATACAGAAGCATGGGATTCAGGGAGAATTAGCAGTTTGGATCAGATATTGGCTAGCTGGAAGAAGACAAAGGGTGGTGGTTGATGTGAGGTGTTCAGACTGGAGTCCAGTTACTAGTGGTGTGCCATAAGGATCTGTTTTGGGGCCACTGCTGTTTGTCATTTTTATAAATGACCTGGAGGAGGGCGTAGAAGGATGGGTGAGTCAATTTTCAGATGACACTAAATTCGGTGGCGTTGTGGACAGTGCGGAAGGATGTTACAAGTTACAGAGGGACATAGATAAGCTGCAGCGCTGGGCTGAGTGGACGTGCAAGAAAGACAAGTGTGGAAACACATAGTCTAGGTAAGGCCACAACTTCAACAGCTGAACAGATGAAACCAGTGGGCACCACCATAATAATAATCTTTGTCACAAGTTAGTATGCAGGTATGTAAGTAGGCTTACATTAACACTGCAATGAAGTTACTGTGACAATCCCCTAGTCGTCACACTCCGGCACCTGTTGGGGTACACTGAGGGAGAATTCAGAATGTCCAAATTACCGAACAGCACATCTTTGGAATGTGGGAGTAAACCGGAGTGCCCAGAGGAAACCCACGCATACATGGGGAGAACATGCAGACTCCGCACAGGCAGTGACCCAAGCCAGAAATCGAACCTGGTTTCCTGGCGCTGTGAAGCAAAAGAGCTAACCACTGTGCTACCACACCGTCTATATTCCCGTGGCGAAGCTAGAATCGAGGGAACCAGTTAGCACTGCTGTCTCATAGTGCCGGGGACCTGTATGTGGAGTTTGCACTTTCTCTCTATGTTTGCGTGGGTTTCCTCCGGGTACTCGGTTTTGTTTCACAATTCAAAAATGTGCAGGTGTTGTGGATTGGCCCATGCTAGAATTTGCCCTTAGTGTCCAAAGACGTGCAGGTTAGGTGAAATGGGCTGCGGGAAAGGGGCTCAGAAGTCTTCCGACTCTGTACAGGCCGCTGCATGGGAAAAAATCAAACCATAGTCAGGCAAAAAAAATATGTCAAAGTTGCATCGTGGATAAGGAGATCTCTTGTTCCGTAGATCAAAAATAAATGGGAGGGAGAACGTTGGTTTAAGTATAGACCCGAGAAACCAGTACCCAGAATGGTGGGAAAACTGGGCACCATGGATGGATTTGATGAAGACTGTGAGACTTGGAACTTATATGAGGAGAAAATTTAACATTAGCTCATGGAGAGTCAAACACAAGAGGACCTAAAGGTTGCAACATTTCTCAGTCCGGTTGAGCATAAAAGTGCAACAGCTGAACAACATTTTTGCAACATTTAAGCTGTTGCAAAACCTAGTTCATCCAGCAAAGCCGGGAGATAAAACCTATAATGAATTAAGAAGGAAGCTGCTCAATTGAAATGATTTAACTCTCAAAACTGCTGTGGATTTTGCCGCCTCTATGGTGCTAGCAAGAAAAACAGCTACACAGATAGTGGCTGGAGTGAAGTTTCAAAAGATATCCATGCGTTGTCAAGATTACTGTTACACGTCAAGAGGGCTGCAAACAGCAGAGGTCCTAGATATTGTATGAAATGTGCAAGGGATAACTGAAAAAGGAAATCAGGAGAGCCAAAAGGGGACATGAAAGGATACTGGCAGGTAAAATAAAGGAAAATCCTAAATTGTTTTACAAGTCCATTAAGGGTAAAAGGATAACTAGAGAAATTAAGGACCACAGTGGTAATTTGAGTTTGTGTGGCCAGGGAATCTAGGTATGAATAATGAATACTTTGTGTCAGTGTTCACTCGTGAGAGGGACAATGTGTGGGTATAGAAATCAGGGAGAAGGACTGTAATAAAATTAAACAGATTAATATTAGGGCAGCATGGTAGCACAGTGGTTAGCACAGTTGCTTCACAGCTTCACAGCTCCAAGGTCCCAGTTTCGATTCCCCACTTGGGTCACAGTCTGTGCAGAGTCTGCATGTTCTCCCAGTGTTTGCGTGGGTTTCCTCCAGGTGCTTCGGTTTCCTCCCACAGTCCAAAGATGTGCAGGTTAGGATAGTTGGCCATACTAAATTTCCATAGTGTTCAAAAAGGTTTGGTGGAGTTACTAGGTTGTGGGGTTAGGCTGGAGGTGTGGGCTTAGGTGGGTTGGTCTTTCCGGTGCTGACTCGATGGGCAAAATGGCCTCCTTTTGCACTGTAAATTCTATGTCGAATATAGACAGAGAAGTGGTTCTGAGTGGTCTGACAGGCTTAAATGTAGGCTAATCACCAGGGCCAGATGAACTGTATCCCAGGCTGCTGAATGAGGCAAGGGAGGAAATAGCAGGGCCGCATGCAATAACTTTCAATTCCTCTCTGGCCACAGGAGAGGTGCCTGAGGGCGAAACGATAGCCAATGTGATACCACTATTCAAGGAGGAAGGAAGGGATAAAATGGAAATCTACAGCCTAGTCAGTTTAACCTCAGTGGAGGGGAAACTATTGGAAGCAATTCTAAGAGACAGAATTAATCTGCATTTGGAGAGGCAGGGATTAATCAAGAACAGTCAGCATGGTTTTGTCAAGGGGAGGTCATGTCTGACCAACTTAATTGATTTTTTGAAGAGATGACCAGGTGTGAAGAGGAGGGAAATGCATTTGACGTAGTCTACATGGACTTTAGTAAGGCTTTTGATAAGGTCCCACATGGGAGACTGATAGAGAAGGTAAGAGCCCATGGGATCCAAGGAAAACTTGACAAATTGGATCCAAAATTGGCTGAGTGGCAGGAAGCAGAGGATGATGGTTGAGGTGTGTTTTTCTAAATGGAAGCCCTTGACAAATGGGGTCCCACAGGCATTGTGTTGGGGCCCTTGCAGGACCCTGGGAAGCACAAGAGGATAAGACGGATCTTGGTGTGCATGTACACCATATGCCATAAGATAGCACAGCAGGTGGATATTATAATTAAGAAGGCTGATGCTATACTGAAAGGTTAATCAGGAGAAATAAATTAGAGTCCAAGAGGAAGCCAGCTAGCAATGCAAAAACAGATAGCAAGAGTTTCTACAGGTATTTAAACTGGAAAAGAGTAAGTAAGAGAGAGTTGTTCCTCTGGAGAGTGAGAATTGGGGTTAATAGTAGATAATAAAGAAATGGATGAAATGAGTAGATATTTTGCTTCTGTATTCATAGCAAGGGAAACAAGAAACATCCCAAGGAGAAACCTGGTGAAATTAAAATCACTAAGAAAGCAGTACTGAGCAAACTGATGGAGCTGGGGACTGACATGTCTCCAGGTCCTGATGGACCTAGAATTCATACAGTGTCAAATAAGACCATTCAACCCATTGAATCTGCAGCGACCCTGCAAACGAGCAGCCGACCTAAGCCCACTCTCCCAACCTAACCCCTCAACCCATCCAACCTGCACATATTTGGACACTAAGGGACAATTCAGCATGGCCAATGCACGTAACCTGTACATCTTTGAACTGTGTCAGGAAACTGGAGCACCCGGGGGCAACCCACGCAGACACGGGGAGAACGTGAAGGGGTTGGTTTAGCGCAGTGGGCTAAACAGCTGGCTTGTAAAGCAGAACAAGGCCAGCAGCGCGGGTTCAATTCCCATACCAGCCTCCCCGAACAGGTGCCGGAATGTGGTGACTAGGGGCTTTTCACAGTAACTTAATTTGAAGCCTACTTGTGACAATAAGCGATTTTCATTTTTTCAACGTGCAAAAGTCACACAGTCACCCAAGTCTGCAATCAAACCCGGATTAATCTTAAAAGAAGTGAAATAGTAGATGCGTTGGTATTCATTTTCCAAATTCTGGAAAGGTTCCATCAGATTGGAAAGTGTCAAATGTAACCCTTCTATTCAACAAGGGAGGCTTCTATTCCTTCTATTCAACAAGGGAGGGAGGCAGCAAACAGGAAATTATGGGCCAGTTAGCTTTACATCTGTCGTAGAGGTGAAAGTAGCATTGATCATTAAACAGACACTTAGACAAACTCAAAGTAATTGCGAAGAATCATCATGGCTCTCGGAAAGGAAAATCATGTTTAACCAATTTACTAGTGTTCTTTGAAGGAGTAACATGTACTGTGGATAGAGGATAGCTTGTACTGTACTTGATATTTGATAAGATGCCACATCAAATGTTATTGCAAAAAATTAAAGCCTATGGTGTAGGGGTAACACATTACCCCGATTGAAGATTGACTGAGTGGCAGAAAACAGCGGTCATACAGAAATGAGTCTTTGTATGATTGGTAGGATAAGATGAGTGGAGACCCGCAGGGTCTGTTCTGGGGCCTCACTTTTTTCCAATGACATTAATGACTTAGACGAGGGGAGAAAAAGCATGTTTGCTCGGTTTGCAGATGACACAAAGATAGATAGGGAAGTATGTTGTGAAGTGGACATAAGGAGATTGCAGGTGGATATAGATGGGTTCAGTAAGTTAACAAAACCCTGGCAGATGGAGTGGAAAAATGTGAAGTTGTTCACTTTGGCATGAAGAATAAAACAGCAGAGTATTTAAATGGAGAATAACTGCAGAATGGTGAGGCACAGAGGGATTGATGTGTTCTCGTGCATGAGTCACAAAGATAGTGTGATGGTGCAGAATGTAAACACGCGGCTAATGGAATTCTGCCCTTTGTTCCGAGAGGAAATTAACAAAAATGTAAGAATGTTAGGCATCAGTTTTCCAGAACTTTGTTGAGACTGCATCTCAAATACTGTGTGTAGATTTGGCCTCCTTATTTAATGAAGGATGTGAATGCACTGGAGGCATTTCAGGGCGTTTTACTAGATTGACACCTGGAGTGAGTGGATTGTCTTATGAGGAAAGGTTGGACAGGCTGGGCTTGTTTCCACTGGAGTCTAGAAGAGTGAGGGGTGAGCTGACTGAAGTATATAAGATCCCGAATGATCCGATGTGGAAAAGATGTTTCCTCTTGTGGATGAATCCAGATTAGGGGGCACTCTTAAAATTATGGGTCCTCCTTACAATACAGAGGTGAGGAGAATTCATTTCCCTGAGGGCTGTGCAGTTTTGGAACTTTCTATCTCAGAAGGCAATGAAAGTGGGATCACTGAATATTCCTGAGACAGAGGTAGATAAATTCTTGTTAGGCTGTTCAGCAAGGGATTCAAAAGGTGATCGGGGGTAACTGGGGAATGTCAAACTCACACAAACAGGTTAGCCATGACCTCAGTGAATGGCGGATCACGCTCAAGGGGCTGAATAGCCTACGTCTGCTCCTATTTCTTATGTTTCTTTGTATCACTGTAGCTGGATAATAAGACGAGTGTGGATGGAGTTTTTGCACGGACATTCAGGCAGAATCTAGTCAAGGAGGTCGACTGCGATTGAGAGGCAGTGAAGGAAAAACACATGGGGTCCGAGTAGTACCTTGGGGGTTCTCCGTTGTGGACAGTGCTTGAACAGTGCAGGGACCCCTTCTACTCTCCTCAACATTGCTACAAGGGTTCATCTAGTCGCAGCACCATATACCATGGCCTCACCAATGTTGATAAAACAACAGCATGGTGAGAGGAGGCTCCTAATTGGCCACTCTGGGGCAGCAATTGGCATAGGGGCGGTGGGCTGCCCACCACATACCCTGATGCTGGTAAAATATAAGCATAGGATTTGGTGCCAGGTATGACGCCCCATCATGTCACCCGATTTTCCATACTCCCTACAACTGGGAGATAGAGTGTAAAACTCCACCCACAGTGTGGATGTTCTCAGTTGGTTATTTAAATTGATATATTTTCATATCTGATCGTACAACCTGCTCTGCAACTTACTATTAGCTTTCATATTGTAAAACATGATTTTAAAGCAGGGCTGACATTTTTATCTGCAACGTGATTGATGCAGATTTTTAAATGCAAAGTCATAACTGTCATTTCCTGTGTTCACATCTCCAAGCAAAATTAAATGACTCTTCACAACAAGAATAGAGTCCAGTCTACAATGAAAGGATTGATGCCCTTAAAATCTGATCCGATGTGTTTCCAGGTTTATGGAGCTAACTTCTTCATGTTCCGAGAAAAGTGGATGGATGGAATGAGATTAGAACAAAATAAATCTTCCTGCTGCTGGTGATTGATCATTAATGTCAGTCGTGGAATGTGATACAAATACTGAAGCCAAAGGAGTTCTCGAACATTTTACTGTGCACATCGCAGCTAACAGATGGCAGAAACCAGAGCTTTATTTTATATCAATATTTCACAAACATTCAAATCCTCCACCAAACGCCGAACAGTGGCAGCCGTATGTACCATCCACAAGATGCACTGCAGTAATTCACCAAAGTTCCTCAGACTGCACCTTCCAAACCCACGACCTCTACCATCTAGAAGAGAAAGAGCAGCAGATACCTGGAGGTTCCGCTCCAAGTCACTCACCACCCTGACTTGGAAATATATTGTAACTCTTCCCTAACAGCACAGTGGGTGTACCTGCACCTCAAGTACTGCAGCGGTTCAAGGTGGCCTCTCACCACCACCATCTGAAGGGCAACTAGTATTGGGCAATAAATGTTGGCCTAACCAGTAAATTAATAAAAAGTTATTTCCTTGTGGATGGTGCAGTTCAGGGGCGAAATTCTCCCGAAACGGCGCGATGTCCGCCGACTGGCGCCCAGAACGGCGCCAATCAGACGGGCATCGCGCCGCCCCAAAGGTGCGGAATGCTCCGCATCGTTGGGGGCCGTGCCCCAACATTGAGGGGCTAAGCCGACGCCGGAGGAATTTCCGCCCCGCCAGCTGGCGGAAACGGCCTTTGTTGCCCCGCCAGCTGGCCATGGTGGAGACCGTGGCGGAGGCGGAAGGGAAAGAGTGCCCCCACGGCACAGGCCCGCCCGCGGATCGGTGGGCCCCGATCGCAGGCCAGGCCACCGTGTGGGCACCCCCGGGGCCAGATCGCCCCGCGACCCCCCAGGACCCCGGAGTCCGCCCACGCCACCTTGTCCCGCCGTTCAAAAGGTGGTTTAATCCACGCTGGCAGGACAGGCAATTTATCGGCGGGACTTCGGCCCATCCGGGCCGGAGAATCGAGCGGGGGGGCCCGCCAACCGGCGCAGCCCGATTCCCGCCCCCGCCGAATATCCGGTGCCGGAAACTTCGGCAACCGGCAGGGGCGGGATTCACGGCAGCCCCCGGCGATTCTCCAACCCGGCGGGGGGTCGGAGAATGACGCCCTAGATGTTTGTTAAATGAATCAAAAATTCATAAGGAGATATGTTCAAGACTTGCCATGTATGATTCCATTTACAGTTGTTACATTTATGCTCCATTCAGACAGCATTCTTAACAATTTGATGCTGCAAAGTCATTCCTACAATTTGCACCGTGATAGACGTTTAGAGGACGAGGTAAAATATTAAACAGTGATAATACTTGAAAAGTACTTTGGATGTTCTGAGGTTGCGAAAGCTGCAATATAAATGCAAGTCCTCTCCTCGACTGCAGTGATTACTGATCGAACAAGAGATTGCCTTGCAAGTGAAACTTTTCCTGAGCTTCAGGAATACTTCTCCTTCTTCCAAGCGTCTCTCAGAGTCAGAGACTTAAATGACCAATTTCACTGATTAAATTAAATAAGTTGCACACACGTGTTATATGGCACTATACGGAGTCCCTGAACAAGGTACGATGGCTGAAAGAATTTTAGAAACACAATTCTTAAAATACAAACAAAAGTAAAAGGAAATTCACTACATCAATCTCATTTGATCAGGGCGCATGATATAAAATTGACATCTGTATTGTTATGGCATCCTGGGAGAGTGCACAGCCAATTCCTGTCCCACATGACCAGGACTCACAACACACGTGATTTAACCAATAATTCTTAGAAATTCTTTGAAGGGCAGCACGGTGGCACAGTGGTGAGCATTGCTGCCTCACGGCGCCAAGGTCCCAGGTTCGATCCCAGCTCTGGGTCACTGTCCGTGTGGAGTTTGCACATTCTCCCCGTGTTTGTGTGGATTTCGCCCCCACAACCCGAAGATGTGCAGGGTAGGTCAATAGGCCATGTTAAATTGCCCCTTAATTGGAAAAAATGAATTGGGTACTCTAAAATTAAAAAAAAAAGAAATTCTTTGAAACCAATTTCCCTTTGGCTCTTGGCTGCTCAATAATTGCATTCATCAGGTTAGTAAGTTACACAATTACTTTTATTTGTAACAAGAACTATAATAAAATATGCAAGAAATACAACTGGTGTTAACTGGTATTATCTTGTTCCTAATCCCCCAATTTATCTTGTCCCCCAAATTCTACATACACACACACGCACACGCAGAGGTGAAGAAAAGGGTAAAAACAACACTCCAGCACCTGACTCCTGTTCTAACTTTGTTTTAAGTTTGGGGTTTTTATTATAGATTCATTCAGACCCCTGTAGTTTCAGGAATGTAGAACTAGGGTGGGATTCTCCATCGCCCGATGCCGAAATTGGAAAAGGCGATTGGGCAGAGAACTCATCATGAAAGAAGCCAAAATTGTGGCAGGCACCGGCACATGCCCTGGTGCCCCGACAGCAGCGTCAATGTGTTCTACTCCACACGTAGCAGTAAACGCCGTTCACATATTCGCCGTTCACGGGCCTGACCCGATATTTTTTAGTGCCTCGATGATGCTCCTCCTCAGCTGGGAAATTACCAATGGAGAGTTTCACTTGTGGTTTAAAAACCCGGGAAACAAGTTTTCCTATGAACGCCTATGAGGGAGAGAGAGGAGGTAGGACATGCAGAGGCACGACCGGGGGCTACTGGTCCCGCCACTGGCATGGCTGGCAAGGGATGGGGCCTCCTCTAGGACTGAGGGGTGCAGCAGGGCATGACAGGGAATGGGCCATGGGGTTGGAGTGACCCCCATGGGACCGGGGTGTGCACAGACTGCCATTGCCGCGGCCTGCAAGGTGCTAGCTTTCGTGCACACCACTGAGGCCCGTTGTGCAGAGGGACACCGGCCATATGGATTCCCCCACCCGGCCAACTCTCACCCCCCCCAACCACCCACCACCCACCAGCGGGCAGCTCACAGCCTACCCAAGCCCAATGCCTATGGAAACCCCTGCAGGACGGTGCTGGACAAGGGCCGCAGTGTGTACCATGTATGGGTAGATCAGCCACTGGTACCTTTGGCAGCAGGGATGGGTGCCAGGGCCAGAAGCCCCCATGATGCCAGGCACCTCAGGGCCAGGGGTGCAAGGGCAGAATGCCAGCGTAAAAGACCAGGTGGGTGTGGGCAGGAGCTGTAGTGCAGACCAAGGCCACTGTGTAGCCTGGTCAACCTGGTTAGGCATGGGGATACGCATCGTGCTAACATATCTGACTTTCACTCCGTATAGACAATGGACTTCAGAATTCAACCAAGAAATGTGGTCTTCATCCCGGCAGAGGGTAGTAGAGCGGAACTGCTGATTGCCTGTTGCGGGGAAAATTTGCATCTGTGCATTGCGGTTACTGCATCCAGAAAGTGTACCTGAGCAAGACACCCTAGGTGTTCAAGTCAAGGCAAACATCCAGCAGAGGGCAGTAGAGTGAAGCTGCTGATTGGCTGTTGCAGGGAAAATTTGCATCTGTGCATTGCGGTCACTGCATCCAAAAGGTGGTTTGTGGAGGAGCTGTTGTCAAGTGACAGTTACACCTGAAACACTTCTTCAGTGTTTCCCTCCCTACCTCCTCCTCTGACCAACAAAAAAAATACAATCACTTTAAGGGACCCAGCCGAGTAAAGATCAAGAGGGGGACTCGAGGGCAGGTAGAAGTAGAGAGAAGTTGAACCGTGATGTCACATCCTGCAGGTAAGTGATTGGCTGTGACTGGTGAGTAGTTTTTCTTTTCCCTGAGGCATTATCGTGCGGGGCGCAGTGGTTTCTGAGTGAGTGCTTGCTGAGAAGGGGAGTAAATTTTTTTTTGAAAAACTACTGTTGGGAGTGTACAAATGGCAGGAGATCCCAGAACCGTGTTATGCTCCTCTTGCTCAATGTGGGAGTTCAGGGACGCGGCCGATGCCCCTGACTCCTTCATGTGCGGGAAGTGTGTTCAGCTGCAGCTCCTGTTAGACCACATGACGGCTCTGGAGCTGCGGATGGACTCAC
This sequence comes from Scyliorhinus torazame, assembly GCF_047496885.1. NCBI lineage: Eukaryota > Metazoa > Chordata > Chondrichthyes > Carcharhiniformes > Scyliorhinidae > Scyliorhinus > Scyliorhinus torazame. The sequence continues at coordinate 221,019,966 of NC_092715.1, read as the reverse complement.
TTTGGAGCATCCGCGATGCTGAGGAGGTTGTGGATTGCACGTTCAGTGAGTTGGTCACACCACAGATTAGGATTGGTAAGAGAGACAGGGAATGGGTGACCAAAAGGCAGAGAAAGAGCAGGAAGGCAGTGCAGGGGACCCTGCGGTCATCTCCCTCCAAAACAGGCAAACCGTTTTGGATACTTTTGGGGGAAATGACTCACCAGGGGAAGGCAGTAGTAGCCAGGCTCATGGCACCGTGGCTGGCTCTGCTGCACAGAAGGGCGGGAAAAAGACTGGCAGGGCTGTAGTCAGAGGGGATTTAATCGTGAGGGGAGTAGACAGGCATTTCTGTGGTCGAAAACGAGAATCCCGAATGGTATGTTGCCTCCCGGGTGCACAGGTCAGGGATGTCTCAGATCAGCTGCAGGACATACTGAAGGGGGAGGGTGAACAGCCAGTTGTCGTGGTGCATAAAGGCACCAACAATATTGGTTAAAAAAAAGGGATGAGGTCCTACAGTCAGAATTTAGGGAGTTCAGAGATAAGTTAAAAAGTATGACCTCAAAGGTAGTAATCTCAAGATTGCTACCAGTGCCATGAGACAGTCAGAGTAGAAATTCAAGAATAATCAGAATGAATACGTGGCTTGAGAGATGGTGCAGGAGGGAGGGAGTTCAGATTTTTGGGACATTCGAGCTGGTTCTGGGGGCAGTGGGACCATTACAAATCGGATTGTCTACAGCTGGGCAGAACTGGAACCAATGTCCTCGGGGTGCTTTTGCTAACACTGTTGGGGAGGTTTTAAACTAATGTGGCAGGGGGATGGGAACCAGATTAGGAAGTTACAGGTCAGTAAAGAGGCAGCAACTAAAGCCAGTAAGGTACTAGATAATAAACTCAATGTGACTAAGGGGAAGAGTAGACAGGGAAGAGATGATGAACGCAAAGGGACAGGTGTTCTGAGGTGCATTTGTTTCAATGCGAGAAGTGTAGCAGGTAAGGCAGATGAACTTGGAGCTTGGATTAGTACCTGGGAATATCATGTTACTGGTTTTATTGAGACTTGGTTGAGGGAAGGGCAAGACTGGCAACTAAATTACCCAGGGTATAGATGCTTCAGGAGGGATAGAGAGTGAGGTAAAAGGGGTGGAGGAGATGGATTACTGGTCAGAGATGATATCACAGCTGTGCTGAAGGAGGGCACTATGGAGGATTCGAGCACTGAGGCAATATGGGTAGAGCTAAGAAATAGGAAGGGTGCAGTAACATTGTTGGGACTTTACTACAGGCCTCCCAAAAGCGAGCGTGAAGTAGAGGTACAAATATGTAGACAGATTATAGAAAAATGTAGGTGCAATAGGGTGGTCATGATGGGAAATTTTAATTTCCCCAACATTGAATGGGACTCATGTGTTGGAGGCTTAGATGGAGCAGAATTTGTAAGGAGCATCCAGGAGAGTTTTTTATAGCAGTATGTAAATAGGGGCAGTATGTAAAGGGACCATACTGGATTCTGGTATTGGGGAATGATCCTGGCCAGGTGGTTGAAGTTTCAGTTGGTGATTACTTTGGGGATAGCGATCACAATTCCCTAAGTTTTAGAATACTCATGGACAAAGACGAGAGTGGTCCTAAAGGAAGAGGGCTAAATTGGGGAAAGGCCAAGTATAACAAAATTCAGCACGAGCTGGGGAATGTGGATTGGGAGCAGCTGTTTAAGGGGAAATCCACATTTGAAATGTGGGAGTCTTTTAAGGAAAGGTTGATTAGAGTGCAAGACAGACATGTCCCTGTGAAAATGAGGGATAGAAATGGCAAGATTAGGGAACCATGGATGACGGGTGGAATTGTGAGACTAGCTAAGATGAAAAAGGAAGCATACCTAAGATCTTGGCGACTTAAAACTGATGAAGCTTTGGAGGAATATCGGGAAAGTAGGACAAATCTCAAACGCGCAATAAAGAGGGCTAAAAGGGGTCATGAAATATCTTTGGCTAACAGGATTAAGGAAAATCCCAAAGCCTTTTATTCGTATATAAGGAGCAAGAGGGTAACTAGAGAAAGGATTGGCCCACTCAAAGACAAAAGAGGGAATTTATGTGTGGAGTCAGAGGAAATGGGTGAGATTCTTAATGAGTACTTTGCATCGGTATTCACCAAGGAGAGGGACATGACGGATGTTGAGGCTAGGGATGGATGTTTAAATACTCTAGGTCAAGTCGGCATAAGGAAGGGGGAGGTTTTGGGTATTCTAAAAGGTGGACAAGTCCCCAGGTCCGGATGGGATCTATCCTAGGTTACTGAGGGAAGCTAGGGACGAAATAGCTGGGGCCTTAACAGCTATCTTTGCAGCATCCTTGAGCATGGGGGAGGTCCCGGAGGACTGGAGAATTGCTAATGTTGTCCCTTTGTTTAAGAAGGGTAGCAGGGATAATCCAGAGAATTATAGACATGTGAGCTTGACGTCAGTGGTCGGCAAACTGTTGGAGAAGATACTGAGGGATAGGATCTATTCACATTTGGAAGAAAATAGACTTATCAGTGATGGGCAGCATGGTTTTGTGCAGGAAACGTCATGTCTTACAAACCTAATAGAATTTTTTGAGGAAGTGACAAAGTTAATTGATGAGGGAATCATAGAATCATAGAAGTTTACAGCACGGAAACAGGCCCTTCGGCCCAACCAGTCCATGCCGCCCAGTTTTTACCATTAAGCTAGTCCCAGTTGCCCGCACTTGGCCCATAACCCTCTATACCCATCTTACCCATGTAACTATCTAAATGTTTTTTAAAAGACACAATTGTACCCGCCTCTACTACTACCTCTGGCAGCCCATTCTAGACACTCACTACCCTCTGAGTGAAGAAATTGCCCCTCTGGGCCCTTCTGAATCTCTCCCCTCTCACCTTAAACCTATGCCCTCTAGTTTTAGACTCCCCTACAGGGAAGGGCTGTAGATGTCATATACATGAACTTCAGTAAGGCATTTGATAAAGTTTCCCATGGCAGGTTGATGGAAAAAGTGAAGTCGTATGGGGTTCAGGGTGTACTAGCTAGATGGATAAAGAACTGGCTGGGCAACAGGAGACAGAGAGTAGTGGTAGAAGGGAATGTCTCAAAATGGAGAATGGCGACTCGTGGTGTTCCACAGGGATGCGTGCTCGGACCACTGTTGTTTGTGATATACATAAATGATCTGGACGAAGGTATAGGTGGTCTGATTAGCAAGTTTGCAGATGATACTAAGATTGGTGGAGTTGCAGATAGCGAGGAGGACTGTCAGAGAATACAGCAAAATATAGATAGATTGGAGAGTTGGGCAGAGAAATGTTAGATGGAGTTCAATCCAGGCAAATGCGAGGTGATGCATTTTGGAAGATCTAATTCAAGAGCGGACTATACGGTCAATGGAAGAGTCCTGGGGAAAATTGATGTGCAGAGAGATCTGGGAGTTCAGGTCCATTGTACCCTGAAGGTGGCAATGCAGGTCGATAGAGTGGTCAAGAAGGCATACAGCATGCTTGCCTTCATCGGACGGGGTATTGAGTACAAGAGTCGGCAGGTCATGTTACAATTGTATAGGGCTTTAGTTAGGCCACATTTGGAATAATGCGTGCAGTTCTGGTCTCCACATTACCAGAAGGATATGGATGCTTTAGAGAGGGTGCAGAGGAGGTTCACCAGGATGTTGCCTGGTATAGAGGGTGCGAGCTATTTAGAAAGGTTGAGTAGATTAGAATTGTTTTCATTGGAAAGACGGAGGTTGAGGGGGGACCTGATTGAGGTTTACAAAATTATGAGAGCTATGGACAGGGTGGATAGCAACAAGCCTTTTCCAAGAGTGAGGGTGTCAATTACAAGGGGTCACGATTTCAAGGTGAGCAGGGGAAAATTTAAGGGAGATGTGTGTGGAAAGTTTCTTACGCAGAGGGTGATGGGGGCCTGAAACGCTTTGCTTGCGGAGGTGGTAGAGGCGGGCACGATAGCATGATTTAAGATGCACCTAGCCAGATATATGAACAGGCGGGGAACAGAGGGAAGTAGATACATGGAAAATAGAAGACAGGTTTAGATAAAGGATCTGGATCGGCGCAGGTTGGGAGGGCCAAAGGGCCTGTTCCTGTGCTGTAATTTTCTTTGTTCTTTGTTCTAGTCTGTACTCATCGCCTTCCTGGAGACAGATCAAGAGCCCTGGGGCGAAATTCTCCGTTATCGGCGGAAACTCCGCCGATCGGCGCAAAAAACGGCGCAAATCCCACTTGCGTCACGTCATAAAAATGGGCCGATAGTCTGCGGCCCGAAATGGGCTAGCAGCGACGTAACGGGATCCGCGCTTGCGCAGTGGTTCACGCCATGCAGCGTCATACGCGCTGCACGGCGTGACGGCTCATAAGGCCGCGCAGCTCCCCCCCACCCGACCGGAACAGCCGACCGCAACACCCGACTTGATGGCTGGCCGTCGCTCAGCCCCGAGGTTCGAGTCACGCGATGTGGAGGCGCTCCTGGATGCGGTGGAGCAGAGGAGGGACGCCCTGTATCCCGGGCACGGCCGCAGAGTTGCCCCACGCCACAGCCGGCGTCTGTGGAGGGAGGTGGCTGAGGCCATCACCGCTGTGGCCCTAACACCACGGACAGGCACCCAGTACCACAAGAAGGTGAACGACCTCGTCAGAGCAGGCAGGGTGAGCCTCCCCCATATCCCCCATATCCCCTCTCCCCCAAATCCCCCCCTCCCCCATATCCCCCCCTCCCCATATCCCCCCTCCCCCATATCCCCCATATCCCCCCCTCCCCCATATCCCCCCTCCCCCATATCTCCCATATCCCCCCTCCCCCATATCCCCCATATTCCCCCCTCCCCCATATCCCCCTCCCCCATATCTCCCATATCCCCCCTCCCCCATATTCCCCCCTCCCCCATATCCCCCCTCCCCCATATCCCCCATATCCCCCCTCCCCCATATCCCCCATATTCCCCCTCCCCCATATCCCCCTCCCCCATATCCCCCATATCCCCCTCCCCCATAGCCCCCATATTCCCCCCTCCCCCATATCCCCCCTCCCCCATATCCCCCCTCCCCCATATCCCCCCTCCCCATATCCCCCATATTCCCCCCTCCCCCATATCCCCCCTCCCCCATAACCCCCATATCCCCCCTCCCCCATATCCCCCATATCCCCCCCATATCCCCCCTCCCCCATATCCCCCCTCCCCCATATTCCCCATAACCCCCCTCCCCCATATCCCCCATATCCCCCCTCCCCCATATCCCCCATATCCCCCTCCACCATATCCCCCATATTCCCCCCTCCCCCATATCCCCCATATTCCCCCTCCCCCATATCCCCCCTCCCCATATCCCCCCTCCCCCATATCCCCCATATCCCCCCTCCCCCATATCCCCCATATTCCCCCTCCCCATATCCCCCTCCCCCATATCCCCCATATGCCCCCTCCCCCATATCCCCCATATTCCCCCCTCCCCCATATCCCCCCTCCCCCATATCCCCCCTCCCCCATATCCCCCATATCCCCCCTCCCCATATCCCCTATATTCCTCCCTCCCCCATATCCCCCCTCCCCCATATCCCCCATATCCCCCCTCCCACATATTCCCCCCTCCCCCATATCCCCCCTCCCCCATATCCCCCATATTCCCCCCTCCCCCATATCCCCCTCCCCCATAACCCCCATATCCCCCCTCCCCCATATCCCCCCATATCCCCCCTCCCCCATATCCCCCCTCCCCCATATTCCCCATAACCCCCCTCCCCCATATCCCCCCTCCCCATATCCCCCCCTCCCCCATATCCCCCCTCCCCATATCCCCCATATCCCCAAGTGAATCCAGCCCTAACCTTAACCTCTGCAATGCACGCGCAACCGATGGCGTGCATTCATATACCTGCCTAACACTGTTGCCTTTTACCCCTGCCAACACCCCCCCCCCCCCCCCCAGGAGAAGCGCGCACACAACAATAGGGAGCATGTGAGGACTGGAGGAGGGCCCGCTGATGAGAGGCCACTGACCGTACACGAGGAAAGGGCCCTGGAACTGGCTGGCGGACCTGAGGACCGGGAGGTTGCTGATGCAGAGGTCGGGGCCCCACGAGCAAGTGAGCCACCAACAGCCCGTCCCCATATCCCCCCTCCCCTATATCCCCCTCTCCCGTATCACCTGATCACTGCCTGATGTCTAACCATGCATGCTTCATTGTGTATCGCAGGACCAAACGTCCAGGCACCCATCCCCGCAGATGCAGACCGCCGCAGGATGCCCCTCGGAGACCACAGGAGACGGAGAGACCCGCACCCTCCAGCATGCGACGCCCGCAGGATGCCCCTCGGAGACCACGGGAGACGGAGAGTCCCGCACCCTCCAGCATGCGACGCCCGCAGGATGCCCCTCGGAGACCACGGGAGACGGAGAGACCCGCACCCTCCAGCATGCGACGCCCGCAGGATGCCCCTCGGAGACCACAGGAGACGGAGAGACCTGGAGCAACAGGGAGACGACACTCCCGTCACGTGCGGGAGCGACCACCCAGCGATGAGGGGGGCAGCCACAGGCCCCCGTCACACCCGAGCCAGGACACCACTACCCAGGACACCACTATCCAGGACACCCCTACCCGGGACAACACTACCCAGGACACCCCTACCCGGGACAGCACTACCCGGGACAGCACTACCCGGGACAGCACTACCCAGGACACCCCTACCCGGGAAGACGAAATACCGGACAGTGACTCAGAGTGGATGGGTGGAGACGAACCCCCACCCCAAAGTGCCATGGACTCAGAGTGGGACGAAGAGCACGACACAACGCCACTGCTGTCACCAACACCCTCCACCATCGCAGAAACACTCACCACGGTTGGGCACTTTAGTGATGAGGCGTCTGGTACACTCACTGGTGCGCACAACACAGCCGTCCCGGTACAGCAGGTGGAGGTAGGAGCAGCAGAGGGACCGGGCGGTCGGAGGGCAGCCCAGGCCAAGCGAACATCTGCCGCCCAGATGGATCCCGGGTTCCTGCAGTTACCACACCCACACATAGATCCGATGCAACCACTGACACGGAGACGAGCGAATAGGGTGACGGGTGGCTTGCGGCGGCTGCGGTCACAGGTGGAGGAGTCCACCCGCGTCCAGGAGCTGGGAGTGGTCCCGGTCATGCGTGCCACCCAGGCTGACACCGCACGGGTGGCGTCCGCGGTGGAGGCAATGGGTGCGACGGTGTCAGACATGGGGAACGGTTTGCGAGGCCTGGGGCCTTCCGTGCAGGCGGCGTCTGTGGCCCAGGAAATGGCTGCCCTCTCACAGGAGGCCATGAGCCAGTGCCAGCGCCAGATGGCAGAGGCGCTCAACGCCATAGCCCAGTCTCAGCAGGCCATAGCCCAGTCTCTGCAGGCCATGGCCCAGTCTCTGCAGACCATCGCTGAGGGCATCGGCGCCAGTGGCCATGTGCGAGCTGGCGTCGCACTGTCGCAGACAGGGTTCGACAACCCCCTGGGCTCCATGGCTGCAAACCTGCAGACCCCTGTCGATACCAGCACGGGCCTCCAGGACTGGCAGCGCCAGATGTCGGGGGCGCGTCGGATGGCCAGTCCGTTCGCATCCCCCACCCATGTAGAGGCCTGGGGGCCATCGGGCACCCCGAGGGAGGAGGAGGTGGTGTGGTCCGTCCCGGCTCCCTCTGTAGGGGAGGTCCGGGTACACCGCGACACCTCGGACTCCCCCCCTTCCGTCCCAGGTGCATCGGGTGGGCAACGGGCAGGACAGGCTGGCAGCTCGCCATCCCAGTCGCCCGGGCCGCAGCCTGGCCCATCTAGGCCAGGACGCCCCAGGAAACGGCCGCCAAAGGGATCCAGTGTCAGAGGGCAGGAATCACAGGAGTCCACCTCCAGTTCTGCTGTACCGTCTGGGGAACCACGTAGACGTAGTCAAAGGGCCCGTAAGGCCAAACAATTAGACACTGAGTAAGTTGGCACGGGTGCAGGGCACAGATGAGTTTTAGGCGCTAGGGCACGTGCATGAACTCCTTTGGTTATTAAAGTCAATGTCACACCTACCGAAGCTGCCTTTGTGCTCTGTCCAAAGTGTGCGGGGGGTGTCATGTACGTTGAGCGCAAGTGTGTGTGTGAGGGGTGGTCTTACCTCAGCCCCAGGTGAGTCTGCCCCCTTCCCCCTGGGCCGCCATCAACATCCCCCGGGCAGAGGACGGGACCGTGCGCTGCAGTGTCACAGCCGCATGCAGGGATGGTCCGGGTGGATGGTGGTACTGTGGCCATGGGTCAGACATAGTCCAACGATGTAGAGCCAGGAGCTCATCGGAGGCGGGTTGTCATCATTCTCCATGGCCTGCGATAGACACGCGTCCACCCGCAACTGGGTGAGCCCGGCCCGTTGTGCCGCCGTTGGATCGGCAATTGGGGGTGGGGGGGGTGGTGTGCATGCGGGTGGGGTGTGTGGGGTTGGGGAGGGGGGTGAGGGTGCTGGGTGGGTGGATGGGTGGGGGGTGTGGGTGGTCGGCTGTTGTCATGGTGTGCGGTCTGTGGCCATACTACCCGATTCCCACGCCCATCTAGTCAGTGAAGCGGGCGGCTATCAGTCTGTCCCGTGCCCGCTGGGCCAGCCGGTAACGGTGGACAGCCACCCGTCTGTGTCTACCCCGTCTGCCCTGACCATTGCCCCCATCCCCCTCATCTGGGGAGGACTGGGCCTCTTCCTGCTGCTCCTCCACTCCGCCCTCCTCTGCCTGCGGCACATCGCCCCTCTGCTGGGCTATGTTGTGCAGGACGCAGCACACCACAATGATGCGGCCGACCCTATCTGACCGATACTGGAGGGCGCCCCCAGAGAGGTCCAGGCACCTGAAACGCATCTTCAGCACGCCAAAGCACCTCTCGATCACTCCCCTTGTCGCTACATGGGCATCATTGTAGCGGTTCTCCGCCTCATTGCGTGGCCTCCGTATAGGCGTCATCAGCCACGATCGCAATGGGTAGCCCCTGTCGCCCAGCAACCAGCCCCTCAGCCGGGGATGGCGTCCCTCGTACATGCCGGGGATGGATGACCGCGACAACACGAATGAGTCGTGTACACTGCCTGGGTGACGGGCGCAGACGTGCAGGATCATCATGCGGTGGTCGCAGACCACCTGTACGTTCATCGAATAGGTCCCCTTCCTATTAGTGAACACGGCCCTGTTATCTGCAGGTGGCCGCACGGCGACGTGCATCCCATCGATCGCGCCCTGGACCATGGGGAACCCGGCAATGGCAGAGAAGCCCACGGCCCGGGCATCTTGGCTGGCCCGGTCCACGGGGAAGCGGATGTAGCGGTGCGCCATGGCATAAAGGGCATCTGTCACTGCCCGGATGCACCGATGCACCGATGTCTGCGATATGCCGGACAGGTCCCCACTCGGTGCCTGGAATGACCCCGTTGCATAAAAGTTCAGGGCCACCGTAACCTTGACGGACACGGGGAGAGGTTTTCCCCCGCCAGTGCCACGCGGTGACAGGTGTGCCAGCAGGTGGCAGATGTGTGCCACGGTTTCCCGGCTCATCCGGAGTCTCCTCCTGCATTCCCGGTCCGTGAGGTCCTGGTATGACTGCCAGGGCCGGTACACACGGGGCGCCCTCGGGTGCCTCCGTTGCCGTGGGGCCGCGACGTCCTCCTCCCCCTCCTCGTCCTGTCGGTCAGGTATCCCTCCAGCCTGGGCGGCTGCCGCCTGCCCCTCTGCGGCAGCCTGCGCCGCCTCTCTGGCACGCTCCTCTTCCTCCTCCTCCTCATCCAGGGCAACATAGAAATGAGCGGCTGCCACCACGGCGGCCAACATCGCTGGATGGTCTGAAAACATGACGGCCTGGTGGGGGGGAGGGGAACGACGACATGTCATCATTGCCCATATCCCCTCCTCCCCCCAGCCAGGTGGCATGGACCGCATGGGTCCAACTGTTGGAGGCTGGCACCTGGCCAGGTGGACCAACTCATTTGCCCTCCCATCACCCACCCCAGCACGGACCAACCCCCAACCTCCACCCCGGCACGGACCCCCTCCCCAACCTCCTCCCCCAGCACGGACCCCCCCCCAACCCCCAACCTCCATCCCGGCACGGACCCCCTCCCCAACCTCCACCCCAGTACGGACCCCCCCCCCCCAACCCCCAACCTCCACCCCGGCACGGACCCCCTCCCCAACCTCCACCCCAGCACGGACACCCCCCCAACCCCCAACCTCCACCCCGGTACGGACCCCCTCCCCAACCTCCACCCCGGCACGGACCCCCTCCCCAACCTCCACCCCGGCACGCCCCCCCCCCCAACCTCCACCCCGGCACGGACCCCCTCCCCAACCTCCACCCCGGCACGGACCCCCTCCCCAACCTCCACCCCAGCACGGACCCCCCCCAACCCCCAACCTCCATCCCGGCACGGACCCCCTCCCCAACCTCCACCCCAGCACGGACCCCCCCCCCCAACCCCCAACCTCCACCCCGGCACGGACCCCCTCCCCAACCTCCACCCCAGCACGGACCCCCCCCCAACCCCCAACCTCCATCCCGGCACGGACCCCCTCCCCAACCTCCACCCCAGCACGGACCCCCCCCCAACCCCCAACCTCCATCCCGGCACGGACCCCCTCCCCAACCTCCACCCCAGCACGGACCCCCCCCCCCAACCCCCAACCTCCACCCCGGCACGGACCCCCCCCCCCGACCTCCGCCCCGGCACGGACCCCCTCCCGGCACTCCCCCGGAGCCCAACCTACTCTAACCACCCCCCCCCCCTCCACCCCCCCCCCCCCCCCCCCCCACGGCCGCACACACACACACACAAGCCGAGACACACCTCTCCTCAGGCAATCAGTCTGCGGCCACGCCATTTCCTGCCCAGAGCCAACCCCCCAGGCCGTCACTCACCTCCTCGCTGGTCGGCGTGAGCCTGGAGCAGCGGGTCACGCCGATGAAAAGGAGGTTTGATTCACGTCGACGTGAACGGTCATCACGTCGACGGGACTTCGGCCCATCCGGAAGGGAGAATATCGGCAGGCCGAAAATCGGCTGCCTTGCGCAGACCCGTGACATTCTCCGCGGCAGCGGCGCCATTAACGCCCCGCCGACTTTTCTCCCTTCGGAGACTTCGGCGGGGGCGGGGGCGGGATTCACGGCGGCCAACGGCCATTCTCCGACCCGGCGGGGGGTCGGAGAATGACGCCCCAGGTGTTTGCTTGCAGCCTTTAATGGTTTTCCTGTACAGTCATTCATCCAGGTTCTGTGCAGCTTCAGGAATACAGCACTCACAGCCTTTCGGGAGAGGGAAAGAAAACATGTCCTTGTCTTTCTGTGTCCAGGAGTCAAACTGAAACTCCTTGGATCAATCACCACCTGTTACTAGGCAGAGTACAGCCTTTTGCCAAGTCATTGGCCACCAGCTCATAAATCAAAACAAATCCCAACCTCTCTCTCTCTCTGGTGCCGAACAGTTTGGGATCTTTTGTACAAACTAGCAGAGGATTCTCTCTTGTAACTTCGCAATTCCTTATTCTCTCTTCTGCTTGATTTAAAGGTACATGTCCATTAATCATCCATGGATCAAAAATGATAATGGTATAATAAAGGGGAAATAACGGAATAAACAGGAAGGACCCTTACAGTATATTTACAAAACTGTCAATACGAAAGTTTGATTTAAGTGTTTTGTGCCTGATTGCATGTAACGTTTGTAAGACGAATTGGACTTTTCACCACTTTTCCCTGCTAGTGACTTCAACAGTCTGATGTACAGACTTTTATAATAATTAAGTGATTTATTAATTTAGTGAATGCATAGTTCTTAAGCCAAATTCTTGGTCCCGTTGTGTTCAGTGAGGATTGGCCTCCAGTGAGCCTGTGAATTGGACTTTCATCAAAAGGGGCTTTTCACAGTAACTTCATTTGAAGCCTACTTGTGACAATAATCGATTTTCATGTTCATTTCATCTGGTGCGCAGTTTGCTCTCTCCCACAGGCATACAGAGAACTGGCACTAATGCCCCATCTGTGGAGGTTGGCGTGGCCGGTCCTGAACCCGTTAAGTGTGGACCACACGTTCCTTGGAAGGTTGAAACCAGGCAGCTGTTGGCCTCGGTTTGACACCAGGCACTTGTTTGTCATGTGGTTCATTTGCTGTTTGAGGAGCATTTAAAGATAAATTTTACAGATCCTATTTGATGCTTTATCACTAATGTTAACAAAAAAAATACACATTTTATATGTATCATTTTTGTGAGCTATGATTTTGAATTATTTTGAACAAAATATATAGAATATCACTGTAATTTTTGGATAAAAAGAGGATTTTTGGTTTCCTAATGGCACATCATCAGTTATTGCACACAAGGTTTTAAGTTACACTGTGACATAATAGGGTTTGCAAGATTAATATGTTGTTCAGAAAAAAGTGTTTGGTTGCTATATCAACTGAAGCATCAACCCATTTAATGTGTCTGCTAAAATGCCAAATAGTGGTCTTTCAAACTGACCTATTTACATTCCGACAATGTCCCACAGCAATTCCAAGATGTTGTTTTTGTATAATGACAAATGTTAATGCTGATTTTTGATTTCAATGACAAATATTCTAATTCAAAACTAATTGGCAGTAAATAAAACGCATTTAAAATGTGAGAAACAAAAATACAATTTTCCTAATAATCAGTTTGTAGCACAATCAATCACTCACGAGACGAGAGGAAAAGGAGTCGAACGATGGCTTTATTACGCAGACCTGTTCCCCAGCAGCACAGTTACAGAATGGGAGAACCCGGGCTCTTATACTCCGCCTTACTGGGTGGAGCCAGCAGGTGGCTGATCCAATCGGGATCCAGTGTCTATCCACCAATAGCCTCTCGGCATCCCAGGGTACCTTAATACCCCTAATACATACCACCACATTCACCCCTTGTTAAAAAGGAACCCGGCGGGGTAGTGGGCCATATGGTGGTCGGAGTTTCTAGAGTCGGTACCTAGGATGCCACTAACACGGCGACTATGCTCCGATATTAAATACTTACAATGTCGCTTTTACTGGGCAACCCTAAAAAATTATTTACAGAGGCATTTCTTGCTTCATTGTACAGATTCGATGAGTCGAATGGACGCCCTGGTCGTCCTCGCCTATCGTCTTAGCCCCGGTGTTGATGCAGGTGCAGGTTCCGGCCTTGTCATCTCTGGGAGCATCGCGGTGCCTCGTCCCGCTTCAATATCCCTATTCGGGGCCGGGGGAAGGACCGATCAACCCTGGAAGGGTTGTGGGGTGCGCCGGCGGGAGGGAGGGGGTGATTGGTGTTGGAGGTGGTGTGCGTGGCTCCAGAGGGGGTCACTGGTGTAAGGGTGGGTGGGGTGTGAGGCTCCGGTGGGTGCCAGGTCCCGCAGGGAGACCGTGTCCTGTCGGCCGTTGGGGTATGTCACGTAGGCGTATTGAGGGTTCGCGTGGAGGAGATGAACCCTCTCGACCAACTGGTCTGATTTGTGCGTCCGCACATGCTTTCGGAGCAGGATGGGTCCCAGGGCGGCCAGCCAAGTCAGAAGTGACGTTCCGGAGGAGGATTTCCTAGGGAAGACAAGGAGGCGTTCGTGAGGTGTTTGATTCGTTGTTGCACACAGCAGTGACCGGATGGAGTGGACGGCGTCCGGGAGGACTTCCTGCCAGTGGGAAACTGGGAGACATCTGGACCGCAGGGCCAGTAGGACGGTCTTCCAGACCGTTCCATTCTCCCTCTCTACTTAACCGTTCCCCCGGGGGTTGTAACTGGTCGCCCTGCTCAAGGCGATGCCCTTGCTGAGCAGGAATTGACGCAGTTCGTCGCTCATGAAGGAGGACCCCCTATCGCTATGTATGTAGACGGGGAAACGGAACAGTGTGAAGATGGTGCCGAGGGCTCTAATGACCGTGGCCGCGGTCACGTCGGGACAGGGGATGGCGAATGGGAACCGGGAGTATTCATCAATCATGTTGTACAGATTAACTTACTTGCCTTGCAGGTCAGCTGTTGAGTTCGGGAGTGAGAGCTGGGACCTTAGAATCAGCGCGGGAATTTTGAAAAAGCGCAGATTAACAACTTGCTTACCTTGCAGGCCAAGTCGATTTCAGCAGGAGCGGAGCAGGTTAGTCCATTTCTGCGGGGGCAGTGCGGAAGTGATTTCTGGGAGGTAAGTTTCTCCTTTAAATACATTTTAAAAAAAAAATTCTAGTGTTTAAGGTGGGAACAGGAAGTCGACCCGCGGACGTCTGGGAAGACCCTCACCAATAAATTCTGGTGGAGAGGAAACCCGAGACACTACACGTGTAGTGTCTCCCACCCGCCCTCCTCCTCTAACCTAATAATAAAACCCTTTGGTGTGAGGTAAGTACCATATTTTATTATTGTTATTAATAATTTTTATTCGTTATTTTTATTTTTTTTATATATAAAATTTTTTTTAAATTTAGTTGTTAGCCAGATCTTGGTAGAAAGTTAGAGGAATGGCAGGGAAGGGAGTGCAATGTTCCTCCTGCAGGATGTTTGAGGTGAGGGATGCCGTTAGTGTCCCTGCTGATTTTACCTGCAGGAAGTGCTGCCATCTCCAGCTCCTCCAAGACCGAGTTAGGGAACTGGAGCTGGAGTTGGAAGAACTTCGGATCATTCGGGAGGCAGAGGGGGTCATAGATAGCAGCTTCAGGGAATTAGTTACACCAAAGATTGGAGATAGATGGGTAACTGTAAGAGGGACGGGGAAAAAACAGTCAGTGCAGGGATCCCCTGCGGTCGTTCCCCTGAGAAACAAGTATACCGCTTTGGATACTTGTGGGGGGGACGACTTACCAGGGGTAAGCCATGGGGTACAGACCTCTGGCACAGAGTCTGTCCCTGTTGCTCAGAAGGGAAGGGGGGAGAGGAGCAGAGCATTAGTAATTGGGGACTCTATAGTCAGGGGCACAGATAGGAGATTTTGTGGGAGCGTGAGAGACTCACGTTTGGTATGTTGCCTCCCAGGTGCAAGGGTACGTGATGTCTCGGATCGTGTTTTCCGGGTCCTTAAGGGGGAGGGGGAGCAGTCCCAAGTCGTGGTCCACATTGGCACTAACGACATAGGTAGGAAAGGGGATAAGGATGTCAGGCAGGCTTTCAGGGAGCTAGGATGGAAGCTCAGAACTAGAACAAACAGAGTTGTTATCTCTGGGTTGTTGCCCGTGCCACGTGATAGTGAGATGAGGAATAGGGAGAGAGAGCAATTAAACACGTGGCTACAGGGATGGTGCAGGCGGGAGGGATTCAGATTTCTGGTTAACTGGGGCGCTTTCTGGGGAAGGTGGGACCTCTACAGACAGGATGGTCTACATCTGAACCTGCGGGGCACAAATATCCTGGGGGGGAGATTTGTTAGTGCTCTTTGGGGGGGTTTAAACTAATGCAGCAGGGGCATGGGAACCTGGATTGTAGTTTTAGGGTAAGGGAGAATGAGAGTATAGAGGTCAGGAGCTCAGATTTGACGTCGGAGGAGGGGGCCAGTGTTCAGGTAGGTGGTTTGAAGTGTGTCTACTTCAATGCCAGGAGTATACGAAATAAGGTAGGGGAACTGGCAGCATGGGTTGGTACCTGGGACTTCGATGTTGTGGCCATTTCGGAGACGTGGATAGAGCAGGGACAGGAATGGATGTTGCAGGTTCCGGGGTTTAGGTGTTTTAGTAAGCTCAGGGAAGGAGGCAAAAGAGGGGGAGGTGTGGCGCTGCTAGTCAAGAGCAGTATTACGGTGGCGGAGAGGATGCTAGATGGGGACTCATCTTCCGAGGTAGTATGGGCTGAGGTTAGAAACAGGAAAGGAGAGGTCACCCTGTTGGGAGTTTTCTATAGGCCTCCAAATAGTTCTAGGGATGTAGAGGAAAGGATGGCGAAGATGATCCTGGATATGAGCGAAAGTAACAGGGTAGTTATTATGGGAGACTTTAACTTTCCAAATATTGACTGGAAAAGATATAGTTTGAGTACATTAGATGGGTCGTTTTTTGTTCAGTGTGTGCAGGAGGGTTTCCTGACACAGTTTGTTGACAGGCCAACAAGAGGTGAGGCCACATTGGATTTGGTTTTGGGTAATGAACCAGGCCAGGTGTTGGATTTGGAGGTAGGTGAGCACTTTGGGGACAGTGACCACAATTCGGTGACGTTTACGTTAAGGATGGAAAGGGATAAGTATACACCGCAGGGCAAGAGTTATAGCTGGGGGAAGGGAAATTATGATGCCATTAGACGTGACTTGGGGGGGATAAGGTGGAGAAGTAGGCTGCAAGTTTTGGACACACTGGATAAGTGGAGCTTGTTCAAGGATCAGCTATTGCGTGTTCTTGATAAGTATGTACCGGTCAGGCAGGGAGGAAGGTGCCGAGCGAGGGAACCGTGGTTTACCAAAGAAGTGGAATCTCTTGTTAAGAGGAAGAAGGAGGCCTATGTGAAGATGAGGTGTGAAGTTTCAGTTGGGGCGATGGATAGTTACAAGGTAGCGAGGAAGGATCTAAAGAGAGAGCTAAGACGAGCAAGGAGGGGACATGAGAAGTATTTGGCAGGAAGGATCAAGGAAAACCCAAAAGCTTTCTATAGGTATGTCAGGAATAAGCGAATGACTAGGGACAGAGTAGGACCAGTCAAGGACAGGGATGGGAAGTTGTGTGTAGAGTCTGAAGAGATAGGCGAGATACTAAATGAATATTTTTCGTCAGTATTCACTCAGGAAAAAGATAATGTTGTGGAGGAGAATGCTGAGCTCCAGGTAAATAGATTAGATGGCATTGAGGTAAGTAGGGAAGAGGTGTTGGCAATTCTGGACAGGCTGAAAATAGATAAGTCCCCGGGGCCTGATGGGATTTATCCTAGGATTCTCTGGGAGGCCAGGGAAGAGATTGCTGGACCATTGGCTTTGATTTTTATGTCATCATTGGATACAGGAATAGTGCCAGAGGACTGGAGGATAGCAAATGTGGTCCCTTTGTTCAAAAAGGGGAGCAGAGACAACCCCGGCAACTATAGACCGGTGAGCCTCACGTCTGTAGTGGGTAAAGTCTTGGAGGGCATTATAAGAGACAAGATTTATAATCATCTAGATAGGAATAATATGATCAGGGATAGTCAGCATGGCTTTGTGAAGGGTAGGTCATGCCTCACAAACCTTATCGAGTTCTTTGAGAAGGTGACTGAACAGGTAGACGAGGGTAGAGCAGTTGATGTGGTGTATATGGATTTCAGCAAAGCGTTTGATAAGGTTCCCCACGGTAGGCTATTGCAGAAAATACGGAGGCTGGGGATTGAGGGTGATTTAGAGATGTGGATCAGAAATTGGCTAGCTGAAAGAAGACAGAGGGTGGTGGTTGATGGGAAATGTTCAGAATGGAGTTCTGTCACAAGTGGAGTACCACAAGGATCTGTTCTGGGGCCGTTGCTGTTTGTCATTTTTATCAATGACCTAGAGGAAGGCGCAGAAGGGTGGGTGAGTAAATTTGCAGACGATACTAAAGTCGGTGGTGTTGTCGATAGTGAGGAAGGAAGTAGCAGGTTACAGAGGGATATAGATAAGCTGCAGTGCTGGGCTGAGAGGTGGCAAATGGAGTTTAATGTAGAGAAGTGTGAGGTGATTCACTTTGGAAGGAAAAACAGGAATGTGGAATATGTGGCTAATGGAAAAGTTCTTGAAAGTGTGGATGAGCAGAGGGATCTAGGTGTCCATGTACATAGATCCCTGAAAGTTGCCACCCAGGTTGATAGGGTGGTGAAGAAGGCCTATGGAGTGTTGGCCTTTATTGGTAGAGGGATTGAGTTCCGGAGTCAGGAGGTCATGTTGCAGCTGTACAGAACTCTGGTACGGCCGCATTTGGAGTATTGCGTACAGTTCTGGTCACCGCATTATAGGAAGGACGTGGAGGCTTTGGAGCGGGTGCAGAGGAGATTTACCAGGATGTTGCCTGGTATGGAGGGAAAATCTTATGAGGAAAGGCTGATGGACTTGAGGTTGTTTTCGTTAGAGAGAAGAAGGTTAAGAGGAGACTTAATAGAGGCATACAAAATGATCAGAGGGTTAGATAGGGTGGACAGTGAGAGCCTTCTCCCGCGGATGGAAATGGCTAGCACGAGGGGACATAGCCTTAAACTGAGGGGTAATAGATATAGGACAGAGGTCAGGGGTAGGTTCTTTACGCAAAGAGTAGTGAGGCCGTGGAATGCCCTACCTGCTACAGTAGTGAACTCGCCAACATTAAGGGCATTTAAAAGTTTATTGGATAAACATATGGATGATAATGGTATAGTGTAGGTTAGATGGCTTTTGTTTCGGTGCAACATCGTGGGCCGAAGGGCCTGTACTGCGCTGTATTGTTCTATGTTCTATGTTCTATGTTCTATGTTGAGGAAGTACGTGTTGCGATCAGTGGAGGGGAGGGGGCCTTTGAAGTCCAGGCTGAGGCGCTCAAAAGGACGGGAAGCCTTTATCAGGTGCGCTTTATTTGGCCGGTAGAAATGAGGCTTGCACTCTGCGCAGATCTGGCAGTTCCTGGTGGCGGTCCTGACCTCCTCGATGGAGTAAGGCAGGTTATGGGTCTTTACGAAGTGATAGAACCGAGTGACCCCAGGGTGGCAGAGGTCCTCGTGGAGGGTTCGGAGACGGTCCACTTGTGCGCTGGCACACGTGCCGCGGGACAGGGCATCGGAAGGCTCGTTCAGCTTTCCGGGACGATACAAGATCTCATAGTTATAGGTGGAGAGTTCGATCCTCCACTGCACGATCTTGTCATTCTTGATCTTGCCCCCTGTGCATTATCGAACATGAAGGCACCGACCGTTGGTCAGTGAGGAGAGTGAATCTCCTACCGGCCAGTTAATGCCTCCAATGTCACACAGCTTCCACTATGGCCTGGGCCTCCTTTTCCACTGAGGAGTGGCGGATTTCTGAAGCGTGGAGGGTGCGTGAAAAAAAGGCCACGGGTCTGCCCGCTTGGGTGAGGGTGGCCGCCAGAGCTACATCGGATGAGTCGCTCTCGACTTGGAAGGGGAGGGACTCGTCGATTGCGTGCTTCGTGGCCTTTGCGATATCCGCTTTGATGCGGCTGAAGGCCTGGCGGGCCTCTGTCGACAGGGGGAAAACCGTGGACTGGATTAGCGGACGGGCGTGGTCCACGTAGTTGGGGACCCACTGGGCATAATAAGAGAAGAAGCCCAGGCAGCATTTCAGGGCCTTGGAGCAGTGGGGGAGGGGGAACTCCATGAGGGGGCGCATGCATTCGGGGTCTGGGCCTATCACTCCATTTCGCACTACGTAGCCGAGGATGGCTAGACGGTCGGTGCTAAACACGCATTTTTCCTTGTTGTATGTGAGATTCAGGGCGTTTGCGGTCTGGAGGAATTTGCGGAGGTTGGCGTCGTGGTCCTGCTGGTCGTGGCCGCAGATGGTGAAGTTGTCGAGATACAGGAACGTGGCCCGCAAACCGTACCAATCAACCATTCGGTCCATCTCCCGTTGGAAGACCGAGACCCCGTTAGTGACGTCGAATGGAAACCTTAAAAATTGATAGAGCTGCCCATCTGCTTCGAAAGCAGTGTATTTTCGATCGCTCGGGCAGATGGGGAGCTGGTGGTAGGCAGACTTAAGGTCCACCGTGGAAAAGACCTTGTACTGTGCAATCCGATTGACCATGTCGGATATGTGGGGGAGAGGGTACGCATCCAGCTGCGTGTACCTATTGATGGTTTGACTATAATCTACGACCATCCTCTGCTTCTCCCCGGTCTTTACAACTACCACCTGGGCTCTCCAGGGACTATTGCTGGCCTGAATTATGCCTTCCCTCAGCAGCCGCTGGACTTCTGACCGGATAAAAATTGGTCCTGGGCGCTGTACCGTCTGCTCCTAGTGGAGGCTAGTTTGCAATCCGGGGTGAGGTTCGCAAACAGGGAAGGCGGATCGACCTTGAGGGTCGCGAGGCTGCAGATATTGAGTGGGGGTATAGGGCCGCCAAATTTAAACGTTAAGCTCTGGAGATTACACTGAAAATCCAATCCCAGGAGTGTGACAGCGCAGAGGTGGGGAAGGACGTAAAGCCGGTAGTTTTTGAACTCCCTCCCCTGCACCGTGAGGTTCGAGATGCAGAACCCTTTTATCTCTACCGAATGGGACCCCGCCGCCAGAATTTTTTTTTGATTACTCGGGTGGATTGGAAGGGAACAGCGTCTCACTGTATCAGGATGTATAAAACTCTCCGTGCTCCCAGAGTCGATCAGGCAGGGCATCTCGTACCCGTTTACAAATATAGTTGGTGATGCTGTTTGGAGCATTCGGGGCCGTGACTGGTCCAGGGTCACAGAAGCCAGTTGTAGTTGCTGCATTGGGGCGTTTTCTTCAGGCCCCGTGTGGCCGTCCATCCCGGGGTCCTTAGACGTTAGCCAAGATGGCGGCGTCCACGGGTCGCACACGGTCGGGTATGGACAAGATGGCGCCGCCCATGGATCGCACGTTGCCGGGAGAGCACAAAATGGCAGCGCCCATCCCTCCCACATGGAGTCCGGGACCCAAGATGGCGGCACCCGTTGGCTGCACATGGATCACTGGGGGGGGGGGTTGAGTTTGGGGTTCTCCCCCGGAGATTGCGGCTTACCCCCCGGGCCTGGCACACATCTACGAAATGCCCCTTTTCCCCACACCCTTTACAGAGGGCCGAGTGGGCCGAGTAGCGCATTCGGGGGTGTTTCCCCTGCCCGCAAAAGTAGCAGCGGGCCCCCCCCCCGGGTGATCCGCCGCTCTGGCAGCGCAGGCCTGCGGGGGGAGCGGGGGGTCCTGGGGGTTCGGTCATGGCGGGGGTCCACGGTGCCCAAGGGGCTGCCGCACGGTCGGGTGCGTAGGCGCGGGCGTTCTGTGACGCCACATCAAACGAGGCTGCGAGGGCCCGTGCCTCTTTGAGGCCTACTGTGTCTCTTTCCAGCAATCGCTGGCGAATTTGGGATGAAAGCATACCTGCCACGAACGCATCTCGGACCAGCAGCTCCGTGTGTTCATTAGCCGCAAGCGATGGGCAGTTGCAGTTTCTCCCCAGTATCAACAGCGCATTGTAGAATTCGTCCAGCGATTCCCCGGGGATCTGCCATCTCGTCGCGAGCTGGTGGTGTGCGTAGACCTGGTTGACGGGCCGAACGTAGATTCCTATCAGCATCGCGATCGCCGTCGGGAAATCTTCCGCATCCTCTATGAGCGTGTAGATATCAGGGCTCACCCTGGCATGCAGGATCTGGATTTTCTGTTCCTCTGTAGGTATGCCGGGGGCCGTTCGGAGGTATCCCTGGAAACACGCTAACCAATGTTTAAAAGTGGCCGCTGCGTTTGCCACGTGAGGGCTGATTCGCAGACACTCCGGCATGATTCGGAGCTCCATGTCCTTAAAAGTTTGCGTAATAAATTGTAGCACAATCAATCACTCACGAGACGAGATGAGAAGGAGTCGAACGATGGCTTTATTACGCAGACTTGTTCCCCAGCAGCACAGTTACAGAATGCGGCTGCTGGGAGAACCCGGGCTCTTATACTCCGCTTAACTGGGTGGAGCCAGCAGGCGGCTGATCCAATCGGGATCCAGTGTCTATACACCAATAGCCTCTCGGCATCCCAGGGTACCTTAATACCCTTAATACATACCACCACACAGTTTATATTTTAAGATCAATCTTTAACATCCAGCAATGCAGAGTGTTCAACATAAAGGCGTCCAATACATCATTGTGCAAATGTTCTTTTTTTGTGAGCCATGACAAGTGGAATGTTCAGACCCTTTTGTTGCCTTTGATAAACGCTACAATTTTAATGAAGTATGGTTAACTTTTAAAGGCATTTCCCTCAGTTCTCTCCAGTCGTTTTACTTCCAGAAAACATAACAAGGCTACTCTGTTGAGAGCCATTGAAGACAGTTATATATAGGCTCTCTCCAAGACAAGACATAACCGCAATGAATTAATGAAAAAAACAAGAATGATCAATATGATGCCTGGCTTCTTTTATTAGCTTGTTTTTAAGCAGTCAGCAGCAAAGTTATGATGCTCACTGGTCAATGAAAACTGTCCAGAAAATTAACAAGACATAACTTTTTCCGAGATTTTTACAGCGATACAGGGGCAGTTCTTAGCAGTCCACTGATTAATAAGGATTATCATCTTTGGGACATTATCATGATCAGCATACATTGAAGAAGAGTAAGATTACTGTTGCCACTTCCGGATTACATGTTTAACTGTGTAGATATGAATGCCAGAAGTTCACAATTGAAATGATGGTGAACACTGACAGTTTTGCCTTCCTTACAACCATAAAATCCAAGCTATTATTTCTTTCCAGTTAGATACCCATCATGCAGTTGAATTCAGTGCTCATTTTAAGGAGGAGTTTTATTTGTGCAGACAGTCAAAACTGAAATATTTGTAAACACAATTTCAAATAACGACATGTTGACTTCGTACTTTTAGATAAAAAGGCATTATGAACCTAGGGTTTTGTTTTCTCATGAATGTGTTTATTGTTTTGCTAAATGTATCAACAGATTGGCATGTATAATTGAGAATATTTTGTACCTGATCTTACGGCCTACAGATAAGTCAGCGATTTGGACATAACCTGACAGATGTGAGATCAGGGGCGACATTCTCCGACCCCCCACTGGGTCGGAGAATCGCCGGGGGCTGGCGTGAATCCCGCCCCCGCTGGTTCCCAAAGTCTCCGGCACCGGATATTCAGCGCCGCGCCAGTTGGCGGGCCCCCCCGCTCGATTCTCGGGCCCGGATGGGCCGAAGTCCCGCCGATAAATTGCCTGTCCCGCCGGCATAAATTAAATCACCTACCTTACCGGCGGGACAAGGCGGCGTGGGCAGGCTCCGGGGTCTTGGGGGGGGCGCGGGGCGATCTGGCCCCAGGGGGGTGCCCCCACGGTGGCCTGGCCCGCGATCGGGGCCCACCGATCCGCGGGCGGGCCTGTGCCGTGGGGGCACTCTTTCCCTTCCGCCTCCGCCACGGTCTCCACCATGGCGGAGGCGGAAGAGACTCCCTCCACTGTGCATGCGTGGGAAACTGTCAGCGGCCGCTGACGCTTCCGCGCGTGCGCCGCCCCGAGATGCCATTTCCGCGCCAGCTGGCGGGGCAACAAAGGCCGTTTCCGCCAGCTGGCGGGGCGGAACTTCCTCTGGCGTCGGCCTAGCCCCTCAATGTTGGGGCTCGGCCCCCAAAGATGCGGAGCATTCCGCACCTTTGGGGCGGCGCGATGCCCGTCTGATTGGCGCCGTTTTGGGCAGCAGTCGGCGGACATCGCGCCGTTTCGGGAGAATTTCGCCCCAGAGCCCTCAAGTCACAATGCAATGACTCCATGATAGGCAATTCATATGGGAGGAAAAGAGGGATTAGGCTATTGAGTTGGATTATCAGCCTTGGTCATAATTAATGGCGGAGCAAGTTCAAAGGGCCAAATGGTTTCCTCCTGCTCCTATTTTCTATGTTTCTAATTCCCCTGTTCCCCAGGCCCCTCCAAAACATTTCCAAATTAGCGTTGGAGACTTTGGACAGTTCTGCCTTACTTACCTGGATAGATAGCTAGGGAATGTTAGACAGATTAAAATATGGGAAACATCTAGGGAACTAAACAACTGAGTCCTCTGCCCAACCCTTCACTCACACAGACCCCAGACATCCCTGCAGCAACACAACATGACCAGCCCCCAATTTGACCTGACTGGCCTCATTACCAGACTCCTCCAGGCCCCCACTGCCCCCCCCAATCCTACCCATCTACCCCCAACCCAACAGCCCACTCACCCACCTACCTAACACACTTAGTATTTCTCTGTAGCTGTTTTCAAAGCAGCTTTGCGACATAAGAATACAGCAGCCAGCATGTAGTGCCACATCAAGGGGGCATCGTCTCTGCTTGGATTCTCTGTGCTACTCCCTTTGTGGCTTGTTACGTTGAGACACACAGGGCGCGATTCTCTGAAATGGAGACAGAGTGTTCGCGCCGTCGTGAACGCTGGCGAGGTTCACAACGGCGCGAAACGGCCCCTATCCCGCCCGATTCAGGGCCCGAAAATGGGCTAGAAGCCGCGCCGCGTCATTTACGCGCGCCAGGCCTTGGCGCCGCATAAAGGCGGCGCCGCATATATGACGCGGCCGGCGCCGCATAACTGGCGTCACCCACGCATGCGTGGCTGCCATCCTCCCCGAGTCCGCCCCGCAAGAAGATGTCCGACGGATAGTCAGAGGCTTTTCCCCAGGGTAGAGGGGTCAATTACTAGGGGGCATAGGTTTAAGGTGAGAGGGGCAAGGTTTAGAGTAGATGTACGAGGCAAGTTTTTTACGCAGAGGGTAGTGGGTGCCTGGAACTCGCTACCGGAGGAGGTAGTGGAAGCAGGGACGATAGGGACATTTAAGGGGCATCTTGACAAATATATGAATAGGATGGGAATAGAAGGATACGGACCCAGGAAGTGTAGAAGATTGTAGTTTAGTCGGGCAGCATGGTCGGCACGGGCTTGGAGGGCCGTAGGGCCTGTTCCTGTGCTGTACATTTCTTTGTTCTTTGTTTATCTTGCGGGGCTGCGGAAAAGAGGAGGTCCTCCTTCAGAGAGGCCGGACCGACGATCAGTGGGCACCGATCGCGGGCCAGACTCCATTTGTGCCCCCCCCCGGTGCAGGATCCCCCCCCCCCTCCCCCCGCAGGCCGCCCCCCCAGCGATTCCGCGCTATCCCGCCGGCAGCGACCAGGTGTGGACGGCGCCGGGGGGAACCCGCCATTTTGGGCAGGCCGCTCGGCCCATCCGGCTCTGAGAATTGCGGGGGTACCTGTGAATCGCCATTTTGGCTGTCTCGGGCGATTCACTGGACCATGCTGCGCAAAACGCGGTTGTGCCGATCTGGCCGCTTCCGTGAATCGCGGGAGGGTGTCAGACCGGCGTCGCGGAAAAATTTGGCGACCCAGGCGATTCTCCAAACCGGCGCGGGAGCGGATAATCGCGCCCACAGTTATGAAGGAACCTCCATCGGAAGATTTCTCAGAAAAATCGTTGAGTGCGCATTTTTGAGTTTGATCAGTGTCAGAGGTTTCTGGAAGATCTGCACAACTTTTCTTCATATTCAATTGAAATGAGACAAAAAAATTCATATACATCATCGTGCTATCATAAAGCCATAGAGCAGACTAATTTGTTAATACACATGCAATAAAACTCCTTTACAATCACATCAAATATGCCAAAAAAGATAAAAAGAGGAAATTAAGCAAACCAAAATATACTTTTCTAACTATTTCATAGAATCCCCACAGTGCAAAAGGAAGCCATTAGGCCCATTGAGTCTGCACCGAACCTCTGAAAGAACACCCTACCTAGGCCCACTCCCCTGCCCTGTAACCCCATAACCCCACCACACCTTTGGGCACCAGGTGGCAACTTAACATGGTTAATCCAACTAATTTACACATCTTTGGACTGTGGGAGGAAACTGGAGCTCCTGTAGGAAACCCACGCAGACACAGAGAGAACATACAAGCTCCACACAGACAGTCATCCAAGGCCGGAATTGAACCCAGGTCCCTAGCACTGTGAGGCAGCAGTGCTAACCATTGTGCCACCGTTCAGTAATTGTTTCTAAAAAAGATTATAGTCTCATCTGGAACGTGTATAAAATCTTACCACAATGGGCTCAATCACGGAGTTTCATCAAGTTATATTTCTGATAACAAGATGTTGAAGTAGGAAACCAAATGTTAATCTTTTATTGAATACATGATTTATTTGCAGAATGCAGCATTATTGATGTCTGTCTTCTCTCAAACCAACACTCAGTGTACCAAACGTCTCTTATTAAATATGCACAAGGTCCTCAGTCAATGCCTTGCACCTGTATATCCTTAACCATAATAACATAATTAGGCCAGAAGACCTTTATTTGTCGGAACAGATGTCGGCCATTTAGCCCATCGGTCTGCTCTGCCATTCAATGAGATCATGACTGATATGGTATGATAATCCTCAACTCCAGTTTCTTACCTTATCCACATAACCCTTGATTCCCTTACTGATTAAAAATCTGTCTACCTCAACCTTTAACATACTTAATGACCCAGTCTCTACAGCTGTCTGTGGTAAAGAAATCCACAGATTCACCACCCTCTGCAGGAAAAAAATCCTCTTCATTGTCTCAAATGGGCAACTCCTTCATCTGAGATTATGCCCTCTGGTCCTAGACTCTCCCACAAGGGGAAGCAACCTTGCAACATCTACCCTGTCAAGCCCCTTGAGAATCCTATAAGAATTAATAAGGTTGCTTTTCATTCTGCGAAACCTCAATGAGTACAGCCCAAACTACTTAAACTCTGCATAAGATAATCCCTCCCTACTCAAAATCAACTCAATAAACCTCTGGACTGCCTCCAATGCCAGTATGTCTTGTTGCTCTTTTTAACCTTAGTCTATTTGCTCTGTTTACATCACCTTTGCTCATGAGTCACCAGGTATCTTTATGAAGTTCAAGTTCAGGTTCAGGTTATGATTAATAATACAGCACACCGCTTCGTAAGGATTAAAACAACGGTCATTTATTATGTACAACAAGCAATATTAATACCCTAATACTACTTTCTATATAATAAACCTATTACTACTGGCCAATACTTAACTTAGGAAGAGCCCACCAGGTCAGGGAAACAAATGGCTTGTCCAATCAGATCTGGCCCGCGGGATTCAAAAGACTGCTACAGGTCGGTGGCTACCGGTGTCTCTACCGGATAGCGATCGCTGGATTCAAACTTACTGTTGCCGGTTGCTGTTCTTGCGAAGGTCTCGAGCAGGCGAAGAGGAGAGAGAGAGAGATCTGAACTTGGACCCTCACTTTTATAGGGCCCAGGGGCTTCCCGCCTCCCGGGGCGGCCCTTGCAAGACCCTGAGTCCCAAGTGATTGGATTCTGTCCCCAATCTCTGGGGTCGATGTGTCCAATGGTGAGGCGATTCCTCGATCGGGGGGTAGTCGCTCACCTGTCTTTGTTTCGGCCACTGCAGGCGCCGACAGGTCTGGCCCGGTATTCAATTGCTAATATGTTGCAATTGTTCCCGGGGATAGCCGATTTAACTGCAGATGTATGGATAGATGGGCTGCAAACAGTCCTGAATGCAACTGCAAATACCTGGGTTGATGGGCTGTTGATAGCCCTGAGTATCGATCTGGGCTAACCTCCCAGAGCCGAATATGCAATACTGTCTGCAGCTGCCTGCTTGTGTCTTCTTAGCTGCTTTTCCCAGCAGTCTTTCGGGTTAGCCATTTTAAACTGGGTTTTGGCCAGATTAATCGGAACGCAGCCATTTTACGTGGCTACAGTCTTTCCACAGTCAAGGGGGCTGTGACAAATGCGAGAATGTTTTTATATTTTGAAGTTTGCATTTAGTATTTTTACAATGATTAGAAGGGGAGAGAATCATTGATTTTTGCAAGGGACACAGTAATCTGTTGTAACAAGATTCAAGAATGCAGCCTGTTTTTGGATTTCAGGTGGCACAGTTAATGGGAGTGGCCATGTTTGAGAGTTTCTTCTGGAACACCAAGCTGGACAGGCAGGGTCCGGTTTGGCTCTAAAGAAATCTCTCCCTCCCAAAGTCTGTCTCAAGATAAGCAAGTAAAACCTGACTGTTAACATTATTCACACATGGTATTTTAATACATGTGGGTTTGCTTAGATTGGAATGCATACGTGTACATATAACAACAGAGTCAGAGAACAAATAAAATGCTGCAAATGTTACATGTAAGTTATTCTTTTGTTGCATTGTTTTCAATTCTGTGCTTAAATTAAAGTTTGTTTTACCATAAAGGCTGTCTGCTGGTCAGTGTTATCAATCCTATGTGCAGTAACATTTCCTCAGTTTTCCAAAGTAAAACGTTGGGGTTCTGGTCCGGACCCGTAATAATTTGGGGTTCTTTTGGTAGAATTTGAAGAGTATAATTCTTTGTTTGGCTTGGGACTGTATAATTCCTTGTTGGGCTTGGGACTGTATAATTCCTTGTTTGGCTTGGGACTGTATAATTCCTTGTTTGGCTTGGGACTGTTGAATGTAAAGACAGTGGGCAGGATTCTCCAATAATGGGGTTATGTCCCACTCCAGCGTCAAAACGCGGGCGTTTCACTCTGGACTTTCCTGAAGAATGTCCAGAGTGATTCTCCTACCTGAAGGGGACTAGCCGGGCCTCTGATTACTCCTCGTAGCTCTGGCTGCGGATACAGAGCGCTGCACTTCCGGTCGGGAGTCCGCACATACGCACAGTGGTGGTCTTCGGCGGCCGCCCCATGTGACATGACGCACTTGCACCGCGGACCGCCCCTGCAAACATAGGCCCCCCCCGAGATCACGTGTGCCTGCAGATCGGTGGCCCCCGATCGCTATCCTGGCCGACCGTGAGGCGGCGCCCACCCCCCCGGTGAAGGATCCCCCGCTCCCCACCAGGGCGGCCACGTACTGACTCTGTGATGCACTATCAATTACGACGATACGAGAGTAGAGTGTAATCAAGGCTTTATTAATCAGAGATGTGTAGCCTCCTGCTGTTGCCGAAATGGCTGCAGCTCGGTGAGCACACACATTTATACTCCACCTACTGGGCAGAGCCAGCAGGCAGGGATCTTCCCCTGTACCTGTAGTACAGGAGCCTTACCGTATTACATCTCATATGTGATATATACAACAGTGGTGACTACCACACTCTGTAGCTGCCACTGGCCATTCCCGACAGGCAAAATTTAGTTAGAACCACACCGCCGGGAACTCGGCCAGTTTTCATCGGAGAATCGCTGTGGTGGCCTCTGTCAATGGCCCCCTACCTGCGCTGCGTAGACCGCTCGTGCGCGCAATTCGCAGCAATTCTCCGGGGACTAGAGAATACGACCCATGGTGCTAGGTTCACCATGGGCACTCAGTGGCATGCGCAGCTGCATGGCTGCTTTGCAGTCTGCGGCAATGGTGTTACCTGCCTGTCCACCCCTACCCCACAGCCCACCTCCTGGCCACCGACTGCTACTATCCCCAGCCATGGCAGAAGCCCCACATCCAGTGGCACAACTTTCAGCAAAAAATGGTGATGTTGCACAGTTTCCATATCCCTCTCTCTCCCTCAGCAGCCACGGCACCTGTTTCATGATTTTTAAAAGCACAAGTGAACTCTCCATCGGGAATTCGCACGAGTGAAGGCGGAGCATTGAGGAGGCTCCAGAAAATACTTGGGAAGGCCCACCACTGATACGCCAATGGATTTTACTGTACCTGCAATGTGGAACGCAGTGACGCTTCTGTCGAGGCACCGGAGAGTTGCGATTTGGCGTGAAACTGTCGCCCAGTACGATTTCAGCATCAAAACCGATTCTCCACCTATTCCGAAGTCGGCCAACGAAAAATGCCACACTTAGAATTTGGAAGAAATTAACAAAATAATTTTGATAGGTGGATAGGAGCATTAAAACAGACCAAACATATAAAGCTCTGAAGGAAATGATTATTCAGAAGGAATTTAAAGATTCACTTCCTGCAGCAGTGAGAATGTGATAGATCAAAGGGTTAAGACTACGAGACAGGCAGCAGAAATGGCAGACAATTTTGGTTTAGCTCATACATCGAGGTTTGATCTTCAGTCTGTGAAGGATTGAAGCTGGGGAAAGGAAAAATCCACAGTTGATCAAGTCAAAGGAGATGTTACAGAGAATTTGCCTCAGGTTAAAAAGAAAACTTATGAGAGTGAAAGAGAGATAAGAAAACTCAAATGTTTTCATTGTAATAAAGTTGGACATAAAAATCACAGTGTTGGTGGCTTAAGAAAAGTACTGGGAAGAAAAACTGGATTGTTAAAGTGGCAATAGAAACCATGAGCTGGATTCTCCGATTCTGCGGCTATGCCTGCAGGATCGGTCTGGTCTTACAACCAGAAAGTTGGCACTGCCTCCGGACCGATCCCCTGCCCGGTTGGGGGGGGGGGGGGGGGGGGGAGGGGCCAAGGGGGGGGGGGGGCTAACGGCAGCGCAGCATATCCTGGCTTTACCTGCAGATACAGCCGATGAATGGCTGGGTCCGTGACACGCATGCGCTCGGCGGCGACCTGCGGTGGCCGTGCCGTGCAACATGGTGCAAGCCGCGCGTGGACCCGGCCTGCCAATAACTGCCCCCCTGTAACCAGCCTCGCCACCCGCAGACCACCGTCCACGAGCCCCCCCCCCCAGCCCCGCTGAAGATCCCCCTGCAAGTGGAACGGCTCCCCCTAACTGTGGCTACGCTGGATTCAGTCTACAGCTATCACGCGAGGCCCCCGAATGGTGTGAGAACATGCGAGCAACGCCATTGGGGACTTGCCCGTCGGGTGAGGGCCTCAGGTGAAGTCCTCAGGTGACGTCCTGAGGCCGTCCATATGGCGTGCGGCATACTCCCCGAGTACACCGTACTTGAGGAGGAGGAACATTGCAAAATCTGCCCACGATTCCGGTGTAAACGGGGATTCTCCAACCATGGTTGCAGCTCAATAGGTGCAAAAGAGTGTCCAGCCTGTTCAGAGGTTGGTTGATAAGCTGGTGTCAGATCTTTTTAAAGATTTCATTTGTGAGGGTGAGGTTTACTCATGTGTCGGTTAGGTGGAATGGCCATGCTAAATTGCACTTAGTGTACAAAATAGGTTAGGGGGGGTTGCTGGGTTACCAGGATGGGGTGGAGGTGTGGGCTTAGGTGGGTGGTCTTTCCAAGGGTCGGTGCATACTCGATGGGATGAATGGCCCCTAAAAATCTTAAGGGATACAGGGGGCTGGATTCTCTGTTGCCCACGGCGATATTGTAATTGGCGATCGGGCGGAGAATCGACTCCGACGCCCAAATCAGGGCCGGTGCCGGTTTGATGCCGGTCAGCCATGCACCGCCCCTTGGAAATGGCGTCACCACTCCGCGCGCGTGTGCTGTTGCAATGCCTTTGGCACGTCATTGGCCAGCCCTCCCACGATACTCCATCCTCGATGGGCAGAGTTCCCGATGGCACGGGACACGTATGGTCTCACCCATGCTGGAACCCAGTGTGGTGACTGCGGACTGTGTCCATCACCACCACACTCAGCGGGGATCCGTACCGTTGGCATGGTGAGCTTCCGCAAGTGCTGGGGGACTGGTGGAGGGTGGTCCAGGAGTGGCCAGGGGTGGGCTGTGGGGTCACGGATGGCGGATCGGGTCCATGTACAGCTGGTGCCATGTTCTATGGCACGGCCTCTGCAGGTCGTCAGCTGTGCGCATGCACGGCCACGGACCCGGCTATTCTTCGGCCATTTTCGGGATGGGAGTCGGGACTTTAACCTGGTGCCGCTTCTAGCACCTCACTGGTCCCGGGATCGGTGAGGGGTCAGTGCCGTTTTTTTATCGTAAACCTCCTGCAGATTCTCCGTTCAAGCTGCCACTTCGCCGCTGCTGGATTCGCCGATTCTGGGGCTATGGCCCCATGTCAGCATGGGAGCGTTGGCGTTTTGGTGCAAAACAGCTACCGATTCCCTGTTTTGCTGCAGGCTAGCATACTGGCAGCCTAGAGCACCCGCTGATACGCCGTGGAGAATTGCGGGCTCCGTGCAGTGGCCGCGCCATGCTTCATGGTGGAGGCTGCTCGCATAGCCAGCCCGCAAAATAGTCCCCCCCTTCGGCCAGTCAGGGGCGGAACATCAGGGGGCAGGCCTCAGGCAATGTCCTGAGGCCGTGGATACGTTGTGCAGTGTACTCTCAGAGTACGCCGCTTTGTGGGGGTGGAGTATCTCGAAAGCGGCGCTGACCCTGTTTCGGTCGGAAACTTTGATTCTCTGGCCGGCCACACAGGGTGGGATTCTCCATTTCTGTTGATGCCAACGCAGAATACGTGGGGCTGGATTCTCCGATCCAGCGGCTATGTCCGCAGGATCGGCCAGAATGTCTGCGCCACCCCCGCACCGATCCTCCATCCGGTGGGGGGCTAGCAGCCGCGCAGCATAAAGCCCCCAGCTTTACCTGCAGATACGACCGCAGAATGGCTGGGTCCGTGGCCGTGCATGTGCAGGTGACCTGTGCTAAACCACTCAGAGCTTTTCGCTGAAAGCCATTCATTAATTTCTCGAAGTGAGCTGTGATTGAAGGCTTCCACAAAACAGCTGTGAACCTTGCTACATTCATCTCACTTCATGCCTGAATAACTCTTAAGTGCTGGACCTGTAATGTTTACAAACATCAACCACTTCAAAGAGAGTTAAATGCTGTCAATCATCAGCTCAGCACCTCAAAATCACTCAAGCGTGAAGGAGGGTGATTGGGGTCACTCTCACTAATTTGGGGGTCCCTAGGGGTCTCCCTTTTTAGGGGGTCCCGGGGAGTCTCCCTATTCCGGGTGTCCCAGGGGGGTCTCCCTATTTAGTGGGTGTCTGGGGAAGTCTGTCATTTTCTGGGGTCTTGGGGAGGGGGGGTGGATCTGGTAGGAGAGGGGTGGGTAGGTTGTGCATTGTGGGGGGATGGTGGCACTCAGATGGACTTTGGGGGCAACTCCCTTAAGGGGTTACTTCCTTGTCCCATCCTGAGGGTTCCTGTTTGGTGATACCTGTAGTAATTCCCATCCAAATGATTCCCGGTTCAGAGGTCTGGAGAATCACGAAGACCTGGCGACTATGGTGCTGGCCCTTTGCATCCTTCCGGTGGCACGCGGGCGTGAACCCCAATCCCGCTGCAGGCAAGGGGTTGGAGCATCGCAATTATTTTGCCGCCTATCGGAAAGCTCAATTTCTGCCAGAGGCTGATTCTCCCCCCCGATCGCGATCTACGTCGCTGGCGTTGCGGGACTGAGAATCCAGCGCTACATCCACATAATGTCTCATCAATCGCCTTTGTACTTCCTAGTTTGATTCTTTAAAAAATGATTGGGAGAGAAAGTTACACAATGTTACAGCAGAACTGGAGCAAGAGATGTTTGAATTACAGAATCAACTAACTTTGCCACACTTCATTGGATCACTGATGGAGAAATGGCAGATCAGGCATGCAAAACCCCAAGAACATGGGAAAAGGCTAAAATGACTGGATAAAGACTTCTCTCCAGGCATTTCTTAAGGATATGATGCATTTGTTCAGCACAGAATGACTTCCATGTCACCTTCACTCCTGAATGAGTACAGCATTCCCATTGTCAGGGGAAGAGATCGATTTTGTCGTGTTGGAGGCCGAATAGAACGGAAAGTCTGGAGAAATTGAATGTTTGCTGTTGAAAGAAGCAGACTGAGATGTGTCCTATATAGAAACCAACATCTTTGGAGAAGATATTTGCGGAAGAAACCAATACCTCTGCCTCCGATTTTACTAAAAGCAGGTCTGGGAAATGTTTGCGAATCCTGCAATGAACAGACTCTCGTTCGAATGCATGAGAAAGAGTTAGAGATTAAGACAAAGATGCTGGAAGCAAAATTTCAGGAGAAGAAGCTCGACTTGCAGCAATAGCATGATGGTGATGTTCGAAAGACTTTGTACCGGAGAAAAGGTTGAAAAAGAAAGACCAAAATGGACTATACTGATGTTAAATTTGACAAGATATGTATCTAATTATGAAGAGGTTTGTTTCGTAATAGCACATCAAGTTGAAATGGCTTTGGAAAATGAAGCCGGCTTTTCATATTGTTGGTTCATTTTTATTTTCAGGGATGAGGTGTGACAAATGTGAGAAATACAAAGAACAAAGAAATGTACAGCACAGGAACAGGCCCTTCGGCCCTCCAAGCCCGTGCCGACCATGCTGCCCGACTAAACTACAATCTTCTACACTTCCTGGGTCCGTATCCCTCTATTTCCATCCTATTCGTGTATTTGTCAAGATGCCCCTTAAATGTCACGATCGTCCCTGCTTCCACCACCTCCTCCGGTAGCGAGTTCCAGGCACCTACTACCCTCTGCGTAAAAAACTTGCCTCGTACATCTACTCTAAACCTTGCCCGTCTCACCTTAAACCTATGCCCCCTAGTAATTGACCCCTCTACCCCGGGGAAAAGCCTCTGACTATCCACTCTGTCTATGCCCCTCATAATTTTGTAGACCTCTATCAGGTCGCCCCTCAACCTCCTTTGTTCCAGTGAGAACAAACCGAGTTTATTCAACCGCTCCTCATAGCTAATGCCCTCCATACCAGGCAACATTTTGGTAAATCTCTTCTGCACCCTCTCTAAAGCCTCCACATCCTTCTGGTAGTGTAGCAACCAGAATTGAACACTATACTCCAAGTGTGGCCTAACTAAGGTTCTATACAGCTGCAACATGACTTGCCAATTCTTAGACTCAATGCCCCGGCCAATGAAGGCAAGCATGCCATATGCCTTCTTGACTACCTTCTCCACCTGTGTTGCCCCTTTCAGTGACCTGTGGACCTGTACTCCTAGATCTCTTTGACTTTCAATACTCTTGAGGGTTCTACCATTCACTGTATATTCCCTACCTGCATTAGACCTTCCAAAATGCATTACCTCACATTTGTCCGGATTAAACTCCATCTGCCATCTCTCCGCCCAAGTCT
This sequence comes from Scyliorhinus torazame, assembly GCF_047496885.1. NCBI lineage: Eukaryota > Metazoa > Chordata > Chondrichthyes > Carcharhiniformes > Scyliorhinidae > Scyliorhinus > Scyliorhinus torazame. The sequence goes on along the minus strand of NC_092715.1, from coordinate 220,985,384 downwards.
CCAAACAATCTAAATCCTGCTGTATCCTCTGACAGTCCTCATCGCTATCCGCAATTCCACCAACCTTTGTGTCATCTGCAAACTTACTAATCAGACCAGTTACATTTTCCTCCAAATCATTTATATATACTACAAAGAGCAAAGGTCCCAGCACTGATCCCTGTGGAACACCACTGGTCACAGCCCTCCAATTAGAAAAGCATCCTTCCATTGCTACTCTCTGCCTTCTATGACCTAGCCAGTTCTGTTTCCACCTTGCCAGCTCACCCCTGATCCCGTGCGACTTCACCTTTTGTACTAGTCTACCATGAGGACCTTGTCAAAGGCCTTACTGAAGTCCATATAGACAACATCCACTGCCCTACCTGCATCAATCATCTTAGTGACCTCCTCGAAAAACTCTATCAAGTTAGTGAGACACGACCTCCCCTTCACAAAACCGTGCTGCCTCTCACTAATACGTCCATTTGCTTCTAAATGGGAGTAGATCCTGTCTCGAAGAATTCTCTCCAGTAATGTCCCTACCACTGAAGTAAGGCTCACCGGCCTGTAGTTCCCTGGATTATCCTTGCTACTCTTCTTAAACAGTGGAACAACATTGGCTATTCTCCAGTCCTCCGGGACATCACCTGGAGACAGTGAGGATCCAAAGATTTCTGTCAAGGCCTCAGCAATTTCCTCTCCAGCCTCCTTCAGTATTCTGGGGTAGATCCCATCAGGCCCTGGGGACGTATCTACCTTAATATTTTTTAAGACACCCAACACCTCGTCTTTTTGGATCTCAATGTGACCCAGGCTATCTACACAACCTTCTCCAGACTCAACATCTACCAATTTCTTCTCTTAGGTGAATACTGATGCAAAGTATTCATTTAGTACCTCGCCCATTTCCTCTGGCTCCACACATAGGTCCCCTTGCCTATCCTTCAGTGGGCCAACCCTTTCCCTGGCTACCCTCTTGCTTTTTATGTACGGTTAAAAAGCCTTGGGATTTTCCTTAACCCTATTTGCCAATGGCTTTTAGTGACCCCTTCTAGCCCTCCTGACTCCTTGCTTAAGTTCCTTCCTACTTTCCTTATATTCCACACAGGCTTCGTCTGTTCCAAGCCTTTTAGCCCTGACTTGTGCCTCCTTTTTCTTTTTGACGAGGCCTACAATATCTCTCGTTATCCAAGGTTCCCGAAAATTGCCGTATTTATCCTTCTTCCTCACAGGAACATGCCGGTCCTGAATTCCTTTCAACTGACACTTGAAAGCCTCCCACATGTCTGATGTTGATTTGCCCTCAAACATCCGCCCCCAATCTATGTTCTTCAGTTCCCACCTAATATTGTTATAATTAGCCTTCCCCCAATTTAGCACATTCATCCTAGGACCACTCTTATCCTTGTCCATCAGCACTTTAAAACTTACTGAATTGTGGTCACTATTCCCGAAATGCTCCCCTACTGAAACATCTACCACCTGGCCGGGCTCATTCCCCAATACCAGGTCCAGTACCGCCCCTTCCCTAGTTGGACTGTCTACATATTGTTTTAAGAAGCCCTCAGAATGCTGCTTACAAACTCCGCCCCGTCTAAGCCCCTGGCACTAAGTGAGTCCCAGTCAATATTGGGGAAGTTGAAGTCTCCCATCACCAAACCCTGTTGTTTTTACTCTTTTCCAAAATCTGTCTACGTCTCTGCTCCTCTATCTCCCGCTAGCTCTTGGGAGGCCTGTAGTAAACCCCCAACATTGTGACTGCACCCTTCTTATTCCTGATCTCTACCCATATAGCCTCACTGCTCTCTGAGGTGTCCTCCCGCAGTACAGCTGTGATAGTCTCCCGAACCAGTAGCACAACTCCGCCACCCCTTTTGCATCCCCCTCTATCCCGCCTGAAAGATCTAAATCCTGGAACGTTTAGCTGCCAATCCTGCCCTTCCCTCAACCAGGTCTCTGTAATGGCAACAACATCATAGTTCCAAGTACTAATCCAAGCTCTAAGTTCATCTGCCTTACCCGTAATACTTCTTGCATTAAAACATATGCATTTCAGGCCACCAGACCCGCTGTGTTCAGCAACTTCTCCCTGTCTGCTCTGCCTCAGGGCCCCACTGTCCCTATTCCCTAGTTCTCCCTCAATGTTCTCACCTTCTGACCTATTGCTCCCGTGCCCACCCCCCTGCCATACTAGTGTAAACCCTCCCGTGTGACACTAGCAAACCTCGCAGCCAGGATATTTATGCCTCTCCAGTTTAGATGCAACCCGTCCTTCTTATATAGGTCACACCTGTCCCGGAAGAGCTCCCAGTGGTCCAGATAATGGAAACCCTCCCTCCTACACCAGCTGTTTAGCCACGTGTTTAGCTGCTCTATCTTCCTATTTCTAGCCTCACTGGCACGTGGCACAGGGAGTAATCCCGAGATTACAACCCTCGAGGTCCTGTCTTTTAACTTTCTGCCTAGCTCCCTGAACTCCTGCTGCAGGACCTCATGCCCCTTCCTGTCTATGTCATTAGTACCAATATGTACAACAACCTCTGCCTGTTTGCCCTCCCCCTTCAGGATGCCCTCTACCCGTTCGGAGACATCCTGGACCCTGGCCAGGGAGGCAACATACCATCCTGGAGTCTCTTTCACGTCCACAGAAGCGCATATCTGTGCCCCTGACTATAGAATCCCCTATGACTATTGCTCTTCTGCGCTTTGACCCTCCCTTCTGAACATCAGAGCCAGCCGTGGTGCCACTGCTCTGGCTGCTGCTGTTTTCCCCTGATCGGCTATCCCCCCCGACAGTATCCAAAGGGATATACCTGTTCGAGAGGGGGACAACCACAAGGGATTCCTGCACTGACTACCTGCCCTTTCTGGTGGTCACCCATTTCTCTGCCTGCACCTTGGGTGTGACCACATTTATATAACTGCGATCTATGATGCTTTCCGCCACCTGCATGCTCCTAAGTGCATCCAATTGCTGCTCCAACCGAACCATGCGGTCTGTGAGGAGCTCCAGTTGGGTGCACTGTCTGCAGATGAAGCCACCCGGGACGCTGGAAGCCTCCCGGACCTGCCAAATCTCAGAATCAGAGCACTGCACCCCTCTAACTGACATTGCGTCAATTAATTAAAATTAAAAGTTTAAATTTTGAAAAAATATTTTTATTTTTTATTTTTTTTAACGTTACTGTTAACTATCTGTTTCCTAGCACTAGATTTCTAATATAAATGCGAAAGCTAAATATAGTACTCTCCGATCTCTGGCTTAGATACTCCTCTAAATTATAATTAAGTAATTATGTTTACTTAGTTACCAATGTTTAATTTTTTTTATTTAGTGTATATTCCCAACCAGCCACTCAGGTCACAGCTTTTCTGTGATGTCACTTCAGTTTCCCCCCGACACACACACAATTTGAAAAAGGTATAAAATTAAAAATGAGTAAAAATCACTTACTTACCTTCTTACCTTCTGAGTGTCTTAGATGTTCTCAGGTTCTCTCCCTGACAGAGACTGCTCCTCCTCCTCCGAACGGCTCCCGAAACTTGGCCGCGATCTTTTAAAATCTGTTCATATTTTAAAGTTTGTATTTAGTATTTTTGCTGAGATTACAAATGGAGAGAATCAGTGATTTTTTTCAGTGGCAATATGACATTTTGTAACAAGCACAAGAATGTGGTGGGCTTTTGGATTGCAGACAGGGAGCATCCAGTTTGATTCTAAAGAAATATCCCTCTCCCAAAAATCCTCAAGGGAAGCAAGTAAAACCTGGATTTTTAAAATTATTCACATATGGTATTTTATTACATATGGGTTTGCTTAATTGGAATATACATGTATCTAAATGGAGGCATGCTTAGAAAACAAGTAAAAAGCTTAACTATTAAATGTAAGCTACCCCTTTGTGGCTATTGTATTTAATTCTGTGTTTGAATTAAAAACTGCCTGCTGATCAGTGTTGTCACTCCTGTGGTGCAATAACATTGCTTCACAATTTTCCCAAGTAAGAAACTGGGGTTCTGGTCAGACCCCGTAATAGGGAACAAAACTGTTCAGAACTATTAACACATCATTAACAGATTTTCCTCTTTTGGTCAAATTTGTTTTTAATAAATATTTTTATTAGCTTTTTCAAAAATTTTATTGTACATAAATTACATTATCCATATTTAACTAACATTTAACAATTCCTTCCTCAACCCAAAAACAATTATTTGACTAATTATCACCCTCCCCTTTTAGCTGTTGACTGAGTTAATTCCTTAAAGTGAGACATGAATGGACACCATATTTTATGAAACTCTTCCTCATTCCTTCTTAAACTACATTTGACCTTCTCTAGGCTTACAGACTCCCAGCCATATTGAGGCATGTGGCGGTATCCACCTATAATTAAAGGCTGATCAGAACTGATCTTATATTAAATCATATATTCACTTTATATTAAAAACCGATGACTGATGAAGTCATTTATCTTTTGTAAACCATTACTTATCGCAATAATGTTTTTCAACAAGTAATACAGACATTATCTTTGTAAGAGTCCAGATGCAGTGAACTCATTAAGTCTTGTGGCCTTGTCTGGGAATAAGCTCTGCCAACTAAGGGAGGATATCACGTGTCTAGGGACCTTGCCACTAAGGGAGGATACTGTCTGGCAAGAGGCCATGCCAAGAAGGGAGGCTGGTGTTTTTCTGGAGATAGCGACCGGTGGTATCAACCTCATATCTTTAGGAATAAGTGCCCTGCTGGACCTCCCTAGAAACCAAGGTCTTGCCGGCCAAGAGAGAGACTGTTCTTGGTCTGAAAATAACTGGGGAGTCAATCTATTTTTCAGAAGCAAATGCTCTGCAAAAACTCCCCAGAACTCCCTAAGTACAAAAAAGATATAAATGTTTAAGAACAAGCTGCGAAAGTTAGAGTTTCGCTTGGAGAGCTGTTTAGGAGATTGCTGGTGTTTATTTGACCAAGCTGTTATCTCGACTCGTAGGGTTCCGCTCATTGATTGAGTATCGAATTCCGAAACTACTAGTCAATGTAAGTATGAGATGTTTATAGCTTAAGCAAATATGTAGTTAGGGAGGTCACAGGCTAACTCATCACATATTCTGTGTTTGTCAAACTGTATCATTTATCAAATATACTTGTATTACCTTTTTTCTTTAAATAAATTGCGTATTAATATTTTACCATACAGATCCTTGTCTATTTTCATAAATAAGAGTGACATTTAACTAAGACTCAACATATTCTCACCCTTTGAGGCTATCTGAAGGGTCACTTGCCCATGCCTGGCTCTCAAGAATTAGAAATATTTAGTTGAAGTTAAGGGTGGTCCTTCAATGGAGGTGGGGGTTGGGGGGGATTTGGGCTCGGTTGGAGAGTCTCAGGTCGGGCGTCCTTCCTGGGATGTGGACCACGAGGCAGTTCTTCCCATCTGTAGCCTTGAAAATCATCAAACTATCTTTCAGCTTGTCAGGTCTCAGTTTAAAGCCTTACCTCTGATGTGTTGGAACCCTTTGATATCTCTCCCAGCATATCAAGTTCTAAAGTAGTGTCAGATGAAGGTAAAAGTGTTCCCTCTTTCGGCTTAAAACATTTAAACTCTCTCCCAGCATGTTGCTATCAATGCACTGTCTGAAGAAAGTGAAAGTCCCCCCATTAATATGGTGCAAACCTTTGAAGTGCTTTCTCCGCAGTCTATTTGATTGCTCTTTAACTTTTTAAAGCTTCAGTACATGCTTAAAAGCTTAAAAACTTTGAGCTGCAATTGTTATATTCAATTTCACAGTCCATTGGCTTTTACAAGCCTCTTGTTTGACAGGTCCAAGCCGTTTCAAAGGAGGGATACAGTTGTTTATTTTTGTAGGTCGACAGGGGTCCATTAATTTTGAACTGCTTCCTCTTTTGCGTATGTTTCCTTTCTAATCACAGTTTTCTTTTAAAGAGGCTGTCTGTTTGACCTGAAGAGCTTTCTAGCAAGAACAGGTGCTCTGTCTGAGTGATGCCCCTGAGCCTGCTCTTTCTAGGGAGCTCTTCCTAGAAGTTCTGTGAAAAAAGCACTTCAAAGATTTCCGCAACATAAAATGGAACTTTCACTTTTTTCTGACAGATCATTGATATCGACATGTTGGGAGAGGGATTAAAGATTTTAAGGCTGCAGAGGGAACACTTTCACCTTTATCTGACAGTTCTTTGAACTTGGCATGCTGGGATAGACATCAAAGGGTTCCAACACATCAGAGGAATCTGACATGTTGAAAGACAGTTTATCATTTTCAAGGCTACAGATTGCAAGAATTCTCCTCTTAAACCCTATCTGTCCCTTTTTTTTTTCCTTTTAATTTCTATTATTCTGCTATTTCATTTTTTGTACATGGACAAGTAATTTGCCTATGTCTTTAAGATGGATTTCCCCTTTAATTTGAATAAAGAACCTCCAGCAAGCTGTTCTGTTGCTCTCACATCAATGATGACACATCTTGATGGATTTGGCTGTTGGCCAATAGACTTGCTGGACCTTTTCAATAGACCGTGCTGATTGAAGAGGTTTTTCTCTGGAATGTTCCTTACTCTGCGAGACTGGTTTTTTTGCTATTTGTTTCATTTTGATCTCAGGGCTGAAGGAGGTTCTTTTGACTTTATCTCTCCCAAAAATGGTAGATGTTTCTCAAACACCCCAATTGATGGCTCTGTTTTCTCAAGCTGGTAGACATTCTGGTGAGATTTGACACCAAGTAGCGATACGATACAAGCTGAGAGCTGGGTTTGAAGGGAGACAAGGAATCTTAAGGATTTGATCCAGCAGCTAGCTGAAAGCAGGGTGAGTTGTTAAAAACTCCTTCTTGTAATCTTGTATGGAGAACTCTGTTCTTTCCTCGGATAGGCTTTTGGTAATTCTGGTGGAGTTGGAAACAAGTCAGAATTAACCAGACCCGAGGTGGATCCTTTGAGTAACGGCCTAGGTTAATAAGAGTTAAAGTGACTACCCAGAGGTAGTCACACAGTATGGGGATTCAGATTGAATGTTCAAGCCAGAAGATCCTCGTTAGCCATGCAACCTGTGGTTCTCAATCACTCCGTGCCCTGGAAGGACAATCAGCTGAAAAAACAACTTCAACATCCGAAGCAAGGGCACTCATCTTCCATCTCACATTAATCCTCTTTTATTTTCCACTCCCCCTCCCTCTGCGCATGTATGTCTTGTGTGTGTTTAGGTTGAGGTTAGGACAGTGAAGGGGGGCGGGTGTGTAGTAGATTAGCTGGCCGTTAGTGGAACTATTGCATGTCTTATCTCTATTATTGTTATAAATAAACATTTGATATGTTTCACCTACAAATCTTCTGCCTGTAAGCCACTGAAGCAGTCAAGAGCCAAAAATCTCAGAAACTTTATGCAAATTATTGCTTAGTTCACTTGTGTTGGGACTCCGGGGCCTGTGGGGCTGGAGTTGACCACACATCAGCCCAAGGTGTTGTAACAAGATAGGAAGACATACCAAATGCCCTCCATCCCGGCTTGGGTCCCTGTCTGTGTGGAGTCTGCATGTTCTCCCCGTGTGTGCGTGGGTTTCCGCCGGGTGCTCCGGTTTCCTCCCACAGTCCAAAGATGTGCAGGTTAAGTGGACTGGCCGTGCTAAATTGCCCTTAGTGCCCAAAATTGGCCTTAGTTTTGGGTGGGGTTACTGGGTTATGGGGATGAGGTGGGGTGGAGGTGTGGGTAGGGTGCTCTTTCCAAGAGCCTGTGCAGACTCGATGGGCCGAATGGCCTCCTTCTGCACTGTAAATTCTATGAAATCCCGGGAAGAACCCCCACCTGAGCCTTTACAGCACAGTCCAAGCCCCCCCAAACCCACATCCCCTGAAGGACCCCTTGGTCAACCTGGACACAAGTGTAGAGAGGGTGCCCACTCACTTGCCCCCCGCTCCCCCTCAGGGTACAAGGCCCTATCTCGTCAGTACTTGCAGCACTTCACATCAGCATGACTCCCAGCTGGGGGAGGGGGGTTGCTGTAGCATCCCAGGAGGCTGGTGATTTGGGTTCCTGCCCGATAATGACATGTAAAATTTGTCAAACATCAGAAACCTTGCTTGGCTCTTTTTTAAACATCATGCTGTGTCCTCTTTAATAACAGATTCTAGTATTTTCCTCAAGGCAGACATTGAGCTAACGAGCCAAGAGATTCCTGCTCTCTGTTTCCCTCCTTTCTTGATTACAGTTGTTATACTTGTTGTTTTGTTGTTTTCCAATCGGCTTGGATCTTTCCAGAAACTCTAAATTTTGGAAAACTACAACCAATATGCCCACTTTCTCTGCAGCCACATCTTTTAAGACCCTAGAATGCAGACCATTAGGTCCAGGGGACCTGTCAGGCCTAATTCCCATTAGTTTTTCCATTACGTTTTTTTTGTGATAGTGATTGTTTCAGTTCCTTCTTCCCTTTTGTCTTTTGATTTTCTAATATTGTTATGAACCTGTGCAGCCCAGCATCTGTGATCCCAGGCACCACTGCTACCAAGAGCCCCAATCCCTGGCACCTCTGCTCCCTTGGCTTTCTCTCTCCCAGCCCTCGGCTCCCGAGTCATGCTCCTCGGCTTCCAGCCATTGGCTCCCCAGACCCTGAACTCACTGATACTGGTGTTCGTTGTTTCCCCAACCACACATTGTTTCTCTCCCATATTTGCTGATGATGGCCATAACCTATCAACAGCATACTTGGGAAAGAAAATACCTGTGATTGAAGGAGCAGTTTCATGCAGATTCTTTCATTTAAACGTATCTGTTTGACCAGTATTTTGAAAATGGGATCCAGGGGGAGCATAGAGGGACTTCAAGCGCTGCATTTGGCCCTCAGTCTGCATGTTTAACAAGTCTCATGTAACCATTGTTGGAGTTTCTATACACTACTTCAATAAATAACTATTTTTCTTTACTTTTATCTCACATCCTGATTCTGCATCTTGATTTTCTCAACCAAGATCATTTTTCAATCTTGAACTGATCTCATCTTTTAGTAAGAGAGCTTCCTCACCTCATTTATTTTTCATCTGCCACTCTGAAATGTCAAATATCCTTGAATATTCAGGTCCCAGCATTGTCCACCTTGCAACCACACCTCTTTAATAGCTAGCATAGCATACTCATTTATTTCTATTTGTGTGATGAGGTATTCACCTTGTTACAAATACTGCAAGAGTTCAGGTAAAGCGACTTTAATTCTCCTTCTTTACCATAATTGCCTACTCTGAACCTATTTGTTGGTACATTCTGTTATCCATAGAATCCATAGAATCCCTACAGTGCATAAGGAGGCAATTTAGTCCATCGGGTCTGCAAAACAGCACTCTCCCGAGGCCCACTGCCTCAGCCTATCCCCATAATCCTGCATATTGATCATGACTAGTCAACCTAACCTGCACATCTTTGGACACTAAGGGGCAATCTGGCATGGTCAATCCACCTAACCTGCACATCTTTAGAATGTAGGAAAAATCCCAACCACCTGGAGGAAACCGGCACATACATGGGGAGAACGTACAAACTCCACACGGTGACTCAAGGCCGTAATTGAACTCGAGTCCCTGGCTTTGTGAGGCAACAGTACTAAAAACTGTGCCCTTTTTAGCATAAAAGGTATTCCCCAAGGGAGAATCTTTCTCCTTTGGCTTTGGCTCTCAGCGGAGAGAGAGACCAGCCTAGCAGCTACATCAGACCAAGTAAGTTCCAAGTCAACGCACGCTACGAGATAGACGCTCCCAGTTGCTACTCTGTAAACAGCTCAACCCAGCAGCCTCAGAACCGAGCAACGGTCATTGTTCCTCTGACTGAGTGGGCACCCGAAGCTAAGTATAGGCTTTAGTAATAGTGGTAGTTTCGTTTGTAGAGTTTATGCATGAGTAGATTTGACTGTGTGTAAATAAATGAGCATTGCTTTTGAACTTACTAAGCCGAGTCATTGATCAGTATTCGGTTCTGAACCTTGTGGCGGTATCGAAAGATACCTGGCGACTCTTGAGCAAGCATAATTAAACAGAGCCAAACTAAGAGCCAACCAAAGAGAGCAACATTTACTGGCGACTCTGCCGGGACTCGATTTAGAAGTGGCCTAACCACCCCGAGAGAACCCAAAATTTGAATTGAGAATCCAATAGAGAACAGAAAGAAAAACCGCAAGCGTCAAAATAGTACTGATCAAGCCTCTGAGGTTAGGAAGTGTGTTAATGCATGCGTATTAACAGGGATAGAAGGTAAACCTGAGAGATTTTGTTGCGTCAAACTGTCAGGAGTTTTGTAGGCCAGAAGTTAGAGTAAGCCGTACCCGTGTTTACATCACCACCTTATCACACCCTGTTCCAAATTCAGTAGAGAACCTAGATAGAGACAATGGCAATGAATGAACCCCCAGGAATTTGAGGTCGCAGCGACCAGTAGAGTAGGACAGTGTACCGTTTGGGAAGATGAGATCAGGAAATATCTCAAAGGTAAAGGATGGCCCCTTTGGAGTGAATTTTGCAATAATGAGGAAACAGGACCCGGGAGTATAGGACATACTTGCTGGGAGAACCTGTCAGAGATCCACAAGAAGAGCTTAGGGAAAGCTCGCAAGCCGATGGCAATCGTGTCCTGCTTGGCACAATTTCAAGGCACAGAGGAGGTCGTTAGGATGCTCTGTAGAGAGATAGAGGAGAGAGACAGAAGTGAGGTAGACGTGAGTGAGGTAGAGAAGGAGAATCGAGATTTAAAAGAGCAGTTAGCAGCAAGGGACAGAGTGATGGATGATGCCAAGAGGGCATCGCGCATTTGAACAGCTTTCAGACGTTATATGATAAGGCCTACCAGGACACGCAACGTGCGATCTTGGTAAGACAAGAAACAGAACAGCAAGTTGAGAAATTGCAGAAACAATGCAATGATTTAAAAGCAGCCCTACGAGCACTCCATACTTCCACAACGGAACAAAGGCAGAGCTCCGTAGACCATGCAAAATGCCGGAAGCAATCTCTGCTTTCCATTCAAAATGGATTTCAAAGTACATTCGGACCACAAGTAGATCAAGAAAACGGCCCTGATTGGCAGGAATTGAACGAGACTGCCCATAGATACGTACATGGGAGATGTACGCAGGAAAAACCCCAGAAAAGGAAAGCGTCCCAACCCCCAACTGAACAGGCAGAAGACACCCCGATGAACCCTGTGACCACACACCGCAGGGCCGCAGGAGAAGGAGAAGCAGTTTTCCTTTATACACCCCGTTAACTGTGACCCAATTACGGGACGCGTGTGGAAAAATTACACCGTTCCTTCCCACATCAGACCCTCACCAATTTTTCGCGAAAGTCAAACAACAGGCTACCATGTACGGCCTGGACGAAAAGGAGCAAGTGAAGCTGATAGTCTTAAGCCTCGACCGTTCAGTCGTAGCAGCCCTTCCCGACCCACAGAATGTAGGAGGAGGCACACTCCAAGAGATGCACACAGCGATCCTTGATGGGATTGGCTTTAACAGAGGAGACCCCGTAGAAGGCCTAAATAAGTGTGGGCAAAAGAAGACAGAACACCCCACAGCGTTTGCTGGACGTTTGTGGATTCACTTCACTGCAGTTTTTGGAGAGTTAGCCCACGCCCATTTGTCCCCAGATAATATGGCCAAATGGAGCCGAATTCTCGTCTCCCATGCCACAGAAGCAGGACGAAAAGCTTGCACAAATTATGACCCCTCAGATGAGTCCCACAATGAAAAATGGGTTTTGAAGAGATTGTCCCGTGCTTGGGAGCAATCAGTCCAAAGCAAAACCGCATTTATAAAACCCGATGAAGAGCCGGCAGATATGAATCCAGTTAAAACACACCAGAACCCCGCATGGGTAAATGAGGACAGGAAGAGCAAACCCCAGCCCAAGGCTCAGGAATGTTACACCTGTGGACAGCTAGGATACTTTGCATGAGAGTGCAACGCGCACCAGAAGCAGCAGAGAAACCAACAGACAGGCACCCTAAACAGGAATAGGGCAAAGCTGATCCATAGCGTTAGCGCCTGTTCAGAGAATGCAGACATGAACTGACGGTGTTCGGGCTCCCCAACTGGGGTCTGCGACACCCTTTGGGACAAGTCCGTTAGACCGGTAGTAGCAGGCAAAGTCTGAGACAACCCATAGAATTTCTTTGGGACACAGGAGGGTCCCGCACCACACTCAATTCCTCCACGATGTTTCAGCGAGACACGTGGCCCACAACAGACACCATCACACTCAATGGTTTTACAGGCCATTTACAACAGAGACACATCACAGCCCCTGTAGCAATACAAATAGGGAACATCACGACTAAGCACCCCATTGTTTTAGTTGATCTGCCCCAGACAGCAGAACATATCCTTGGGATCGATTTCATGAGCTCCCATAACCTTTCTTTCGACCCAGTTAACAAGTGTGTCTGGAAAATGGCAAAGGCAGCACAATCCCCCGCCACGCTCACAGTAGGAGAGTACGTAAACAGGATTAGCTCAGTAGGAGACTTCTGGTTCGACCTTTGAGCCATTAGTGGCAGACAAACAGGTTAGGGCAGTCCTGCAGAAACATAAAGCAGCATTTGCACAGCACAAGCATGACTGTGGCAATTTGGCTGGCTTTGTGAAAATTACAGGTCCCGACCCTAAACCCCAGAAGTAGTACGGGTTTCCCCAGGAAGCAGAGGGAGAAATCTCCAAAGTAATAGAGAGTTTGTTGGATCAAGGCGTACTCAGATCAGTAGCCTCTACAAACAATGCACCGATTTGGCCCGTCAGGAAACCCGATGGATCATGGAGACTGACCATTGATTACCAGGAACTGAACAAAGTAACCCCAGCAGCAGGCCCCACCGTAGCCACGACTCCCGAGACCATGCTCAAACAGGGACTCCAGTCAAAATGTTTTTGGGTTTTGGACATTAGTAATGGCTTCTGGTCCATTCCATAGGTTAAAGCGTACCAGTACAAATTCACCTTTACATTCCAAGGGCAACAGTACACGGGGACGTGGTTTCCACAACTCCCCCTCCATTTTCCACCGACAGCTGGCAAATGGATTAGCAATATTTTCCCGCCCCGATTGTCTGGTCAAGCACGTAGACGACTTGTTACTACAGACAGACACAAAGGGTGAGCGCCACATTTTGCTTCTCGCCGAGCTCCTAGCACTCCTGAGAGAAATTGGTTGTAAAGTCAACCCCAAGAAGGCCCAAATTCTGAAAGAAAAAGTGATTTACTTAGGAACAGTGATCACTCATGGTAAACGTGAGATCGAGCAAAAGAGAATTGACTCAATCGTCAAATTGCCCCATCCCCACAATGTCTCAGCCCTCCGGTCATTTTTAGGACTAGTTGGTTACTGCCGAAACCATATTGACGGATTCGCCACTAAAGCAGCGCCCCTTTCCGAACTTCTCAAGAAGCAGGCACCTTGGGAATGGCTTCCACAGAATACAGATGCTGTGGACGCTTTAAAAAGAGTACTCAGCACAGCCCCCGCACTACAGGTCCCAGATCCACTTTCCCCATACGCAATCGAAGTTCCAAGCACCGACCGAACCCTTTCGGCCGTGCTCCTCCAGGAACACCACGACCAAGTAGCATACGCCTCACGCGTGTTAGACCCCGTAGTGCAAGGATTTTCTGCCTGTGAAAGGCACTTGCCCGCAGTTTTTTGGGCAGTACAATACTTCGCCTACATTACAGGACTCAACCCCATCACCATTCTCACAGAACAGACACCGACACAGCTATTGTTAGACGGCCGACTTAAGGATGGCACAGTCAGCCAAATCCGCGCAGCCCATTTGACCCTTCTTTTGCAGGAATGGGACATCACGGGTAAAGAGAACCAAAATCCACACATTCCTTGCCGATAATTTGCAGTATGCAGGCACCCCTCATGAATGTGAGATCATCACCACTAAACAGAACACAGGCTCATTTATTCCCAAGACACCTCCCAGGAAAACAGGTAGTACACCCCAGAGACCCAAGCCCACAGACACGTGCACACCCCTGAAGATTTATCTGGATGGCTCCTCCACAGTGTTAAATGGAGAGAGAATTACTGGTTGCGGTATATATGTCGAGGACGTGCAGGGACGCGCCCTAGATGAAATTTCCTTAAAGTTGCCAGGACACTGAGGCTCGCAGGCAGCAGAGCTGGCAGCGATTGCACACATTGTAGACCACCCCGACCCGTTTCCGACCCCAGCAGACATCTATTCAGATAGCTTGTATGTCTGTAATAGTTTGACAGAATTCCTACCCCTGTGGGAAACAAGAGGATTTGTTTCCGCGGACGGTAAACCCCTACCCTCAGCCCCATTAATCTGCCATATCTTAGTGACAGCGAAGGATAGGAAATACGGAATAATTAAGGTTCGCAATCATTACCGTTCTTCTCCCCCTGGTAAAGTTAAAGCAGACTCCCTAGCGAAGGCAGGTTCCAGGCATGGTTATTTTTGGAACGCCCCTGAAAGCACCCCAGTACACGCAGTTCAGGTCTCACAGACCAATATTCAGGATCTCGCAAAGGCACAGAAAGAGGACGAGAAACTAAGGGAAGTTTTAAAGGGAACCTTTCCAGCCCCGTATGATAAATACAGAAACACAATCGCCACACACGACAGTGTGATTTCAAACGATGGCATTTATATAGTTCCCAGCCAGGACAGGAACCAGATCATTTGTCAGTTCCATGACAATCATGGACACCAAGGGATTGAACCCATCCAAGCCCACCTCAGATCACTTTGTTGGTGGCCTGATTTAAAAGCCGATGTAACCCAGAGAGAATTGCTTAATCTGTGCCTAGAACAATCCGGACAGATATACTAAAAAGGCTCAACTTAGTCATACCCGCCCCGTTAATGGACCATGGACAAATCTCCAGATAGATTATATAGGACCCCTACCCCCGTGCAGAAATGGTTACAAGTATGTGTTGGTGGTCATAGACACCTTCACAAAATGGGTGGAAGCATTTCAATCGCGAACTAATATGGCTAAGACAATGGCTCAGATATTAGCACACCACATCTTTACAAGATGGGGCCCCCCACGCAGTATAGAGTCCGACCAAGGCTCCCATTTCACAGGACGTGTAATGAAAAACGTCCTCACGATTTTCGGCATTGGACAAAAGTTCCATATCGCATACCACCCCCAGTCAAATGATACTGTAGAGCGGATGAATAGGACATTGAAAGCCACCCTCAGGAAAATGGTACAGCAAAATAACAGCACCTGGGATTCAGTACTCCCATTTGCTTTGATGTTTTTCGGAAACACGGTACCCACATCCACAGGATACACCCCCCACACCCTCATGACCGGACGCCCCATGAAAGGCACTGATTATTTATTAGGACTGGATTTGGCCAGCCCTGCAGTTACAGCCCTCACACATGAAAATATGGTTAAACAACTGGTACAGAACATAAAGGCAGCCCAACTCGCAGCAGCAGTGAGACTTGGAAACAGGAAGAAACAGAGCAAGGCTTGTTTCCACAAAACATTACACGCCACTGAGTTTACAGTAGGGCAACAAGTCATGCTTTCCCTTTACAACCCCAGCTCATTCCTTTCCCCAAAGTTTTCCGGACCGTACTCCATTTCGGACAAAGTCAGCCCCTCAGTATACAAAATAACCTATCCCAATGGTAAGTCTGCATGGTTTCATATAAACCAGCTCAAGGCTTATGGCTCACAGAAAACCACACACACATCCTGCTTGCAGCAGCAGACGATCACGCCCCGCCCACAGATGACGTATTCCTAACCTCCCCCAACCGCTCCAGCCCACCCTCAGACACGACTTCAACTCTGCCCCCAGAGGCACGTCTCTGCCTCTCCCTTCCCTCAACCAGCAGCGACAGCGATCATGATAGTGATCACAATGACGACAGCCACAGCACACCACGTTACGACTATACACCTGCACCAGGCACCACTCCCAGCGAATCCGAGCATGATTCTACTGACCCATTTGAGATTACTTATATCAAAGCCCCTGACCCAGACCCACCGCCCGACGATTATGGATTGAAGCATAGTAGCTCCAACCTTGACACACGATTCTGGCACCGAGACAATTCGTTCAGGCTCATCCGGAATGATGAGATGGACCCCAATTCGCCCCAAGCAGCTTTAGCACGGTTCCTACAGACAAGAGTTTGGCAGCCGGGAGAAAAGGATGACTTAGAGTCTGACTCGCACCAAACAAATCCCTTTGCGACCCTGTTCGCTACTGAGCAGTGAGGTGTCCAGATGATGGAGAAAAAAGGAACCGATGGAGAGATACGGTGTCCTATCTGATGGAACCTGCACCATGTTTGTTGAATGATTGTTCATTAGTATTAACGCTAAGTGTTGATTGTAAACTCGAAAATTTTCACGGCCCCACGTCACCACTCCTTTAACGCCCCCTGGCTGTTAGAGGAACTAGTTTGTCCCCAGAAACTTGTGAATGGAACAAGTTTGTCCCCAGACAATAGTTCCGAGGAACTAGTTTGTCGACAGAACACGACTCATAGTTGCTCTCCTAATTCGAGAGGCAGCCCCCACGACGACCACATTCTTACCCGTTCTTGCCGGTTGCTCAGGCAGTGGAGAAACTGCATTGGACCCCGCCCTGCCTGAGGACCCCCCTCTGGTCAACTATGCTCGGGCAGAGCAAAAGCGCCATTGATCACCGTCCTACCCGGGGATTCCACCCATTTCTTACCCGCCGCGCACGGCCCACACGCACCCTCTTGTTGGCTCGTTATGTTGAAAATTCTTTTGTTTGGTTTTGGTAGCCCTCAGGTTTCTTCCCTATGCT
Organism: Scyliorhinus torazame; assembly: GCF_047496885.1. NCBI lineage: Eukaryota > Metazoa > Chordata > Chondrichthyes > Carcharhiniformes > Scyliorhinidae > Scyliorhinus > Scyliorhinus torazame. Next base: position 220,968,568 of record NC_092715.1, on the reverse strand, counting down.
ATTTACATCCTCAAACACTGGGATGGTAAATCACACAGGCTGTGAGATGGCTCGCAGTACAGCAGTATTTTTCTTGGATGTCTAGTCCAAATATTCGGTTTTTTTAAAAAATGAGGGAGTCACAGTTGGTGACCAATTATAAAGGGAAATTGGCAGTAAAGGACAGACATACAAGATCTTAAGCAAGATAATAACAGAAACTATGCTTGTGTTCACAGAACTCCGGAAACCCAGGAACCCCAGAGGAAGACAAAGAAGAAGACCGACAAAGATGAAGACAGCCTTCGTGCTCACATGGATCTTAGCGGGATCCCGTCAGTTGCGCGCAGACGCTACCCCCGCTGACTCCTACCACACAAACTGTAAATGATTCCCACCCCTGCAATGCACGGAACCCCGAGATAACTAGCCCCGCGACAGCTAGCAATACCCCGACCTGGTGTGATAAGTTTATCACCTGGTACTCACTCTCATATGTAGTCGAAGCACTCTTTGTGCTGGCGATACTTTGCAGCGTCTTGCAAACATTTCGAGTTAGGAAATGGCGAAAGAGAGAATATCGCTCTCACACCCCGGTCTTCAGGTTTAGGTCCCCCATTTTCGGATTTCACCAGATCCCCGAACCCATTGGATTGGATTAAAATGCATCCATTTTTCTTCAGGTATTCTGTGGAATAAAGAGATGTAAACCTCTGTGTCTGACTGCCAGGCCAGAGACATTTGTGGGCTGCTATTTTGTACAGTTTAAGATGTATAGATTATTTTTGGATTGTTTGTATTTTTGGATGTTTGAATGAGGATAGTTTATTGAGAATAGTTAGAGGTTCCAGTTTTTTATTTTTCTGTAATGCATGTATTAATGTCATAGCACCCCGTAGAGGGTTATGATAATGAATGTGTGTAAAATGGTTTAGGTAAAATTGTGTTGCATAGGATAGGACTGTGTAGAGCCTAAGTATGGGTGCCCCGGTTGGTCAGAGGATGAAGACGAGGATTCGCATTGAGGATCACAAGGAGGGTGTAGCCATCTGGGATGGCCACGTCCCGGTTACAATATGGACACTTGCAAAGAATGCAGGGAAAATTGGACAATACTAAGAAACAAGCAGGTGCAAGCTCTGTCTGTTGATTGGAACCTCAAACTCTCAGACAGGACAGAAACTGCCAAGCAATTTACATACTAATGAGCCATCTCCAGGGACAATAGGGAAACATTTAGATACACAATGTTAAGGCAGACATCCTGTCGCCAGAAGAAGCTAAAACAAAACAGACCAACCGTCACTAGGACACGCCCAGCAATCAGGGAACCACCCCTCTATTGGAGGAAGATCGATACAACTGATTGGGGAAAGACACAATTAGTTGAGGCCAAGTTCAAGGCCCGTCCAAAAGCGAGCGAAGCCCTTTTTAGTATAAAGGTATTCCCAAGGGAGAATCTTTCTCCTTTGGCTTTGGCTCTCAGCGAAGAGAGAGACCTGCCTAGCAGCTACAGCAGCAGCCTCAGAACCGAGCAACGGCCATTGTTCCTCTGACTGAGTGGGCACCCGAAGCTAAGTATAGGCTTTAGTAACAGTGGTAGTTTAGTTTGTAGAGTTGATGCATGAGTAGATTTGACTGTGTGTAAATAAATGAGCATTGCTTTTGAACTTACTAACTGGTGTATAGAGTAATTGATCAGTATTCGGATCTGAACCTTGTGGCGGTGTCGAAAGATACCTGGTGACTCTTGAGCAAATATAATTAAACAGAGCCAAATTAAGAGCCAACCAAAGAGAGCAACAACTCTAAATTTAAAAAAAATAAATTAAAATATTTCTAGTGGAAGCCTCTTTCACTGCTGTTCTTTCTTTTTAACTGGGACCTCTCCCTTCACCTTCTCCATGTCCCCTGCCCTGGACTCTTCTTGATTATGCTGTTCCATTCCTGGTCACCTGATCCTGTGTCCACACCATTTCTTTCTTTTTGTATTCACCAAGGCGCATTGGGTGGGACAGCAGTTTGAAGATCTATAGAACGCCTGATTGTATGTGCACTGCCTGCTCTCAGTCTGTGCATTCAGAAAATTCGCGAGGTCTCTTGGAACTTGGATTTGCTGACTCCTGCTCGCTGATGGGTTAAGTCTGGATCTCACAACTCTCTTTGTCCCTTCCTGTCACACTCTAGTTATCATTTCCCACATCATTATACTTCGCGATTGCTTTATCCTTTCATTTTAATTTTCTAAATCTCCTCACATGCGAATCCTTGCCCCCCCCCCCCAACTCACACTCCCACAATAATTAATTTGATGCCTTCTTGGCAATACAGGTAAAAATGCCCTCATGACACAACTCCCCTTTTTCTCGGGTACTGGGTGACAATACTCTATGAATCAAAACTCATTTTTCCCACACCAATCTTTGAGCCATGCATTTAACTCTCTGATCTTATTAACTCGATGCCAGTTTGTTAGTGGCTCACATTGTAATCCAGATTAATCAATCAATGCTCTCCACCTGTGCAGCCTTAACCTTAAAAATGCAATAATCATGCCATTTCGACATCATGAGATACCGTAATTCGCTCTGAGGCCTAACCAAGTTACTCTATGAGGATGCAAACACATTTAAGGCAATATTCTCCATGCCTTCCCAATGGTGGTATCTTCTGGTCCCACCAAAGGCGACTTCCCTGCGGCAGGATGGGTGAGCCTGAAAAATATGCTGCAGACATTGGCAGGACCGGAAGATCCCACCAACAGCCAATGGCGAGCTGCCTCCGCCACTGGAAAACATGCCACGGGTGTGCAGGAAAATCTTGCAGATGAGGAGCTCTGGAAGATTCTGCTCCGATAAGATGTGATTTTTATTGTTCCAGTTTTTCTTCAATTACTGCACATTGTTGCGTAAGGTATTCAATTTGCTGGGAACATCACAGATGGCTGAATGTGACAAAAGGCAAATCTTTCAAAGACCCTGGTGATGAATTCTTTTGTGTGCATGATATATTTTGATGTTATACTGTGATTGTGTATTGTGTCACTACTTAATGCCTATTCCGTCACAATTTTACAAACTCCCACAGTTGGGTTATTTATTTCTGTGACTTCAAGCAATTAAACATTTTTATCTCCACCAGATTAAAAATAATTATCGTGGCTCACAAAGATGGTCACTCTGCTTGCCTGTCTCGCTTTTGCTCATACCTGGGTGGCCATGGAGAGGGAACATGCAGTGGACACGGCCATGTATTTGGGGCCTTCAGTGACTGTACGGTCAAGAAAATCGAATAAACATTGATATTATTATGATTGTAAACTTTGTTGAATTAGACCTCATGTTTAGATTGTTAAATCAGTGATGCCACTCAAATAAGGAGACGATTGTCGACCCGTTGCAGTGTCACCCTTATTTGTCAGTAATTTATCATCATTACAGATTATGAAGACCATTTTCTCCACCTTGATTAATCCACGCAGTGAGAAAAGGAAAGAAAGAATTATTTGCATGTATATAATGCATTTCACAGCCTCAGGAGTTCCCAAAGTGCTCTCGAGTCAATGAAGAAAGCTACTCTTGCAGCTGAATTTAAATGCATTTTTTGTGCTTGGTCTTGGACCAGGTCAGAAAAGTTAATACATTTGCTGGTGTACATCATCGCCCCAACCGAGGACCCTCAGCCCCACAGGCGCCGTCTTGTCAAGCTTATTCGATCAAATCAATTCTCACATCCAATACAGTTTCACCATTATCCATTCTTCACTTTCTCTGCACCATCTCTGCTCCTAATGTCTCCATCTATCATTGCCACTCACCCTAATCCTCATACAATGTGATGCATCGATCTGATCGCCATGTTTACCGATTGCACTGCACCCATCAGGTCATTCAATCACTCACTGTCCCACTCACTTTTGTTGCTTGTAAAAGAAGATGGAGCTAACTGCAAGGGAGAGGGCTGCCAAGGGCATGCCACAGTTCATGTTGCTCATAGATGCAGGCCAAGGAGACCATGGACGTAAGGGGCACATAAGTTGACAGTGATGTGTTGGGTAGGCTGGGTCGATGTGGACTGCACTTGATGCAGTGTAGCGAGAGACAGACCTCCAACACTTGATAAGATGCAACATGATTTTATTCAACATCTAAACTATTATACATGTTCAACTGTGGGTTGACACTATGCTGACTTGACTGCAGACCTGATACTAGCCTAACCAGACTTACTAGCTACCACATGGTGTTTGCACTGGCCAGCTCACTAACTCTGATTGTCTCAGAGGCTGGGTCCCGAGAGAGTGGGAAAACTGGTGCCCTCTGGCTTTATAGTGGTTGTGTCCTGTCTGGTGATTGGCTGCTCTGTTCTGTGTGCTTATTGGTCATCCTGTGTGTCAATAACTGTCTGTCTGCAATCCATTGTATACATAGGTATATATTATGACAGACAGTATGGATGGGATTCTCCGGTCCACCAGCCACGTGTTTTGCGGCCGTATGCTGTTCTCTGCTGGCGGGATCCTATCTTCCCGCCGATTGTCAATGGGAATTGCCATTGAAACTATCTCACACCCCTGCAAAGCCCAATGGCAGGGTTGCACTGCCGGTGGGAAAATTGAATCGGATCCACCGGAGAATTCCAGCCTATGTCATCAATAAGTGAATTATGAGAAACTTGAGTGTGCTGATTTTTGGGACTAAATCAAATTGTTGTCTTTTAGTTTCTCAGAGGGCCTTCATACACCCAATGAGTGTTGCTGGGTGTGCATAAGACTAGTTCCTCAGAGGACATCATTTTCCCTAAGGGTGCCATGCCACAGGATGTCATAGCACATCAGTGCAAATACTCACACTTCCCTGGGTCGAATTAGAGTGTTAGTTGGGTGTTCACCTGTTCATTCACAATTCACAGATAAATGCAAGCGTACACCGGTGGCAGGGACAGCGGTGTAGAGTTTGTATTACGGAATGGGCTATAGCATTCCCTAAGCTTTGCTCAGATGCTGAGGCCTAGGTGCATTCTTTGAGAAGGACATTGATAGAAGTACAGCAACAACTGACAGACACGGTAGCCTTGTGGATAGCACAATTGCTTCACAGCTCCAGGGTCCCAGGTTCGATTCTGGCTTGGGTCACTGTCTGTGCGGAGTCTGCACATCCTTCCCGTGTGTGCGTGGGTTTCCTCCGGGTGCTCCGGTTTCCTCCCACAGTCCAAAGATGTGCAGGTTAGGTGGATTGGCCATGATAAATTGCCCTTAGTGTCCAAAATTGCCCTTAGTGTTGGGTGGGGTTACTGGGTTATGGGGATAGGGTGGGGGTATTGACCTTGGGTAGGGTGCTCTTTCTAAGAGCCGGTGCAGACTCGATGGGCCGAATGGCCTCCTTCTGCACTCTAAATTCTATGATAATCTATGACATGCGACACCATAGCGTAGATGATGAACAAAGCACAACTTGACTTGGTGGTTGAGTGTTACAGATCATTTTGAAAATGTCTGCCATGGTGAGAACTCAATGGATCTTCAAGAACGAGTCTATTCAGACCAGTGCCATGACGATGTGAGAGAAATCTGTTGCCTTAATGGATGCCAGATACCTTGTTTGTGGCCTTACAGTGCGTCACTGATCTTCAAAAGTTGATCTCCAACAGAGTGATAGGGATATTGAAGCACTGGTCATGGAGAAGACTGATTGATGAAAGAGGTGCTCTCACTTCTCAGCTGTTGCCATCCGCTGAGACTCCATCAGTGCGGCAGCACTCAACTGACTGCATCGTCTCTCAACAGCCAAGTCTGTACCTGTACAAGTGCACGTGGAGGAGTCTTTGTTGAGCATTGAGACGTTCCAACTCCCAGACAGAATAAACAAAAGGGTCTGGATTCTCCGATTATGATGCTATGTCCTCATCCGGCGTGGGAATGGTAATGTTTTACGCCCAAATATTTGGTTCGCAATGGCTACCGATCCTCCGTGTAGCTGGGGGCTAGCATGCTGGCAGCGTAGAGCACCCGGCTCTAGCTGCCGGTACTGCCCGGAGAATTGCCGGGTCCGTGGTCACGCATGCAGACCCGGCCTGCGAAATAGTGGCCCCCGTTTGGCCAGCTCGTGCACTCCAGGACACCCCCCAACAGTGCCCCCAGCCCCAGATAAAGTCCCCCCTGCCCGCGGATCGGCCCTCCTCTGACAGTGGACTCAGTCCGCAGTCGCCATGCTGAGTTCCGACGGGTGAGGCCATGAGAGACCCACACCGTCGGGAACTCGGTCGGTCAGGGGTAGAGCATCGGGGGCAGGCCGAGGCCGTCGATATGTCAAATGAGTACTCCTACGGTATGCCGCTTTGGAGGGGGCGGAGCATCGCCAAAGCGGCGCCGCCCCCAATTTGGTTGGGAACTTTGATTCTCGGCTGATCGCCGAACGCGATTTCAGCGTCGGCAACTGGAGAATCCAGCCGAAGATATCTCCGCAGTCAGTCAGGGGTCTTAGCAGCCTGTTTCTACCTCCACTAACGCAATACAGCATGCACTACATATAAGAGATAGGGGGCGCCATTCTCCGACCCCCCGCCGGGTTGGAGAATCGCCGGGGGCTGCCGTGAATCCCGCCGCCGCCGGTTGCCGAAGTCTCCGGCACCAGATATTCGGCAGGGGCGGGAATCGGGCCGCGCCGGTTGGCGGGCCCCCCCGCTCGATTCTCCGGCCCGTATGCGAAGTCCCGCCGATAAATTGCCTGTCCCGCCGGCGTGGATTCAACCACTTTTTGAACGGCGGGACAAGGCGGCGTGGGCGGGCTCCGGGGTCCTGGGGGGGGCGTGGGGCGATCTGGCCCCGGGGGGTGCCCCCACGGTGGCCTGGCCCACGATCGGGGCCCACCGATCCGCGGGCGGGCCTGTGCCGTGGGGGCACTCTTTCCCTTCCGCCTCCGCCACGGTCTCCACCATGGTGGAGGCGGAAGAGACTCCCTTCACTGCGCATGCGTGGGAAGCTGTCAGCGGCCGCTGACGCTCCCGCGCATGCGCCGCCCGGGGATGTCATTTCCGCGCCAGCTGGCAGGGCACCAAAGGCCGTTTCCGCCAGCTGGCGGGGCGGAAATTCCTCCGGCGTCGGCCTAGCCCCTCAATGTTGGGTCTCGGCCCCGAAAGATGCGGAGCATTCCGCACCTTTGGGGCGGCGCGATGCCCGTCTGATTGGCGCCGTTTTGGGCGCCAGTCCATAAGACCACAAGACATAGGAGCGGAAGTAAGGCCATTCAGCCCATCGAGTCCACTCCGCCATTCAATCATGGCTGATTTCAACTCCATTTACCCGCTCTCTCTCCATAGCCCTTAATTCCTCGAGAAATCAAGAATTTATCAACTTCTGTCTTAAAGACACTTAACGTCCCGGCCTCCACCGCCCTCTGTGGCAATGAATTCCACAGACCCACCACTCTCTGACTGAAGAAATTTCTCCTCATCTCTGTTCTAAAGTGACTCCCTTTTATTCTAAGGCTGTGCCCCCGGGTCCTAGTCTCCCCTGCTAATGGAAACAACTTCTCTACATCCACCCTCTCTAAGCCATTCATTATCTTGTAAGTTTCTATTAGATCTCCCCTCAACCTCCTAAACTCCAATGAATATAATCCCAGGATCCTCAGACGTTCATCGTATGTTAGGCCTACCATTCCTGGGATCATCCGTGTGAATCTCCGCTGGACCCGCTCCAGTGCCAGTATGTCCTTCCTGAAGTGTGGGGCCCAAAATTGCTCACAGTATTCTAAATGGAGCCTAACTAATGCTTTAGAAAGCTTCAGAAGTACATCCCTGCTTTTATATTCCAAGCCTCTTGAGATGAATGACAACATTGCATTTGCTTTCTTAATTACGGACTCAACCTGCAAGTTTACCTTTAGAGAATCCTGGGCTAGGACTCTCAAGTCCCTTTGCACTTCAGCATTATGAATTTTGTCACCGTTTAGAAAATAGTCCATGCCTCTATTCTTTTTTCCAAAGTGCAAGACCTCGCACTTGCCCACGTTGAATTTCATCAGCCATTTCTTGGACCACTCTCCTAAACTGTCTAAATCTTTCTGCAGCCTCCCCACCTCCTCCATACTACCTGCCCCTCCACCTATCTTTGTATCATCGGCAAACTTAGACAGAATGCCCCCAGACCCGTCATCCAGATCGTTAATATATAAAGAGAACAGCTGTGGCCCCAACACTGAACCCTGCGGGACACCACTCGTCACCGGTTGCCATTCCAAAAAAGAACCTTTTATCCCAACTCTCTGCCTTCTGCCTGACAGCCAATCGTCAATCCATGTTAGTACCTTGCCTCGAATACCATGGGCCCTTATTTTACTCAGCAGTCTCCCGTGAGGCACCTTATCAAAGGCCTTTTGGAAGTCAAGATAGATAACATCCATTGGCTCTCCTTGGTCTAACCTATTTGTTATCTTTTCAAAGAACTCTAATAGGTTTGTCAGGCACGACCTCCCCTTACTAAATCCATGCTGACTTGTCCTAATCCGACCCTGCACTTCCAGGAATTTAGAAATCTCATCCTTAACAATGGATTCTAGAATCTTGCCAACAACCGAGGTTAGGCTAATTGGCCTATAATTTTCCATCTTTTTCCTTGTTCCCTTCTTGAACAGGGGGGTTACAACAGCGATTTTCCAATCCTCTGGGACTTTCTCTGACTCCAGTGACTTTTGAAAGATCATAACTAACGCCTCCACTATTTCTTCAGCTATCTCCTTTAGAACTCTAGGATGTAGCCCATCTGGGCACGGAGATTTATCAATTTTTAGACCTCTTAGTTTCTCTAGCACTTTCTCCTTTGTGATGGCTACCATATTCAACTCTGCCCCCTGACTCTCCGAAATTGTTGGGATATTACTCATGTCTTCTACTGTGAAGACTGACGCAAAGTGCTTATTCAGTTCCTCAGCTATTTCCTTGTCTCCCATCACAAAATTACCAGCGTCATTTTGGAGCGGCCCAATGTCTACTTTTGCCTCCCGTTTGTTTTTAATGTATTGAAATAAACTTTTACTATCATTCCTAATGTTACTGGCTAGCCTACCTTCAAATTTGATCCTCTCTTTCCTTATCTCTCTCTTTGTTATCCTCTGTTTGTTTTTGTAGCCTTCCCAATCTTCTGACTTCCCACTACTCTTTGCCACATTATAGGCTTTCTCTTTTGCTTTGATGCATTCCCTAACTTCCTTTGTCAGCCATGGCTGCCTAATCCCCCCTCTGATAACCTTTCTTTTCTTTGGGATGAACCTCTGTACTGTGTCCTCAATTACTCCCAGAAACTCCTGCCATTGCTGTTCTACTGTCTTTCCCACTAGGCTCTGCTCCCAGTCAATTTTCGTCAGTTCCTCCCTCATGCCCCTGTAGTTACCTTTATTTAACTGTAATATCTTTACATCTGATTCTACCTATTTTCTTTCAAATTGGAGATTGAATTCGACCATGTTATGATCACTGCCTCCTAAGTGTTCCCTTACTTTAAGATCTTTAATCAAGTCTGGCTCATTACATAACACTAAGTCCAGAATGGCCTGTTCCCTCGTGGGCTCCATCACAAGCTGTTCCAAAAATCCCTCCTGTAAACATTCAATGAATTCCCTTTCCTTGGGTCCACTGGCAGTATTATTTACCCAGTCCACCTGCATATTAAAGTCCCCCATGATCACTTGCCTTTCTGACATGCACTTTCTATTTCGTGGTGCATTTTGTGCCCCTGGTCCTGACCACTGTTAGGAGGCCTGTACATAACTCCAATTATGGTTTTTTTGCCTTTGTGGTTCCTCAACTCTACCCACACAGACTCCACATCATCTGACCCTATGTCGTTTAGTGCTATTGATTTAATTTCATTCCTAATTAACAAGGCAACCCCGCCCCCTCTGCCCACCTCTCTGTCTTTTCGATAGGTTGTGAATCCCTGGATGTTTAAATGCCAGTCCTGAACCCCCTGCAACCATGTCTCTGTGATGCCTACCACATCATACCTGCCAGTCACAATCTGGGCCACAAGCTCATCTACCTTGTTCCGTACACTGCGCGCATTTAAATATAGCACCTTTAATTCTCTATTGACCGTCCCTTTTTGTTTTCTTAGTGTGGTGGACCTTGGTTTCCTGAGCCTTTCCATACACTGTGTCATATTTTGTGGGATGGGGACAATCGTAACCACTCTTGAGTTTTGTCTGTTCGTGTTTTTTTGTATTCCTAAGCAGCTACACTCCCCGCTGATTGCATCACCTCTTGGTTCCCTGATATTCCTTCCCCCCCAATCTTTAGTTTAAAGTCCTATTGACCACCCTATTTACTCTTTTCGCCAGAACACTGAACAAACAAAGAACAAAGAACAAAGAAATGTACAGCACAGGAACAGGCCCTTCCTCTCCACCAGAATTTATTGGTTGGGGGGGGGGGGGCCTTCCCAGAAGTCCGCGGGTCGAAAAAAAATCAAACAGAAAAGAAGTGTTTTTTTAAAGGAAAAAGGAAAAACTTACCTCCCAGAAATGCCTTGCGCACCGCTCCCGCTGAAATCCAACGGCCTGCTCCTGTGAGGATAAGCGTTTTTTAAAGGAAAAACTTACCTCCCAGAAATGCCTTGCGCACCGCTCCCGCCGAAATCCAACGGCCTGCTCCTGTGAAGGTAAGTGTTTTTTAAAGGAAAAACTTACCTCCCAGAAATGCCTTGCGCACCGCTCCCGCCGAAATCCAACAGCGGCGGACATCACGCCGTTTCGGGAGAATTTCGCCTAGGGAGTGCAAGTTAACCAATTATAATTCTCCAAAGATATGCACATGAATGTTTATCAAGATGTAATGTTGTTAAAATTCCAATTATATAACACCACATCAAATGCATTCTTCAGCACCACTTCAATATTAGAACTATAGAATACGGTGCAGAAGGAGGCTATTTGGCCCATTGAATCTGCACTGACCCTCTGAAAGTGCACCCTACCTAGGCTCACACACCTGTCCTATCCCCATCTAACCTTTGGACACTAAGAGGCAATTTAGCATGGCCAATCCACCTAACCTGAACATCTTTGGATTGTGGGAAGAAACCAGAGCACCCGGAGGAAACACATGGGGAGAAAGTGCAAACTCCACAGTACAATCACCCAAGACCGAAATGAGTCTGGGTCCCTGGCGCCATGAGGCACCAGTGCTAACCATTGTTCCAACATTCACCCTATATATTTCTAGTCATTATTATGTCCCAAATGCCTCATTGCCCTTTTCATTATTTCATGATGTCAATCCACAACAGAATTCATTGGGTGTATGTGAGATGGTTAAAGTACTATTTTTATCCTTTGAGAGTCATTGCTGGCTGAACCTTTAAGCTTTTAGGACATTCAAGCAGCAATTCTTGTGGCTGAATTGGCAAGTTATGGCCAGCAACAAAGTACTCATTTCATCCTTGTCCTCAACCTCATCTATGATATCCTCATCCAAAGATGGCTGATGAGTGCCTCGGCCATCCTAAATTTGTAATCCTTTATCTGCGCACTGTTGTACAGGAAGCAACACGACACTCATACTTTAGCCCCCCTTTCTTGGCATCTGTAGCACATCTTTAACATAAGAAGGACATGTGTGCTGGTTGAACAACATAGCTGTTGGTCATGTGCCTCTCATTGGTGGGCTCTTGCATCTTACAGGCTTGTTCCTGACAAGGCAGCCCTTTATTTTGTTTCCTGACAAAAAGAGGTCTGGAATGTTGACTGGGTGCTTTGTGAAGGCAAAGCAATGGTGGTATTGCCACTGGGCTGGTAATCCAGAGACTCACGGTCATGTTCTGGGGACCCGGGTTCGAATCCCACCATGGCAGGGGGTGGAATTTGAATAAATTAAAAGTCGACCGATGCACCAGAAATGGCACACTTCGCCCTGTCGATCCTGCAAAGTCCTCCTTGCTACCACCTGGGGGGCTAATGCCAATGTTGAGACAGGTGTCCCATAGACTAGACTGACACTCCACCATCACCATCTCTGGGTATGCCCTGTCTCACCAGCAGGACAACCCCAATAGATATTGTGGGGCAGCACAATGGTATACAGATGGGAGGCAGTTGCCCTGGCAGTCCTTAACATCAACTCCAGAGTCCCATGAATTCAAATGGCATCAGGTCAAAAATGGACAAGGAAACCTCCTGCTGATTACCTCATGTCACTCACATCAACTGATGATTCAGTATTCCTCTATGTTGAACACCATTTGGAGGGTGCAGAATGTACTCTGGGTGGGGGACTTCAATTTCTATTGCCAAGAGCGACGCAGCAGCACCACTACTGACTGAGAAGGGGCTGGTTTAGCACAGAGCTAAATTGCTGGCTTTGAAAGCAGACCAAGTCCGGCCAGTAGCATGGTTCAATTCCCGTACCAGCCTCCCCGAGCAGGTGCCGGAATGTGGCGACTAGGGGCTTTTCACAGTAACTTCATTTGAAGCCTACTTGTGACAATAAGCGATTTTCATTTCATTTCAGATGGTTGACTTCTAACTGAGTATACTGCAGATGATGGAGAACAGAACCAACAAGAGGAAAAAACATACGTGACCTCATCCTCACCAACCTGCCTGCTGCAGATGCTCCAACACTTGCCACGCTCCTCGCCAAACTGTTCTAGTGCAATTAAAACACTGGCATCTACCCAACAATGTGGAAAATTAGCCAGGTATATTCTGAACACAAATCGCAGCACAAATCTAACCCAGCCAATTACCGCCCCATCAATCTGCTCTCGATAATCAGTAAAATGGGTATGATATATGAGTGTTGGTGCAGACTCAATGGGCCAAGTGACCTCCTTCTTCACTGTAGGGACTCTATGGAACACAGGCTTTGTCTTGAATTTCCAACACAAGTGAATCCAATCATTGATGCTTGACAGTACCATCGCTCAGTTACCATACCAATGTCCTGGGGGTTACCATTGACCAGAAACTGAACTGGCCAGCCATATAAAACTGTGGCTATAAGAACAGGCCAGAGGCTAGGAATCCTGTGGTGAACTCACCTCCTGACCCCCCAAAGCCTGTCCACCACCTTCAAGGCATAAGTCAGGAATTTAATGGAATACTCTCTACTTGCCTGGATGAGTGCAGCTCCAACAACACTCAAGAAATTTGGCACCATCCAGGACAAAGCAACCACTTGATTGGCAACTCATTCCCAAACATTCTCCCCCTCTATCATTAACATCAAGTAGCATCAGTGTGTACCATCTACAAGATGCACTGCAGAAACTCACCAAGGCTCTTTGACAGCACCGTCCAACCCCACAACTGCTATCATCTAGAAGGAGAAGGGCAGCAGACACTTGGGAACACCATCACCTGGAAGTTCTGCTCCAAGTCATTCACCATCCTGACTTGGAAATATATGACTATTCCTTCACGGTCACTGTGTCAAACCCTGGAATTCCCACCCTAACTGCACTGTGGTGTGCCTACACCTCATTGACTGCAACAATTAAAGGAAGCAGCTCACAAAAACATCCTCAAGGACAATCAGGGATGGGCAATAAATGCTGGCCAAGTTATCGAAGCTCACGTACCTTGAACGAATAAAATAAATATCTCAATCTCTCCCAGGGAAGCTAACATAATAATGATAATCTTTATTGTCACAAGTAGGCTTACAGTAACACTGCAATGAAGTTACTGTGAAAAGCCCCTATTCGCCACATTCCGGCACCTGTTCGGGTACACAGAGGGAGAATTCAGAATGTCCAATTCCCCTAGCAGCACGTCTTTCGGGCCTTTTGGGAGGAAACCGGAGTACCCGGAGGAAATCGACACAGGCAGAGGGAGAACGTGTAGACTCCACACAGACAGACAATGACCCAAACCAGTAATTGAACCTGGGACCCTGGTGCTGTGAAGCAACAGTGCTAACCACTCTGCTACCGTGCTGCCCTAATATACCTGCATGAATCACTTCTAGTGGCTCTGCAGCAGTTGTACATTGATGGAATGGATTTTATTGTTGTTGATAAAATGTTCTGGTTGATTTTGTGAAATCCATCGTTATACAGTCCAAATATGTACAGGTTTCAAGGATTGGCCATGCTAAATTGCCCTGAAGTGTCCAAAGGTTGGGTGGCATTCCAGGATAAGATGGAGGATTGGGCCTAGGTTGGGTGGTCTTCAAAGGTCGTTGCAGACTGGATGGGCCTAATGGTTTCCTTCTGCACTGTACAGATTCTGTTATACATATGTGTAATCCGTGGGTTTCTCAAACAGTGGGTTTCAGGATGAAATGTTGGATTTGCAAGACCTGAGATCAAAATGACAGCCTTGAAGTGACCCAATGGTACTCTTGTAACGGGCCACATTGATAAAATTATTACTCCCCACTGTACTCCACACAGAGTCTGTTGGATATTAGTCTGATCTGCTGGAGCCGGCCTCTATTTTGTTGCCTTGAGTTTGATCCAGTGATAGACACTACGCTATTTTCGGGACTGATCCAGCAATCGGCAGGCTCAGGTGCAGGAGGGAGTTGCCGACATTTTGGTTACACATACCTCCAACGTACATTGCAGCCTGAATAGTAACTGCACATTCTCTGCATTGTTTATTGTGCACTTACATGTAGAGCAAGGCATGTGTGCTCTGAGGTATAGTCCTTTGTCAAATAAACTCCATGGCTCAATTAGGAATGAAACATTCCTGTGTCATTTGAATAGAAGTTTTAATGCTGCTGCTTTATATCAGTCCTCATGTATGGTGGGATATCGTAATTGTGTGAAGCTTCCTGCTGAAGCACTGCAAATACAGCTAAAATGTTGATAGGGATCACTATTTTAGGGATTACCATAGTTGTGAGAGGCAGAGGTAGTGTGGCAATGCCCGAATCCCTGCCCCCCCCACCCCACCACATACACACCCTCAACCCCCACTCTCAGTCCGGCATCACGTCAGTTTAAAACCATTAAAACAGAGTGGCTGCGGGAATAAAGTTTGGGAAGCATTGGTGCACATTAGTTACAACTTTTCCTTATAGGAAGTCAGGACGGAGCCCTTCGCATTCTGTTTTTTTTTGTCACAGAAAATGGGTATAAGCTTGCCCCACAAGAACCAACATGGCAAATGTGACTGCCAATATACTGCAACAACATGTGAAGGGCAGCACGGTAGCATTGTGGATAGCACAATTGCTTCACAGCACCAGGGTCCCAGGTTCGATTCCGGCTTGGGTCACTGTCTGTGCGGAGTCTGCACGTTCTCGCCGTGTCTGCGTGGGTTTCCTCCGGGTACTCCGGTTTCCTCCCACAGTCCAAAGATGTGCATGTTAGGTGGATTGACCTGATAAATTGCCCTTAGTATTGGGTGGGGTTACTGGGTTATGGGGATAGGGTGGGGGTGTTGACCTTAGGTAGGTGCTCTTTCCAAGAGCCGGCGCAGACTCGATGGGCCGAATGGCCTCCTTCTGCTCTGTAAATTCTATGAAAATCTATGTATTCACCCAGTGAGGAGTTCCTCGAAATGTAGAATCTGATCAAGGTTCACACTTACTGCCCAGATCATGCAAAATGTCATGACCTTATTCGGGAATTT
Source organism: Scyliorhinus torazame (assembly GCF_047496885.1). Taxonomy (NCBI): domain Eukaryota; kingdom Metazoa; phylum Chordata; class Chondrichthyes; order Carcharhiniformes; family Scyliorhinidae; genus Scyliorhinus; species Scyliorhinus torazame. The sequence continues at coordinate 220,953,011 of NC_092715.1, read as the reverse complement.
CACATTGCTTACCACCAAAGTCCAGTGCAATCATGGGATGAATGAATAGAACTCTGAAAACGATGATTTGGAAAACAGTACAAGAAAATAACCACACTTGGAATGTAGTCTTGCATTTTGTTCTAATATTAGTGCGAGGTTCTGTATCCTCAGCAATTAGATCCACTCCACATGTCTTAATGACAGGACAATGCATGGAAGGATAAGAGACCCTAATGGGTCTCAACATTTTGGAACTGCAATTATCAGCTATCAGCCATGGGAAAGCAATACAACTGATACTGAATAATGTGGCTTCAGCTGTCAAGATGGGGCAGAAAAAGAAAAGTAAGGCACATTTTGATGGAAACGTTTCACCAGTTGAATACGAAGTGAGATAAAAGATCATGATACAGGTATACCAACCAGGAATCTTTCTATCCCTAAAATACCACGGGCCATATGCAATTGTGGATAAAGTTAGCCCGTCTGCCTATAAGGTTTAATTGGACTCTGGGAAAAGCGGATGGTACCATGCCAATCAAGTAAAAGCATACGGTGCACAGGCATGCCAACACCAGCATATGATGATGGACGCTGGAGAGGTACAAAGAGACGCCCCAGGGTGCCCGCTCCAGTACCAGTTGTTGCAGCTCCCCCCCCCCCCCCCCCCCCCCCCCCGCCCCCTACCGGCAGCAGCAGGCAGATCAGCCCCAGTATCAACCAAGGAACTCCGGTAGCATTGCCGTAATGGAAAATGAAGCATAAGCCCAGACAAATGTTATTCTCCCCGACCTGGATACATCTATTGAATGATGGACGTTTGAATCGTGTAAACGATGATATCGATCTCAGTCAGATCAATTGGGTGAAATAAGAACTGTGCTTATAAAAAAGATACCAGCTGCAAATAAACTGTAAATCATATCAGGTACTGCCGTGATCCACACAGATTCGAAGCATAAGTGAGGAAAGATGAATTGACAAGGATATTTGCTGATCCTGAACACCGTGACTATCTAGGCCCCTGACGTCAAGACAAATTTAATAGCCGTGTTCATCCACAACTCTACCAATGGATCATGGGAGGAAAGAGACAACGGTTAGCCTGTGCATCTTAACATAGAACCAGATATTGGTTCAGTATATACCCTTTGGTAAGAGTGGAATGTATGACCAGAACCAGAGGAGGTTTACAAGAATGATGGACTTGATGGAATGAAGGACTTGTCATATGAGGAGCGGTTGAGGACTCTGGGTCTGTATTTGATGGTGTGTAGAATGATGAAGGGGATGCTGGAATGATGAGGGGAGATGTTATTGAAACATCCAGAATACTGAGAGGCTTAGATAGAGTGAATGTGGAGAAGATGTGTCCACAAGTAGGAGAAACTAGAACCCGAGGGCACAGCCTCAGATGAAAGGGGCGATCCTTTAAAACAGAGATGAGGAGGAATTTCTTCAGCCAGAGGGTGGTGAATCTGTGAAACTCTTTGCCACAGAAGGCTGTGGAGGCCAAATCACTGAGTGGCTTTAAGAGAGAGATAGAAAGGTTCATGATTAATAAGGGGATCAGGGGTTATGGGGAGAAGGCAGGAGAATGGGGATGAGAAAGATATCAGCCATGATCGAATGGCCAAGCAGACTCGATGGGCCGAATGGCCTAATTCTGCTCCTATATCTTATGGTCTTTTGGGAAGGAAATTGGAACTGTTCACCATTCATTTGTGGAACGCACCACACAGATATTCATGCAATGGTGAAATCCGACAAGACAGCTTGTTGGGAAGATGCAAAGCGTTTTAGAGATTGAATGAGGTCCAGTACACATGAGAACGCGAGGGGATATGGACAAGTATGTTTCCTATTGGGGCAACACGATGGCGCAGTGGTTAGCATTGCTGCCTCACGGCGCTGAGGTCCCAGGTTCATTCCCGGCTCTGGGTCACTGTCCGTGTGAAGTTTGCGCATTCTCCCTGTAATTGCGTGGGTTTTGTCCCCACAACCCAAAGATGTGTAGGATAGGTAGATTGGCCATGCTAAATTGCCCCTTAATTGGAAAAAATGAATTGGGTAATCTAAATTTATTTTTTAAAAATTATGTTTCCGATCCAAAACTACCACTCCCAAGCCTAAGAGTACAGAAAGAACCATGATCACGACAACAATCAGTATGACTGTAACCCCAAAATTTAAATTGACATGACCTGAGCAAGTAGAAGGACCTGTGAACAGATTGTATTAGGGAAAACAGATTCAACTTTGGACAATAATGTTCAACACAAATTGGTGCCACTTATTTCGAACATATCTGATATTCAGTTACCCTCATGATATTCAGCAATCCTCACACAATTATTTGATAAGTTGACAGATACTTTACTAAGACAGGAGGTAGCGATAAGAAGAAAACAAAAATGAGGAAAAGGAGATGAATTGTAGAAGTATTTGAAGCATTTGTGTGAGCAAAACAAGAGATTGAGAGGATTGACAAGAAACTACAAGCTATAAAAGATACTACACAGTGGGATGACATGTGTAACAGGGGAAATAATGTGAAAATACACCAATGGGTACGATTGCCATCTTACGTTATAATAATAATAATGATGTTAATAGTGGTGCAGCAGTCAATTGGGGACTCACTGGCTGGACAGGTGGTTAGTGATGCAGAGCAACGGCAGCAGTGCGGATTCAATCCCTGTACCAGCTGAGGTTATTCATGAAGACCTGACTTCTCAACCTTGCCCTGCGTCTGAGATTTGGTGATCTGCAGCTTAAATCGCCATTAGCCAGTTCTCCCCCCTCAAAGAGGAAAGCAGCCTATGGTCATCTGGGACTAGGGCAACCTCACCTATCAGTCACTTGTAACCATTCTACTGCAAAGATGGAAAAAACAAATATAGTGGATGCTGACTATGGATGCACTAGAGCGGAGACTGGGAGAAAAGCATGGTATAATAATATTGTCATGAGAATGTCACTTTAGTAAATGTCTGTCTGCTCATTTTACTGCAGTGATGTCAGAGTGTGGTGGAGCTGAGCTCTGGCTCTGCTTTTTAGTTTCACTTTGAGAAAAGCTTGGGTGTGTCTGTGTTTTTTGGTTTCGTTTTCAGTGTTGGAGCTGAAGCCAGATAAAGCAGGTGTACTGCTGTTCTCTCTGCCATGAAAAGACTATCTCTTGATCATTTGGCGAATTCAGAATTATAAATGTTCTCAGTAGTGAATGTAAACCTGATGTGCTTCTGTTAAAAGGTGTTTCTTTTGTCTTCTGGATGTTGTTTGGGAAGTTATTAAGGATTATTAGTCTTGTATTCTTTTGGGGTTGTATTTGAATTGATGGTTGCTAAGATGTTCACTGCATGTTTAAAAAGGTTAACTTGAGTTCATAGAATAAACATTGTTTTGCTTTAAAAAATACTTTTCGATTTCTGCTGTACCACACCTGTTGAGTAGGCCGTGTGCTCCCCATACCACAATCTATCAAAAGTGGTGGGTCTGGTGAACTCCATGATACACTTTGAGGTTCTCTAAATCCTGGCCCATAACATATTGGGGGCTCAAAGGGATAAAAGTCTATCTGTTGGATTGGCTTAGTGAACTTAACGACAGTGAGGGGTGAGCATATTGTGGTTGCTTTGCAGGTGTGGTATTCTAGTTTAAGTGGGGAGTGTGTTGTGGACAATGGCTCTTTCAGAGGCTCTGAAGTTTCTGGGGGTGGAGACGGTCACACACAGTACCTTACGGACAGAGACTAAAAGCAGACTGTTAGATTTGGCAAAAACATTGCAGTTAACATTCCCTAACAAAATGCGAAAAGATGAGGTAATTATGGCGGTGGCTAAGCATTTAAAGTTGCCTGAGATACAGTTTGACTCATTGGACGTGGCAAAAATTCAGTTACAAATTAAACAAATGGAACATGAGAAAGAATTAAAGCAGCTTGAATACGAAAGAGAGCGCGAGGAAAAAGAAAAGGAGAGCGAAGAAAAGAGAAAAGAAAGAATAGCCCTAGCAGAACAAAAAGAAAGAGAAAGGGAGATACAGATCAGGGAAAAAGATAAAGAGAGAGAGCTTGAACTTCAGAAAATGGCCATGAAACATGACAGTAAGTCAAAATTGGCAGAAAGTACAGTTGGATGATAGTGATGAGGATAGTGAGAAAGAGCGTCATAGTTGAAGGCTTGGTGGGGATCTATTTAAGTATGTCCAAGCATTGCCAAGGTTTGACGAGAAGGAGGTAGAAGCCTTTTTCATTTCATTTGAGAAGGTGGCTAAACAAATGAAATGGCCACAGGACATGTGGGTATTGCTGATTCAAACAAAGCTGGTAGGTAGGGCTAGTGAAGTGTTTGCATCACTACCGGAGGAGGTACCTGGGATGTATGAGGAGGTGAAAAAATCCATCTTAGGTGCATATGAACTGGTACCTGAAGCCTACAGACAAGGGTTTAGGATTTTAAGGAAAGAATTTGGTCAAACATACATGGAGTTTGAAAGGATCAGAGTAATTTTGATAGGTGGAAAAGGGCTTTGAAAATAGACCAAACATATGAAGCTCTCAGAGAAATTATGCTTTTGGAGGAGTTTAAAAATTCAATTCCTGATGTAGTGAGAACTTATGTGGAAGAGCAGAGGGTTAAAACTGCGAGATTAGCAGCAGAAATGGCAGATTATTATGAATTTGTTCATAAATCAAAGATTGGTTTCCGACATCAGTTTCAGCCGGTGAGGGATAGAAACTGGGGACATGAGAAATACTCAAGTGTAAAGGTAAAGGTGATCTGATGGGAGATAATAAGGAGAGTATACCTCAGACTAAAAAAGAACTCCAGGACGGTGGAAAAGAAATGAAAAGTTTCAAATGTTTTCACTGTAATAAACTAGACCATGTCAAGTCACAGTGTTGAAAAAAAGCACTGGGAAGGCTGATGTGGTAAAAGAGGATAAGACAGTGAAGTTTGTTGAAGTGGTAAAGGACAGCCCAAGTAAAGCGAAGGAGGTGCAAAAGATTGTACAGCCTGATCAAGAGGTGATTGATAAGAAGGTGCCAGATCTCTTGAAATAATTTACTTGTGTGGGTAAAGTTTACTCATGTGCATCAGGAGGTGCAGGTAAAGAAGTCACAATTTTAAGAGATACAGAAGCTAGTCAATCTTTAATGGTAAGAGATGAGGAGTTATTTAGTTTGGTAAGAATATTGCCAGAAAAAGTGGTACTATGTGGAATTCAGGGTGAGAGGTGTAGTGTCCATTATATAAGGAAAGGTTGGAAAGTCCAGTGAAGAGTGGTGAAGTGGTAGTAGGAGTAATAGAGAAACAATCTTGTCCAGGAATACAGATTATCTTGGGTAATGATATAGCTGGATCGCAGGTGTGAGTGATGCCTACTGTGGTTGATAAGCCAGTGGAAAATCAGACAACTGAAGTGTTGAAGGACGAATATCCTGGGATTTTCCGGATTGAGTAGTAACAAGGTCGCAAAGTCACAGGTTAAGACAAGAGGATAAATCAAAGAGTGAAGATGACGTTGAAGTGCAATTATCAGAAATTATTTTTGATCAGATGGTTGAAAAAGAACAAGAACAGGTGGAGGATGAGGTGGATATTTTTAGTTCAGGAAAATTGGCGGAGTTACAACAAAAAGATATAGAAATAAAACGGATGTTTTATCAGAAAGCATACACGGAAGAGGAATCTGCATGTATACCAGAGTGTTATTACCATAAAAGTGATGTCCTGACAAGAAAATGGAGACCTTGACATATGCAGGCAAATGAAAAGTGGGCAGAAGTTCATCAAGTAGTATTGCCGGTAGGGTATAGAAAGGAGGTGCTGCGAGTTGCACATGAGGTACCAGTGGGAGGTCATTTGGGAATAAGGAAAACTCAAGCTAAAATCCAAAACATTTTTATTGGCCTGGACTAGATAAAGATGTAGTTAAATTTTGTCGATCATGTCACACATGTCAAGTGATAGGGAAACCTCAAGAAGTGATAAAACCAGTGCCCTTAATACCCATTCCAGCATTTGAGGAACCTTTTACAAGGGCCCTAATTGATTGTGTAGGACCGCTTCCTAAAACGAAAAGTGGGAATCAATATCTTTTGACGATAATGGATGTGTCTACTAGGTTTCCAGAGGCCATTCCAGTACGTAATATTAAAGCTAAAAAGATTGTGGAGGAGTTACTTTAAATTCTTTACTGGATATGGACTACCCACAAAAATACAATCGGATCAAATTTTACCTCAAAGTTATTCAAAGAAGTTATGGATAGCTTAGGAATAAAACAATTTATATCAACTGCATGCCATCCAGAATCACAGGGAGCATTAGAAAGGCATCAGACATTAAAGACAATGTTGAGGGTGTATTGTCATGAATATCCAGAGGATTGGGATAAAGGAATTCCATTCGCACTGTTTGCAATTAGGGATGCTCCTAATGAGTCAACCAAATTTGGTCCTTTTGAACTAATTTTTGGTGATGAGGTAAGAGGACCACTTAAATTGATTCAGGAAAAATTGGTGAATGAGAAATCGGAAATTAGATTATTGGATTACGTGTCAAATTTTAGGGAACGATTGAACAGAGCAGGTGAATTGGCTAGACAACATTTAAAAGTTGCACTAAATGTGATGAAACGGGTAGAGGACAAGAAATCCAAAGTTTGTAGTTTTGCCAGTGGAGATAAAGATTTAATATTGTTACCAGTGGTAGGTGAACCTTTAAAAGCAAGGTTTTGTGGACCTTATCAGATTGAAAGGAAATTAAGTGAGGTGAATTAAGTGGCAAAAACGGCAGATAGAAGGAAAACTCACCAAGTATGTCATGTGAATATGCTTAAAAGGTACTTTGAACGGAAAGGGCGAAAAAGGAGGAGGTTTTAATGATTCTAACTCAAAGTGATGAACCAAAACCAGATGACTGTGAATTTGACTTACCTCAAATTAAATTGGAAAATGAGACTTAAAAATTGGGATAAATTGTTGAGTTACCTTCCAGAGGAAAAACGGACTGACCTGAAAGAGTTATTGATATCACATGGGCATGTTTGTGGAGATAAATTGGGAAGTACTGAAATGGCTATACATGATGTAGATGTGGGAAGTGCTGTTCCAATCAAACACATCCAAATAGACTTAACCCTTTATAATTGGCACAGGTTAACAAAGAGATTAAGAGTATGCTAAAATATGGTACAATTGAAGTGGGTTGCAACCAATGGAGCTCACCCATGGTGATGGTACCAAAACCATACGGTACCCAAAGGTTGTGTGTGCACTATAGAAACATTAATGCAGTTACAAGAACAGACTCTTATCCTATCCCACGTTTGGAGGATTGCATTGAGAAAATGGGACAATCAGCTTTTATTTCCAAACTGGATTTACTCAAAGGTTACTGGCAGGTACCTTTATCCGAAAGGGCAAAGGAGATTTCAGCTTTTGTGACTCCAGAAGGTGTATACCAATCAAAGTTGTGCCAGTTGGCATGAAAAGCACCCTAGCCACATTTCAGCAGTTAACTAACAAAGTCATTTCAGGATTACCCAATTGTGCTATATACATCGACGATCTGGTAATTTTCAGCCAGACATGGAAAGAACATTTAAAACATCTGATGGAGTTATTCGATTGACTTCAGGAGGTGGGGTTTGGTGATAAACCTAGCCAAAAGTGAATTTGGAAAAGCCCAAGTCACTTTCCTTGGCCATACAATCGGAAAGGATCGAATGGTCACACGGGATGTGAAACCAACAGTTATTGAGGAGTTTCCGATACCCTCAAGACGAAGGGAAATGATGCGATTTCTTGGCATGAGTGGATTTGATCGAACATTTGTGCAAAAGGTTTGTAGCGTAATTGCTCCACTGATGGACTTGCTGAAGAAACGTCAAAAATCTCAGTGGACAGTGCAGTTTCAACCGGCATTTGACTGCCTGAAAGCTGTGATAACCAATGCTCCTGTGTTGGAGAATTACTAGAGACTCTGTGATCAGATTGAACTAAAGTATCTGACTTTAAAGAGACATGCCAAGGCATAGAGAAATGGATCGATCGTGCAGAGACCTCCTTGTTCAAAGAGACTGTCAATCAAGATGGATTCCAGTTGGAGGAAGAAGAAAGAAAATGGACTATATTATTCTTTTTCGAAACGAAAAAGTATATTTATTGTGTGCATTTAACATAGAACATAGAACATAGAAAGATACAGTGCAGTAGAGGCCCTTCGGCCCACGATGTTGCACCGACATGGGAAGTCAAAAAACAAAAACCATCTAACCTACACTATGCCATTATCATCCATATGCTTATCCAATAAACTTTTAAATGCCCTCAATGTTGGCGAGTTCACTACTGTTGCAGGTAGGGCATTCCACGGCCTCACCCCCTAAGTCCACTCACTCCACTTCCGAATTGTCTCTCCACACCGGGATCTTGTCCTTCAAGAACGCTTCTTTTTTTATCACCTCCCCCACCACTATCCACCCCCTCTTCCCAGGTACTCATCCCAAGCATCAGTCTCTGACATCTGGCTACATGGACTACATCAGCTGAATTGGTTCCTGTACCACACAAACTTTTTCATTAGCTGGTGACTAAACTACACTCATGTATACAGGAGCCGGTAGAATGTTGCAGGTGTATGGAATGGAATGTGTCTGCACGTTTTGTATATTGGGCAGCTGAGTTCTGCCCAGCATTGTTTTTTTTAGCATGTTTTAAGTCTTTACATATTTACCTGGTACTGACAGGCGTCCAGTGACATTCTGCCTGACCATGTTTTTCTTTCAGCAGTTAGTGATCCTGTTTCTAAGTGGAAATTTTAAGTTTAATTTCTTATCGGAGGTCATGTTAGGGTTTGAAAGAGTGAACATGACGTTGTTGAAACTGATAATGCTGAGTCTCTTAGGGCTGGATTCTCTGTTCCCCGATTCCGATTTCATAATCGGCGATCGGGCGGAGAATCACATTTTAATGCCGAAATCGCGGTGCGCGCCGCACGCCATTGGGATGGCCCCAGCGTGTCACCTGAAGGCCCTTCCCAAATGCTCCGCCCCCAATGGGCCGAGTTCATGATGGCGCGGGGGTGAGTGGTCCCAGCCATGCGGGAACCCAGCATGGTGGCTGCGGACTGTGTCCAGCGTCGTCACAGTCGGACGACAGCTGTGCTACTGCTTGGTGGGGCTTCTGCGAGGGCTGGGGGGGGCGCGTGGTGGGTGGCCAGGGGGTGGCAAGGGGTGTTCAGAGGGACACTATGTGGTAGGTCGAGTCCACACACGACAAGCGTCATGTTGTACGGCTTGACCACTGCAGGTCGTCGCCGTGCACATGCACGGCCATGGACCCGGCCATTCTTTGGCTGCTTATTTCGTGGAGGCCGGCGCAGCATCGGTGACGAGGCGCTGTCGATTTTTTTTCCACGTAAAGTGCCACGGATCCTCCGCTCCGCCTCAGAATCAGAGAATATGGCCCCTAATCTTTCCAGCCCTTGCACGCAAATCTCCAAATGCTAACAATGGGTGTGAAGACATAAAATAATTAAATAATCCTGAGTTACACCCTTTAGCAAGGTGTCAGGATAGAGCTGTCCTTTAAGGTGAAACAGCAGCGCAAGTTACAATTTTTACATTTAATAATCTAGAAGTGCCAACATGTTGTTAGCCATTTCGGAGACATGGAAAGAGCAGGGACAGGAATGGTTGCTGCTGGTGCCGGGGTTTAGATATTTTAGTAAGCTCAGAAAAGTTGGTAAAAGGGGGGAGGGGTGGCATTGTTAGTCAAGGACAGTATTACAGTGGCAGAAAGGACGTTTGATGAGCACTGGTCGACTGAGGTAGTATGGGCTGAGGTTAGAAACAGGAAAGGAGAGGTCACCCTGTTAGGGGTTTTCTATAGGCCTCCAAAAAGTTCCAGAGATGTAGAGGAAAGGATTGCAAAGATGATACTGGATAGGAGCGAAAGCAACAGGGTAGTTGTTATGGGGGACTTTAACTTTCCAAATATTGACTGGAAACGCAATAGTTCGAGTACTTTAGATGGGTCTGTTTTTGTCCAATGAGTGCAGGAGGGTTTTCTGACACAGTATGTAGATAGGCCAACGAGTGGCGAGGCCGTATTGGATTTGGTACTGGGTAATGAACCAGGACAGGTGTTAGATTTGAAGGTAGGTGAGCACTTTGATGATAGTGACCACAATTCCATTACATTTACTTTAGTGATGGAAAGGGGTAGGTATATACCGCAGGGCAAGAGTTATATCTGGGGGAAAGGCAATTATGATGCGATGAGGCAAGACTTAGGATGCATCAGATGGAGAGGAAAACTGCAGGGGATGGGCACAATGGAAATGTGGAGCTTGTTCAAGGAACAGCTACTGCGTGTCCTTGATAAGTATGTACCTGTCTGGCAGGGAGGAAGTGGTCGAGCAAGGGAACTGTGGTTTACTAAAGCAGTCGAAACACTTGTCAAGAGGAAGAAGGAGGCTTATGTAAAGATGAGACATGAAGGTTCAGTTAGGACGCTCGAGAGTTACAAGTTAGCTAGGAAGGACCTAAAGAGAGAGCTAAGAAGAGCCAGGAGGGGACATGAGAAGTCTTTGGCAGGTAGGATCAAGAATAACCCTAAAGCTTTCTCTAGATATGTCAGGAATAAACAAATAACTAGGGTAAGAGTAGGGCCAGTCAAGGACAGTAGCGGGAAGTTGTGCTTGGAGTCCGAGGAGATAGGCGAGGTGCTGAATGAATATTTTTCGTCAGTATTCACACAGGAAAAAGACAATGTTTTTGAGGAGCACACTGAGATTCAGGCTACTAGATTGTAAGGGCTTGAGGTTCATAAGGAGGAGGTGTTAGCAATTCTGGAAAGTGTGAAAATAGATAAGTCCCCTGGGCCGGATGGGATTTATTCTAGGATTCTCTGGGAAGCTAGGGAGGAAATTGCTGAGCCGTTGGCTTTGATCTTTAAGTCATCTTTGTCTACAGGAATAGTGCCAGAAGACTGGATGATAGCAAATGTTGTCCCCTTGTTCAAGATTTCAGTAAAGCGTTTGATAAGGCTCCCCATGGTAGGCTACTGCAGAAAATACGGAGGCATGAGATTCAGGGTGATTTAGCAGTTTGGATCAGAAATTGGCGAGCTGGAAGAAGACAAAGGGTGGTGGTTGATGGGAAATGTTCAGACTGGAGTCCAGTTACTAGTGGTGTACCACAAGGATCTGTTTTGGGGCCACTGCTGTTTATCATTTTTATAAATGACCTGGAGGAGGGCGTAGAAGGATGGGTGAGTAAATTTGCAGATGACACGAAAGTCGGTGGAGTTGTGGACAGTGCGGAAGGATGTTACAAGTTACAGAGGGACATAGATAAGCTGCAGCGCTAGGCTGAGAGGTGGAAAATGGAGGTCAATGCAGAAAAGTGTGAGGTGATTCATTTTGGAAGGAATAACAGGAAGACAGAGTACTGGGCTAATGGTAAGATTCTTGGCAGTGTGGATGAGCAGAGAGATCTCGGTGTCCATGTACATAGATCCCTGAAAGTCACCACCCAGGTTGAGAGGGTTGTTAAGAAGGCATACAGTGTGTTAGCCTTTATTGGTAGAGGGATTGAGTTTCGGAGCCATGAGGTCATGTTGCAGCTGTACAAAACTCTGGTGCGGCCGCATTTGGAGTATTGCATGCAATTCTAGTCACCGCATTATAGGAAGGATGTGGAAGCATTGGAAAGGGTGCAGAGGAGATTTACGAGAATGTTGCCTGGTATGGAGGGAAGTTCTTATGAGGAAAGGCTGAGGGACTTGAGGCTGTTTTCGTTAGAGAGGAGAAGGTTAAGAGATGACTTAATTGAGGCATATAAGATGATCAGAGGATTGGATAGGGTGGACAGTGAGAGCCGTTTTCCTCAGATGGTGATCTCTAGCACGAGGGGACATACCTTTAAATTGAGGGGTGATAGTTATAAGACAGATGTCAGAGGTAAGTTCTTTACTCGGAGAGTAGTAAGGGCGTGGAATGCCCTGCCTGCAACGGTAGTGGACTCGCCAACACTAAGGGCATTCAAATGGTCATTGGATAGACATATGGACGATAAGGGAATAGGGTAGATGGGCTTTCGAGTGGTTTCACAGGTCGGCGCAACATCGAGGGCCGAAGGGCCTGAACTGCGCTGTAATGTCTATGTTCTTTTAAACGCAGTGATGGAGAATCTATTGTGAATGTGGCATAGGTTGTGAGAGTTGGCCATCCCGTAAAAATGGGTTGCCAGAAACAAAGTTTCAAAAACACTGCCATAAAACATTAGCAGCTGCTATGGTTTGACGAAACAGGCGAATTTGCCAGGATCTGTCTGAATAAATGGATCCTATTTACTATATCTGTAAAACACAACCTCAGCAACCAGAGGGTCATAAAACTAACATCATCGAACCTTCAGAAATTTGGAAGAAATCATATAAAGAAGCATGGATTCGAAGCTTCTCCAGTGAAAACCTGGGAACAACCATCGCAGAAGATTACCCCAAGGACCCAATGTTGAGCAGGAAAACATCCTTTGAGAAGAGCAAGGCCAGCTGTTGTGCTCAGGGTAACGTTTGAGTTTGGTTCGTGAGTCGAGTAGATTATCACTTATTGAGTGAAATTCTGTGTGACAGTTATCGAATATTAGTCAGTGTGATGGTTTTGTTAAAGGTTAAGTATTAGCCTGTGTGACAATAATTGACTACATATGAGTCTATGTGACACATTTGATCCGAATAAAGAAAACTTGATTCAAGAATACCTGTGCAAGTAGTTTGTGTGATGTGTCAGTTATGGCCTGCGTTCAAGAGAGCCCACAGTCACCTCAATGAGGCGGCCTTTCAGGACGCGCGACAACACAGAATCACCGAGCAGAAACTTATAGCCAAGTTCCGCACACATGAGTGCGGCCTCAACCGGGACCTGGGATTCATGTCGCATTACATTCATCCCCCACCATCTGGCCTGCGAAATCCTACCAACTATCCTGGCTTGACACAATTCACACCTCTTTAACCTGGGGTTACCCCATCTCTGGATCTGTAAAGATTGAAGCACCTGCTAATGGTCGCATTCCAAGCATTGTTTGGCATCTTTGAATTTGTCGATATATATGTTTCTGGAACATACCTCTTCATTCACCTGAGGAAGGAGCAGCGCTCCGAAAGCTAGTGACATCGAAACAAACCTGTTGGACTTTAACCTGGTGTTGTAAGACTTCGTACTGTGCTCACCCCAGTCCAACGCCGGCATCTCCACATCACCTCGATGAGGAGCAGTGGAAGACAATTTAGAGATGTTAGTTATGTCATTTTCTAAGCGAGTACAAAGACAGCAATCCATTAGGAGCTCTGCTGGCTTGACTCCAGTGGTGATGTGGAGATCGTATTGTACAAGAGAAGGAAATTAGCCAACTTGAGGGGTAATGGTCTAGCAGTTTGTTTCTTCATTGCAGATTTAAATGTCTGCACCGATCTTTCTGCTAACTGGTTTGAGACCGGATGGTAAGGGGCTGTTTGAAAGTGGTGGATGCTGTTATTTTGACAAAGTGCTGAAATTCCTCCCCCTGGAAAAGATACGCTGTTACCAAATACCAAAACCTCAGGAAGACCATGGACAGTGAAGATGCGACACAGGGTTTCAATTGTGGCTGCTGAGGTTGCCTTCCCCCATATCTATAACACTCATCATAATTCCTGGCTTGACGGACGGTTTTTCCTCCTGACCTCTGAATACAATTCTGCTCCTGGGATCGTGGCTGAGCCTCTTCTGTACCTGTGAGCCTGGGTGGGTGTCTTCCAGCCATTCCACTCCACAATTTGTTTTCCTCACCCTCCTGAACACATTAAAGCTCTGATACACCTTTCTCATTGCATTCAGTAACTTGGGCTATTTTAATTGCCTTCGCCAGGGATATCTTCATCTCGGCCAGCAATTTCCCTTGCATATTGATGTTATTGCAGTCACATACCAGACAGTCATGCAACGTGTCACTCAATGCCGTGCTGAATTCGCAGCGTTCGGCAATTTTGGCGAAGGTTGGCAACAAAAACATCTTTCCTGGGTCCCTGACAGCCAAGTTAAATTTACAGCGCTGTAGTATACCGGAGGACCTGGGGTTGGAGAGCTTCTCAATGGTCCCGGGATCCGATGGAAGAAGTCTGACCTTGTGGAAGATAAGTGGTTGCGTCCGACAGGGTCCAGGTGGTTACAATTTCGGAATTGTGTCTTGTGGGGTCCCGGGAACTGGATGCAAATTCAGGGTCGCATAGGGGGATCCCTGGGGTTCCGCGAGTACTTGTCTACCTTTCGGCATGTGCAGATCCTCGTGTCGGGTCTTCTCTGGTTTGGGGGTGTTTAGGGGCAGGGGCTTTCTGGGTCAGGTTGGGTCGGGTCATATGTTCGGTTCCAGCATTGTGGTCTGGTCAGGCATTCCTGGAATCGGGCCTTGGAGTTGGCCTGTTCGGGCCTCCATGTGGATTCTCCTCCTTTCCTCCATCTGCCAATAAGTCGGGGCACTGGGCAGACCTTATAGTTATAACTAAATCAGGAGTGGTACAAAAGAGAAGTCAGTTCACCCCTACTAACCTGGTTGTATCTGTCGTGTTGGGTGTTCTGATGCACAAATGATCCAACACGGCTGTAGATGGTACAACTCTGTTTTATTGTCTAATCAACAATAACAATTAACTACTGGCTTGGGTACGTGCTTCACCAGATAACCTGTGGACCCAGCCCTATCACTATCTTAGTGAGGCCCTCAGCACATGGTCTATGTCCGAGTGGCACGCTGTGAGCTCTGTGCTCTGAGCTATCTCCTGGTCGAATGAGCGGGTGTTCTCTGTTTTATAGTGCGTGTGCTCTCACTGGTGATTGGCTGCGATCTTATGTGTGTGCTGGTTGGTCCAACTGCCTGTCCATCAGTGTGTGTATGATTGCACCATGATGTGCTGATGTGGATATCATGACAGTATCCAAGTTCAAATTTGCATATGATGCTCCCGATTTGTTTACCATGTGTAATTACTGAGCTGTTTTCTCCCGTTGTCCTCAGCTACTTGACCTTTGCTTTAAATGTTAACATACTCTGGGATTAGGAATCAATCACCCCTTTTCATTCGTAAAATATTTGAATATGTGTTTGTCCAAATAAGCACATGTTTCGGTCCGGGAACTGAGACAACACTGATTTATTTGGTTCAAACAATGTGCAGTTCATGGTTGGCTTATTTTGATACATTCCAACCTTTACAAATAGTGAATTAAAGGAATCAGGAAAAGAAAATGTTTTCATTTATTTGAGCCTTTATAACCTCAGGATATTCTTAAACACTCCATAGCTTCAGCTCCTTACTAACATCATCATGGATCATAGTTATAGAATTTACAGCGCAGAATGAGGCCATTCGGCCCATCGAGTTTGCACTGGCTCTTGGAAAGAGCACCCTACTTAAGCCCACACATCCACCCTATTCCCGTAAGCCAGTAACCTCACCTAACCTTTTTGGACACTAAGAGTAATTTAGTGTGGCCAATCCACCTAACCTGCACATCTTTGGACTGTGGGAGGAAACCGGAGCTGCCGGAGGAAACCCACACAGACACGGGGAGAACGTGCAGGCTCCGCACAGACAGTGACCGAAGCTGGGAGTCGAACCCAAGTCGCTGGCGCTATGAAGCAACAGTGCTAACCATTGTGCTACCATGCCACCCACATCTGGTGGCTTGTGTCAAAATTGGGAGCAACAGCTTGACATAGTCATACTCACGGAATCATACCTTGCAGATAATGTCCCAGACACCACCATCAGCCCTGTCTCACCAGTAGGACAGACCTAGCAGAGGTGGCAGTGCAGGGGTATACAATCAGAAGGGCATTTCCCTGGGAGTCCTCAACATTGACTCTGGACCCCATGAAGTCCCATGGCTTCAGGTTAAACATGGGTAAGGAAACCTGCTGATTACCACATTCCAGCCACCATCAGCTGATGAATCAGTACTCCCCCATGTTGAACACCACTTGGTGAAAGCAGTGAGGATGGTAAGGGTGCAGAATATACTCTGGATGGGGGACTTCAATGTCCATCACCAAGAGTGACTTGGTCGTACCACCACAAACCAAGCTTGCCGGGTCCTAAATGACATAGGTGCCAGACTGGGACTGCAACAGGTGGTGAGGGAATCAACAAGAGGAAATGCCAATCTGCCTGCTGCAGATGCATCTGTCCATGACGGTATCGGTAGAAGTGACCACCGCACAGTCCGCGTGGCGAGAAAGTCACTTCTTTGTATTGAGGAAACTCTCCATTGTGTTGTGTGCCACTACCACCGTGCTAAATGGGATAGACTTTGAAAAGATCTAGAAACTCAAGACTGGGCATCTATGAGGTGCTGTTGGCCATCAGCAGCAGCAGAATTGTACTCAAGCACAATCTGCAAACCTATGGCCAGCATATCCCCCACTCTACCATTACCACCAAGCCAGGGAATCAACCCTGGTTCAATGAAGAATAATGTAGAGCATGCCAGGAGCAACACCAGGTATACCTAAAAATGAAGAGGCAACATGGGAAAGCTACAACACAGGACTACTTGTGTTCCAAACAGCATATGCAGAAAGTAATCGACAGAACTAAGCGACTCCACAACGAGCGCATCAGATTTAAGCTCTGCAGTCTTGTCACATCCAGCCGTTAATAGTAGTGGAGAATTAAACAACTCACTGGAGGAGGAAGCTCCACAAATATCCCCATCCTCAATGATGGAGGAGCCCAACATATCTGTACAAAAGACAAGGCTAAGGCATTCACAACAATCTTTAATAGGAATTGCTGAGTGGATGATCCATCTCAGTCTCCTCCGGACTTCCCCGGTATCACAGATGTCAGTCTTCATCCAATCTGATTCACTCCACGTGAAATGAAGAAATGACTGAAGGCACTGGATATTACAAAGGCTATGGGCCCAGACAATATTCCGGCAATAGTACTGAAGAGTTGTGCACCAGAACTTGCCGGATACCTAGCCAAGCTGTTCCAGTACAGCTACAACACTGGCATCTACCCGGCAATGTGGAAAATTGCCCAGGTGTGTCCTGTACACAAGAATCAGGACACGTCTAACCTAGTCAATTACCACCCGATCAGTCTACTCCCCATCATCAGCAAAGTGATGGAAGGGGCCATCAACAGTGCTATCAAGTGGCACTTACTCAGCAAGAACCTGCTCACAGTCGCTCAGTCTGGGTTTTTCTAGGTTCACTCAGCTCCTGGCCTCATTACAACCTTGGTTCAAACATGGACAAAAGATCTGAATGCCAGAGATGAGGTGAGAGTGACTGCCCTTGACATCAAGGCAGCATTTGACCGAGTATAGCATCAAGGTACCCGAGCAAAACTGGAGTTAATGGAAAACAGGGGGGAAACTCTCCACTGGCTTGAATCATATGTGGCAGAAAGGAAGATAGTTGTGGTGGTTGGAGGTCAATCATCCCAGCTCCAGGACATTACTGCAGGAGTTCCTCAGGTGCTTCATCAATGACCTCCCTTCCATCATAAGGTCAGAGGTGGGGATGTTTGCAGATGACTGCACAATGTTCAGCACGATTCACGATTCCTCAAATAATGAAGCAGTCCATGTCCAAATGGACAATATCCAGGCTTGGGCTGGCAAGTTACATTCACACCACACGAGTGCTAGGCATTGACCATCTACTACAAGAGAGGATCTAGCCATCGTCCCTTGCCATTCAATGGCATTACCATCACTGAATTCCTCTCTCCACAAACTCAAACACAAAAATCTAGGTTGTGCAGTGCAATACTGAGGGAATGCTACACTATTGGGAGTGCCAACTTTTAAATGAGATGTTAAGTCTCAGTCTTATTTGGCCTCTCAAGGTGACATAAAAGATACCACAACAATCTCTGGAAGAAGTCCAAAGTATCATGAGGATATTTATCCTTCAATCATCATCGCTAACACAGACTATCTGGACATTAATACGTTCTTCTTTGTGGTAGCTTGCATTGTGCGAATTGGCGGTCTGTTTGCGAGATTGTAAAATGAACTGCAGTCTAATTCAGTTGACAGCAAAGTGCTTTGGGATGCCCTGTGGATGTAAGAAGCATTATATAATTGCAGGATTCCCATTATTTTCTTTCTGCTTTCTAGCACCCTCCATTCAGAATAGCATTGTTAAGTTATCACCTACTGAATATTTTGTAATAGAATCATGACAATGCAGAAGGAGTCCGTTCAGTCCATCACCCTCCGAAAGAGCACTCTGCCAAGGCCCACTCCCCCACCCTATCCTTAACCTCGTGCATTGATCATGGCCAATCCACATAACCTGCAAATCTTTGGACTGTGGGAGCACTGGAGCACCCGGAGCAAACCCACGCAGATACGGGGAGAACGTGCAAATTCCACATAGTCACCCAAGACCGGAATCAAACCCAAGTCACAAGCACCGTGCTGCCCTTTTAAAAGGAAGTTTGTCAGTATTCAGAAGGATTCGGGTGCTCCTGTGCACTAATTACAGAAAAGTTTACATACCGGTACAGCAATTAATTAGGAAGGCAAAGGTTGGTTAGCCTTTAATGCTAGGGTCTAGATAATAAGAGTAAGGATACATAATCAGAGAGAGAAGTACAGAAAGGGGGATATAAAGATAGAAACACAGAGACAGAAGAGGCAGAAAAGTATTTCTGTATTTTTGCAATAAGCACCAAAATAACATAGCACGTATGAGCAATAGTATTCAAATACAAAAAACCTGACATTTTCACTTTTCACAGAGTCAAGCAGAACTGTCAACATTTAGAAAATCAGCAGGTGATCCCTTCCGTGGAGGTATCAGAAAACACCGTATTTATCTTTCTTTCTATTCGGAGAGTTGGGACATAAATTGAGAATTTAAATATAGTGAACGATAACAATTGTTACTTTACTTCAGGAAGGTGATGACATTTCATAAATGTCTGCATGTGATCATTTATACTGGGTTTATTATGACACGCCCCAGGGAAGATACCAGAAGCAAATTGCCTCTTTGTGTTACTGTTGAAGCTTGATGCTGAGGCCTGTGCAAATACTTGCACGAGGGGCAGTGGGGGCACTTATTAACTCCACAATACATCAATCTGTGACTAATTATATGGGGTCTGTGCCTGCAGCTCTTGTTTGATCAGGTGGTGGGGTAATAACATTCTTCCTGCTGATCCTCTGTGATGTCTGGTCAGCTATAAATTGTGTTTTTTTAAATACATTTGCTGCACAAAAAACTGTCAAATTTTGTTAATTCAATGCCTTTGTTTTTGACTCCTACCGAGATATTTATCAATTGACACTAGGAAGTTTGGCACAAAACTAACAGTGCTTCATCTGTCACTACTTGTTGCTCTGCTCACTGCCTACACCCGCCTCACACTGTAGAGCCAGATTTTATTGTGTTTTATATACACATGTGGAAAGAGCAAGTCTTGGAGCTGCCCATGGCAGACTTAAATAAGGGACAAACGTGGGCAGATGTTACGCACCACGCCTGGTGAGTATATGTAAATATAATACAAATTATGGAAATCAGATCTATGCCCTTTCTGGAAAAGAAGTATTCCCCACAAGGGAACTTCCTCCCTAACAACACAGTGAATGTACCTCTACCTCAGGGACTGCTGCGGTTCAAGAAGGCAACTCATCACCACCATCTGAAGGGCAATTAGGGATAGGCAATAAATACTGCCTAACCAGCGATGCCCCCACCCCATGAATTAATATTTAAATATATGACATGGCAGGAGGCATGGGAAAATCTTAAACTGAGATCTCACTGGCGCAACTCCTGTTATGGCTCTCTCACGAGATTTAATGGCCATGACAGGATTTTCACCTTTGGCGAATGAGCCAGCTAAATTCTGCACAGAATTCCCGCACTGGATAATCTATATGCAAAACTGGATACTGGTGCAGGTGCAAAAATCCTTCCACTGTGTTCACTAAAATGTATGTAGCCATAGACAGGCAAGTGATGATTCAACCAACCACTGCCAAATTCACTGGGTGTAACAGCTTAGAGATCGCTGAGATCCATTACATTCAAGTGTCACTGCAACAACCCAGCCTGGTTATTTATGTTGTGGACATGTCCACAGGTTGAGTGATCATAGCTGGACCAGCATGTCAGGACCTATTCTTGATCACCATCCATGGTATCATCAAGACAATGATGGGGACCATGGACCACAAGGAGAACCACCTGATATTCTGTGGTTCCACTGGGAGATTACCTCACAGTAACACAGGTCATCAGCCAACAGGCTACACAAAACTGGTTAAATCAATTATGTATACCCATTCTAAACTTGCAAACTTCAGATTGCGGAACCAAGGGAATTAATATGCAGAAGACAAGTGCAGACAAATCACTCCAGCCATTGCCCATCAATACTCCCAGGAATATTAAGGTAATATAAAATATTAAGGTAGATAAGTCCCCAGGGCCTGATGGGATCTACCCCAGAATACTGAAGGAGGCTGGAGAGGAAATTGCTGAGGCCTTGACAGAAATCTTTGGATCCTCACTGTCTTCAGGTGATGTCCCGGAGGACTGGAGAATAGCCAATGTTGTTCCTCTGTTTAAGAAGGGTAGCAAGGATAATCCAGGGAACTACAGGCCGGTGAGCCTTACTTCAGTGGTAGGGAAATTACTGGAGAGAATTCTTCGAGACAGGATCTACTCCCATTTGGAAGCAAATGGACGTATTAGTGAGAGGCAGCATGGTTTTGTGAAGGGGAGGTCGTGTCTCACTAACTTGATAGAGTTTTCCGAGGCGTTCACAAAGATGATTGATGCAGGTAGGGCAATGGATGTTGTCTATATGGACTTCAGTAAGGCCTTTGACAAGGTCCCTCATGGTAGACTAGTACAAAAGGTGAAGTCACACGGGATCAGGGGCGAGCTGGCAAGGTGGATACAGAACTGGCTAGGTCATAGAAGGCAGAGAGTAGCAATGGAAGGATGCTTTTCTAATTGGAGGGCTGTGACCAGTGGTGTTCCACAGGGATCAGTGCTGGGACCTTTGCTGCTTGTAGTATATATAAATGATTTGGAGGAAAATGTAACTGGTCTGATTAGTAAGTTTGCAGACGACACAAAGGTTGGTGGAATTGCGGATAGCGATGAGGACTGTCAGAGGATACAGCAGGATTTAGATTGTTTGGAGACTTGGGCGGAGAGATGGCAGATGGAGTTTAATCCGGACAAATGTGAGGTAATGCATTTTGGAAGGTCTAATTCAGGTAGGGAATATACAGTGAATGGTAGAACTCTCAAGAGTATTGAAAGTCAAAGAGATCTAGGAGTACAGGTCCACAGGTCACTGAAAGGGGCAACACAGGTGGAGAAGGTAGTCAAGAAGGCATACGGCATGCTTGCCTTCATTGGCCGGGGCATTGAGTATAAGAATTGGTAAGTCATGTTGCAGCTGTATAGAACCTTAGTTAGGCCACACTTGGAGTACAGTGTTCAATTCTGGTCGCCACACTACCAGAAGGATGTGGAGGCTTTAGAGAGGGTGCAGAAGAGGTTTACCAGAATGTTGCCTGGTATGGAGGGCATTAGCTATGAGGAGCGGTTGAATAAACTCGGTTTGTTCTCACTGGAACGAAGGAGGTTGAGGGGCGAACTGATAGAGGTCTACAAAATTATGAAGGGCATAGACAGAGTGGATAGTCAGAGGTTTTTCCCCGGGGTAGAGGGGTCAATTACTAGGGGGCATAGGTTTAAGGTGAGAGGGGCAAGGTAGAGTAGATGTACGAGGCAAGTTTTTTACGCAGAGGGTAGTGGGTGCCTGGAACTCGCTACCGGAGGAGGTGGTGGAAGCAGGGACGATAGTGACATTTAAGGGGCATCTTGACAAATACATGAATAGGATGGGAATAGAGGGATACGGTCCCAGGAAGTGTAGAAGATTGTAGTTTAGTCGGGCAGCATGGTCGGCACGGGCTTGGAGGGCCAAAGGGCCTGTTCCTGTGCTGTACATTTATTTGTTCTTTGAATATGGGACGCGTTACTCAACAAAAAGATGAAGATAAAAGATGTCCTTGATTAGCATGTGGGTAACAAAATACCCAAACTGAACACTGGACAGAAAGTTTCAGTACACCATTCAATCGATGACACCTGGAATTCAGCTAAATCATCAGCACGTGTCCAGAAATATCAAATGCAAGCATCAAATGGCATGGCAGTACAGAAAAACAGATGCCAACTTAAGACAATATCACAATTAGAAAGACCGAGAAATCCAGTTGTGATTAGAATATGGTCTGAAATGCAACAACACCCATCAGCCTCCAGCAAAGCTTACCGTAACTAAAATTGGATGGATAAAGAAACCAGTGATATGTTTCAGAGACTTGTAAATTTATAATTCTATGTTAAAGTACTTGCAGACACAATTTTCTTTTCTTTTTCTTTTAGATAAATAGTTTGATTCTTTAAAGGTAAAACTTCAGCTAGCAAAAAACAGGGATGTTGTGATATGATGACATGCACCTTTACATCGAAATATTGCAGACTGCTGTAAGAATATTGCTGACCTCCTGTTGAAAGGACTCAGTTAATCACGATGAACAAGCTCGAGAAGCTCTGGGCCAGGCTGGCCTGCTTTCAGGCTGCACCATCTTGGCCAGGACTGCCGCAGTCTGGATAACTGGCTGACAGGTAACAGTATGAAAACTGGTGTAGTGAAAGTGCGAGTAGGAATGTTCTCATCCTGAGAGGAGAAAATTGGGTTTTTTCACCATGGTGTTATCGCCTCTCTTCCACGGAAATGCTGCAGCAATCCTACTAATGTGTTGGAGAACAGGTTGACCGATCGCTGTGATGCCATGGAAGCCCTTGAGAACGGTAAAATCCAGAGCCGTACTGATAGCTGTCACAGCTTCCAGCGCATTACTAAGAGTTTTGATGGAATCTGCTCATGCTGTAATGGGAGCTGCGAGATTGCCCATCAGATGCTGCATCATGGTGGGTTCCACAAATTCCACGTTGGAAAGGATGGGTCCCATGCACTGTGCAAATCCATGTGCCAAGTTGGTTCTGGAATCATCCATGGTCCTTGATACCAGGCACAGGCTTTCTGGTAGACTTTCCAGAGGCAGAGGTAGGCACATGCATGTCATAATATATACCAGTATATCATGGTGCAGACACACACACACACACCGATGGACATGCAGTGGGACCAATCAGCATACACAACACCGCAGCCAATCACCAGTGAGAGCACACGCACTATAAAGACAGGGGACAGGAGAGTTCCCGCTCATTCTAGTAGCAGCCAGCTCGGAGCACAGAGCTCACAGCCTGCAACACAGACATTCACCATGTGCTGAGTGCATCACCTGGTTAGGACTAGGCAAGGGTCAACAGTTCAAGCTGGTATTGCATTTACCCACAGTTCAAGTATGTTAATATAGTTAACCTTATAATAAAATAGAGTTGCACCACTTTCAGTGTTGGTGACCTGTTTGTGATCCAGACCACACAACACATCATGGTACAAGGAGTGGTTGCATACTAGCACTTCTGAGACCCACCTGCAACTAATCAGCTTTCCGGCATCCTGAAGCATGGAGAACATCAACCCGCCGCCGCCGCTCCGCATCGCCAGCACCTCAGCGTACACTGACAACCAGCAACGATACCCAGGCAAGATGTTCAAGATCCAGTTACCGCAGCAGCTCCAGTGCCACGGCGATCTCCACGAAAACTGGCGGGCATTCCGGCAAAAGTTTGAAATCTTCCTGCTGGCAGCCGAACTAGAAGACCTGGCTGATCCTGAAGAAACAGAGCTTCTCCTCACCATCGCTGGTGCCAGAACAGAAGAAATCTTTAAAAATTCAAGTTCTCCAAGGGGCAAAACAGGAGCGACTTCCAGGCAGTCCTGGATTAATTTGGCAAATACTGTGAGGAAAACACACTCCAACCAGCAAGGAAAGGTAAGAGAAGCGCCAGTACTCACCACGAGGCCGAAATCCCAGAGCAGAGAACGATTTTGGTCAGTGGCCACCTTTCTAAAGGGACTGCACTTGCGCAGTTGTGTGACGCCGCGCATGCGCAATCACGAAAACGGCCATCAGTAAAGGAACTCCGATCTGCGCATATGCAAATGCCTCCTACGTGCTACGTCACGCGCGTCATGACGTCAGAGGTCCCGGACCATGCCCATTTAAAGGGGAAATGTCCCAAATCAAAGAAAAAATCTTTTAAAGCTGTAAAACAAGCTTCCTTCACCTGGACTGACAGCACAATGCCTCAAATTGAACCAGGAAATGAAATAAACCTCCGAAGAACCCTGCAACAAGCAGTTACCGACCCCCAAACCGAGTCCGATTCCGACTTCCCACAGACCAGTGACACCGAGGACCCGAGGGAGCCTTTTTGAGTCGCTGTTATAACAAAGAACAGGCTGTCCCCGAATCAAAACCACCAGCCGCAGTCAGTGCACAGCATTGACCCAGACGACGAGTGGTGTGCCACCCTGACGGTCAACCAGAATTCGTCGCCCACCTCAGAGACTTGACTTCTGAGTTTTACGATGTTGGACTCTTTGATCTGTTCTGTTATCCTGTTTCATCGTCCAGTAGTTTGTATATAATGTTCATTTCGTTGTTGGTGTGACACCCTATTTCTCGGCACCAGGCACCTTCCCGTGTAAATGATTAGCCGCATGTACATAGTCATGTAAATAACACGCACACACATAGTCAGGTACATTCACTACACGATATTTATTGTCACACAGGCACATATTCTTTATATAAAAGGGGGGATGTCATAATATACACCAGTATATCATGGTGCAGACACACACACACACACACTGATGGACATGCAGTGGGACCAATCAGCATACACAACACCGCAGCCAATCAGCAGTGAGAGCACATGCACTATAAAGACAGGGGACAGGAGAGTTCCCACTCATTCTAGTAGCAGCCAGCTCAGAGCACAGAGCTCACAGCCTGCAACACACACCTTCACCATGTGCTGAGTGCATCACCTGGTTAGGACTAGGCAAGGGTCAACAGTTCAAGCTGGTATTGCATTTACCCACAGTTCAAGTATGTTAATATAGTTAACCTTATAATAAAATAGAGTTGCACCACTTTCAGTGTTGGTGACCTGTTTGTGATCCAGAACACACAACACATCATGGTACAAGGAGTGGTTGCATACTAGCACTTCTGAGACCCACCTGCAACTAATCAGCTTTCCGGCATCCTGAAGTATGGAGAACATCAACCCGCCGCCGCCGCTCCGCATCGCCGGCACCTCAGCGTACACTGACAACCAGCAACGATACCCAGGCAAGATGTTCAAGATCCAGTTACCGCAGCAGCTCCAGTGCCACGGCGATCTCCGCGAAAACTGGCGGGCATTCCGGCAAAAGTTTGAAATCTTCCTGCTGGCAGCCGAACTAGAAGACCTGGCTGATCCTGAAGAAACAGAGCTTCTCCTCACCATCGCCGGTGCCAGAGCAGAAGAAATCTTTAAAAATTCAAGTTCTCCAAGGAGCAAAACAGGAGCGATTTCCATACATTCCTGGATAAATTCGGCAAATACTGTGAGGAAAACACACTCCAACCAGCAAGGAAAGGTAAGAGAAGCGCCAGTACTCACCTCGAGGCCGAAATCCCAGAGCAGAGAACGATTTTGGTCAGCGGCCATCTTTCTAAAGGGACTGTACTTGCGCAGTTGTGCGACGCCGCGCATGCGCAATCACAAAAACGGCCATCAGTAAAGGAACTCCGATCTGCGCATATGCAAATGCATCCTACGTGCTACGTCATACACATAATCAGGTACATTCACTACACGATATTTATTGTCACACAGGCACATATTCTTTATATAAAGGGGGGATGTCATAATATACACCAGTATATCATGGTGCAGACACACACACACACTGATGGACATGCAGTGGGACCAATCAGCATACACAACACCGCAGCCAATCAGCAGTGAGAGCACATGCACTATAAAGACAGGGGACAGGAGAATTCCCATTCATTCTAGTAGCAGCCAGCTCAGAGCACAGAGCTCACAGCCTGCAACACAGACATTCACCATGTGCTGAGTGCATCACCTGGTTAGGACTAGGCAAGGGTTAACAGTTAAAGCTGGTATTGCATTTTCCCACAGTTCAAGTATGTTAATATAGTTAATTTTATAATAAAATAGAGTTGCACCACTTCCAGTGTTGGTGACCTGTTTGTGATCCAGAACACCCAACACATCAATTCACTCAGCACTGTTAACTCCAGCTTTGCCAGTGCCTTAGTGATGTTCCTACGATGACGACCAGCACTATCCTCATTCACTGTGTACAAAACATACAGGCAGGTTTGTCCTCCAATTCTTTGCTGCTACCTGCCGTTATGTATCAACTTCTCCAGCGAGGAAGAGGGAAGTCCATCAGCTAGTGTCCGGCATTATACTTTGGTGATGTGTTTCTCACTAACTGCCAGGGCTTGTGAGTTGTAATTTGTGGATATGAGGCTTGCAATAGTCCTAAGCATGGCAATGATAAATGAAATGAAATGAAAATCACTTATTGTCACGAGTAGGCTTCAATTAAGTTACTGTGAAAAGCCCCTAGTCGCCACATTCCAGCGCCTGTTCGGGGAGGCTGGTACAGGAATCAAACCATGCTGCTGGCCTGCCCTGGTCTGCTTTAAAAGACAGCAATTTAGCCCAGTGTGCTAAACCAGCCCCTGTTAAAGTAAAGTATATGAATTTTAGGGCTGATTACTTATTTATCTAGATTTTTGGCAGGTATGTGATGGGGCACAGTGAATGGTGGATTTGCCTTTGGGCAAATCTGATTACCCAGCGGCTCTCCGAGGTGAAACTTCCTTCCGTCAATTGGTAGAAGTCCAGCCTTCTATTAATCAAAGAGCATGAAGTGGCATGGGGCCAGCTGGAGTCAGCTATTCTGGCCCATGTAAAAGAACAAACAGCTCCGATTAAACATTCTGCTATGAATGGTGCCAGTTTAATCACATACCACAACCTCCATGCCCAATTTCAGGAGTGGAGAGGTTCACTAATTTCTGGTCACCATCGCTTTATGTGATGAATGATAACTGTACGCTTAATGTAATGATCCCTTTAAGACCGGGCTTGGAAGCCTAGGGGACTCCGGCTCCGGCTCCGCCCCCCCATGGAGCCATATATCAGGTAATGTTCAGTGGGCAGCGTGCAGTGAGCACACTCCTCGGCAGCTGTCTGGTTCTCTGCTAATTAAAGCCTTTGTATTACCAATCATCTCTCTCGAGTTGTAATTGATGGTATCTCAATTTAATTAGCAGATTACTTCGAGATGGACAGCGGTCTAAAGCCGGAGAAGCTCAATCTGGACGCTCAGTCGCCGGAGTCTGCTGAAATTTTGAAATACTAGCTTCGGTGCTTTGAGGCCTACCTGAACTCCTCAGAGACTGCAGTCGACGGACCTCGCAAGCTGAGCTTACTACATGCCCGGGTGGGCCACAAACTCTCCTCCGTGATCGAAAAGGCTACTACGTACGAAACAACGGTCAAAATCCTGCAGAAGAGCTTCGCTAAGCCGATAAATGAGGTACACGCCCGGCATTTGCTCTCGACCTGCCGGCAGCACTCCGGGGAAATGTTGGACGAATACTTGGAGAGACTCACCGCGCTCGCTAGGAACTGCGACCATAAGGATGTGACGGCAGAAGTCCATATGAACTTGCACATTTGAGATGCTTTTGTGTCCGGTATACGATCCACATACATCAGGAAGCGACTCCTAGAAGACAGAGCAAAGGATCTCCAAGGCACAGTAACGCTCGCCTCTTCTCAGGAAGCGGCTCACCATAATCTCCGCACGTACTCCGCGGACCTTGCGAACCCCTCTCGATCCCCTCCAGACTCGGCCACGCTACAGGCCTGCACTGCACGGCGACCCGCTCACACCGACGGCACATCATGCTATTTCTGCGGGCAAGGTCAGCACCCACGCCAGTGTTGTCCAGCTCACTCCACTATCTGCAATGACTGCGGAAAGAAGGGACACTTCGCAAAGGTCTGCCTGGCTGGGCGCAAAGGCCAGAAACAAAACTCTCATCAAGCCCAAAAATCGAACTCCCGGGCCCACAGGCCCCGCAACGTGGCTGCGTGCAGGCCGGACACGCCCACTTCTGACGTGTCATCGGCCTCGTGCGAGTCATGGGGTGGCCATCTTGGTGGCGGCCATCTTCAACATCCGACACGTGCGACTGATGGCGGTGGACATTTTGTGACTCCCGATGGCCATTTTGTGAGTCCGACTCAACTGAAGACTCTGACTACCCGCAACTGGGAGCGATCACTCTCCATCAATCACGGCCGAAGCATCTGCGGAACTCAATGATGCAGGTCCAAATCAACGGTCGCGACACCCCCTGCCTTTTTGACTCCGGGAGCATGGAGAGCATTATTCACCCAGACGCAGTAAGACACTGCTCATTGCGCACCTATCCCGCCTCCCAAACTATCACCCTCGCATCTGGGTCCCACTCGGTCCAAATCATGGGGTATTGTGTCGCAAACCTTGCTGTCCAAGGTGCCAAATACACCCGTTTTAAACTTTATATCCTCCCTCACCTCTGTGCCCCCCTGCTGCTTGGTCTGGACCTTCAGTGCAGCCACTGGAGCCTGACACTGAAGTTCGGCGGACCCCTGCCCCCACTCACGGTATGTAGCCTAGCAACACTTAAAGGTGCACCACCACTGTAAGCCCGTCGCCACCAGGAGTCGGCGGTACAGTGCCCAAGCCATGACTTTCATCAAGTCAGAAGTTCAGCGGCTACTAAAAGAAGGGGTCATAGAGGCTAGCAACTGCCCTTGGAGAGCACAAGTATTGGTAGTCTGGTCTGGGGAAAAGCAATGAATGATAGTGGACTATAGTCAGACCATAAACCGTTTTACGCAACTCGATGCATACCCCCTTCCCCGCATAGCAGAAATGGTGAAAATGTGTTCAGTCGAGGGAAAGATCATTTTGGCTGACATGAACAACTCATTTGAGACAGGTCATCTAGGTGAAGGGACAGTGGATCCTCAACTCTGTGGCACAGGCCAACCTCAATGTCGATTACTGTTCTATCCTCGGTCAACCCAACAATCTCCAGGGCCAGTTCCTCATAGGGAATGAAAACTCTGATGTCTGGAACTCTGATGCCTGTCTGGGCCCTTTCATGCCCATTATGGGTTAACTTCTCCTGTGGAAAAAAAGAGAGGGCATTGTCAGCTGCACAATTGATACATCATGCAGGCATTGGCAGGTGGCATGTGTGAACACCACTCCTGGGCATGGAAGGGTTTTGCTGGTGCGTGCCAGGGTGTGCTGAGTGCCAGGGTGTGCTGGGGCACAGGCATGGTAATATGCTGAGGGGGTTGCGAGGTGCCAGCTGGCGACTTGGGAGGGGTGGGGGGCTAGTGCAGAGGTCAGGGTGGTGGCAGGCAGAACTGATGCCATGCGGCCGGTGATAACTTACCCTTGCAGCCTGGTTGAGGGCATGGTCTTCTCCGTGCACTGGACGGAGGTCCTCCTGGTCACGCTGCCCGAATTGATGACCGATGCCACTGCCCCCCCAGGAGGCAATGACGGCCCTGAGGCTGGTCTTCCGATCTCTTCGGTGGAACAGGATGTCCCTTCTCACCTCCATGGCATCCTGCAGCCTGGCAGGGATAACTTCCCTGAAGCGTGGAGCAGGTCCACTTGGTGGCGTGGCTGTGTGCAGACTGGAGTGTGGTCGGAGGGAGCGTTTATGAGCAGCTCCTCATTGTTAGTGTGGTGGTGCCGGGCGGGGTCCAGGTGAATCAGCTGGCAGGACAGCCATTTCCGCCATGGAGCCCAACGGGATCATTTCCGACAGTAAGTGCCATTAAATACGGACCATGTTGGACGTCGGGAAGCACCTGGAAAGTGGTGACCGCGATAGCACTTACAACTTTTCCAGTTAAATCGTGCCCAATGTTTCCATCATTCAAAAATCAACACTTCCCAAACACTCGGAATAAAACGTTTTGATTTCTTGTCAATAATGTTCTGCAATGCTACCATTCTCATCTCTGGTCAAATTCTCCATCTTTTTAGCCCATTTTAATCTAACATAAAACATGTAAAACTTTTGGAGTGGAATCAACACTGAACTGATTAAAACATGAGGCAAGACAGCTTGAAACTTAAATTGTATTTTCAGCATGAAAGACTCGGGGATTCGTACCTGCTTACTAACCAATCAAATATGTACACATTTGCTCTCCGCTAATTTATTGTAAAATGATATCTGAATGTCGAGGGATGAAGAATTCTATCATTTAGAAACATATAAGGCACAAACATATCTGACAGTGCATTTAAACCAGTGACTTTCTCACTGATACCATTCCCCATTCGCCCTCTCTTCTCCACATCAAAGCAAGAATTTTCATCAATGTTTTCTGTCAACTTGCACAGGAATTAAAATTAATCTGTTCAGATAAATAAGGTCTCATTGCTCAGCAGAGCATGCTAACTGGAGATCACTGGCATAAATTAATACTCTCAAAATTAATTAGGTAACTAACATTTTTCACCTGCATCACCTTTTCCCCTGTCATAATTAATACTGAATTAGTCTTTGTCAACGTTATACATATACAACCATCAGTGCATTATAAATTCCATTACAGTTCCATTACAGGTACATGAGGAATAGTGATCTATTTTATAAAAAGGATGGATATGTACAAGTAAGGATAATGGAGATGTAGAAAATACTGATGTCTGAATGTGTTCATCTTCGATAAAGAATGATTCGGTGTTAATTGGGGTCACTACAACAAAACAATGGAGAACGAGCAGGTTAGTGGAATTAATTTCACACAGTTGGTGCAAGTACAGTGGGCCAAATGGTTTCCTTCTGCTACTTGACAATTCTATGATTCTCTGGGCATGCTGGGAAAATACATATACTTGAAAGTTTATTTGCTGATAAACAATATTTGAAAGGAAAGCAAGTATGCTTTAGATATCTTTGCATCACATTCATTGTAGCTATATGTGATAAAGAGTATAATTTCAAATTTTGAAGTTGACTTTATGTTTAAAAAATGGCCCTTTATCTGTTAGAGATCACAGGTGGAATCTTGTGGATATGACTGGGGCCGACCTGAAGAGCTGGTGAGAGCATCACGTTGCCTCTTTTAGGGAAGGCCAATCTTACCTTGTTCCACTCAGGCACTTCTCAAGGTCAGCTGTAGGCCTTCTCCTGGGGTCAAGGATTCTGGGTGTGGAAGTCCTGCCTGCTGAAGAATGGCAGGCAATCAGAGGTGGACATCGCTATTGAATGACAGAACCAACAAGGAGTTGGCAGTTGCTATCAGTGCAAAACACAGAGAAGGCCTAGCATCATTGCTGGGTCCCAGGCCAGAGGTGAGTGATGGTGAGTGGGGGAGGAACGGGGTATGGTTCTCATGGCATGCGGGTCAGCAGCAAGGACATTGAGGTGGCTATTACCTCCCACTGAATGTGTTTGAAAGAGGGACCCTGCCTCTCCCACCCCCACCGCAGGGAGACCTCAATCCAACATACCAGCGTTTACTTGTTGTGCTCCCTGTATAGATGCTCCAATGTCTGCCCTTCAGTTAATACAAACACCAGTAGGATTAGGCACTTAAATGGCCATTAATTGTACACGTAAGAGCTTTAATTGATGGTGGGGCAGGAAGGCCATCCAGGGACCTGACTGCAACTGATATAATCAGAGTGGATAGGAAGATGGCTGGTCACACTCCCACCAGATTAAATTTGCCCACCACCAAACCTGCCGTGGGGGAAGGCACCTGATCCCAGGCTACATTTCAATGTGTAAAACAGCGCTGCGATGAACAGGTTTGATGGAAATGTGCTCAGCATTCAGACGGCTGGTGGGTGCATTTTACCATTGTAGGCTGACTATAATAGGGACCTGATTTACTTTGTAAGGTACTGTTCCAAACATTGGCATTCCTGCCCAATTCGCTCATTTAAAATAAGTCCTTTTCAGCACTCTGAAAAATCACCTCATGTGCTGAGCAAACTTCAAACCAAGTCATTATAAAGAAATAACTACATTTATAAAAGACGTACATTTTGATTAAAATTTATTTAGTGAATTGAAATACCCTGCAAGTAAGTCAATCTATTTCTATTGAAGTGGCAAAGGTATGCTTAAATTAACAATCTTAAAATATAAAGATGAGGAACAAGAACAAAGAGAACAAAGAAAATTACAGCACATGAACAGGCCCTTCGGCCCTCCCAGCCTGCGCCGATCCAGGGGCGGAATTCTCCCTAATAGGCGCAATGTCCGCCGACGGGCGCCAAAAACGGCGCAAATCAGTCCGGCATTGCACCGCCCCAAAGGTGCGGAATCCTCCGCACCTTGAGGGGCCAAGCCCTAACCTTGAGGGGCTAGGCCCGCGCCGGACTGATTTCCGCCCCGCCAGCGGGCGGGAAAGGCCTTTGGTGCCCCGGCAGCTGGCGCGGAAATGACATCTCCGGGCGGCGCATGCGCGGGGGCATCAGCGGCCGCTCATGGCATCCCCACGCATACGCAGTGGAGGGAGTCTCTTCCGCTTCCGCCATGGTGGAGACCGTGGCGAAGGTGGAAGGAATAGAGTGCCCCCACGGCACAGGCCCGCCCTTGGATCGGTGGGCCCCGATCGCGGCCAAGGCCACTGTGGGGGCACCCCCCGGGGCCAGATCGCCCCGTGCCCCCCCAGGACCCCGGAGCCCTCCCGCGCCGCCTTGTCCTGCTGGTAAGAGAGGTGGTTTAATCCACGCCGGTGGGACAGGCATTCTAGCAGCGGGACTTCGGCCCATCGCGGGCCGGAGAATCGCCAGGGGTGGCCCGCCAACCGGCGCGGCGCGATTCCTGCCCCCGCCGAATATCCGGTGCCGGAGAATTCGGCAACGCCGGGGGCGGGATTCACGCCAGCCCCCGGCGATTCTCCGACCCGGCGGGGGGGTCGGAGAATCTCGCCCCAGATCCTTTATCGAAACCTGTTGCCTATTTTCCAAGGATCTACTTCCCTCTGTTCCCCGCCCGTTCATATATCTGTCTAGATGCATCTTAAATGATGCTATCGTGCCCGCCTCTACCACCTCCACTGGCAAAGCGTTCCAGGCACCCACCACCCTCTGCGTAAAAAACTTTCCACACACATCTCCCTTAACCTTTTCCCCTCTCACCTTGAAATCTGGTCTGAAACATCACTCGTGAGCAATTAAAATAGAATAATGGCACAAAAAGGCTAAGTTAAACTACTTCTCGATAATACTGCTTTGGAATTAACCCAGTAAAATTTCCTGAAAAGTGACATCAAATTAAGAAGGAAGGATGATTAAAAACAGTAAATCGCCTTTTTTTAAAATTCATTCAAGGGATGTGGGCTTCATTGGCTGGGCCAGCATTTGTTATCCATGCTTTGAGTCAGAATACTATGTACTTCAATCCTCTACATGTACTTACATGAGTTTTCAGCATAGAACAGGTTATTAGGCCACATCAGTCTGTCCAGCCTTTATGCTCCAAATGAGCCTCCTCTTCTCACTCTATACTGAACATTGTATCTATCCTTCTATTCTTTTCTCCTTCATCTAGCTTTCCCTTAAATATTATCTTCCTCAACCACACTATGTGGACTTTGATTCTTCATTTCTTCACGCCAACGGGATACTCCGTTCCCACTGCAGTGAATGGATATTTGGCTGTGCGCCAAATTCTCTGTCCTCGCTAGCAGGGGTAGCGAGGCGGGTTCACAATGGAGAATCCCGCTCGTGGTAATGATGTTCACATTCTGACTGCTCTTTGGGTTTACTTTTATTTATTCTACGTATGCTAACAATGCTGGTGAGGTCTGTACTTATTGCCCATCCCTAATTGTCCTTGAGAATGTGGGGACGTAGTGAAGGAAAACCCTCACAATGCTGGAAGGTGAGAAGTTCCAGGCAATAAAACAAAACTGCAATGGTTTAAAAGAAGAAATTAAGATTTAAAAATGTTTTAAAAATCAAGTCTCCCAGCAAAGCATGGGAAAGCTCAGCTAACAACTGAGTGAAAGCAGAACAGTGACAGCCTGAAAGAAGAAATACTCTGAAAAGTGGCAACACATTTAAAGAAGCAACTACAAGAAGTAGCAAATGTCAATGGTGAAGAAAATTAAAGACGACTGCAGACAGAGGGCATCTCTCAATGAAGCTCCATAGACAATGAAGACCTCGAAGGAGGCAATGAAGACCTCAAAGAAGAAACAATAAAATATCTCAGAAAGGAGGAAATAGGAGACCCCAGAAAGCGCACAACAGGAGACCTCAGATAGGAGAACAATGTAAGACCTTAGATAGGAGAACAATCAGAAGAACAGAAACCCCTAGAAGGAGGGCAATGAAAGATTCCAGAAGGTGGGCAGCATGGTGGCAAAGTGATTAGCAATGCTGCCTCACAGTGCCTTGGATGACTGTCTGTGTTGAGTTTGCACTTTCTACCCGTATGTGCTCTTGTTTCCTCCCACACTCCAAAGATATGTAGGTTAGGTGGATTGCTCACGCAAAAATTGCCCCTTAGTGTTCAGAGATGTGCAGGTTAGGAGGATTGGCCATGATCAATTGCCCCGAAATGTCAAATCGGTTAAGTGGGGTTAGAGAGATAGGGTGAGGCATTGGACCTTAGTAGCATGGTCGTTTGAAAGGTCAGTGCAGACTTGAGGAGCCGAATGGCCTCCTTCTGCACTGTAACAATTCTATGATTCTATGAGGGTAATGAAAGATCCCAGAAGGAGGACAACAAATGATTCCAGAGGCAAGGGAGAAAGTTAATGCAGAAAAGGAAGAAATTTAGAGTTTAAAGACTTTCAGAAGAAACATGATATTATTGAATATTACGAGGAATCAGCTATGGGTACAGATAGAATTAAAGCTCTGGAGAAGACATTACAACAATAAGATGAAATGGCTGACTGCAAACTTGGAGAAAAAAGAAGAAAGTTCAAAAAAGTTACAAAATTAAGTTAAGAAGAAAAATTGATGAAGGCAATGAACTCCATGAAAAAGCAATTTGAAAATAAGAACAACTTCAGTGAAACATTGAATCAGGAGAATGAGAACTTGAAGAAGAAGACATTTATAAAAAGAATTAAGCAGCGCAGTTCTTATACAGCTGAAATAGAACAATTGAGTTTGGAAATGTCAAGTCTCAACAAGCAATCTGAAGAAACTATGCAAGCTTGACAATTGAAAGTTAACTGAAAAGGTAAAACATTGAAATTCGCAGCAGGATCAGCAATTCGGACACAGAAAGAAACTGAGATTCTGTGCAAGAGCAAGATTGCTGAAATGGTCACACTAATAGAAAAACACAAGAACCAAAATGATAAAATGGTCAGTGAAAAATATGCTGAATCAAAATGCTGGAAAGAAAAAGATACAAATGTCAATGTATCTAAGAAACCTTTGGAAATTGAACAATTTTCTTTCAAGAAAGTAACTGAGGAAAAGGAAGTTTTGCTTGGCAAACTAAGGCAATGAATGATTCAGTCAAATCTTAGAAAGATGATTTAAAGAAGAGAAAGGCTAACTTCAGTTTACAAGATCCCGTTAATAGAGAAAAACAATGGGATTCTCCACCGGCGGGATTCCCCGTTGCGTCGACAACGCACCCTTGTCCACGTCCATTGGTAGATGGTGGAAACAGATAATCCCGCTGCCGGCGAGGGCGCGCAGCCCAGGAAAATGCGGCTGGCGGACCGGATAAGTATCTTTCTCACACAACCTCAGTACCAGGAATACCGAGTACTACTACTACTCCTTATCATTGGACAGACTGAGGTGTGAAAGAGCTATTAAGACTTCAGACTGTATTTCATTGTGATGGGAAGTAACATTCTATTATATTCTCTGTTAGAAGGGAGGAAAGATTTTGAAAAAGAAAGTATGGTGACATGTGCCTGCATGCATTATAATGTAAAGGTGCTCGGCAGACCAACGGTTAACGTGGAATTGGAAACTAGCACTGCCAAAAGTGTGATGTATGTCATCACAGGGTCAGAAAACAGTCGACAAGAAAATCTGCAAACAGCTAGCCTACATGGTGGAAGCATCATCATGAATAACTATACTTAGAACTGCAAACAATTAATCCCTATGACAATGGTGTTTATGTTTAAACACACAAGTCTCAAGACCTCATCAATGAGCCGCCATCAGAGCACACAAATAACTCATATTATTCTAAAATGGCAACTGGGCTTCTGTCTCCCAATTTGTTATCAAAAGGACAACTGAGAACAGGCTGTTGCTTTTGCCCAATGGTAATCCCACATAAAAGTGGGAGAATTAAAGTAGCTCAATCAGATTCTCAGGGTGCTGAGTGCACTGGCCTTATATTACACACATAGAAACATAGCAAATAGGAGCCAGAGGAGGCCATTTGTTCCTTCGAGCCTGCTCGGCCATTCATTCTGATCATGGCTGACCATCCAAATCAATAGCCTAATCCCGCTTGTAGCCATGTAAAATGGCTAACTCTCGATTAGAATGGCCAAACCCCGATTTAAAATGGTGAATGAAAGAGACTGATGGGAAAATCAGTCAACAGGACTCAAACAGACAGCTGCAGGTAAAACAGTGTATTCGCCTCTGGGGAAGCCAGACGGAATCGATACCTGCAGCCATCAACACAACAACACCACCAGCCATCTGCATAGTAAGTAGCAATCCCGGGAACAATATGCTACAAATTAGTAACACAAAGCCGACCCAGACATTTCGGCGCCAGCAGGAGCTTACACAAAGAGAGGTGAATGACCACCCCTCTATCAAGGAATAGCTCCAGCATTGGAGAATAGCGAACCAAGTGATTGGGACCAAGCCCAATCACTTGGAACCAGGTACAAGGTCTGCCCCGAGAGTCGGGGAGCCCCTGGGGACTATAAGAATAGGGGCCAAGTTCAAATCGAGCCTTCGTCCCTTCGTCTCCTCTCCGCACCCTTGGAGACCCTTCTGCTGACCCTCTACAACAGCCGCAAGAAACAGTAAGTCTTACTCCAACGCTCGCTACGAGATAGGCACTCCTGACTATCGACCTGTACCAGCTTTGAATCCCGCAGGCTCAGAACCCATATGAAAGGCCATTCGTTTCCCTGACCTGGTGGGCCATTTCCAAAGTTAAGTATCGGCCTGTTATTTGTAGGAAGTAGCTTAGAAGTAGAATTAATGTATAAGTATTGACTGCTGTATGTAATAAATGTGCGTTGATTTAACTCTTACTAAGCGGTGTGTTGGATTATTGATCATTACTCGGACTTGAACCACGTGGCGGTATCAGAAAGATACCTGGCGACTCAAGAGCAAAGGTGATAGAACAAGAGCAATTAAACTAAGGCTAAAACGAGCAACATTTTGGCGACATCCTGACTGGACCCGATCTAGAAGTGGAAAACCACTCCGGGAGAACCCAAGAAATTTGAATTAGAAACCCAATTGGAAACCGAAAACCGCAAGTGTTCAAGCAGTTCTGACCAATAGTCATAATTCGGAAGTGTGCGTATGCATGCGTAACTAACAGGGCTATAAGGTAAAACTGATAGAGTTTTGTTGCGTCAAAACTGTCGGAAGTCTGCATTTTCGGAAAATAGCGAAAGCCGTACCCGCATTTACAACACCGCCTTAGCCCCCTGTTCCAAATTTAGAAGAAGCAGTCGGATAGGAAAGATGGCAATGCAGCGCCTCATGAATCCTGAGGAATTTGTGGTCGCAGCGACCAGCAGCAGTAGAGTGGGATAGTGTCCCATTTGGGAGGAGGAAATCCGGAAATATCTCAAGGGGAAAGGGTGTTCCTTGTGGAATGATTTCTGTAATAATGAGGAATCAGGTCCCGGAAGTATAGGGCATACTTGGTGGGAGAACCTGAGCGAGATAAAGAGCTTGGGAAAAGCTTGCAAGCCGATGGCAATCATGTCCTGTTTGGCAAAATTGCGAGGCACAGAGGACGCTCCGGAAAGAAGTTGAGGGCATACATCGGATGAGTAATGTCGATGTAAGCAAAGTTGAAAAAGAGAATTTAGAATTAAGGAGGAAATTGGCAGCAAAGGATGAAGAGGTGGCTGACGCCAAACGGGGTCACCAGCCTTGTCTGGCGCATTTAAGCAGTTTCCAGTCGCAGTATGAAAAGGCCTACCAGGACACGCAAGTCCAGAACGTGCAGTCCTGGTAAGAGAAGAGACAGAAAAACAGGTAGAGATGCTACAGAAACAGTGTAGTGATCTCAAGGCAGCATTAAGTGCACTCCACGCTGCCACCACAGAACAAAGACAGAGCACCATAGATCATGCAAAGTGCCGGAAGCAGATTGCAGAGCTGCAATCACTGCTTTCTGTTCAGAAAGGTTTTCAGGAAACCTTTGGGGAAGTTAGATCAGGAAGACGGCCCTGATTGGGAAGAGTTACAAGAAACAACGCAGAGATATGTTCAGGGAACATGTGCGCAGGGAACGACCCAAAAGAGAAAAGCACCCCAACCCACCACACAGCAGGTAGTTCAGGCTCCAATGAACCCTGTAACCACCCACCGCACAGCCACATCGGACGATGCGGAATATCTATATTCCACCCCCTTACCAGTGACCCAATTACAGGACGCATGCGAGAAGATCACACCGTTCCTCCCCGCTTCAGACCCCCACCATTTCTTTGCCACAGTTAGACATCAGGCGAACATGTACGGCCTGCATGAGAGAGAGCAGGTAAAGCTCATGGTTTTAAGTTTAGATCCGTCAGTAGCAGCAACCCTTCCCGACCCACAGAACGTAGGAGGAGGCACCCTTGCAGAAATGCATCCTGGATGCGATCGGGTATAACCGGGGTGACCCCATAGATGGCAGAAGAAATCTGAGCACCCCACAGCGTTCGCTGGACGCCTGTGGATTCACTTCGCAACAGTCTTCGGAGACGTAGACCGTGCCCATTTGTCCCCAGGCAACATGGCCAAATGGACCCGCACCATGGACCTCTCATGCCACAGATGCAGGACAGAAAGCCTGTACGAGTTATGATCCCTCAGAGGAGGCCCATAACGAGAAGTGAGTAGTTAAAAGATTGTCTCGCGTTTGGGAGCAATCTGTTCAGAGCAAACCCGACCGTTAAAAATAGCGAGGAAAAGCAGGCCACCGCAGACATGCAGGCAGTAAAAACAACACACCAGAAACCCGCGTGGGTAAATGAGGAAAAGAACAGCCCCCCACCCAAGTCACAGGAGTGTTACAACTGCGGACAGTTGGGACATTTCGCAAAAGAGTGCAATGCCCCTAAAAAGCCACAGAGAGCCGAACAGACAGGCACTCTGAGTAAGAAAAAGACTGAGCCCATTCATAGCGTTAGCGCCCGTTCGGATCAGACGGACTTGACCGGAACGGACTGACGGTGTACGGGCTCCGCCAGTTGGGTCTGCGACACCCTTTGGGATAGGTCAGGACGACCCGTAGTGGCAGCGAACATTCAGGGACAGCCGATCGAATTTCTCTGGGACACAGGAGGGTCCCGCACCACCATAAATTCCTCCACCATGTTCCAAAAAGACACGTGGCCCACTACAGCCACTATCACCCTCAGCGGCTTCACAGGCCACTCACAGCAGGGACACATCACAGCCCCTGTACCCATTCAAATTGGTAACATTACCACCAAGCACCCTGTGGTTTTAGTTGACCTGCTCCACACAGCAGAACACATTCTGCGAATTGATTTAATGAATTCCCACCACCTTTCATTCGATCCAGTCAACCAGTGTGTCTGGAAGATGGCGAAATCCGCTAGAGCCCCCGCAACGCTCAACATAGGCGAATATATGAACAAAATTAGCGCCGTAGGCGAATTTTGGTTCAACCCAACCACGCTTAGCACGGACAAGCAGGTTAGGGCAGTCCTGCAAAAGAACAGGGCAGCATTCGCGACCCACAAGCACGACTGTGGACGGATGACTGGCTCCGTACAGGTACCAGGACCTGATCCTAGACCCCAGAAACAGTACGGATTTCCCCAAGAGGCAGAGGGAGAAATCTTAAAAGTAAGAGAGAGCTTATTAGAGCAGGGCGTACTTCGATCAGTAGCCTCCACTAATAATGCCCCGATTTGGCCAGTGAGAAAGCCCGATGGATGATGGCGACTGACCATTGATTATCGGGAACTCAACAAAGTCACCCCTGCAGCAGCCCCCACCGTAGCAACAAGTCCCGAGACCATGCTCAAGCAGGGACTCAATTCCCGCTACTTCACGGTTTTGGACATCAGTAATGGATTCTGGTCCATTCCATTGGCAAAGGTGTGCCAGTACAAATTTGCCTTCACCTTTAAAGCACAGCAGTACACATGGACATGCCTGCCACAAGGATTCCACAACTCCCCCTCCATTTTCCACCGACAGCTGGTAAATGGATTAGCAAACTTTTCTCGGCCCGAATGTCTGGTACAGTATGTAGACGATCTACTACTGCAGAGACACCAATGAAGAGCACATTGAGCTTCTGTCCAAACTCCTGGAATTGTTACATTCAATTGGTTGTAAAGTCAATCCCAAAAAGGCCCAGATTTTGGAAGAAAAAGTGACAGGCTGAAAATAGATAAGTCCCCGGGGCCTGAGACAGGCTGAAAATAGATAAGTCCCCGGGGCCTGATGGGATTTATCCTAGGATTCTCTGGGAGGCCAGGGAAGAGATTGCTGGACCATTGGCTTTGATTTTTATGTCATCATTGGATACAGGAATAGTGCCAGAGGACTGGAGGATAGCAAATGTGGTCCCTTTGTTCAAAAAGGGGAGCAGAGACAACCCCGGCAACTATAGACCGGTGAGCCTCACGTCTGTAGTGGGTAAAGTCTTGGAGGGCATTATAAGAGACAAGATTTATAATCATCTAGATAGGAATAATATGATCAGGGATAGTCAGCATGGCTTTGTGAAGGGTAGGTCATGCCTCAGAAACCTTATCGAGTTCTTTGAGAAGGTGACTGAACAGGTAGACGAGGGTAGAGCAGTTGATGTGGTGTATATGGATTTCAGCAAAGCGTTTGATAAGGTTCCCCACGGTAGGCTATTGCAGAAAATACGGAGGCTGGGGATTGAGGGTGATTTAGAGATGTGGATCAGAAATTGGCTAGCTGAAAGAAGACAGAGGGTGGTGGTTGCTGGGAAATGTTCAGAATGGAGTTCTGTCACAAGTGGAGTACCACAAGGATCTGTTCTGGGGCCGTTGCTGTTTGTCATTTTTATCAATGACCTAGAGGAAGGCGCAGAAGGGTGGGTGAGTAAATTTGCAGACGATACTAAAGTCGGTGGTGTTGTCGATAGTGAGGAAGGAAGTAGCAGGTTACAGAGGGATATAGATAAGCTGCAGTGCTGGGCTGAGAGGTGGCAAATGGAGTTTAATGTAGAGAAGTGTGAGGTGATTCACTTTGGAAGGAAAAACAGGAATGTGGAATATGTGGCTAATGGAAAAGTTCTTGAAAGTGTGGATGAGCAGAGGGATCTAGGTGTCCATGTACATAGATCCCTGAAAGTTGCCACCCAGGTTGATAGGGTGGTGAAGAAGGCCTATGGAGTGTTGGCCTTTATTGGTAGAGGGATTGAGTTCCGGAGTCAGGAGGTCATGTTGCAGCTGTACAGAACTCTGGTACGGCCGCATTTGGAGTATTGCGTACAGTTCTGGTCACCGCATTATAGGAAGGACGTGGAGGCTTTGGAACGGGTGCAGAGGAGATTTACCAGGATGTTGCCTGGTATGGAGGGAAAATCTTATGAGGAAAGGCTGATGGACTTGAGGTTGTTTTCGTTAGAGAGAAGAAGGTTAAGAGGAGACTTAATAGAGGCATACAAAATGATCAGAGGGTTAGATAGGGTGGACAGTGAGAGCCTTCTCCCGCGGATGGAAATGGCTAGCACGAGGGGACATAGCCTTAAACTGAGGGGTAATAGATATAGGACAGAGGTCAGGGGTAGGTTCTTTACGCAAAGAGTAGTGAGGCCGTGGAATGCCCTACCTGCTACAGTAGTGAACTCGCCAACATTAAGGGCATTTAAAAGTTTATTGGATAAACATATGGATGATAATGGTATAGTGTAGGTTAGATGGCTTTTGTTTCGGTGCAACATCGTGGGCCGAAGGGCCTGTACTGCGCTGTATTGTTCTATGTTCTATGTTCTATATATTTGGGAAAAATTATCACGCACGGTAAACGCGAGATCGAGCATAAAAGAATTGACTCGATTGCTAAATTGCCCCTTCCCCAGAACGTTTCAGCCCTCCGGTCATTTTTAGGACTGGTCGGCTACTGCCGAAACCACATTGATGGTTTCGCCAGCAAGGCAGCGCCCCTCTCAGACCTCCTAAAGAAAGGAGACCCCTGGGAATCGCTTCCGCAGCATACGGATACTGTG
Organism: Scyliorhinus torazame; assembly: GCF_047496885.1. Classification (NCBI taxonomy): domain Eukaryota; kingdom Metazoa; phylum Chordata; class Chondrichthyes; order Carcharhiniformes; family Scyliorhinidae; genus Scyliorhinus; species Scyliorhinus torazame. The sequence goes on along the minus strand of NC_092715.1, from coordinate 220,910,490 downwards.
GACTCTTTAAAACAGGCACTCATAGCAGCCCCCGCACTACAAGTTCCAGACCCGTTTTTCCCTTACTCCATAGAGGTAGCGACCACAGACCCCACCCTTTCAGCCGTGCTCCTCCAGGAACGGCACGACCAGTTAAGGCCCGTAGCTTACGCCTCCCGACTTTTAGATGCTGTGGAGCAGGGATTTTCAGCCTGTGAGAGGCACCTGCTCGCAGTTTTCTGGGCAGTCCAGTGCTTTTCATATATTACCGGACTGAACCCCATCACAATTCTGACCGAACACACCCCCACCAAACTTTTACTGGACGGACGACTCAAGGACGGTACAGTAAGCCAAATAAGAGCAGCCAGATGGACCCTTCTCTTGCAGGGACGGGACATCACTGTTAAAAGGACAAAGATACACACCTACTTAGCCGACAATTTGCAATACCCCGGAACCCCCATGAATGTGAGATTATCTCTCCACACCACAACACAGGCCCCTTTATCGCTAAACCACCCCCAGAAAGATAGGTAATTCAACTCAGAGCCCCCCGCACACGGACACGTGTGAGCCCATAAAGATTTATGTGGATGGATCTTCCACAGTCTTGGATGGGAAGCGCATAACAGGTTGCGGGATTTATGTCGAGGTCGCGCAGGGGCGCGCCCTCGAGGAAATATCGTTGAAACTACCCGGACACTTAGGTGCGCAGGCAGCAGAGCTTGCGGCCATCGCGTATATAGTTGAGCACCCAGATTCCTTCCCCAGCCAAGCAGACATATACTCGGACAGCCTCTATGTCTGTAACAGCCTTACAGAATTTCTGCCCCTGTGGGAAGCAAGAGGATTTGTTTCCGCAGATGGAAAACCCCTCCCCTCAGCCCCATTGCTCCGCCATATTTTAGAAAAAGCCCAGAACTTTTTGGCATCATCAAAGTCCGCAGCCACCATCGTTCCTCCCCCCCCGGAAATGTAAAAGCTGACACGCTGGCTAAGGCAGGTTCCAGGTACGGGTATTTTTGGAAACCCCCCGAAAGCGCGCAAGTGTTCAGGTCAAACAGACTAGGATCGAGGATCTAGTAGAAGCCCAGAAGCAGGACACCAATCTCAAGGAGATTGTGAAGGGAAACTATCCGGCTCCCTATGAGAGATTTAGAAATACACTGACCACACATGACGGTGTGGTGTTAAAAGACACCCTTTATGTGGTTCCTGAACAGGACAGGAACCAATTGATTTGTTTGTTCCATGACGGTCATGGACATCAGGGAATCAATCCCACGACAGCCCATCTCAAACAGCTTTGGTGGTGGCCAAATTTAAAGGAAGATGTAAGCCATTACTTAGAAAATTGTCTTATCTGTGCGCGGAATAACCCCGACAGATATGCCAAAAAGGCCCAACTCAGCCACACCCGACCAATGGCCCATGGACTAACCTCCAGATTGATTTTATAGGTCCATTGCCCCCTTGCAGGAATGGCTATAAATATGGACTTGTGGTCATAGACATATTTACAAAATGGGTGGAAGCATTTCCAGCCCGCACAAACACTGCAAAAACCACAGCCAAGATTCTAACCCACCACATCTTTACAAGATGGGGACTCCCCCGCAGCATTGAATCCGACCAAGGTTCCCATTTTACGGGACGTGTCAGGCAGAACGTCCTCACGATATTTGGCATCACCCAAAAATTCCACATAGCATACCACCCACAGTCTAGTGGTATCGTGGAGCGCATGAATCGGACCCTAAAAACCACCCTCAAAAAAATGGTCCAGCAGAACAACACCACTTGGGACTCAGTCCTCCCTTTTGCGCTGATGTTTTTGCGTAACACTATTTCTACATCCACAGGTTACACCCCACACACTCTCATGACCGGACGCCCCATGAAAGGCACAGAATACTTGTTAGGTTTAGAACTGACCAGCCCCGAAGTAACGGCCCTCACACACGAGAAAGCCATGGAGCAATTAGTTGCAAATGTTAAAACGGCTCAGTTAGCAGCGGCAGTAAAATTGGGCACCAGAAAGAAAGAGAGCAAGGCTTGTTTCGACAAGACAGTGCATGCGACTGAGTATGATATTGGACAGCAAGTGATGCTGTCTGTATATAACCCCAGCACATTCCTGTCACCTAAATACTCGGGTCCATATTCCATTGCGGACAAAGTAAGCCCATCCGTTTACAAAATAAAGTACCCCAATGGCAAGACTGCGTGGTTTCATATAAACCAGTGAAAGGTTTATGGAACACCGTCGAACCACGTGCACCACATCATGCTCGACGCAGCACACCACACCACAGCCAACATAACCCTCCCAACCCCCACCACGTCCAGCCCACTCGACCTCGACTCCACCGCCGAAATGTACACTCCGCCCCGGAATGCCCACAGACTGCAGCAGCAGAGACAGCAACTGTGACTCGGACGATAGCCACAGCACGCCTCCCTACTATCCCCATGCAACCGGACCCACACCCAGCGACTCCGCCTACGATCCAAGTGATCCCCCCCTGATCAGTTTTCTAAATAAACCTCACCACCGACCACCGAACCACACTGACGACCCCAATTTTGTCCCCACCCAACTAGACACCAATTACTGGCACCATGACAGCTCATACCGACTCGTCCGCAACGACGAGAGCAACCCCAACTCACACCATGCAGCCCTTTCAGCCCTAATCCACTCCAGAGTTTGGCACCCGGGAGAAGAGGACGACCTTGGGTCTGACTCCCAAGCCACCAACCCCTTTGCGACCCTGTTCGCAACTGAGAACTGAGGGGTCCAGATGATGTTTTAAAAGGAACCGCTTGGGAAAAGTGTTGTCCTTTCTGATGGAACCTGCAGAATGTTTTATGTTTGTAAGCTTGTTCAATGTTGTATGTCCGGCAGGAGAATTTTTCTCACTGCCACACGCGTGGGTTTCCTCCGGGTGCTCCGGTTTCCTGCCACAGTCCAAAGACATGCAGGTTAGGTGGATTGGCCATGATAAATTGCCCGTAGTGACCAAAAAGGTTAGGAGGGGTTATTGGTTTAGGGGGATAGGGTGGAGGTAAGGGCTTACGTTGATCAGTGCAGATTCAATGGGCCGAATGGCCTCCTTCTGCACTGTATGTTCCACGTTTTACGTTCTATTTAGAATCGAATTCCTTCAGTGCAAAAGGAGGCCAAAGGCCCATCGAGTCTGCACCGAATCTCTGAAAGAGAAACATACCTGGGCCCACACCTCCATCCTATTCCCGTAACCCCTAACCTACATATCTTTTGACACGAAAGGGCTATTTAGCATGGCTAATGCACCTAACCTACACATCTATGAACTGTGGGAGGAAACCGAAGCAGCCGGAGGAAATCCACGCAGACACGGGGAGTAGTGTAAACTCCACAAAGACAGTCACTCAAGGCTGGAATTGAAGGTCGGTCCCTGGCGCTGTTAGACAGCAGTGCTAACCACTGTGCCGTGGTGCCACCCTAAAGAGACAGTGGACATGTGGTTACTGAAAGGGAAGGATCATTTTGCCTGACATGAACAATTCACTTGAGACAAGACATCTGGGTGAAGGGGCAGTGGATTCACACCTCTGTGGTGCAAGCCAACCTCACTGTCAGTGACCGCCCTCTCCTCAGACAACCCCGATTTCCAAGGCCCATTCCTCATAGGGAGTGAAGACTCGGATCTCCGGCAAACTGCCTCCCACCTTGGCCCTTTCCTGCAATCATAGTTAAGTGAACACTTCACACATCCTGGGCGGAATTCTCCCGAAACGGCGCGATGTCCGCTGACTGGTGCCCAAAACGGCGCCAATCAGACGGGCATCGCGCCGCCCCAAAGGTGCGGAATGCTCCGCATCTTTGGGGGCCGAGCCCCAACATTGAGGGGCTAGGCCGGCGGCGGAGGAATTTCCGCCCCGCCAGCTGGCGGAAACGGCCTTTGTTGACCCGCCAGCTGGCGCGGAAATGACATCCCCGGGCGGCTCATGCGCGGGAGCGTCAGCGGCCGCTGACAGTTTCCCACGCATGCGCAGTGGGGAGAGTCTCTTCCGCCTCCGCCATGGTGGAGACCATGGCGGAGGCGGAAGGGAAAGAGTGCCCCCACGGCACAGGCCCACCCGCGGATCGGTGGGCCCTGATCGCTGGCCAGGCCACCGTGGGGGCACCCCCTGGGGTCAGATCGCCCCGCGCCCCCCCCAGGACCCCGGAGCCTGCCCACGCTGCCTTGTCCCGCCGTTCAAAAGGTGGTTTAATCCACGCCGGCGGGACAGGCAATTTATCGGCAGGGCTTCAGCCCATCCGGCCCGGAGAATCGAGCGGGGGGGCCCGCCAACCGGCGCGGCGCGATTCCCGCCCCCGCCGAATCTCCGGTGCCGGAGACTTCGGCAACCGGCGGGGGCAGGATTCACGGCAGCCCCTGGCGATTCTCCGACCTGGCGCAGGGTCGGAGAATGACGCCCCCTAAGTGGATTCCCATGGGTGGGCATGTGGGAGTTATTGCCTAGCATCCCAATCAGACAATAATGCCTGGACACTGTATCTGAACACTGTGGGAAGCAATATCACACATGCAACAGCCAGCATCCAAACACCCAGGTGATGGGCTTCAGATATTGGACGGCGCCACCTGGGAGGCAGTGACAATGGCTCTCAGTTTGTCCATGGCCCGAGGGTGGGTGAGTGCAATGGGAACGGGAACAGTGCCCGGTCCAGGTAACGTTATGTGCAGATGTCAGGGGTACAGGGTATGGGGTCCGATGAGCACACACCCATATGGCCTGGTACGCATGGGCAAGGCGTTCTGTCTGTGGGCGAGGGGGCGATTAATGGAGGAATTGAGGGCCCTGAGGTGGAAGACATTGCTGTTTGTCAGTCTCACACCCCTCCTAATTCCTTCCAGATATCGAATAGTATGGAAAATATGTTGGACCCCGCGAAACGTGCCCTAGTGGAGCTGCTGGCAGGCCGGGAGGCCAGGCACCGGAGACGACCGCAGCAGCAGCATGGACAGAGGCTCGAGGCAGCATCCCATGTGCAGGGCCCCACCCCACACCCTGAGGACCCGGCCGCCCATGAAGCCAGGGTGAGACCCAGAGGCGGAGGCCCACGATGGCCTAGGGCGTACAAGCGTCACTGGTCTTTCGAGAAACTGACGGGCAGCGGATGCCGCAGGAGGCTCCGCATTGACAAGCAGATGGTGCAGCCCTTGTGGCATGTCCTTGTGGACGTGGCACCACTGGAGGAGGAGGACACCAGCTCTCAGTGGCCGTAAAGGTCACTGCAGCCCTGAACCTTTATGTCTCAGAATTATTCCAGGGCTTGTGCGGCATCTCAGGTCACAGATACCCTGTTTGCCCACGCAGAAAATTATACGAACTTTGACACAGACCAAGCCCAACAAGATGCCCAGGCAGCAGGATTCTCCGCCATCACTGGGATTCCACAGGTCCAGGGGCTGATTGACGGCACGCATGTCGCCTTGCACTCACCGGGCCATCTGGGAGTGCCGTACATAAACAGGAAGGGGTTCCTCTTCCTGAATATCCAGCTCGTGTGCAACCACAACTTAGGATCATGCACGTGTGTGCACGCTTCCCAGGGCGTGTGCACAACAGCTATATCCTGGGGCAGTCAGACATCCCTGGCCTCTTCGCGGACCACCCCAGGCTGGCCGGCTGGTTCTTAGGCAATAATGGGTATCCACTTAGGACCTGGCTAATGACACCAGTACGGAGGCCGGCGACTGTATGCCCAACTGGGCTGTCATTGAGCGGTGCAACAGACTGCTCAAAAAGTGGTTCCGATGCCTGGACCACTCCGCTGGTACCTTGCAGTACTCCACCTGTATGGTTGCCCCCTTTGTCATGGTCTGCTGTGTGTTCCACAACCTGGCACAGCAGCGGGCGCCGTGCTGGATTTGGAGGATAAGGAACCGTGGCCACCAGTGTGGAGGAGAAGGATGAGGAGGAGGCATTAGACCAGCAGGGGCCGGAGGACGATCCCAAGGAGGTCCCCCATGCCTGGAGAGATGGGGCAAGGGTTCGGAGGTCGACCTGCATTGTGAAAGAAAGTGAGAGGCATCATACTGTTTGGGGTGAAAGATTTGTCATGAATCACACAAGTGTCCACCACTGGCCCCCTCTCCTGATGGTGCCACCCCACTCTCCCCACCAACCCCTCAATCCCTCCACCCCCTACCCACCCAACATACACTGACCGCCTAACCCCTCCCTACCTACCCCCCTCCCTCATTCCTCCTCCCCAGTGCCCTCTCAGAGATCCTTGATGTGCTTGGCCTTACTTGCTCTACCGCTGCGTCTAGCTGTTTCGCCATGATGCACATCATTGGTGGAGGAAGCCAGCTGCTTACCACATCCTGAGGCCTTCGATGCCTCTAGCAGATGTACTCTGGGGGCTCTGGACGCAGTGGGCCCTGGCGCATTTGACGGCAGCACATGCACAGCCGTGCCCTCCTGTCTGGGTGCTGACTGCGAGATGCGGTGGCATCAGAGGGATAAAACGCGGGGGAGATGGTGGCCACCGTCACCACTCCATGGGACAGGTCCGGGCTGGCTCCCAGAACCCCCTCCTCTCAGTCGGTGCCCATAGGGCCCTGGATTTCACCTCGGGCTGGAGGAGCAGCTGGATTGAGCCCCGGCTGCCCCTGCATCATCTGGCTCTGCCAGCCCTGGCAGCTCCCCAATGTCTGCACCATCGTGTCAATGCCCTCGACGATGCTCCTCAGTTACTGGGACATGCTCTGCAGTCCTTCAGCAATGCCAACTTGCGACTGGGTCAAACCCCACAGTGCCTCGGCCATTCCCATCTGAGACTGGGACACGTCCGGCAGCGCCTCATCAAGGTCCGCCTGATACTGGGCCACATCCCGCAGTGAGTCTACCGAAGCCTTTATCCATGATTGTCACTGACTGCATCATGCCTTGGACACCTCTACTCATGCTGCTGACATCGCACACCAAGCTCTCCACTGTGAATGCCACCTAGCAGTGTTGGCCTCAGTGCCACGTATTGCTGACAACATCTTCGGCGCCCGTAGCCTCTGGGACTCCTCCAATCAGCTGTGGACCTGCTGGAGGGTTGTTGACTTCCCCCTCTGATTTTCAGGGCCGCTCCCTAATGTCTGCATCAGCTCTGGGATAGCCTGGTCAAGAGGCTCAACATCCTATTGGGGCCCAGCTCCGTCCTGGGATCCAGCAAACCTTCGACTGCTGTCCTTCCTGTGGTTACTGTCTCCACCTGATGTGCATCTGCAACTGTGTGGTGCTCACCAGATTGTACCCTAGAAGCCTGACCACTAACGTTGCCCATCGATGTGCATGTCTCTGCACTGGTGGAGGGTGGTGATGACAGCTGTGACACGTCGATTGTGGCATCCTCAGAGCTCTGCTCGGAGGTGTTCTCCTGGGAGGAGGGCGGGGAAACCCTAGAGAGCCAATGCCGTTGGCTGGAGGTCCTGTGGGAGAATTGACATTTGGTCAATGGGAGGGATGGGTCATTCAGTATGGCAATTACAACTGACGTTTGACAGTCCATCTGGGTGGCGCCCAGTGGATCCTCATCTCTGCGTCGTGTGCCCACCTCAGCTTTGGTGACTGCTCTGTCCTAGGGCCACCGCCATAACCTCCAGGGCCCATTCCTCGAAGGTGGCACTCCGCCGCCAGGCCTTCTCCCGACAATTGTGCGACAACATCTCCTGCGGAGATACAGAGAGGACATTGTTAGCCAAACAAATGGTTCAGCGTGCGGGGAGGGGGAACGGTTCTGGGAGGGGTGCTTGATAGGAGGCTTGGGGAGGGAGGGGGAGAAGAAGGTTTCGGGAGGGGTTTGGAGAAAGGCGACATGGGTGTGCCAGAGCTCAGCATGGTGCTGGGCGGATGCAGTGCCAGATGTAGTCTCTTAGGGGAGGGGGGTGGGGAGCTTTCCAGTGCCAACTCACCCCTGTGGCTTGACCTTCTTGCGTCACTGGGTGCCGGTCCTCCTAGTGATGCTGCCCGAGCTAATGGCCGCTGCCACTTCATCCCAGGTAGCACTGGCTGCCCTGTGACTGTCCATCTGGGACCCGCAGGGGAAAAGGACATCCCTCCTGGCCTTGACCACCTCTAGGAGCTTCCCCAGATTGGCATCTCCAAATCTCGTGGCTGGTTGTCTGGACGCTATGGCTGCGAGGTGAGTGGGGCTGGCTATGCAAGAGCTGTTTATGTGCTGCTCTACCCTATTAGTAGGGATCTGGCCAGCACGGTCCTGGCAAATCAACTGGCGAGCCTTCATTTACGCCGTGGAGCCGGTGGGGCCTCATTAAGTGTATCAATTCACGTTGTATTGGGATGACGGTCTTGCTGGGCCGAGCAGTGGGAAGCTCGCGGCAGTTCCCACTCACCACCACACTAAGAAATCTTTTGTAAGAATCATGCCCAGAGAGTAAAAGAAAAGAGGAATTTTCAGCGCGTTGAGGACAACGGATGGAATGCAGCAAGCGTCAGAGCTTAGGCCTCAGTTATTCATGATCTATATCAATGATTTAGATGAAGCGATCAGCTGTAATATATCTAATTTTACTGACAACAATCAAATAAAACCAGTTGGTAGTATAACCAGTTGGTTACAACTGCTCTCTGTTGGAATTAATGGGTCACATAGCGTTTCAACTGGGCACAGCTTGGATAACTGGAGCTTATAAACTGGACACCAGTTGGCCAGCTGACTTTAAATATGACCAATTGAATCTTACTGATGCTAGTTGGCTCCAGTCGGAAGAAGTTCTCAGCTACGTTGGAACAAGTGGGATAGATTTCAAAGAGGTCTGGCCACACAAGACTGAACATCTATGAGATGCAATGGACCATTACTAGCAGCAGAATTGTATCCAAACACAATCTGTAACCTCATGGCCCGGCATATTCCTCACTCTACCAATGCCACCCAGACGGGACTTCAACCACGGTACAAGAAAGAGTACAGGAGGACCTTCCAGCAGAAGCACCGGGTGTACATAAAAATCAGGTGACAACCTGATGGAGTCCCAACTCATGACTACTTGCATATCAAACAGCATAAGCAGCATGTGATAGACAGGGCTGAGAGATCCCACAACCAATGGATCAGACCTAAGCTGTCCTCATTCAGTTATGAATGATGGTGGACAACTAAACAGCTCCACAAATATCCCCATCCTCAATGTTGGTGGAGCCCAGCACATCATTACAAAAGATAAGGCTGAAACGTTTACTACAATGGAAGGGCTAATGCAGGTAGGGAATATACAGTGAATGGTAGAACCCTCAAGAGTATTGAAAGTCAAAGAGATCTAGGAGTACAGGTCCACAGGTCATTGAAAGGGGCAACACAGGTGGAGAAGGTAGTCAAGAAGGCATACGGCATGCTTGCCTTCATTGGCCGGGGCATTGAGTATAAGAATTGGCAAGTCATGTTGCAGCTGTATAGAACCTTAGTTAGGCCACACTTGGAGTATAGTGTTCAATTCTGGTCGCCACACTACCAGAAGGATGTGGAGGCTTTAGAGAGGGTGCAGAAGAGATTTACCAGACTGTTGCCTGGTATGGAGGGCATAAGCTATGAGGAGCGATTGAATAAACTCGGTTTGTTCTCACTGGAACGAAGGAGGTTGAGGGGCGACCTGATAGAGGTATACAAAATTATGAGGGGCATAGACAGAGTGGATAGTCAGAGGCTTTTCCCCAGGGTAGAGGGGTCAATTACTAGGGGGCATAGGTTTAAGGTGAGAGGGGCAAGGTTTAGAGTAGATGTACGAGGCAAGTTTTTTACGCAGAGGGTAGTGGGTGCCTGGAACTCACTACCGGAGGAGGTAGTGGAAGCAGGGACGATAGGGACATTTAAGGGGCATCTTGACAAATATATGAATAGGATGGGAATAGAAGGATACGGACCCAGGAAGTGTAGAAGATTGTAGTTTAGTCGGGCAGTATGGTCGGCACGGGCTTGGAGGGCCGAAGGGCCTGTTCCTGTGCTGTACATTTCTTTGTTCTTTGTTCTTTGTACAATCTTCAGCCAGAAGTGTCGAGTGGAAGATCCATATCGGCACCTCAGACTGAAGGAACGATCCTTTCAAACTGAGATAAGGAGGAATTTCTTCAGCCAGAGGGTGGTGAATTTGTGGAACTCTTTGCCGCAGAAGGCTGTGGAGGCCAAATCATTGAGCGTTTTTAAGACAGAGATAGTTAGGTTCTTGCTTAATAAGGGGCTAAGGGGCTATGGGGAGAAGGCAGAAGAATGGGGATGAGAAAAATATCAGCCATGATTGAATGGTGGAACAGATTCGATGGGCTAAATGGCCTAATTCTGTTCCTACATTTTATCGTCTTATTTTCCGGAGGTCCCCAGCCATCACAGATTCAGTCTTCAGTCAATTCGATTCACTCCACATGATATAAAGAAATGGCTGAAAGCAATGGATACAGCAAAGGCTACGGGCCCTGACAATATTCCAGGAATAGTCTAATAGACTTGTGATTCAAAGCTTACCATGCCTCTAGCCAAGTAGTTCAAGTACAGTTACAACACTGGCATCTACCAGGCAATGTGGAAATTTGCCAGGTATTTCCTGGACACAAAAAGCTGGACAAGTCCAACCAGGCTAATTGTGTCCCATCAGTCCACTCTTGATCATCAGTAAAGTTATGGACGGAGTCATCAACAGTGCTATCAAGTGACACTTACTTAACAAACACTGTTCGCTAATAGTTTGGATTCCCCCAGCATCACTCAGCTCCTGACTATAATGGTATGTATAATCTAAGGAGGGTAAAGGGTTATGTTCATGTATCTCAACACTAGATGGCATCACTGAGTAGTCTTATAAAAGGCTGCGTCTCTAAGCATTCTGGAAGAAGCTTATGGAGAAGGATATTGCGAAGTTGAGATAGAGTGTTGGTTGTATTAGAAAGGCATAATAGATTACTGTAGCATAGATTTAATTTGTTTTGTTAGCTATTACTCAGTAGAGTGTGCTGTGCGAACAATTTAAAGTATGTAAAATAGACCAGCTTTGTTTTAAACACATAGTTTGATGTTCTTTGTGAACACTATGACTTTTAGCGATCTTAGAGAACTAGACTGATGTGTTGGGTGCTCTGGATCCGTGGAACACATACAGGTCACCAACACTTAAAATAGTACAACACTATTTTATTAAGTTAGAAACTGTTGAACATACTTTCACTGTGGGTTAACACGATGTTAGATTAAACTAAAGACCTATGCCTGTCCTAACCAGTCTATGCACTCAGCACATGGTGAAGATCTGTGCTGTAAACTGTAAGCTCTGTCCTTCTGAGAGGCTGCATCCCGAATGAGCGGGAACTCTGATGCCCCCCTGTCTTTATAGTGAGTGCGCTCTAACTGGTGATTGGCTGCACTGTTGTGTGTGTTGATTGGTTTTGCTGTGTATCCATCAGTGTGTGTCTCTGCACCATGATATACTGGTGTATATTATGACATCCCCCCTTTTATAAAATAATGTATGTGTGTGGCAATAAATAATGTGTGGTGAGAATGTTCCTAACTACGTGTGGGGTGCGAAGACATATTTACAGGACTACAGAGATGAGAACTAAGCTATTTACATGGGAAGGTGCCTGGTGCAGAGAAGCAGTATGCAACAAGAGTAACGAACTCAACACTATATACAAACCAGGGAAACGATCAAACAAAGCAACGAAACAATTCAGAGAGTCCATAAATGCGAAAAGTTCATAAATTTAGTCTCTGAGGTGGGCGACAAATTCTGGTTGACTATAAGGGTGGCACATCACTCATCATCCGGATCGATGCTGTATACCGATAGAGGCTGGATTCTTTGCTTCGGGGAAACCCTGTTTTTTGTAATGATACCGACTCGAAAAGGCGCCTTCGGGTCCTCGGTGTCAATATCGGGTAGCAGGTCCGAATCGGGCTCGGTGACCGTGGGTTGAATGGCCCGGACATTCCTGCGAGACTGGCTGGAGTGACGAGAGTTGGCAGGCTGAGCTGATCTGCATAAAGTAGCATAGTGGCCAAGTTTGCCACATCTTAGGCATCGTCGGGATTTGGCAATACATTGTCGCTTTAAGTGGGCGGAGCCACACTTGCCACACATTGTAGCGTCAGTACGTTCACTGCGGTAGTACGTGGTGCGCACTTGCGCAGTACGTTAGTCGACGTCGCCGTCCCTTCGTACGGTGCGCACAAGTGCGGGAGTCCGCGAAAAGCGCGCAAAATGGCCGCCCTCATCCAGGCTGAGGCCCTGGAGTTGCTCGATTGCTTGGACCCATTCTACCTCGTGGGGACCTTGCCGCGCTATTTCAGCTGCTTGGATGTGGGAATACCGACTAGTGGCGTGTTCATGTAGCAAGCAGGTCTCGATGGCAATCGCTAGGGTGAGCTGCTTTACCTTGAGGAGCTGATGGCGTAGGGGGTCCGACTGAACACTGAAAACGATCTGGTCGAGTATCATCGAGTCGGAGGTGGACCCGTAATTACAGGACTGCGCAAGGATACGGAGGTGGGTGAGAAAGGACTGGAAAGGTTCATCCTTACCCTGCAAACGCTGTTGGAATACATAGCGTTCAAAACTTTCATTCACCTCAATGTCGCAGTGACTGTCAAACTTAAGGAGGACCGTCTTGAATTTTAATTTATCTTCACCATCAGCAAAGGTGAGTGAATTGAAAATGTGGATGGCATGTTCCCCGGCCATGGATAGGAAGAGAGCTATCTTCCTGGTGTCTGAGGCAGCTTCCCGGTCTGTGGCTTCAAGGTAGAGCTGGAAGCGTTGTTTGAATATCTTCCAGTTGGCCCCTACGTTACCGGTGATGCGGAGTGGCGGCGGCGGGCGGACGCTGTCCATTTTGCAGGATGGCTGTATGCTGGTGGAAGGCAGATCACTTGCAGGTAGGTGTAAGAAGTTCTAACATCCCTCAACTACGGTACCATGATGTGTTGGGTGCTCTGGATCCGTGGAACACATACAGGCCACCAACACTTAAAATAGTGCAACACTATTTTATTAAGTTAGAAACTGTTGAACATACTTTCACTGTGGGTTAACACGTTGTTAGATTAAACTAAAGACCTATGCCTGTCCTAACCAGTCTATGCACTCAGCACATGGTGAAGATCTGTGCTGTAAGCTGTAAGCTCTGTCCTTCTGGGAGGCGGCATCCCGAATGAGCAGGAAATCTGATGCCCTCTGTCTTTATAGTGAGTGTGCTCTAACTGGTGATTGGCTGCGGTGTTGTGTGTGTTGATTGGTCTTGCTGTGTATCCATCAGTGTGTGTCTCTGCACCATGATATACTGGTGTATATTATGACATAGACAAGGAACATCACACTGACCTCATTACAGTCTTGGTGCAAACATGGACAAAAGAGTTGAACTCCAGGAGTGATGTGAGAGTGACTGCCCTTAACGACAAGGCAGCGTTTGACCAAGTGTGGCATCAAGGAGCCCGAGCAAAAGTGGAGTCAATGGGAATCAATTGGTAAACTCCGCTGATTGGATCATACCTGGCACAAAGGAAAATGGTTGTGATTGTCGCAGGTAAATCATCTCAGCTCCAGGAAACCACTGCAGGAGTTTGTCAGGGCCCAGCCATATTCAGCTCTTCATCAATGACCATCCTTCCATCATAAGTTCAAAATGGGGAGGTTCACTGTTGAAAGAACAATATTCAGCACCATTCATGACTCTCAGATAGTGAAGCAGTCCATGCCCAAATGCACACAACACCTGGACAATATCCAGGCTTGGTCAGAAAGGTGGCAAGTAATATTCATGCTACACAAGTGCCAGGACCATCTCCAACAAGAGAAAATCTAACCATTGGACCTTTGCATTAAATGGCATTACCATCACTGAATCTCCCACTATTAACATTCTGGGGTTTACTATTGACCAGAAACTGCACTGAACTAACCACATAAACACTATGGCTACAAGAGGCTCAGAATCCTGTGGCGAGTAACTCACTACTTGATCCGCCAAAGTCTGTCAACCACCTACAAGGCACAAGTCAGGAGAGTGATCAAATACTCTCCACTTGCCTGGATGAGTGAAGCTCCAACAACACACAAGAAGCTGGACACCATCCAGGAAAAGCAGCCACTTGATTGGTAAGCCATTCACAAGCATTCACTCCCTCCCTCCTGGCACAAAGGAAAATGGTTGTGATTGTGCCTGATGCACAATGGCAGCAGTATGTACCATCAACCAGCACTGCAGGAACGTTCCAGTGCTCCTCAAACAGCACCTTCCAAACCCACGACTGCGACCACCCCAAAGGACAAGGGCAGTAGATACATGGGAACTCCACCGCTTGGAAGTCCCCTCCAAACCATACACCATCCTGATGTGGAAACATACCGCATTTCCTTCACTATCGCTGGGTCTGAATCCTGGCACATCCTTTCTAACAGCACTATGGCTGTACTTACACAACATGGACTACAGTGGTTCAAGAAGACAGCTCACCACAAGTGCAATTAGGGATGGGCAATAAACACTGGCCTAGCGCCCACATCCCAAGAATGAACTTTTAAAAAGTTGCTGGTACTATATAAATACAGTGGGAATTTTAATTCTCTGTGGACAACTCCAGTAATCACAATAATGATTCATCCTCATCCATTCAAAAAACATTCAAACTGTACAATGATGAACATTGTGAAGGCTGGTTACTGATGTAAGTCAGCACAATTCAAATATCAGCATGCATTGACTATTTTTGGGTTTACCATGGTGGCATTGTACTTAAAATTGAATCAATCTTCAATTTAATTTTCTTTAAAACTACTCTATTCCTCTTTTATGCAGCCAATCAAATGCAACTTTAATGCTTTCAGAATTGATAAGAATGCATGTTTCAGTCAGTCATTCCTCATAATTTAACTGACTGTTTGCTTTCAACGTAAATCTCAATTCATGAGATTCTTGTCCCTTCTACAAAACGAGATGGATCCTAATGACGGAACAAAAAAAGATATTTATGCTCCAATTATCACAAAGCTCTCAAGAAAACAGAGCTGATCTATTGTATTTGACCTCTTATTTTACAAATGTGTGTCAAGTTTTGTTCATGGACATCATTGAGAAAACGAAAAGCCACTCAGCAGAATCACATGAAAAGAGTGTCATTAGTCTATTCCTTTGTTCATTATGCATGGTGGATCCTGGGTTGAGGATGATGAGCCCAAGAATGCCAAAATAAGAAGGGCTAAATAGTTTTGTCAGTTGCCCATCTAGTTTGTTGACTTCTTAGGCAGAAGAATGATCAAAGCTCAAAATAGCCGTCAAATATATAAATTTGACTCTTATAGGGTGCGATCCTCCAGCCACGCTGTGGTGGAAAAGCATCTAGCTGGCGCAGCGTATCCGATGAAAGCCGGGAGACCCTGCTTCCGGGATCTACCCGGCTCACAATGGCTCACGAGATTCAACGCGATTTCGCGAGACGTTGCAAAGGGAATCACGGCCACAATGGGCGGGATTACATTTTTATTAGAGCGAGACAGTAAGCCTTACTCTAATGTGCAGATTCCCAAGGTACCTGAGGTTCAATCCCTTCACCTCGGGCAAGCACCAGTTGGTACTGGTCCCCACAAATAGGGTCCAAACGGAACGGCACTCGTAAGGTTTTCCAATGGGATCGGAGGTCCCCAACTGAATGCCCTTTCAGCAGGGTGGTTTTCTGGTACTGCTGGTGTTATGTGGGCACCCTGGCAGTTCCAGCCTGGCATCCTGGCATGGCCAGACTGCCACCCTGGCAATGCTGCCTGGGTGCCAGCCTGGCACTGGCAAGGTGCCAAGCTGGCATTTCTTGTGTGCGTGCAATCGGGCCGGGGTTGCCTGCTGTGGTGTTGGGGGTTTGGGGAGGGGAGGGGGACCCTCTCATGTTATGTTCGGGCTGGAGGGCTGGGCGAGGGTTCTTTTAGGGGCATCGGCGATTGGGACACTGTTTTTAAATGGCGTCTCAATTTCTCGCTGCAACAGAGAGTTCCGGCGAGCGGAGCTCCCCATTGTAAAAAGCGGGACCATATGCGGCCTCTGCCGCGCATTATCCATTTAGGCCCCTTATTCAAAGCGAGTCACGTTGAATAGCCATGTGTTTCTCGGCACTGTGATTGCCGGGAAACACGCGGCTAAACGCGCTTTCTCAGGGACCTTGTTCCCTTTTGGGAAGATTGCACCCATAGTCTTGCTGATACATTAAAATACACGTATAAAAGCTGATCTACGCAATGTTTAATCATATATGATAACTATAACTACAATGCTCAAAAAGCAGGTTAACTTCGAAGGTAATGACATCCTGGAACTATACAAAGGACCCCCATTCTCTCACATAGAATTAACATATACATTTTCCTGTAGCCCTGATATTTGAGACATAGCTTTTATTAATTAAGAGCTGAACAAGTCAATTACAGCTGAGGAGATCAAATTACTCATTCTTATTTGTCCTATCAAAAAGGGTTTCTAGTCAGAATGTCAGTATGATCTGATTCTTTAAAACATTGTACATGCCCAATGGTCTTGTAGAAATTAGTTTAAACCTGTACTTTCTTGTTGATCCACTCACCTACCCCTCCCCCCCACTTCAATGAAAAGTTGCAACAAGGAATATAAAAAGACAATTTGGATGAGGAACAAGATTACCACATACGTTTTAGCAGTGATATCAGAAGAAAAACAAGAGATATGATGAATATGAGTCCAGTAAACAAGGTTGATTCAGGTTAATAGCATAAAAAATCATGAAATCTTTTGAATAATTACTTTGGCTCAATCTTCATAGTTAAGAAAGAAGATTATGGGCAACATCTTCTCGCTGTTCACGTTGGCAGGATCATCCAGTCCCACAGTTGTCAATGAGATATCCAGGACCCTGAAGATGAGGGATCGGTGCGGTACCCTGAACTGCAGGGTGTTAGTGGGGAATTGAACCAACTGGCCAGCTCCTCCAAATTGTTGGATTTCTGGTGAAATCTCCATCCCAACTTCTCTTCCCTGTTCATGAGTTCTGGAGATGTATGGTTGGGGGACTAATAGCCTGTTGGGTTCTAAAGCATGGCTGTGAGATTAATGATTCAGTTCCTCCAAGCCCTGTACTCATAGATTTCATAAAATTTACAGTGCAGAAGGAGGCCATTCGGCCCATCGAGTCTGCACCGGCTCTTTGAAAGAGCACCCTACCCAAGCCTACATCTCCACCCTATCCCCATAACCCAGTAACCCCACCCAACACTAAGGGCAATTTTGAACACTAAGGGCAATTTGTCATGGCCAATCCACCTAACCTGCACATCTTTGGATTGTGGGAGGAAACCGGAGCACCGGGAGGAAACCCACGCACACACGGGGAGAATGTGCAGACTCCGCACAGACAGTGAACCAAGCCGGGAATCGAACCTGGGACTCTGGAGCTGTGAAGCAATTGTGCTAACCACCATGCTACCGTGCTGCCCTGCTGACTCCCCCTTCTTGTATTTGCTGGGAAGAAATCAGAGTGTCGATAAACCACTTATGGGTCTGCTCTTCAATAATGGACCCTTGGTCTCTGATTCTGAGGGCATCAGTGCCGAGGCCCAAGACAATTTGTGGGCAGCACGGTAGCACAAGTGGATAGCACTGAGGCTTCACAGCGCCAGGGTCCCAGGTTCTATTCCCCGCTGGGTCACTGTCTGTGAGGAGTTTGCACGTTCTCCCCATGTCTGCGTGGGTTTCCTCCAGGTGCTCTGGTTTCCTCCCACAGATGTGTAGGTTAGGTGGATTGGCCATGATAAATTGCCCTTAGTGACCATAAACGGTAGGAGGGGTTGTTGGGTTACGGGGAGGGGTGAAAGTTAGGGTGTAAATGAGTCGGTGCACACTCGATGGGCCGAATGGCCTCCTTCTGCACTGTATGTTCTATGTTCTATGTAATTACTGGCTCTCAAGAATAAAGCTCCTGGAGCTGAATGGGCTAACTATGGAGTTCCACAGGGCTTTCTGAGGCCAAGCCTGATGACTGGGAAGATGCCCCTCTCCTGGCACAGGACCAGTATTATTCTGCTGCCAAAGAGAAGCAATTTCCATTTGCTTAAATACAAGTGTCAGTCTCTGTCCTTGGGATGATCTACAAGATCATTGCCAGGGCCATGTTTGTTCACCTTGGTGCCCCCCACATGACCAGTCCTACATAGTCCCAGGCAAAACAAATCATGTCAACCACTATTTGGTCCAGGATTGTATCCACCATTCTCAGATGGCTGGTCTGGCAGCCACTTTCCTTTCCTTGAATCAGGACAACATGTTCAACAGGGTGAATCATGAATCCGCATTCACGACTCTGCGGGGATTTGAATTCAGGTTGCAGATTAGCCTTTACAGAAATCAACGATTGTTTCATTCCTGAGACCATTTTTCAGTGGCAGTTTATTTCTGAAGCAGGTGAGTATGTTTATTAATTGAATTTGCACTCCACCAACTGCCTTGATGGAATTAGAGCCTATGCCCCAGTAGCGAGGCCTCAGAATTATTAGTCCAGTAACATTACTATGATGCCACCGTTAAGTTGTATGCAAACTTCATCTCAATCTCATTAGAATATGTCCAGACTTATAAAGGACATAATGCAGCAGTAAAAAAATCAAAGCCCAAGAAAACGCCACACATATTTCTTCTTTAGGCATGAAAATTTAAGTTACAACTCACTTCACTATCATTTATACACATCAGGCACAAAAGCTGCAATTGGAGAAGCTTTTCCATTTTTAATGAGACCATAAAATTGCATTTAAAGAAAGAGGAAATGCAGAGCAGGTCTCAGAGAGGATATATTAATTTTAAAAGATCAAAGAAAATGCAAGAAAAACACCAGAAGGATGTCTTTCTTTACTGCTGCTCATAAAAATCTGGTCTTAGTTTTGAGAGAACAAACCCCTGAACAATTGCTAGGATGAGAGTTTGTGGTGTGACCAGTCTTGTGGACACAGATTTGTTTGAATGGGTGTCTACAAAAGGTCATCAAGTTTGTAATTATGCGGATAACTCACATAGGTCTAAACTCCCACAATTTTTTAATGTCACCTGATTGGTTGGTGCTGAGACCATGTATGCCCCTGGGTGCAACTGCAGAATAAAGTTTGGTCAGTTGTACATAATGTGCAGTATTAATGGCTATTACTTCAAGTAATAATCTGCAGTGTGTATGTTCATATGTGTGAGTTCTCAGCCTTCTTTGGCAGTTTTGCTTCTGATGATTTCCATTTGTTTCATTGTTTTTTATATTTCAACATAATCTAATGAGGAGTGGGGTTCTCCGGACCCCGGCGCCGTGTTTCCCGGCGGCACGCTGACCGTGGGTAGTGGGATTCTCCACTCCCATCGCTTGTTAATGGGATTACCATTGAATCCACGCCACCAGGAAACCCATGGTCATGGATGCACTGTTGGTGGGAAAAGTGAATCGCGATGGCTGGAGAATTCCGGCCGAGGTTTGTAGTAAATTAGGGTGAAAATTGGCCCCAAAAAAGGGTGTTAAAATGTGTATTATATCCCAATTGCATCTTCACTTGGAATTCAACCACAAATGAAATCTATGTTATGACAGCCGCAACACTTCAAATAGCACTTAATTGGCAATAAGCTGGTTTGAGGTTGTGAGAGTGCAATATAAATACAAATTAATTTACTTTTGTGGATTAAATCGGCGTGATGACAATATTAAAGGTCTGATGGGGTCACTTGTTCTCATGATACATATTTATGGGTTTTCTCTGGAGATCCTTTCTGGTAATTAGACAGTGGTGCTCTCTGAGTCATTCCCATGCATATGCATAACATATTCTCTTCATTTTTATATTTTTGTGCGCATTGCTGGCAAGGCCAGTATTTATTGCCCATCCCAGTTTACCCTTCAGACGGCAGTGGTGAACCGTAGCATTCCATGTGGTGTAGGTACACCCAAGTGAAAAAAAACCAACTTCTTCAGTGACAAGTCTTGCATGAAAGCACCAATCAAACTCACCCAAAAAATGATGAGAATTAAATTTAACATGGTCGCCCCCTCACCCATTTCTCCTTGAGAATGCTCAGAGAAATGGAAATCAATTTTCAATTGTTGCCTGCCCTCTTTTTCAGCAGTGGGTGGAGGAAGATATTGGAAGGTGATGAAAAGCTTAGTTTAAAAAAAAATGGATCTTCAGGAGTTGTTGAAGAGGAGTAGGGAAAAACTTGAGATAGAGGATATTCTATCTCACTGGAGGGATTCTATTATTCTATTATATCTTCCTATTCCCATACATAGGAACAAAGCCTTTGTTGAGCTTTGACAAAGAGTCATCTGGACTCAAAATGTTAGCTCTTTTCTCTCCCGACAGATGCTGCCAGACCTGTTGAGACTTTCCAGCATTTTCTCTTTGGTTTCAGATTCCAGCATCTGCAGTAATTTGCTTTTATCCAGTACTCTTTCAAAGATGCAGTGTCCAGAACTGTACGTAGAAATCCAGATGTGATTTAACAAGGGCTTTACAGAGCTGTAACAAACTTCCTGCCCTTTATATTCTAACCCTCTAAGCTACAAAGGTAAGTATTCTCTTAGGCTACTTCTTTGCACAAGACACCTGCATTCTAGTAACCAGTGTGTATGGAACACTGGGCGAAATTCTCCCCCAACGGCGGGATGTCCGCCGACTGGCGCCAAAGCCGGCGCCAATCAGACGGGCATCGCGCCGGCCCAAAGGTGCGGAAGGCTCCGCATCTTTGGCGGCCTAGCCCCAACATTGAGGGGCTAGGCCGACGCCGGAGGGATTTCCGCCCCCCCAGCTGGCGGAAATGGCGTTTGTTTCCCCGCCAGCTGGCGCGGAAATGCGGCGCATGCGCGGGAGCGTCAGCGGCCGCTGTCAGTTTCCCAGCGCATGCGCGGGAGCGTCAGCGGCCGCTGTCAGTTTCCCGCGCATGCGCAGTGGGGAGAGTCTCTTCCGCCTCCGCCATGGTGGAGGCCGTAGCGGAGGTGGAAGGGAAAGAGTGCCCCCACGGCACAAGCCCGCCCGCGGATCGGTGGGCCCCGATCGCGGGCCAGGCCACCGTGGGGGCGCCCCCCGGGGTCAGATCGCCCCGCGCCCCCCCTAGGACCCCGGAGCCCGCCCACGCCGCCTGGTCCCGCCGGTAAATACCAGGTTTGATTTACGTCGGCGGGACAGGCAATTCCTGGGCAGGACTTCGGCCCATCCGGGCCGGAGAATCCAGCGGGGGGTCCCTCCAACCGGCGCGGCCGGATTCCCGCCCCCGCCCAATCTCCGGGAGCGAAGACTTCGGCGGGGGCGGGGGCGGGATTCACGGCGAATGACGCCCACTATCTCTTCAAACCTCCATTGATCCTCACATTTCACCATTTAAAGTACTCTGGTCTTTCTTATTTAAAATTCAATATGGGTGACACAAGCTTCCCTGCCTTGTCCCATGGCATTGCTTCACTCACTTTATCTACCAGTGTCTTTTGTTATTTTATGCTGCCCGCTACATGTCTTGCTATGACACCAACCTTTGACAAGTTTGGATGCATGGTTCTCTATTATGTTATCCAAGTCATTAATAAATATAGTGAGTAGTTACGGCCCCAGCATAGATCCCTGTGGGACAACACAAGTAATTTCATTCTATTCCAAGTGCTTCTAATCCATTCTTCATATGTTCTTTTTGTGTCTGATCAAGCCTCTTGTTAACTTTAATTTTAAAACTAACAATCCCTTCGGTGGACATTCCCCTGTCTACTTCTTTAGTTACTGACTTAAAAAATGCAATTAGGATAATTACGCATGACTTACCCAGTAAAACCGCATGCTGGCTCTCTCCAAACAAATTAGGGCTCTCTAATTGATCAGTCCACCTGCCCTTAATTATGGATTTTAAATTTCCAAAAACAGATGTTGGTTAAACGGGTGAATAAATTTTGGTTTTCTCTCTCACACTTTTTGAAAAATTTGAGAGATATTTGCAATTTTCCAAATTAAAGAGGACACTTTCTGAATTGAGAGAAATTTGGAAAATTATAGTGAAAGGACTACAAGTTCTCCCTTACTTTCTTTACAACCTTGGTTTGGAGAACTTCAGATTTTCAAAATTTGGGTCAATATTTTTTCTTCTTTTTTGTTTTTGGTATCATTTTTGAATTCCAGTCCTTGATTCATTGTAAATTTCACTGGCATGTCAGCTATATTGGGCGAGATCTTCCAGCTGGTCGTGCTGACGGAATCTTCTAGTTCCGCCGATGGCGCATTCCCACCAAGGATGATGCACTCACAGGTGTCAATGGAGCCAAGAGGAGTGCACACTTCTTCAAGCTTACATAATTACTAGGTGAAGTGGCCCGTTTCCCCATTTTGAGGTGAAGTTAGCAGCCTGGCACAGACCCCTTAACTGTCAGATCTTAAACTGTAAATGTGGGCTGGCAAAATAACCACCCGCCTATATTGGAGACGATTTAGACACCACCTTGCCACTCCTGTGTCACACGGCCTTGCCTCCCCAAAAGATATGAGCTTCTTGCAGGAAGCACATCACATTATTGCCCTCCTTAAGGAGCGAAAAGTTAAGAAATCAATGGTGTGTCTCTCTGCGGTTATTGATGTTCAGGCTGGCTACAGTTTATTCTTTATTTCTTTATCCTGCAGGGTGTATGGGCTTGGAGGGCGATAGTGGTTCTACTCGTGCTCCATCACAGCGCCACACGGTGACTCTGGAAAAAGCTCCAGCGCCAATACCCCCGGTGTTGGGAATAGAAAGCATCAGGGTGTCAGAGCTGGTGAAAGGGATCCTTCTTCTCCCCCTTCACCATCCAGTCACCCAGAATATTTTACCTGAATCCTTCAAGAATGGGGCGGAAGGCTATCAGGTCCTTGGCAGGGTCAGCAGGCTCAGACATGGTTCATGGGACAGGACTGGAGTCAAAGGACTGGGAAAAATACAGGGCATCAACCCAACTCAGAGGGGGACTGCTATCGTGTGGGAGATGATCCCTAGGAAACCTGTCATGTTTGGGAGTCTGTGTGTTTCCTGTATAACCAAAGGGAGGACATTCAAGCATGTTGCCACACACGCCAAAGCAAAAACAGATAACAGCAGTGCTCAGCACCACTGAATATAGTGGAGAAGCATTCTGAAGAAGAGCATGCAATGCATCGGTTAGACGCAGCCCAATTGAATAAGAGGGGGTGAATTTAAATTGTCTTTAGTGGAAATGGTAAACCGCTAAAACAAAAGTCAACACCGGGGCTTCAGTGACCATAGTGAACTGTTGTAACAGTACGACAACCAAGCTTTCCGTGGATACGGGGGGAACTTTGAAGATACTTTGAACCATCAATAGACCAGTGGCGTACAAAGGTCAGGGCGTCAATCTGCCCTTGGTTATTGTGAAAGGGCATGGATCCAGTATGCTGGGACATGACTAGTTGGCGAAGATTAAGTTCAATTGGCTGGAAATTTTCAAATCATCCAATGGCGTCCCCCAAGATGTCCAGTGCCACAGACCCTGGAGTCCCAACACAAATGAATTAACCAATAATTCTTAAAAGGTTCAGGGATTCTTTGGCCCTTGACTGCTCCACTGACTTACAGGCACCAGGGGCGAGATTCTCTGACCCCCCGTAGGTCGGAGAATCGCCGGGGGCTGGCGTGAATCCCGCCCCCGCCGGTTGCCGAATTCTCCGGCACCGGATATTCGGCGGGGGCAGGAATCGCGCCGTGCCGGTTGGCGGCCCCCCCCCCCCGCGATTCTCCGGCCTGGATGGGCTGAAGTCCCGCTGCTAAAATGCCTGTCCCGCCGGCGTAGATTAAACCACCTACCTTACCGGCGGGACAAGGGGGCGCGGGCGGGCTCCGGGGTCCTGGGAGGGGGCGCGGAGCGATCTGGCCCTGGGGGATGCCCCCACGGTGGCCTGGCCCGCAATCGGGGCCCACCGATCCACGGGCGGGCCTGTGCCATGGGGGCACTCTTTTCCTTCCGCCTTGGCCACGGTCTCCACCATGGCGGAGGCGGAAGAGACTCCCTCCACTGCGCATGCACGGGAATGCTGTCAGCGGCCGCTAACGCTCCCGCGCATGCGCCGCCCGGAGATGTAATTTCCGCGCCAGTTGGTGGGGCACCAAAGGCCTTTTCCGCCAGCTGGTGGGGCGGAAATTAGTCCGGCGTGGGCCTAGGCCCTTAAGGTTGGGGCTCAGCCCCCCAAGATGCGGAGCATTCCACACCTTTGGGGCGGTACGATGCCCGTTTTGGGCGCCAGTCAGCGGACATCGTGCCGATACCGGAGAATTCCGCCCCAGGTGTGTAAATGAAACACGACAACTGATTATTTATAAAAAAATAGAGATAAGACATGCAATAATTATAATTGGATAACAGTGAGCAACATTACTACTAAGTACCCCCCCCCCCCCCAGCCTTTTATCATCTCATTCCCTATCCAAATACACACAAGACAAATGCACAGAGACGAAAGGAGAGCAGTAAAAATAAAGTGCATTAATATGAAATGGAAGATGAGTGTCCTTGCTTTGGATGTTGAAATCGTTGCAGCAGTAGGCTGTCCTCCCAGGATGCAGAGTGATTGTAACGACCGGTTTGATTGCCAACAAGGACCTTCTGGCAAGTGCATTCAGTCAGAACCCCCAGTCTGTTGTTTGTTTCTGGGGAAATTACTTTAAATTTTACTACGCTGGGCTTTCACACAAAATAACAGCCTCAAGCCTGTGTAATTCCTATTTGCTTCCAACACCACCAGAATGGCAAACAGCTGTTTTGAGATAAGAACAGAGTTCCCCCCACAGGATTTTAAAAAGGGGTTTTAAGCAACTGACATTGACTGTTGTTGGCTGAATTGGAATTTCTTTGCAATTCAATCATGCTGTGCGGAGAGAAAAGTCTTTATAGGTGAGCGAGAGAGCAATCGGGGCTGTGACCCTCCAGCTTCTGTTCAAAATGAAACTAAAAACAAGCTGAAGCCTTGCTGCCTTGGCAGAGCATTCCAGAATTGTCAGCACCAATTAGATAGATTATCAGCTAAGCCCCGGCAACCTGAAACAGTCGATTGGCTATAGCCAAGTCCATCAAGAGGTGTCATCACTGATGTCAGACCAAACAGTTCATCTTAAAGGCTTAGGTTGTGGTTAGCACTGCTGCCTTACGGCACCGACGTCCCAGGTTTGACCCGGATCTGGGTCACTGTCCATGTGGAGTTTGCACATTCGCCCCGTGCTTGCTTGGGTTTCGCCCCCAAAACCCAAAGATGTGCAGGGTAGGTGGATTGGCCACGCTAAACTGTCCCTTAATTGGAAAAAATGAATTGGGTACTCTAAATTTATTTAAGATTTTTTTTTTTTAATCCCCTGGAAGAAAGGGTAAAGGATATAAGCATAGTCCCTGCACCAAAAAATGTCAGTGAGCTCAAATCCTTCCTCTGTATGTAAAATTATTATAGAATGTTCATCTCAAATTTAGCCGCAACATTGGATTCATTACACCGACTGCTAAAGAAGCATCAGTGGTGGCAATGGAGGGAGCCCGAGAGAAAGCCTCTCGAGTTGTGAAGCAAGCCTTGCAGTCCTCGAACCTCTTGGTGCATTTTAACCTGAGGAAACCGATCATGCTTACATGTACTGTGTCCGCTTATGTTATAGGGGCAGATTTATCCCACAAAATGGGAGATGGTTCTGAGCGCCCTATCTCTTTTGCTTTGAGGACACTTTAAGAAGTGGCACATGTTACGACACCCTGGGCTGGTGCGCACTCAATTCCAGCCACACTTGACCTGGGCAGAAACCCAGCCAATTAATCAAACTTAGCCTCACCCGATCTTGTTCTGAGAAACACAAGGTTTAGGTGAGGAACTGAAGGAAATTAGTTTTAGTAGAGAAATGGTTTGGGGGAAATTAATGGGATTGAAGGCGACTAAATATTCAGGGCCTGATAATCTTCATCTAAGAGTACTTAAGGAAACAGCCCGAGGAATAGTAGACCCATTATTGGTAATTTTCCTAAATTCTTTGGACTCTGGAATGGTTCCTACAGATTGGAGAGTAGCTAATATAACCCCACTATTCAAAAAGGGAGGTAGATAGAAAACAGGAAATTATGGGCCAGTGAGCCTAACGTTGGTAGTTGGGAAGTTGTTAGAGTCCATTATCAAGGATTTCATAGCACAGCATTTGGAAAGCAATGGTGTAATCAGACCAAATCAGCATGGATTTACGAAAGGGAAATCATGCTTGACCGTTCTATTGGAATTCGTTGAAGATGCTTTGTCAAGCGGAAGTCATGTCTGACACATCTGTTGGAGTTCTTTGAGGAAGTAACAAGGAAGATAGACAAAGGAGAACCAGTGGACGTGATTGATTTAGATTTCCAGAAGGACTTTGACAAGGGGCCGCATAGGCGACTGTTAAATAAGTTAAGAGCCCATGGTTTTAAGGGTAAGATCCTGGCATGGCCAGAGGGTTAGCTGACTGGCAGAAGGCAGAGAGTGGGGATAAAAGGGTCTTTTTCAGGATGGCAACCGGTGACGAGTGGTGTACCTCAGGGGTCAGTGCTGGGACCACAACTTTTCACAATATACATTAATGATCAAGAGGAAGGAACTGAAGGCACTGTTGCTAAGTTTGCAGATGATACAACTATCTGTAGAGGGGAAAGTAGTATTGAGGATGCAGGCAGGCTGAAGAAAGACTTGGACAGGCTAGGAGAGTGGGCAAAGAAGTGGCAGATGGAATACAATGTGGAAAAGTGGAGGTTATGCACTTTGGAAGGAGAAATGGAGGCATAGACTATTTTCTAAATGGGAAGATGCTTAGGAAATCAGAAGCACAAAGGGACTTGGGAGTCCTTGTTCATAATTTTCTTAAGGTTAATGTGCAGGTTCAGTCGGCAGTTAGGAAGGCAAATGCAATGTTAGCATTCATGTTGAGAGGGCTAGAATACAAGACCAGGAATGCACTTCTGAGGCTATATAAGGCTCTGTTCAGATTCCATTTGGAGTACTGTGAGCAGTTTTGGGCCCCATATCTAAGGAAGGATGTGCTGGCCTTGGAAAGGGTCCAGAGGAGGTTCACAAAAATGATCCCTGGAATGAAGAGCTTCTCGTATGAAGAACGGTTGAGGACTCTGGGTCTGTACTCGTTGGAGTTTAGAAGGATGAGGGGGGATCTTATTGAAACTTACAGGATACTGCATGGCCTGGATAGAGTGGAAGTGGAGGAGATGTTCCCACTTGTAGGAAAAACTAGAAGCAGAGGACACAATCTCAGACTAAAGGGACGATCCTTCAAAACAGAGATGAGGAGGATTTTCTTCAGCCAGAGGGTGGGGAATCTGTGGAACGCTTTGCCGCAGAAGGCTGTGGAGGCCAAATCACTGAGTGTCTTTAAGACAGAGATAGATAGGTTATTGGTCAGTAAGGGGGTCGGGGTTATGGGGTGAAGGCAGGTGAATGGGGATAAGAAAAATATCAGCCATGATTGAATGCCGGAGCAGACTCGATGGACCGAGTGGCCTAATTCTGCTCTTATGTCTGATGGTCTTATGCAACTAACTTCGAGCAGCCTCCTCGAAGGTCAACCCACGGAAAGCCACTGGCACGGATGGGGTACCCGGACTGAAGTTCATACTGCCCATATCCTCGGCGAGGCTGCAACGTTGAGCCTTGCTGCCGTTGATGGCCTACAACAATGCTTTCCAGCACCGGCCAGGTATGCAAATGACCAATACGGATGCATTCATTCATCCCCCCTTGCCAAAGGTCATTCTGCTGCCAACAGTACCCCAGGAGATCATACTGGCTTTGAACCTTCTAGAAACTCTGCCAGTGTCCGCTGGACACATTCGTAATTGGATGCAGAGAGAGCACATAGTATCAAAGTTGACTGGGTGGTGCTGCGAGAAGTCTGAGCAACTAAGGCCCTATTTCACTCATCAGGTCTGGTTGACCTGCGAAGATGATGTCATTCTGTGGGGATCACAAGTAGTCATTCTGCCTCCAGCCAGGGAGACCTTCCTACATAAAGTAATATTGAATCTGTCTAGCAGTAATCAATAATCTAGGTAGTCACTAATAATAACCTTGTGTAACTCTCTCTAACCTAATCTTCGTCGAATGCTGTTCTCTTGCTTTCTCCTTCACGAACACTCTTCTAACTACCCAGTATTCCCTGAGGTCTGATTTATATACAGAGAAGTGGTGGTGCCTGCTAGTGTTTGAGTTACACAGAGATGTAATAATTAACCCTTCACTGACTTGCCTATATACATATCATTACAGGCAATCCCTTTACTGGCGATGATTTTCAGGTTTTTGCACGAGTAAATGGCATACGACACTCCAGGCTGGCTCCGTATCATCCAGTGTCCAACGGATTGGCTGAGAGGGCCATTCAGACCTTCAATGATGCAATAAGAAAGCAATCTGATAAACCATTTCACCAGCAGTTGACTCATTTTTATTGTTGTACATTTCAACCTCCCACTCCACCACCAGGGGCGAGATTCTCCGACCCCCCGCCAGGTCGGAGAATCGCCGGGGGCTGGCGTGAATCCTGCCCCCGCCGGTTTGCGAAGTCTCTGGCACCGGATATTCGGCGGGGGCGGGAATCACGCCGCGCTGGTTGGTGGGCCCCCCCGCGCGATTCTCCGGCCCGGATGGGCCGAAGTCCCGCCGCTAAAATGCCTGTCCCGCCGGCGTAGATTAGACTACCTACCTTACCGGCGGGACAAGGCGGCGTGGGCGGGCTCCGGGGTCCTGGGGCGGGCGCAGGGCGATCTTGCTCTGGGGGGTGCCCCACAGTGGCCTGGCCCGCGATCGGGGCCCACCGATCCGCGGGCGGGCCTGTGCCGTGGGGAGGTCAACAATTCCCACCAGTATCGTGAACACTCCTGTAACTCTATCTGGCCAAGGAGGGACTCCTGAATCTTCTCAACTAGTAGCACCTGTCGAGGACGGTGAGGCCAGTTCAACTGTCGCAGAGGTGGTGCCTTCTGAGGTGACACTGACTGTTGGTAAATGGATTACCCAGAAGGGTGCCGAGTTTGTGACAGGGCTGCGAAGGTTCAGTAGGACCTGAAAATTTCCAGACCAATTGACTTTTTTGATGGACTCTGTTTCCCCTATTATAACGTTTGTAAACTTAATATATAATTCTTTTGGGGTAGTTGTAATAAGGGTCCTATGGGGGAGGTATGTGGTAGCGCAGCCCCTTTAAGCGGTTGGGCTCATGGACCACATGACAGGTAAAAGGCTATTTTAATGTAAATATTAAAGCCCAGTTTTAATACCCATTTTAAAGGATTATAAGGATTTCAGTACTCATAACCTTAGGTCATGACAAAACACATAACTTAAACAGAAGCACAAAAGCCTGACACATCCACAAACTAATTGGAGATAA
The DNA here is from genome assembly GCF_047496885.1 of Scyliorhinus torazame. Lineage (NCBI taxonomy): Eukaryota > Metazoa > Chordata > Chondrichthyes > Carcharhiniformes > Scyliorhinidae > Scyliorhinus > Scyliorhinus torazame. The sequence goes on along the minus strand of NC_092715.1, from coordinate 220,881,054 downwards.
AAACAACATTTTTGCTGACAATATGAACAAACTATTGTTCTAATGAACAAATTTCAAAGTGAGTTTCATGTTAAGAAATTAACTGTACCAGTAATCAAGATCAAGGTCGAAATAAGCACCATAACAATATTGAAGACACCATTGTTCAGAAGAGGCTCAGTAGAGGCTCGTTCATCAAATGTTTTTAAGATAAAGATAGATAGTTTTTTGAAGAATAAAGGGATTAAGGGTTATGGTGTTCGGGCCGGAAAGTGGAGCTGAGTCCACAAAAGATCAGCCATGATCTCATTGAATGGTGGAGCAGGCTCGAGGGGCCAGATGGCCTACTCCTGCTCCTAGTTCTTATGTTCTTATGTTCTAATATGGATAAAGAAAAGTCAGCAGAACACCAGTAAAAAACAGTCTTGATAACAGCACAAAATCGCATTCCATAACATACACAAATATTCAAACATGAAACATTCAGAACATATGCTGCACATTGAGGATTGGCAGTTAACTATTGAATCAAATGTATTTGATTCTCACCCAAACCAATTAGGATGACATAGAGGTGTAGACAGATGGCTTCAGACTGATAAAATTCTTAACGGTCCGCACAGCCATTTTACTCCGGGATCACTCTATCCTTTGATCTAGCTACTCGCTATCTTTATTTTCATATTTTCACTTTTCCACTCGAACTCTTGAAGTTCATGCAAGATGTTTTGCCGTAGGCAAGAAACCATGGCGGGATTCTCCGACACCCCCATCGGGTCGGAGAATCGCCAGGGAGTGGCGTGAATCCCGCCCCCACAGGCTGCCGAATTCTCCGGCGCCGGAGATTTGGCGGGGGCGGGAATCGCGCCGGCGATTCTCCGGCCCGCGATGGGCTGAGTGGCTGCCCGTTTTTATGTCGGTCCCACCGCCGTAAATTAGAGTAGGTCCTTACCAGTGGGACCTGGTGGCGTGGGCGGCCTCCAGGGTTCTCGAGGGGGCGCGGGGGGGATCTGGCCACGGGAGTTACCCCCCACAGTGGCATGGCCCGTGATCAGGGCCCACCAATCCACGGGTGGGCCTGTGCCGTGGGGGAACTCTATTCTTCCGCATCGGCAGCTGTAGCGGTCTGCCACGGCTTGTGCGGAGACGAAGCCCTCTGCGCATGCGCTGGGTTGACGCCAGCACACGCTGGCGTTCCCGCGTATGCGCCAACTCGCGCTGGCCGGCAGAGGCCCTATAGCGGTGGTTGGCACGGCGCCAAGCCGCTTCCCCGTCGGCCGGAGCGGCGCAAACCACTCCGGCGTCGGCCTAACCCCTGAAGGTGCAGAGGATTCTGCACCTTTGGGGTGGATCGACGCCGGAGTGGTTCACGCCATTCCTTCCCGCCGGAGTTGCCAGCCCTGCCGATTACGGCAGAATCCCGCCCCATTACTGTATTATTTTGAAAGTTAAAAGGCGGGATTCTCCCAACGGGCGGCCAAGTGCCGACGCCAGAGTAAAAACGGGATTCCGGGACTCCATTCTGCAGCCCACACGGGGCTTGGACGGCGCTGGAGCGGCCTACACTGCTCCAACTGCCGATCCCGGCCTGAACCCGGCTCCGCGGGGTCCGCGCATGCGCAGTGCCCTTTTTCCCCGCGCCGGCCCGACGCCAAATGGCGCAGGGTTACAGGAGCCGGCACGGAGGAAAGGAGGCCGGGGGGCAGTGAGGCTGGCTCACCGATCGGTAGGCCCCGATCGCGGGCCAGGCCAGTACAGGGCCCTCCCTCCCGGGGTCGGACCAGCCCTCCCCCAACAGACCACCCCCGGACCCTTCACCGCCGAGGTCCCGCCGGCTGAGAGGATGCTAGAACAGCGCTGGCGGGACTCGGCTTTTTGTTGACGGCCACTCGGCCCACCCAGGCCAGAGAGTCGCCGCATCCTCCGACCGGCACCGCGCCAACCACACCAGCGCCAAAGGTGGCAATTCTCCAAACTGCGGAGAATTGCTTCCCGGCGACGGGGCGGCGTGGTGCGATTCGCACGGCGCCGCGCCGACGCTGGGTCGGAGAATTCCGCCCAAATTGTTTTATAAATTACTTCTCTTTAAGTCCTTTGCTAGCAGGGCTTTATTGAGAATAGATTTAAGTTTCTCTCAATTGTAATCAGTAGAGGCAATAAAAGACTCTTATTTGCATCCGAGAAGTTGAACTCAAATTTCTACTGCATTTTAGTGTTGCAAGACTTCACTAAATCCGCATGGTAGATCTCTACACCTGCATCACGCCGCCCCAAATGTCGCAAAGTCTCCGGCCCGGAATGGGCTAGCAGTGACGTGACGCGATCCGCGCTGGCTCACGTGGCTCACGCCGTGCAGCGTCATACGGCGTGACGGCTCATTAAGGACGCGCTGCTCCCCCCACCCGACCAGAACACCCGACCGGATGGCCGCCCGCCGCTCAGCCCCGAGGTTCCAGTCTCGTGACATTGAGGCGCTCCTGGACGCAGTGGAGCAGAGGAGGGACGGCCTGTATCCCGGGCACGGCCGCAGAGTTGCCCCACGCCACAGCCGGCGTCTGTGGAGGGAGGTGGCAGAGACCGTTACCGCTGTGGCCCTGACACCACGGACAGGCACCCAGTGCCACAAGAAGGTGAACGACCTCGTCAAAGCAGGCAGGGTGAGCCTCACCCCCCTGCCCGATATCCATATCCCCCATATCCCCCATATTCCCCCTCCCATATCCTCCCTCCCCCATATCCCACATACCCCCCTCCCCCATATCCCCCCTCCCCCATATCCCCCTCCCCATTTACCCCCTCCACCATATCCCCCATATCCCCCTCCCCCATATCCCCCCTCCCCCACATCCCCCCTCCCCATATCCGCCATATCCCCCCCCCCATATCCCCCATATCCCCCTCCCCCATATCCCCCCTCCCCCATATCCGCCTTCCCCCATTTCCCCAAGTGAATCCAGCCCTAACCTTAACCTCTGCAATACACGCGCAACCGATGGCGTGTGTTCATATACCTGTCTAACACTGTTGCCTTTTACCCCTGCCCCCACCCCCCACAGGAGAAGCGCGCACACAACACCAGGGAGCATGTGAGGACTGGAGGAGGCCCCGCTGATGAGAGGCCACTGACCGAACATGAGGGAAGGGCCCTGGAACTGGCTGGCGGACCTGAGGACCGGGAGGTTGCAGATGCAGAGGTCGGGGGCGTACTGGCCACCGACAGCCCGTCCCCACATCCCCCCTCCCCTATATCCCCCTCCCCAATATCACCTGATCACTGCCTGCGTGTCTAACCATGCATGCTTCATTGTGTATCGCAGGAGCAAACGTCGAGGCACCCATCCCCGCAGATGCAGACCGCCCACATGATGCCCCTCTGAGACCACGGGGGACGGAGAGACCCGGACCCTCTGTCATGCGACGCCCCCAGGATGCCCCTTGGAGACCACTGGAGATGGAGAGACCCGGACCCCAGGACACCACTACCCAGGAAACTGAAATACAGGACAGTGACACAGATTGGATGGGCGGTGACGAACTGCCACCCCAAAGTGCCATGGACTCAGAGTGGGACGATGCGCACGACACAACGCCACTGCTGTCACCAACACCCTCCACCATCACAGAGACGCTCACCTCGGTTGGGCACTTTAGTGATGAGGCGTCTGGTACACTCACTGGTGCGCACAACACAGTCGTCCCGGTACAGCAGGTGGAGGTAGGAGCAGCAGAGGGGCCGGGCGGTCGGAGGGCAGCCCAGCCCAAGCGAACATCTGCCGCCCAGATGGATCCCGGGTTCCTAGAGTTACCACACCCACACATAGATCCGATGCAACCGCCGAACCGGAGACGAGCGAAGAGGGTGACGGCCGGCTTGCGGCGGCTGCAGTCGCAGGTGGAGGAGTCCACCCACGTCCAGGAGCTGGGAGTGGTGCCGGTCATGTGTGCCACCCAGGCCGACACCGCACGGGTGGCGTCCGCGGTGGAGGCAATGGGTGCGACGGTGTCTGACATGGGGAACGGTTTGCGAGGCCTGGGGCTTTCCGTGCAGGCGGCGTCTGTGGCCCTGGACATGGCTGCCCTCTCACAGGAGGCCATGAGCCAGCGCCAGCGGCAGATGGCAGAGGCGCTCAACGCCATGGCCTAGTCTCAGCAGGCCATCGCTGAGGGCATCGGCGCCATTGCCCATGTGCGAGCCGGCATTGCACAGTCACAGACAGGGGGCGGAATTCTCCCAAAACGGCGCCAATCAGACGGGCATCCCGCCGCTCCAAAGGTGCGGAATGCTCCGCAGCTTTGGGGGCCGAGCCCCAACATTGAGGGGCTAGGCCGGCGCCGGAGGGATTTCCGCCCCGCCAGCTGGCAGAAACGGCGTTTGTTGCCCCACCAGCTGGCGCGGAAATGACATCCCCGGGCGGTGCATGCACGGGAGCGTCAGCGGCCGCTGACAGTTTCCCACGCATGCGCAGTGGAGGGAGTCTCTTCCCCCTCCGCCATGGTGGAGGCCGTAGCGTAGGCGGAAGGGAAAGAGTGCCCCCATGGCACAGTCCCGCCCGCGGATCGGTGGGCCCCGATCGCGGGCCAGGCCACCGTGAGGGCACCCCCCGGGGCCAGATCACCCCGCGCCCCCCCCAGGACCCCCGAGCATGCCCACGCCGCCTTGTCCCGCCGTTCAAAAGGTGGTTTAATCCACGCCGGCGGGACAGGCAATTTATCGGCGGGACTTCGGCCCATCCGGGCCGGAGAATCGAGCGGGGGTCCCACCAACCGGCGCGGCCCGATTCCCGCCCCCGCCGAATATCCGGTGCCGGAGACTTCGGCAACCGGTGGGGGCGGGATTCACGGCAGCCCCCGGCGATTCTCCAACCCGGCGGGGTGTCGGAGGATGACGGCCAGGGTTTGCCAATCCCCTGAGCTCCATGGCTGCAAACCTGCAGACCCCTGTCGATACCAGCACGGGCCTCCAGGACTGGCAGTGCCAGATGTCGGGGGGGCGTCGGATGGCCAGTCCGCTCGCATCCCCCACCCATGTAGAGGCCTGGGGGCCATTGGGCACCCCGAGGGAGGAGGAGGTTCTGTGGTCCGTCCCGGGTCCCCCTGTAGGGGAGGTCCCGGAACACCATGACACCTCGGACTCCCCCCCTTCCGTCCCAGGTGCATTGGGTGGGCAACAGGCAGGACAGGCTGGCAGCTCGCCATCCCAGTCATCCGGGCCGCAGCCTGGCCCATCTAGGCCAGGACGCCCCAGGAAACGGCCGCCAAAGGGATCCCGTGTCAGAGGGCAGGAATCACAGGAGTCCACCTCCAGTTCTGCTGTACCATCTGGGGAACCACGTAGACGTAGTCATAGGGTCCGTAAGGCCAAACAATTAGACACTGAGTAAGTTGGCATGGGTGCAGGGCACAGATGGGTTTTAGGGGCTAGGGCACGTGCATGAACTCCTTTCGTTATTAAATTCAATGTTACACCTACCGAAGCTGCCTTTGTGCTCTGTCCAAAGCGTGCGGGGGTGTCATGTACGTTGAGCGCAAGTGTGTGTGTGAGAGGTGGTCTTACCTCAGCCCCAGGTGAGTCTGCCCCCTTCCCCCTGGGCCGCCATCAACATCCCCCCGGGCAGAGGACGGGACCGTGCGCTGCAGTGTCACAGCCGCATGCAGGGATGGTCCGGGTGGATGGTGGTACTGTGGCCATGGGTCAGACATAGTCCAACGATGTGGAACCAGGAGCTTATCGCAGGGCGGGTTGTCATCATCCTCCATGGCCTGCAATAGACACGCGTCCACCGGCAACTGTGTGAGCCCGGCCGTTGTGCCGCAGGTGGATCGGCAATGGGGGGGGTGGTGTGCATGCAGGTGGGGTGGGTGGGGTTGGGGAGGGGGGGTGAGGGTGCTGGGTGGGTGGATGGGTGAGGGTTGTGGGTGGTCGGCTGTTGCCATGGTGTGCGGTCTGTGGCCATACTACCCGATTCCCACGCCCATCTAGTCAATGAAGCGGGCGGCTATCAGCCTGTCCCGTGCCCGCTGGTAACGGTGGACAGCCACCCGCCCGTGTCTAGCCCGTCTGCCCTGACCATTGCCCCCATCCCCCTCATCTGGAGAGGACTGCGCCTCTTCCTGCTGCTCCTCCACTCCGCCCTCTTCTGCCTGCGGCACATCGCCCCTCTGCTGGGCTACATTGTGCAGGACGCAGCACACCACAATGATGCGGCCGACCGTATCTGACCGATACTGGAGGGCGCCCCCAGAGAAATCCAGGCACCTGAAACGCATCTTCAGCACGCCAAAGCACTTCTCTATCACTCCCCTTGTCGCTACATGGGCATCATTGTAGCGGTTCTCAGCCTCATTGCGTGGCCTCCGTATAGGCGTCATCAGCCCCTGTCGCCAAGCAACCAGCCACTCAGCCGGGGATGGCGTCCCTCGTACATGCCGGTGATGTTTGACCGCGACAACACTTATGAGTCGTGTACACTGCCCGGGTAACAGGCGCAGACGTGCAGGATCATCATGCGGTGGTCGCAGATCACCTGTATGTTCATCGAATAGGTCCACTTCCTATTGGTGAACACGGCCCTGTTATCTGCAGGTGGCCGCACGGCGACGTGCATCCCATCAATCGCGCCCTGGACCATGGGGAACCCGGCCATGGCAGAGAAGCCCACGGCCCGGGCATCTTGGCTGGCCCGGTCCACAGGGAAGCAGATGTAGCGGTGCGCCATGGCATATAGGGCATCTGTCACTGCCCGGATGCACCGGTGCACCGATGTCTGCGATATGCCGGACAGGTCCCCACTCGGTGCCTGGAATGACCCCGTTGCATAAAACTTCAGGGCCACCTTAACCTTGACGGACACGGGGAGAGGGTGTCCCCCGCCAGTGCCATGCGGTGATAGGTGCGCCAGCAGGTGGCAGATGTGTGCCACGGTTTCCCGGCTCATCCGGAGTCTCCTCCTGTATTCTCGGTCCGTGAGATCCTGGTATGACTGCCGGGGCCGGTACACACGGGGCGCCCTCGGGTGCCTCCGTTGCCGTGGGGCCACGACGTCCTCCTCCCCTCCTCGTCCTGTCGGTCAGGTGTCCCTCCAGCCTGGTCGGCTGCCGCCTGCCCCTCTGCGGCAGCCTGCGCCGCCTCTCTGGCATGCTCCTCCTCCTCATCCAGGGCAACATGGACATTACATTAGCGGCTGCCACTACGGCGGCCAACATCGCTGGCTGATCAGAAAACATGACGGCCTGGGGCGGGGGGGGGGGGGGGAAACGACGGCATGTCATCATTGCCCATACCCCCTCCTCCCCCCAGCCAGGTGGCATGGACCGCATGGGTCCGACTGTTGGAGGCTGGCACCTGGCCAGGTGGACCAACTCACTTGCCCCCCCCCCCCGCCACGTCCCTCCCCAGCACGGACCCCGTCCCCCCAATCCCCTCCCCGGCACGGACCCCATCCTCCTCCCCGGCACGGATCCCATCCCCCTCCCCGGCACGGACCCCATCCCCCTCCCCGGCACGGACCCCATCCCCCTCCCCGGCACGGACCCCATCTCCCTCCCCGGCACGCACCCCCCCATCCCCCTCCCCGGCACGGACCCCATCCCCCTCCCCGGCACGGACCCCATCGCCCTCCCCGGCACGAACCCCCCCCCCATCCCCCTCCCCGGCATGGACCCCATCCCCCTCCCCAGCACGGACCCCATCCCCCGCCCCGTCACGGACCCTACCCCATCCCCCTCCCCGGCACGGACCCCATCCCCCTCCCCGGCACGGACCCCATCCTCCTCCCCGGCACTCACCCCCCCTCCCGGCACTCCCCTGGAGCCCAGCCCACTCTAACCACCCCCCCCCCACGCCGCACACACACACACACAACCCTACACACACCTCTCCCCCACACATTCAGACTGCGGCCACGCCATCGCCTCTCCAGCGGCCAACCCCCCAGGCCGTCACCCACCTCCACGCTGGTCGGCTTAAACCTTGAGCACTGGTTGACGCCGATTGAAAGGTAGATTGATTTACGCCGACGTGACCCGTCATCACGTCGGCGGGACTTCGGCCCATCCAGACGGGAGAATGTCGGCAGCCCCAAAATCCATTGCCTTGCGCCCACCCGTGCCATTCTCCGAGGTGTGCGGCGCCATTGACGCCCAGCCGACTTTTCTCCCTTCGGAGACTTCGGCGGGCGGCGGGGGCGGAATTCACGGCGGCCAACGGCCATTCTCCGACCCACTGGGGGGTCGGAGAATCTCGCCCCTGTTGTACAGTGTTCTGTGTCTGTAACTTAACTGCCTTTGTCCTTCATCAATAAAACCTTTTGTTAACTACGGGAAGCCTTCAGTGTCTTTCTCGATCTACCTCAACCTATTTGGATGGATTCAGCCTTGTCGATCTCATTCACTTCAATCTCCAGGTTGCCTAACCTGACATCGAATGATTTGGTCAATTGGAGTAGGCCCTCCACCTCTCCCATCACCAGGCATCGGCTTCACTGCCAAATTTCAATCGCCTAATGGAGACAAGGGGTTCTCCGACCACCCACCGGGTCGGAGAATCGCCGGGGGCCGGCGTGAATCCCGCCTCAGCCATGTCCACCGGAGATTCGGCGGGGGCGGGAATCGTGCCGCGCCGGTCGGCGGAAATCCCCCGGCGATTCTCCGGTCCGCGATGGGCCGAAGTCCCGCCGCTGTCAACCCACACCAGCTGGCGTGCATTGAACCACCTTTCAAACGGCGGGACAAGGCGGCGCGGGTGGGCTCCGGGGTCCTGGGGGGGGCGCGGGGCGATCTTTCCCCAGAGGGTGCCCCCACGGTGGCCTGGCCCGCGATCGGGGCTCACCGATCCACGGGCGGGCCTGTGCCGTGGGGGCACTCTTTTCCTTCTGCCTTCGCCATGGTCTCCACTATGGCGGAGGCGGAAGAGACCCCCTCCACTGCGTATGCGCGGGGAAGGCGTGAGCGGCCGCTGATGCTCCCGCGCATGCGCCGCACGGCAAAGTCATTTCCCCGCCAGCTGGTGGGGCGGAAATCAGTCCGGCGCGGGCCTAGCCTCTCAAGGTGAGGGCTCGGCCCCTCAAGATGCGGTGAATTCCGCACCTTTGGGGCGGCGCGATGCCAGACTGATTCACACCGTTTTTGGCGCCGGTCGGCGGACATCGCAGCGATTGCGGAGAATCTCGCTCAAGATCCACAAGGGGCCCAAATTCCTCTTTTGCGGGGAAGCATCATTTCAGGCTGTCCCCCACTTCTGAACAATGGCACCTTCTTTATTACTGGGAGAGAGGTGGTGGAAGTGACATCTCTGTGTCTGTTGAGGCCTCTGACTCCAGACCGTTCCTTTCTCCCTTGTTGCAGCCGGGAGGTAGAAAAGTATTTCACACGTACCTCACTTCCTTACAGACGTGACACACTGTCTGACATATGGAAATGCAGTAGATAGCCTAATCCTGAATGGAAGCACAAAGTCTGAGACCTCCTCCCACACCATCTCTAAAATCATTTGTCCCAAAAAGAGAAGAGAAGACTGGTCGCCCTGATACCAAGCCGGATTGACACTATTGCAAACCTCACCTCCTTTGGTTAGTGATGATGGGGATGAGGAGCTCACCTGGGATGTTTGAAATGACAATGCACAGCCCGGAAACGATTCATTGGCAGGAAGGCCCCATCACTGTGAACTCGCCTCGAGGGCAAAGATTGCAGAAAGAACACAACCTCCAATCTCTAAGCGCACTGTGGGTGTACCTGCATTACATGTACTGCATCAGTTCAAGTCTCACTGCCACCTTCTCAAGGGTAACGCAGAACGGGCAACAATTTCTGCCCGAACCAGCAATATTCACACCACAAAAATAAAGCATTTTGAAGGTTGAAGGGACGACAACCTCAGCCATGGTTTTGATGCACACTTTGATTGTCATGTTGGGCTGCGTGTAGCTCTTCACCCCATGTTTTTGGTGCTTAACGTGATTAGTGATCGGGTTACAGGAGCTGTGGGGACAGCAGAAGCAGCCACTCCTGTGTCGGTCCCCGCAGACCCCCCCCCCCCCCCTCCCCCACTGGTAATGGTGGAATTATAGCAACTTTAGAAATAAGAGCAGGGGTGGGCCACTTGGTCCCTTGAGCCTTCTCCGCCATTCAGCTCGAACATGACTGATATTCTACCTTAACGCCATTTGATTTGCACTATCCACATAATCCCTTGATATGTTTAATAACTCAAAAGCTATCAATCTCTTGATTGAACCTCCACAGCCCTCAGGGGTACAGAAATCCAAAGATTCATCAAAGATTTCTCAGCTGCACTCACTCCAAGGCTTAGGCCTGTTGACAGCCTTTGACTGCCAGAGCAAAAGGAACAGGAAAAAAATGTTTCTCCCTTAGATTGGCATGAGATTGTGGCTCCCTCCATTCTGTGCAATTCAAAGGTACAATAGTAATTAGTGAGGCTGCAGCCAGTTGCCTCTCAAAGTGGGGTAAAAGGGGAAGGGAGGAGAAAGGTTCTAGGATGGTGTCACCATTCAAAGTCAGGCCGGGTGGGTGGGTTGATGCTGGGATGCACTTTAAGTCTCTTGGTAGTGAGCGAGAGATTTATTTCACTGGGCCAACCAGACTGTCCAGGCACTGTCATCTATCAGGCCTTTTCAAGGCAGTTTAAAGAAGAATTCATCCAGAAGATCCAGCTGTCCCAGGCCAGGCAATGAGGGAGGTGAGGCTGGGGGAAGGGGTCTTTATGTGCCAGCTAGACGATTTTCTGGAGAAATCAGTTTACTCACCCTCTCATAATTTTCTGACCTCTATATCGTTTTCGCCTTGCACCTACTAGTAACAGTCTCTGTTGAAATGTGTGCCAAACACCCATTTCGTTTTGTAAAAGTCGGACTCTCTCACTGTGTCTTCTTCCACCATCTAAAACAGATATTTTTAATTGTTGATGTTGCATTTTCTTCACTCACCCTCACTCCAATATAGTGTCAAAGTAACTCAAAAATATTCCATTGGACCAGGCTCCTTCATTCTTGCTCCTCCAGGTCCCTTCAGGCCACATCTGCAGCAATTCCCCTCCTCTACTCTCGCCAGCATAGAACATAGAACATAGAACGATAAAGCGTAGTATAGGCCCTTCGGCCCACGATGTTGCACCGAAACAAAAGCCATCTAACCTACACTATACCATTATCATCCATATGCTTATCCAATAAACTTTTAAATGCCCTCAATGTTGGCGAGTTCACTACTGTTGCAGGCAGGGCATTCCAGAGCCTCACCACTCTTTGCATAAAGAACCTACCTCTGACCTTTGTCTTATATCTATTACCCCTCAGTTTAAAGCTATGTCCCCTCGTGCTAGCCATTTCCATCCGCGGGAGAAGGCTCTCACTGTCCACTCGATCTAACGCCCTGATCATTTTGTATGCCTCTATTAAGTCTCCTCTTAACCTTCTTCTCTCTAACGAAAACAACCTCAAGTCCATCAGCCTTTCCTCATAAGATGTTCCCTCCATACCAGGCAACATCCTGGTAAATCTCCTCTGCACCCGCTCCAAAGCTTCCACGTCCTTCCTATAATGCGGTGACCAGAACTGTACGCAATACTCCAAATGCGGCCGTACCAGAGTTTCGTACAGCTGCAACATGACCTCATGACTCCGGAACTCAATCCCTCTACCAATAAAGGCCAACACTCCATAGGCCTTCTTCACCACCCTATCAACCTGGGTGGCAACTTTCAGGGATCTATGTACATGGACACCTAGATCCCTCTGTTCACCCACACTTCCAAGAACTTTACCATTAGCCAAATATTCCGCATTCCTGTTATTCCTTCCAAAGTGAATCACCTCACACTTCTCTACATTAAACGCCAAGCAGTGGTATAGTGGTAATGTCACTGGACTAGTAATCTAGGAGAAGAGCCAGTTCAAATTCCACCATGGCAGACTCTGAAATTTGGATTCAATACAAAAGATTCTGGAATTAAGAGTAATTGTTGTGCTTTGTACTCTGGGATAACACAGGTTGCAACTGGATGCAGCTTTAACCAAAAGATACTCCAGACCTTGCAGTTAGTTCAATCTGATTTATTGAACCAATAGCACAGTTAGCACAGTTCTCTATGAGTTCAAGTCTCTGCTAACCTAAGTGTGGTTACTCTGTCTGACTGAACCAGACTAGCTCTTAGCCACGTGCTGGAGGTGTGATACTGTAAATACACCCTGACTCACCCTGTAGATGTTCATCAGTGGAAAGAGGCGGAGTTGAGTGCCTCGTGCCTTTTATAGTTAGATACCACCCCTGAGTGTCCTGCCTGCTTATTGGTCATGTCCTGTTCTCTGTGTTCATTAGCTGCCTGTCTGTGCCTGTCTGTATATCATTATCTGCATGTCTGCATATCATGGCAGTAATGATGACCACGGAACAATTGTCGATTGTGGTAAAAACCCATCTGTTCACGAATATCCTTTAGTGAAGGAAATCTGGCATCTTTACCTGATCTGGCCTACATGTGACGCCAGATCCGCTGCAATGTAGTTGACTCTCAAATGCCCTCTGAAATCGGCAATATGTGCTTGCCCCAGCCAGTAATGCCCACATCCACTGAATACAAACAAATAGGCAGGTTAGCAGCAAGATTTGTCTTCAACCGAGCCTCAATAAACATAACCCATGAGGGACAGTAGACATTTCTCTCAGTTCACTGCAATTTTGTGCACCGCTGTCATTCCTCCCTCGACTCAGTTTCTGACGTTGTCCACCCATCCAGCCCTTTTCTGACCTGGCCTTTTCTTTCTTAATGCTTCAGCTTCTGTTGTCGCCAACACTAATTTCTTAGCCAGCCTTTTCCAGGTGTTGTACTATCTCAATTTCAGGGGCGGAATTCTACCGAAACGGCGCGATGTCCGCCGACTGGTGCCCAAAATGGCGCCAATCAGACGGGCATCGCGTCGCCCCAAAGGTGCGGAATGCTCCTCATCTTTGGGGGCCGAGCCCCAACATTGAGGGGCTAGGCCGGCGCCGGAGGAATTTCCGCCCCGCCAGCTGGCGGAAACGGCCTTTGTTGCCCCGCCAGCTGGCGCGGAAATGACATCCCCGGGCGGCGCATGCACGGGAGCGTCAGCGGCCGCTGACAGTTTCCCACGCATGCGCAGTGGAGGGAGTCTCTTCCGCTTCCGCCATGGTGGAGACCGTGGTGGGGGCGGAAGAAAAAGAATGCCCCCACGGCACAGGCCCGCCCCCGGCGATTCTCCGACCCGGCGGGGGGTCGGAGAATGACGCCCCAGATCTTCACTTCAGTTAAAAGCATGAGATTCTGATTTTCCTGTGGACAAGGCCACTGGTTATTCACTCATTCTAGCTGTTTTTGAGGTCCTTTCATGAGAACTGCAATTCAAAAGCTGTCACCTTTTCATCAGCCTTAATGAGTACCTGATCTCAACCAATATAGCGCAGATGCTCTATCCCGCAGACTTTGCAAGTGGCATTTACAAGTGCAGGTCGATGTTTACTCTTCTCCACCTTTCATTAGCTGTTAAGTTGTAAAGTGAAAAATTGCAAGCCTTGGCTTGATTTCAGTGCTGCTGTTCCTACTTGTGGCCACTAACGATCTTAGTAATTGAAATTAAGTGATGTTCGCAATGGTTGCGGACTGAAACACCACACCATGAATTGCCATTGAGTATGTTTTGTTGCTGTTAATGTTCAACACAAACCTCAGATTTACCTCTCCTCACCAGCCACTCTTCTCTTCTGGAAAGCCAGTTGGTGAAGTGTGGAATTGGAGTCAATCGTTGTACACTCTAATAGAATTGATCTGCAACCTAGCAACCACAGTTTCAGTCTGTGTCGACTTATACTTCACTGGATCCCTACAGTGTAGGAGGAGGCAATTTGGCCCATTGCATCTGAACCGACCCTCCAAAAGAACACCCTGCCTCATCCCACTCGCCTGCCCTGTCCTCAAACCCCTGTAAGCCCACATAACATTTGGACAATAAGGGACAATTTAGCATGGCCAATCCTCTCAACCTGCACATGTTTGAACTGTGAGAGGAAACCGGGGCGCCTGCCTGGAGGAAACCCACGCATTGCTAATCACTATGCCACCCCTTCTTTTGCAATATCACCAACAAGCCAGACCAGGGGCGAAATTACCCGGAAAAGGCGCGATGTCCACCGACTGGCACCCAAAACGGCGCAAATCAGACGGGCATCGCGCCGCCCCAAAGGTGCGGAATCCTCCGCAGCTTTGGGGGCCGAGCCCCAACCTTAAGGGGCTAGGCCGGTGCCGGACGAATTTCCGCCCCGCCAGCTGGCGGAAACGGCCTTTGTTGCCCCGCCAGCTGGCGCGGAAATGACATCTCCGGGCGGCGCATGTGCCGGAGCGTCAGCGGCCGCTGACGGCATTCCCGTGCATGCGCATTGGAGGGAGTCTCTTCTGCCTCCGCCATGGTGGAGACCGTGGCGGAGGCGGAAGGGAAAGAGTGCCCCCACTGCACAGGCCCGCCCGCGGATCGGTGGGCCCCGATCGCGGGCCAGGCCACCGTGGGGGCAACCGCCGGGGCCAGATCGCCCCCCCCCCCAGGACCCCGGAGCCCGGCCGCGCCGCCTTGTCCCGCCGGTAAGAGAGGTGGTTTAATTTACGCCGGCGGGACAGGCATTTTAGCGGCGGGACTTCGGCTCATCCGGGCCGGAGAATCGAGCGGGGGGGGGCCCACCAACTGGCGCGCCGCGATTCCCGCCCCCGCCGGTTACTGAAGTCTCTGGGTTTCCCATCGGTGTGAGGTGGCCATAATGGGAAAACACATTGGCTAGCTGTGCGAACGGAGAATTCCGCTGTCGGGGGGGCTGCACCATGCCGGAACACACGGCCGGCCAATCGGAGAATCCCACCCATTGCTTCTTGAAGCACATCAGTGAAGAACATTTTACAGTATTCCAGTAGTTGCAATCCTGATTAATTTAATGAATTAAATTCTCTCACTGATATGTTTGTGGATGTGAACTTATGGTTGTGGATCATTAGTTCAAACCCCTAATTTTCTAGCCCTGTGAAAAACCACAATGCTTCTACAACTCATCTAGGAGCACATACAAATCCCCAGTTAATATCCACCATGTCCCGGCAATTGAACATTATTAATATAAAATTAACATTTCTCCAATAAAATTGCATTCAAAGAAACAGAAAATTGACTGATAACACAGTCTAATTTCTTGGAATAATATACAGGTTCCCCTTGGAGCTCTATGCAGAAAAATAACGATTTAAATTGATGAAATTCTAACAATAGCCAGATAAAATTGACACTTTCATTAAATGTACAGCATAGGCAAATGTTTCTAATCACGGTGAAATCCAAATAGATGCATGTGCAACCACCTGAGGTCGAGAAACCATTTGTTTTAACTCAAATGTATTGACACATCTCCTATGAAATTAAATTAAATCTGGCCCAAAAGTTTATTTTGTCCTCTCCCACAGGTTTTTTATATGGGGAAGTGGCAGAGTACATTATGTTTTATAGACCACAAAATTTTGTTCTGTAGCCGCTGTCATGATATTCAGATGAACATCACAGCACATACATACACACATAATGATGGACAGATCAACGGACCAATCAACACACAGAACACGACAGCCAATCACGGACAAGAGCATACACAGTACAAAGCAGGGAACACGACACTTCCTGGGCACTCGAGCAGGACAGGACTCAGGGCACAGATCTCATTGCCAGCCACTCAGAGGTTCACCATGTGCTGAATACCAGAGTTTAATATGTTAATAGTTCATTGAAATAAAACTGCGTTGGACCATTCACAACCGTGTTGGTTCGTCTGTGTATCGGAGTACCCAACATTTCATGATACCAGGAGTGATTTGACATCTACCCACAAATCTGCCATCCTGCGCCATGGACACCGTCAACACACTGCAGCCACTGCAAGTCACTGGCATAAATTGGAAGTTGTTCAAGCAGCGCTTCCAGCTCTTTCTGGAAGCCAACGAAAGAGAGAGCGCCTCCGACACCAGAAAGATCGCCATCCTCCTCACCACCGCAGGGCAGCACGCCATCTATGTCTACAACTCCCTGGTGTTCGCGGAAGGTGAGGACAAATCCAAATTCAATACGGTCCTTCTCAAGCTCGACCAACACTTCAACGTCGATGTCAACGAAAGCTTCGAGAGATATTTCTTCCAGCAGCGCCTGCAAGGTAAGGATGAGCTCTTCCAGTCATTCCTTACCAATCTCCGCATCCTCGCGCAGTCCTGCGGTTACGACACCACCTCGGACTCCATGATTCGGGACCAGATCGTTTTTTGGGGTTGCCTCAGGCACCCTATGCCAGCAGCTTTTAAAAATAAAAGGCCTCACCTTAGCCTCCGCAATCGAAGCCTGTACCCTGCACGAAAACGCGACTAGTCGCTATGCACGATTTTAGGCGACCGAATTGGCGCGGCGGGGGTCCTACGCGGCCGGATCGGCGAGCCAGGTGCCCCACGAGGCCGAATGGGTCCAGGCGATCGGGTTCCTCCCGGCCCGCGGCCCGGACGACGTCGGCCATTTCGCACGCTTTTCGGGGCCTCCCGCGCTTGTGCGCGCCAAAACCTACGGCACCACTGAGGGCCATGATGCGCAGGCCACCCGACGCAAGACCAAACTGCGCATGCGCAGTGGCGCAACGAACGTCATGATGTCACGACGTGCGGCAACTGTGGAGCTGCACATTTAAAGCGGCAATGTCCCGCAAGAACCCGACAATGCCTACGCTGTGGCAAGGTGGGCCACTACTGTTGAGCAGCTCAACCTGTCAATCTTCCACAATTCCGACAACCTCACAGGGATGTGCGGACCATTCAGCCTCCCCATTACGAATCTTGCCCAGGCGACATCCAGACCGGTGACACAGATGACCGAGACGCCTTCCGTGTTGCGCTCATTGATGGGAATCGAGTTAACACGATCAATCCAGGTGATGAATGGTGTGCCACCCTGACGGTCAACCGATCGGCGATAACTTTCCGCCTGGACACTGGAGCCTCCGCCAACCTCATAGCATGGTCAGCCTTCTACGCCATGAAGTGCAGACCACCAATTCGGCCGTCCCGGTACAGGATGGTCGACTACAACGGGAACGTTATCCCGGCTATGGGATCCTGCCAGCTCCAGGTGACATACAACACCCACACGGCCAAACTCTCATTCGAGATAGTCGGCTCATCAAAGGATTCCCTGCTAGGCGCACAGGCATACAAGGCTCTCCACCTCGTGCAACGAGTCCACTCTCTCTCTCCAGACGGAACGTCTGACTTCCCGGATGCAGAGTTTAACGCACAGCTCCAATCGCTCCTCGCCCACAACCAGGAGGCATTCAAGGGCATGGGAACACTGCCATACACCTATAGAATTCGGCTCAAACCAGACGCCACCCTGGTCATTCACGCACCTCGCAGGGTCCCTGCGCCACTCAAAGACCGCCTCAAGCAGCAGCTGCAGCATCTCCAGGACCAAGGGGTCCTATCCAGGGTCACAGAGCCCACGCCGTGGGTCAGCTCCATGGTGTGTGTCAAGAAGCCCTCCGGATCAGTATTGACCCAAAAGACCTCAATAACAATATTATGAGGTAACATTACCCCATACCCAAACGGGAAGAGATCACGAGTGAAATGGCCCAGGCAAAAATATTTACCAAACTGGATGCCTCTAAAGGCTTTTGGCAGATCCAACTAGATCCGTCCAGCCGAAAGCTGTTCACTTTCAACACCCCTTCCGGCAGGTTCTGCTACAACCGAATGCCATTTGGCATCATCTCGGCATCCGAGGTCTTTCATAGGATCATGGAGCAGATGATGGATGGCATCGAAGGGGTGCACATCTACGTGGACGACGTCATCATCTGGTCCACCACACCACAGGAGCACATTTATCGTCTTCAACGCGTCTTTGCACGCATACGTGAAAACGGCCTGTGCTTCAACCGAGCCAAGGGTTCGTTCGGCCAAACCGAGCTGAAGTTCCTGGGGGACCACATTTCCCGGTCAGGGGTCCGTCCGGATGCAGACAAGGTGAGCGCCATCACAGCCATGCCGCAGCCGGCAGACAAGAAAGCAGTACTACGCTTCCTTGGCACGGTCAACTTCCTGTGAAGGTTCATTCCCAACCTTGTCTCCCACACGACAGCTCTGCGCCACCTCGTCAAAAAATCCACGGAGTTCCAGTGGCAGCACACACACAAGCAGGAATGGGAGGAGCTCACATTCAAGCTCACCACTGCTCCGGTACTGGCGTTTTTCGACACGTCTCGTGCCACTAAAATCTCGACTGATACCAGCCAGTCTGGCATTGGGGCAATGCCCCTGCAGCGGGATGACACTGCGTCATGCGCCCCGGTCGCCTATGCCTCGGCCATGACCCCCACAGAGCAACGCTACGCGCAGATCAAAAAGGAGTGCCTGGGCTTGCTAACCGGTTTAGACAAGTTCCATGATTATGTGTGTGGTCTTCCCCGGTTCACTGTTGAAACTGACCACTGCCCCCTGGTCAGCATCATAAACAAGGACCTGAATGAGATGACCCCTCGCCTCCAGCGCATCCTACTTAAACTCAGGAGGTATGACTTCCAACTGGTCTACACCCCGGGGAAGGACCTTACCATTGCGGATGCCCTATCGAGAGCAGTGAGCACGCCACCAGATTCGGAGGGGTTCGTATGTCAGGTCGAGGCGCAAGTGGCCTTCACATCGGCAAATCTGCCAGCTGACGAAACCAGTCTGGCCCGCATTCGCCGAGAGACTGCGGCCGACCCCCTTCTACAATGCGTGATGCGCCACATGACGGGAGGGTGGCTCAAAGGGCAGTGCCCGCAGTTCTGCAATGTCCGAGACGACTTGGCCGTCATTGATGGTGTCCTTCTGAAGCTGGACCGGATTGTGATTCCGCACAGCGTGCACAAGCTGGCTCTTGACCAACTACACGAAGGCCACCTGGGGGTCGAGAAGTGCAGAAGGAGGGCCCGAGATGCGGTATACTGGCCGGGCATCAGTGACGATATTGTCAATATGGTGCTCAACTGCCCAACCTGACAAAGGTTTCAGCCGGCTCAACCTCCTGAAACGCTTCTGCCCCATGAGCTGGTGAGGTCCCCATGGGCGAAGGTGGGTGTGGCCCTCTTTCACGCGCTCGGCAGGGACTATGTCATCATCGTTGACTACTTCTCCAACTACCCAGAGGTCATACGCCTACACGATTTGACGGCGTCCACTGTCATAAGGGCCTGCAAAGACACCTTCGCTTGCCACGGCATTCCGATGACTGTCATGTCGGACAATGGGCCCTGTTTCGCCAGCCAGGAATGGTCATCGTTTGCTGCCTCGTATGGCTTCATACACGTGACGTCTAGCCCTCTGCACCCCCAGTCCAAAGGAAAGACGGAGAAGGGCGTTCACATTGTCAAGCGGCTCCTCTGTAAGGCTGCTGCTGCAGGATCGGATTTCTGCTTCACCCTGCTGGCCTATCGCTCGGCCCCACTAGCCACTGGTCTATCACCAGCCCAGCTGTTGATGGGTCGCGCCCTCAGGACTACTGTGCCTTCCATTCTGGCACCAACATTCGACCATGCTCCGGTACTGCACAGGATGCAACTGCAGCGCGGACGCCAGAAGAGGTCACACGGGCACACGGGCAACTGATCTTCCCACCCTGGCCCCTGGAGACGAAGTCCGCATCTACCTACCAGAAGGTGGCTGGTCAGCACCTGCCGAAGTTCTCCGACGCGTGGCTCCCCGCTCGTTCCTGGTTCGCATGCCTGATGGATCCGTTCGTAGGCGTAATCGCCGGGCTCTTCGCCTGATTCCACGTTCGCTACGAGACCTTACACCGACACCGTGCCCTCCTGTTGTTCCTGATTTCGACTTCGTGGAGCTGCCTCCTACCATGCCCCTTCCGTCATCACCCGTGGCCAGGCCCGTTCCTCAGCCGGTGGTTCCAGACCTACCCTTGAGGCGGTCAACCCGAATTCGTCGCCCACCTACTAGACTGGACTTATGAGACTGTTTATACATTGAACTCATGCAGCCATTTTGTTAATATGTTTATGTTCTTATCGTTACAGGAATTCTTTTTATCGTTCAACATTTCCCCGTTCTTTGTTTATGTTACAACCTCGTTGTTATGTCACACCCAACATCGCCCCTTGTATACAGTTAAGCCCCAGGTACATGCTGTAAATATTGCACACACACACATTTAGCTACACTCAGTACACATCTCTATTTATAACCACGTAGGCACATAATCCTGTAGAAAAGGGGGGATGTCATGATATTCAGATGAACATCACAGCACATACATACACACATAATGATGGACAGATCAATGGACCAATCAACACACAAAACACGACAGCCAATCACGGACAAGAGCATACACAGTACAAAGCAGGGAACACATCACTTCCTGGGCACTCGAGCAGGACAGGGCTCAGGGCACAGACCTCATTGCCAGCCACTCAGAGGTTCACCATGTGCTGAATACCATAGTTTAATATGTTAATAGTTCATTGAAATAAAACTGCGTTGTACCATTCGCAACCGTGTTGGTTCGTCTGTGTATCAGAGTACCCAACACTTCAGCCGCCAGTGTCTCAGTCTTAAAGACACCATTTTGGAATTAAAATGGTGCCCACGTTGTATGACACACCGGTGGCATGGACACCATCTTGGTCAGGTCATTAGCACTAGCATTTGGGGCACGGTCTGCAAGTACATGCAGAAGGCAGATTGTGACATCAGGCAGTATGTAAAGCTAGTTTGATGCTAGGGCTGCCTTTAGAAACATATAAAATAAAAGCAGAAGCCGGCATTTTGGCCCTTCGAGCCTGCTCCACCATTCATTATGATCATGGCTGATCATCAAGTTCAATACTCTGATTCCGCCTTCCCCCATATCCCTTGATCCCTTGAGCCCCAAGAGCTATATCTAACCTCGATGCTCTAGCTAACAGCCTCCCTTAAATACACATAGCTAAACAACTGCCAATAGTGCTTAAAGAGGTCATCAACAACTTGCAATTTGTTTTTGAATAATCTCTTGTTGCTGAATAAACTCACACTTCTCACAGGACGTTGCCACCTCTTACAACCAGAGCTCCAGTTTAAGAATTGAATAATTATGTTCCGGTCAGCATCTGCAGGCGTCCATGGCCCGTACTCTCAACATGTTGCAATATTCTAGGCTGGAGCAAGCAATGTATTTAACATATCTCTGATTGCCGTCCACTGCTGCATCAGAGAAGTGACAGGTAGTCCTTTACCCTTAGAGGAAAATTCACTGTTCTCCCTGAGTAGACAGAAGCAGGTGGAGTATCATAGATTATCATAGAAATTACAGTGCAGAAGGATGCCATTCGGCCCATCGAGTCTGCACCGGCTCTTGGAAAGACCACCCTACCCAAGGTCAACACCTCCACCCTATCCCCATAACCCAATAACCCCACCCAACACTAAGGGCAATTTTGGACACTAAGGGCAATTTATCATGGCCAATCCACCTAACCTGCACATCTTTGGACTGTGGGAGGAAACCGGAGCACCCGGAGGAAACCCACGCACACACGGGGAGGATGCATGTGGTTTGCCTGGACAGCAGCATCCACATGGTGCCGGATACCATTTAATACACGCAAGGGGTGGGAGGGAACACCATAATGTTGATACATATCTCAACTGCAATGGATACTGTTGTGATGTCGCTTTAAGAGAAAATATGCTAATGGGCAAGTAGTCAGGATGTAAACTGTGTGACCAGCGGGCATTGTTCTGAGGAACTTTTATTTCAGCTGACAGCACGTGGTGTGCAGCTGCACTTTTCTGTTAACAATAGCTGATGAATATAGTAAATCTGTCTGCCGAGCATCTTACAAATGAACATAGAACTTAGAACAGAGAACATTACAGCACAGTACAGGCCCTTCGGTCCTCGATGTTGCGCCGACCTGTGAAACCAACCTAAAGCCCATCTACACTATTCCCTTATCATCCATATGTTTATCCAATGACCATTTCAAGGCTCTCAATGTTGGCGAGTCCACTACTGTGCACACTGGGCTAAATCGCTGGCTTTGAAAGCAGACCAAGGCAGGCCAGCAGCACGGTTCAATTCCCGTACCAGCCTCCCCGAACAGGCACTGGAATGTGGCGACTAGGGGCTTTTCACAGTAACTTCCTTGAAGCCTACTTGTGACAATAAGCAATTTTCATTTCATTTCATTTCACTGTTGCAGGCAGGGCATTCCACGCCTTTACTGCTCTCTGAGTAAAGAACCTACCTCTGACATCTGTCCTATATCTATCTCCCCTCAATTTAAAGCTATGTCCCCTCGTGCTAGCCATCACCATCCGAGGAAAAAGACTCTCACTGTCCACCCTATCTAATCCTCTGATCATCTTGTATGCCTCAATTGTATGCCTCAACAGAATTTACATTTAGTTTACCAGCCCTGTGTGAGATTTGTAAGATTGTATTGAGGAAACATAGAGGTACTACAGGAACTGTTTTGTGAATGCCGGTTAATGGATGGCACGCTCAGCATGTTATAGCGATGAAATCCCACATCCTGGAAGCAGTCGTTACTGCTTTCATTCTGCACCAGTCCACTCATCCATCAGCCTTTCAGTATATCAAACTGGAGGGCTCTGCACCGGGTGACAAGGGCTATCCGTTTTATAGCTGACTCATAACTCTGCCCTGCAACACAACCACACTATTATGTTCTAGTGCATGGATAATGATTGAGTCAGTGCACCAAAGAACATCAGGGGCGAAATTCTCCTACCCGCCCCGCCACATTTCTGCCCCGACCCGCCGGCAGGAGTCTCCGTAACACTGGCCGGTCAATGGGGTTTCCCATTGTGGGGCAGCCCCACGCCGTCGGGAAACCCCCGGGCGACGGCAAAACGGAGACTCCCACCGGCGGAGAATGACGCCCCTAGTTCTAAACTAGTCAAATTTATTATTGTATGACAAACTGTGAGTTGGAAACTAATACTAACAAGCTGGAATAATATCAAACACATCTAACCACCACAACGTCTCCTACAGACTCCCCCTCGGTTGCAGTGTCACATGGTATAACATGCCTGCAATCTAGTGGTCAGAGGGCAAACATATTTATATGTACAAGTGCTTATGCATAACATGCATCCCCTTTCCTTGAGACTTTGAACAAAAATATACATACCTGGTGCGAGATTCTCCGACCCCCCGCCGGGTCGGAGAATCGCTGGGGGCTGGCGTGAATCCCGCCCCCGCCGGTTGCCAAAGTCTCCGGCACCGGAGATTCGGCGGGGGCGGGAATTGCGCCGCGCCGGTTGGCGGGACCCCCGCGCGATTCTCCGGCCCGGATGGGCCGAAGTCCCGCCGCTAAAATGCCTGTCCCGCCGGCGTAAATTAAACCACCTACCTTACCGGCGGGACAAGGCGGCGCGGGCAGGCTCTGGGGTCCTGGGGGGGCGCAGGGCGATCTGGCCAAGGGGGTGCCCCCACGGTGGCCTGGCCCTAGATCGGGGCCCACCGATCACCGGTCTCCACCATGACGGAGGCAGAAGAGACTCCCTCCACTGCGCATGCGTGGGAAGCTGTCAGCGGCCGCTGACGCTCCCGCGCATGCGCCGCCCGGAGATGTCATTTCCGCGCCAGCTGGCGGGGCACCAAAGGCCTTTTCCGCCAGCTGGCGGGGCGGAAATTCGTCCGGCGCCGGCCTAGCCCCTCAAGGTTGGGGCTCGGCCCCAAAGATGCGGAGCATTCTGCACCTTTGGGGCGGCTCGATTCCCGTCTGATTTGCGCCATTTTGGGCGCCAGTCGGCGGACATCGCGCCGTTTCTGGAGAATTTTGCCCATTTCAATAAATATTGGGCGGAATTCCCCCCCCCACGCCGGGTGGGAGAATTGCCGGGGCGATGTGCGAGCCCCGCCTCACTGCCCCGGCACCCACACGCGATTCTCCCCCCCCCCCCCAAACTGGCGAGAATCACGGCTGGCCGCTGGGAGAAACGCCGCTCGCCGGTTGTAATGGGCGAGCGGCGATTCTCCGGCCCGGATGGGCCGAGCGGCCTGCCCAACACGACGGCTTCCCGCCGGCGCCGTCCACACCTGGGGCGAAATTCTCCGGTATCGGCGCGATGCCTGCCGACCGGTGCCCAAAACGGCGCAAATCAGTCGGGCATCGCGCCGCCACAAAGGTGCGGAATCCTCCGCATCTTGGGGGGCCGAGCCCCAACCTTAAGGGGCTAGGTACGCGCCGGACTGATTTCCGCCCCGCCAGCTGGCGGAAAAGGCCTTTGGTGCCCCGCCAACTGGCGGGGAAATGACATCTCCGGGCGGCGCATGCGCGGGAATGTCAGCGGCCGTGGAGGGAGTCTCTTCCGCCTCTGCCATGGTGGAGACCGTGGCGAAGGCGGAAGGGAAAGAGTGCCCCCACGGTGCCGATCGCGGGCCAGGCCACCGTGGGGGCACCCCCCGGGGCCAGATCTCCCCGTGCCCGCCCCAGGACCCCGGAGCCAGCCCCCAGCGATTCTCCGACCCGGCGGGGGGGTCAGAGAATCTCGCCCATGATATGCACAGCAAAATAATTTATGTCATGTACAGCTATATTATCCAATTACAGATTCAGGGGGCGATTCTCCGAGCCCCGCGCATGGCCAGAGAATCGCCGCAACCGTGCCACAATGCCCGGACACTGGCGCTCGATTCTCCAAGGTGTGGAGAATTGGCGCCATTTGCGCCGGCGCGTTTGGCGTGGCGCCGGCCGCAGGCCGTTGGAATCGGCGGGGCCGCTGATTCTCCGGCCTGGATGAGCCAAGCAGCCTCGCCGATACGACAAAGTCCCGCCGGCATCATTCACCCCTGGTCGCTGCAGGCGGGTACTCTGCGGGAATGGTCGGAGGGCGGCCTGTGGGGGGGGAGGGCGGCTCCTTCGCTGGTGGGAGGCCTCCGATGGGGTCTGGCCTGCGATCGGGGCCCACCGATCGGCAGGCCGGCCTCTCCCCCCCCCCGGGCCTACTTTCTGGCGCGACCGCCCCCTGAACACCGACCCCATGTTGGGTCCGGGCCGGCGCGCTAAAGAAATCCCCTGCGCTGCGCAGGTTGCCGTGGCCCAACTGCACATGCGTGGGTTGGTGCGGCGCCCATTTGGTGCCGTGTAAGGAGGCTGGGGCGGCGTGAACCGCTACCGTGCCGTGCTGGCCCCCTATGGGGGCCAGAATCCGTCGTGCCTGGGCCCGGTTCGCGCCTAACACTCGGGCCTAATATTGGAGAATCGTCCCCTTGGTCTTTCAGGTTTCTTTCTATGCCTTGTTTATCTTCTTAGCTTCGGTAGCTCTGATTTATTTTAAAAATAAATTTGGAGTACCCACTTAATTTTTTCCAATTAAGGGGCAAATTAGCATGGCAAATCCACCTACCCTGTACATCTTTGGGTTGTGGGGGCAAATCCCAGACGAACACGGGGAGAGTGTGCAAACTCCACACGGACAGTGACCCAGAGCCGGGATTGAATCTGGGGCCTCGGCGCCGTGAGGCCACAGTGCTAACCATTGCACCACCATGCTGCCCTTCGGGAGCTTTGATGAATCTGCTTGATGGTTTTGCATTTCTGTAGGTGCAACTGGTATGACAACATCACTTTTCAGAACTTCAGACTGTACAATGATATTTGATTCGTCCTCTGCTTGTATTGGTTTTGAAAAATATAAGTTTTCATAGATATCGTCCGCCTACAGTTGAGCAACAGGTTGTTTAACTTTTAGGAGTGTCCGTCTGTTTCTCCTTAGCACCAGTCCTTGCCCCATGATTACAGTGTAAGATCTTGGACCTATTTTCAGTAAAGCTGTTGCATATTTTGAGCTGCCAACAGGATATTCCACCCTCGCTACATCATTTGGATTGAAAGGTTTCCGAGCCTGGTTGACTTGTCACAGTAACTCTTCTGTTTCTTTTGAGATTGCAACTGATTCCTTATCATGTTATTTACTTGCTGCTTGGTGTGGCATGGCAGAGCTGTCGACTCACAAACAGTTCTGATAGCAACAAATCACTACTTAAAGGAGATGTTCGACAGCTGAGCAATGCTTGGTATGGATCATCTTGACTGTCCATGGATTTTTTTCAGCAGTAGTTTAATTATCTGCACACATTTTTCTGCCTTTCCATTAGTTTGAGGATACAATGGACTCAATGTTACATGTCTGAAGTTATTATGCTGTGCAAATGCCTTCCATTCTTTACAATTGAAACACGGATCATTGTCACTCATGACGACCTGAGGAAAGCCATGTCGTGCAAATATTGCTTTTGTGTGCCTTGTAACACAATTGGCTGATAAGCTTGCAACAGTGCCACTTCAGTATAGTTTGAATAGTAGTCGACGATTAGCAAATATTCTTTACCTTCAAGGTAGAATAAGTCTATCCCCACCATTTTCCAAGGAACTGACACAATTTTGCCCATCTCCATCGGTTCCTTTGCTTGTCGATATTGGTATCGTTGACAAGTGGTAGACTTATCCACCATTGTCTGTATATCTTTATTTATTCCTGGCCGATATACCGTATCTCACGCTCTTCTTTTGCATTTCTAGTTTCCAAGGTAACCCTCATGCATCTTTTGCAGTATTTCTTTGCACAGAGACTGTGGAATAACATTTCTCTGTCGTCTTAGTATCAAAGCATTGGCTACACTTCGCTCCGATAGTATATTATGATACTTGGAGCATGTACCTTTCGGCCATCCATTGTTGAGATTATGTATCATCATTTGCAGAACTTCGTCTTTTTCTGTTTCTGCACAATCAGTTTTGACTTTGCATCTGACACTGGTAGTGTCTCTGTGATCATATCCACATGAACTTGCACATCCTCTTCCATGGAATTGTCATCCAGTGCTGCTGTAGCTCTGGATAGCGCATCGGCTACCACAGTGTGCTTGCTCGGTGTATAGATCAAGTCAAAGTCATACCTCTGGGGCGAAATTCTCCCCCAACGGCGGGATGCCCGCCGACTGGCGCCAAAGCCGGCGCAAATCAGACGGGCATCGCGCCGGCAAAAAGGTGCGGAAGTCTCCGCATCTTTAGCGGCCTAGCCCCAACATTGAGGGGCTAGGCCGACGCCGGAGGGATTTCCGCCCCGCCAGCTGGCGGAAATGGCGTTTGTTGCCCCGCCAGCTGGCGCGGAAATGCGGCGCATGCGCGGGAGCGTCAGCGGCCGCCGAAAGTTTCCCGCGCATGCGCAGTGGGGAGAGTCTCTTCCGCCTCCGCCATGGTGGAGGCCGTAGCGGAGGCGGAAGGGAAAGAGTGCCCCCACGGCACAGGCCCGCCCGCGGATCGGTGGGCCCCGATCGCGGGCCAGGCCACCGTGGGGGCACCCCCCGGGGTCAGATCGCCCTGCGCCCCCCCCCCAGGACCCCGGAGCCTGCCCACGCTGCCTGGTCCCGCCGGTAAATACCAGGTTTGATTTACGTCGGCGGGACAGGCAATTCCTGGGCGGGACTTCGGCCCATCCGGGCCGGAGAATCCAGCGGGGGGTCCCGCCAACCGGCGCGGCTGGATTCCCGCCCCCGCCCAATCTCCGGGAGCGGAGACTTCGGCGGGGGCGGGGGCGGGATTCACGGCGGCCAACGGCCATTCTCCGACCCGGCGGGGGGTCGGAGAATGACGCCCCTGAAGTTTCATTATCATCCTTTGAATGCGAGGTGACATTTCATTAAGGTTTTTCTTGAATATGGCTACCAACGGTCTGTGATCTGTCTCTAAAATGAAAGTAGGTAGTCCATACACGTAACTGTGGAATTTCTCTAATCCGTTGACTAATCCGAGACATTATTGTTCAATTTGTTCATAGCGACACTCAGACTCTGTCATTGATCTGGGTTAAACCTGGGACCTCGGCACCATGAGGCAGCAATGCTAACCACTGCGCCACCATGCTGCCCTTGTTAGAGCTGTTTTTAATGTGATCCACTCTTCTTCATGTTTCCGGTCCATGTGAAGTTATTCACTTTATTTCGAACTTCTCTAAGATATGCTGTCTTCACTGAGAGGTTTGGAATAAATTTACCATTAAAATTAATCATGCCCTGTACTCTCAGTACTCTCTTTTAGTCTGTTGGTCGAGGTATATTCATAATGGCTTGCAATTTCATGTCATCAGGCTTTATTCCTTGAGCAGACAACCTGCCTGCTCGAACATTGGGCGAAATTCTCCTGAAACGGCGCGATGTCCGCCGACTGGTGCCCAAAACGGCGCAAATCAGTCGGGCATCGCGCCGCCCCAAAGGTGCGGAATGCTCCGCATCTTTGGGGGCCGAGCCCCAACCTTAAGGGGCTAGGTAGGCGCCGGATGAATTTCCGCCCCACCAGCTGGCGGAAAAGGCCTTTGGTGCCCCGCCAGCTGGCGCGGAAATGACATCTCCGGGCGGCGCATGCGCGGGAGCGTTAGCGGCCGCTGACGGCATTCCCGCGCATGCGCATTGGACGGAGTCTCTTCTGCCTCCGCCATGGTGGAGACCGTGGCAGAGATGGAAGGGAAAGAGTGCCCCCACGGCACAGGCCCTATCGCGGGCCAGGCCACCGTGGGGGCACTTACCGGGGCCAGATCACCACGCGCCCCCCCCAGGACCCCGGAGTCCGCCCGCACTGCCTTGTCCCGCCGGTTTAATCTATGCCGGTTTAATCTACGCCGGCGGGACAGGCATTTTAGCGGCGGGACTTCGGCCCATCCGGGCCGGAGAATCGCCGGGGAGGGAGGCCCCGCCAACCGGCACAGTGCGTTTCCCGCCCCTGCCGAATATCCGGTGCCGGTGAATTCGGCAACCAGCGGGGGCAGGATTCACGCCAGCCCCCCGGCGATTCTCCGACCTGGCGGGGGGTCGGAGAATCTCGCCCATTATTTCCTTCTCACGAAATTGACATTTGGCCTTGTTAAGATGTAACCCCTTTTTCTAGACATTCTGCAATAGTTTTATTGGCCTCAATTCCAAGGTAATCCTTGTCACAAGTCACACGGGATCAGAGGTGAGCTGGCAAGATGGATACAGGACTGGCTAGGTCATAGAAGACAGACAGTAGCAATGGAAGGGTGCTTTTCTGATTGGAGGGAGGTAACTAGTGGTGTTCCGCAGGGATCAGTGCTGGGACCTTTGCTGTTAGTAGTATATATAAATGATTTGGAGGAAAATATAACTGGTCTGATTAGTAAGTTTGCGGACGACACAAAGGTTGGTGGAATTGCGGATAGTGTTGAGGACTGTCAGAGGATACAGCAGGATTTAGATTGTTTGGAGACTTGGGCGTCGAGATGGCAGATGGAGTTTAATCTGGACAAATGTGAGGTAATGCATTTTGGAAGGTCTAATACAGGTAGGGAATATACAGTGAATGGTAGAACCCTCAAGTGTATTGACAGTCAGTGAGATCTTGGTGTACAGGTCCACAGGTCACAGAAAGGGGAAACACAGGTGGAGAAGGTAGTCAAGAAGGCATACGGCATGCTTGCCTTCATTGGCCGGGGCACTGAGTATAAAAATTGGCAAGTCATGTTGCAGCTGTATAGAACCTTAGTTAGGCCACACTTGGAGTATAGTGTTCAATTCTGGTCACCACACTACCAGAAGGATGTGGAGGGTTTTGAGAGAGTGCAGAAGAGATTTACCAGGATGTTGCCTGGTATGGAGGGCATTAGCTATGAGGAGAGGTTGAATAAACTTGGTTTGTTCTCACTGGAACGAAGGAGGTTGAGGAGCAACCTGATAGAGGTATACAAAACTATGAGGGGCATAGACAGAGTGGATAGTCACATTAAAGGACAGACAGACTCTCATACAAGATGTTAAGCCAAGATAGTAACAGACACTATACTTGTTTCCACAGAACCCCAGAAGCTCCAGGACAGGAGGAGAGAAGAGAAGAGAAGAGAAAGAAGAAGAACCATGAGGACATCCTCCGCGTGGTTCATCGTTATAATGGACATTTGGTTGCGCGCGAACGCGAACCCCATGACCTCAAGCCCCCCAGCCGTTAATGATTCACTTCCCCACAGTACCCAGAGCCCAGTCACCAGCGACACCACACCATCTTGGTGTGACAGGTTTATAACCTGGTACTCCCTGTCCTACTTGATAGAATCCCTATTGGTATTGGCGATACTCTGCTGCATCGTGCAGACTAAGCATCTGAGAAAATGGAGAAGGAGAGCCAACCGCGCTCGCACCCCGGTACATAGGATCAGATCCCCTATTTTTGGATACGACCAGACCCCCGACACCCGCGATCTATAATAAAGAGCCTTCGTTTGCGTTTTTGTTGTAAATAAAGAAATGTTCGTGAGCAATTGTACAATCCTGAGCTTGATTGCCAGGAAAAATGTGTATAAACTGCTATGAGTTTGTTTGAATGGTTGAGGAAGTTAGAGTGATGAAATTTTTAAGCGAGTGTAGTGTATTAAGGATAGTTAGAGGTTCCCATTTTCTTGTTTTGTAATGCATGTCCCTGTTTGACATAGTGCCCCTGAGAATTGTCAGTAAAATTTTTTTGCATAGTTATGGTCAGTGTAGAGGCCATGAAAGAAGTGCTCACCGGGTCAGGGAATGAAAACAATGCAGTTATGTGATCCTTCACGCTTCGCGTTAGGATCAGAAGGAGGGAGTGTAGCCACCTAAATTGGCCAACTCCCGATTTAAAATGGCGAACGGCAAAGGCTGAAGGGAAATTCAGCCAACACAGGCAGAAACCAGCAGGTGCAGATTTGCTGTGTATTTAACTCTGCAAAAGCCCAGACAGCATCGATACCAGCGACCATCAGCATAATAATGTAGCAGCCATCTACATACTAATGAGCAATCCCCAGGAACAATAGCAACATTTGGGACACACAAAACTAAGCCAGACTCCCCGGCGCCAGCAGGAGCCAACACAAAAGAGATTAACGAACACCTCAAGACCGCCCATCGATCAGGGAACCGCTCCAGTATTGGAGAAATCGAACCAAGCGATTGGAACAAAGTCCAATCACCCTAGAACCAGGTACAGGGTCTGCCCCAAAAGGCGAGAAGCCCCGGGGACCATAAAGTTAAGCCCCCAAGTTAAACTCGCTCTGTTCTTCCTGCCCGGGTCACCCAGCAACGTGAACCAACCTTGACCATGACCGGTGCAGTGACCGCCGAAAGACCGTAAGTCTCAAGTCTTCGTTTAACTTGAGTTGCCAGAATCCCTGCGAAGCATCAAGTTTGCTGAAATATGTTGCACCTGACATCTAACTTGTGACCTCCTGTCGCTTAGATATTGGATACTGTTCCTTTTTTATGTTTGCATTGAGGTCTTTGGGATCCATGCATATCCAGAGATTAATATTTTGTTCATACACACCATTGATTTGTCCTAATCTGCCAGCTCTTCAATCTTTATGAGCACCAAGAAATGTCATTCTGTCTAATTCAGCTTTTAAATGGTCATGTAATGGTGCTGAAACTCTCCTCAGAGCATGTATCGCTGGTTGAACATCATTTTTGAGTTGAATCTTGTAGGTGAAAGGCAAAACATCAATATCCTTAAAAACTTCTGGAAAAGCCTGCACAATAGATTTCACCGATCCGCTGTGTATGCTCAGTGCACAGTCAGTACTATACACTCTTTTTACCAGTTCCAGTGCTTCACATGTTTCAACGCCTAGCAACAACTCACGATCTTTAGCTACCATGGAGGATTTGACTTGGAGAACAGGAGGGGATTCTCCCCTACCCAGCGGAGCGGGCGGTCCCGGGGCCGAGGAGGCCTGCACCGGTGGGGTTGGTGCCGTGCCAACCAGCACAGAAGGGGCATGGTGCCACGCTAACCAGCTCCGAAGGGCCTCCGCCGGCCGGTGCCAGTTGGCACATGCGCGTGTGCTGCCGTCATCCCAGCGCATGCACAGGGGGGTTCGTCTCCGCACCGGCCATGGCAGAGGTCCACAGCAGCTGGTGCGGAGGGAAGGAGTACCCCCATGGCACAGGCCCACCCGCAGATCGGTGGGCCCCGATCGCACCCCATGGGACCAGATTCCCCTGCAGACCCCCCGAGGATCCCGGAGGCTGCCCGCAGAAGCCGGTAAGTAACAGGTCTAATATACGCCGGCAGGACTGGCCTAAAACGGGCGGCCGCTCAGCCCATCGTGGGCCGGAGAATCGCCGGGAGGGGGCCCCGCCAGCAGCCACCGACCGGCGCGGTGTGATTCCCGGCCCCGCCAAAACCCCGCCGCCGGAGTATTCGGCAGCCAGCGAGGACGGGATTCACGCCTCCCCCCTGGCGATTCTCCGGCCCGGCAGTGGGTCGGAGAATCCCGCCTCTTATCTTTAACTTGGGAATCCCCAATGTGCCAATTTTCTAACCATTATAGTCCTTCAAGAAAACTGGCTTGTTTAATATTCTGGGTTTTAATTTAATAGCTTCAATACCACTGCTGCTGATGAGATTCACTCTCATTCCTGTGTCTAGTTTCACATTGATCAGTGATTTATTTATTAACAATGAAACTGTCCAGTTATCGTTTGATACTGCTGCAATATCATTTTTATAACTTTTTGTTTGTAGAGGTGATATTTTACTCTGGCTTCGCTGGCCATGTCTTCATTCGAGACTACACCGATGAAAATGTGCCCTCTAAGTTCATATCATCAACAGAACATAGAACATAGAACGATACAGCGCAGTACAGGCCCTTCGGCCCACGATGTTGCACCGACATGGGAAGTCAAAAAGCAAAAGCCATCTAACCAACACTATGCCATTATCATCCATATGCTTATCCAATAAACTTTTAAATGCCCTCAATGTTGGCGAGTTCACTACTGTTGCAGGCAGGGCATTCCACGGCCTTACCACTCTTTGCGTAAAGAACCTACCTCTGACCTCTGTCCTATATCTATTACCCCTCAGTTTAAGGCTATGTCCCCTCGTGCTAGCCATTTCCATCCGCGGGAGAAGGCTCTCACTGTCCACCCTATCTAACCCTCTGATCATTTTGTATGCTTCTATTAAGTCTCCTCTTAACCTTGTTCTCTCTAACGAAAACAACCTCAAGTCCATCAGCCTTTCCTCATAAGATTTTCCCTCCATACCAGGCAACATCCTGGTAAATCTCCTCTGCACCTGTTCCAAAGCTTCCACATCCTTCCTATAATGCGGTGACCAGAACTGTACGCAATACTCCAAATGCGGCCGTAGCAGAGTTTTGTACAGCTGCAACATGACCTCATGACTCCGGAACTCAATCCCTCTACCAATAAAGGCCAACACACCATAGGCCTTCTTCACAACCCTATCAACCTGGGTGGCAACTTTCAGGGATCTGTGTACATGGACACCGAGATCCCTCTGCTCATCCACACTTCCAAGAATTTTACCATTAGACAAATATTCCGCATTCCTGTTATTCCTTCCAAAGTGAATCACCTCACACTTCTCTACATTAAATTCCATTTGCCACCTCTCAGCCCAACTCTGCAGCTTATCTATGTCCCTCTGTAACCTGCTACATCCTTCCGCACTGTCGACAACACCACTGACTTTAGTGTCGTCTGCACATTTACTCACCCACCCTTCTGCGCCCTCCTCTAGGTCATTTATAAAAATGACAAACAACAACGGCCCCAGAACAGATCCTTGTGGTACGCCACTTGTAACTGAACTCCATTCTGAACATTTTCCATCAACCACCACCCTCTGTCTTCTTTCAGCTAGCCAATTTCTGATCCATATCTCTAAATCACCCTCAATCCCCAGCCTCCGTATTTGCTGCAATAGCCTACTGTGGGGAACCTTATCAAATGCTTTACTGAAATCCATATACACCACATCAACTGCTCTACCCTCGTCTACCTGTTCAGTCACCTTCTCAAAGAACTCGATAAGGTTTGTGAGGCATGACCTCCCCTTCACAAAGCCATGCTGACTATCGCTAATCATATTATTCCTATCTAGATGATTATAAATCTTGTCTCTTATAATCCCCTCCAAGACTTTACCACAACAGACGTGAGGCTCACCGGTCTATAGTTGCGGGGGTTGTCTCTACTCCCCTTCTTGAACAAAGGGACCACATTTGCTATCCTCCAGTCCTCTGGCACTATTCCTGTAGCCAATGATGGCATAAAAATCAAAGCCAAAGGCTCAGCAATCTCTTCCCTGGCTTCCCAGAGAATCCTAGGATAAATCCCATCAGGCCCCGGGGACTTATCTATTTTCAGCCTGTCCAGAATTGCCAACACCTCTTCCCTACGTAACTCAATGCCATCTATTCTAATAGCCTGTGTCTCAGCATTCTCCTCCACAACATTATCTTTTTCCTGAGTGAATACTGACGAAAAATATTCATTTAGTATCTCGCCTATCTCTTCAGACTCCACACACAACTTCCCATCCCAGTCCTCTACTCTTACCCTAGTCATTCTTTTATTCCCGACATACCTATAGAAAGCTTTTGGTTTTCCTTGATCCTACCTGCCAAATACTTTTCATGTCCCCTCCTTGCTCGTCTTAGCTCTCTCTTTAGATCCTTCCTCGCTACCTTGTAACTATCCAGCGCCCCAACTGAAACTTCACACCTCATCTTCACATAGGCCTCCTTCTTCCTCTTAACAAGAGATTCCACTTCTTTGGTAAACCACGGTTCCCTCGCTCGACGCCTTCCTCCCTGCCTGACCGGTACGTACTTATCAAGAACACGCAGTAGCTGTTCCTTGAACAAGCTCTACATATCCAGTGCGCCCAACACTTGCAGCCTACTTCTCCAACCTACCCCTCCCAAGTCATGTCTAATGGCATCATAATTGCCCTTCCCCCAGCTATAACTCTTGCCCTGCGGGGTATACTTAACCCTTTCCATCACTAACGTAAACGTCACCGAATTGTGGTCACTGTCCCCAAAGTGCTCACCTACCTCCAAATCTAACACCTGGCCTGGTTCATTACCCAAAACCAAATCCAATGTGGCCTCGCCTCTTGTTGGCCTGTCAACATATTGTGTCAGGAAACCCTCCTGCACACATTGTACAAAAAACGACCCATCTAATGTACTCAAACTATATCTTTTCCAGTCAATATATGGAAAGTTAAAGTCTCCCATAATAACTACCCTGTTACTTTCGCTCTTATCCAGAATCATCTTCGCTATCCTTTCCTCTCCATCCCTAGAACTATTAGGAGGCCTATAGAAAACTCCCAACAGGGTGACCTCTCCTTTCCTGTTTCTAACTTCAGCCCATACTACCTCGGAAGAAGAGTCCCCATCTAGCATCCTCTCCGTCACCGTAATACTGTTCTTGACTAGCAGCGCCACACCTCCCCCGCTTTTGCCTCCTTCTCTGAGCTTACTAAAACACCTAAACCCCAGAACCTGCAACAACCATTTCTGTCCCTGCTCTATCCATGTCTATGAAATGGCCACAACATCGAAGTCCCAGGTACCAACCCATGCTGCCAGTTCCCCTACCTTATTTTGTATACTCCTGGCATTGAAGTAGACACACTTCAAACCACCTACCTGAACACTGGCCCCCTCCTGCGAAGTCAAATAGTATTGATGGACTTTTCTAGATTAACTTTTGTGTTTGTAAAACATTGTTTGGCAAAATGGTTTTTGCCTTTGCAACATCGTGCAAATGTTTCCATGTGTTGGACATTGCCGCAGTAGGTGCCTGTTTCCACGGGCGTCATTCTACGACCCCCCAGCGGGTCGGAGAATGGCCGTTGGCCGCCGTGAATCCCGCCCCCGCCAGTTGCCGAAGTCTCCGACGGGAGAAACGTCAGCGGGGCGTTAATGTCGCCGCTGCCGTCGGAGAATGGCACGGGTCTACGCAAGGCAGCCGATTTTCGGCCTGCCGATATTCTCCCTTCCGGATGGGGAGAAGTCCCGTCAACGTGATGACCGTTCACGTCGACGTAAATTAAGCCTCCTTTTCATTGGCGTGACCCGGTGCTCCAGGCTCACGCCGACCAGCGAGGAGGTGAGTGACGGCCTGGGGGCTTGGCTCTGGGCAGGAAATGGCGTGGCCGCAGACTGATTGCGTGAGGAGAGGTGTGTCTCGGGTTGTGTGTGTGTGTGCGTGCGGCGGGGGGGGGGGGGGGCGGGGGGGGGCGGGGGGGGGGGGGGGGTTAGAGTGGGCTGGGCGCCGGGGGTGTGCCGGGAGGGGGGTCCGTGCCGGGGAGGGGTTGGGGGGTCCGTGCCGGGGTGGAGGTTGGGGGGTGTCCATGCCGGGGAGGGGGGTGGGGGGGGTCCGTGCCGGGGTGGAGGTTGGGGGGGGGGGTCCGTGCCGGGGTGGAGGTTGGGGGGGGGTCCGTGTCGGGGTGGAGGTTGGGGGGGGTCCGTGCCGAGGAGGGGGATGGGGGGACCGTGCCGGGGTGGAGGTTGGGGTCCGTGCCGGGGTGGAGGTTGGGGGGGGGTCCGTGCCGGGGTGGAGGTTGGGGGGGGGTCCGTGCCGGGGAGGGGGATGGGGGGTCCGTGCCGGGCTGGAGGTTGGGGGGGGGCCCGTGCCGGGGTGGAGGTTGGGGGGGGGTCCGTGCCGGGGAGGGGGATGGGGCCGGGTCCGTGCCGGGGAGAGGGATGGGGGGGTCCGTGCCGGGGAGGGGGGTGGGGGGTCCGTGCCGGGGAGGGGGATGCGAGGGCATGTGAGTTGGTTCACCTGGCCAGGTGCCAGCCTCCAACAGTTGGACCCATGCGGTCCATGCCACCAGGCTGGGGGGAGGAGGGGATATGGGCAATGATGACATGTCGTCGTTCCCCTCCCCCCCACCAGGCCGTCATGTTTTCCGATCATCCAGCGATGTTTGCCGCCGTGGCTGCAGCCGCTAATGTCTATGTTGCCCTGGATGAGGAGGAGGAGGAGGAGGAGGAGGAGGAGCGTGCCAGAGAGGCGGCGCAGGCTGCCGCAGAGGGACAGGCGGCAACCGCCCAGGCTGGAGGGACACCTGACCGAAAGGACGAGGAGGGGGAGGAGGACGTCGCGGCCCCACGGCAACGGAGGCACCTGAGGGCGCCCGTGTGTACCGGCCCCGGCAGTCATACCAGGACCTCACGGACCGGGAATGCAGGAGGAGACTCCGGATGAGGAGGGAAACTGTGGCACACATCTGCCACCTGCTGGCACACCTGTCACCGCGTGGCACTGGCGGGGGATACCCTCTCCCCGTGTCCATCAAGGTAACGGTGGCCCTGAACATTTATGCAACGGGGTCATTCCAGGCACCGAGTGGGGACCTGTCCGGCATATCGCAGACATCGGTGCATCGGTGCATCCGGGCAGTGACAGATGCCCTTTATGCCATGGCGCACCGCTACATCCGCTTCCCCGTGGATCGGGTCAGCCAAGATGCCCGGGCCGTGGGCTTCTCTGCCGTGGCCGTGTTCCCCATGGTCCAGGGCGCGATCGATGGGATGCACGTCGCCGTGCGGCCACCTGCAGATAACAGGGCCGTGTTCACCAATAGGAAGGGGACCTATTCGATGAACATACAGGTGGTCTGCGACCACCGCATGATGATCCTGCACATCTGCGCCTGTTACCCAGGCAGTGTACATGACTCATACGTGTTGTCGCGGTCATCCATCCCCGGCATGCATGAGGGATGCCATCCCCGGCTGAGGGGCTGGTTGCTGGGCGACAGGGGTTACCCATTGCGATCGTGGCTGATGACGCCTATACGGAGGCCACGCAATGAGGCGGAGAACCGCTACAATGATGCCCATGTAGCGACAAGGGGAGTGATAGGTGCATTGGCGTGCTGAAGATGCATTTCAGGTGCCTGGACCTCTCTGGGGGCGCCCTCCAGTCTCGGTCAGATAGGGTCGGCCGCATCATTGTGGTGTGCTGCGTCCTGCACAACATAGTCCAACAGAGGAGCGATGTGCCGCAGGCAGAGGAGGGCGGAGTGGAGGAGCAGCAGGAAGAGGCGCAGTCCTCCCCAGATGAGGGGGATGGGGGTAATGGTCAGGGCAGACGGGGTAGACACAGGCGGATGGCTGTCCACCGTTACCAGCTGGCCCTGCGGGCACGGGACAGACTGATAGCCGCCCGCTTCACTGACTAGATGGGCGTGGAAATTGGGTAGTATGGCCACAGACCGCACACCATGGCAACAGCCGACCACCCACACCCCCCACCCATCCACCCACCCAGCACCCTCACCCCCTCCCCAACCCCACCCACCCCACCCGCATGCACACCACCCCCCCCATTGCCGATCCACCTGCGGCACAACGGGCCGGGCTCACACAGTTGCGGGTGGACGCGTGTCTATTGCAGGCCATGGAGGATGTTGACAACCCGCCCTGCAGTGAGCTCCCAGCTCCACATCGTTGGACTATGTCTGAGCCATGGCCACAGTACCACCATCCACCCGGACCATCCCTGCATGCGGCTGTGACACTGCAGCGCACGGTCCCGTCCTCGGGGGATGTTGATGGAGGCCCAGGGGGAAGGGGGCTGACTCACCTGGGGCTGAGGTAAGACCACCCCTCACACACACACTTGCGCTCATCGTACATGACACCCCCGCACGCTTTGGACAGAGCACAAAGGCAGCTTCTGTAGGTGTAACATTGACTTTAATAACCAAATGAGTTCATGCACGTGCCCGAGCCCCTAAAACTCATCTGTTCCCTGCACCCGTGCCAACTTACTCAGTGTCTAATTGTTTGGCCTTACGGGCCCTTTGACTATGTCTACGTGGTTCCCCAGACGGTACAGCAGAACTGGAGGTGGACTCCTGTGATTCCTGCCCTGTGACACTGGATCCCGTTGGCGGCCGTTTCCTGGGGCGTCCTGACCTAGATGGGCCAGGCTGCCGCCCGGGCGACTGGGATGGCGAGCTGCCAGCCTGTCCTGCCCGTTGCCCACCCGATGCACCTGGGATGGAAGGGGTGAGTCCGAGGTGTCGCGGTGTACCGGGACCTCCCCTACAGGGGGAGGCGGGACGGACCACACCACCTCCTCCTCCCTCGGGGTGCCCGATGGCCCCCAGGCCTCTGCATGGGTGGGTGATGCGAACGGACTGCCCATTCGACCCCCCCCCCCCCCCGACATCTGGCGCTGCCAGTCCTGGAGGCTCGTGCTGGTATCGACAGGGGTCTGCAGGTTTGCAGCCATGGAGCCCAGGGGGTTGGCAAATCCTGTCTGTGACAGTGCGATGCCGGCTCGCACATGGCCACTGGCGCCGATGCCCTCAGCGATGGCCTGCTGAGACTGGGCCATGGCCTGCTGAGACTGGGCCATGGCCTGCAGAGACTGGGCTATGGCGTT
This sequence comes from Scyliorhinus torazame, assembly GCF_047496885.1. NCBI lineage: Eukaryota > Metazoa > Chordata > Chondrichthyes > Carcharhiniformes > Scyliorhinidae > Scyliorhinus > Scyliorhinus torazame. The sequence goes on along the minus strand of NC_092715.1, from coordinate 220,841,767 downwards.
GAGCGCCTCTGCCATCTGGCGCTGGCACTGGCTCATGGCCTCCTGTGAGAGGGCAGCCATGTCCTGGGCCACAGACGCCGCCTGCACGGAAAGCCCCAGGCCTCGCAAACCGTTCCCCATGTCTGACACCGTCGCACCCATTGCCTCCACCGCGGACGCCACCCGTGCGGTGTCAGCCTGGGTGGCACGCATGACTGGCACCACTCCCAGCTCCTGGACACGGGTGGACTCCTCCACCTGCGACTGTAGCCGCCGCAAGCCGGCCGTCACCCTCTTCGCTCGTCTCCGGGTCGGTGGTTACATCGGATCTATGTGTGGGTGTGGAAACTCCAGGAACCCGGGATCCATCTGGGCGGCAGATGTTCGCTTGGGCTGGGCTTCCCTCCGACTGCCCGGCCCCTCTGCTGCTCCTACCTCCACCTGCTGTACCGGGACGACTGTGTTGTGCGCACCAGTGAGTGTAGCAGACGCCTCATCACTAAAGTGCCCAACCGAGGTGAGTGTTTCTGCGATGGTGGAGGGTGTTGGTGACAGCAGTGGCGTTGTGTCGTGCTCTTCGTCCCATTCTGAGTCCATGGCACTTTGGGGTGGGGGCTCGTCTCCACCCATCCACTCTGAGTCACTGTCCGGTATTTCGTCTTCCTGGGTAGTGCTGTCCCGGGTAGGCGTGTCCTGGGCAGTGCTGACCCGGGTAGTGGTGTCCCGGGTAGTGGTGTCCTGGGTAGTGGTGTCCTGGGTAGTGGTGTCCTGGGTAGTGGTGTCCTGGCTCGGATGTGACGGGGGCCTGTGGCTGCCCCCCTCGTCGCTGGGTGGTCGCACCCGCACGTGACGGAGGTGTCGTCTCCCTGTTGCTCCAGGTCTCTCCGTCTCCCGTGGTGTGCGAGGGGCATCCTGCGGGCGTCGCATGCTGGAGGGTCCGGGTCTCTCCGTCTCCTGTGGTCTCCGAGGGGCATCCTGGGGCGGTCTGCATCTGCGGGGATGGGTGCCTGGACGTTTGGTCCTGCGATACACAATGAAGCATGCATGGTTAGACACGCAGGCAGTGATCAGGTGATATGGGGGAGGGGGATATAGGGGAGGGGGGATATGGGGACGGGCTGTCAGTGGCTCACTTGCTAGTACGCCCCCGACCTCTGCATCAGCAACCTCCCGGTCGTCAGGTCCGCCAGCCAGTTCCAGGGCCCTTTCCTCGATTTCGGTCAGTGGCCTCTCATCAGCGGGGCCTCCTCCAGTCCTCACATGCTCCCTATTGTTGTGTGCGCGCTTCTCCTGGGGGGGAGGGGGTGGCAGGGGTAAAAGGCAACACTGTTAGGCAGGTATATGAATGCACGCCATCGGTTGCGCGTGCATTGCAGAGGTTAAAGGTTAGGGCTGGATTCACTTGGAGATATGGGGGATATGGGGGAGGGGGGATATGGGGGAGGGGGGACATGGGGAGGGGGGATTTTGGGAGGGGGGATATGGGGGAGGGGGGATATGAGGGAGGGGGGATATGGGGGATATGGGGAGGGGGATATGGGGGATATGGGGAGGGGGGATATGGGGGAGGGGGGATATGGGGGAGGGGGGATATGGGGGAGGGGGATATGGGGAGGGGGGATATGGGGGAGGGGGGATATGGGAAGGGGGAGATGGGGAGGGGGGATGTGGGGGATATGGGGGAGGGGGGATATGGGGAGGGGGGATATGGGGGAGGGGGGATATGGGGGAAGGGAGGATATGGGGAGGGGGGATATGGGGGAGGGGGGATATGGGGGAGGGGGGATATGGGGGAGGGGGGATATGGGGGAGCGGGATATGGGGGAGGGGGGATATGGGGGAGGCTCACCCTGCCTGCTCTGACGAGGTTGTTCACCTTCTTGTGGCACTGGGTGCCTGTCCGTGGTGTCAGGGCCACAGCGGTGACGGCCTCTGCCACTTCCCTCCACAGACGCCGGCTGTGGCGTGGGGCAACTCTGCGGCCGTGCCCGGGATACAGGGCGTTCCTCCTCTGCTCCACCGCGTCCAGGAGCGCCTCCACATCCCGTGACTCGAACCTCGGGGCTGAGCGGCGGCCAGCCATCCAGTCGGGTGTTCCGGTCGGGTGGGGGGGAGCAGCGCGGCCTTATGAGCCGTCACGCTGTGCGGCGCGTATGACGCTGCACGGCGTGAACCACTGCGCAAGCGCGGATCCCGTTACGTCGCTGCTAGCCCATTTCGGGCCGGAGACTTTCGACCCATTTTTCCGACGTGACGCAAGTCGGATTTGCGCCGTTTTTTGCGCCGATCGGCGGACTTTCCGCCGATAACGGAGAATTTCGCCCCACATCTTTTACACGTAATAGCTGCTTCTGCCAAGTACTTAAAATTGCCATTACTGCTGAGAGCATGTTTTACTTTCAAGTGCGTCATGACATCAATAGCATTGGCATCTCTCCCGATTTGCATACCAAAACTCTGCATTTGGTGTGTTTATATGCTGCGCAGCTAGTTCACTCGCAGGTAAATCTTAATTGTGTCTTCTAACTGAAGCTCATTCTCCCGTAAGACGTTCACACACCTTGGCTGGGATTCTCCCCTACCCGGCGGGAGGGAGTGGCGTGAACCACAACGGTATCGGGCCGCCCCAAAGTTGCGGATTTCTCCACACCTTTAGGGGCCAAGCCCTCACCTTGGGGGGCTAGGCCCGCGCAGGAGTGGTTGGTGCGCCGCTAGGCGGCGGGAAAGGCCTTTGGCGGAAGTCCGCGCAAGCGCGGGAGCGTCAACGGCTGCTGATGTCTTCCCCGCGCATGCGCAGGCAGGGGTCACTTCCGCATCGGCCATCGCGGAGGCCTTGGCCGTGGCGGAAGGAAAAGAGTGCCCCCACGGCACAGGCCTGCCCGCGGATCGATTGGCCCCAATCACGGGCCAGGCCACTGTGGGGGCACCCCCCGGGGCCAGATCGTCCCGCGCCCCCCCCAAGGCCTCGGAGCCCACCCGCGCCGCCTTGTCCCGCCGGTAAAGTAGGTGATTCAATTTATCGGCGGGACTTCGGCCATTCGGGCCGGAGAATCGGGCAGGGGGGCCCGCCAACCGGTGCGGCGCGATTCCCGCCCCTGCCGAATATCCGGTGCCGGAGACTTCGGCAACCAGCGGGGGCGGGATTCACGCCAGCCCCCGGCGATTCTCCGACACGGCGGGGGGGGTCGGAGATTGTCGCCCCAGGGGCGAAATTCTCCGGAAACGGCGCGATGTCCGCCGACTGGCGCCCAAAACGGTGCCAATCAGACGGGCATCGCGCCGCCCCAAAGGTGCGGAATGCTCCGCATCTTTGGGGGCCGAGCCCAACATTGTGGGGCTTGGCCGATGCCGGAGGAATTTCCGCCCCACCAGCTGGCGGAAACGGCCTTTGTTGCCCCACCAGCTGGTGCGGAAATGACATCTCCGGGCGGCGCATGCGCGGAAGCGTCAGCGGCCGCTGACAGTTTCCCACGCATGCGCAGTGGAGGGAGTCTCTTCCACCTCCGCCATGGTGGAGACAGGCCCGCCCGCGGATCGGTGGGCCCCGATCGCGGGCCAGGCCACCGTGCGGGCATCACCCGGGGTCAGATCGCCCTGCGCCCCCCACAGGACACGCCCACGCCGCCATGTCCCGCCGGTAAGGTCGGTGATTTAATTTACACCGGCGGGACAGGCAATTTATCGACAGGCAATTTATCGGCGTGACTTCGGCCCATCCGGGCCGGAGAATCGAGCGGGGGGGCCCGCCAACCGGCGCGCCGCGATTCTCGCTCCCGCCGAATATCCGGTGCCGGAGACTTCGGCAACTGGCGGGGACGGGATTCACGCCAGCCCCCGGCGATTCTCCGACCTGGCGGGGGGGGGTCGGAGAATGTCGCCACTGGTATTCACTGCAGTGCTCCCTTTATAGTGTCCAGCTACAGGGCCTACCTGTGCCCTTATGTAAGAGAACCTTTCCCCTTCTATCCATCTCCTGCAGAAAGACACACGGCACTACACCAGAAAACCTAGGCCAAGCTTTTTCTTCATTGCAAATGATTTGATTGCATTCAGGAGGTGCGATGTGTTGAGGGCTTACCTGTGCTCATGTTTCAAAGAGCAACCTGAACAGTGATTGTTGGATTGGAAATCCATGATATGTAATATGTTTTTCTTTGTTCATGATGGTATGATCCTGGAATAGACGCCAAATTCTTGTTATGATCCGGTGAGCCACCTGCAGTGTCTTGTTTAAAATAAACAAAGTTTGAGATTCAAGAGACTTATTTAGAGAATAAAGCCACAGGCCAAAACCTTATGGCCCTTCCCGCTTGAGGGATGGAATCCCTCCCATGCAGAAGGCCATTCAGCCCATCGAGTCTGTACTGACCCTCCAAAGGAACACTTTACCTAGGTCCACTCCCCACCCTATCCCCATAAACCTGTACATTGTTCATGGCCCATCCACTTAACCTGCACATCTTTGGACTGTGGGAGGAAACCGGAGCACCTGGAGGAAACGCATGCAGACACGGAGAGAAAGTGCAAACTCCACACAGAGTCACCCAAAGCCGGAAATGAACCTGGGTCGCTGGAGCTGTGAAGCAGCACTGCTAACCACTGTGCTACCGTGCCACCCGGTCCTGCCAATGGCCCCTAGTCTGCACTCAAGCACCAACTCACAAGCACAACTTCAGCTCTTCAACTGCACTGAACAGAATTACACTGCTTCAAAGACGTACCTTTGTCTCAACGGTCTGCAGCATGAAATCACCATCCTTCTGCTGCCTTCTTTAATCACCAGGGCTTCTCCGGAGCCCTGTCCACTTCAGGTCTACCAACTGCAGCTATTTGTCTGTTCGCAGCCTCTTTGTATGCTCCTCTTTCTTTTTAACTGGGACATCTTCCCTGTTCCCTCTCATCAACCTCCTTATGGCCCTCGACCTGTCACCTATCCCTGTCCATGATCTGGGAATCTCGACTATGGTGATTCACTGCTGGTCACATGATCTTGTTTTGTGCCAATTTTATTTGCACAGGGCCCATGTCCTTGGCCTGAGGGGCTACATATGATGTATTGTGCATGCACCACCTATTCCCCGATCTGGGTGTGCAAGAAAACTCCTGAGGCATACTGGGAGCTGAATATCCCAAACTCCCACAATGAGGTAGGTTTGGCTCTCATAACAACAAGGTGTGGGCTTCGCTGCTAGAAAAGCAATCATTGCCTATCTGTAATTGTCCTTGAGAAGGTGAATATCCATGTGGGTATATACACCAAGAGTGCTGTATGAAGTTAGTTCCAGGGTTTGAACCAGCAATAGTGAAGGAACGGTTATATCGAGCACGATTTAATGGACGCATTTCTAAATGTCATTTTGGGCCTGATTGGAAGGGTATTTCTCGATGGCCACATTGGTGAGATCACGGCTCGTATTTAGAAGCACATAGTGCCAAACGTGAGCACCCACCAGCTTCTCACCATTACTGGCTTTCTTGCATGTAAGAGACCTTCCTGATGATTCCCTTATTTCCCCTTTCTTTATTTTTGCTGTTATCATTTTGATCCATGGGTGATTAATGGACATGCATCTTTAATCCAAGCAGCAGAGAGAAGAAGGAATTCAAGAAGTTGCAACATAGCTAGCTTTGGATAACAAGACACAGACTTCTCAACATCCGAGAGATGGGGATGGACTCAGTTCGTTTGCGTGGCTAGTGCCCAATGAATTGATCGAAAGGCCGTATTCTGCCCAGTAACAAGTGGTGATGATTTCCAGGGATCTAAGGAAAGCAGTTTGAATCCTGGACACTGAGGAGAAAGACCTTCTCTCTCTCTTCTCTCTCTCTCTCACTTTCTGTTTCTCCAGAAAGGATGTGTGTTGATGTACATCTGGACCCACAGAGAACTTCATTGTAGTGTTCATGTAAGCCTACTTTAAAATAATCTTTATTGTCACAAGTAGGCTTACATGAACACTACAATGAAGTTACTGTGAAAAGTCCCTGTCGCCACATTCCGGCGCCTATTCGGGGACACAGAGGGAGAATTCAGAATGTCCAAATTACCTAACAGCTCATCTTTCGAGACTTGTGGGAGGAAACCGGAGCACCCGGAGGAAACCCACGCAGACACGGGGAAAACGCGCAGACTCCACACAGACTGACCCAGCTGGGGATCGAACCTAGGAGCCTGGAGCTGTGAAGCAACAGTGCTATCCACTGTGCAATCATGCCTGCCTGAATGAATGAATCTACTGTGAAACCATTACAGGCTGAAAACAGAGACTTGGGGCGAAATTCTCCAGGAACGGCGTGATGTCTGCCGACTGGCGCCCAAAATGGCGCAAATCAGACGGGCATCACGCCGCCCCAAAGGTGCGGAATGCTCCGCATCTTTGGGGGCTGAGCCCCAACCTTAAGGGGCTAGGTCGGCGCCGGACTAATTTCCACCCCGCCAGCTGGCGGAAAAGGCCTTTGGTGCCCTGCCAGCTGGTGCGGAAATGACATCTCCGGGCGGCGCATGCGCGGGAGCATCAGCGGCCGCTGACAGCATTCCCACGCATGCGCAGTGGAGGGAGTCTCTTCTGCCTCTGCCATGGTGGAGACCGTGGCGGAGGCGGAAGGGAAAGAGTGTCCCCACGGCACAGGCCCGCCCGCGGATCGGTGGGCCCCGATCGCGGGCCAGGCCACCGTGGGGGCACCCCCCGGGACCAGATCGGCCCGCGCTTCCCCCAGGCTGGGGCGAGATTCTCCGACCCCCCGCCGGATCGGAGAATCGCCGGGGGCTGGCGTGAATCCCGCCCCCGCCGGTTGCCGAAGTCTCCGTCACCGGTGATTCGACGGGGGCGGGAATCGCGCTGCGCCGGTTGGCATCCCCCCCGTGCGATTCTCCGGACCGAATGGGCCGAAGTCCCGCCGCTAAAATGCCTGTCCCGCCGGCGTAGATTAAACCACCTACCTTACCGGCGGGACAAGGCGGCACGGGCGGGCTCCGGGGTCCTGGGGGGGCGCGGGGCGATCTGGCCCTGGGGGGTGCCCCCACGGCGGCCTGGCCCGCGATTGTGGCCCACCGATCTACGGGCGGGCCTGTGCTGTGGGGGCACTCTTTTCCTTCCGCCTTCGCCACGGTCTCCACCATGGCGGAGGCAGAAGAGACTCCCTCCACTGCGCATGCGTGGGAATGCTGTCAGCGGCCGCTAATGCTCCCGCGCATGCGCCGCCCGGAGATGTCATTTCCGCGCCAGCTGGCGGGGCACCAAAGGCTTTTTCCGCCAGCTGGCGGGGCGGAAATCAGTCCGGCGCGGGCCTAGCCCCTCAAGGTTAAGGCTCGGCCCCCCAAGTTGCGGAGGATTCTGCACCTTTGGGGCGGCGTGATGCCCGACTGATTTGCGCCGTTTGTGGCGCCGGTCGTCGGACATCGCGCCGATACCGGAGAATTTCGCCCCTGGATCTGAAAACCTACTTTGAAGGAAGGTCTGCTTAAAGACAACCATCTGGAACAAATACTCTTTTTCCTTTTACTTATCATTTTCACCCCTCTCCTCCTCTATGTGTTTGTCTATCTTGTGTGTGTGTGTGTGTGTAGAGGTTGGGGGGCAAGTTAATGTGGGAGATTAGGAATTAGTTGATTTTCTGCATATTTCATTGTAGTTCTTGCTATAAATAAACTGTAATTGTGTTTAAATTTACAAACCTGGTGACTGAGCAGCCAATGACTTGGGGTATTGTTCGAAGAATTATTAGTTAATTCACTTGTTTTGTGACAATGGTTAAATGGAGCTGGAATTGCCTGTGTACTAACCCAGGGTGTTGGAACACACCATCTGATTCATTGGACTTGCACCGCAGCTTTTTACTGCTAACAAGATCAAGCTGCTTTTTAATGCTCCCTCACCACTCATTCCGAGTCAAAACACAAGCATGGCAGTGTGCAGACCAGCTCTCCGCTTTTGCAATGCCAACTGAGCCAGGTTTCTTGATGCCATTGACACGAGATGGGAAATCCTGTTCCCCCGAGGTGATTGGAGGACCAGCAGCAGGCCGCTCACAGTCAAAGGGAGTTAAAGTGACTTTCAGCATAGAACCAAGAACAAGGTTCTGTCCTGGAGGAGTTTGGTAGGGCAGACAGGCTGCAACTGTGGTTGCCTCTGTTATGGGTCTCCACAATATTTAAAGATTGGTTGAAGGCCTCACAGACACAAAACCTCTCGCCCCCAACCCAAGGGAAACCCCCAACCTAGAAAGTTTCAGCCCCTGACCAAGCCCAAGCCCCCGAGAGGTCCCCCTCCTCCCTGAGCACCAGGCCTGCTGATGCAGTGCACTTGAGCTGCAAGCCAGAAAATGGATATTTCTACTCCCCTCTTCACTTTCCCTCAGTTGCCATTGCACAAGCTTCACATTTTGAAAAAGGAGTACTAAATGATGTGTGATTTCTTACTGGGGAGGTGGGTAATTCCTAGGAGGCCGCTGCATGCAACTTCAATTTTGCTAATGAGATTGAAATGAATGCAAATGAGGGTTAATGATATGCTCACCATTTTCGTGTGAGATTTGGAACTTGCCCTCGGGAGCGGGCTGGGTGAATTGCAAATTAGTTTGCGCCCAGTGCTAATCTTAGTTTTGGCCTTTCCCGCTATTTACCTGGTGCATCCACATCCATGTCAACACAACGGCCAAAGTCCCAAGTCAGGATGGTGCATGACTTAGAGTGGAATTTCCAGATGGTGGCATTCCCATATATCTTCAGCCCTTGTCCTTTTGGTGGTAGGGTTTGTGGGTTTGGAAGATGCTGTCAAAGGAGCCTTGATGCATTTCTGCAGTGTATCTTGTAAATGCTACACATTGCTGCCACTGTGTATCAGTGGTGAAGGAAATGTATGTTTAAGGTGGTGGATGAAATACCGTTCAAGCAAGTCGTGGATGGTATTGAGCCTTTTGAATGCTGTTGGAGCTAAACTCATCCACGTCAGTGGAGAATATTCCAACATACTCTTGATTTGTGCCTTGTAGATGATGGGCAGGCTTTGGGGTGTCAGGCATGAGGTATTCACGTCCAAATTCCAAGTCTCTGACTTACCCTTGCAGCCATAGAGGTTATATGACTAGTCCAGTTCACTTTCTGGTCAAATGGAACCTTAAGGATGTTGATATTTCATAGAATTTACAGTGCAGAAGGAGGCCATTCGGCCCATCGAGTCTGCACCGACTCTTGGAAAGAGCACCCTACCCAAGGTCCACTCCTCCACCCTATCCCCATAACCCAGTAACCCCAGCCAACACTAAGGGCAATTTTGGACACTAAGGACAATTTATCAAGGCCAATCCACCTAACCTGCACATCTTTGAACTGTGAGAGGAAACCGGAGCACCCGAAGGAAACCCACGCACACACGGGGAGGATGTGCAGTCTCCGCACAGTCAGTGACCCAAGCCACAATCGAACCTGGGACCCTGGAGCTGTGAAGCAATTGTGCTATCCACAATGCTACCGTGCTGCCCAAATATTGGGTGATGCAATAATGGCAATTGTATTTTTTTTTAAATTTAGAGTACCCAATTCATTTTTTCCAATTAAAGGGCAATTTAGCGTAGCCAATTCACCTACCCTGCACATCTTTGGGTTGTGGGGCCGAAACCCACACAAACACGGGGAGAATGTGCAAACTCCACATGGGCAGTGTCCCAGAGCTGGAATCGAACCTGGGACCTCGCTGCAGTGAGGCAACAAATCTTACCACTCTGCCACCATGCCAATGGTTGTTGTATTGAGTGTTTAGAGAAGATGGTTGAATTCTCTCCTGTTGGAAATTATCATTGCCTATAACTCGTGTGGCGCAATTGGTATTTGCCACTTATCAGCCCAAGCCTGACTATTTTCCAAGTCTTGCCTTATATGGACACTGATTGTTTCAGTGTCTAGGGAGTCAGAATGGTGCTAAACATTGTGCAAGCTCCACTTCTGACCTAGATGAAGGGAAGGTGATTGATGAAGCAACTGAAAATAGTTGGGCCGAGGTCACTACCCTGAGGACTGAGATAATTGACCTCTAACATCCATAATCAGCTTCCTTTATGCTCGGTATGACTCCAACCAGTGGAGAGATCCCCCGATGGGCCGAGTCCCCAACGGCATGGAACACGTGTGCTCACAACGTTCGGAGACCTCGCATGGCGGCTGTGGACCACAGTCCGGGGGGGGGGGGGGGGGGGTAACCATTCCACTAGCAGGGCAGGGCTTTGGCAGGGGCTGTGGGGGGGGGACGGGGGGGGACTGGTGGGGGGTGGTCTGGGGATGGCGAGGCTGGTTACAGTGGGGCAACTTTTGGCAGGCTGCCGTGTGCATGCGCGGCCATGGACCCGGCCATTTTCCGGCTGTATCCGCAGATAAAGCTGGGGCATTTACGCTGCCCGACTGCTAGCCCTCCACCGGACGGAGGATCGGTGCGGGGCGGCAACGATTTCGGATCATGCGGACACAGCCGCAGGATCGGAGAATCCAGCCCAGGACATGCGATAACTACACAGTGTAAATACTTAGACATAGACATCGGGTGAAGCATACGGAGTGTAGTGCTACTCAGGGGAGAAGATGCGTGGAGAGATCAGTTCAATCCATAAGAGGTTCATTTCGACATCTGGCAACTAGGAAAGAAGCTTTTAGCTTGAGAGTTTGGGAGCATGCAGATGCAAAATCAAGGCATCAGAGTGCACAAACCTCAACTCCTCATCTGAGCAACCTGACTCACATCTGTCAGTCTGCAAATCATGCATTCAACTTTTCAGCCATCTTGCACCTCCTAATCCATCAAATTGGAGTTGAAGCAAATCATCAATCCTGAGGTCCAGCCTGGGAAATGATCTTGGAATCAATGAAAGTTTGTTTCTCAGCATTTTGTCCCATTCCTTCAATTTATTAAATTCCTCTGCAGAATTGTAAACCCTTCTGTTCTAACAACAAGCTCAATATTTTAGTTTTTTTTTCTTGTGTTTTCCCATGTCATCCCATGTCCCATGTCATTCCCATGTCTCATACAATGGGATGAGAGAAGAACTAGCTAAGGTAGACTGGGAGCAAAGACTTTAATAGAACATAGAACATAGAACAATACAGCGAAGTACAGGCCCTTCGGCCCACGATGTTGCACCGAAACAAAAGCCATCTAACCTACACTATGCCATTATCATCCATATGTTTATCCAATAAACTTTTAAATGCCCTCAATGTTGGCGAGTTCACTATTGTAGCAGGTAGGGCATTCCACGGCCTCACTACTCTTTGCGTAAAGAACCTACCTCTGACCTCTGTCCTATATCTATTACCCCTCAGTTTAAAGTTATGTCCCCTCGTGCCAGCCATATCCATCCGCGGGAGAAGGCTCTCACTGTCCACCCTATCCAACCCCCTGATCATTTTGTATGCCTCTATTAAGTCTCCTCTTAACCTTCTTCTCTCCAACGAAAACAACCTCAAGTCCATCAGCCTTTCCTCATAAGATTTTCCCTCCATACCAGGCAACATCCTGGTAAATCTCCTCTGCACCCGCTCCAAAGCCTCCACATCCTTCCTGTAATGCGGTGACCAGAACTGTACGCAATACTCCAAATGCGGCCGTACCAGAGTTCTGTACAGCTGCAACATGACTTCCCGACTCCGGAACTCAATCCCTCTACCAATAAAGGCCAACACTCAATAGGCCTTCTTCACAACCCTATCAACCTGGGTGGCAACTTTCAGGGATCTATGTACATGGACACCTAGATCCCTCTGCTCATCCACACTTTCAAGAACTTTACCATTAGCCAAATATTCCGCATTCCTGTTATTCCTTCCAAAGTGAATCACCTCACACTTCTCTACATTAAACTCCATTTGCCACCTCTCAGCCCGGCTCTGCAGCTTATCTATATCCCTCTGTAACCTGCTACATCCTTCCACACTATCGACAACACTTTAGTATCGTCTGCAAATTTACTCACCCACCCTTCTGCGCCTTCCTCTAGGTCATTGATAAAAATGACAAACAGCAACGGCCCCAGAACAGATCCTTGTGGTACTCCACTTGTGACTGTACTCCATTCTGAACATTTCCCATCAACCACCACCCTCTGTCTACTTTCAGCTAGCCAATTTCTGATCCACATCTCTAAATCACCCTCAATCCCCAGCCTCCGTATTTTTTGCAATAGCCTACCGTGGGGAACCTTATCAAACGCTTTGCTGAAATCCATATACACCACATCAACTGCTCTACCCTCGTCTACCTGTTCAGTCACCTTCTCAAAGAACTCAATAAGGTTTGTGAGGCATGACCTACCCTTCACAAAGCCATGCTGACTATCCCTGATCATATTATCCCGATCTAGATGATTATAAATCTTGTCTCTTATAATCCCCTCCAAGACTTTACCCACTACAGACGTGAGGCTCACCGGTCTATAGTTGCCGGGGTTGTCTCTGCTCCCCTTTTTGAACAAAGGGACCACATTTGCTGTCCTCCAGTCCTCTGGCACTATTCCTGTAGCCAATGATGACATAAAAATCAAAGCCAAAGGTCCAGCAATCTCTTCCCTGGCCTCCCATAGAATCCTAGGATAAATCCCATCAGGTCCCGGGAACTTATCTATTTTCAGCCTGTCCAGAATTGCCAATACCTCTTCCCTACGTACCTCAATGCCATCTATTCTATTAGCCTGGGGCTCAGCATTCTCCTCCACAACATTATCTTTTTCCTGAGTGAATACTGACGAAAAATATTCATTTAGTATCTCGTCTATCTCTTCAGACTCCACACACAATTTCCCATCCCTGTCCTTGACTGGTCCTACTCTTTCCCTAGTCATTCGCTTATTCCTGACATACCTATAGAAAGCTTTTGGGTTTTCCTTGATCCTTCCTGCCAAATACTTCTCATGTCCCCTCCTTGCTCGTCTTAGCTCTCTCTTTAGATCCTTCCTCGCTACCTTGTAACTATCCATCGCCCCAACCGAAACTTCACACTTCATCTTCACATAGGCCTCCTTCTTCCTCTTAACAAGAGATTCCACTTCCTTGGTAAACCACGGTTCCCTCGCTCGACGCCTTCCTCCCTGTCTAACCGGTACATACTTATCAAGAACACGCAGTAGCTGATCCTTGAACAAGCCCCACTTATCCAGTGTGCCCAACACTTGCAGCCTACTTCTCCACCTTATCCCCCCCAAGTCACGTCTAATGGCATCATAATTGCCCTTCCCCCAGCTATAACTCTTGCCCTGCGGTGTATACTTATCCCTTTCCATCATTAACGTAAACGTCACCGAATTGTGGTCACTGTCCCCAAAGTGCTCTCCTACCTCCAAATCCAACACCTGGCCTGGTTCATTACCCAAAACCAAATCCAACGTGGCCTCGCCTCTTGTTGGCCTGTCAACATATTGTTTCAGGAAACCCTCCTGCACACATTGTACAAAAAACGACCCATCTATTGTACTCGAACTATATCTTTGCCAGTCAATATTTGGAAAGTTAAAGTCTCCCATAATAACTACCCTGTTACTTTCGCTCATATCCAGAATCATCTTCGCCATCCTTTCCTCTACATCCCTAGAACTATTAGGAGGCCTATAAAAAACTCCCAACAGGGTGACCTCTCCTTTCCTGTTTCTAACTTCAGCCCATACTACCTCGGAAGAAGAGTCCCCATCTAGCATCCTCTCCGCCACCGTAATACTGCTCTTGACTAGCAGCGCCACACCTCCCCCTCTTTTGCCTCCTTCTCTGAGCTTACTAAAACACCTAAACCCCGGAACCTGCAACATCCATTCCTGTCCCTGCTCTATCCATGTCTCCGAAATGGCCACAACATCGAAGTCCCAGGTACCAACCCACGCTGCCAGTTCCCCTACCTTGTTTCGTATACTCCTGGCATTGAAGTAGACACACTTCAAACCACCTACCTGAACACTGGCCCCCTCCTGCGACGTCAAATCTGTGCTCCTGACCTCTATACTCTCATTCTCCCTTACCCTAAAACTACAATCCAGGTTCCCATGCCCCTGCTGCATTAGTTTAAACCCCCCAAAGAGCACTAACAAATCTCCCCCCCAGGATATTTGTGCCCCTCAGGTTCAGATGTAGACCATCCTGTCTGTAGAGGTCCCACCTTCCCCAGAAAGAGCCCCAGTTATCCAGAAATCTGAATCCCTCCCGCCTGCACCATCCCTGTAGCCACGTGTTTAAATGCTCTCTCTCCCTATTCCTCATCTCACTATCACGTGGCACGGGCAACAACCCAGAGATAACAACTCTGTTTGTTCTAGTTCTGAGCTTCCATCCTCGCTCCCTGAAAGCCTGCCTGACATCCTTGTCCCCTTTCCTACCTATGTCATTAGTGCCAATGTGGACCACGACTTGGGGCTGCTCCCCCTCCCCCCTAAGGACCCGGAAAACACGATCCGAGACATCACGTACCCTTGCACCTGGGAGGCAACATACCAAACGTGAGTCTCTCACGCTCCCACAAAATCTCCTATCTGTGCCCCTGACTATAGAGTCCCCAATTACTAATGCTCTGCTCCTCTCCCCCCTTCCCTTCTGAGCAACAGGGACAGACTCCGTGCCAGAGGCCCGTACCCCATGGCTTACCCCTGGTAAGTCCCCCCCCCCACAAGTATCCAAAGCGGTATAATTGTTTCTCAGGGGAACGACCGCAGGGGATCCCTGCACTGACTGCTTTTTCCCAGTCCCTCTTACAGTTACCCACCTATCTCCAATCTTTGGTGTAACTAATTCCCTGAAGCTGCTATCTATGACCCCTTCTGCCTCCCGAATGATCCGAAGTTCTTCCAACTCCAGCTCCAGTTCCCTAACTCGGTCTTGGAGGAGCTGGAGATGGCAGCACTTCCTGCAGGTAAAATCAGCAGGGACACTAACTGCATCCCTCACCTCAAACATCCTGCAGGAGGAACATTGCACTCCCTTCCCTGCCATTCCTCTAACTTTCTACCAATTTATAGTGAAAGTGTTGCGAAACAGTGGAGAACCTTCCAAGTGATTTTTCACAGTGCCCAGCAAAGGTTTATACCAACAAAAAGGAAGGGCGGTAAAAAGAGGGAAAATCGACCGTGGATATCTAAGGAAATAAGCGAGAGTATCAAATTGAAGGAAAAAACATACAAAGTAGCAAAGATCAGTGGGAGACTAGAGGACTGGGAAATCTTTAGGGGACCACTAAAAAAGCTATAAAGAAGAGCAAGATAGATTATGAGAGTAAACTTGCTCAGAATATAAAAACAGATAGTAAAAGTTTCTACAAATACATAAAACAAAAAAGAGTGGCTAAGGTAAATATTGGCCCTTTAGAGGATGAGAAGGGAGATTTAGTAATGGGAAATGAGGAAATGGCTGAGGAACTGAACAGGTTTTTTGGGTCGGTCTTCACAGTGGAAGACACAAATAACATGCCAGTGACTGATGGAAATGAGGCTATGACAGGTGAGGACCTTGAGAGGATTGTTATCACCAAAGAGGTAGTGATGGGCAAGCTAATGGGGCTAAAGGTAGACAAGTCTCCTGGCCCTGATGGAATGCATCCCAAAGTGCTAAAAGAGATGGCTAGGGAAATTGCAAATGCACTAGTGATAATTTACCAAAATTCACTAGACTCTGGGGTGGTCCCGGTGGATTGGAAATTAGCAAACGTGACACCACTGTTTAAAAAAGGAGGTCGGCAGAAAGCGGGTAATTATAGGCCAGTGAGCTTAACTTCGGTAGTAGGGAAGATGCTGGAATCTATCATCAAGGAAGAAATAGCGAGGCATCTGGATGGAAATTGACCCATTGGCAGCATGGGTTCATAAAGGGCAGGTCGTGCCTAACTAATTTAGTGGAATTTTTTGAGGACATTAACAGTGCGGTAGATAACGGGGAGCCAATGGATGTGGTATATCTGGATTTCCAGAAAGCCTTTGACAAGGTGCCACACAAAAGGTTGTTGCATAAGATAAAGATGCATGGCATTAAGGGGAAAGTGGTAGCATGGATAGAGGATTGGTTAATTAATAGAAAGCAAAGAGTGGGGATTAATGGGTGTTTCTCTGGTTGACAATCAGTAGCTAGTGGTGTCCCTCAGGGATCAGTGTTGGGCCCACAACTGTTCACAATTTACAGAGATGATTTGGAGTTGGGGACCAAGGGCAATGTGTCCAAGTTTGCAGACGACACTAAGATAAGTGGTAAAGCAAAAAGTGCAGAGGATACTGGAAGTCTGCAGAGGGATTTGGATAGGCTAAGTGAATGGGCTAGGGTCTGGCAGATAGAATACAATGTTGACAAATGTGAGGTTATCCATTTTGTAGGAATAACAGCAAAAGGGATTATTATTTAAATGATAAAATATTAAAACATGCTGCTGTGCAGAGACACCTGGGTGTGCTAGTGCATGAGTCGCAAAAAGTTGGTTTCCAGGTGCAACAGGTGATTAAGAAGGCAAATGGAATTTTGTCCTTCATTGCTAGAGGGATGGAGTTTAAGACTAGGGAGGTTCTGCTGCAATTATATAAGGTGTTAGTGAGGCCACACCTGGAGTATTGTGTTCAGTTTTGGTCTCCTTACTTGAGAAAGGACGTACTGGCACTGGAGGGTGTGCAGAGGAGATTCACTAGGTTAATCCCAGAGCTGAAGGGGTTGGATTACGAGGAGAGGTTGAGTAGACTGGGACTGTACTCATTGGAATTTAGAAGGATGAGGGGGGATCTTATAGAAACATATAAGATTATGAAGGGAATAGATAGGATAGATGCAGGCAGGTTGTTTCCACTGGCGGGTGAAAGCAGAACTAGGGGGCATAGCCTCAAAATAAGGGGAAGTAGATTTAGGACTGAGTTTAGGAGGAACTTCTTCACCCAAAGGGTTGTGAATCTATGGAATTCCTTGCCCAGTGAAGCAGTAGAGGCTCCTTCATTAAATGTTTTTAAGATAAAGATAGATCGTTTTTTGAAGAATAAAGGGATTAAGGGTTATGGTGTTCGGGCCGGAAAGTGGAGCTGAGTCCACAAAAGATCAGCCATGATCTCATTGAATGGCGGAGCAGGCTCGAGGGGCCAGATGGCCTACTCCTGCTCCTAGTTCTTATGTTCTTATGTCAGACAGTATCATATTGAATCTACGCATGTGAAACCCTCCTTCGCATGCCATCTCCTTCAGCTGATAAATGATTTAACAATGACTTCCACCACTTGCTGCAGCCAGAGTACACTTCACTTTTAAGCAGTATAGGCTGCAGTTCAATAGTACAAGCTGGTTTTAAGTGTTGCTAGTCATGCACAAACTTCACGCAGGGTGCAGCCACTCAGCAGCACTGTCACAATAATTAGTAGACAACACAACATTTGCATGCTGCCAATATTACAATGAATGGGCACAGTTTAATCAAAGATGGCAAGGCAGGAGAGGAAACATCTGGTGGGTAACCAGGAAGTACATTTTACACGTTAACTTATCTGAAGAGCAATGTCCTGAGCAGGTTATAACTGAGGTATGTCACCTGCTGCAACAAGTCTTGCCTGAGTGCATGGGCAGCATTGTCTAAGGTTGTCAAGGCCACTGTGACCTTCACTGGTGTGCCATAGATTCCTTTCAAAGTGGGGATACTTTGTTGTTTGCTGTCCACTGCAGCACCAGCGAAGTCGCCAAGGCTCTCTACACTGGGATGTACATGTATATAATTTTCCTGATGCATTTATCTTAATCAATCTCTGCTAAAAGAAAGTTTAACTTCATGTCACCTGATTTAATGTTCATCTGAGATCAAATCCTATCACGCAATCAGCACCATTGTGAGAAAGATGTTTGCACCTGAGGGAACTTTCCCTTTAGAAAATGACCTGGATGCATCAGTCCATCACGCAAGCCAGCCTCCCATCCATTGACTCTGTCTATAATTCCCATTGCCTCGGAAAGGCAGCCAGCATAATTAAGGACCCCACGCACTCCGGACATACTCTCTTCCACCTCCTTCCGTCAGGAAAAAGATACAAAGGTTTGAGATCACGTACCAACCGACTCAAGAACAGCTTCTTCCTGCTGCGATCAGACTTTTGAATGGACGTACCTCGTATTAAGTTGATCTTTTCTCTACATCCTAGTTAGGACTGTAACATTACATTCTGCAGTGTCTCCTTTCTTCCCTATGTACGGTATGCATTGTCTGTATAGCATGTAAGAAGCAACACTTTTCACTGTATACTAATACATGTGACAATAACAAATCAAATCAAATCAATCAAATCAAAGTTCTGAACAAAAAGTATCCAGCACAATAATTTCTTTTGCAAGCAAAAGGTTGAAGCCTGGACTGCTCATCTCTGTGAAAAAGGTCAATTTCTTGACTCTGTTTAGAAGCCAGCGGTAGTGGAACAAGGACTTATTGAACTATGTGCAATACTCTGCCCACGGCAGGAACTCTCTCCCAATCCACTACTTGTTGGGGCAACTAACAACTCCGGGCTCTGCTTGGGCAGGTTTTATATGTAGGTTTGGTGAGCTCCGGCTTGGTGGCCTACGTCCTCTACCTGGGAAGCTTGCACTCCACGAGTCCCACTGGGAGACCGACAATTGTTTCCGTGTGGTCCTCACGGGGGTTGTGACACTCTGCAAGCTGTTTTTCATTTTGGAGATTCATGAGTGTTTGTTGTGGGCAAGGCACAAAACCGCTGAAGTCCAGCGAGAGAGAAGTAATTGCAACTGTAGTCAGGTAAAATTGCTTTCCTTGTCTTAGGGCATGTCTGGGTGAAAAATACAGTGTGTACCCTTGAGTGGAATTACTCTGTAACTGTCTGATTAATTTTGGAACTCCTCCAAGTCTGGTCCTTGTTCAAATCAGCAGCAGGTGAGGCCGAAGCCATTTTAAAACCAGTGTAGGAGACATTTTCAGCAGGTGAGGACTTTAAAGTGCGAGCTACTGCACCATCTCACCATGGGTAGAGACAACCTGACCCAGATGGATGTGTGATACTTCAAGATCACAGGCTGAGCCGATAGTAGATGAGCAGACTCCTTTTTTCCTGATAGAGAACAGCAAAAGCCTTTCCCATGAAGTCAAGGGACCGGATTTTCAAAGAGCTTTAGGAGTGGTCATGGATGAGGGTGCAGATTGAAAATCACGATTCCTGAAGGCGTTTTTGTGGATCCCGATATTTCTGGTTTGCATTCCAATTTTCAAAGTGAGTGTCAGGGGGAGGGATTCAGAAATCCAGTCACCTCCAGTTATTGGCCTGTTAAGCTCTGTGTTAATAGGCAGGGGAAGGTGAAAATGCAATTGTAATTTTGGAAATTGGTGAACCCGAATAGTCTGGTGCACATTAATGCAAAGCTTCTGAGTTTCATACGGGGAGACGTAATTGCTTCTTTTAATAAGGTAAAAATCTCAGGATCAGAGGGATCTTGCATGTTGCCTCTCATTTCGCAATTGGTCATTTTTGTATCTGGTGAAGCTATTAACCCCCGAAGTCCTGCCTCCTCTTTTCAGCAAGGCCGCAGCAGGCCCCATCATGGCTGCTATCTGTCTTTGCCACTCTTGCATTGCAGGCTGCTCCTCCCTCCTGGAAAAGCAAAGTGCCACTAAATGGGTCTTAATTTGGGTATCTACATGTCAAAATAGTATTCTGTGAAGAAAGAAAACGTATCATGGGATCAGGACATAAGAAGTATCCAAAGTCAGATTCCTGACCACTAAGGGGGTTGGTGTAGCTCAGTGGGCTAGACAGCTGGTTTGTGATGCAGAACAAGGCCAGCAGCATGGGTTCAATTCCCGTACCAGCTGAGAATCCTGAATTCTTCCTCTGTGTACCTGAACAGGGGCAGGAATGTGGCGACTAGGGGCTTTTCACAGTAACTTCTTGCAGTGTTAATGTAAGCCTACTTGTGATAATAAAGGTCATTTATTTATTTATTTTACAAATTGAGAAGCAAACCCTTCGTCACTCACCTGGGGTTGTGTCTTAGCACTCTTGCTGCTCTGTATGAGCACAGAGTAGCATAATGTTGTATTACTCTGGAGGTTTCTATTAACACTGGCACCGAAAACAAATATGGTATTCACCTGGACTTACAGCCGTGTTATATTGTACATTTTATATATCTCAGGTCAATGTAGAGATGATGCTAGTTTTGAAGTGTGCAACAGATTTATTTACAAAATTTGAAAAATCTCTGCCTCGCATTATGCCTACAATCATGCTTACAGCTCCTGTTGCTTCTGTGGTGTCCGTTAACTTTGTTCTAAGTCCACACACAGCATAACCAATCAAGCACAGTGAGCACAGATTAGTTACCAGACTCCCATAATTAAACAGAGTACAAATGTATACTATAATGCAAACTTGGTTCCTCCATCTATGTTGTTCTCTGCTTTGCTTTGCCTGGGTGGCTTGGATGCGTAGTGTTGAACAAAGAATAACAAGCTTTGTTAACAAACAAAACTAAAATTTAGTTACATTACTTACTATAATTCATTCACATCCTAAAGTAGAAGGTTACCGTATTAAACTATGCCATCTCTAACTGCAGAACTCTCAAGTACATGACTACGCTCTCTCTCTCTCTGGCATGCCTCACCATCTTTTCTAGCCTTCTTCTTCTTTCTGTATCTTTCCTCTGACCCACAGGGCTCAGCAGCATCCCTTATGTACTCATTGGAATTGCTCTCTATAGTGGCTGTCCATATACATTTCATTAACCCTTGCATTGCCTTTATGTAAGATAATACCACATCCCCCTTTCTTTCTAAAGAAAAATTATTACACATTGTTTGAAACATTTTTATTTCACTCTTATGTCATGCAGTATAAATCATAAATGCATTATCCTGCTCCACTACTAATGACTGCACATACCATACTATCCCCCATTCTTCCTGTTTCTTGTCTTTAAGATAATTGGAGATTGTTACAAACATGTATTGTTCCAAATCATTATCTGTTCATCACAAGCAATTGAGCACTAGTTAACAATTGTTTAAACTGTTCTAACTTTTTTTTACAGTCGACAAATTTGAGATTGTTACAAACATGTATTGTTCCAAATCATTGTCTGTTCATCACAAGCAATTGAGCACTAGTTAACAATTGTTTAAACTGTTCTAACTTTTTTTACAGTCTACAAATTTGAGTATGCAGTCAGTCGTCACTGTGCTTGTGTGTTACAGTACCAACAAGTCATCAGTCCAATCCATCAAATGTTCGAATGGTTGAACCATGTTCATTATCTGATGTGGTTTCTCGCTGTGCTTGTGATGTTGCTTTTGATTTTCCTTTGCATTCAAAACTTGTTTGGTGTCTTTTTTTGGCAAGAACCACCACTTCCAGATCATTGGAATGTCGGTGTTTCTTTGCAAACAATGTCCTGTTCCTCCTGACATTGGTGCCATTATGTGTGAACTTGGCATTGTCAACACACACATCGGTTTGTTCTACCTTGAATGGTAATTGTGTTTCACACACTGTTCTGTAGTCCCTTGCTCTCTTGCCACCTGGATTACTTTCCATAGTGTATGGTCTGTCAAGTGTGACTGAAGTTCAAACACTTTCTTGTCATTGCATTGGACTGTGCTGTTCAGTTGTCCTTCGATTTCACAGCCATACATTTGTATACAGTCTGTTGTTCCATAGTTGCTCATTGTGTGCTCAAGATCCTTGAAGACATCTTGTGGGGTGTCTCTGCTGGGGGTCACTGTAATGGGGAATCTCTTGTGGGGCTCTCGGTAATTGGGGTTCTCTGGTGGGGTTCTGCCCTATGGGGGTTTCGGTGGAGGATCAGTCTGGGTGGGGGGGGGATCAGGTCACCCACATACTGTGGGGTTGACCCAGAAAATTCCGTGGTGGGGTGCAGAATTGTGTTGCAGGGGAGGGAGGGTGACCGACCTCTGGGATTTGTTATCAGGCCGCCCGATAGCAGTATTCGCAACATCTTCCCCACAATCATGCCATATAAACTTGCATAGCAAAGGATAGGAAATTGCCTCTGGATTTGCGCCCCCAACGTGAGTGCAAATCAGTGATGATTCATCTCCGGGGGCAGAACATAGTCTCCCAAATGGAGTTTCCTATCCAATACCTGAGGTGCTCAATGTGGAGTCAAATGGGTCTATTCACCCAAAGGGAGGAATATATTTTTTTCATTTTTCTCAGACTTCGATTACAACAGGATACTCAAAGGTGCGAGACCAGAGGCAGTGTCAGGATAATGTACCTTCGTCGCCAGATGTAATAATGCACTTTCAGAGACTACATGAGTGAACAACAAAGGATTTGTTTGGTGATCTACAAGACCTCAGCTTCGGAAAACTCTTCTCCCCAGGGTGATTCTTCGATCTGAGTCCCGATTTGTCACCCAAGGCAGGTGACCCTTACTCTGCTGTGTTACCCTTAAAGGGACAATCACCACAGTACCATAGAACAATAGAATTCCTACAGTTCAGAAGGAGGCCATTTGGCTCATCGAGTCTGCATGGCAGCATCGAGAGAGCATGGTAGCATATTGGGTAATACTATGGCTTCACAGCGCCAGGGTCCCAGGTTCGATTCCCGCTTGGGTCACTGCCTGTGCGGAGTCTGCACGTTCTCCCCGTGTCTGCATGGGTTTCCTCCAGGTGCTCTGGTTTCCTCCCACAGTCCAACGATGTGCAGGTTAGGTGGATTGGCCATGCTAAATTGCCGTTAGGTTGGATGGGGTGGCTGGGTTGCAGGGGTGGGGTGGAGGTGTGGGCTTGGGTGGGGTGCTCTTTCCGGGAGCCGGTGCAGACTCAATGGGCTGAGTGGCCTCGTTCTGCGATGTAAATTCTGTGACCCTCTGAAAGAGCATTCTACCGAGGCCTACCCCCCTGCTCTACCACTGTAACCCAACTAACTGACACATACTTGGTCACTAAAGGACAATTAAGCATGGCCAATCCACCTAACCTGCACATCTTTGAACTGTAGGGGAAAACCGGGTGCAAACTCCACGCAGATAGTCACCCAAGGCAGGAATTGAACCCGGGTCCCTGGCGCTGTGAGGCAGTGGTGCTAACCACTGTATCACTGTGCCACCCCTGCTAATTTTCTTCTGATGGAATGAAACTTCACACATGCAAAATGTATTCTTTTGTTCAGCAGTAGATTATCGATTATAGAATTTACAGTGCAGAAGGAGGCCATTCAGCCCATCGAGTCTGCACCAGCTCTTGGAAAGAGTACCCTACCCAAGGTCAACACCTCCACCCTATCCCCATAACCCAGTAACCCCACCCAACACCAAGGGCAATTTTGATCACTAAGGGCAATTTATCATGGCCAATCCACCTAACCCGCACATCTTTGGACTGTGGGAGGAAACCGGAGCACCCGGAGGAAACCCACGCACACATGGGGAGGATGTGCAGACTCCGCACAGACAGTGACCCAATCGGAATCAAACCTGGGACCCTGGAGCTGTGAAGCAATTGTGCTATCCACAAGGCTACCATGCTGCCCTACATCACTTTGCTATGCTGTCCAAAACTCAATTACGTCTGATTAAACAAGTCTTAACTTTTGCAGTCTGGGTTTGGCCGACAGCTCTCCAAGGCAGGGCTTCCTTCCAAGGGCAGATGGAAGTCCCATTCATGCCAATCAGAGCTCAACTGAGCGCGAAATGGCATTGGCCCTCGGAGAGCTGGTGGGAACAGATTATGCGCAGACTCTCTGGATGGCAAGCATGCAAATAAAACTTGGCAGGCATGACCTTTTTTGAAGCAATGTTAGATGTTTTTAATACAGCCTTCTCTATCCTAGTGATCATATATTGCATCCATGATTCCCTCAATAATCTTTTTTTTTATTGATGTTGAACTAATAGCCCTGTAGTTACCGGATGTTTTGTCTCCTCATTGAGGAATGGAGACTACACTAGCCTGCTTTGAGACTGTGGAAATCATCTGTGCGCAGTGAGTAATTAAAAATATGTGGAAGGAGCTCCCCCAGCAAAATCTCATCTCTCTGAGGACCCTCAATCAGATATCGTCTGTCCTGTCTGCTCTCTCTACTTTCAGGCTAATAATTCTTTCTGAAGCAATATGTTCATCTATTTTAATGTTATTAGTTTTATTATTACATTTATTATTATTAAATTCTATCAGTTGAGCATTGTCTTCAAAAGTGAAGAGCAATTTAAGGTATTCATTTGATATTTCTACAATATCCAATGAATGTTTTGTGTCTTGCCATTGAGTATTTTTCAATGGCTTTGAAAAGTTTTGACAGTCCTTTGATTCTTTTGTTATGAAGATGTACAAAGTAAAATATTAATTTGTAACGTCATCTGCTGGATGTGTACAAATATATTGAACATTTTGAAAAGAACATTTTCTGCCACACAAAAGGACACTCTCCCACAGCAGCTACTGAGATGCATTTGTGAAGGCCACAATCTGTTTTATGGAGACACAGCTCTCAGGGATAATTCCAGGATTTTCCACTCCTGATAGGGATGGATGTTATGGCGGCTGCAAAGTCTCATATGAAAGCCCGAAGCAAGATTTCCGACAAAGTGAAAAAGGAAGCAATTTATTTTTTAAAATTTTCATAGAATTTACAGTGCCATTTACAGTGCCAAGGAGGCCATTCGGCCCATCGAGTCTCCCATCAATGGTGGACAGCGTTTCCCGCCGCCGAACATTGCGAATGTCATTAGCATACATTTTGCATCTACTCGCTGGAATCATCCATCCATGTTGGATTGAACTCCCATGTGGTGTGTAATTAGAATGACGTGTTTCACCGCATGATTTAAACAATGTGCAGCTGGTGACCTGCATGTTGTTTGGGGCTCTGAGGTTTGTTCGCAAAGGTTTGTTAGTGCAGGGCTTGCGGGGAAAGGCATCAGAGGATGCACCACTCAGGCAGGTCTCTACAGCAACCAGATCAGGGTTCAGGTGTGGGTGCAGGGCAAGGGCTACACTGGGGAAAGGGAGGCAGGACTGAGTGAAGAGAAAGGGCTGGAGGCAAGGGCTCCATTTGGACTGTCGAGTGGGGAAGGTTGCACAGAAATACACAACTGGGAGTGGGGCACTAAGCGGATACCTACTGTTGCTAACTTTTGGTTGGTTCTTAATTTGGCTCTATTTAATCATGTTTGCTCAAGAGTTGCTAGGTATCTTTTGACATCACCACAAGGTTCAGAACCGAACACTGATCAATGACTCGATACACCAGTTAGTAAGTTCAAAAGCAATGCTCATTTATTTACACACAGTCAAATCTACTCATGCATAAACTCTACAAACTAAACTACCACTATTGCTAAGGCCTATACTTAGCTTTGGGTGCCCACTCAGTCAGAGGAACAATGGCCGTTGCTCGGTTCTGAGGCTGCTGGGTTGAGCAGTTTACAGGGTAGCAACTAGGAGCCTCTATCTTGTAGCGTGCGTTGACTTGGAACTTACTTGGTCTGCTGGAGCTGCTAGGCTGGTCTCTCTCTTCGCAGAGAGCCAAAGCCAAAGGAGGAAGATTCTCCCTTGGATGATACCTCTTATCCTGCAAAGGGCTTCGCGCTCTTTTGGGTGGGCCTTGAATTTGGCCTCAACTAATTGGGTCTTTCCCAATCATCGGGATTGATTTTCCTCCAATAGAGGGGTGGTTCCCTGATCGCTGGGCGTGTCCTGGTGACTGTCAGTCTGCTTTGTCTTAGCTTCTTCTGGCGCCGGGAAGTCTGTCCTAACATTGTGTATCTAAATGTTTCCCTTTTGACCCCGGAGATGGCTCATTAGTATGTAAATCGTTTGGTAGTTTCTGTCCTGTCTGAGCATTTAAGGTCCTAATCAACAGACAGAGCTTGCCGGTACCAGCTTGTTTCTTAGCATTGTCCAATTTTCCCTGCATTCTTTGCGGGTGTCCATTTTGTAATCGGGATGTGGCCATCCCAGATGGCTACATCTCCCCTTGTGATCCTCAACATGAAGCGTGAAGGATTACATTCCCACGGCGTCTCCATCCTCTGATCCCCGGGGCACCCATGCTTAGGCTCTACACTGTCCTACCCTATGCAACACAATTTTACCTAAACCATTTCAAATACATTCATTATCAAAAAATTCTACGGGGCACTGTGACATTAATACATGCATTACAGAAAAATAAAAAAACTGGAACCTCTAACTATTCTCAATAAACCATCCTTGTTTAAACAATCCAAAAATACAAACCATCCAAAAATAATCTATACATCTTAAACTGTACAAAATAGCAGCACACAAATTTCTCTGGCCTGGCAGTCAGACACAGAAGTTTACATCTCTTTATTCCATAGAATACATTAAACAAAATGGATGCTCTTTAATCCGTCCCAATGGGTTCGGGGGTCTGGTGAAATCCAAAAATGAGGGACCTAAATCTGTATACTGGGGTGCAAGAGCGATATGCTCTGTTTCGCCATTTCCTGACTCTAAACGTTTGCACGACACTGCAAAGTATCGCCAGCACCAAGAGTGCTTCGACTACATATGAGAGTGAGTACCAGGTGATAAACTTATCACACCAGGTGGGGGTATTGCTAGCTGTCGCTGGGCTAGTAATCTCGGGGTTCCGTGTATTACAGGGGTGAGAGTCATTTACGCTTTGTGTGGTAGGGGTCAGGGGGGTAGCGTCCGCGCGCAACTGAAGGGATCCCGCTAAGATCCATGTGAACACGAAGGCTGTCCTCATCTTAGTTGGACTTCTTCTTTGTCTTCCTCTGGGGTTGCTGGGTTTCTGAGTTCTGTGAACACAAGCATAATTTCTGTTATTATGTTGCTTAAGATCTCGTATGTCTGTCTGTCTGTCCTTTACTGCCAATTTCCCTTTATAATTGGCCACCATCTGTGACTCCCTCATTTTTTTTTAAACCGAATATTTGGACAAGACATCTAACAAATTTACTGCGGTACTGCGAGCCATCTCGCAGCCTGTGTGATTTACCATTCCAGTGTTTGAGGATGTAAATAGCATAGGGCAGCAACCTAAGGGTTGCCAAAACAAAACAAAAGAATTTTGAACGTAACGAGCCAAAATGGGGTGTGTATGGGCCGCGGCTGGTAAGAAATGGGTGGAATCCCCGGGTAGGACGGTGATCAATGCTATATGTGCTTTACCCGAGCGTAGCTGACTAGAGGGGGGTCCTCTGGCAGGGCGGGGACCAATGCCGTTTCTCCACTGCCTGAGCAACCGGCAAGAACGGGTAAGAATGTGGTCGTCGTGGGAGGCTGCCTCTCGAATTAGGAGAGCAACTATGAGTCGTGTTCTGTCGACAAACTAGTTCCTCTGAACTATTGTCTGGGACAAACTTGTTCCATTAACAAGTTTCTGGGGACAAACTAGATCCTCTAAAAGCCATTGGCCGTCAAAGGGAGGTGGTGACGTGGGGCCGTGAAAAAACTTTCCGAGTTTACACACAACACATAACACTAACGAACAAACATTCAACAAACATGGTGCAGGTTCCATCAGAAAGGACACCATATCTCTCCATCGGTTCCTTTTTCTGCATCATCTAGACACCTCACTGCTCAATAGCGAACAGGGTCGCAAAGGGATTCGTTTGGTGGGAGTCAGACTTTAAGTCATCATCTTTTCCCGGCTGCCAAACTCTTGTCTGTAGGAACCGTGCTAAAGCTGCTTGGGGCGAATTGGAGTCCATCTCATCATTCCGGATGAGCCTTAACGAATTGTCTCGGTGCCAGAATCGTGTGTCGAGGTTGGAGCTACTATGCTTCAATCCGTAGTCGTCGGGCGGTGGGTCTGGGTCAGGGGCTTTGATATCGGTGATTTCAAATGGGTCGGTAGAATCGTGCTCAGATTCACGGGGAGTGGGACCTAGTGCAAGGGTGTAGTCGTATCGTGGTGTGCCGTGGCTGTCGTCATTGTGATCGCTATCACTGTCGCTGCTGGTTGAGGGAAGGGAGAGGTGGAGTCGTGCCTCTGGGGGCGGAGTTGAAGTCGTGTCTGAGGGTGGGCTGGAGTGGTTGAGGGAGGGTAGGAATACGTCATCTGTGGGTGGGGCGTGATCGTCTGCTGCTGCGAGCAGGATGTGGTGTGTATGGTTATTCTGTGAGCCTTAAGCCTTGAGCTGGTTCATATGAAACCACGCAGACTTTCCATTGGAATAGGTAATTTTGTATACTGAGAGGCTGACTTTGTCCGAAATGGAGTACGGTCCAGAAAATTTTGGGGAGAGGAATGAACTGGGGTTGTAAAGGGAATGCATAACTTGTTGCCCTACTGTAAACTCAGTGGCATGTACTGTTTTGTCGAAACAAGCCTTGCTCTGTTTCTTCCTGGTTCCAAGTCTCACTGCTGCGGCGAGTTGGGCTACCTTTATGTTCTGTACTAGTTGTGTAACCGCATTTTCATGCGTGAGGGTTGTAACTGCGGGGCTGGCCAAATCCAGTCCTAGTAAACACTCAGTGCCTTTCATGGGGCGTCCGGTCATGAGGGTGTGGGGGGTGTAACCTGTGGATGTAGATACTGTGTTTCTTAAAAACATCAAAGCAAATGGGAGGACTGAATCCCAGGTGCTCTTATTTTGCTGAACCATTTTCCTGAGGGTGGCTTTCAATGTCCTATTCATTCGTTCTACAATACCACTTGACTGGGGGTGGTATGCGATATGGAACTTTTGTGTAATGCCGAAGATCGTGAGGACGTTTATCATTACACGTCCGGTAAAACGGGAGTCTTGGTCGAACTCTATACTGCGTGGGAGGCCCCATCTTGTAAAAATGTGGTGTGTTAATATTTTAGCCGTTGCCTTGGCCGTATTAGTTCTTGACGGAAATGCTTCCACTCATTTTGTGAAGGTGTCTATGACCACCAACACATACTTGTAACCATTTCTGAACGGGGGTAGGGGTCCTTATAGTCCATCCGGAGATTTGTCCAGGGTCCATTAATGGGACAAGTATGACTAAGTTGAGCCTATTTAGAATATCTGTCCGGATTGTTCTGGGCACAAGTTAAACAATTCTCTACGTAGTGTGTGACATCGAATTTTAAATCAGGCCATCAGCAAAGCGGTCTGAGGTGGGCTAGGGTGGGTTCAATTCCTTGGTGTCCATGATTGTCATGGAACTGACAAATGATCTGGTTCCTGGCCTGGCTGGGGACTATATAAATGCCATCCTTTAAAATCACACCGTCGTGTGTGGTGATTGTGTTTCTAAACTTGTTGAATGGGGCATCCCTTTAAAACTTCCCTGAGTTTCTCGTCCTCTTTCTGGGCCTTCGCTAAATCCTGAATGTTGGTCTGTGAGACCTGAACTGCATGTACTGGGGTGCTTTCGGAGGGGTTCCAAAAATAACCATGCCTGGAGCCTGCCTTCGCTAGGGCATCTGCTTTAACATTTCCAGGGGGCGAAGAACGGTGATGACTGCGAACGTTAGTTATGCCGTATTTCCTATCCTTCGCTATCTCTAAGATATGGCGGAGTAATGGGGCTGAGGGTTGGGGTTTATCATCCGCGGAAACAAATCCTCTTGTTTCCCAGAGTGGTAGGAACTCTGTCAAACTATTGCAGAAATACAAGCTATCTGAATAGATGTCTGCTGGGGTCGGGAACGAGTCTGGGTGGTCTACAATATATGCAATTGCTGCCAGCTCTGCTGCCTGCGAGCCTAAGTGTCCTGGTAACTTCAAAGAAATTTCATCTAGGGCACGTCCCTGCGCGTCCTCTACATATATACCGCAACCGGTAATTCTCTCTCCGTTTAACACTGTGGATGAGCCATACACATATATCCTTAGGGGTGCGCACGTCTCTGTGGGCTGGGGTCTCTGGGGTGTATTACCTGTTTTCCTGGGGTGCGTTTTGGGAATAAATGGGCCTGTGTTGTGTTTAGTGGTGATGATCTCACATTCGTGAGGGGTCCCTGCTTACTGCAGATTATCGGCAAAAATGTGTGGGTTTTGGTTCTCTTTACCGTGATGTCCCGTCCCTGTAAAAGAAGGGTCCACCGGGCTGCGCGGATTTGGCTGAATGTGCCATCTTTAAGTTGGCCGTCGAACAATAGCTGTGTCGGTGTGTGTTCTGTGAGGATGCTGATGAGTTTGAGTCCTGTACTGTTGGCGAAGTATTGCATTGCCCAAAAAACTGCGAGCAGGTGCCTTTCACAGGCAGAGAAACCTTGCTCTACAGGGTCTAACACGCGTGGGGCGTATGCTACGGGGTGTAACTGGTCGTGGCATTCCTGGAGGAGCATGGCCGAAAGGGTTCGGTCGGTGCTTGCTACCTCGATAGCGTACAGGGAATGTGCTGAGTGCTCTTTTTAAAGCGTTCACGGCAGCCGTATGCCGTTCCCAAGATGCCTGCTTCTTGAGAAGTTCGGTAAGGGGCACTGCTTTAGTGGCGAAACCGTCAATATGGTTTCGGAAGCAACCAACTAGTCCTAAAAATGACCAGAGGCTGAGACATTGTGGGTAAGGGGCAATTTGACGATCGAGTCAATTCTCTTGTGCTCGATCTCGCGTTTACCATGAGTGATCACTGTTCCTAAGTAAATCACTTTTTCTTTCAGAGTCTGGGCCTTCTTGTGGTTGACCTGACAAAGAATTTCTTTCAGAAGTGCTAGGAGTTCGGCGAGAAGCACAATGTGCTTTGTGTCTGTCTGTAGTAACAAGTCGTCTACGTACTGGACCAAACAACTGGGGCCGGAAAATTTTGCTAATCCATTTGCCAGCTGTCGGTGGAAAATGGAGGGGGAGTTGTGGAAGCCTTGTGGCAGGCATGTCCACATGTATTGTTGCCCTTGGAATGTAAAGGCGAATTTGTACTGGCATGCTTAGCCAATGGAATGGACTCATGTCCAAAACTGAAAAAAATGTTGACTGGAGTCCCTGTTTGAGCATGGTCTCGGGACTCGTGGCTACGGTGGGGGCTGCTGCTGGGGTTACTTTGTTCAGTTCCTGGTAATCAATGGTCAGTCATCATGATCCACCCGGTTTCCTGACGGTCCAAATCGGTACGTTGTTTGTGAAGGCTACTGATCTGAGTAAGCCTTGATCCAACAAACTCTCTATTACTTTGGAGATTTCTCCCTCTGCTTCCTGGGGAAATCCGTCCTGCTTCTGGGGTTTAGGATCGGGACCTGTAATGTTCACAAAGCCAGACAAACTGCCACAGTTGTGCTTGTGCTGTGGAAATGCTGCTTTCTGTTCCTGCAGGACTGCCCTAACCTGTTTGTCTGCACTAATGGCTCGAGGGTGAACCAGAAGTCTCCTACTGAGCTAATCCTATTTACTTATTCTCCTACTGTGAGCGTGGCGGGGACTTGTGCTGCCTTTGCCATTTTCCAAACACATTTGTTCACTGGGTCGAAAGAAAGGTTATGGGAGCTCATGAAATCGATCCCAAGGATGTGTTCAGCTGTCTGGAGCAGATCAACTAAAACTTCGGGGTGCTTGGTCGTGATGTTCCCTATTTGTATTGCTATAGGGGCTGTGATGTGTCCCTGTTGTAAATGGCCTGTAAAGCCGCTGAGTGTAATGGTGTCTGTTGTGGGCCACGTGACTTGGTGGAACATCGTGGAGGAATTGCGTGTGGTGCGCGACCCTCCTGTGTCCCAAAGAAATTCTACGGGTTGTCCCCGAACTTTGCCTGCTAATACCGGTCTACCAGACTTGTCCTAAAGGGTGTCGCAGACACAAGTTGGGGAGCCCGAACACCGTCAGTCGGTGCCGTTCATGTCCGCGTTCTCTGAACGGGCGCTAATGCTATGGATCGGCTTTGCCCTATTCTTATTTAGGGTTCCTGTCTGTTGGTTTCTCTGCTGCTTCTGGGGTGCTTGGCACTCTCGTGCAAAGTGTCCAAGATGTCCACAATTATAACATTCCTGAGCTTTGGGCTGGGGTTGGCTGTTCCTTCCCTCATTTACCCATGCGGGGTTCTGGTGTGCTTTAACTGGGTTCATCTCTGCCTGCTCTTCATCGGGTGTTATAAATGCGGTTTTGCCTGCAATTGATTGCTCCCAAGTGCGGGACAATCTCTTCAAAACCCATTTTTCATTGTGGGCCTCACCTGAGGGGGTCATAATTTGCACAAGCTTTTCGTCCTGCTTCTGTGGCGTGGGAGACTAGAATTCGGGTCCATTTGGCCATATTATCTGGGGACAAATGGGCAAGGGCTAACTCTCCAAAAACTGCGGTAAAGTGAATCCACAAACGTCCAGCAAACGCTGTGGGGTGCTCTGTCTTCTTTTGCCTACACTTATTTAGGCCTTCTACGGGGTCTCCTCTGTTAAAGCCGATCGCATCAAGGATCGCTGTGTGCATCTCTTGGAGTGTGCCTCCTCCTACATTCTGTGGGTCGGAAAGGGCTGCTACGACTGACGGGTCGAGGCTCAAAACTGTGAGCTTCACTTGCTCCTTTTTGTCCAGGCCGGACATGGTTGCCTGTTGTCTGACTGTGATGAACGGTTACTGTAACACTTGTCATCATGTAAGGTGATGTCCCCTTTAAGACCGGTCTTGGAACCCTGGGAACTCCGCCTCTGGCTCCGCCCGTC
The DNA here is from genome assembly GCF_047496885.1 of Scyliorhinus torazame. Classification (NCBI taxonomy): domain Eukaryota; kingdom Metazoa; phylum Chordata; class Chondrichthyes; order Carcharhiniformes; family Scyliorhinidae; genus Scyliorhinus; species Scyliorhinus torazame. The sequence goes on along the minus strand of NC_092715.1, from coordinate 220,809,283 downwards.
TGTGAGCCGTATATAAGGGGCCGTCTTGTGGGAAGTGCAGCAGTTAGCACACGTCTCGGCTCTAGCCTAGTTGTTAGTTTATTAAAGCCTTCTTTACTGTTTACACTCTAAGCGTCGTTATTGAGGGTACCACAATTTAATAAACTAAACTACATCAGGATGGACGCAGGCCTAAAACCAGAGAAGCTCAACCTGGAAGCACGAACGCCGGAGGCAAAGGAAATTTTTAAATACTGGCTCCGATGCTTCGAAACCTACCTGGACTCCTCAGAGACTCCCAACCTGGGGCCGCGCAAGCTGCGTCTGCTCCACGCCCGGGTGAGTCACAGAATCTCCACCACGCTCAAAAAGGTGACGACTTATGAAGAGGCGGTCGAGGTACTCCGCAAGCGGTTCGTCAAACCCATCAACGAGGTGCACGCCAGGCATCTGCTCTCTACCTGCCGGCAGCGCTCGGGGCAATCGCTAGACGAATTTGTCGAGAAACTCATCGCACTTGCCAGGGACTGTGACCATCAGGATGTGACAGGGGAATTTCATATGAACCTGCACATCAGAGATGCTTTCGTGTCCGACATCCGCTCGACCTACATCCGGCAGCGGCTGCTCGAAAAAGGGGGAAAAGACCTCCAGGACGCGCTAACGCTCACCTCCTCGCTGGAGGTGGCCCGACATAACTTGGGTACGTACCCCACGGACCCTGCGAGCCCACCCCGGACTTCCTCAGACTCAGCCATATTGCAGGCCTACGCCACGTGGCGACCCGCTCATCATGGGGGCACACCGTGTTACTTCTGCGGGCAGGGCCAGCACCCACGCCAACGCTGCCCAGCCCGCTCCGCGATCTGCAGCGACTGTGGGAAGAAGGGGCATTTTGCGAGGGTCTGCCTGGCCAGGCCCAGGGGCCAGAAGAACAACGAACAGCCGGCCCGAAAATCAGGACGTCCGTGCCCGCCGCACCACCTCCCGAACTGAGGAGGTCGATGAGGATGATCCAGCCACCGAGACGGATGGACCTATGATGGCACTTCACCCCCGCCGGATTCTTTTTTAAACAAGGGATGAATGTGATGAACGGTTACTGTAACACTGTACCCTTGTCATCATGTAAGGTGATGTCCCCTTTAAGACCGGGCTTGGAACCCTGGGTTCTCCGCCTCTGGCTCCACCCATCTGTGAGCCGTATATAAGGGGCCGCCTTGTGGGCAGTGCAGCAGTTAGCACACGTCTCGGCTCTAGCCTAGTTCTTAGGTTATTAAAGCCTTCTTTACTGTTTACACTCTAAGCGTCGTTATTGAGGGTACCACACTGACTTTCGCGAAAAATTGGTGGGGGTCTGAAGTGGTAAGGAACGGTGTAATTTTTCCACACGCATCCCGTAATTGGGTCACGGTTAATGGAGTTGTGTAAAGGAAATCTGCTTCTCCTTCTGCTGTGGCCCTGCGGTTTGTGGTCACAGGATTCATGGGGGTGTGATCGGCCACTTCGGTTGGGGGTTGGGGCGCTTTCCTTTTCTGGGGTTTTTCCTGCATACATGTCTATGGGCAGTCTTGTTCAATTCCTGCCAATCGGGGCCATTTTCTTGATCTAATTGGGGTCCGAATGTACTCTGAAATCCATTTTGCACGGACAGCAGAGATTGCAATTCTGCAATTTGCTTCCGGCACTTTGCATGGTCTACTGAGCTCTGCCTTTGTTCCTTTGTGGAAGTATGGAGTGGTCGTAGGGCTGCTTTTCAATCATTGCACTGTTTCTGCAATTTCTCAACTTGCTGTTCTGTTTCTTGGCTTACCAAGACCGCACGTTGCATGCCCTGGTAGGCCTTATCGTATTGTGTCTGAAAACTGCTCAAATGCGCGAGACAAGACTGATGAGCCCTGCCGGCATCATCCACCTCTCTGTCCCTCGCTGCTAACTGCTCTTTCAGATCTCGATTCTCTTTCTCGACCTCACTCACGTCTACCTCACTCGTTCTGTCTCTCTCCTCTATCTCTCTATGGAGTGTCCTAATGACCTGCTGTGTGCCTCGCAATTGTGCCAAACAGGACACGATTGCCATCGGCTTGCAAGCTTTTCCCAAGCTCTTCTTGTGGATCTCTGACAGGTTCTCCCACCAAGTATGTCCTATACTCCCGGGTCCTGTTTCCTCATTATCACAGAATTCACTCCAAAGGGGCCATCCTTTCCCTTTGAGATATTTTCTGATCTCTTCTTCCCAAACGGAACACTATCCTACTCTACTGGTTGCTGCGACCTCGAATTCCTGGGGGTTCATAAGGCGTTCCATTGCCTTCATTGCCACTCTCTCTACGAGGATCTCTACCGAATTTGGAACAGGGGGTGATAAAGTGGTGATGTAAACACGGGTACGGCTTACTCTAACTTCCGGCCTACAAAACTCCCGACAGTTTTACGCAACAAAATCTCTCAGGTTTACCTTATATCCCTGTTAATACGCATGCATTAACACACTTCCGAATCTCAGAGGCTTGATCAGTACTGTTTTGACGCTTGTGGTTTTTCTGTTCCCAATTGGAATCTCAATTCAAATTTTGTGTTCTCTCAGAGTGGTTAGGCCACTTCTAAGTCGAGTCCCGTCAGATGTCGCCAGTAAATGTTGCTAACTTTTGGTTGGTTCTTAATTTGGCTCTATTTAATCACATTTGCTCAAGAGTCGCCAGGTATCTTTCGACACCACCACAAGGTTCAGAACCGAATACAGACCAATGACTCGATACACCAGTTAGTAAGTTCAAAAGCAATGCTCATTTATTTACACACAGTCAAATCTACTCATGCATAAACTCTACAAACTAAACTACCACTATTACTAAAGCCTATACTTAGCTTTGGGCACCCACTCAGTCAGAGGAACAATGGCCGTTGCTCGGTTCTGAGGCTGCTGGGTTGAGCTGTTTACAGGTTAGCAACTAGGAGCCTCTATCTCGTAGCGGGCATTGACTTGGAACTTACTTGGTCTGATGTAGCTGCTAGGCTGGTCTCTCTCTTCGCAGAGAGCCAAAGCCAAAGGAGGAAGATTCTCCCTTGGGTGATACCTCTTATACTGCATTGGGCTTCGCGCTCTTTTGGGCGGGCCTTGAACTTGGCCTCAACTAATTGGGTCTTTCCTAATCATCGGTATTGATTTTACTCCAATGGATGGATGGTTCCCTGATCGCTGGGCATGTCCTGGTGACTGTCAGTCTGCTTTGTCTTAGCTTCTTCTGGCGCCGGGGAGTCTGCCCTAACATTGTGTATCTAAATGTTTCCCTTTTGTCCCCGGAGGTGGCTCATTAGTATGTAAATCGTTTGGTAGTTTCTGTCCTGTCTGAGCGTTTAAGGTTCTAATCAACAGACAGAGCTTGCACCTGCTTGTTTCTTAGCATTGTCCAATTTTCGCTGCATTCTTTGCGGGTGTCCATTTTGTAATCGGGACGTGGCCATCCCAGATGGCTACACTACTGGAACATGACTTCCAAAATGAGGGGCGAAATTCTCCCCCAACGGCGGGATGTCCGCCAACTGGCGCCAAAGCCGGCGCCAATCAGACGGGCATCGCGCCTGCCCAAAGGTGCGGAAGGCTCCGCATCTTTGGCGGCCTAGCTCCAACATTGAGGGGCTAGGCCGACGCCGGAGGGATTTCCGCCCCGCCAGCTGGCGGAAATGGCGTTTGTTTCCCCGCCAGCTGGCGCGGAAATGCGGCGCATGCGTCAGCGGCCGATGTCAGTTTCCCAGCGCATGCGCGGGAGCGTCAGCGGCCGCTGTCAGTTTCCCGCGCATGCGCAGTGGGGAGAGTCTCTTCCGCCTCCGCCATAGTGGAGGCCGTAGCGGAGGCGGAAGGGAAAGAGTACTCCCACGGCACAGGCCCGCCCGCGGATCGGTGGGCCCTGATCGCAGGCCAGGCCACCGTGGGGGCACCCCCCGGGGTCAGATCGCCCCGTGCCCCCCCCCCCCAGGACCCCAGAGCCCGCCCACGCCACCTGGTCCCGCCGGTAAATACCAGGTTTGATTTACGTCGGCGGGACAGGCAATTCCTGGGCGGGACTTCGGCCCATTCGGGCCGGAGAATCCAGCGGGGGGTCCCGCCAACCGGCGCGGCCCGATTCCCGCCCCCGCCCAATCTCCGGTACCGGAGACTTCGGCGGGGGCGGGGGCGGGATTCACGGCGGCCAACGGCCATTCTCCGACCCGGCGGGGGGTCGGAGAATGACGCCCGAGGACTTTGGCATGGCTGAGACAGGTTAGCAGCAGGTCAATTGACATGCATGGAATCAGACAAGTGAAGCAAATATGCCAACTGTGGTGAATTGGAATTTAGACCCGGTAAAAATGGGACACTAAATTAAAATTGGACATTTTAAATTGAACTACAGTCTACTCCAGGCAGGTCAATGTATATTCAAACTTGATCAAAAAATCCAAATACATTGAACACAGACATACAGCCAGGACATGCTTGGGCCTGCCTTGTTAATCACCTAATCAGGAGATAACTGGCTCCATTCATAAGCATCGATTTGTTATGGGTTGCCCAGATCAAGCCAGACTTTCTGGCACCCAGAGTTCCCACTGTTACTTTATATGGAAACCAGCTTTGTGCAAATAACATTACTGGATATGGACCTGGGATAGGTCCCTGGTGGACAGTAAACGGTCACCATCAAGTCCATTGGGTGTTGGGACACACTCCCAAGACCCAATTGGATGAGGACCAGAGAAGGTTCTAGAAAGGCGCAAAGCAAGGGGAATAAAGGTAGACACCCAAGCCAGATGCTCGCGAAGACTTGGCATGAAGATGATCTTGACGATTTGGAAGACTGACCGTAAATGGAAGGAAGCAGCCAGCAAGATCCACCTTCTCAACAATAACCCTGAGGAACAAGAGACTCAGAGAATCGGACCTGCGGCACGACTGAGTCCGTCAGCATGGTTAGTATTCTGAATCTTGGGACCTTGTATGAACTATATTGTGTTAATTTAAGGGTTAATACTATTGTGTTAAATAAACTTGACTGAACTATATACTTGTGTTGTCCTCTCTTTGCCCCATCTATAAAGATATCTGGGCAAAACCTTTGATTAATACACTGGTCGAACTATCTGAGATTTTACAGCTACAACACCATTCAAGCCCCATTGATCCCTCAAAGAGGCAATGATTGCTACCCTCATTTTAACCCCTCGTGCACAGCCTTCAAATTCACCAGAGTCTCATCAAACTACAGAACCATTGGGCGGCTGGACAAGCTTGAGGAACACCTTGGAAACGTAGCCATGGAACATTCATGGAGGAGAACCTTTCAGAACCCATCAACATTTGTAACGTTGACACTGAACATTCACCTTCAATATCAATCAAATTGTGCAGTTTAGAATTACAGTTTAGGATGATGCCAGAATCTGAGCAGAATGAAGGATATCCAGCTGACTTTCAAAAGCTGCCGGCGGTCAGTTTGGTTGGGTGGAGAGGGCGGGGCAGCGTTAGAGGTGAAGATTCATGCGCACCCTGCATTCGGCATCATTTTAGGGACCAGGACTCTTTGGCATGCGTGAAGAACCCTCGAGGCCATAAACACATTTGATTCCTTGACTGAAAGTGGACTTTTGGAAAGAAATGTTGATTTATGGGTCTCTCTCTTTGAAACTGCAGCAAGGAGACCATCAGAAAGATGGTGCCTGGTGTTATCACTGCCTGCATTATTGCTTCAAGGCAGGAGAGTAGAAGGAGAAGATGTGACGGAGGCACCTAGCTCACAAACGAGAGGAGCAGAACCCTCAAGACTCAACAGGCAGCTGGACCTCTGCCAGACTCAGAAGATGATCCCCAGAGAGCTGTTATTCATAAGCATTTTGCTGGACCCAGTGTGTGGACATCGTGTGAGTTATCTGCAGATGAGAGAGAACCAGTGTTGTGGTTGCCTGTGCATATCAAAAGAGGTCACTCACATTTTTTATTATTCATTCAAAGAATGCAGACTTTGTTGTATAAGTCAGCATTTATTAGGCATCCCTAATTACCTTTGAAAAGATGGTGGTGAGCTGTGTTCTTGAACCACTGCAATCCATGTGGTATAGGTACACGAACAGTGCTGTAAGAGAGGGAGTTCCAGGATTTTGACCCATCGACAGTGGAGGAATAACGATATATTTCCATGTCAGAATTGTGAGTGATTTGGTGGAGAACTTCCATGTTGTGGTGTTCCCAGGTATTTATTGCTCTTGTCCATCTGGATTATTTACAAGAGTACTGTGAGTTCCTACAGTGTAACTTACAGATGGTACACGCTGCTGCCACTGTACATCGGCGGTGGAGGGATTGAATGTTTGTGGAAAGGGTAGCAATCAACTGGGCTGCTTGTTCTGGATGGTGTTGAGCTTCTTTAGTGTTGTTGGAGTTGCACTCATCCAGGCAAGTGGGGAGTATCCCATTACACTCCTGACTTGTGCCTTGTAGATGGTGGACAGGCTTTGGGGAGTCAGGAGGGCAGTTACTCGCCACAGGATTCCTAGCCTCTGACCTGCTCGTGTAGTCACAGTAGTTATGTGGCTAGTCCAGTTCAGTTTCTGGTCAATGGTAACTTACAGGATGGTGATAGTGGGGATTATGTGATGGTAGTGCCAATGAATGTAAAAGTCCAATAATGAGAATCTCTCTGTCCTCACAATCCTCATGACTAGGAAGCCTGCAGTGAGTACCCACCTCCTGCCAGGCCCCCCCCCCCCCCCCCCCCCAAAGTCTGTCGACCATCTACACGGCGCAAGTCAGAAGTGTAATGGAATACTCCCCACTTGCCTGTTTGAGTGCAGCTCTAAAAGCACTCAGAAAGCTCAACACCATCCAGGACAAAGCAGCCGCTTGATTGCTCCCCCTTCCACAAACATTCACTCCCTCCGCCACCGGCAAACAGTGACAGCCATGTGTACCATCTATAAGATGCACTGTTGAACTCACCAAGGATCCTTAGGCAGCACCTTACACACCCATGACCGCTACCATCCAGAAGAGCAAACACAGCAGATACCTGGGAACACCACACTTGAAGGTTCCTTTCAAAATCACTCACCATCCTGACTTGGAAATATATTGTCGTTCCTTCACTGTCGCTGGGTCAAAATGCTGGAATTCCCTCCTAATAGCACTGTGCGTGTACCTACACTTCAGGGACTGCAGTCGTTCAAGAAGGAAGCTCACCAACATCTTCTCAAGGGGAATTAAGGTTGGGAAATAAATACTGGCCTAACCAGCGATGTCCACATCCTGTACATGAATTTTTTAAAAGATCAACCCAGGAATGGGGCAAAGAGAGGAGTCAGCTAACCTGGTTGTAACATTTCACATAACTAAACATGAATTTTCCATTTGTTCCTTCTATAATTGTCTACTGGCCTCCTATTCCTCTTTTGTCTGCTCGAATAGGAGCATTGGTTTTCTTTAGCCGTTCATTGTGTTTAACTTTGTTGTGGATTAGATGGCTTTATTTTGTAAGGAACATTTGCGTCTGCATTTTATTTATCTTTGTACTTGATATTTCAGTCACTTTTTCTGAGTACATTCCCTTCATGCCACATTGAGTACATATTTGTCTTTGACATTTTTATCTCTTTCTTAAAATATTCCCATTTATATTGCACATCATTCTCCTCCTGGTCCAGCAGGTTTAGAAAATGAACCCATTCCAAGTCATCTGCCACCTTAATGAGGTTTGCCTTTTGGAAATTTAGGTTGACTCATATATTTTCAGTACTTTTCGTTTGAACAGCCAATTACAATTGTGCAATGTTGTTGTCACTGTCCCCAGATGTTTCCTCACATGGAGGAACGATAAAAGACCACTAAACACCAGTTTCAATAAGCAATTTAGCCTAGTTATTTAACTGACATGTTGAGTCAGGAAAATAGTTTTGTACAGGATGAAATGTGATGCAGTGATCTTTCGAGAGGGAAGTCAGCACAGGCGGAGCCAAAGCCTTGCTAGTAGTGAGCCTGGAGATGTGAACAGAGACTAATTATTTTCTTGATATCTTTGGTGAGGTCATTACATATTTTCTGACCTTGAAAGTATGTGCACGGAGTAAGGTCCTGGCATTGACCTCCTCAAATGCCTTTTCTCACTGGTCACAAGCAGTCATGTCACTGAGGTATGAACGGGATCATAAACTGCTTATAATTGAACCTTACTTAAACTGGACTCTGTTGTACCAAACAAATTGCTGCTGCAGATCACATGACTCACAAAATTGGCCACAGGTTCTGGAAATTTCTAAATAACAGTTACAAGAAAAAGCAACCCTCATCGGTGTAGAATCAAACTCCTCTCTTTGTGAAGACATTATAGTAAACAAAGCCAGGGGAGTGACAGACAGTCGGTCTTGTAATGATATGTAGACAGACACGTAACTAACGGGTTAATCACAACACTTAGCTGTGACACTAACACTAGAGGGCACCACTAAACCACACTATATAACCGAGCTCCCAAAGGCTCTCTTTCCACACAGGAGTAGCTTGATAGCTGTTGTGTAGCAGAGTCAGGTCACAGCCTACCCGTGTAGTTCAGGTACAGTTTGTGCAGTTATTTCCCATTACTTTATTTCTACAGTTAGTTCAGTAGAGTGTCAAACTCATTTATTAGTTTCATCGTTACTTAATAAATTTGTTTACTTAACATCGTGTACTCTTCAAGATCATCTGCAAGCAGTAACGACAGATATTACTTTAACCAAGTAATACAACATGCTACCAGGAGTAGCAATATAATATAACATGGTACTAAGGAGTGTCTACTGAATTTACCTAGTAAAATTTAGTAAATGTAGAGAGAAAATTAGATAGCAATTCGGCAACAGAAGCATCGCCTTCAGAAAAAACCCTTTGATGATTCCCTGCACGATGGACAGAACACAAGCTCCTTGTCACCTCACTGTTAACTGGTGGCTGTTTAGACAACAATTTCAACTGTATTTAGAAGCGTCTGATTTAACAAATGCGACAGATGCTCGAAAAATAGCTCTGTTACTAACTAGACTGGTCCAGATGTGATAGAGATCTACAACTCATTTAACTACACAGAAGATCAAGACAAGTCAACGTATGAAACAATCCTTAAATGTTTTTATAGCCACTGTAAAGTACAGTCAAATGAAACATTTGAGCGCTACATCTTGACAAAGAGATTGCAAGGGAAAAAGGAATCCTTCAACAGCTTTGCAACAGACCTTAAGCTGCTAGCACAATCCTGCAATTTTTTAATGCTGCATGATTCTAAGATTTGTGACCATCTGTAACCACTCACGACAGATATCACTTTAACCAAGTAACACAACATGCTACCAGGAGTATCAATATTATACAAGTCTCTCCAGCCTAAACTATACCAAAGGGAGAGCCATTAAAATGTCGTAGGAACTATTTATATCACATAGTGGACAACGCATTTGACCAAAGGAACTGAAATCACGTATTAACCTGCAATTGCCTCATTCATGGGCCACACCACATGATCCAAGCTTCTAGCCTTTGGAACATATCCAATATTGCATTTCAAGACTTATAAACCAGTGTGCTAATGTACCTCCAACCTGCAAGATTCAACTGACAAAGCAACCCACAAGTCTTAGCATTTTGAACCCGATTTAACTTGATATGCTGGTCATTAACTACCAAGAAGAACAGGTCTATGCACAGCAATTGCATCTCGTTGCATTACCATCCATTTTCAGGCAACTCTGTGTTGCTGTATTCAGTCAAGAACTCACCAGAATTCAAACTTCTCTGAATAGGAAACCCCCTCTGGACTTTGAACTGAGATACATTTCTGTGGTTCCTTTACTGTTAAGTTATTCATAGTTGTAAAACTCCTCTTTTCCATCATCCTTACTCTGCTAACTCCAGCATGATGGCACCACTAAACACATCTTCCCCTTACCAGCGACCACTTCCCGCCATGCCCCTTACAAGACCACTTCTCCGTGACACCCTGTTCTACTCCTCCATTGCCTCACACCCTTCGTCCCCTTCCCACGGCACCTTCCTTTGCAATCGCAAAAGGTGCAACATCTGCCCCTTTACCTCTTCCCTCCTCACCATTCAAGAACCCAAACACGCCTTTCAGATTCAGCAACATTTCACTCGCCCCCATTTAATTTAGTCTACTGCATTCATTGCTCCCAATGTGGTCTCTACATTGGGAAGACTAAACGCAGGCTGGGTGACTACTTTACAGAACATTTTCATTCCGTCTGTAAATTTGACCTCTAACCTTCTGGTTGCTTGATATTTCACCTCAGCATCTTGCTCTCATGCCCACATGTCCATCTTAGACTTGCTGCATTGTTCCAGTGATGCCAAACGCAAACCAGAAGAACAATATTTAATCTTTCGATTCGGCACGTTGCAGTCTTCTGGACTCAATGTTGAAATCGACAACTGTAGACAATAAACTTCTCCCTTCATCTTAACCCACCTCCCTTTTGTCGCATATTGTGAGTTGTTTTTCAGCTCTCTGGCCTGTCGCTGCACAAACCCATCCTCCCCCTCCACGTTGGCCACTTGTCCCTGGCTACTCAGTTACTCCCATTAACCCATTCTGCTACCTTACCTTTTTCCACTGTCAACACTCTTCATCTCTCAATGGCACTGTTAGCATTCCCCTTTGTCTTATGTCCAGAACTAATTAGTCCATATCTTCTTTTCCCTGACTTATCCCCGGCCTTCTATTCTCCCCACCTCTGCCCCCTGACCCCCATTATCCAACTATATAATTCTGCACATTTCTACCTTGCTTTAGTTCTGAGAATGTATAATTCAGATCCAACATGTTAAATCTCTTTCTCTTCACAGATGCTGCCAGACCTGCTAAGTTTCTCCAGCATTTTCTGTTTTTATTTTAGATTTTCAGCAACCATTTTATATGTATATTTGGATGTGTGTGTGAGAAGTAGTGATCATTTCTCTAGGCCAGAATAGATTAAATAAAAACAATTACAGACAGATGGTGCAAGGCTAAAGGAGTTTTGTTTGCTTCTCCCTGGTCCATGACAATAGCACAATGGTAATTTTACTGGGCCAGTGATATAGACGTGTGGACTAATGCCTGGGTTCAAATCCCACCACGTCACCTGGAATTTAAATGTAATTAATACACATGCAGTAGAAGCTAGTTACAGTTATCATGCACAAAACTAGATTGTTGTCAAAATCCATCAGATTAGGACACAGAATGTACTCTGGATGTCTATCACTAATTTCACTGCAAATTCGACTTATCACAACAATATCAAGAACTGGCTGAAGCCATTGGATATGGTGAAGCTTAGGCACATAACATAATAATACGATAATAATCTTTATTGCCATAAGTGATGTGTTGGGTGCTCTGGATCACAAACAGGTCACCAACACTGGAAGTGGTGCAACTCTATTTTATGATAAGGTTAACTATATTAACATACTTGGACTGTGGGTAAATGCAATACCAGCTTTAACTGTTGACCCTTGCCTAGTCCTAACCAGGTGATGTACTCAGCACATGATGAATGTCTGTGTTGCAGGCTGTGAGCTCTGTGCTCCGAGCTGGCTGCTGCTAGAATGAGCAGGAACTCTCCTGTCCCCTGTCTTTATAGTGCGTGTGCTCTCACTGGTGATTGGCTGCGGTCTTGTGTATGCTGATTGGTCCCACTGCATGTCCATCAGTGTGTGTGTGTGTGTGTCTGCACCATGATATACTGGTGTATATTATGACATCCCCCCTTTTATATAAAGAATATGTGCCTGCGTGACAATAAATATTGTGTAGTGAATGTACCTGACTATGCGTGTGCGTGTTATTTATATGACTATGCACATGAGGCTAATCTATTTACACAGGAAGGTGCCTGGTGCCGAGAAATAGGGTGTCACACCAACAACGAAATGAACATTATATACAAACTACTGGAACGATGAAACAGGATAACAGAACAGATCAAAGAGTCCAACATTGTAAAACTCATAAGTCAAGTCTCTGAGGTGGGCGATGAATAATGGTTGACCGCCTCAAGGGTGGGTCAGGAGCCACCGGCTGAGGAACGGACTGGGCCACGGCAGAGTGAGGAGGATGCAGAGTATTCGGAATCTCCACATAGTCCAGGTTGGGGACAACAGGAGGGCGTGGCACCAGTGGAGGATCACATAGCGAGTGTGGAACAAGACGAAGGGCACGCCGATTGCGGCGGCGAATGGAATCTTCTGGCAGACGAACCAGGAACGAGCGGGGAGACACCTGCCGAAGAACCACAGCAGTTGCCGACCAGCCACCCTCCGGAAGATGGATGCGGACGTTGTCATCTGGCGCCAGAGCAGGGAGATCAGTCGCTCGAGCGTCATGCGCCGCCTTGTGTTGTGCACGAGACTGTTGCATCCGCTGAAGGACCGGAACGTGGTCGAGGTCTGGGACGTGAATGGATGGCACTGTGTAACTGAGGGTGCGACCCATGAGCAGCTGGGCTGGTGACAGGCCCGTGGAGAGCGAGGCCGAACGATAGGCCAGCAAGGCGAGGTAGAAGTCGGATCCTGCATCAGCAGCCTTGCAGGGGAGCCGTTTGACAATGTGGATGCCCTTTTCCGCTTTGCCATTGGATTGGGGGTGCAGGGGTCTGGATGTCACATGCACAAAGGTGTACCTGCTGGCAAAGTTGGCATTCCTGGCTCGCGAAGCGGGGGCCATTGTCCGACATCACAGTGAGTGGGATGCCGTGACGAGCAAAGGTCTCCTTGCAGGCACGGATGATCGCCGATGATGTGATGTCGTGCAGGCGTACGACCTCCGGGGAGTTCGAAAAATAGTCTACAATCAGAACATATTCCCTGCCAAGCACATGGAACAGGTCAACGCCTACCTTAAACCAAGGGGACGTGACCAACTCATGGGGCTGTAGGGTCTCACGTGGTTGGGCCGGCTGGAACCGCTGACAGGTGGGTCAGTTGAGCACCGTGTTGGCGATGTCCTCATTGATGCCGGGCCAGTAGAGAGCCTCTTGGGCCCTCCGTCGGCACTTCTCCACGCCAAGGTGGCCCTCGTGTAGCTATTCCAAAATGAGCTGGCGCATGCTGTGCGGGATCACAATGCGGTCCAGCTTCAGGAGGACACCATCGACCACTGCCAGATCGTCTCTGATATTGTAGAACTGCGGGCATTGGCCCTTGAGCCACCCGTCCGTCATGTTGCGCATGACACGCTGTAGTAGGGGGTCAGCCGCAGTCTTGCGACGAATGTGGATAAGGCGTTCATCCGTGGCTGGCAGATTGGAAACCGTGAAGGCCACATGAGCGTCAACCTGGCAGACTAACCCCTCTGGGTCACACGGGGTGTTGACTGCCCTGGACAGAGCGTCGGCTATGATCAGCAGCACGGTAGCATTGTGGATAGCGCAATTGCTTCACAGCTCCAGGGTCCCAGGTTCGATTCCGGCTTGGGTCACTGTCTGTGCGGAGTCTGCACATCCTCCCCGTGTGTGCGTGGGTTTCCTCCGGGTGCTCCGGTTTCCTCCCACAGCCCAAAGATGTGCAGGTTAGGTGGATTGGCCATGATAAATTGCCCTTAGTGTCCAAAATTGCCCTTAGTGTTGGGTGGGGTTACTGGGTTATGGGGATAGGGTGCTCTTTCCAAGAGCCGGCGCAGACTCGACAGGCCGAATGGCCTCCTTCTGCACTGTAAATTCTATGATTCTATGATCAGGTCCTTGCCCGGGGTGTATAGGAGCTGGAAATCGTACCGCCGGAGTTTAAGCAGAATGTGCTAGAGGCGAGGGGTCATATCATTCAGGTGTTTTTGTACAATTTTGACCAGAGGGCAATGGTCGGTCTCGACAGTGAATTGGGGGAGGCCGTACACCTAATCATGAAATTTATCGACCCCAGTCAACAGGCCCAGGCACTCCTTTTCGATCTGTGCGTAGCGCTGTTCCGTGGGGGTCATGGCACGTGACACATATGCAACGGGGGCCCATGATGAGGCTTCATCACATTGCAGGAGCACCGCCCCAATGCCGGATTGGCTGGCATCCGTTGAAATTTTTGTTTTCTTCGTGGGGTCAAAAAATGCCAATACCGTGGCCGTGGTAAGCTTGGTCTTAAGCTCCTGCCATTCGCGCTTGTGGGCGGGAAGCCATTGGAAGTCTGTCGTCTTCCTGACCAGGTTCTGGAGAGCTGTGGCATGGGAGGCGAGGTTGGGGATGAACTTCCCCAGGAAGATGACCATGCCCAAAAATCGGAGGACCGCCTTCTTATCCGCTGGCTTCTGCATGGCCGTGATGGCTGCCACCTTTTCCGCATCCGACCGCACACTCACCCGGGAGATGTGGTCCCCTAGGAACTTGAGTTTCGTCTGGCCGAAGGAACATTTGTCAACATTTGGCACTGTTGAGGCCAAGGCCTTGGTCCCGTATTTGATTGAAAACGCGCTGGAGGCGACTGATATGCTCCTGCATATTGGGTGATGGACCAAATGATGATGTCATCAACATAGACGCGCACACCCTCAATGTCCTCCATCATTTGCTCCATGATCCGGTGGAATACTTCTGATGCCGATATAATCCCAAACGGCATCCTGTTGTAGCACTATCTGCCAAACGGGGTATTAAAGGTACACAGCTTTCTGCTGGTCCTGGCTAGTTGAATTTGCCAGAATCCTTTTGAGGCTTCAAGTTTGGTGAACATGTTGGCCCGAGCCATCTCGCACGTGATCTCCTTGCGCTTAGGGATAGGGTAATGCTCCCTCATTATGTTGTGATTCAGATCCTTTGGGTCAATGCAGACCCGGTGCTTGCCGGAGGACTTCTTTACGCACACCATGGAACTGACCCAGTCGGTTGGTTCCATCATTCTGGAGAGCATTCCTTGGTCCTGGAGGTCCTGCAGCTCCTGCTTGAGGCGGTCCTTGAGGGGTGCTGGGACTCTGCGAGGTGCATGAACCACAGGCATGGCGTCTTGTTTGAGCACGATTTTGTAAGTGTATGGAAGCGTGCCCATGCCTTCGAAAACGTCGCAGTGCTGGTCGATGATGGCATTGAGTTGCGCCCTGAAGTCTGCATCCTGGAAGGTAGACATGTCCTATGGAGAGAGAGAGTGTACACGTTGAACGAGGTTTAGGAGTTTGCACGCCTGTGCGCCTAGCACAGAGTCCTTCGAGGAGCCCACGATCTCGAAGGGAAGGATGGCTTTTCGCGATTTGTGCGTCACTTCGAGTTGGCATGAACAGGTAGCAGGAATGACGTTGCCATTGTAGTCCACTAGTTGGCAGGTCGACGGAAGAATGGTTGGTTTAACCCCAAGGGTCTGAAAGGCTGACCACGCTAGGAGATTAGCGGAAGCACCAGTGTCCAGGTGGAATCGTATCTGGGATCGGTTGACCGTCAGGGTGGCACACCACTCGTCGTCTGGATCAATGCTGTGCACCGACAGCGGCTGGTGGTTTTGATGCGGGGACAGCCTGTTCTTTATTATAACAGCGACTGGAAAAGGCTCCCTCGGGTCCTCAGTGTTACTGGTCTGTGGGAAGTCGGAATCGGACTCGGTTTGGGGGTAGGTAATTGCTTGTTGTAGGTTTCTTCGGAGGTGTATTTCATTTCCTGGTTCAATTTGAGGCATTGTGCTGTCATTCCAGGTGAAGGAAGGATGTTTTACAGATTGAAAAGATTTTTTTTCTTTGATTTTGGACGTTTCCCCTTTAAATGGGCATGGTCCCAAATTGTGGGAGGAAACCGGAGCACCTGGAGGAAACACACGCAGACACAGGGAGAGCGTGCAGACTCCATCATATGGTGACTGAAGCCGAGAATCGAACCTGGGACCCTGGAGCTGTGAAGCAACAGTACTACCCACTGTGCTACCGTGCTGCCCGTCATCACAACTATTGTACTGAAGGCTTGTGATCAAGAACTAGCCATATCCTGAGGGACACTGTTTTAGCACAGCTACAAAATAAGCTTCAACTCAGCAATGTGGATATTTGCCCCAGTATATCCTGTGTACAAAAAGTGGGGCAAATCTAATCTGGCCAATCACTGCGGCATCATTCTACTCTAAAAGCGATCAAGTGGCACTTATACAGCAAGAATCTGCTCACCTTGGGTTCCGTTGGGGCCATTCAGCTTCAGACTTCATTGTAATCTTAGTCCAAATGTGAACAAAAGAGCTGAATTCCATATGTGAGGCAAGAGTGACTGCACTTGACAGTAAGTCAGCATTTGGTCGATTGCAGCATCAAGCAGCTCTAGCAAAATTGAAGTCAGTGGGAATTTGGGGAAAATCGTTACCGGTTGGTGTACTATCTCGTACAAAGGAAGATACTTGTGGTTGTTGGAGACCAATTGTTTCAGTCCAGGACATCGCTACAAACGTTCCTCAGGGTAATATTCTGGGCCCAACGATTTTCAACTGCTTCAGTATAATTTCTCACCATAATCTCAGACGTAGGGATGCTCACTGATGGCTGCATCATGTTCCATGCACAACTCCTCAAATACAAAAGCAGCCCATGCCTGCATGCAACAAGGCCAGAACAAGACTGAGACTAGGGCCATAAGTGTCAACAAAAACACACAAGTGCCAGGCACTGACTGTCTTCAACATGAGAGATTCCAACCATCTCCCTGTGACATTCAACATCATTGCCATCACTGATTCCCCTCAGCGAGTCACCATTCTAGGGCTTGCTATTGATCAGAAACTGAATTGGACAAGCCATATAAATACTGTGGCTATAAGGGCAGGCTGGAATTCCACGGCATGTAACTCACATCCTGACTCCCCAAAGCCTGTTGACCGTCTATGAGGAACAAGTCAAGAGTGTGATGGAATACTTTCCACTTTGTCCTGGATGAGTGCAGCTCCAACAGCATTCATGAAACTCAACAACATCGTTGAAAAAGCAGCCCTCTGGACCATCCATCACCAAACATTCACTCCCACCACAACCAATGCACAGTGACAGCAGTGTGTGCCATCTATATCATTGCAGAAACTCACCATGCATTCTTCAACAGCATCATCCAACCCTTCAAGCTCTACCATACAGCAGGTCAAGGGCAGCAGATGCATGGGAACACTGTGA
Source organism: Scyliorhinus torazame (assembly GCF_047496885.1). NCBI lineage: Eukaryota > Metazoa > Chordata > Chondrichthyes > Carcharhiniformes > Scyliorhinidae > Scyliorhinus > Scyliorhinus torazame. The sequence goes on along the minus strand of NC_092715.1, from coordinate 220,792,190 downwards.
CCGCCAAGTTCCCCTCCAGACCATTTACCATCCTGACTTGTAACTATGTTGCCATTTCTTCATTGTCGCTGGGTCAAAATGCTGGAATTCCTTCAGTAAGGTGGTAGTACCTGCGGCAGATAGATTGCAGCACTTCAAGGAGAAAGTTCACTTACCTCCTTTTCAAGAGCTGTTATGAATAGGAAATGTATGCTTGCCTTGCCAGTGAAGCTCACATCCCATGAATGGATTTTTATAAAATGTTGTCTGGAGCACTTTCCGCCGCCTGGGTGAATAGGATTGCCCCCTCCTGTTCATTGGCAGCACCCCACAGCATGAGAGAACCTGGAGACTCAATCTCCAGGCCTACAGCTATTGTTTGGTTGTGCAATGTTCCCCTCGGTCTGCCATTAAGTGTCATCAGAGGTGCCTGATTTTCAACCCACCAAACAGACACTGGAATAACTGAATAATGAAGGGTGCGGTGGCAAAGCTTTTTAATGTGGTTCTAGCACAAATTTAACATTCTGTTTGGGACCACTTGAATAAACCCACTTACACACTCAGTAGATTGCTCATCCATAAGATTTTGACTATTTATTTGTTAACTGTGGCAGGAAGTACATTATCATCAAGGAGTGGTTGGGAGAATATTTTTAATTCTAAGGTTTCTAGGAAACAATTGCAGGAGCGAAATCACCAACAGGTTTTAAAGGTAATCAGATAAATCATTGAAAAGTGCAAAAGAATCTGAGGAAGAACAAGCAAACAAGGCTTGTAGAGATAAATCTTTCACATCTGATGGGCTAATGGTGACCTTTTGCTCACTTGTGTACTCGTTTACGATGATGAAGTGGCATGAATAGTACTCAGTGCCAAGAATACAAAATGGCAGTGGGCAGCAGCCAGCAGTAACAGGTGCTTACATCACATTGCTGGATCTGTTTTCACAGGCAGCATGTGTGAACCCATAGCTTTTTTTTGGGGGGGGGGTGAATTGTGTCACCAGTGGCAACAGACAACCTGACTTGCCACACAGCTAATACTAAAGTTGAGACAGCTGGAGGTAGAAGAGGTAATAAGTTAAAATCAACATATGTTAATCTACATTCAGCAGAAAATCCTGCATTCCAGCACTGGTAGCAGGTGGAGGAATTTACCCGTCGCATCCTGTGGAGTCTTCGTGTCGCAAGTCAGAAAAACACCTTCCTTATCTTGTATCATTTGTGAGTTGATGAAACAACTGTACAATGAAACTCATAATTTAAAATGTGTTCGGAGTGCCCACAGCTGCTGTAGTAATTGTGAATTGTGAGGTTTCTTTTATTACACAGAAACAAATGCCTGTAATCAGCTAGCATCTTAGCTAATGTAAATAATAATTTAGCACGTTGGCTGCAGGTTTATTGGGAACAGAGATAATGTGAATTATGCTGACCAGCATGATTTCACCACTTATGCAATAGTGGAACTGTGCATCGGGGTGTTGTAAATTGCTTTTCAGTTTTTCTTTGAAAATGTGCACTGTGTCGGAGAAACAAAGCCTGTAGAAACACAGCACTATAATTTTTTTCACTTTTTAAATAGGTCAGAGATCTTTTACCTGGAGGTTAGACTGAAGCACTAAAGGCACAGGAGATTGTGCACAGCATACAAACATACTCCTCCAATCCACAGAACTAAATCGACAGTTCACATTAAAGCAACCCGTCTCAAGTAATGCAGTATATTGTAGCCTTTGAAAGGATGCACAAAGCCGCAATCTGCCACAAGGAATTTGCTATCATGTTTTCTGTTGTCTAATTTAGTCACAGTAGACACAAAATCTTATTATTTTTCTCCCCTCTGAGTCCTGCTGAGTAATTATTTATCTGCAACATTGCTAGCCATGGTCTTGTTTTTTTTCCCCCTCTCCATCCTCTATGTTCCATTGCTTCTGAAGTGTCTCAAGGGGTTCACGGCTCTCCTGTTTTTCTGATTTTCTGCAGTATTTGAGAATTTTCTGGGAAGTGAAATTTCCATCCAGCCCTTTTTAAAGGCAAATGCCATTTTGGATGTGACCAGGACTCCCTCAGCTGGGAGTTCTTAGTCCTGGTAATCAAAGGGGAATGGGCAATGCAATGGCACGTGTACATCTAGTGAGTTGCAGTGAGGTCTATTGAGTCCACAACAGTCAGCAGCTTGTTCCGCTAAAAACAAACTGGAATGTCTCCCGCATGTGGGGGCTTATCGAAGTAATGCCAGCCAGTCGATATTTTTCCTTTCTGTATGGGTGGGCATCAATCCTAACTGAGCATGTGGCATAGGTAGATGCCAAGGATGTGCCTGAAGTGGAACTGAAAATTGCCTCCTCATGGTACGTGACGTTCCCACCCACTGATCATATAGGCCTGGATTCTCTTGAATCAAATCTAAGTGCTGTCGCCAGTGGGAAAACAGTTCAAGCTTCTTTGGAGACGGACGGGTTTAGTGCTGGCCTTGAAAGGGGTGGGCCCATAACTCGCTGACATGCCCTGTTTCTCAGAGATCAGGGCACCATATTTTGAAACAGTGCCCTAACCTCACAATACCATGGCAGCCCCTCACACCTGAATTGCTGGCGAGCCCCATCCCAAGCCAAATCGCTGGCAACTCCCCCAATCGCTGGTAAGGCACCCACAAGTGAGTAACACCCCATTATAGGCTCGCAAAATGCCCTCCCATTTAGTGTTCTCACTTCAGGCCCCTCCCCCTTCAGGCCCCTCGCCCCTTCCAGGCCACCCCACCCCCCCCCCCCCCCAACCCATCAGCCCCGTCCCTCAGTTCCCCCCTCAGGCCCCTCCCTACTTCAGACCTCCCACCAGGCCCACTTAATGTCCTGCCTCGCAGTTCCCCCTTTCAGGCCTCACCTCAGTCCCACTCTTCAGGCCCACCTTTGGCAGTGTCAGCCTGGCACCGACAAAGGAGTGTGTATCCTCTTTACACTTACCTCCAGGGTGCTGCGGAGGGTCCTTCAGGGGAACTGGGTGTTGGGGAGGCTGGGCTGGGCTGGGCTGGCTCAGGTCATGGTTCTTTCCCGGATGGGGGTCATATGGCAGGTCTTCCCTCTGGAGGTTGGAAAATCACTAAACTGACTTTCAACACGTCAAGTTGTTGTTAAAAGTATTCCCTATGATGGGTTGGAACCTTTTGTGGTCTCTCCCTGCATGTCATTATCAAAAGATCTGTCAGGTGAAGATGAAGTCTTCCCTTTCATGTGTTCGAAACCTTGGAAGTGCTTTTTTCACAGTCAATTTCATTCCCGTATAACTTTTCCAAGCTTCTGAATATGCTGAGAAGCTGAAAAGCTTTTAACAGCATTGTTTACGTTCAATTTCACAGTCCATTACCTTTTACAATCCTCTTGATTGACACGTCCTGGTTATTTCAAAGGAGGAATTAGCTTTGTTTGCTTTTATAGCATTTTATGGTCCATTTCCAACTGGGGGGATGGGAGCATACAAGGAGGCCAGAGCAGCTGGCCTTATACCCAATATTTATATTTAAATTCACTGACATCAGTTATAATCATGATCTCGCTCAGGAACCTGATTGGGCCAGGCACAGCGGGCCAGGAAACTAGCAATGCGTTTGACGTCCGGTGAGAATCCCGTTTTGGTGCTCAAGCCTGATGCAATGGGCCATCGGGAATCCCGCTTGGGGCAAGCAGCCTGGAGAATTGCGGCCATAGACAAGCACAATGTTGGTGCAACTACCGCGATCTCATTGAGGGCCACGGATCTATTCTGGTGGATATTATTATTATTACACTATACCACCTCATAGGTCTATCCATCATCTATGCATATGCCTTGATGTTGGTGGTTAATTCAGTATTATCCTCATATGCTGTTCCCAGCCTCTAGGTTTCAATCATGGATAGCAACCTGCACTAAATTTCTCCTTCCTGGCTCAGAAAGCCATTGATAACACTGCCATCGCTTCCTTTAGGCCTAGAATATCCAGATTGAGACTTTCCTGGTAAGATGCAAAAATATTACACCCACGAGCATGCTGCTAAATTTTCGAATTAGTAATTAAAAAGCATTTCTGTACAGTAACAGCAGTGAAATTACTTATTCTTCCCGAACATCAATTCCACGAACTGCTATTTGGAATACTTAGTGATAATTACCATCAGCATAAAAATAGAAATAAATCTGAATAAAATCCCAAGAAAGTTTTTTTGAAAAATACTGGCAGAACATGAACATATTTAAAGTAAAAACAGATTATGCTGAAAATACTCAGCATGACAGGCAGCATCTGTGGGGAGAGAAACAGAATTGACATTTTAGGTCAAAAAACATATGGAAGGTCATGGCCCTAACTTTGGGTTGCATTTTTAAGTTCACAAATCAGAGGCACAGTCAACAGCCCTGTCCCAGTGCCGGCAAAAAATTTGGCTGTGTGACATTGGGTCAGTAGGGTGGATATGACTGCGGAAAGTATATTTCCTCTTTTGCGAGAACCGAGAACGAAGGATCATGTCAGGTGGGGTTACTGGATTGCGGGGATAGGGTGCATATGTGGGCTTGGGTGGGGTGCTCTTTCCAAGGACCGGTGCAGACTTGATGGGCCGAATGACCTCCTTCTGCACTGCGGATCCTATGATTCTATGTCAAAAATAAGGCTCCGCATTCTCCGTTCCTGAGACTGAGTGTTGACACCGGGGCAGGATTAGTGGATTTCTTCGACAGCAAAATTGTTACCGCACCTGGACCAATTTACCAATAGTTAAGTGGCTAGAACCAGCACCACGTGAATCATGATCAATTTCAATGAGAAATGGTACGGGATTCACCGGGTTCGGGACTAACACTCAGGAGACTGACATACTTCATTCCCAATGCACACTCATCCCAGCCAACAAGATGGCAGCAAGGAGAGCGGCACCCCATTTCATGGACGCTGAGCTCAAGACCATGCTAGATGCCGTGGAGGAGAGGCAGGCGACCCTGTATCCAGGGGTGGGAAGGAGGCTGCCAGCTGCCGCTGATCACCATGCCTGGATGCAGATGGCAGATGTCATGAGCGCCGTTGGCAATACCGCCAACAGTGCCGAACAAAACTGCACAACCACTTCGGTGCGGTCGGGGTGAGTAGGCAGCACTGCCTCACTAGCACCAACCCCACTCCCACACACCTGCAAACCCACCCCCCACCCCCAACGAGGAGGGCGGCCGAACCATCACCCTGCACCACATACCAGCACCCATACCAGCCGCCATCGCCAGGTGCCCAGGCCACTGAAGCCACCAGCTACCCATCCCTTTAGCTGCATGTGTCAGACTGTGTAACACTGGCACTATGCGTTATCTGTCACCCCTGCTCCCCCTCAAATCCCGCCCCAGGAGAAAGCCACACATAATCCCCGATAGGGAGAAGAGGGGGAATGCCATTCCTGCGGCCCCTCACCACAGTGGAACAGAGAGCACTGGACATGATTGGTGGGCAGGGAGAGAGAGCAGTCGCTGAGGCAGAGGTCAGCATCGGGCGAGGAAGTGAGACTCTGCTGAGTTGCGGTTCCCCATGGCATGTTTGTCACCCCCCCATAACCACCCCCACAACCACCCCTCCACCCACCACCACACCCTCTCCCCCATCCCCACACAACCCCACTCCCCCCACACACTCACCACCCCCACGCACCCCCCAGTGCGTGATGCAATCATACGTCTTGTGATGTGTTTTGCAGAAGCTCCTGGCGATGAGGTGGGCCCTTCTGGTGTCCCCCACACTTGATCTGAACCACAACCATAACCACAGGTAGAGAACAGCGAGGACGTGGACATAGACATCAACGGGAGCCCTCGATCTGCATCCCGTGATACCCTGGAGCTCGGGTCTGGGGACGACACCGACTTTCCATCACAGCTGTCTCCGAAACCCTCTACCATCCCAGTGACACTCACCATTGTTGGGCACTTTAGTGAAGAAGCTCCTGGGACACTATCTGGTGCGCACCACACCCATGCCGCGTTACATCAGGTGGAGGTAGGAACCCCCGAGGGGGCGGACGGTCAGAGGATGGCCTGACCACAGGGACGAGCTGCTGTCCAGATGGGTTTTGGGTTTCAGGAACAGACAGTCCCATCGACAGTGGAGATGTGCTGAAGAGCCAGGGACAACATGAGGGGTTGTTGGCGAGCATCCAACAGTTGCAAGAGCAGGAGGTGGTGCCGACCATGTGTGCCACTCATGCCAACACCACATGGGTGGCATCCATGAAGGAAGCTTTGGGTGCGAAGGTGTCGGCCATGAGTCAAGATGTGCAAAGCCTGGGGCAATCTGTGCAGGCAGTGGCCGAGGCCCAGGATAGTGCTGCCCTCTCACAGGCAGCGCTGTACCGGAGCCATCTGGACATTGCATTGGCGCTCCTGAGCATGGCCCAGTTACAGTAGCGGGGCATGGCTCAGGGCGTCTGCAGCATTGTCTGCATGCTGGTCGTGTGGCACAGACATTTGGTGAGGTGGCCCAGTCCCAGAGGGAGATGGCCTAGTCTCTGGCTGATAGGACAGAAACAGAGAAAGCGGAAGCACACTCACAGCATGGTGAGGTGCAGTCCCAGGGGAAAGTGGTCCTCTCCCTGTGCTCCATGGCCATGGGCATGGAGACCCTAGTCGAGATGACAGCTGGCCTCCAGAATTGGTAGGGGTTAGCTCCGCTTGGACTCTCATCTCATGGAGTAGCCCGGGAGCCATCAGAGCTGATTTAGCTCAGTGGGCTAGACAGCTGGTATGTGATGCAGAACAAGGCCAGCAGCGTGGGTTCAATTCCCGTACCAGCTGAGAATTCTGAATTCTCCCTCTGTGTACCCGAACAGGCGCTGTAATGTGGCGACGCGGGGCTTTTCACAGTAACTTCATTGCAGTGTTAATGTAAGCCTACTTGTGACAATAAAAGATTATTTGCATTTTATTTACATTTACATCGGCACCCCAAGGTGGAGGAGGTGATGGGGCCTGTCCTGGTGATTCCTGCAGGGGAGGTGCCGGAAAACTGCAGTGCCTCAGAATCTTCCTTCCTGTCCTGGCCCATCATCACAAGGGCAGCGGGCAGAACAGTGCGGCACCATACCACCTGGGACACCCGAGCAGCAGCCAGGCCCATGCAGGCCTAGTCACCCCAGAGGAAGGCTGCCATAGGGGACTCAGGTCATAGGGCGGGAATTGGAGCAGGACGCCTCCACTCCTGATGTACCGCCTGGGGATCCACCTAGGCATAGCATGAGGGCACCTAAGGCCCGAAAGATAGACACCAGTTAGGATGGCATGGGTGTAGCACATGTGCACAACCTGCCTAGGTGCTCTGTCAGAAGGGTGTGAGGGATGGGGTAGGCTGGCTGCATGGGGGGCGCTCGGGGTGTGGGGAGTGCTGGACGTAGGGTCAGGGGTAGCTTGGGCAATGGACCCCAGTGCAGCCAGTGCTCACTGCTCTTGTGCCCCACCCCATCACCCACCTACCCCCCACCCCACCCCCTCAACCTCTACCACCCCAGGAGTTTGGTGGGACCGCATGGAGTAATGGCCAGATCGCATGCAGGGATCACTCAGGTGTATGGTGGAAAGTGCAACTGTAGGCAGGAGTCATATGTTGTCAAATGATGCAGAGCACGAGAGCTCATCGTTGTCTCAATGAGAGGGTGTCATCATCCTCCATCCCATGGACAAGACCCGCAGCTATTGCCAACCCACGGCTCGCACCCCATAGTGAGGCAGGTAGGAATTGTGGAGGGGTTTGCAAGGGGGAGGGGAGTAGTTCAATGGGGGTGTTCACTGGGAGGGGGATCAGACGGTGGTGCAGTGGGGGGCATGTGCTATCCGTGCCGCTGGCCAGGCCTCCTCGTCGGTGAACCTGGAGGCGATCAGAGAGTTCCGTGCTCCTCGGTCCAGCACACACATTGTGCGGCCTCCTGCGCCTGCCTGCCCATCCTCACCTCCTCTGCATCCTGCCGTTCTGTGGCGTACGGATAGGCATCACCAGCCACGAAGGCAACGGGTAACCCCTGTCACCCCGGAGCAAACCCCCTGCCGGGGCGCATCGAAGAGTCCATGAAATGGCACGTGTGCCAGGATGATGTGCACACTCCCCAGGTGTCGGGTGCAGATGTGCATGATGTCACACACCAGCTGCATGTTCATCGAGCGGAACCCCTTTCGTTTGGAAGACCGACCTGTCAACTGCAGGTGCTCGTGAGGCGACATGCATCTCATTAATCACCCCCTGGACCCAGGGCATCTTGGCGATGGTGGCGAAACCCGCAGCCTGTTCATCCTGATGGGCTCGGTCCACATTGAAATTGATGTATTGTGACGACTGACCATATAGGGCCTACATAATGGCCTGGATGTACCTGTGCACTGAGCTCTTCGAGATCCCGCACAGGTCCCCACTCGGCACCTGAAAGGACCACATGGTGTGTAAGTTCAATGTGACCATCTCCTTACCGGCCACTGGGGGCAGGTGGCCTGCGTCATTCCCCCGCAGTGCCAGGTGTGACATGATTTGGCAGGTATGTCGCACTGTCCCCTTGTTCAGCTGGAGCCTTCGGTGTTATGCCCGGTCCGCCAGGCCCTCAAGTGACCGGTGCTGCCGATACACACAAGGCCTCATGCGGGGCCTTCTTCCCATCTCATCTTTGGCCTTTTGAGTGGCCGGCTTTCCATCCTCACTGGCTGGCTCCTGTTTCTCTTGGGCAGGCTCCACTGATGCATGGTCCTCCTCCTCGAGCCACTCCCGCTCTACAACTGCAGTGCTTCCTCCAGGGCTGCGGCGACTAGGGAGAAGGCCACCATTGCTGGTTTAGTTCCAATATTCATTGTCTGTAGCGGGTGAATGGCCGACATGATAGCCTGGTGCACAGCAGTGTGCAACCAGGTCCAATGGGCTATAAGGTGGCCCCCATCAGCACTGCGGACCATGTACCCCTCCCACTTTCTCCCCCATCTCTGCACCCCTGGCCCTGTCAGTATCTGTCCCCATGGGGCCTCTGGCCCCTGGCACCCGTCCCTGCTTCCAGGGGTACCATTGGCTGCCGCTACCCATGCCAGCAGTACTCTCCACAGCCCCTGTCTGGCACCCCCTGCAGGGGCTAATGTGGGAATTTCTCTTGGGTGGGCCACGTGATGCCCCTCCGGTGGGTGGTGGCCAGTTGTGGGAGGGTGGTATGGCAGAGGGTGAGATGTGGATGGTAGTGAGATGGTTGGTGGGGGCACAGGTGTTGGAGGTGTGATGATATGCATAAAGCAATTCTGTATACAATGTTATGCACGACCTCCGACAACTAGGTGGCAGTGTAAACCCACCATGTGACCCTGTGGCTGGGGAGTTGAGAGTAGGTCGTGTTGGAGGATAGACGTATTTTGCAGTAGCTCTACAATAGTTAATTAGTGTTAGCAGTTTATTATTTTATTGATCCTAGTTATCTTCATCACAAAATTGTTTCACAATAAATTATTTAACCTAGATGTCCTGTAGTTCATCATTCACTTCAGCCAGTCTACAGAACAGGACGGGGGTGGTGGGGTGCGGGCACCCATATGGCCATTGGCACTCTGCAGAACCACGGGCCATGGTGGGTGGTCAGTATGGTGCACAGCAAAAGTTGGCTTACATTAACACTTCAATGAGGTTACTGTGAAAATCCCCTAATTGCCACACTCCGGCGCCTGTTGGGGTACACGGATAGAATACAGAATGTCCAATTCACCTAACAAGCACATTTTTCAGGACTCCTGGAGGAAACTGGAACACCTGGAGGAAACCCATGCAGACATGGGGAGAACGTGTAGACTCTGCACAGACAGTAACCCAAGCCGGGAATCGAATCTTGATCCCGGGCACTGTGAAGCAACAGTGCTAACCATGTGCTACCATGTCGCCCAAGTTGGCTGCCTTGCAGACTACAGCAATGGCAGTCTATGCCTGGACAGCTCGGTCCCTTGGAGGCATCCCGGCTCCTTGACCCACCGCCTGGTCAACCCCCAACCCGGCCCTGGCAGGGTTCCCCCCCCCTCCACCCACCCCCAGCCAGCCTGGCCAGTGTCAAGACAGGCAGCCTACGCTCACACCTCTGCATATCCTATGTCCTCTCTTTACCTCATCAGCCATGGTGCCTGTTTCCCCATTTTTAAAAGTACCAGTGAACCTCGCCATTGGGAATTCTCCCCGGCGGAGGATCACGGAGGCCCCAGATAATGGTGGGTCAGGTCCCGCCAATGATATGCGAACGATGTTTATTGTACGTGCGGAGTGGAGTGCATTGACGCCGCTGTCGAGGCACCAAAAAATTGCGATTTGGTGTGAACCCCGCACCAGCCACAATTTTGGCGACAGGACCGACTCTCCACCCAATCACCTTTCCTGATTGCGTCGGCCGACGGAGAATCCGGCCCAAGGATTCACACATTTCAGACAGACATAAGAAGAATTTATTTTTCTCTCAGAGGGTTGTGAGTCTTTGGAACATTTCCTCAAAAAGTCATGGAAGCAGAGACTTCAAATATCTTTTAGGCAGAGGTGGACAGAATCTTATTAAACACAGGGCTGAAAGTTTATTGGGGGTAGGAAGGAATGTGGGGCTGGATTCTCCATCAGCGGAATCCTCAGTTTTGCCAGCAGCGCACTTACTCCCACGGATTTCCCGATGCCGTGGTGGTGCCCACAATGGGAAACTCCCATTGGCCAACTGCCAGGACAGAGAATCCCACTGCTGGCGGGGCGCACCAGACCAGAAAACAGGTGCGGCACGATGGAAAGTCCCGCCCATGGTGTTCACGTTGCACTCAGATCAGCCATGATCTCATTGACTGGCGAAGCATGTTTGAGGGGCCGAGTGGCCGACTCCTGCTCCTCATTCGCATATTTGTAGGTTGTCACCATTCTCTGATAATATGGGAGGTACAAATGAACCAAACTTTGCAGCCATTTTGAAATCATTGATTCGCAAACTAGTCAGGTTGTTAATGATTCAATTTTCCACAACTTTTGGTGCTAGCTGTATTTTCCAGGCATCAGATATAAAAAGTTGGGTCTCTTTTGCACCAGCTAAAATGAGGCTGCATAAGCATGGTGGAAAATGCTTGCTGCCTGCACCACAGTTCAGTGTACCAGCATATTCTGCTGGACAATGTGGCAGCACCTGGATGATATCTAATGACATTTTCTTGTACCTTTTTTGTGCCTTCAATAAATAACAAAGGTTGATCTTGAGAGCAAGGTCCTGCATAATTTTAGCCATGACTGTGGCATTAGCCCCATGCTACAGGATGCCCCGGTCTACAGTGCCAATTCTCAGAACTCTTAAGTTATGTATTCACACCAAGGTGTGATTCATATTCCACTGTCAATGGAGCTGCAACAACAATTAATTCATGTTACTTTTTTATACCAATTCGAAATGACAAAAGTAGCATCTAAAAACAGGCATGAGAGACTGGCCCCAGTAATAACAGCAAGATTGGAATTGAGCAAAGAAAAAGGTTTCTGGTCAGAAATTAAGCTTCATAAGCACCTATAATTGGCCTTCTTCCATCCAGACAGTCATTAATTGATGTTTGATTTTATCTTTAGAAGTGGTAGGGGCTGGAACAAGCAGACCTGTAAGTGCCTGTTTTGTCTCCATGTCGAATCCAGCCCTTTGTTTCTCCACAGATAATGCCTGAGGTTTAGATCTAGGTTCCCAGCATTTTCTGGTTGTATTTCAGAAAACTAGCATTCTGCTTTATTTTTTAAGGAAAACTTTAAGTTGCATTTCATTTGAAAATCATAACAATTCTACAGTGCTAGTTGAACCACTCAGTTAGATTATTACATTGTAATGACTGAAAGCATCCGTGCTACATTATTTTCCAGAAGGTCCTCTTCATACTTAGAACATGGAAAATCTACACAGCAATACTTTCTAAAAAAAATCACGACAAAAGCATGCAATATTTTGAACATAATCGAATGGTGACTGGCTCATTGGGTTTTAGAAACTGAAGTGGCCTCTTTACCAGTGTTCACAACGTTTGCACTTATAGTCAAGTTACTCACACGTGGGTTTATTGTACTTATGAACATGGAACCTGATGACAACATCAAAAATACGTTGGTCTTCATGTCACCATTGTTTGTGCATAAGGTCAATGTGGATGGTGCTCCATTCTCCCCTGCAGTACACTAAGTGTTTGACGTTGCATACTAACAGAATATGCAGGTTTGGAAACGGCAGTGGGATCTATTCACTCCAAGTGTGTGGCACACTGACTGGATTTCACTTCAGTGTATTGTAGTATATATCTATAGGAAGCCAAAAAGACTGAATTCAAATAAGCAATTGTAATAACTGTGCCAGTTTAGCATTTAATTATACCTGCAGGCAATGGTTATCTGTTCTTCCAGTGCGACTGAATAAAATTTGTGTCTTCAGAGTAAAGATAAGTCTTTAATAAATTGCCATTCATTTTCTAATGACTGAAAGATTCGACTGCCCCACTACTTTTTCACTATCATTAGGAATTTTATTGGCAGTCAGAAGCTGGAAATCTAGACTCTCTCTGGGCATAAGCATTATAAGCACGTCTGTGCACTTGCATTACTTTCATCAGTTGATGGTGTATAACAGAGGCATTCATTTCCTTCCTCACAATAGCATTTATCATATAGCTGGGTTAAAATTTGATGAGAAAACAAATTCCATTTTATCAACTATTCCTATCAAGCAGACACTTAATACATCATGTGCATGTTCAGGAGTTAACTAAAGCCAAACCTACTGACCCATTTTGAACAGCTGGAGAAATGGAGTAGGAGAAAGGCTTTCAGGTTTCTGAGGCATTAGGATTGGTTCTGGGCAGGCGGGACTTGTACAAACAAGGGGGTGGGTCACAGGACTGTCATGTTCTGTAGACTGGCCAAATGAATAACTACAGAAAGTGGCCATGCTAAATTGTCCCTTAATTGGAAAAAAATAATTGAGCACTCTAAACTTAAAAAAAAACAACTCTCACGGAACTACTGCAGATATCTCTACCTCCCAGCATGACCAACTTCCAACTCCCAAAACACATGGTGACATGATGGGTTAACAATGCCATCTAGTGGTCGGAGGTCATGCAGAACATTATGTACAAACTTACATTATGCACATCATCACATCCTCTTTCCTTTGTAAAAGAAAATTATTTACAAGCATTCAGTTACTGTTTCCGTTTCATCATGATATGCATGAATATACACATGCTCAGATACCTTTTGTTTTACTTCACAGTCTGTTACAAATTCAGCCTTATTATTGTGGATCTTCTTAATGTTTGCTGAACTGGCACATGCTCTTCATGCTCTTTAATATTTGGTGTTTGATTTGATGTTCATGTGTTGACGTATCATCCCCTTGTGTTGATTCCTCCTCTTGGTTGTGTTGGTTCCGTGTTTTCTTGAGATGTTTCAGGACTGTTGTATTCTTGTTCTGGTGGTTGCAGCACAAACGGTTGTCGTACTTTGAGCAAAGCTCTTCTATTGCGTCTCAAAACAACACCTTCATCCGTCATAACAAGATATGAGTTTGGACCTGCTGGCCGCTGTACCTTTGCCTGTTTAGACCATCCATTGCCTTTGTAGTCTTTTTGGTACCATGCCATGTTCTGTAGACAGGACGAAGTGACTGATCAACTACAGAACATGTAGTTTAAAATAATTTATTTTAGAACAAACTTAGAACAAATAGGTCTAACTCCCAGCACCACCGACTCCCAACTCCCAGGTTGCATGGTGATGTCATGGGTTTACAATGCCACCTAGTGCTCGGAGGTTGTGCATAACATTATGTACAAACTTACATTATGCATATCATCACAAGGACTGGGACTAGTGTCTTTGTGAGGAATTTTGCAAGTGCTTTTGGAGTGGGATTGGCAGGGGGATGGGAACCTGAGGGGGATGGGAACCTGAGACGGTAAAAATTGGGAAGTAGAGAAATATTAACTGATAAGGAGGCTACGTCAGGGAGAAGTGTCAAGGTAAATAGAATACTTGGAGAATTTGACAGAATTAAAGTAGGCAATAGTCAGTCAGTAAGGGGGAAAGTAAGAAGGCCTAAACCAGGCTCAATGTAAATGCATGTGTGGTTAATAAGTTTGGCGAACTGCAGGCACATGTTGATAACTGGAATTATGATATTATTGCGATAACAGAGATCTGGTTCAAAGAAGGGCAGGACTGGATGTTGAATATTCCGAGGGACAAGGTGTTTAGGAGTGCAGGAAAGGAAGAAAATCGGGGGTGGGGTTGGAGGTGGTAGTAGTATGTGGAGTGGCAGTATTGATTAAAGGCTGCATTACATTGGAGAGGGAGACCGAGGTGAGAGAAGAGGCTACTGATACACTTGAGGAACTTAAAATTGAGAAGGAGAAGGTGTTAGAAAGGATGTCGTTACTTAAAATAGGGAAGGTACCAGACAAAATGTATCCAAGTATATTGAGGAAAGTCAGAGTGGAAATTACTAGTGATTATCTTCCAGTCTTCCTTAGACAGAGGGGAATGGTGCTAGAGGACTGGAGAATTGAGAAAGCTACCATTGTTCAAAAAGGGTTCAAGGGTCAGTGTTGGGACACTTTTTAAAAATAAATTTAGAGTAGCCAATTCATTTTTTCCAATTAAGGGGCAATTTTAGCGTGGCCAATCCACCTCGCCTGCACATCTTTGGTTTGTGGGGGCGAAACCCACGCAAACACGGGGAGAATATGCAAACTCCACACGGACAATGACCCAGAGCCGGGATCGAACCAGGGACCTCGGCACCATGAGACCTTGTTCAAAAAGGGTTCAAGGATAAAGCCGGCAAGTACAGACCAGTCAGTTTGGCTTCAGTGGCAGGGAAACTTCTGGAAACTATAGTCCGGGTCAAAATCAATAGTCGCTTAGAGACATGGAGGATAATTAAAGAAGGCTAGCATGGATTCATTATGGGAAAACCATGTTTAACTAACTTGTTGGAGTTTTTTGAGGAGGTAACAGAGAAGGTTGTTAAGGGCAACATTGTTGATGTGATGTTTATGGAATTTCAAAAGGCATCTGTTACAGTGCCACAGAAAAGACTTGTGAGAAACAGTCTGGCTCATGGATTATAAGGGAAAGTAGTCATTTTGATAAGAAACAGGCTGAGTGACAGGAAGCAGAGAATAGTGATATATAGTTGTTTTTCAGATTGAAGGAAGTTATGTAGTAGAGTTCCCCAAGGGTCAGTGTTGGGACACTTTTAAAAATAAATTTAGAGTAGCCAATTCATTTTTTCCAATTAAGGGGCAATTTTAGCATGGTCAATCCACCTCGCCTGCACATCTTTGGTTTGTGGGGGCGAAACCCACGCAAACACGGGGAGAATATGCAAACTCCACACGGACAATGACCCAGAGCCGGGATCGAACCAGGGACCTCGGCACCATGAGACAGCAGTGCTAACCACTGCGCCACTGTGCTGCCCTCGTGTTGGGATACTCGGTCTTCCTGATACATATTAATGAAGTAATTGTGGTGTTCAGGGCTTAATTTCAAAATTTACAGATGGTACAAAGATTTGAAATTATGTCAACTGTGGGGAGGATAGTTAAAAGGACATAGACATGTTGGTGGATTGGGCAGCCAAGTGGCAGATGAAGTTCAATGCAGAGAAGTGTGAGGTGAATCATTTTGGTAAAAAGAATGTGGAGAGACGGTGTAAAATAAAAGGGAAAACTCTAAGGTTAGGTTGGGTTACTGGATTACGGGGATAGGGTGGAGGCATGGGTTTACGTAGGGTGCTCTTTCCAAGGGCCGGTGAAGACTCAATGGGCTTAATGGCTTCTTTCCGCACTGCAAATTCTATAATTCTATGATTCTATCATAAAGGACCTTCAGGAACAGAGGGACCTCGGTGTATTTGTACATAAGTCACTGAAGATGGCAGGGCAAGTTGAGAGAGATGTTAATAAAGCATATCGTATCTTAGGCTTTATAAATATTGGCATTGAGTACAAGAGCAAGGAGGTCATGTTGAACTTGTATAAACCACTAGTTAGGCCGCATCTGGAGCATTTTGTCTGGGCACCATACTTGAGGAAGGATGTGACCGTATTGGAGAGACTACGGAGAAGATTCACAAGAATGATTCTGAGGATAAAGAACTGACGATATGAGGATAGGTTTGAGGTTGGGTCTGTTTTCCTTGGAGAAAAGAAGGCTGAGAGGGGATTTGATAGATGCTTTCAAGATCCTGTGGGGTATGGACGGAGTAAATATGAGCAATTGTTCCCACTCAAGAGATGATCATGAATGAAAGGGCACAGATTCAAAATAATTGACAAAAGGAGTAACAGTGTTGTGAGGGAAGGTTTTTCCACCCAGAGTACGGTTTGATCGAGGTATTCAAAAAGGAGTTGGATTGCTATCTGAAAAGAAAGAATGTGCAAGGTTGCAGGGATAAGGCAGGGGAGTGGGACGAAGAAGAATTCTCTTTCAGAGAGCCAGTGCAGATATAATGGGCTGAATGGCCTTTTTCTGCGCTGGAAAGATTCTGTGATTCTGTGATAGTTTTGTATTTAGCAATAAAATGATGCAGGACTCTAAAACTGGGCTTACTGAATAGCTGTAGTTGGAGATAGAATTTATAGTCTTCAGCCCATCGAGCACCCCCATTTTAAGCCCAGAACTCCGCCCCATACCCGTAACCCAGCAACCCCACCCAACCCCTTTGGACACTAAGGGCAATTTATCATGGCCAATCCACCTAACCTGCACATCTTTAGACTGTGGGAGTAAACCGGAGCACCCGGAGGAAACCCACACACACACGGGGAGAACGTGCAGACACAGACAGTGACCAAAGCTGGGAATCAAACCTGGGACTCTGGAGCTGTGAAGCGACAATGCTAACCACTGTGCTACTGTTCTGACACAGAATCTATTCAGACTTTCTGCTCATCAGACGTTCGAAAAAAAATGCTGCTCTGTAATCAACACAAGCGCCGCAGTAATTAGTTTACGATAAGCAAATTAAACTCAAATTTATACAAAGAACATTTTTTCTAATTTAGCAATGGCTTGGCTTTAACACTTCCAAGATTAAAATGTTCAATAAATCAGAATGTTAAAAGCACAGAACAGGTCTACTGGAATAGGTGAGCTTATTGTGAAATCCTGGAACCATTTGTCCTTTGATGATACTGACTGTCCTCCTGCATGTTTTCAGCACGTTCCTTTTGATTCCTAATTTCCAGCATTTGTTGTCTTCTTTGCTCTTTATTTGTCCCATAAATCTGGTGATTATCCATTTTTCGTGTCGGGAGATTGTTTCCCTTCTTAATGGGAACATACAAACACCAAAATATACTTCGTAACTGCTGTTTGTAGATTTGGCCTCAATAACAAAAACTGCTAACATTTCAATTCAAAGCCCAGCTGGAGGGTATATTGTGCTTCATTACAGTAATGAAGATTTTCTAAGGCGATGGATAAAGTTTATAGACATTCTTTGAAATATATGCATGCATTTTATTGACCCTGGGAAACAATTTTTATGCAACTGCTGTTATTGACCTAGACAGAAGGAAGTTGAGTACTTTGTGTCTAGTCATCTAGCAGGATTCAAATATTTCTAATATGCAATTGTTCAATTGCACCCTCGGTCCAAGGAAGGATAATATTTCCTCTCCAACCAAAGGTGTATTAAATCCTCAGTAGCAAGGATTCAGTTCAATTTTACATTTTTAAGTCAAAATAGTGGCTCTTTCAAGTGCATTGCTTTTTTAATACCTAATCATTGTAAGAGCACAGTGTTCTCTGCTGCAGTAGGTGTGCTGATGGGCGAGAAAAACATCTCAACAGCTCCCTCTATCAGTATTCACCAATAAATAATGAAAAGGCTCACTTAACGGTACTGCGATTGATTTTCCACTGTTCCCAATGATAAAGTACGGAGGAAACAGCAAACTGTTTATCCTGCTAATCTTTTTGTACTTTTCCTGGAATTGTCAGCTGGATAACATATTCCTGATGCAAGTGATGTTGCATAACACACACCCATCAAGGAAAGTTCAACATTTTTAGCTGTACATTGTAGTGTCCCACTTAATATGGAATGACACACTATTTAACGAATATGTGGTCATAGTTTAGAATTAATTAATCAAAACAGCTAAGTAATCATGAGACTGCGCATGTATTTCCTCTGATTCCTTTTCTGACCTCTCAGAAGCCAATTATGAGTTAATTTAAATAATAAATGCCACTACTCTCATTACCTGCTTTCAGCTTTTTGTTCTATGGCTAGGTCATAGAAGGCAGAGAGTAGCAATGGAAGGATGCTTTTCTAATTGGAGGGCTGTGACCAGTGGTGTTCCACAGGGATCAGTGCTGGTACCTTTGCTGTTTGTAGTATATATAAATGATTTGGAGGAAAATGTAACTGGTCTGATCAGTAAGTTTACAGACGACACAAAGGTTGGTGGAATTGCAGATCGTGATGAGGACTGTCAGAGGATACAGCAGGATTTAGATTGTTTGGAGACTTGGGCGGAGAGATGGCAGATGGAGTTTAATCCGGACAAATGTGAGGTAATGCATTTTGGAAGGTCTAATGCAGGTAGGGAATATACAGTGAATGGTAGAACCCTCAAGAGTATTTAAAGTCAAAGAGATCTAGGAGTACAGGTCCACAGGTCACTGAAAGGGGCAACACAGGTGGAGAAGGTAGTCAAGAAGGCATACGGCATGCTTGCTTTCATTGGCCGGGGCATTGAGTATAAGAATTGGCAAGTCATGTTGCAGCTGTGTAGAACCTTAGTTAGGCCACACTTGGAGTATAGTGTTCAATTCTGGTCGCCACACTACCAGAAGGATGTGGAGGCTTTAGAGAGGGTGTAGAAGAGATTTACCAGAATGTTACCTGGTATGGAGGGCATTAGCTATGAGGAGCGGTTGAATAAACTCGGTTTGTTCTCACTGGAACGAAGGAGGTTGAGGGGCGACCTGAAAGAGGTCTACAAAATTATGAGGGGCATAGACAGAATGGATAGTCAGAGGCTTTTCCCCGGGGTAGAGGGGTCAATTACTAGGGGGCATAGGTTTAAGGTGAGAGGGGCAAGGTTTAGAGTAGATGTACGAGGCAAGTTTTTTACACAGAGGGTAGTGGGTGCCTGGAACTCGCTACCGGAGGAGGTGGTGGAAGCAGGGACGATAGTGACATTTAAGGGGCATCTTGACAAATACATGAATAGGATGGGAATAGAGGGATACGGACCCAGGAAGTGTAGAAGATTGTAGTTTAGTCGGGCAGCATGGTCGGCACGGGCTTGGAGGGCCGAAGGGACTGTTCCTGTGCTGTACATTTCTTTGTTCTTTGTGTGTTATTAATATTAATTGATGAAGAAGATGAAGGTCATTCAGAATGTGTGGACCTACAGTCTTGGTGATGAATAAATGTTAAGTTGTAGTAATGATAAAAGTCTAGGTAAAGTGTGCGGAAGAAATTTGTTAAAAATACATTTCTGCAAAGATTTTGTTCATGGAAAAACTTTTGAAACATCCATTTTATTTCGTGACAAAGTGCAGGAATATGGTCCAGAGGTCAGGATCCTGTACTGGTATATTACTTGAATCTGATGAAGAGGTTAGAGTGTTATATAATGATATGGTGCAGG
This sequence comes from Scyliorhinus torazame, assembly GCF_047496885.1. Lineage (NCBI taxonomy): Eukaryota > Metazoa > Chordata > Chondrichthyes > Carcharhiniformes > Scyliorhinidae > Scyliorhinus > Scyliorhinus torazame. The sequence continues at coordinate 220,772,535 of NC_092715.1, read as the reverse complement.
AATACATTTCAGAAATTAGTGGTATAATGCAGACATTCGTTAGGGTGTCACAATGGTAAGGTGCAGGGATGTGGTTTCGAGTCTAGAGTGCTGCAGTGGTACAATGTGGGAATTGGAGCCAGGGATCAGAGTCCAAGAGTAGCTGAGTGCTGGAAACTGGTTTCGAGGTCACCATAGTAACAGAAGTACAGGTATTTGATTTCTTTTTAAATATTCATGAGATGTCAGCCTTGCTAGAAAGGCTAGTGTTTATTGTTCATCTTGAATAACTCTTGCGAAAGTGGTGGAGAGCCACCTTTTTGAACTGCTTCAGTCCATTTGGTGAAGGGACTCCAACTGTGCTGCCAGGGAGGAGTTTCTTCAATTTTGATTGAGCAACAATGAAGAAATGGTGATATATTTCCAAATCAGAATTGTGTGTGATTTGGAGGAAACCTGAATGTGGTAGCGTTCCCGTGCACCTGTTCGCCTGGTCCTTCAAGGTAGTAGAGATTAATGATGTACTGTCAAAAAAGTTTTGGCAAGTTGCTGCATTAAGGTAGTGGATAGAGTGTCAATCAGGCAGGTTGCTATATATGGGATGATGTTAAGCTGCTTGAGTATTGCTCAAGCTGTGTTAAATCAAGCAAATGAAGAGTATTACATCATACTCCTGACTTATACTTTGCAGTTGGTGGAAAAGCTTTGGGAAATCAGGAAATGAGTTACTTGTGACAGAATTACGAGCCTCTGACTGACTTTTGTATTTGCAATATTTATTTATTTATTTGGCTGGTCCAGTTGCGATTCTGGTCAATGGTAACCCACAGGGTGTTGAACAGGAGGGGTGTTACTCTAACTATCCGTCTGTAAATGGAAAAGTATTTTTGATTTGCTTTCCCCCATTATAAGTGGTAATGTATTTTCCAAACTCTATGCTTTATTGTGATCCAATTTCCAATTCATAACCCCAAACCAAACTTGAGATAGGACGAACTGATAGAGTTAGTCCATTTGCACGTAATCAAATGTAGGATGAGAATAGCAACATTGCCTCCATAGTACGCATAGTAAAAGATGGATAGGGAAAATAATTATTGTTTCATGTGGATCCAGAGTCCATAAAAAAGCCCAATGGAGCATTTGTTTGTGGAGATTGGTGAGTTGAAAACTGATGGTACATAATTCATTTTTCCGGTGGTGTTCACTTCACATGATGATATAGGCATGCAGAGCCGATTCAGTCTTGTAGGTGATGGTACAAAATTTCCAGTAGAAACTGTGCAAATGGGACCAGCTCTTCATTCTGGGCATTGCCCCTTTTCTGTGCTGCTGCTGGCAAATGGCAAATGGAGATTTTTAGTACAGCAAGGCAATATTACTGGTTACCCCACCCAGATGTCAATGTCACATGACCCAAAACTCTTCATTGTGTCTTTGGCAAAGGATATTTACCCCTGTCTGGGTCCCCAAGATGATTAAATGCCTCAATCTTTAAGAATTGAAAGGAAAGTAGTGTGGGCGTTTGTCCTAGCAGACAATTAGGTTAAGGTTGGCCAGCCTGGGTTACAAAATGCAGATTGCCTTTGTATAGCTCTCTTTCAATTTGGTCTGTGCAACTCACAAGACGCAGTTCTCCCCAGAAGGAAAAAAAGTCCTCTAGCGAGTCATTTTAGCTCTGTGTTTCCCGGCGCTCACAGTGCCAAGAAACACATGGCTAGTCAACGCGACTCACATTACATAAGAGGTTTGAACGGGGAACATGTGGCTGAGGCCACTCATCGCCCCGTTTTGTACAGTGGGGAGCTCCGCTTGCCAGAACTCCCCAGTGTAGCGAGAGATCAGAACGCCATTTAAAAACAGTGGCAGCCAACTTCAGGGCGCAATGGGTGGGCCTGCTGCACAAGAGGGCAGCATGAAGAACAGCGGGGCTATCGCGGTAGGGTATTAAATTGTAAGGTGACCAGGCATGTATTTCTGTGGCCACCAAAGAGACTCCAAAATAGTATGTTGCTTCCCTGGTGCGAGGTCAGGGATATCATTGAATGGCTGCAGGACACACTGAAGGGGGAGGGAAAAAAGATAGAAATTGTGGTACACATTGGTACCAACAATATAGGCAGAAAAAGGGATGAAGTCCTGCGAACAGAATTTAAGAAGTCGATTAAAAATCAGAATCCAGAAGGCAGAAATTCTGGTGACATGTCCTGGTGAGTATAGAAATAAGAGATTACTCCAGATGAATGCATGGCTGGAGAGATGGAGCAGGGCTTTAGATTTCTGGGATATTGGGAAACAGCGGGGCTTGTGCAACGTGGATGGTTTGCACCTGAAGCAAAATGCGATCAGTGACCTTGCAGGGAGGTTTGTTAGTGCAGTTGGGGAGGGGTTAAACTAACTTGTCAGGGGGCTGCGATTCTGAGAGAAGGTTCAGGATGGATAGATGCATAGCCAAAGTTAGAAGAGACAGCAAGTGAGTCAGGAAGGCATAGACTTTCTCGATCAGTTAAATCACAAGGGAGTTGGCAAGATGGGATGGTATTTATTTTAATGCAAGGTGTTTGATGAACAAGGCAGATGAGTTGAGGGCACATGGGGGTATGATGTCATTGTTGTCACTGAGATATGGTTACGAGAGGGGCAGGATTGGAAACTCAATATTCCAGAACATATGATCTTCAGACACGACAGGGAAGGAGGTTAAAGAAGAGGGGGTGTCGAAATTCTGATCAAAGAATCATGAAATCAGGGATTGGGGTGGCACAGTCATTAGCATTGCTGCCTCACAGTGCCAGGCACCCGGGTTCAATTTTAGCCTTGGGTGACTGTCTGTGGGGAGTTTGCACATTCTCCCTGTGTTTGCATGGGTTTCGTCCGGGTGCTCTAGTTTCCTTCTGTAATGATATATATATGTGTGTTTAACTAAAGGATTAATTCTAACATCTAGCTGTAACACTACCACTATAGGGCACCACTAGATCCCAGTATAAGTATCAGCTCCTAGAGGATCTTGGCCTCTTTCAACCCAGGAGTGTTTAATAAGCAGTAGTGTATGATAGATAGCTCTCAGTATAGTTAGTATTTATAGTTGTGAATCAGTTAATATATTAATATTTAATTACTTGATTTCTAGAGATAATTCTGTGGAGTGTCGAACTCAAATATAATTAATCATCACTTAATAAATTAGTTTGCTTTGAGTTGAAGACTCTTTGTTTCTTCAAGATCACACCACCAGACCATCTGCATCAACAGCAACTAGTAACAATACATATTACTAGACACAGCAATATAATATGCTACCAGGATTGGCTACAGAAACTACCTAGAATAAGACTAGAAAAGAAAAAAAAAGCAGCTACTCAAAAGCATCACCTTCCGATAAAACTTCGATGATTCCCAGCTCGATGGACAGAACACGAGCTTCTCAACACCTCAGGATCACCAGTAACTTAAATGTTAACTGGAGTTTTTTTAAACAACAATTTCAGCTTCACTTAGAAGCTTCTGACTTAAATAATGCCACAGATGTTCGTAAAATAGTTCTGTTACTAACTATGGCTGGTCCACGCGCAATAGAGATCTACAATTCATTGCAATACACTGCGGGTCAAGACATAACAAAGTTTGAAGTAACCCTTGAAAAATTGGACAGCCATTTTAAGATTCAAACCAATGAAACATTTGAGCGCTACATATTTAAGAAGAGATTGCAAGGAAAAGATGAATCCTTTAACAGATTTGTAACAGATCTCAGGCTGCTAGCACAATCCTGTACCTTTTCTGCACTTAATGATTCGTGACCAAATAGTGTTTTGTTTGGCATCATTGATCAACATTTAAGGGAAAGATTACTAAGGCAAAAAGAATTGACTTTAGAAATCGCGATAGAAATGTGTATGGTTCATCAAAATCAAAAAATCAGCACCAAGAGTATTTTCTCCGTGAAAAGGGCGTGAGAATTCCCCACGAGGCAGAGTGTGTAAAGGCAGTGATGCAGATGAAGAAGATGCATGTTTCAATCGGCAGCCATCTTACGCGCATGCATTCTAGCCCCACACATGCGCACTTCACTCAGAAATGCGAGACGGCCAAAAACCAATCTGCGAATGAGCAAAGACGTGTCGTGCATCATGACGTCAATGCAATGACGTGTTCAAGGTGTGGAACCTCTCATGTTCAGAAAAAATGCCCTGTCAGAGGAAAACATTGCTCACATTGTGGCAGATTAAATCATTATGCTGCACAGTGCAGATCTACACTCGCATTTAAATCTTCCAAACTGATTTCTAGGCAGAATTATGTTCGAAGTGGACAATCAAAAGAAGAAGAGTTGGAGTAAGATTTTTCGACACATTCAGATAGTTACTCCCTGGAAAATACATTATTTGTAGGGACCATTGAAAAATATGAAAAATCCACTGAAGTAACTTTGCCTACCAAATTAATTAATTCCATTACTTCAGACACTGATGGAACACAGTGCTCAAAGTAAATAAATTCCAAATCAATCTTAAGTTGGACACAGGCGTGTCAGCTAACTTGTTACCCAAGCTCGACCTCCCAAGGCTCAAGCAAACTCCTAAAATTCTTCCAGCTGCCTGTAAACTAATAGACTACAATAGTGATGCTATCTTGTCAATGGGATTGTGCTATTTATTTGTTTCCAATCAGGATATTGAAACAAAACTAAGATTTGAGATTGTCAAGTCAGATAAATTGTCACTCTTAGGTGCACAAGCCAGCAAGGAGCTACGCCTAATACAGTGAATTTATACTGCAACTTTGTCTCATCCTGATCTACTAAAGGATATCCAAAGAGTCCTTGATAAATATCCAGATGCATCAAAGGCATTTAAGTACAAGATTTGACTTCGATCAGATGCTAAACCTGTAGTACATCCACCAAGGAGAATTCCTGCTCCAATACGAGAAAGGTTGAAGTTGAAATTATAAAGGCTACAACAACAAGGTATAATATCAAGAGTTACGGAACCGACTGACTGGGTCAGTTCGATAGTTTGTATGAAGAAACCGCCAGGCGATCTGCGGATATGTATTGATCCCAAGGATCTTGAGGGAACACTATCCCATCCCGAAACGAGAGGAAATCACCAGCAAAATGATGAATGCTCGCATCTTAACCAAGTTAGATGCATCACAAGGTTTCTGGCAAATTCAATTGGAAGACTGGAGCAGAAAGATCTGCACCTTTAATAAACCATTTGGCAGATTTTGCTATAACAGAATGCCTTTCGGAATTACCTCTGGTTCTGAAATATTCCACCGCATTATGGAACAGATGACTGAGGGAATAGACGGTGTTCGTGTATAGTTGTGAATCTGTTAATACATCAATATTCAATTACTTGATTTCTAGAGATAGTTCTGTGGAGTGTTGAACGCAAATATAATTAATTGTTACTTAATAAATTAGTTTGCTTTAAGTTCAAGACTCGGGGTTTCTTCAGCATCACACCATCAGACCATCTGCATCAACAGCAACTAGTAACGATATATATTACTAGACCCAGTAATATAACACCTCCCACAGTCCAAAGATGTGAAAGTTAGGTGGATTGGCCATGCTAAATTGCCCCTTAGTGTCCAAGGATGTGCAGGTTAGGTGGGGTTACAGTGTTACAGGGGTAGGACGGGGGAGTGGGCCTCGGTAGAGTACTCTTTTGGAGGGTTGGTTCAGACTCAATGGGCCGAATGGCCTTCTTCAGCACTGCAGCGATTCTATGGAATCAATGAGTGTGAGGTCAGGTGTAATGCCTGGATCCGTATGTCTCTCTTGTGGGGACCATGAATTGGATTCAATTTGAATTGGTTTTTGGGTTTTGGAACAGGCAAGGAGCTGGATTAGGGGTTTGCCCCTGTCCACACTCTGAGCTCTGGCTTTGTAACTCTTGAGTAATTAAAAAAAAAAATAACAGCAGTAAGGAGGCAGTGACATCTTAGAAGGTTCTTCAACTGAAGCCTATGGAAAGAACGTAGAAACCAAAAAGGACCAATCGCATTACTGGGAATGTTCTATAGCTCCCCTGACAGTCTGAGAGAAAAAGAGAGCAGATATGAAGGCAAATTTTAGAGAAGTGTAAACGTGATAACGTCGTGTTAGTGGAGAATTTCAATGTCCCGAACAATAACTGGGGTAGCCATAGTGGATAAGGTTTAGAGGGAATGGAAATCTTAAAATGCGTCCAGGAGAACTTTTTAAGCCAGTACATAGGAGGCTGTACAACCGAGGGGTGGTCCGGGATTTAATTTTAGAGAACTAAGCTGAGAAAGTGGTTGAAGTATCAGTGAGGGAGTATTTTGCAGACCGTGATCATAATGGGTGGTATGGTAGCACAGTGGTTAGCACTGTTGCTTCACAGCCCCAGGGTCCCAGATTCGATTCCCCGCTGGGTCACTGTCTGTGCGGAGTCTGCACGTTCTCCCAGTGTCTGCGTGGATTTCCTCCGGGTGCTCCGGTTTCCTCCCACAAGTCCCGAAAGACGTGCTTGTTAGGCAATTTGGACTTTCTGAATTCTCCCTCAATGTACCCGAACAGACGCCGGAATATGGCGACAAGGGAATTTTCACAATAACTCCATTGCAGTGTTAATGTAAGGTGACTTGTGATATTAATAAAGATTATTGTTATAACTTTGTTTGATTCAAGATTGAAAAGGACAAAGTTGGGCCAGAGATTCAAGTTCTAAACTGATGGAAGGCAGATTTTCAGCAGATCAGATATGATTTGGTCAAAGTGGACTGTGACAAAATAGTGGGACACATTCAAGAAGGATATAGGGACAGTGCAGGTCCAACATGTTCCAATGAAGAAGCAGTGTGGGACCAACACTGAGGGATTAACAGCATTGGATAAAAATAAAAATTTAGGCAGATATCGAGGGCTCAAAACAGCAGAAGCCCGAGAGCCAGAAAGAATGAGCAAAGGCGAATTTAGAAAGGAAAAGGGGAAATGAAAGCACACTGGCAAGTAAATAAAGGAAAATCCTAAGTTATTTTACAAGTAGGCAGTGTGGTGGCACAGTGGCTAGCACTGCTGTCTCACAGCACCAGGGACCTAGGTTTAATTCCAGTTTGCATTTTCTCCCCGTGTCTGTGTGGGTTTTCTCCAGGAGTTCAGGCTTCCTCCCACAATCCAAAGATGTACCATGGATTGGCCATGCTAAGTTGCCCCTTGGTGTCAAAAGATGTGCAGGTTGGGTGGAGTTAAAGGGAAAGGGTGGGGGCTGGTCCTGGATGGGGTGCTGTTTCAGAGGGTCAGTGCAGACTTGATAGGTCGAAAGGCCTTTTCTGCAATACATGCAATGTAGGATCCTGTAGATTAAGTACATTCAGGGTAAAAGGGTAACAAGGGAAAGAGAAGGGCCCATTAAGGGCCACAGTGGTAATTTGTGTGTGGAGCAGTAGTGAGAGGGACAATGTGATGAAATTAAAGAAATTAAAGTAGCTAGAGAGGAGGTTCTGGCAGGCTTAAAAGTAGATAAATCTCCAGGGTTGGATGAAATGCAGCCCAGGCTGTTGATGAGGCAAGGGAGGAAAGAGCAGGGCCTTTGCCAATAATTTTAAATTCCTCTCTGTCTTTAGGAGAGGTACCAGAGGACTGGAAAATAACCTATGTGGTACCATTATTCAAGAAGGGAGGAAGGGATAAACGAGGAAACTACAGGCCAGTCAAAGTAATCTCAGTGACCCTGAACTCTTGCTCTCTCTTTCACCACCCCGGTGGCACTTCCAGGCTGGCAAGGGCACCTTTGGAGGTGCCAGATGCCCAATGTACTACCCTGCCCAGAGTCCAACCACCCAGGGCTTCCAGTGGCCCGGGAGACACCCAAGATGACCCTTGGGCCTTGTCCATGTTTGATGACCATTACTGAACGGCACCCTGACCGAGGTCTCCTAGGCAAGGACGTTGTTCCCTGGCCTCGGGAGAAAATGGCTGACTTAAATATGTTAATTTGGATCTCGTACCTCTTGAATCTTGTTCACTCTCATCAGTGATTTTGTCTCCACTTCACATATTGCATCCTCTCAAACAGCATAGTGTAACTCAAACTTACCCATTCACAATGGAGCAAGAAGATAGGTCCTGATTCCACCTCGGCTGGAAAATGGTTCAAACATTGCGGTGTTGGCACCAATCTGACCCACACCAGCCATCCAACCAACCACCTTTCCGAAAGAGTCTAGGTTCCTGTGGCAACATACATTTTTACAAGCACGTTGTAGCCGAGGGCTATTTATAGTGATGGTATTGGCTCCAATTTCTTTCCGTGGCATGACTGACCAGTACATGACACACGCTCTTTGCTGCCTGCCGCCAGCGCATGTTGGAAGAATTTACAAGTTGATGCTCAATCTGTGTTATGAATGCACCTTCCTTGATCATCATGTCCTGGGGTGGGACTGAACCCAAAACATTTGGCCGAGTGGTGGGGACGCTACCCACTGCACCACAAGACTCTCCGTGACACAGTTATAGGCAGTAACTAAAATTAAAATAAAAGTGAAGTATAAGATAATAAAACCATTGCACAATTAATGTGTTTAATATTTATATTAAGCATATTGTCTTTTATGACTGCCCATTTGGAATTTTGATCTTGCGAAAAAGCATGTGATCAGGCTTAAAGTGTTCAGAAATAACCATTGAAACTGAACCTATGTGACACGGGCCAAAGGTGATTTGATACATTCAAACAACTGAATATATTTTCCCTTTATAAAAGATAGAAAAATATGTTTCTGTCCTTTACTATAAGACTGTTGAAACTCGCCTTCCATTGCCACTATCTCTTGCTGTATCACACGAAAGTAAATGGACAACGGAATTAAAGATGGAATAATTCCAGAAATAAGACATAAAAAATGAAGAGGTAGTGAGACAGTTCAATCCACTACTTTTTAGAACTCATTAAAGCATGTAAATGATTGAGAATTCAATGAACTCAACTTGACAACATGTGATCTGTGAACTTTAATGAAAATTGCAGAGTGCAGTGGACCTTTCATTTCTATTCCGTAAATTATGCTGTCCTGCATTTTGCAATGTATTGTAATTATTTTTACGTTGAAATGATCATAACTGTGCAATGGTTTTATTATCTTATACTTCACTTTTATTTTAATTTTAGTTACTGCCTATAACTGTGTCACGGAGAGTCTTGTGGTGCAGTGGGTAGCGTCCCCACCACTCGGCCAAATGTTTTGGGTTCAGTCCCACCCCAGGACATGATGATCAAGGAAGGTGCATTCATAACACAGATTGAGCATCAACTTGTAAATTCTTCCAACATGCGCTGGCGGCAGGCAGTAAAGAGCGTGTGTCATGTACTGGTCAGTCATGCCACGGAAAGAAATTGGGGCCAATACCATCACTATAAATAGCCCTCGGCTACAACATGCTTGTAAAAATGCATGTTGCTACAGGAACCTAGACTCTTTCGGAAAGGAGGTTGGTTGGATGGCTGGTGTGGATCAGATTGGTGTCAACACCGCAATGTTTGAACCATTTTCCAGCTGAGGTGGAAGCAGGACCTACCTTCTTGCTCCACCTGTAGTTATACTTCTTGAGTTCTCTGACCAAAGGTAGACCTGACACAAAACAGCCAGCTAGTAAACGTAAACATTAACACAAAAGCGAATCACATTTCCAGATTCTCGTGGGATATTCGGCTTGTGCCGCTGTTCCTGCAGACGGCAAGTTTGAACTCAAAATTGCCCCCTTAGTCATGTTTTCTCTGAATACTTGACGTCAAATCAGCCATGATGTTACTGAAGAGCAGGCTCAAAGGGCAGAGTGGCTGACTCCTGCTCCTAACTTGTATGTCCGTATGATCACTGAAACCATGCAGAGCAGATAAATCATGACATCAAGGAGTGTACAAGGCTATTTTAATCCCCAGTGCTACAATGTTCAAGCTTCACACTGAAGCCTACATCGCTCTTAACTTTGCCCAGCTGGACACAAAGGCATGAGGGTCTCCCACCTCCATTATTGAAATGGATTATGAACTATTTGTTTTTGGTTATTGGTACCATTGTCATCATGTTGGGAGCTTTCTCATACTTAATTAAAGTTTCAATAGTCTACCGGGGGTGGGCTAGCTGGTATTCAAGTACATATTTGGTGATTTAAGGGCTTGTGTTGAAACCAATGACTTGCAGATACATGTGGTATAGTGTGCCTCCATTTCAGAATTGAACATGACTGAGAGGATGAAGAGAAGCCACACAGAGCTGGAAAAAAAGAAGCGGGAAGATAACAGAGGAGAGAAAAGGTTCCTAAGAGGAGGCCATATAACAAAGAACAAAGAACAAAGAAATGTACAGCACAGGAACAGGCCCTTCGGCCCTCCAAGCCCGTGCCGACCATACTGCCCGACTAAACTACAATCTTCTACACTTCCTGGGTCCGTATCCTTCTATTCCCATCCTATTCATATATTTGTCAAGATGCCCCTTAAATGTCCCTATCGTCCCTGCTTCCACTACCTCCTCCGGTAGTGAGTTCCAGGCACCCACTACCCTCTGCGTAAAAAACTTGCCTCGTACATCTACTCTAAACCTTGCCCCTCTCACCTTAAACCTATGCCCCCTAGTAATTGACCCCTCTACCCTGGGGGAAAGCCTCTGACTATCCACTCTGTCTATGCCCCTCATAATTTTGTATACCTCTATCAGGTCGCCCCTCAACCTCCTTCGTTCCAGTGAGAACAAACCGAGTTTATTCAATCGCTCCTCATAGCTTATGCCCTCCATACCAGGCAACATTCTGGTAAATCTCTTCTGCACCCTCTCTAAAGCCTCCACATCCTTCTGGTAGTGTGGCGACCAGAATTGAACACTATACTCCAAGTGTGGCCTAACTAAGGTTCTATACAGCTGCAACATGACCTGCCAATTCTTATACTCAATGCCCCGGCCAATGAAGGCAAGCATGCCGTATGCCTTCTTGACTACCTTCTCCACCTGTGTTGCTCCTTTCAATGACCTGTGGACCTGTATTCCTAGATCTCTTTGACTTTCAATACTCTTGAGGGTTCTACCATTCACTGTATATTCCCTACCTGCATTAGCCCTTCCAAAATGCATGACCTCACATTTGTCCGGATTAAACTCCATCTGCCATCTCTCCGCCCAAGTCTCCAGACAATCTAAATCCTGCTGTATCCTCAGACAGTCCTCATCGCTATCCGCAATTCCACCAACCTTTGTGTCGTCTGCAAACTTACTAATCAGACCAGTTACATTTTCCTCCAAATCATTTATATATACTACAAAGAGCAAAGGTCCCAGCACTGATCCCTGTGGAACACCACTGGTCACAGCCCTCCAATTAGAAAAGCATCCCTCCATTGCTACCCTCTGCCTTCTATGGCCTAGCCAGTTCTGTATCCACCTTGCCAGTTCACCCCTGATCCCGTGTGACTTCACCTTTTGTCCTAGTCTACCATGAGGGACCTTGTCAAAGGCCTTACTGAAGTCCATATAGACAACATCTACTGCCCTACCTGCATCAATCATCTTAGTGACCTCCTCGAAAAACTCTATCAAGTTAGTGAGACACGACCTCCCCTTCACAAAACCGTGCTGCCTCTCACTAATACGTCCATTTGCTTCCAAATGGGAGTAGATCCTGTCTCGAAGAATTCTCTCCAGTAATTTCCCTACCACTGAAGTAAGGCTCACCGGCCTGTAGTTCCCGGGATTATCCTTGCTGCCCTTCTTAAACAGAGGAACAACATTGGCTATTCTCCAGTCCTCCGGGACATCCCCTGAAGACAGCAAGGATCCAAATATTTCTTTCAAGGCCTCAGCAATTTCCTCTCCAGCCTCCTTCAGTATTCTGGGGTAGATCCCATCAGGCCCTGGGGACTTATCTACCTTAATATTTTTTAAGACATCCAACACCTCGTCTTTTTGGATCACAATGTGACCCAGGCTATCTACACCCCCTTCTCCAGACTCAACATCTACCAATTCCTTCTCTTTGGTGAATACTGATGCAAAGTATTCATTTAGTACCTCGCCCATTTCCTCTGGCTCCACACATAGATTCCCTTGCCTATCCTTCAGTGGGCCAACCCTTTCCCTGGCTACCCTCTTGCTTTTTATGTACGTGTAAAAAGCCTTGGGATTTTCCTTAACCCTATTTGCCAATGACTTTTCATGACCCCTTCTAGCCCTCCTGACTCCTTGCTTAAGTTCCTTCCTACTTTCCTTATATGCCACACAGGCTTCGTCTGTTCCCAGCCTTTTAGCCCTGACAAATGCCTCCTTTTTCTTTTTGACGAGGCCTACAATATCACTCGTCATCCAAGGTTCCCGAAAATTGCCGTATTTATCTTTCTTCCTCACAGGAACATGCCTGTCCTGTATTCCTTTCAACTGACACTTGAAAGCCTCCCACATGTCAGATGTTGATTTGCCCTCAAACATCCGCCCCCAATCTATGTTCTTCAGTTCCCGCCTAATATTGTTATAATTAGCCTTCCTCCAATTTAGCACATTCATCCTCGGACCACTCTTATCCTTGTCCACCAGTACTTTAAAACTTACTGAATTGTGTTCACTGTTACCGAAATGCTCCCCTACTGAAACATCTACCACCTGGCCGGGCTCATTCCCCAATACCAGGTCCAGTACCGCCCCTTCCCTAGTTGGACTGTTTACATATTGTTTTAAGAAGCCCTCCTGGATGCTCCTTACAAACTCCGCCCCGTCTAAGCCCCTGGCACTAAGTGAGTCCCAGTCAATATTGGGGAAGTTGAAGTCTCCCATCACCACAACCCTGTTGTTTTTACTCTTTTCCAAAATCTGTCTACCTATCTGCTCCTCTATCTCCCGCTGGCTGTTGGGAGGCCTGTAGTATACCCCCAACATTGTGACTGCACCCTTCTGAGAATATCACAGCTATACTGCGAGAGGACACCTCAGAGGGCAGTGAGGCTATATGGGTAGAGATCAGGAATAAGAAGGGTGCAGTCACAATGTTGGGGGTATACTACAGGCCTCCCAACAGCCAGCGGGAGATAGAGGAGCAGATAGGTAGACAGATTTTGGAAAAGAGTAAAAACAACAGGGTTGTGGTGATGGGAGACTTCAACTTCCCCAATATTGACTGGGACTCACTTAGTGCCAGGGGCTTAGACGGGGCGGAGTTTGTAAGGAGCATCCAGGAGGGCTTCTTAAAACAATATGTAGACAGTCCAACTAGGGAAGGGGCGGTACTGGACCTGGTATTGGGGAATGAGCCCGGCCAGGTGGTAGATGTTTCAGTAGGGGAGCATTTCGGTAACAGTGACCACAATTCAGTAAGTTTTAAAGTACTGGTGGACAAGGATAAGAGTGGTCCGAGGATGAATGTGCTAAATTGGGGGAAGGCTAATTATGACAATATTAGGTGGGAACTGAAGAACATAGATTGGGGGCGGATGTTTGAGGGCAAATCAACATCTGACATGTGGGAGGCTTTCAAGTGTCAGTTGAAGGGAATACAGGACAGGCATGTTCCTGTGAGGAAGAAAGATAAATACGGCAATTTTCGGGAACCTTGGATGACGAGTGATATTGTAGGCCTCGTCAAAAAGAAAAAGGAGGCATTTGTCAGGGCTAAAAGGCTGGGAACAGACGAAGCCTGTGTGGCATATAAGGAAAGTAGGAAGGAACTTAAGCAAGGAGTCAGGAGGGCTAGAAGGGGTCATGAAAAGTCATTGGCAAATAGGGTTAAGGAAAATCCCAAGGCTTTTTACACGTACATAAAAAGCAAGAGGGTAGCCAGGGAAAGGGTTGGCCCACTGAAGGATAGGCAAGGGAATCTATGTGTGGAGCCAGAGGAAATGGGCGAGGTACTAAATGAATACTTTGCATCAGTATTCACCAAAGAGAAGGAATTGGTAGATGTTGAGTCTGGAGAAGGGGGTGTAGATAGCCTGGGTCACATTGTGATCCAAAAAGACGAGGTGTTGGGTGTCTTAAAAAATATTAAGGTAGATAAGTCCCCAGGGCCTGATGGGATCTACCCCAGAATACTGAAGGAGGCTGGAGAGGAAATTGCTGAGGCCTTGACAGAAATCTTTGGATCCTCGCTGTCTTCAGGGGATGTCCCGGAGGACTGGAGAATAGCCAATGTTGTTCCTCTGTTTAAGAAGGGTAGCAAGGATAATCCCGGGAACTACAGGCCGGTGAGCCTTACTTCAGTGGTAGGGAAATTACTGGAGAGAATTCTTCGAGACAGGATCTACTCCCATTTGGAAGCAAATGGACGTATTAGTGAGAGGCAGCACGGTTTTGTGAAGGGGAGGTCGTGTCTCACTAACTTGATAGAGTTTTTCGAGGAGGTCACTAAGATGATTGATGCAGGTAGGGCAGTGGATGTTGTCTACATGGACTTCAGTAAGGCCTTTGACAAGGTCCCTCATGGTAGACTAGTACAAAAGGTAAAGTCACACGGGATCAGGGGTGAGCTGGCAAGGTGGATTCAGAACTGGCTAGGCCATAGAAGGCAGAGGGTAGCAATGGAGGGATGCTTTTCTAATTGGAGGGCTGTGACCAGTGGTGTTCCACAGGGATCAGTGCTGGGACCTTTGCTCTTTGTAGTATATATAAATGATTTGGAGGAAAATGTAACTGGTCTGATTAGTAAGTTTGCAGACGACACAAAGGTTGGTGGAATTGCGGATAGCGATGAGGACTGTCTGAGGATACAGCAGGATTTAGATTGTCTGGAGACTTGGGCGGAGAGATGGCAGATGGAGTTTAATCCGGACAAATGTGAGGTAATGCATTTTGGAAGGGCTAATGCAGGTAGGGAATATACAGTAAATGGTAGAACCCTCAAGAGTATTGAAAGTCAAAGAGATCTAGGAGTACAGGTCCACAGGTCATTGAAAGGGGCAACACAGGTGGAGAAGGTAGTCAAGAAGGCATACGGCATGCTTGCCTTCATTGGACGGGGCATTGAGTATAAGAATTGGCAAGTCATGTTGCAGCTGTATAGAACCTTAGTTAGGCCACACTTGGAGTATAGTGTTCAATTCTGGTCGCCACACTACCAGAAGGATGTGGAGGCTTTAGAGAGGGTGCAGAAGAGATTTACCAGAATGTTGCCTGGTATGGAGGGCATAAGCTATGAGGAGCGATTGAATAAACTCGGTTTGTTCTCTCTGGAACGAAGGAGGTTGAGGGGCGACCTGATAGAGGTCTACAAAATTATGAGGGGCATAGACAGAGTGGATAGTCAGAGGCTTTTCCCCAGGGTAGAGGGGTCAATTACTAGGGGGCATAGGTTTAAGGTGAGAGGGGCAAGGTTTAGAGTAGATGTACGAGGCAAGTTTTTTACGCAGAGGGTAGTGGGTGCCTGGAACTCGCTACCGGAGGAGGTAGTGGAAGCAGGGACGATAGGGACATTTAAGGGGCATCTTGACAAATATATGAATAGGATGGGAATAGAAGGATACGGACCCAGGAAGTGTAGAAGATTGTAGTTTAGTCGGGCAGTATGGTCGGCGCGGGCTTGGAGGGCCGAAGGGCCTGTTCCTGTGCTGTACATTTCTTTGTTCTTTGTTCTTTGTTGTTCTTATTCCTGATCTCTAACCATATAGCCTCACTGCCCTCTGAGATGTCCTCTCGCAGTATAGCTGTGATATTCTCCCGAACAAGTAGCGCAACTCCGCCTCCCCTTTTACATCCCCCTCTATCCCGCCTGAAACATCTAAATCCTGGAACGTTTAGCTGCCAATCCTGCCCTTCCCTCAACCAGGTCTCTGTAATGGCAACAACATCATAGTTCCAAGTAGTAATCCAAGCTCTAAGTTCATCTGCCTTACCCGTAATGCTCTTTGCATTAAAACATATGCACTTCAGGCCACCAGACCCGCTGTGTTCAGCAACTTCTCCCCGTCTGCTCTGCCTCAGAGCCACACTGTCCCTATTCCCTAGTTCTCCCTCAATGCTCTCACCTTCTGACCTATTGCTCCCGTGCCCACCCCCCTGCCATACTAGTTTAAACCCTCCCGTGTGACACTAGCAAACCTCGCGGCCAGGATATTTATGCCTCTCCGGTTTAGATGCAACCCGTCCATCTTATACAGGTCACACCTGCCCCGGAAGAGCTCCCAGTGGTCCAGATAACGGAAACCCTCCCTCCTACACCAGCTGTTTAGCCACGTGTTGTCTGCTCTATCTTCCTATTTCTAGCCTCACTGGCACGTGGCACAGGGAGTAATCCCGAGATTACAACCCTCGAGGTCCTGTCTTTTAACTTTCTGCCTAGCTCCCTGAACTCCTGCTGCAGGACCTCATGCCCCTTCCTGCCTATGTCGTTAGTACCAATATGTACAACGACCTCTGCCTGTTTGACCTCCCCCTTCAGGATTCCCTCTACCCGTTCGGAGACATCCTGGACCCTGGCACCAGGGAGGCAACATACCATCCTGGAGTCTCTTTCACGTCCACAGAAGCGCCTATCTGTGCCCCTGACTATAGAGTCCCCTATTACTATTACTCTTCTGCGCTTTGACCCTCCCTTCTGAACATCAGAGCCAGCCGTGGTGCCACTGCTCTGGCTGCTGCTGTTTTCCCCTGATAGACTATCCCCCCCGACAGTATCCAAAGGGGTATATCTGTTCGAGGGGGGGACAACCACAGGGGATTCCTGCACTGACTGCCTGCCCTTTCTGGTGGTCACCCATTTCTCTGCCTGCACCTTGGGTGTGACCACATTTACATAACTGCGATCTATAACGCTTTCCGCCACCTGCATGCTCCTAAGTGCATCCAATTGCTGCTCCAACCGAACCATGCGGTCTGTGAGGAGCTGCAGTTGGGTGCACTTTCTGCAGATGAAGCCATCCGGGACGCTGGAAGCCTCCCGGACCTGCCACATCTCACAGTCAGAGCACAGCACCCCTCTAACTGACATTGCGTCAATTAATTAAAATTAAAATTTGTCTTTTTTTTTAAATACTTTTTTTAAAAGTAAATTGCAAAGTTACTGTCAACTATCTGTTTCCTAGCACTAGATTTCTAATAGAAATGTGATAGCTAACTATAATACTCTCCGATCTCTGGCTTAGATATCCTCTAAATTATAATTAAGTTATTATGTTTAATTAGTTCCCAAATACTCAAATTTTTTAAAATTTAGGTTAGAATCCCAACCAGCCACTCTGGCCACAGCTTTTCTGTGATGTCACTTCAGTTTCCCCCCGACACACACAATTTGAAAAAAGGTATAAAAGTAAAAATCACTTACTTACCTTCTTACCTTCTGAGTGTCTGAGATGTTCTCAGGTTCTCTCGCTGACAGAGACTGCTCCTCCACCTCCGATCCTTGACCTGCACAATGCTAATAATATAATAATAATATAATATGGCACTTACCTTACACCAATGGGTCTTATTATTAGGTTAGAGGAGGAGGGCGGGTGGGAGACACTACACGTGTAGTGTCTCGGGTTTCCTCTCCACCAGAATTTATTGGTTGGGGGGGGGGGGGGACTTGCCAGAGGTCGAACTTCCGGTTCCCGCCTTATATAAAAACAAATAAAACAGAAAAGAAGAACAGACACGGGACCAGGCAAGGCTTTTTAAATTCACTACTCACCTCCAAGAAGGCCCCTGCGCACCGCTGCCGCCGAAATCCAAAGGGCTGCTCTGTAAAGGTAAGGCTTTTTAAATTCACTACTCACCTCCAAGAAGGCCCCTGCGCACCACTGCCGCCGAAATCCAAAGGGCTGCTCCTGTAAAGGTAAGGCTTTTTAAATACACTACTCACCTCCAAGAAGGCCCCTGCGCACCACTGCCGCCGAAATCCAAAGGGCTGCTCCTGTAAAGGTAAGGCTTTTTTAAATACACTACTCACCTCCCAGAAGGCCCCTGCGCACCGCTGCCGCCGAAATCCAAAGGGCTGCTCCTGTAAAGGTAAGGCTTTTTAAATTCACTACTCACCTCCAAGAAGGCCCCTGCGCACCGCTGCCGCCGAAATACAAAGGGCTGCTCCAGTAAAGGTAAGGCTTTTTAAATACACTACTCACCTCCAAGAAGGCCCCTGCGCACCGCTGCCGCCGAAATCCAAAGGGCTGCTCCTGTAAAGGTAAGGCTTTTTAAATTCACTACTCACCTCCAAGAAGGCCCCTGCGCACCGCTGCCGCCGAAATCCAAAGGGCTGCTCCTGTAAAGGTAAGGCTTTTTAAATACACTACTCACCTCCAAGAAGGCCCCTGCGCACCGCTGCCGCCGAAATCCAAAGGGCTGCTCCTGTAAAGGTAAGGCTTTTTAAATACACTACTCACCTCCAAGAAGGCCCCTGCGCACCGCTGCCGCCGAAATCCAAAGGGCTGCTCCTGTAAAGGTAAGAGCTTTTTAAATACACTACTCACCTCCCAGAAGGCCCCTGCGCACCGCTGCCGCCGAAATCCAAAGGGCTGCTCCTGTAAAAGTAAGGCTTTTTAAATTCACTGCTCACCTCCAAGAAGACCCCTGCGCACCGCTGCCGCCGAAATCCAAAGGGCTGCTCCTGTAAAGGTAAGGCTTTTTAAATACACTACTCACCTCCCAGAAGGCCCCTGCGCACCGCTGCCGCCGAAATCCAAAGGGCTGCTCCTGTAAATGTAAGGCTTTTTTAAATACACTACTCACCTCCCAGAAGGCCCCTGCGCACCGCTGCCGCCGAAATCCAAAGGGCTGCTCCAGTAAAGGTAAGGCTTTTTAAATTCACTCCTCACCTCCCAGAAGGCCCCTGCGCACCGCTGCCGCCGAAATCCAAAGGGCTGCTCCTGTAAAGGTAAGGCTTTTTAAATTCACTACTCACCTCCAAGAAGGCCCCTGCGCACCGCTGCCGCCGAAATCCAAAGGGCTGCTCCTGTAAAGGTAAGGCTTTTTAAATTCACTACTCACCTCCAAGAAGGCCCCTGCGCACCGTTGCCGCCGAAATCCAAAGGGCTGCTCCTGTAAAGGTAAGGCTTTTTAAATACACTATCACCTCCAAGAAGGCCCCTGCGCACCGCTGCCGCCGAAATCCAAAGGGCTGCTCCTGTAAAGGTAAGGCTTTTTTAAATACAATACTCACCTCCCAGAAGGCCCCTGCGCACCGCTGCCGCCGAAATCCAAAGGGCTGCTCCTGTAAAGGTTAAGCTTTTTAAATTCACTACTCACCTCCAAGAAGGCCCCTGCGCACCGCTGCCGCCGAAATCCTAAGGGCTGCTCCTGTAAATGTAAGGCTTTTTAAATTCACTACTCACCTCTAAGAAGGCCCCTGCGCACCGCTGCCGCCGAAATCCAAAGGGCAATATCCGCAGAGGATGTTTAGGGAGCAATTTTCTCACCTAACCTTCAGCAACAAACAATGCGTGTAAAGTCTTTGCTTCAACAAAGCATTTCCTACTTCAGATCCAACTTCAGAGCAGGGAAAGAACAACATACACAATGGCTTTGAATGTAACCAAGGCAATTAATTTGCATGCATCCATTTCCTTTTTAGCTGGTGTTGAAACTTGAGTTATAGAGATTGTTAAGTGGTAGGGGTGTTGTGAATTGAGCAGTGGATAAAGCTAGTGGTGCAGTTGGTAAGACATAGCATTTGAAGATAAATTCACTGACCTTAACAGCTTGTATAAGATTGTAAAATTTCATTTCTTCCTCCACTTCATGTAGATCCTTAGTTACCTTGTCATTATCTTCCCACTGTCCTCTGAGCAAGCATTCAGAGGGATCCTGCCCCCAGTCCCCACTTCCTCTTGAGGATAAAATACATCACTCCTCTATTCCAACTCTTTTAAGACTTCTGAAAATCTTGCTGCATGGTCTGTACCATAGACAACCAGAGCTAAATTTTCCACAACACAATTCTGAAAACACTCTCAGCTACATCAGCATCTTCAATGCACCCAGCTCCTTTAAGATTTGCAGTTGACTTTAAATAACCCCAGACATTCGCAATACTGGACTCCCTGCTGATGCTGGTAGCTCAAATTGTATGGAGCAATCACTTCAAGCATTGGACAGTATACATTTGATGTGCTACTTGTATTGTGACCCCCACAGCCTTGGCATCTTTGACAATTTAACTCCAATGGCCTGAATTATGTGGTGGCAGTAATAGCAGCATCACATTCAATGTTTACAGTTATTGGAAAAACGAGCAGCCCGGCAACTTCCAGAGTGCACGCTCCAGAAGTTGCAGTGGGGGCAACTAGTACTGCCAATAGCTCACTATCTCTAATGGTAGGTATGGAATCAGTTTGAATTTCAACTAATTGTCCACCAGTTACAAATTACCACAACTAAAAAGTTTCCACCTGGTATTTCCAGGTATTAAGGGGCCTCCTTTCATTGCTTGAATACCCAATGAGGCAGCCAACGATGGGAAAAATCTTTGAAGTGTTAAAACGATTCAAGTAAATGTTTTTTTTAAAAAGAACATTAATCTGACACTTAGATATTTTCACACAATTTATCACACATTTTCATTGTTTTATTGTAAAGCGTTTTCAAACAAGATTTATGTTTTCACCGTTTTATATAAATTACAATTCAAACACGATTTAAGACAATTTTTTGTTCCATTATAATCATTTTTACACAAGATTTATCAGACTTTTTCATTGTTTAAATATAAAGACATGTTTTGAACAGGCTTTACCAGACTTTTTCAATATTTAATGCCAGTCTCTTTTTAAACAAATCAGGCAAATCTTGTTCGGTCATCCATACCTAAACTGTTAGGTTTTTAGTGTTGTGCTTATCAAGCTAATTGTAGACACTCATGCAGATTTATCCTGAAATGTTTATTTGTTATATAATTAAAACAATGCACTGATGTTTTATCTGGTTGTGACATATGTATAGACAACAGCTGTTTGCTGCAACCTCTCCCATTGTTGATTTGGAAGTGGAACCGTAGGATAGGATCATAGAATTCCTACTGTGCAGAATCATAGAATGTACAGTGCAGAAGGAGGCCATTCGGCTCATCGAGTCTGCACCGGCCCTTGGAAAGAGCACCCCACTTAAACCCACACTTCCAACCTACCCTCGTAACCCAGTAACCCCACCTAACCTTTTTGGACACTATGGACAATTTAGCATGGCCAATTCACCTAACCTACACATCTTTGGACTGTGGGAGGAAACCGGAGCACCTGAAGGAAACCCAGCAGACACGGGGAGAATGTACAAACTCCTCATAGACCAAGGCCGGAATTGAACTTGCTGTGAGGCAGCAGTACTAACCATTGTACCACCGTGCCGCCCCACAAGTGAAACTGTTAATAATGTTAATGAAATGCTAATCATAGAATCCCTACAGTGCAGAAGGGGGCCACTCGGCCCTTCGAGTCTGCATCGACCCTTCGAAAGAGCATCCTATCTAGACCCAAACCCCCACCGTATCCCTGTAACCCCATCTAACCTTTGGACACTACGGATCAAATCAGCATGGCCAATTAACTTAACCCGCACATCTTTGGATTTTGGGAGTAAACTGGAGTATCCGGAGAAACCCACACAGACACAGCGAAAAAGTGAAAACTCTACACAGTTACCCAAGGTCAAAATTAAATCCGGGGTCCTTTGCACTGTGAGGCTGCAGTGCTAACCACTTTGCCACCGTGCTTCTAATGTCTGAGTTAAGTGATGATATGTTGGTCTCATGCAGTGATGGCATATCAGAACAAAGAATCAGAGACAGTTGATTTGTCTGTATTTATTTTAGACTTGATATCAGTTAATATCAGGCTATTGATGGGCTACATTACCATTTCTTTGTTTGCATCTTTTTAAAAAACTGATTAAAGTAATTTTTACTGAAGCTTTAAAGAGCTGCAAAAAAAAAAGTGTATACATTCTGGAATTTAAATTATTGTAATTCCAATTTCATAAAGAATAATTAATTGTCCAAACTGCAGCATTTCTCAAAGGCCATGGAAGAAGTTGGCATTCCCAATTATGCTTGCTGTTGAATGAGCTGCAAATTTTCTGCAGGCTTCGTTTAATACTAATTGTAGTTAGAAATTTTGGAATCAGATCAGGAGCCGGATTGGTCCTCCTAAAACAGAATCAAACAGGGACAGGACAACAAATAATGACCACTGAGTAAGACAGGTGGAAATCCCACCTCTGGTTCTGATGTTAGCCATTTTGTGGGGTGTAAGTAAAACGTTTAATTGGAATCTGGGTTCTCAACCAAGCATACATAATGAGAACCAAGTCACCTATCAAAGATTACCTCAGATGGGACCTCCGGTGGTGGTCACGGAGTGAGTGGTTGCAAACAGGATGGCGCCTGCTTGAATGCATTGGTTTTGGCCTCTTTTATCAGAACTTCAGGGAATTTGGGCAGAAACGTTGTGCGGAGAGAAGAGTGGAGGGGGTAAGTTCTCCCTTGGATGGGCATATCTACGGGCTACCAAACTTGACACAAGAAGTGAGAGCCCCGGCTAAAGAGTTGGAGGAGACTCATGGCACAACATCAATTATAAAAATGGTGGAGGGGAAGGGTCGTCGTTGACAGGAAAGCTACAAATGGAGCAGTCGATCAGCTTCATTAAGAACGAATTTCGGCAGCAGGGAGGAATGGAGGGAATGAGTGCAATGGGCTATGTCATGAGGATGCTGGCCAGGTTGGTGGAAGAGAAGGTGCTGGACAAGGCCCCGGAGGTGGACCGGGCCCATAGATCCTGAGGCAGAGGCCAAGAACGGGGGAGCCACCACAGATGGTGTTTGTGCCTATGCACCAGTTCCAGGACAAAGAAAACATTCTGAGGTGGGCTAGGATTGTGAGTCAGAAGGAAACCGAATCCGGATCTATCAAGACATTGGAGTGGAGCTGGACAGGAGACGGAGGGATTCAACAAGGCCAAGGCAGTGCTATATGCATGCCAGATTCAGTTTGGGATGTTATATCTGTCCATACATTGGGTAACCTTCAAGGGCTGGGAATATTACTTTGGGACGCTGGAGGAGGCGAATGACTTTATTAAGGAACATAAGCTGGGGGGAGGGCTGAAGTGAGATCTTGGGTGGAAGTGTTATGCCTGCAAAGGTTTCTTATCTGATTCTGATTGCTGACTGGGAAAAGTTGTAATGGGGGTGGTTTCATCCCTCCTTTTTTGTGTTTTTGATATTTTTTGTTTTGTTGGTACTTTTTGTATTTTGGTATTTTTGTACTGATATTTAATTGCTGCTTGCTTCGGTGACGGGGGGCCTTTGATGTTGGGGGTATAGTGTTTAGTTTAATGCACTCTGTTGGTAATGCTCTGTGAAGTGCATAAGCGGTTGATGGGTTTGGGGATGGGACAGTTCGAGAATGCTCTGTAGGGGGGCCATGTTAGGATGATGTTTATCGTTTTGGGTTGAGCGCGGAGTATGGGGGAAGGGCCGGGGATGAGGTTTGGAGAGAAGGAGCAGGGGGGTGCAGGTCAGATGGGTAGAGCGGGGAGGGATGGTGGATTTGTGGAGGATGAGTTTGGTCATGGACGGTGCAGGGGGCCATCTTGGGTGGGCACGATTCAGTATGGGAATGAGGATGGGGAGAGGGGGCAGATTTTAAGGGTGATGATGCCGGACTTTAGGGGGCAGGAAGGCGGAAGCTTTTGGTGAGAATCGTGACATGGAATGTCCGCGGGCTGAATGGGCCAGTTAAACGGTCCCGGATGTTCCCACACTTGAAGAGTTTGAGATGATTTTCTTGGAGGAGACGCATCTTCAGGTAAAAGATCAGATATGGTTGAGGGAGGGATGGGTGGGGCAAGTGTTTCACTAGAGGACGAGGGGGGTCCCCATATTGTTGAGCAGGAAAAAAGGGTTTACGGGGGCCAAGGAAGTATGGGACCTGGGGGGGGGGGCGGAGATTTGTGAAAGTGAGTGGGGTGCTACTGGCGACTCCAATGGTGTTGGTGAATGTACATGCACCATTTGGGATAATGCCGGATTCGTGTAAAGGCTATTGGGAGCGATCTCAGACTTGGACTCTCCCCAACTGATTATGAGGGGGGTGGGGATTTCAATTATAGATTGGAGTAGAGGGTGGATAGGTCGAGCCCGAAGTCAAGAGGAGATTGAGAACAGCATGAGACTGGGAGGGTTTATGGAGAGGATGGGGACGGTGGATCATTGGAAATTTGGGCACCTGGGAGAGAGGGAGTATTCCATCTTCTAGCATGTTTATAGGATTTATTTCAGGATTGTTTTTTCTGCGGTGAGCCGGGTGGTGCTGATAGAGGTGGAAGATGCACCCTCCCACTATGCAGTAATAGTGATTTTGAACCACACTTTGCACTTTCTAAACGTGAGAATTTGTTTGGGTCAGCTGCAGAGCCCCAAGTGGAAGTTGGATTCAGGGCTTTTGGCCAACAAGAGGTTCTGTGGGTAGATGACAGCGGCAATTAAGAATTATGTTGAGCACAATCAGAATGGGGAGGTATCGGCAGCCACATTTTGGAAGGCCTTGAAACCGATGGTCCGGGGGGATACTATTCCTTTCAAGGCCCAAAAGGATAGGATGAGGAAGGAGGAGCACCATCAACTGCAGTGCATGATTGTAGAGGTGGATAGGAGGTATTCTGTGACCCCCACGAAGGAAAGAAAGAAATTGCAGTGGCAGTTTGACCAGTTGATAACCGTCGGGTCAGCTACGGCGGACGAGGGGGATGCAGTATGAATATGGGGGGTAGGCGAGTTGCATGCTGGCCAACCAGCTGTGGCGACAAGCAGCGTTGAGGGAAATTCTTCAGGTGAAGGTGGCAGGGGGGCTGGGGAAGGTGGAATGTGGTGCTGGTTCCAGAGAGGACAAATGAGATGTTCAAGGCTTTTCTGAGTGGCTGTATCGGGGCAGGGGAGGTGGGGGGGGGGGATTCCAAACACTTGCATCCCTCTGAAAGAAGAAATTCCTCCTTATTTCTGTCTTACGCGCCGGCCACTGTAGGGCTCTGCCATGGCCGGCGCTGAGAAGACACCCCCCCGCGCATGCGTTAGAATACGTTGGCAGTTCTGTGCATGCGCTAACTCACGCCAGTCCTTCGGGTTCCAAAACTTTCATTCGGCCTGACGCCGGAGTGGTTCGCGCCGCGTTTTACGCTGGCGCCGTGCCATCGCGGGGATTCAGGAGAATCCCGCTGTGAAGGGGAAATCATGTATAACTAATTGCTGAAGTTTTTTAGAGGAGGTTAACAGAAAGGGTCGATGAGGGTAATGTTGTTGATGTGGTGTACATGGAATTTCAAAAGGTATTTCGTACAGTGCCACATACCAGACCTGTGAACAATGTTAGAGCTCATGGAATAACAGGGACCGTCGCAACGCGGATACAAAGTTAGCTGAATAATAGGAAGCAGAGAGTAATGGTCAATGGATATTTTTCAGGCTGGAGGAAGGTTTGTAGTGATGTTCCCCAGAGGTTGGTATTGGGATCCTTGCTTTTCCTTATATATTAATGATCAAGATCTTGCTGTGCAGGGGACGCTTTCAAAGTTTGTGGATGATACAAAACCTGGAAGGACTGTAAAATGTGAGGAGGACAGTGTAGAAATTCAAAATGACGCAGACATGATGGTAGAATGGGCAGATAGGTGGCAGGTGAAGTTGAATATGGAGCAGTGTGAGTTGATGCATTTTGATGAGAAGAATATGAAAAGACAATAAAACATCTGGGATAAAATTCTGAAGGCGATGCAGGACTCAAGGGACCTTGTGTATACCTGCATAGATCATTGAAGATGGCAGGTAATGGAAAGAAAAGTATTTTTTAGATTTAAAAGATGTGAGGCCATGCTGTCTGGAACAACATTTATTGCCCATCCCTAGTTTCCCTTGAGCAGGTGATGGTGAGCTACCTTCTTGACTGCTGCAATCCCTGAGGTGCAGTTACACCCACAGTGCGGTTAGGGAGGGAATACAAGGATTTTGACCCAGCGGTAGTGAAGGAACAGCAAGCTGTTAGGATGGTGATTGACTTGGAGGGGAACGTCTAAGTGGTGTTATCATGCATCTGTTGCCCTTGTTTGTTTCTAAATGGTAGCGGTTGTGAGTTTGGTAAGTGCTGCCTAAGGTGTCTGTGCGAGCCCCTGTAGTAATTTATCTACACTGCTGCCACTATTTGTCAGTAGGGGAGAGAGTGAATGTTTATAAGAACTCGGAGCAGGAGTAGGCCATCTGGCCCCTCGAGCCTGCTCCGCCATTCAATGAGATCATGACTGATCTTTTGTGGACTCAGCTCCACTTTCCAGCCCGAACACCATAACCCTTAATCCCTTTATTCTTCAAAAAACTATCTATCTTTATCTTAAAAACATTTAATGAAAGAGTCTCAACTGCTTCACTGGGCAAGGAATTCCATAGATTCACAACCCTTTGGGTGAAGAATTTCATCCTAAGCACAGTCCTAAATCTACTTTCCCTTATTTTGAGGCTATGCCCCCTAGTTCTGCTTTCACCGACCGGTGGAAACAACCTGTCCGCATCTATCCTATCTATTCCCTTCATAATTCTATATGTTTCTACAAGATCCCCCCCTCATCCTTCTAAATTTCAACGAGTACAGTCCCAGTCTACTCAACCTCTCCTCGTAATCCAACCCTTTCAGCTCTGGGATTAACCTAGTGAATCTCCTCTGCACACCCTCCAGTGCCAGTACGTCCTTTCTCAGGTAAGGAGACCACAACTGAACACAATACTCCAGGTGTGGCCTCACTAACATCTTTTACAATTGCAGCATAACCTCCCTAGTCTTCAACTCCACCCCTCTAGCAATGAAGGACAAAATTCCATTCGCCTTCTTAATCACCTGTTGCACCTGGAAACCAACATTTTGCGACTCATGCACTTGCACACCCAGGTCTCTCTGCACAGCAGCATGTTTTAATATTTTATCATTTAAATAATAATCCCTTTTGCTCTTATTCCTACCAAAATGGATAACCTTACATTTGTCAACACTGTATTCCATCTGCCAGACCCTAGCCCATTCTCTTAACCTATCCAAATCCCTCTGCAGACTTCCAGTATCCTCTGCACTTTTTGCTTTACCACTCATCTTAGTGCCGTCTGCAAACTAGGACACATTGCCCTTGGCCCCCAACTCCAAATCATCTATGTAAATTGTGAAAAATTGTGGGCCCAACTCTGATTGATCCCTGAGGGACACCACTAGCTACTGATTGCCAACCAGAGAAACACCCATTAATCCCCACTCTTTGCTTTCTATTAATTAACCAATCCTCTATTCATGCTACTACGTGACCCTTAATGCCATGCATCTTTATCTTACGCAGCAACCTTTTGTGTGGCACCTTGTCAAAGGCTTTCTGGAAATCCAGATATACCACATTCATTGGCTCCCTGTTATCTATCGCACTGTTAATGTCCTCAAAAAATTTCACTAAATTAGTTAGGCACGACCTGTCCTTTATGAACCCATGCTGCGTCTGCCCAATGGGACAATTTCCATCCAGATGCCTCGCTATTTCTTTCTTGATGATAGATTCCAGCATCTTCCCTGCTACCGAAGTTAAGCTAGCTGGCCTATAATTACCCACTTTCTGCCTACCTCCTTTTTTAAACATTGGTGTCACGTTTGCTAATTTCCAATCCGCCGGGACCACCTCAGAGTCAAATGAATTTTGGTAAATTATCACTAGTGCATTTGCAATTTCCCTCGCCATCTCTTTGAGCACTCTGGGGTGCATTGCATCAGGGCTAGGAGACCTGTCTACCTTTAGCCTTATTAGCTTGCTCATCACTACCTCCTTAGTGATAACAATCATCTCAAGGTCCTCAACTGTCATTGCCTCATTTCCATCAGTCACTGGCATGTTATTTGTGTCTTCCACTGTGAAGACCGACCCAAAAATACTGTTCAGTTCCTCAGACATTTCCTCATCTCCCATTATTAAATCTCCCTTCTCATCCTCTAAAGGACCAATATTTCCCTTAGCCGCTCTTTTTTGTTTTATATATTTGTAGAAACTTTTACTATCTGTTTTTCTATTCTGAGCAAGTTTACTCTCATAATCTATCTTTCTCTTCTTTATACCTCTTTTAGTACTTTCTTTTGCCCCCTAAAGATTTCCCAGTGCTCTAGTCTCCCACTAATCTTTGTCACTTTGTATGCTTTTTCCTTCAAATTGATACTCTCCCTTATTTCCTTAGATATCCATGGTCGATTTTCCCTCTTTCCACCGTCCTTCCTTTTTGTTGATTTAAACCTTTGCTGAGCACTGTGAAAAATCACTTGGAATGTTCTCCACTGTTCCTCAGCTGTTTCACCATAAAATCTTTGCTCCCACTCTACCTTAGCTAGCTCTTCTCTCATCCCATTGTAATCCCCTTTGTTTAAGCACAAAACACAAGTGTGTGATTTTACCTTCTCACCCGCCATCTGTATTTTAAATTCCACCATATTGTGATCACTCCTTCCGAGAGGATCCCTAACGATGAGATCATTAATCAATCCTGTCTCATTACACAGGGCCAGATCTAGGACCGCTTGTTCCCTCGTAGGTTCCATTACATAATGTTCTAGGAAACTATCGCAGATACATTCTATAAACTCCTCCTCAAGGCTACCTTGACCGACCCGGTTAAACCAATCGACATGTAGATTAAAATCCCCCATGATGACTGCTGTACCATTTCTACATGCATCATTATTTCTTTGTTTATTACCTGCCCCACCATAATAATGTTACTATTTGGTGGCCTATAGACTACTCCTATCAGTGACTTTTTCACCTTACTATTCCTGATTTCCACCCAAATGGATTCAACCTTTTAATTATGGTCAATGGTGACCCCCAGGATAATGATATTGGAGATTCAGCAAAGGGAATGCCATTGAATGTTAAGGGTCGATGATTAGATTTGCTCTTACTGGAGTTGGTCATTGCCTAGAACCTGTGCGGCACGAATGTTACTTATCACTTGTTGGACTAAGCCTGGATATTGTTCAATCCTGCTGCATTTAGTCATAGACTGCTTCAGAATCTGAGGAATCATGAATTCTGCTCAACATTGTGCAGTCATCAGCGAACATCCCTATTTCTGACCTTATGATGGAAGGAAGACCATTGGTGAAGCAGCTGAAAATGATTGGGCCTAGGATACTACCCTGAAGAACTCCTGCAGTGATGTCTTGGAGCTGGGATGATTGACCTCCAACCACCACAACCATCTTCATTTCTATCAGCTATGACTCCAACCAATGAAAGGTTTTACCCCCGATTCCTATTGACTCCAGTTTTTCAAGAGCTCCATGATGCCATTCTCAGTCAAATGCTACCTTAATGTCAAGGGCAGTCTCTCTCACCTCAGCCCTTCAGTTCAACTCTTTTGCTCATGTTTGAACTAAGACTGTAAAGAGGTCAGAAACTGAATGTCACTGGCGGAACCCAAACTGAGCACCTGTGAGCAGGTTACTGCTAAACAAGTGCAGCTTGCTGGTGTTATTATGACCCCTTTCATCACTTTACTGATGACCGAGAGTAGACTGATGGGGCGGTAATGGTTGGGTTGAATTTGTCCTGTTTCTTGTGCACAGGACATACCTGAGCAGTTTTCTACATTGCCGGCTAGATGCCAGTGTTGTAACTATTGGAACAGTTTGGTTAGAATATGGAAAGTTCTGGAACACAAGCCATTAGCACTATTGCCGGAATACTATTGTCATGGCCTATAGTCTTTGCAATTATCCAATGCCTTCAGCCATGCCTTGATCTCAAGTGGGGTGATTCGAATTGACTGAAGGCTGACATCTGTGATGCTGGGGACCTCTGGAGGAGGCCGAGATTGATCATGCACTTGGCATTTCTGGTTGAAGATTGTTGCAAATGCAATAAAATAATAATGAAGCATGTAGTATTCTGGACTTTATTAATAGGGGCATAGAGTACAAGAGCATGGAGGTTATGCTGAACTTTTACAAGTTACTAGTTAGATCTCAGCTGGAATATCATGTACAGTTCTGGGCACCACACTTTAGGAAGAATGTGAACACACTGGAGAGAGTGCAGAAGAGGTTTACAAGAATAGTTTGAGGGATGAGAAACTTCAGTTATGAGGATAGATTGAGAGATTGGGACTGTTTACCTTGGAGAGAAGAAGGCTGAGAGGAGATTTGAGAGAGGTGTTCAAAATCATGAGGAGGCTGGACAGAGTAGATAGAGAGACACTGTCCTCACTCAGAAAAAGGATCAAGAGTGAAAGGATACAGATTTAAATTGATTTGCAAAAGAAGCAAATGTGATGTGAGATAAAAACCTTTTCACATAATGAGTGGCTTGGGTCTGGAATGCACTGATTGGAAGTGTGGTGGAGGCAGGGTCAATCGAGGCATTCATGACGGCATTAGATGATTACTTGAATAGCAACAGGGGAAGGGGCAGCACGGTGGTGCAGTGGTTAGCACTGCTGCCTCACGGCACCGAGGTCCCAGGTTCGATCCCAGCTCTGGGTCACTGTCTATGTGGAGTTTGCACATTCTCCCCGTGTTTACGTGGGTTTCACCCCCACAACCAAAAGATATGCAGGGTAGGTGGATTGGCCACACTAAATTGCCCCTTAATTGGATAAAATGAATTGGGTACTCTAAACTAAAAAAAAGAATAGTAGTAGGGGTATGGGCAAAAGGCAATGGTATGGCCCTGAATCATAATGCTTGTTCAGAGAGACAGTGCAGATGATGGGCTGAATTGTCTATGATGGGCTGAATGGCCTCCCTCTACTCTGTAACAATTCTGTGATTTGATTCTGTTGTTTCTAACAGCGTGGCTTCATCATCCAGAGAACAGTTGATGGAAACCTGTGGCAGCCTATTGATTGCTTCACCACTGATGGATGAGAGCTCCAGAGGTTCTTGATGTTGCTGGTGGTTTGCAGGTTTTATCTGGATGTAGGCAGAGCCTCATGTGCTCCTTCCATTGGTGGA
This sequence comes from Scyliorhinus torazame, assembly GCF_047496885.1. Classification (NCBI taxonomy): domain Eukaryota; kingdom Metazoa; phylum Chordata; class Chondrichthyes; order Carcharhiniformes; family Scyliorhinidae; genus Scyliorhinus; species Scyliorhinus torazame. The sequence continues at coordinate 220,741,619 of NC_092715.1, read as the reverse complement.
TGCTGCACTGCGCCTAGTCGGTCTGGGTGATGTCACAGTCAATTGTTGTACTGAATGGTGACCATTTCTGTCTGGGTGGATGAAAGCAGTGCTCCTTAGGTTGTCAGTGGTGTACATTCTTCTTTTGCCTCTTTTTTTTGCGGTTGAGAGAAGGCCTGTAGGTGGTAGAAGGTAGCTCACCTATGTGTAGTTGTGTTTGTCTGAGGCTGTTACCTGGTTCCAGCTGATTAGTAGTCGTTAAGGCGGTGTATTGGTTGATGTCACACCGTGACACAGTGATTACCATTGCTGCCTCACAGCTCCAGGGTTCCAGGTTCAATTCCAGCCTCGGGTGGTTGTCTGTTTGGAGTTTGCACTTTCTCCCCGTGTCTGTGTGGGTTTCCTCCGGGTGCTCCGGTTTCCCCCCACAGTCCAAAGATATGCAGGTTAGGTGGATTGGCCATGCTAAATTGCCCCTTAGTATCCAAAAGGTTAGGTGGTGTTACGGGGATTGGGTGGAGGTGTGAGCTTAAGTAGGGTGCTCATTCCAAGGGTCGGTGCAGACTCGATGGGCTGAATGGCCTCCTTTTGCATTGTAAATTCCATGATCTGTGATTCTATGGGAAGATCTGGGTCTGGGTTTGAGTTTAATTTTCAGCCCAGTCCTGTGTCTGTTTTTAGTTTCATTTTTAGAGTTCTGCTCTGGGTTCTGAGGAAGGAGGTGTGTGTCTCAGACTGACTTCTGAACGCTTCTCTCAAGAACTTTGTGCATAAATCTGTAAACCATTGAGCATTAACTGTAATAGGAAGTGACATGTATGTGTGGATTTTGCTTCATTGAAAGTTTACAAGTAGATGGGAAAATAAGCTCAAAGAAATTTACTTTTGAATAAGGACTGTTAAACTGTTAATTGAAAAGCTGTTTTGTTTCTTGGATGTTAATGGTATTAATCCTGTGTTAATAACAAAGTTTGTTTTAATATAAAAGAACCCAAGTTGTCAATGGAATCACTCCTCGAGTGAAGTATCCTTTCCTCACAGTTTACAAATTGAAAAAGGGTTCTGGTCCGGTTTCCTGATATACGTTATGGTCTGGTCCGGGTACTGTAACATTGTGAGTACCATTTGTAGAGGGTTCCATCTCTGCTACTCCACTACTGGGCCGATATCTGGGGTTTGAGTATCTGTGTGTGTCTCTCTCCAGCTGGCACTGAAACTTCAGAGGCCAGGGGATGCCGCACTGGGACACCTCCACGGGAGAGAGCACTGAATCAAGCCTGCCGTTTATCCCTAACCGGAAGCCTGAGGCTTATATCACACAGATATCCAGACCCCCACCAATGCCCAGGTGATTCTCTCTCTTGCCGGTGGTGCAACACCCACCCGGTTCCTACTTCGCTGGAGTAGCTTTCCCAAGAGAGAGAATAGGACACTGCTGTTTATTACCTAACCAGCAGCCTGTCCTGAGTGAATCGTTCAAGATGACCCTAGATTCTCGAACCCGGAATTAAGGTGAGGAATATCTTAACAATGACTTGGTCAGAGATCGCTGGTGAGAGATTGAAGAATTTAAACGGCTCCAATTATCAGCAAATCAAGGTTTATTGCAAAACCCAGGTCAAAATCATCAAACAGAAGAAATTATAATAAAATCTTAAACTCTAACACAAACTAAGTCGATTCAGAAAGTACTATAACGGACACAACGTAAAATCTTATTGTTACACAGTTTTAGCAATGACACAGAACACAAATCAAGTCCCCTTCCCCAAAGCCTCAACCACTATCAAGGTCAAGGGAGTTTCGCAAGCTGCTGCAGGGTACTTACAGTCACAGGCTGCAGGAGGTCAAGTCAAAGGTGGAGAGGTCAAGCCAAGAGACCCTCAATCGAAACACAGCCCCTTTTATATCCGTTTTACCTGGCTTTTTCCTGTGTTCGGCCAGCCCCTTTTGCATTGAATCCATAAGGTTTAAAGTTCCCGCTGGTCCTGCCCCCTTTGAGCCGGTCAGACCTGTCAAGATAGGAGTACCTCCCCTAGGTCCGCCTCCAGTCTGCTTTTTGAGATAACGAGGTTGAGCTCCCTTGTGAAGATTTTCAAAGTCTTCCATCTGCTCTGGAGATCGCTGCTATGTTGATGGGGTGTTGATTGGATTCTGCTCTGGTGGAGGCATAGTCATTTACATCTGCATGGGGCTATGACCATCCCATTGTCCTGCTTGCAGGCAGGCCCCTTGTGTATTCCCGTGCCCCTTTGTCTGTGTTTTAATCTTATCTAGTTGTCTGGCTCCTTCTTCCTTGTAGCTCCTGGGGGGGGTTTGTAAATACCTATGCCCCTACTCGGCTCAGGGGACCAAGCCTGCTGGGAAATTTGGTTACGTTCCCTTGGCTGAAAAGTGTCCAGTTTACAGTCTCTGGGTTTTATCCTTGGGCAGTCCAAAAAGGGCCGAATTGCCCGAAAACCTTACACATTTGACATGACATGGTCATTCAGCCGGGGAGGCTGGACGATGTCTTATCTTTCTCGAAAGTAAAGTATTCTTTGGCTCTGGAGAAGGAGAGCGAATTGTCCGTGACAACCACCACAATTCTGTCTCAGATTAGTTTGAACTTCATTTCACTGTATGTGCATCCTCTGCCATTTGGTAAAGATCATTGATAAAACAATCGATAGGCTCCCCAGGTTGCTGGATGGTTCTGCTTAATTTGGGGTGTTCCAAGATCTTGTTAGTTGTCAACTTGGAGAAAACGTCAAAAGAGGTTAAACACATTGCCAAGTTAGCAAATGATTTGTCTGTGGCTTGTCCGTCGATTGGAGCAATAGAGTAAACTAATGTGCTAACTCATTCTACCTCCAATGTTGTATTCTATCTTGCAGCAGTTCCATTATAGCAGTACCATAAAACAGGAACCTTTCGTCCAATATCGCCAATTGTGAAATTGGTCAGGGTCAGAGGTGAGTCCCATTGGTGCTGTTAATGAAAAATTGTATTCGTTCTAAAGAATGTGTGGGTGTTCCTTTAAGAATGATGGTGATTTTAAGATGGTGTATTGATGAAGATGGGATTTTCGCACTCTTCCCAGTTTCAGCACAAAATTCGAAATGGTGATGGCGGTCCGCTGGAGAAAAAGCTTCAGAATGGCTGCATATCAGGTTGCCGTTGAGGGTCCTGCTGCAGGCCTGGAGTGGGTCAGGAGGGCATAATTTACGTTAGCCGGGAGGCCAAAGAATTCCAAGGGACCCAAGTCGTTCTTAAAACAAAATAATCCTCCGACTGTTCTCTTCGAAAAAATAGTTTTTGGTGACGTTCTGGACTTGGGGTGTTGGGGGCACTGTGTTACAGTTCTGACGAGCGACAAAATGCACAACAGTGTATTTGTCAGACTGGACTTGTTAAAAAAATTATTTAATAAGAGTTTTATAATTTTGAACAAAATAAAAATCAGTATGCTACTGGTACAGTACAGAACAAGCATGACTGCAAATGTAAGAATGAGAAAGACAAAATACCTTCAGAACAACAGGCTTTAAGAACTAGTGCCTCCAGTTTTAATATCGGATCATTCAGAAAATAGGGTGAGAAGAGGAATAAGACCATATAAATATAAGATAAGATACCTCAGACTGCCCACCTTTCTGTGTAGCGAGGTCAAGATTGACAATATGGCCCATGGGAAATTTCATGGGACACCTTGCAGGAGTAGGTCAGAGAAGGCAGAGCCCCCAAATTTGAGATAGGAATCTCGCACATTATGGAATGGATCAGTTTTGAAACTGATCACAAATGTCAGTAGTTCCATAGGAATACACTCCATGATAAATTTATGCCAATTTTGGAATTGAAGGATACTTGTGGCATATCCAGGAACAGAGGATATTTTTATGGGCTGCCAAAAGTTGAGATGTTATATTGCAAAGTACCTCCCCCCCACCTGTTTTGTTATGCTCTTGATGTAGCATAAACTGCTTCCTTGATGTGCACTCTGACAAAGGAAGGTTCAGACTTGGAGATAGCTTTAACACAGTTATTTAACTGTTAACAATTCTCCTACTTGGATTCGCCTCTCTTGTTAATCCTGCTATAGCATACAAAATTATGAGAGGTATGGACAGGGTGGATAGCAACAAGCTTTTTCCAAGAGTGGGGGTGTCAATTACAAGGGGTCACGGTTTCAAGGTGAGAGGGGGAAAGTTTAAGGGAAATGTGCATGGAAAGTTTTTTACGCAGAGGGTGGTGGGTGCCTGGAACGCTTTGCCAGCGGAGGTGGTAGAGGCGGGCACGATAGCATCATTTAAGATGCATCTAGACAGATATATGAATGGGCGGGGAACAGAGGGAAGTAGATCCTTGGAAAATAGGGGACAGGTTTAGATAAAGGATCTGGATCAGCGCAGGCTGGGAGGGCCGAAGGGCCTGTTCCAGTGCTGTAATTTTCTTTGTTCTTTGCTACTCAGACTAACTAACTATTCTGCTATAATCCACATGGTGGGTGTGATGTGTTTTGAATCAACTCTGTCTGTACTCACTAAGTGTCTCCACTGGAAAGAGAAAGATCATGTGTGCTGTGTCCTTATATATGGGTTGGTGCAATGCCCTCCTGTGGTAGTGTCACCTCTGTGTTTGTCTTGAATGCCCATTGGTTGTGTCCTATCTTACTGACCTATTGGTTGACTGTCTGTGTGTCATGTCTCTGGTGCTCCCCTTGTGTAAACCCATTGTGTGTTTACAGTGATGCATATCACCACATCCCCCCTTTTTCGTGTTACATATTTTCTGTACAGTGTTAAAGAAAATTGAACAAAAACAGGTAGATAAGTGATGCTATGTACAAGTGATGATGACTGCGATGACTATACAATAGTATACAAGACAAAATAATAGTTGCAATGACTTTGAGGATAAGACAATACAAAATAAAAGTTATGAGTCCAATAGTTCATGAATCTATATGGTCTGGTATGGAAGTGTAAATGGTGACGTTGTCATTCCACTGTGAATGCCGTCAGTGTCCTGGTGTTTGGTCATCAGGAGGCGTTCAAGTGTTCAAATCACTTCATTGACAGATTTGGAGTCTGTTTCTTTTTTTTCCGATGCTTATGGTAGCAATTCTTGATGGCATCTGTCCTGAAAGCTGGGTTGCCTGTTGGTAGTGTAGGAAACGTGAATTGGTAAGATGCGTTGTCCTGCCATGGTATGTCATTGTACTGAGCTGAACAGTAACAGTGCCCCTCATGGGCAGAGTTGTACCATGTCGTTCCAGTCGTTGTTCCATTGTTGTTTTTGTCATGCTTGCTGTCGACGTTGTTGTCTCTGGCACACTTCTGGATGTTGTCTTTAATGTTGTTGTTGTGTTGATTGGTTTTCTTGTCGTGTGTGCTGCGCTCAAGGACCACACTCCATGGATAATTCAAGTCCTTCACACAATTACTTGTGCCAGCGTGCTTTGTGGCATCTGCTGTTTTCTTGAGTGTGCCGTCACTGAGTTTGCGGCACTTCCCGTCTGAAGTCATGTCCGGCTTACTTGAATCAGCTTTGGCTTGTCGATGCTCCCCTTCTGCAGTCTGGTCTGTGTCACCTGAATCAGTTTTGGCTTCTTGCCGCTCCCCGTCCGGAGTCATTGCAGGTTCACTTGCATCTTCGGAGGTTTCTTGATGCTCCAAGGCCGGAGTCAAAACGTTCAGGAATTCATTTGCTTGTGGAGAGGCTCGAGCGGATGAGGTTTGAATTAACGTGGTGTCACCGGAGTCAACCGGCGCGGCCCGATTCCCGCCCCCGCCGAATATCCGGTACCGGAGACTTCGGCAACCGGCGGGGGCGGGATTCACGGCAGCCCCCGGCGATTCTCCAACCCGGCGGGGGGTCGGAGAATGACGCCCCTGAGAGTGGAATGTGCAGCTGGACCTGGGTGTCCTTGTGCACCATTCGTTGAAGGTAAGGCTGCAGGTGCAACAGGTGGTAAAGAAGACTATTGGTATGTTGGCCTTCATTGCGAGAGGTTTCGAGCACAGGAACAGGGATGTGTTTTTGCAATTATACAGGGCCTTGGTGAGGCCACACCTGGAATATTGTGTGCAATTTTGGTCTCTTTTTCTGAGGAAGGATGTTCTTGCTCTCGAGGGAGTGCAGCGAAGGTTTATGAAACTGATTCCAGGGATGGCAGGACTGTCATATGAGGAGAGATTGACTAGGTTAGGATTGTTCTCGCTGGAGCTTAGAAGAATGAGGGGGGGGGGTCTCATAGGACTAGACAGGGTAGATGCAGGGAAGATGTTGCCAATGATGGGTGTGTCCAGAACCAGGGGCGAAATTCTCCGTTATCGGCGGAAAGTCCGCCGATCGGCGCAAAAAACGGCGCAAATCCCACTTGCGTCACGTCATAAAAATGGGCCGATAGTCTGCGGCCCGAAATGGGCTAGCAGCGACGTAACGGGATCCGCGCTTGCGCAGTGGTTCACGCCGTGCAGCGTCATACGCGCTGCACGGCGTGACGGCTCATAAGGCCGCGCAGCTCCCCCCCACCCGACCGGAACAGCCGACCGCAACACCCGACTTGATGGCTGGCCGTCGCTCAGCCCCGAGGTTCGAGTCACGCGATGTGGAGGCGCTCCTGGATGCGGTGGAGCAGAGGAGGGACGCCCTGTATCCCGGGCACGGCCGCAGAGTTGCCCCACGCCACAGCCGGCGTCTGTGGAGGGAGGTGGCAGAGGCCGTCACCGCTGTGGCCCTGACACCACGGACAGGCACCCAGTGCCACAAGAAGGTGAACGACCTCGTCAGAGCAGGCAGGGTGAGCGTCCCCCATATCCCCCATATCCCCTCTCCCCCAAATCCCCCCCTCCCCCATATCCCCCCCTCCCCCATATCCCCCCCTCCCCCATATCCCCCATATCCCCCATATCCCCCCCTCCCCCATATCCCCCATATCCCCCATATTCCCCCCTCCCCCATATCCCCCATATCCCCCCTCCCCCATATCCCCCCTCCCCCATATCCCCCCCTCCCCCATATCCCCCATATCCCCCATATCCCCCCTCCCCCATATCCCCCCCCTCCCCCATATCCCCCCCTCCCCCATATCCCCCATATCCCCCATATCCCCCCTCCCCCATATCCCCCCCTCCCCCATATCCCCCATATCCCCCATATCCCCCATATTCCCCCCTCCCCCATATCCCCCATATCCCCCATATTCCCCCCTCCCCCATATCCCCCATATCCCCCCTCCCCCATATCCCCCCTCCCCCATATCCCCCCCTCCCCCATATCCCCCATATCCCCCATATCCCCCCTCCCCCATATCCCCCCCCTCCCCCATATCCCCCCCTCCCCCATATCCCCCATATCCCCCATATCCCCCCTCCCCCATATCCCCCCCTCCCCCATATCCCCCATATCCCCCATATCCCCCATATTCCCCCCTCCCCCATATCCCCCCCTCCCCCATATCCCCCATATCCCCCATATCCCCCCTCCCCCATATCCCCCATATCCCCCTCCCCCATATCCCCCCTCCCCCATATCCCCCATATCCCCAAGTGAATCCAGCCCTAACCTTAACCTCTGCAATGCACGCGCAACCGATGGCGTGCATTCATATACCTGCCTAACACTGTTGCCTTTTACCCCTGCCACCCCCCCCCCCCCCCCCCCAGGAGAAGCGCGCACACAACAATAGGGAGCATGTGAGGACTGGAGGAGGGCCCGCTGATGAGAGGCCACTGACCGTACACGAGGAAAGGGCCCTGGAACTGGCTGGCGGACCTGACGACCGGGAGGTTGCTGATGCAGAGGTCGGGGCCCCACGAGCAAGTGAGCCACCAACAGCCCGTCCCCATATCCCCCCTCCCCTACATCCCCCTCTCCCGTATCACCTGATCACTGCCTGATGTCTAACCATGCATGCTTCATTGTGTATCGCAGGACCAAACGTCCAGGCACCCATCCCCGCAGATGCAGACCGCCCGCAGGATGCCCCTCCGAGACCACGGGAGACGGAGAGACCCGCACCCTCCAGCATGCGACGCCCGCAGGATGCCCCTCGGAGACCACGGGAGACGGAGAGACCCGAACCCTCCAGCATGCGACGCCCGCAGGATGCCCCTCGGAGACCATGGGAGACGGAGAGACCCGGAGCAACAGGGAGACGACACCCCCGTCACGTGCGGGAGCGACCACCCAGCGATGAGGGGGGCAGCCACAGGCCCCCGTCACATCCGAGCCAGGACACCACTACCCAGGACACCACTATCCAGGACACCCCTACCCGGGACACCACTACCCAGGACACCCCTACCCGGGACAGCACTACCCGGGACAGCACTACCCAGGACACCCCTACCCGGGAAGACGAAATACCGGACAGTGACTCAGAGTGGATGGGTGGAGACGAACCCCCACCCCAAAGTGCCATGGACTCAGAGTGGGACGAAGAGCACGACACAACGCCACTGCTGTCACCAACACCCTCCACCATCGCAGAAACACTCACCACGGTTGGGCACTTTAGTGATGAGGCGTCTGGTACACTCACTGGTGCGCACAACACAGCCGTCCCGGTACAGCAGGTGGAGGTAGGAGCAGCAGAGGGACCGGGCGGTCGGAGGGCAGCCCAGGCCAAGCGAACATCTGCCGCCCAGATGGATCCCGGGTTCCTGCAGTTACCACACCCACACATAGATCCGATGCAACCACCGACACGGAGACGAGCGAATAGGGTGACGGGTGGCTTGCGGCGGCTGCGGTCGCAGGTGGAGGAGTCCACCCGCGTCCAGGAGCTGGGAGTGGTCCCGGTCATGCGTGCCACCCAGGCTGACACCGCACGGGTGGCGTCCGCGGTGGAGGCAATGGGTGCGACGGTGTCAGACATGGGGAACGGTTTGCGAGGCCTGGGGCCTTCCGTGCAGGCGGCGTCTGTGGCCCAGGAAATGGCTGCCCTCTCACAGGAGGCAATGAGCCAGTGCCAGCGCCAGATGGCAGAGGCGCTCAACGCCATAGCCCAGTCTCAGCAGGCCATGGCCCAGTCTCAGCAGGCCATAGCCCAGTCTCTGCAGGCCATGGCCCAGTCTCTGCAGGCCATGGCCCAGTCTCAGCAGGCCATCGCTGAGGGCATCGGCGCCAGTGGCCATGTGCGAGCTGGCGTCGCACTGTCGCAGACAGGGTTCGACAACCCCCTGGGCTCCATGGCTGCAAACCTGCAGACCCCTGTCGATACCAGCACGGGCCTCCAGGACTGGCAGCGCCAGATGTCGGGGGCGCGTCGGATGGCCAGTCCGTTCGCATCCCCCACCCATGTAGAGGCCTGGGGGCCATCGGGCACCCCGAGGGAGGAGGAGGTGGTGTGGTCCGTCCCGGCTCCCTCTGTAGGGGAGGTCCCGGTACACCGCGACACCTCGGACTCCCCCCCTTCCGTCCCAGGTGCATCGGGTGGGCAACGGGCAGGACAGGCTGGCAGCTCGCCATCCCAGTCGCCCGGGCCGCAGCCTGGCACATCTAGGCCAGGACGCCCCAGGAAACGGCCGCCAAAGGGATCCAGTGTCAGAGGGCAGGAATCACAGGAGTCCACCTCCAGTTCTGCTGTACCGTCTGGGGAACCACGTAGACGTAGTCAAAGGGCCCGTAAGGCCAAACAATTAGACACTGAGTAAGTTGGCACGGGTGCAGGGCACAGATGAGTTTTAGGCGCTAGGGCACGTGCATGAACTCCTTTGGTTATTAAAGTCAATGTTACACCTACCGAAGCTGCCTTTGTGCTCTGTCCAAAGTGTGCGGGGGTGTCATGTACGTTGAGCGCAAGTGTGTGTGTGAGGGGTGGTCTTACCTCAGCCCCAGGTGAGTCTGCCCCCTTCCCCCTGGGCCGCCATCAACATCCCCCGGGCAGAGGACGGGACCGTGCGCTGCAGTGTCACAGCCGCATGCAGGGATGGTCCGGGTGGATGGTGGTACTGTGGCCATGGGTCAGACATAGTCCAACGATGTAGAGCCAGGAGCTCATCGGAGGCGGGCTGTCATCATTCTCCATGGCCTGCGATAGACACGCGTCCACCCGCAACTGGGTGAGCCCGGCCCGTTGTGCCGCCGGTGGATCGGCAATTGGGAGTGGGGGGGTGGTGTGCATGCGGGTGGGGTGTGTGGGGTTGGGGAGGGGGGTGATGGTGCTGGGTGGATGGATGGGTGGGGGGTGTGGGTGGTCGGCTGTTGTCATGGTGTGCGGTCTGTGGCCATACTACCCGATTCCCACGCCCATCTAGTCAGTGAAGCGGGCGTCTATCAGTCTGTCCCGTGCCCGCTGGGCCAGCCGGTAACGGTGGACAGCCACCCGTCTGTGTCTACCCCGTCTGCCCTGACCATTGCCCCCATCCCCCTCATCTGGGGAGGACTGGGCCTCTTCCTGCTGCTCCTCCACTCCGCCCTCCTCTGCCTGCGGCACATCGCCCCTCTGCTGGGCTATGTTGTGCAGGACGCAGCACACCACAATGATGCGGCCGACCCTATCTGACCGATACTGGAGGGCGCCCCCAGAGAGGTCCAGGCACCTGAAACGCATCTTCAGCACGCCAAAGCACCTCTCGATCACTCCCCTTGTCGCTACATGGGCATCATTGTAGCGGTTCTCCGCCTCATTGCGTGGCCTCCGTATAGGCGTCATCAGCCACGATCGCAATGGGTAGCCCCTGTCGCCCAGCAACCAGCCCCTCAGCCGGGGATGGCGTCCCTCGTACATGCCGGGGATGGATGACCGCGACAACACGAATGAGTCGTGTACACTGCCTGGGTAACGGGCGCAGACGTGCAGGATCATCATGCGGTGGTCGCAGACCACCTGTACGTTCATCGAATAGGTCCCCTTCCTATTAGTGAACACGGCCCTGTTATCTGCAGGTGGCCGCACGGCGACGTGCATCCCATCGATCGCGCCCTGGACCATGGGGAACCCGGCAATGGCAGAGAAGCCCACGGCCCGGGCATCTTGGCTGGCCCGGTCCACGGGGAAGCGGATGTAGCGGTGCGCCATGGCATAAAGGGCATCTGTCACTGCCCGGATGCACCGATGCACCGATGTCTGCGATATGCCAGACAGGTCCCCACTCGGTGCCTGGAATGACCCCGTTGCATAAAAGTTCAGGGCCACCGTAACCTTGACGGACACGGGGAGAGGGTGTCCCCCGCCAGTGCCACGCGGTGACAGGTGTGCCAGCAGGTGGCAGATGTGTGCCACGGTTTCCCGGCTCATCCGGAGTCTCCTCCTGCATTCCCGGTCCGTGAGGTCCTGGTATGACTGCCGGGGCCGGTACACACGGGGCGCCCTCGGGTGCCTCCGTTGCCGTGGGGCCGCGACGTCCTCCTCCCCCTCCTCGTCCTGTCGGTCAGGTGTCCCTCCAGCCTGGGCGGCTGCCGCCTGCCCCTCTGCGGCAGCCTGCGCCGCCTCTCTGGCACGCTCCTCCTCCTCCTCCTCCTCCTCCTCCTCCTCATCCAGGGCAACATAGACATGAGCGGCTGCCACCACGGCGGCCAACATCGCTGGATGATCTGAAAACATGACGACCTGGTGGGGGGGAGGGGAACGACGACATGTCATCATTGCCCATATCCCCTCCTCCCCCCAGCCAGGTGGCATGGACCGCATGGGTCCAACTGTTGGAGGCTGGCACCTGGCCAGGTGGACCAACTCATTTGCCCTCCCATCACCCACCCCGGCACGGACCCCCCCCCCGCCCCAACCTCCACCCCAGCACGGACCCCCTCCCCAACCCCCAACCTCCACCCCGGCACGGAACCCCTCCCCAACCCCCAACCTCCACCCCGGCACGGAACCCCTCCCCAACCCCCAACCTCCACCCCAGCACGGACCCCCTCCACAACCCCCAACCTCCACCCCGGCACGGACCCCCTCCCCAACCTCCACCCCGGCACGGACCCCCTCCCCAACCTCCACCCCGGCACGGACCCCCTCCCCAACCCCCAACCTCCACCCCGGCACGGACCCCCTCCCCAACCCCCAACCTCCACCCCGGCACGGACCCCCTCCCCAACCTCCACCCCGGCACGGACCCCCTCCCCAACCCCCAACCTCCACCCCGGCACGGACCCCCTCCCGGCACTCCCCCGGAGCCCAGCCTACTCTAACCACCCCCCCCCCCCCCGCCGCACACACACACAAGCCGAGACACACCTCTCCTCAGGCAATCAGTCTGCGGCCACGCATTTCCTGCCCAGAGCCAACCCCCCAGGCCGTCACTCACCTCCTCGCTGGTCGGCGTGAGCCTGGAGCACCGGGTCACGCCGATGAAAAGGAGGTTTGATTGACGTCGACGTGAACGGTCATCACGTCGACGGGACTTCGGCCCATCCGGTAGGGAGAATATCGGCAGGCCGAAAATCGGCTGCCTTGCGCAGGCCCGTGACATTCTCCGCGGCAGCGGCGCCATTAACGCCCCGCCGACTTTTCTCCCTTCGGAGACTTCGGCGGGGGCGGGGGCGGGATTCACGGCGGCCAACGGCCATTCTCCGACCCGGCGGGGGGTCGGAGAATGACGCCCCAGGGCTCACAGCTGAGGATTCAGGGTAAACCATTTCGGACAGAGATAAGGAGACATTTCTTCACACAAAGAGTGGTGAGCCTGTGGAATTCATTACCGCAGGAAGTAGTTGATGCTAAAACTTTGAATATATTCAAGAGGCGGCTGGATTTAGCACTTGGGGAGAATGGGATCAAAGACGATGGGGAGAAAGCAGGATTGGGCTCTTGAGTTTGATGATCAGCCATGGATCGTGATGAATGGCGGAGCAGGCTCGAAGGGCCAAAAGGCCTCCTCCTGCTCCTATCTTCTATGTATCTATGTATGTATGATTATTGTAATATTGCCTTTTTTACATGCCTTTTCTTTCTCCCTCAGCCATGACCCATTGTGAATGGGTCAAGCTCTGGAGAACTGTAGCAATGTCCATGTGGGCCCTGTTCATGGCGAACTGAGACTGGGTTCCCCTGTCCTGAACCTCAGCCATCGACCTCACAGTGTGCCCCATGCCTTGGATGTCTTGACAATGATTGTGCCTTTTTATCCAATCATGGACCAACAGGCTAGGGCCATTTCCTTGAACAACAATGAGGGGAAGGCGCACTGATTGGCACCCATAAACCACCAGAGTGAGGGTGGACCCCACGATATTTAGTTGTTCCCCTGTATAAGTGACAAACAAGCCGCCGTGTCAGTCAAAGAAAGTATGCACTCCTTGTTTGACAAGATCAAATGTGCTCTGCGCCACCACAGAAACAGCTGCTCCCGTATCCAACTCCATTTGGTGTATATGAACACAAATAGGGGCCTCACGGGCATTGACACACAGTCCGGCTGCATTTTAACCTCATGCTCTGCCTCTTCTGGGTCATCCAGATACAAGGCCTTGTCCCGGGGCTGATGCCTACCCCGACCAGGGTGCCTGGAGCGCTGGTTCGCCAACTGCCTGCAGGTACGCCTGGGCTGGCATACAGCCAGGTTTGGTGACATCCCGGTGGCTGCTCTTCGCCCAGAGACCAGAGTCGCAGCAGCATGGGTCGTGGAGATACCACTTAAGGGTACCCACAATGTTCACTTCCCTCCCTTGTATTCCTTGGAAGCCGCATTCCGCGCTTTCTTGGGACAGGGAGATCTGCAGCGGCTGCTGAAACGTTAGCAGGGACTTTGTCCAAAAGCTTTTACTGATTTTCTATATTATTGATACTGCAGACTGTGGTAGTATGTATTGGGGGTCATGTGGGACTGGAAGTCCTAATGTCATTGGCTGACAGATCCCGGGTCCTGGTTGGCCGTTGACCTCTAGCTCCGCCCTGAAGGCGGAGTATAAGAAGCCGGAGTCCTCCCCCGCAGGCCAGTCTACTATTGAGCTGCGGGGGAACAGACATGCTTAATAAAGCCTCATCGACTTCCCTCTATTCGTCTCACGGAGTCTTTGTGCGCTACAATTTATTAAGCGTGCCTAAAAAGGACAATGGAGCTCAGGATCATTCCGGAATGCCTGAGGATCAGCCCCCACGCAGTGAACGCGGCAGCAGCCTTCAAGCACTGGCAGACTTGCTTCGAGTCCTACCTCAGAACGACCACCGGCCGGGTCACAGAAGACCAAAAACTACAGGTCCTGCACTCGAGGGTGAGAACGGAGACCTTCTCCCTCATCGAAGACGCGGAGGATTTCCAGACGGTGTTCGCAGCACTGAAAAGTCTCTATGTCCGCCCAGTTAACCAAATCTACGCTCGCTACCAGCTCGCGACGAGACGGCAAGGTCCCGGAGAATCGATGGACGAATTCTACGCCGCGCTGCTGATTTTGGGACGAGCCTGCAGCTGCCCTTCGGTGAACGCAAATGAACACACGGACATGTTAATGCGCGATGCTTTTGTGGCAGGTATGAATTCCTCCCAAATCCGCCAAAGACTTCTAGAAAGAGAGTCGCTAGGACTCTCAGAGGCCCGGGCCCTAGCAGCCTCCCTAGACGTGGCCGCGCGTAATAAACCGTGCCTACGGCCCCGACCGCGCGGCAGCCCATTGGGCTCCGTACGTACCCGTCGCGACAAACCCACCCACCCCCCCGGACACCTCACAGGCTTGCGCGGTCCAAACGCCGAGTCGCACCGGGGGCGCCCGCTGTTATTTCTGCGGTCAGGCGAAACACCCCCGACAGCGCTGCCCGGCCCGCGCAGCTATCTGCAAGAGCTGCGGGAAAAAGGGCCATTACACGGTTGTGTGCCGGTCCCGCGAGGTCGCCGCTGTCCCGGGAGAACAGGGAGCCCTGCAAGCCGTTTACGCGCCCCAACCCCCCCAGCACGCCATGTACGACCCACAGGCGCTACCGCTTTGGGTCCCGGCCACCACTCTCCACGGAGAAGAGGGAGTTTTGCGCGTCCCTAACGCCCCCCTAACCCCCACCCCGCGCCCCACGTCTGACCCGCCGGCGCCACCAACTTGGGTCCCGACCACCGCTGTCCCCGGTGAGGGAGCTCCGTGTGGTCCTAGCGCTCCCCAGCCCCCCCAGCGCCCCATGTGCGACCTGCAGACGCCGCCATTTTGGGTCCCGGCCACCACAGGGGGAGGAAGGGCGCCGCCATCTTGGACCGCCCCGGACCTGTACGACGCGTGGGGGCGGCCATTTTGTCCATCCCCGCCGCCATCTTGTGACCCCCCAGCCACGTGCGATGTATGGGGGCGGCCATTTTGTCCATCCCCGACGCCATCTTGGACGGCAACAACGGACCCCACTCCACTACTACAACCACGTCTCGCTTCAATTACGCTCGATCAAGCTCGGCCCCGGACACTCCAGACGACGACGACAACGGTGCTAATAAACGGCCACGAAACGCCATGCCTAGTCGACTCCGGGGGCACGGAGAGCTTTATCCACCCCAACACGGTAAGACGCTGTTCCTTGACCACCTATCCCAGCGCACAAAAGATTTCCCTAGCTGCAGGATCCCACTCCGTACAGATCCAAGGATTCTGCATAGTTACCCTAACGGTGCAGGGGAGGGAGTTCAAAAACTACAAACTAAACGTCCTTCCCCAACTCTGTGCCCCCACCTTGCTGGGATTAGATTTCCAATGCAATCTACAGAGCCTTACGTTCAAATTCGGCAGCCCAATACCCCCACTCACTATCTGCGGCCTCGCAACCCTCAAGGTGCAACCCCCGTCCTTGTTTGCGAACCTCACCCCGGATTGCAAACCCGTCGCCACTAGGAGCAGACGGTACAGCGCCCAGGACCGGAACTTCATTCGGTCCGAAGTCCAGCGGCTACTAAAGGAGGGCATAATCCAGGCCAGCAATAGTCCCTGGAGAGCGCAGGTGGTAGTAGTGAAGACAGGGGAGAAACAAAGGATGGTCATAGACTATAGCCAGACCATCAACAGGTACACACAACTAGACGCGTACCCTCTCCCCCGCATATTCGACATGGTCAATCGGATTGCCCAATATAAAGTCTTCTCCACCGTGGACCTCAAGTCCGCCTACCATCAGCTCCCCATCCGCCCAAGTGACCGCAAGTACACAGCCTTCGAGGCAGACGGGCGATTATACCATTTCCTACGGGTCCCTTTTGGCGTCACAAACGGGCTCTCGGTCTTCCAACGGGAGATGGACCGAATGGTTGATCAACATGGGTTCCGGGCCACGTTCCCGTATCTCGACAATGTAACCATCTGCGGCCACGACCAGCAGGACCACGACGCCAACCTCCAAAAATTCCTCCAGACCGCCAAAGCCTTGAACCTCACGTACAACGAGGACAAGTGCGTTTTTAACACCAATCAGCTAGCCATTCTGGGCTACGTAGTGCGCAATGGGATAATAGGCCCCGACCCCGAAGGTATGCGCGCCCTCATGGAATTTCCCCTCCCGCACTGCCCAAAAGCCCTGAAACGCTGCCTGGGGTTCTTTTCATACTACGCCCAGTGGGTCCCCCAGTACGCAGACAAGGCCCACCCCCTAATACAGACCACGACCTTCCCTCTGTCGACAGAGGCTTGCCAGGCCTTCAGCCGCATCAAAGCGGATATTGCAAAGGCCACGATGCGCGCCATCGACGAGTCCCTCCCCTTCCAGGTCGAGAGCGACGCCTCCTACGTAGCTCTAGCGGCCACCCTTAACCAAGCGGGCAGACCCGCGGCCTTTTTCTCCCGGACCCTCCACACCTCAGAAATCCACCACTCCTCAGTGGAAAAGGAAGCCCAAGCCATAGTGGAAGCTGTGCGACATTGGAGGCATTACCTGGCCGGCAGGAGATTCACTCTCCTCACTGACCAACGGTCGGTAGCCTTCATGCTCGATAATGCACAGCGGGGCAAAATCAAAAACGACAAGATCTTAAGGTGGAGGATCGAGCTCTCCACCTTCAACTACGAGATTTTGTATCGTCCCGGAAAGCTGAACGAGCCGTCCGATGCCCTATCCCGCGGCACATGTGCCAACGCACAAATTAACCGCCTCCAAACCCTCCACGAGGACCTCTGCCACCCGGGGGTCACTCGGTTTTTCCACTTCATCAAGTCCCGCAATCTCCCATACTCTTTAGAGGAGGTCCGTACAGTCACAAGGGACTGCAACATCTGCGCGGAATGCAAACCGCATTTTTTCAGGCCGGATGGAGCACACCTGATTAAGGCTTCCCGCCCCTTTGAACGCCTTAGTCTCGATTTCAAAGGGCCCCTCCCCTCCACCGACCGCAACGCATATTTTCTTAATGTGGTGGACGAATACTCCGCTTCCCTTTTGCCATTCCCTGCTCTGACATGACCGCGGCCACAGTCATTAAAGCCCTGAACAGCATCTTCACACTGTTCGGTTACCCCGCATACGTCCACAGCGACAGGGGGTCCTCTTTCATGAGTGACGAGCTGCGCCAGTTCCTGCTCAGTAAGGGCATAGCCTCAAGCAGGACGACCAGCTACAACCCCCGGGGGAATGGGCAAGTAGAGAGGGAGAACAGCACGGTCTGGAAGGCCGTCCTACTGGCCCTACGGTCCAGGGACCTCCCAGTTTCACGGTGGCAGGAGGTCCTCCCGGACGCTCGCCACTCCATCCGGTCGTTATTATGTACGAGCACTAATCAAACGCCTCATGAGCGTCTCCTTGTCTTCCCTAGGACGTCCTCCTCTGGAACGTCGCTGCCGACCTGGCTGGCGGCCCCAGGACCCATCTTGCTCCGAAAGCATGTGCGGGCACATAAGGCGGACCCGTTGGTCGAAAGGGTTCACCTCCTCCACGCGAACCCGCAGTACGCTTACGTGGAGTACCCCGACGGCCGACAGGACACGGTCTCCCTGCGGGATCTGGCGCCCGCCGGCAACACCCCCCCCCCCCCCCCCGACACCATTCACCCAACCCCCCCCTTCCTGCCACCGCCACACCCCGCGACCGCCCCTTCCCAGAAGAATCGGTTCCCCTCCCCTCAGGCCCGACCAAGAATAAAGCCCAAGCTGAAACCGTAAGGCTCCCGGAGACGACAACGCCGGTACAAGCACCGCCACCACCACCGGGGCCAAGGCGATCGACACGGACGACCAGACCGCCCAACTGACTCGTGGCGTCGATCTAAATCAAAATATAGACTTTTCACAAGAACATTTTGCTTTTCTCCCTATACCCTCTGTAAATAGTTGAAACAGGACAAAATTGTACAATACTGTATTGCCATGTGAATGTTTTTTTTCCTCCCAGGACCAGCCCTGTAAACCCTTACCACCATACGACGCATCACCCCGCCGGGTTCATTTTTGACAAGGGGTGAATGTGGTAGTATGTATTGGGGGTCATGTGGGACTGGAAGCCCTAATGTCATTGGCTGACAGATCCCGGGTCCTGGTTGGCCGTTGACCTCTAGCTCCGCCCTGAAGGCGGAGTATAAGAAGCCGGAGTCCTCCCCCGCAGGCCAGTCTACTATTGAGCTGCGGGGGAACAGACACGCTTAATAAAGCCTCATCGACTTCACTCTATTCGTCTCACGGAGTCTTTGTGCGCTACACAGACCAAGCAATCGCGGAGCATATCAGACAAAACAGTTCCATGCTCATAAAACTCGGTTATCTTCCGTAGCCGAGATACCAACTTGGTGGTGAACTCACCTTTGGGTCCCTCCGTCGCATTAAGCCGATTTCTTTTCCCGATTATCGACAGGTTAAAGTGCTGTACCACAAGTGCCACGAGCTGATTGAATGACTGCGAATCCAGCATTGCCGGGTACATCAGACTCCAGATCACCACAAACGTAAGGCCATCAACAGTATGACCGCCTGGCGCTCGTTCTCCATGATATTGTTGGCCCAGAAGAAATGACGCATTTGTTCAGCGTATTGGTTCTAGTCTTCAACACCGCCGACAAATGCATCTAATCGCCTAAATGGAATCAAAGAAACCCAAACCTGGTCCAGAAAATCGGGGAGGTGACCAAAATGCATAGATCGCAGCGTCGACAGCAAACCAGTTTACTCCTCATCGCCAGTTTAATCAGGACATGGGGAGTCCACACCGTATAAAGTAAGAACAAAGTTTTATTTATACAATGTAACACTACCCAGTAGATCCCTAACATGATCCTCTCAAGTCAGTGCCATACTGGCCGACCTTATCTACATTGATAGATTGAGATACTCCGCCCTTGGCGGGGAAGCTCGTACTCCGCAAGGAGCAAGGGGAAAACAAGCATTCCAACCCGTAGGTCCAGTGCACGATGTTACATTCTCCTTGCAGTCACTGCTCTTCTCCACACAGACTTGAAGAACCTCAAATATATTGGAGAAATACCAGGGTTGAGGCTTGTCCAGTGCTGCGTTCTGGTTTGCCCAACCTACGCTTCCTGGAACAAAGTACCTGAGTGACCTCCCTGTCCCTGCAACACATTGCATTATAATAATAACACACACTGCAATGGTGAAGCTTGGACACCATCTCAACAACTGTGAGCCCAAGTTCCTCAATCTGCAGACATTTTCTGAAGATGTAGATCAGACTGGTGCCTTAATATCCACTCATGTATATAATGAGATGCAGACAGGCAGTGATTGACACACAGGATAACCAATGAGCACACACAACACAGAACAACCAATCACCAGAGAGGACACCACCACTATAAAGCCTACAGGGCATTAAGACTCTCCCTCTCTCACAGGACACAGCTACTGAGATAGTTAGAGTGCACAAGCCAGTGAGCACCATCTCCATGTGGTAGAGAGCTAGTCTGGTCAAGCCAGTAGGAGGTTATCAGCTAGGTTAATAGAGTGTCAACCCACAGCAGACTATGTACAGCAATCAGCAAGTTCAATAAAACAGTGCTGGACCATCTCCTGTGTCGGAAGCCTGTTTCTAGTTTTACTGCACCCAGTTGCAGTCAACGTTGAACCAACTCACATAACACATCAACTGGTGTCCGCCAGCACCCACATGCTAGATCTACAACACATCATCTGCCCTGCCATCTTTATTATATTTTGTTTAACGAATTAGGGTTTCAAGTTTAGAAGTACCATTCAATGATATTTTGTGGTTAAATTGAGCAGTTTAACTCGTTACGTTATACATGTACTGTAACCCAATATTACATTCAATGGCTACTCTCGTTTAGAGAAGAGAACCTTAAAACTCACCAGCCAATCACTTACCTGCTTACCTAATTAACATCTATGGACTTCAGCTTTCAGATCTTGCTCCCTTTCTCAAATCACTCTTTCTTCTATAAAAGACCAGAGCAGCAACTCTTCTCTCCCTCATAGAATCATAGAATCCATACAGTGCAGAAGGAGGCCATTCAACCCATCAAGGTGGCACCGACCCTTGGAAAGAGCACCCAACCCAGGCCCACAACCGCACCCAATCCCCATAACCCAGCAGCCCCAGCTAACCTTTTGGACACTAAGGGACAATTTAGTATGGCCAATCGACCTAATCTGCACATCTTTGGATGGTGGGAGGAAACTGGAACACCCAGAGGAAACCCACACAAACACGGGAAAAAGTGCACACTCCACACAGACAGTCACCCAAGGCCGGAAGTGAACCCTTGTCCCTAGCGCTGTGAGACAGCAGTGCTAAACACTGTGCCACTGGGCTGCTTTCACTGAGCTGAATCCCCTCACCATGACAACTTCCTGAGTTCGGTACTCTGTTGAGCTGGCCTCTGTGTTACTCACTCCATGGGCTGGATTCTCTGTCAGCGAGATCCCTTCGCCGGCAACGCACTTACGCCGCGGATTTCCCGACGGTGTGGGGGTGCCCACAACGGGAAACCACATTGGCCGGCTGCCGGGACGGAGGATCCCACTGCCCACGGGGGCACGTCGCACTAGAAAACGGGTGAGGCAGGACGGAGAATCCCGCCCTGTATGTGAGCAAAGGCCCGCTGCAATTATATTTGCTGGAATTCTAAAGCCCTGCGTCTGGTACTGTTGTCACGGGAACCAGATCTAACTAGCCACCTCAGTAACTAGCTGTGCTGGATGCTCAAGTCGGCAGCTTGTTTACACAGACTAAGATGAAAGAAACTACAAGTTAACTTTGAGGTTAAATGAAATGCTCAATACTAAACTTGTCTCATTTTTTTTAAGGTAGAGTATCTAGATTTTAAAATGCTTTGAATGCCTTCACTCACCTAAGTCCCGAGTTCAATACTCTGTCTAGCAGTAAACTATTAAGCCGGCCTCCGTGCATATTAAATTAAAATCAACTTTTCATTCAGCCGAAGTGTGCAGCTTTGAACCAACCTAAATCACTTGTAAGAAAAAGGAAAATGAAATGAGAGAATGACATCCATTATGTACTAATTGCTTTGCACCATACATTATCACTTGACCTGCTAACTTCCTCAGCATCTCATTTGAAAGGTCCCTGCAACCGTGAACATTTCTTTTGCGATTGACATTCAATTATGTCCATTCTTGCTTATCCATTTAAAATTCTTCATCTTAAAGGAATGTTTGAGTTGAGAATCTTGCCATGCATCCATTATTTTGATATATCAGGTCATACACTATGGCCCAAACGTCCCAAAAAAATAATGGCCAGTGCGTGATTCAGGCCATCATTCATATGCAAAACAGCCAGAAAGTCCACGCGAGAAGAGATACATCATGAGTTGTAAATTTCCATCATTTGCTTGTTGTTTTGTATAACTCTACTTTTTTCCCCTCATACTAAATGGGGGCAGCATGGTAGCATAAGTGGATAGCACTGTGGCTTCACAGCTCCAGGGTCCCAGGTTTGATTCCCCGCTGGGTCACTGTTTGCGTGGGTTTCCTCCAGGTGCTCCGGTTTCCTCCCCCAGTCCAAAGACGTGCAGGTTAGATGGGTTGGCATGATAAATTGCCCTTAGTGATTAAAAAAAACGTTGGGAGGGGTTATTGGGTTACGGGGATAGGGTGGAACGTGGGTCGGTGCAGACCCGATGGGCCGAATGGCCTCCTTCGGCACTGTATGTTCTAAAGGCGGCACATAATCAACCTTCCCCTCATTGTTCAGAAATTTGGTGAATTTCTACATTAATTACACATTTAACTTACCTCTGAAAGTTTTAACTTATTTTTAACAGTGCAAGTACTTTCTGAACAATGTGGTAATTGTTAATGCCAATCAAACTCTCAGGTCCCAAATGGAACAATTTAAACTGCTGTATCTCATTCCTGCAGCCAGTAATTCTACACACATTGGAAAATAAAATAATTAACTTTTTAGCTCATTTAATCTTGACTCACCTATTTTCATCTTTCCTATTCCCCATTCTCGAGGAGACTCCTTTTGTGCTGTAAAACTCTATGGTTCTATTATTCTGATGCAAAGTCAGTCACCTGAGTCATTGGGCCGATTTAGTGGGCCTGTTAGCCGTGGCGCAAATCCCATCATGGTTGCTAAATATCACGAGAGGCCAAAAATAGGATTCGTGCCAGCGAGATTCAGAACACGATCTTCCTGGGCTCTTCCCGATGATACGATTAGGGTCATGCCCAGGAAGGGCGCGAACCTGATAAATATGAATTTCAATTAATTAGCTTGTACTTAGCGGGCTTAACGCCACATCTTTAGCTGTCATTAAATCTTCTCACCCACCAGTGACAAGTGACAACCTTCCCAACTACTGGTGCCGAACTTCACCACGCTGTGCCGCTACAATTCCTGAGCCATGGGTACCCTCCTTCTATGTCTGGGTGTATCCCCAGATTGCACATTAGAGGTGAAGGTGGCCTGCTGCCATCCACACGCGGTTGCCTGAGGTGCCCTTGGCTGGGGTCCTCTGGACGTCCAAGTACCAGAGGGTCCCAGTCCACTTTTGGGTGACACTGGTGTTGTAGCGTTATCCTGTTCTTCTTGCTGTGCCTGAGTTGCACCAGTCTAAGGAATGGGGGGATTCAGATTAGCTCAGCACAGCCCGGGACTGGATGGGAGGCCAGCTGATCCTGCTCCTTCCAGGTGCTCGCGAGCCCCTGCATTACTCAATGGGTTGCAGGGGCACCTTGACTGAACTCCAGAAGCCTCAAAGCCACCTGGTGGTGCCTATGCCTAAAGGCCCATCATTCTCAGAACCCTGCAGTTGAAGCCCTCAGCTGTGGTCCTCAAGGCCCAAGCCATGTTTTGGGCATTTGGCCTGGGTGCCATGCATTACCGGAACATTCTCCTGTGACAGAAGGCTCTGGGACTCCTTCAGTTGGCCTTACATTTGCAATCCTGGTCTTCCCGGCTCTGCTTCAAGCAGCTGAGGGATGAACATGTGCAGAGGTATGGCATCTGGTCGGGGCACAGCTATGTCCTGGGATACAGTGGACCTCTGATTGTCCAAACCCGGTAACATTCATGTCTTCACCTGATGTGCATCAGAAGCTGTGTGGTACTCACCAGATGGTGACACAGATGTCTGCCTGCTAAGATCACCCAGCAGGCTGTATGTTTCTGCACTGGTGCATGGTGCGGGTGTTAGCCATGACGCATCCTTGGTATTCTCCTCGGACATCTCCTCCAGGTTTGTGTCGGAGGTGAGCAGTGGGACACTGCTGGTGGACAGGCCAGGCTAATTGGGTGATATTCCTGCAAGGAAAAGGACATGATATTAGTACATGGCAAGGGCAATGGCCTGGGATACACAGATCCCACTTGGGATTGGTCATCCGGATGAAGGTGCAGTGGCTCCTCGCTCTCAGCACAAGCCCACTCCTGCTCCTCCTCTGCAAGCTCCAGTGTTCTCTCCTCAAAAGGAGTCAGGAGCTTCAGCTCTGGCATTAGCTGTCTTCGCTCACTCACGGCGGTTATGAGCAAGCCTATGCTGCAGGAACGCAAATGGGGATGATGTCAGCTGGCTGCCTCATGAGTCAAATGTCAATAAAACCTGGCATGTGTGGGCTCAGCACCTGAGCAGGGAGAGGGTGTGAGGCACCTTGTGGTAGGTCAAGTGCTGGGGCTCTGCTAGATGGCAGCACATAGGGTCAATGTTACATTGATGATGGCAAGGTGGAGTGCAGAGAGGATACAGGGAGCACTTACCCTGGCAGAATCGAGTAGGTTGTTCATCTTCTCACGGCATTGCACCCCTGTCCTCTTGTGGAGGGTGCTGGCACTCACCAGTGGTGTGATCGTCTCCCAGGTGGGGTTCGGAATCTTGCTGGAGGGACTCCCGCCATCGTGAGGTTGATGTTTTTTTCCCCCTTCTCTCCTCTATGGCATCAAGCTGAAGGGTGAAGCAGGGAGGAGGGAGGAGGATTTGTTCCTACCATCCTCCTGGCTTGAATGTGAGTAAGTGCTGTGGAGCTGTTTAAATGCAGCTGCCCCTCGTTCAGATGATCCCGGTGCCGGCGAATCAGACTCTTTGCGCCCCAGGTGCGGTGTTTTCCACATGGGATTGTTTTTTCTCCAAAGTGTCTAAAAATTCCAATCCCAATGGCGACGGGGGGACCCACACCAGTTTTTGTGCTCAAAGTGACACTTTACCCATTTTTCCGAAAATTCCACCAATTGGGCTGGACTCTCCGCCGGCAGGATGCTCCATTTTGCCGGCAGCCCGGGGAGTTTCCTGACGGCATGGGGCTGCCCCACAATGGGAAACCCCATTGACCGGCCGGTCTAACCTGAAATATGGCACAGCGGGGCAGAGAATCCAGCACATTATGTTTCTCTCTTCCAGATGCTACTGAATACTTGCAGCGCCTTTTCTTTTTATTTCAGATTTCCAGTTTCCACAGTATTTTGTTCTGTCATTCCTCTGTCTGTATCTAAATCCTTAAATCTCTTTGATTAAGGTGATGGACATTTGTGCCCATCATTCATCAAGGTCCCAGATGCCACTTTGCTCTCACTGAACCATTATCATGTATTTTTATTCCATCTGAAGGATGCAGGAGAAAGTCTAACAAACGACGTCCATTCCAACAAGATCCAACTCAGTTTGTTAATTTTATATTCCTATTCTCTAGATTTTCAGAAACATAACAAATTAAATAACTTGCCATTCCCAACTAGCTATTGCACTCATCATTTTAAAAATCTGCTCCATGCCAGGGCTAACAAAGTCAATGCTTTGGCTTTCATCAGACTGAACTAACCTTGTTCTTTCTTTCTCAATCCTCTCCAGTGTCCGTATGACAGAATTGACCAAAATCTGGCTGTGAAAGAGTAAGTGCTCAGTCTGACATAACATGGTAAGAAGTCTTACAACACCAGATTAAAGTCCAACAGGCCTGTTTCAAATCATTGGTTTCGGAGCACTGCTCCTTCCGCAGGTGAATGGAGAGGTAGGTTCCAGAAACATTTATATAGACAAAGTCAAAGATGCAGACAATACTTTGAATGTGAGCATTTGCAGGTAATTTAGTCTTACAGAGCCAGAGAGAGGGGTGACCCCAGGTTAAAGAGGTGTGAATTATCTCAAGCCAGGACAGTTGGTAGGACATAACATGACCAACTCTCTTAACCCAGCAGCAGAGTACAAAACGCCTGCAATTATATCATGGTGAGGGAGCTTGGCTTGTGAGTGCAACAAATGGTGTAAAAGTGAACTAGTCAGGTATATTTTCAACAAGGCCACAGGATAACACTTGCTGAGTAATTTTAACCATGCCCCATGATGCGTTGGAAAGGGGGTGGGAGGATGAGGTTAAAATTGCAGAAATATAAACCTTGACCCCAATCTGCTTTCAACGAGCCCAATTGCAGTTTTAATGCAGGCAGGTTAGGGGAGAGGTACACCTACTGTTATGTAATCGTGTTTATACTAATGCAGAAACTTAGAAAATTGACACCATAGAAGGAAGCCATTCAGCTCATTGTGCTTGGCTCAGCCAATAATGAATTTCCATTTGGGGATGCAATGGTGTAGTGGTATTGTGAGTGCAGTGGTGCAATGGTATTGTGAGTGCAGTGGTGCAATGGTATTGTGAGTGCAGTGGTGCAATGGTATTGTGAGTGCAGTGGTGCAATGGTATTGTGAGTGCAGTGGTGCAATGGTATTGTGAGTGTAGTGGTGCAATGGTATTGTGAGTGCAGTGGTGCAATGGTATTGTGAGTGCAGTGGTGCAATGGTATTGTGAGTGCAGTGGTGCAATGGTATTGTGAGTATAGTGATGCAATGGTATTGTGAGTGTAGTGGTGACCCAGGTCATAACCTGGGTTTGAATGTCACCACAGAGAATGGTGGAATATAAATTCAACATAAATCTAAAAATGACCATGGGTGGAATTTTACGATTTTTGTTTGAAGTGTTACCATTGATGAGAAAAGGGGATGGCAGGCCATCAGCTGCCTTTCTCGTTTATTGTGCCAAACTTTCAAGCACTTTGAGAGAAGAAAAAGTGCAAAAGACAGGACCCATGATGTCACACTGGTAGTGCAGGTATTTTCAACAAGGCCAAAGGTTTATACTTGGTGATTAATTTTAACCCCCCATGATGAGTTGGAAAATATTTTTAAAAGATCCCTGCCCCCACACAAATGGGAATCTCCCTCAGGGTATCCCCCACGTCCCCCTCCCCCAGAGTCACCCCCACCAATCCCGAACTGATATCCCCCTGCAAGAAGTATCCCCACCCCAAAACCTCCCCAATAGAAGCTCCTGACAGTGCTAGAGTCATAGGGTTTTACAGTACAGTACAGAAAGAGACCCCTCGGCCCTATCGTGTCCATGCTGGCCAGCAAACACATATCTATTCGAATCCCATTTTTCAGCCTTAAATGCTGTGGCATTTCAAGTGCCCATTTAAATGCTTCTTAAATTATGTGAGTGTTCCTGACTCTCCACACCTTTTAGATAGTGAGTTACAGATCCTCAGCGCCCACAAGTACTTTCACCTGGCACTGACTCCCTGAGGGCTGTTCTTGCCAGCACATCCCCAGCAGGGTCTGTTCACCAGGAACCCGTTGACAGATACCTGTTATAAACCCTGCCAACGTGATGACATATTATAAACCCTACCAACGTGATGTCATGCCGGTGGGGGAGGGAAATCCATATGTGGAGGATAATACAGTGGGGAAGCCCACGAATGATATTTAAATGTGTGGTAATGGGGTTCCCGACCTCTCATGGTGGGAAAACCATTATATCATTGGTGGGGGTGGGGCGAGACAATGTTGACAGGAAATCCTGCCGGCCTAAAAGTTGTTTGGGGATCCCCTTAGATTCTACGCCCCACCAGCTTTTCTACCCACTTAAAATGCGGGCAGAATACTCCCCCACCCCGAGGAGTCGGGGATAATTCAGGCTATAAGGTTACAGGTTGTGGTTGAGTACCATTCTGCTGCTGCTGATGGCCCACATCGCCTCATGGATGCCCAGTCTTGAATTGCCAAATCTGTTCAAAGTCTATCCCATTTAGCATAGTGGTAGTGCCATACAACACGATAGAGAGAATCCCCAATGAAGTCTGAACCACAAGGAGTGTGCGGTGATCACTCCTACCAATATTGTCATGGACAAATGCATCTGCAGCTGGAGAGGTTGAGGTCAAGTATGCTTTTACCTCTTGTTGGCTCCCTGGTTATTGACTTCACTGCTTATGAGACTTTGCATCTCGATTTATAACAGTAATTTAGTTCAGTAAGAAGACTTACAACACCAGGTTAAAGTCCAACATGTTTGTTTCGGATCACCAGCTTTCGGAGTACTGCTCCTACCTCAGGTGAATGAAGAGGTAGGTAATTTAGTTGTAATGGCTGAGCATCAGATTTCCCAGGCCTTAGGAAAGCCTGAAGCTGAAGGAAGCTTTGGTCACTGTCTGTGTGGAGTCTGCACGTTCTCCCTGTGTCTGCGTGGGTTTCCTCCGGGTGCCCTGGTTTCCTCCCACAAGTTCCGAAAGACGTGCTGTTAGGTAATTTGGACATTCCGAATTCTCCCTGAAGAAATGCTGGATCCAGAAGGAATGTGCCTTCCCTGTATTGTGCTGTGGACCAGGAGAAGTAGGAGCCCTTCCCGTCACCTCAAATAAACTGGCTATCAGACCCATGCTCCGATATCCCTTCTGACTCACAACTGAACCCTGACCTACATAAAGATCTACCCCCGATTCATAACCTGTCCTCAAAGTCACACTCCCAAATGTCCCCTTACCCACAGTATGATTGTCATTCCCTGCGCACTGTCTAATTGCCACATCCATGTGCAGTAATTTCCCCCAATTCACTCTCCGAGCTCTTTCTGCCCACGATGTTTCTCCCCTCCACATACATTCTCTTGGTGAATTTGCACAATGAAAAGGAACATAACTTCTAGCTATGAAGAAAGGTTGAGTAGATTAGGATTATTTTCGTTGGAAAGACGGAGGTTGAGGGGGGACCTGATTGAGGTCTACAAAATTCTGAGAGGTATGAACAGGGTGGATAGCAACAAGGTTTTTCCAAGAGTGGGGGTGTCAATTACAAGCGGTCATGATTTCAAGGTGAGAGGGGGAAAGTTTAAGGGAGATGTGCGTGGAAAGTTTTTTACGCAGAGGGTGGTGGGTGCCTGGAACGCTTTGCCAGCGGAGGTGGTAAAGGCGGGCACGATAGCATCATTTAAGATGCATCTAGACAGATATATGAATGGGCGGGGAACAGAGGGAAGTAGATACTTGGAAAATAAAAGACAGGTTTAGATAAAGGATCTGGATCAGCGCAGGCTGGGAGGGCCGAAGGGCCTGTTCCTGTGCTGTAATTTCCTTTGTTCTTTGTTCTTATAACCAACATTTTCTAAAAAAAACTTTAATCCATTGTAATTCAGTTTATCACAGCTGTATAGTTCCTTTATAATTTAGCCCACAAAATCAATTGGCCATATTTGTTTTCTGCAGCAGTCTGTAAGAACCCTCTCAATGGGAATATCTGAACTGATCTTCCCCTGGGACCCATGGAAAATGGGTTTTCCCGCTCGCGGGCAGAGGCCCACCCAGCTGGGGCTCATAAGTAACCTATATAATAGCCAGTCCGGACAGGGACCGGCATGTTGGTAGTCCCAACTGGGACTGATACTGTGTGTATCATTTGACTGTGATTAATCTAATGTTTACTCGACTGCTCAGCCTCTAGGGTCGTTAAACAGTGCATACACCAAGGTTTTTGTTAGTTAGATTTGTACTTGCCTTTTTATATGCCAAATTCCTGAAAGTGTGAGCTGATAAGGCACTGCAGGGGAAACAGGGCATCTGGAACTTCTGTGAGCAGGAAAAGCAATGGTCTACTTGCTAAAGCAATGAGGTGTCAGCTGTAGCTTAGTGGGTAGCGCTCTTACCTCAATGGGCCCAAGGGGGTGCCTCTTTTTGTATGAGATGTTAAATCAAGGAGCCTTTTGCTCTCTCAGATGAATGTAAAATATCCCACTGCACTACTTCAAAAACGAAGAAAGGAGGTATCCTTGGTGTCCTGGCCAATTTTTATCGCTCAATCTACATCAGAAAAAAACAAATATCTGGTCATTATCACATCACTGTTTGTGAAAGCTTACTGTGTCCAAATGGTCTGTTCTCATTCATAAGGTAAAAGAGTGATGACACTTCAAAAGCAGCTGAAAAGTGCTTTGTGATATTCCATTGTCATAAAATAATTGCTCTCCGAATACACAACTTTCTTTTTTTATCAGATTGAAAAAGTTTGAAATTAATAGTGTCAGGACTGAGTGCAAGTTAGAGTAGGTAAATTCATTGTCAAATCAGGTAAAGAATAAAAACAGGAAAAAACAGCCAGAATGATAAAGAGTAAAAAAAGAGAAGCTGAAAGGAAACTAACAAAACATTTTAGCTTTGACATTTTTGAAAAGCCTGACAATAATTAAAATTGCAGGAATGAACTGCATACTTTGCAATTTTAAATGGCGGAGTGTGCCAGAAGCAGCTTATCACATCAGTAGAGGTTTACTTAGAAATAAAATGACATGGTTTCATTTTTTATGGCAGGTTACGTTTGAATCTATTGTGGAAATAGTATAACTTCATTCTTTTCAATATATGGCAAAGGTGAGGCAGATAGCGAGGTGCCATTTTGTGAAGCTAACAATGGAACTGCGCGACTCCAGCAAGAACTTTTGCATATTGACTTCAATCTCACTCTTGCTTCTCCTGTGAATTTACATAATCCATGGAGAACGCAAACTGTGTCACTATAGAACTGCTGGGTTCCCAAATGCCTTTAGCTGCTGTTGAGTAAAGAGTCAAGAGATCTACTCCTTTTCCCAAACACCTTTGTTTCCCAATCTATTGTCTTGACACCCTCCCTTGTATGCTGTACATTCAACCAGTCTTTATACTTTCCAGTGGCCTGCCCTGCTCTACTAATAACAGTTGCATCCTTCCATTGACTAGATCCTTCAGGCAAATATGTCACTTTTGTACCAACTTTTGGCAGTTGTCCTTTCGGAAAAATGGCCTGTTCTAATTCATCAGAAGTATTGTGTTCCTCTACAGAAACCCTGTCTATATCAGTTAACTGGTCCTCATAGTTCTGTAACACATGCGTACCAGATGACCTTGGTTCCTCATCATGTCTGTCTGCTCTGTCCAAACTTGAAAATTTGTAATCTGTACCCATTATCCTTGATTAATGTACCCTAACAGTCTGATTGCCATGTTGCAAAATAATTGTTTTGCCATCTATGCCTATGATCTTCCCTGGGCATTTCCAATCATTAAAATTGTCTCTCTTATAGTATATTATCTCCTTGCTGAAAAACGGTATTTGATGGCCGTACATTATGCCTTAAAGCTCTGAAAATTCTTTCAGAGACTTCTGCTTCTAAAAAAGCTTTTCTACTGCTATGTAATGCATTTAAATGCTCGGCAAAGGGAGAGCTAATTGAATCCCTTCCCAAGCTGGAGGCTGGTCATCCAAAATGGATGGAATTTTAGGATTTCTACCAAACACTAATTGATAGGGCCTATAGCCCCCAACCATCTGCAACAAATTCTTCACATGTATCCCCCATGCTAAGGCCGAATTTAGTCTATCTGCCAAAATTTTCCAGAGCATGTAATCTATTACTGCATGGTTCCTTTCACATACACCATTACTAAATGGGCTTTCCACAGCTGAGTAGCTGTGATATTCACGTTTTCACACATATCCCTAAACTCATCATTAGCAAATTCTCCCCCATTGTTTGTAAGGAATTTTGCCGGTGGGCCCATTCCTGTCCCTATTCATTTTTCCAGTATTTGATCCAGGATTACTCTCTTTTCTTTACTTCGTACAATGATTGATTGACAAATCTAGTTGCTAAATCTACAAAATACAAAATAGATATATTGTTAGCTTTGTCCCAGATCATAAGGTCCATGGCCGCAATGTTGTTAAAATCCCTGGTCAAAGGGAGGGTTACTATTGGTCGTGATGGTGTCCTTCTGTACTTCCTACAAACCGCACAGTGATAACCAACCTGTTCTATAAGCTTAGTATAGTCTTCATCCTTTACCCCTGCTTCCTTTAATAAATTTTTCAGCCTCCGAGGAGACGGGTGGGCAAATTGCGTATGCAGTTTTAATACAACAAGCTTTTTATCAGCTAAAGTCCCATTTCCAGCTGCCAATATCACATCCTTTACAACTGCACCTGAAATATTATTTGTCAGCAATGGAATACAAAAGTGTCCCGACTGTGTAAATTGTAAGTCCACCGTCTTTCCAGAAACTGTTGCCTTATCCTGTTCCATATCCAATTTCATGTGTGCTTTCTTCATCGACGGTCTCCTCAAAAGCAAAGGTATCTTGAAACAACATCTGTGCTGATGAAATGATTCACTCCGGCAATATTGCAAGGGATCAACACTCTTTTCAGCGACTTCAGAGTATTATCATCCCCAAACCTGAAACTTGTGGAATTTTCAAATTCCTTAACCTTGTTACGATTTTCAGCATTCAAAGAGTCCACGTAACATTTTAACCAGCCAATTCCACACACAGTAGATGTGTAGCCACTGTCCAATACAGCACAATTGAAGGATTCTGCAACCAACACCCTCATTACTTTAAATTAATGCAGCAGGGGCATGGGAACCTGGATTGTAGTTTTAGGGTAAGGGAGAATGAGAGTATAGAGGTCAGGAGCACAGATTTGACGTCGCAGGAGGGGGCCAGTGTTCAGGTAGGTGGTTTGAAGTGTGTCTACTTCAATGCCAGGAGTATACGAAACAAGGTAGGGGAACTGGCAGCATGGGTTGGTACCTGGGACTTCGATGTTGTGGCCATTTCGGAGACATGGATAGAGCAGGGACAGGAATGGACGTTGCAGGTTCCGGGGTTTAGGTGTTTTAGTAAGCTCAGAGAAGGAGGCAAAAGAGGGGGAGGTGTGGCTCTGCTAGTCAAGAGCAGTATTACGGTGGCGGAGAGGATGCTAGATGGGGACTCTTCTTCCGAGGTAGTATGGGCTGAAGTTAGAAACAGGAAAGGAGAGGTCACCCGGTTGGGAGTTTTTTATAGGCCTCCTAATAGTTTTGGGATGGAGAGGAAAGGATGGCGAAGATGATTCTGGATAAGAGCGAAAGTAACAGGGTAGTTATTATGGGAGACTTTAACTTTCCAAATATTGACTGGAAAACATATAGTTCGAGTACAATAGATGGGTCGTTTTTTGTACAGTGTGTGCAGGGGGGTTTCCTGAAACAATATGTTGACAGGCCAACAAGAGGCGAGGCCAAGTTGGATTTGGTTTTGGGTAATGAACCAGGCCAGGTGTTGGATTTGGAGGTAGGAGAGCACTTTGGTGACAGTGACCACAATTCGGTGACGTTTACGTTAATGATGGAAAGGGATAAGTATACACCGCAGGGCAAGAGTTATAGCTGGGGGAAGGGCAATTATGATGCCATTAGACGTGTCTTGGGGGGGATAAGGTGGAGAAGTAGGCTGCAAGTGTTGGGCACACTGGATAAGTGGGGCTTGTTCAAGGATCAGCTACTGCGTGTTCTTGATAAGTATGTACCGGTCAGGCAGGGAGGAAGGCGTCGAGCGAGGGAACCGTGGTTTACCAAGGAAGTGGAATCTCTTGTTAAGAGGAAGAAGGAGGCCTATGTGAAGATGAGGTGTGAAGTTTCGGTTGGGGCGATGGATAGTTACAAGGTAGCGAGGAAGGATCTAAAGAGAGAGCTAAGACGAGCAAGGAGGGGACATGAGAAGTATTTGGCAGGAAGGATCAAGGAAAACCCAAAAGCTTTCTATAGGTATGTCAGGAATAAGCGAATGACTAGGGAAAGAGTAGGACCAGTCAAGGACAGGGATGGGAAATTGTGTGTGGAGTCTGAAGAGAAAGGCGAGCTACTAAATGAATATTTTTCGTCAGTATTCACTCAGGAAAAAGATAATGTTGTGGAGGAGAATGCTGAGCCCCAGGCTAATAGAATAGATGGCATTGAGGTACGTAGGGAAGAGGTGTTGGCAATTCTGGACAGGCTGAAAATAGATAAGTCCCCGGGACCTGATGGGATTTATCCTAGGATTCTCTGGGAGGCCAGGGAAGAGATTGCTGGACCTTTGGCTTTGATTTTTATGTCATCATTGGCTACAGGAATAGTGCCAGAGGACTGGAGGACAGCAAATGAGGTCCTTTGTTCAAAAAGGGGAGCAGAGACAACCCCGGCAACTATAGACCGGTGAGCCTCACGTCTGTAGTGGGTAAAGTCTTGGAGGGGATTATAAGAGACAAGATTTATAATCATCTAGATAGGAATAATATGATCAGGGATAGTCAGCATGGCTTTGTGAAGGGTAGGTCATGCCTCACAAACCTTATTGAGTTCTTTGAGAAGGTGACTGAACAGGTAGATGAGGGTAGAGCAGTTGATGTGGTGTATATGGATTTCAGCAACGCATTTGATAAGGTTCCCCACGGTAGGCTATTGCAGAAAATACGGAGGCTGGGGATTGAGGGTGATTTAGAGATGTGGATCAGAAATTGGCTGGCTGAAAGAAGACAGAGGGTGGTGGTTGATGGGAAATGTTCAGAATGGAGTACAGTCACAAGTGGAGTACCACAAGGATCTGTTCTGGGGCCGTTGCTGTTTGTCATTTTTATCAATGACCTAGAGGAAGGCGCAGAAGGGTGGGTGAGTAAATTTGCAGACGAAACTAAAGTCGGTGGTGTTGTCGATAGTGTGGAAGGATGTAGCAGGTTACAGAGGGATATAGATAAGCTGCAGAGCTGGGCTGAGAGGTGGCAAATGGAGTTTAATGTAGAGAAGTGTGAGGTGATTCACTTTGGTAGGAATAACAGGAATGCGGAATATTTGGCTAATGGTAAAGTTCTTGAAAGTGTGGATGAGCAGAGGGATCTATGTGTCCATGTACATAGATCCCTGAAAGTTGCCACCCAGGTTGATAGGGTTGTGAAGAAGGCCTATGGAGTGTTGGCCTTTATTGGTAGAGGGATTAAGTTCCGGAGTCGGGAGGTCATGTTGCAGCTGTACAGAACTCTGGTACGGCCGCATTTGGAGTATTGCGTACAGTTCTGGTCACCGCATTATAGGAAGGACGTGGAGGCTTTGGAGCGGGTGCAGAGGAGATTTACCAGGATGTTGCCTGGTATGGAGGGAAAATCTTATGAGGAAAGCCTGATGGACTTGAGGTTGTTTTCGTTGGAGAGAAGAAGGTTAAGAGGAGACTTAATAGAGGCATACAAAATGATCAGGGGGTTGGATAGGGTGGACAGTGAGAGCCTTCTCCCGCGGATGGAAATGGCTGGCACGAGGGGACATAACATTAAACTGAGGGGTAATAGATATAGGACAGAGGTCAGAGGTAGGTTCTTTACGCAAAGAGTAGTGAGGCCGTGGAATGCCCTACCTGCTACAGTAGTGAACTCGCCAACATTGAGGGCATTTAAAAGTTTATTGGATAAACATATGGATGATAATGGCATAGTGTAGGTTAGATGGCTTTTGTTTCGGTGCAACATCGTGGGCCGAAGGGCCTGTACTGCGCTGTATTGTTCTATGTTCTATGTTCTATTACCAGAGTAAAACTGCTTGTTAATAGGACAATGCCTTCTTCTGGTCGCTATCTTTTTCTTCTTCTAATTTTTCCATGCCAGGTGTAGCTTCAAACACTCTATTATAACATGTTGGATAGTTGAAAGCATAATGTTATTGAAAGTCACACCGAAAACATCGATTTATCATACTCTGGGCATTTCTGAGGTTAATTTTCCGATTTCCGTTCTCCATGTCCCTCCTCCTATTATAGGTTTTAAATGGGTTTCTGTCCTCATAATCTGCGGGTCCCGATCTCCTTCCATATTCTCGGAACCTGTTCGGAGCCGTACGATCTCGCCATTCTGTCAGTAGTGTATCTTCTATAGTCTGCTTTATTGCTGACTGACCCATTTGTGACATAAGAGCCATAGGAATTGAATGTTTCCCCAGGAACTTCTTTAAGGCCTCTTTCATCTGAACAAATAAGGTATCATTAGCCACAAACTTAACTCCTGTCAAAACCAGGAGCCTATCCGTATTGGACACTCTATCTCAGTCCAGTAACTTAAATGCCAACACAGATTGTGGAAATTCCAGGCGGTGTTTGTGCAGCCTTTTGTATAGTCTGCTGAATTCCATTATGTAGTCCTCAATAAAGATATCCTCTGTTTTCCGGAATCTATCGAATTCTGAACAGGCTTCATGTGCAATTAACAAGTCATCCTTTTGATGAATCTTATCCATAAAATGTAATAGGATCTCCAGACCTACTTCTGAGTCTAACTCTTCCAATTCTAGTTCAGAAAACACTTTGCTTTGGATTTTACACTCATAAGGTAAAGAAAGAACCAATGCCATAGCTTGTTTCCTCTTTCCCAAGGCAGTTACCTTAGTCCACATAACAACTTCACTTCTCCATTGGTCGCATGATCCCCTTTCAGAACATAATGGTGCATAGTCATATCCGGCCATCTTTATCCTAGGTTCAGCCATATTTTCCTTTTTCCTTTTCACTCACTCCTTGGTTGATGAAAAAAACATTTTTTTCCTGGAAAAGTATCTTTCAACCCTTTACATTTACACAGCAACCAGTCTCTGCTACCACTGTCAGCCTATAGCTGCTGTTGAGTAAAAAGTCAAAAGGTCTACTCCTTTTCCCAACAGTGAACACACACAGCACCAAACTCTATCATCCCATCACATGCCCCAAAGGCCTCTTTACATATCAGTGCCAATTTTTGGATCAATGAGACATCTAATTGGGATGTTTCTTAACCCATTCCTCAACACCAAAGACTGATGATCAAGGATTTATAACAAATATACTTTATTCATGAGCTGAACAGCTACCCGATGTAGTACTCTGCCTGGGTTCTCTCCCGCACTTCCGTCATGTGGTTTCTCCAGTAACTGCGTCATCACGTTATCACTCAATGTACATCTTTCACCTTTGAGTTCGGACAACCGGATGGACTGAGATGTAGCAGTGTACGCGAAAATGGGCATGGCCGTGTACCACCGATAACTTGTCATGGCCATACGTGGTCTGGATGCTGACCGTTTGACCAGGTGTCAGAGGAACGAGTCTGTGAGCATTATGGTCATGGTGTATTTCCCCTCTTAATCAGCACACATGCAGAGCCAGCTATGGGCAGCACGGTAGCACAGTGGGTAACAGTGAGGAGTTTATAGAATGTATCCGCGATAGTTTCCTAGAACAGTATGTAATGGAACCTACGAGGGAACAAGCGGTCCTAGATCTGGTCCTGTGTCATGAGACAGGATTGATTAATGATCTCATAGTTAGGGATCCTCTCGGAAGGAGCGATCACAATACGGTGGAATTTAAAATACAGATGGAGGGTGAGAAGGTAAAATCAAACACTAGTGATTTGTGCACAAACAAAGGAGATTACAATGGGATCAGAGAAGAACTAGCTAAGGTAGACTGGGAGCAAAGATTTAATGGTGAAACAGTTGAGGAACAGTGGAGAACCTTCCAATTGATTTTTCACAGTGCTCAGCAAAGTTTTATACCAACAAAAAGGAAGGACGGTAGAAAAAGGGAAAATCGACCGTGGATATCTATGGAAATAAGGGGGAGTATCAAATTGAAGGAAAAAGCACACAAAATGGCAAAGATTAGTGGGAGACTAGAGGACTGGGAAATCTTTAGGGGGCAACAGAAAGCTACTACAAAAGCTATAAAGAAGAGAAAGATAGATTATGAGAGTAAACTTGCTCAGAATATAAAAACAGATAGTAAAAGTTTCTACAAAAATGAAACAAAAAAGAGTGGCTAAGGTAAATATTGGTCCTTTAGAGGATGAGAAGGGAAATTTAATAATGGGAGATGAAGAAATAGCTGAGGAACTGAACAGGTTTTTTGGGTCGGTCTTCACAGTGGAAGACACAAATAACATGCCAGTGATTGATAGAAATGAGGCTATGACAAGGGAGGACCTTGAGATGATTGTTATCACTAAGGAGGTAGTGATGGGCAAGCTAATGGGGCTAAAGGTAGACAGGTCTCCTGGCCCTGATGGGATGCATCCCAGAGTGCTAAAAGAGATGGCTGGGGAAATTGCAAATGCACTAGTGATAATTTACCAAAATTCATTAGACTCTGAGGTGGTCCCGGCGGATTGGAAATTAGCAAACGTGACACCAATGTTTAAAAAAGGAGGTAGGCAGAAAGTGGGTAATTATAGGCCAGCTAGCTTAACTTCGGTAGCAGGGAAGATGCTGGAATCTACCATCAAGAAAGAAATAGCGAGGCATCTGGATGGAAATTGTCCCATTGGGCAGACGCAGCATGGGTTCATAAAGGGCAGGTCGTGCCTAACTAATTTAGTGGAATTTTTTGAGGACATTACCAGTGCGGTAGATAACAGGGAGCCAATGGGTGTGGTATATCTGGATTTCAAGAAAGCCTTTGACAAGGTGCCACACAAAAGGTTGCTGCATAAGATAAAGATGCATGGCATTAAGGGTAAAGTAGTAGCATTAATAGAGGATTGGTTAATTAATAGAAAGCAAAGAGTGGGGATTAATGGGTGGTTCTCTGGTTGGCAATCAGTAGCTAGTGGTGTCCCTCAGGGATCACTGTTGGGCCCACAATTGTTCACAATTCACATAGATGATTTGGAGTTGGGGACCAAGGGCAATGTGTCCAAGTTTGCAGACGACACTAAGATGAGTGGTAAAGCAAAAAGTGCAGAGGATACTGGAAGTCTGCAGAGGGATTTGGATAGGTTAAGTGAATGGGCTAGGGTCTGGCAGATGGAATACAATGTTGACAAATGTGAGGTTATCCATTTTGGTAGGAATAAGAGCAAAAGGGATTATTATTTAAATGATAAAATATTAAAACATACTGCTGTGCAGAGAGACCTGGGTGTGCTAGTGCATGAGTCGCAAAAAGTTGGTTTATAGGTGCAACAGGTGATTCAGAAGGCAAATGGAAGTTTGTCCTTCATTGCTAGAGGGATGGAGTTTAAGACTAGGGAGGTTATGCTGCAATTGTATAAGTTGTGAGTGAGGCCACACCTGGAGTATTGTGTTCAGTTTGGTCTCCTTACCTGAGAAAGGACGTACTGGCGCTGGAGGGTGTGCAGAGGAGATTCACTAGGTTAATCCCAGAGCTGAAGGGGTTGGATTACGAGGAGAGGTTGAGTAGACTGGGACTGTACTCATTGGAATTTAGAAGGATGAGGGGGGATCTTATAGAAACATATAAAATTATGAAGGAAATAGATAGGATAGATGTGGGCAGGCTGTTTCCACTGGCGGGTGAAAGCAGAACTAGGGGGCATAGCGTCAAAATAAGGGGAAATAGATTTAGGACTGAGTTTTGGAGGAACTTCTTCACCCAAAGGGTTGTGGATCTATGGAATTCCTTGCCCAGTGAAGCAGCTGAGGCTCCTTCATTAAATGTTTTTAAGATAACGATAGATAGCTTTTTGAAGAATAAAGGGATTAAGGGTTATGGTGTTCGGGCCGGAAAGTGGAGTTGAGTCCACAAAAGATCAGCCATGATCTCATTGAATGGCGGATCAGGCTCGAGGGGCCAGATGGCCTACTCCTGCTCCTAGTTCTCATGTTCTTATGTTATTCTGTTCACAGCTCCAGGATCCCAGGTTCGATTCCCGGCTTGGGTCACTGTCTGTGTGGAATCTGCACATTCTCCCTGTGTCTGCATGGGTTTCTCCGGATGCTCCGGTTTCCTCCCACAAGTCCCAAAAGACGTGCTGTTAGGTAATTTGGACATTCCGAAGTCTCCCTCTGTGTACCCGAACAAGAGCCGGAATGTGGCGACTGGGGGATTCTCACAGTAACTACATTGCAGTGTTAATGTAAGTGTACTTGTGACAATAACGATTATTATTATCTCAGTGATTCCAACCCCCTGGTGAAGTTGCTGGATGCTGTCCATCTGGGCATTAGGGTCCAGTGCTGCAGATGGGTCTAGCTTCCATTGTGATCTACTGAGCAATACATTACACTTTGTTTCAGTGTCTCTCTTTTTACCTTCAACTTTGTGTCGTTGAAAATCAGGTTCAGGGTGGTGAACCATTATTTTTAATAATGTTGACACCTTCATAATAGACTTTTGGTGGAGGCTCAGTGGTTTGGTTGTTCTGAGTTCTGTTTGCTCACTTTGCTATTGCTCCTGACCTTGGAGAGCTGCCCGGCTGCAATGTGGCTCTTGTAAAAAAAAAAGCTGCTGTGATTTTGATCTGCAGCATTTTGCGAAGTGGCTCCACTTTCCAAATTTGTTGCAACATTTCCAATTCTCTTCCTGCATTGAGTGGTGTGTTAAGGTAGACTTTCATATGTTTCCTTATCTAGTAATTCCTGGCACAGGTCACTAGTCTATCGCCAGAGGCTTATAGTTTGAGGGGCATCACTCCACATCAAGTGTGGCTGACCAGGAGTCTCTGCTGCTCTTCCCACCAGCTATAGGTGTGATGGAAGGATTTGCAGGTTGACACTCAACCTGTTTGGCTGCATAATGTGTAGACCTTCCTTGGCCATCAAGTTCTGGATGGTACTCAAACCCAGTGTTTCTTGCTCAGAGGCAGGGATATCACACACCGTGCCACAGTACCTCCATGGTTGCAGTATTTACCATCTGCCAAACATGCTGCAATGTTCTGAGCATGATGGTGCATCACAGTTAGGACAGGGAGTGCCCTGTACTGCAAAAACTTCAGTTTCCCACATAAACTAGACTATTCAATCCCTGGCTAACTCATCAGTAAAAGTGCCAAATGCACATTTCTTTGCTCAGGTTTTCAAAGTTGCTGTGTATTGGTTCATCAAATCTTTTGTTTGTTGAGTCAAACATGTGCCTGTAGCGTATTATGTTCTATTTGAAACACAAATGACAAACTTCTCAACAACCAGGGGGCTTGCTAGATTTATTATGGTGGGAAACCACATGATGTGATTGCGGGATTAGCTGCGTCTTCACGAGCCTTGGCTCCGCTCATCTTCCAATCTTTGTTTTTACCCTTGTGCACATCTCTTTTATGTCTTTTTTCGGTTTACACTGCTTTTACTATGCCGATATTTGTTGGTC
Organism: Scyliorhinus torazame; assembly: GCF_047496885.1. Lineage (NCBI taxonomy): Eukaryota > Metazoa > Chordata > Chondrichthyes > Carcharhiniformes > Scyliorhinidae > Scyliorhinus > Scyliorhinus torazame. The sequence goes on along the minus strand of NC_092715.1, from coordinate 220,701,172 downwards.
AATGTTTCAGCACTTTTGAGTTGAGACAATATGCTTAATCCTTGTTGATTCATGGCAGCTGGAGGGATTTGGGATGAGGCCCGGAGCCTGGTGGCACAGCTTGTTTTGAGAGGTTTCCCCGCCCTGATGATATGGTGCACATCAACAGTTGGTGGCTGCTTGCGTTGAAAGTGATCCGTCTGTTAGTCTTGGCTCTGTGGTCCAGGATGTTAAAGCCCAATTTGAAGAGTTGCAAGGCATCTTTATGGAGGCAGTGATGGAGCACGAGGATGTTCTTGTAGTAGAGAGAGCACCGTCTCTGGTGGCAGCGACCTCCTCCCGGTTGAGCTCCTGTTGTGTGGTCTGTCGTCCATCCTGTGCCAGCACGGTGGCACAGTGGTTAGCACTGCTGCCTCACAGCACCAGAGTCGCGGGTTCAATTCCGGCCTCGGGTGACTGTGTGGAGTTTGCACGTTCTCCTCGTGACTGAGTGGGTTTCCTCCGGGTGCTTCGATTTCCTCCCACAGTCCAAAGATGTGTAAATTCGGTGGATTGGCCATGATAAATTGCCCATTAGTGTCCAAAAGGTTAGGTTATGATTCTTTGATCTAAAGGGGTTCAAGTGAGGATGAAGAGCCCGATTGTGCCTGGTGTCGCCAATGAGGTGGCGGAGAATTTCCAGCCGAGTTTGAAAACAGGCTGCTATGTTTCATGAATCTGGAGACCAGGCAGCTCAGATTCGCTGGAGCACATTTAATCCTGTCTCCGAGGCCTGGGTTTGGGTTGGCCTTCCAGCCTCTGGGTCTGAGCATTCTTGTTCCTGTTGTCGGTTGAGAGAAGTTGGGGTCACCTAAATCGGCCAGACTATTCCTCCCCTGCTGGAGCCTCGGTAGTTGACTGCCTGGATTTGTTCAAGTCAACAAGTTGGAAGGTTACAATCATTGAAATCCTTGGAAGATCCTGAATGGTGCGCTTCGTTTCAGGCACTGCTTTCTCCTAGATGTCTACTTTCATTGTGTACAAGTGGAGTGGTCTTTATGCTGATGACTGCCTCGTTCCTCAATTGTCATCCAGGACACACTCCCTGATAATCATGTTGTTGTCAGTTAATGTTGTCAATTTATTTGTTTGCAGGGAAGTTAATATTCCGGGGGGATATCCTGATTTAATAAGGTTTTATCACGTTAAGCTGGATGCTGATTGGGGATTCGTGCAAAGTTTCTTTATCCTAATATATTATTTGTGGAAGGATGAACAGAGCAAGGACATGGGGACGGTTGGAAGGTGTGGCTGGGAAGGTGTGGCTGCTAATCATAGAATCTCTACAGTGCACATCAAGAATGCGCCAACCCTCCGAAAGAGCACCATACCCAGGCCCATAGCCGCATCCTATCCCTGTAAACCCACCCAACCTTTGGACACCAAAGGGCAAATTATCATGGCCAATCGACCTAACTTACAGATCTTTGGATTGTGGGAGGAAGTGATCCAGTGATCTGTTCTGTCCTTTAATCTGGAGTTGGGAGATGGCATTATGGATGACCGGACTCTTGCTCTTGGTTTTGCTTCTTGTTCTCTTTTTACTTCTTCTTTGGGAGATCCTAGGCTGAGCATTAAGGTTTGGTTGTGCCCGGTCCTCCCTTTGTCTTTGTTTTTGTTACTTTGCCATCTTGGAGGTGTAGATGGCTGCCTGTTCCAGCCTGGATCTGGAGAAGTGTTTAAACTGCGCTGTAAGAGTTATTCTCCGCACTGTCTGTGCGGAGTCTGCACGTTCTCCCCGTGTGTGCGTGGGTTTCCTCCGGGTGCTCCGGTCTCGTCCCACAGTCCAAAGATGTGCAGGTTAGGTGGATTGGCCATGATAAATTGCCCTTAGTGTCCAAAATTGCCCTTAGTGTTGGGTGGGCTTACTGGTTTATGGGGATAGGGTGGAGGTGTTGACTTTGGGTAGGGTACTCTTTCTAAGAGCCGGTGCAGACTCGATGGGCTGAATGGCCTCCTTCTGCACTGTAAATTCTATGATTCTAATTCTATTCCATTTCCCTTAGCACTGGGGTTCTCGGGGTACTGTTTTCTTCTTCTGTCATTTTGTTTTGTAGTTGTAGGGGAGATGTGGGTCGACAATGTTGCCTGTACCCTGTTTGGGTGCAAACAGGTCATTTATCCATACAAGATACATGCTGGGGATCTTATTCCTGATTCATCCAGTTGTATTTGTTCCCAATGATGCAATGACGATTGTTTTGTGCTGTACCTGCTGTACATTGATCCCTGTAGTTATCTTTCTGTTTTTGTTTGTTTGATGCAATTTATTTGTAAAAAAAAATGTAAATCCCAATAAATGGACATAGAACATAGAACATAGAACATTACAGCGCAATACAGGCCCTTCGGCCCTCAATGTTGCGCCGACCTGTGAAACCACTCTAAAGCCCATCTACACTATTCCCTTATCGTCCATATGTCTATCCAATGACCATTTGAATGCCCTTAGTGTTGGCGAGTCCACTACTGTTGCAGGCAGGGCATTCCACGCCCTTACTACTCTCTGAGTAAAGAACTTACCTCTGACATCTGTCTTATATCTATCCCCCCCCAACTTAAAGCTATGTCCCCTCGTGCTAGACATCACCATCCGAGGAAGAAGGCTCTCACTGTCCACCCTATCAAATCCTCTGATCATCTTGTATGCCTCAATTAAGTCACCTCTTAACCTTCTTCTCGCGAACGAAAACAGCCTCAAGTCCCTCAGCCTTTCCTCGTAAGATCTTCCCTCCATACTAGGCAACATTCTGGTAAATCTCCTCTGCACGCTTTCCAACGCTTCCACATCCTTCCTATAATGCGGCGACCAGAATTGCACGCAATACTCCAAATGCGGCCGCACCAGAGTTTTGTACAGCTGCAACATGACATCATGCCTCTGAAACTCAATCCCTCTACCAATAAAAGCTAACACACCGTACGCCTTCTTAACAACCCTCTCAACCTGGCTGGCAACTTTCAGGGATCTATGTACATGGACACCGAGATCTCTCTGCTCATCCACACTGCCAAGAATCTTACCATTAGCCCAGTACTCTGTCTTCCTGTTATTCCTTCCAAAATGAATCACCTCACACTTTTCTGCATTAAACTCCATTGGCCACCTCTCAGCCCAGCGCTGCAGCTTATCTCTGTCCCTCTGTAACTTGTAACATCCTTCCGCACTGTCCACAACTCCACCGATCTTAGTGTCATCTGCAAATTTACTCACCCATCCTTCTACGCCCTCCTCCAGGTCATTTATAAAAATGACAAACAGCAGTGGCACCAAAACAGATCCTTGTGGTACACCACTAGTAACTTGACTCCAGTCTGAACATTTCCCATCAACCACCACCCTTTGTCTTCTTCCAGCTAGCCAATTTCTGATGCAAACTGCTAATAGACCCTGAATCCCATGCCTCCGTATTTTCTGCAGTAGCCTACCGTGGGGAACTTTCTCAAACGCTTTACTGAAATCCATATACATCACATCAACTGCTTTGCCCTCATCCACCTGTTTGGTCACCTCCTCAAAGAACTCAATAAGGTTTGTGAGGCACGACCTACCTTTCACAAAACCATGTTGACTATCTCTAATCAAATTATTCCTTTACAGATGATTATACATCCTATCTCTTAGAAACCTTTCCAAGATTTTGCCCACAACAGAAGTAAGGCTCACTGGTCTATAGTTACCGGGGTTGTCTCTACTCCCCTTCTTGAACAAGGGGACAACATTTGCTATCATCCAGTCTTCTGGCACTATTCCTGTAGACAAAGATGACTTAACGATCAAAGCCAAAGGCTCAGCAATCTCCTCCCTAGCTTCCCAGAGAATCCTAGGATAAATCCCATTCGGCCCAGGGGACTTATCTATTTTCACACTTTCCAGAACTGCTAACACCTCCTCCTTATGAACCCCAAGCCCTTCTTGTCTAGTAGCCTGAATCTCAGTATTCTCCTCGACAACATTGTCTTTTTCCTGTGTGAATACTGACGAAAAATATTCATTTAGCACCTCTCCTATCTCCAAGCACAACTTCCCACTACGGTCCTTGACTGGCCCTAGTCTTACCCTAGTCATTCGTTTATTCCTGGCATATTTATAGAAAGCTTTAGGGTTATCCTTGATTCTACCTGCCAAAGATTTCTCATGTCCCCTCCTGGCTCTTCTTTGCTCTCTCTTTAGGTCCTTCCTAGCTAACTTGTAACTCTCGAGTGCCCTAACTGAACCTTCATGTCTCATCTTTACATAAGCCTCCTTCGTCCTCTTGACAAGTGCTTGACTGCTTTAGTAAACCACGGTTCCCTTGCTCGACCACTTCCTCGCTGCCTGACAGGTACATACTTATCAAGGACACGCAGTAGCTGTTCCTTGAACAAGCTCCACATTTCCATTGTGCCCATCCTCTGCAGTTTTCCTCTCCATCCGATGCATCCTAAGTCTTGCCTCATCGCATCATAAGTCTTGCCTCATCGCATCATAATTGCCTTTCCCCCAGATATAACTCTTGCCCTGCGGTATATACCTATCCCTTTCCATCACTAAAGTAAATGTAATCAAATTGTGGGCAGTATCACTACAGTGCTCACCTACCTCCAAATCTAACACCTGTCCTGGTTCATTACCCAGTACCAAATCCAATATGGCCTCGCCTCTCGTTGGCCTACCTACATACTGTGTCAGGAAACTATTGGCACACATTGGACAAAAATGGACCCATCTAAAGCACTCGAAATATAGCGCTTCCAGTTAATATTTGGGAAGTTAAAGTCCCCCATAACAACTACCCTGTTGCTTTCGCTCCTATCCAGAATCATCTTTGCAATCCTCTCCTCTACATCTCTGGAACTTTTTGGAGGCCTATAGAAAACCCCTAACAGGGTGACCTCTCCTTTCCAGTTTCTAACCTCAGCCTATACGACCTCAGTAGACGAGTCCTCATCAAGCGTCCTTTCTGCCACCGTAATGCTGTCCTTGACTAACAATGCCACCCCTCCCCCTCTTTTACCACCATCCCTGAGCTTACTGAAATATCTAAACCCCGGCACCTGCAACAACCATTCCTGTCCCTGCTCTATCCATGTCTCCGAAATGGCCACAACATCGAAGTCCCAGGTACCAATCCATGCCGCAGGTTCACCCACCTTATTCCGGATGCTCCTGGCATTGAAGAAGACACACTTTAAACCACCTTCCTGCCTGCCGGTACACACCTGCAACTTTGAAACCTTACTCATGACCTCACTACTCTCAACCTCCTGTATACTGGAGCTACAATTCAGGTTCCCAAGCCCCTGCTGAACTAGTTTAAACCCTCCCGAAGAGCATTAGCAAATTTCCCCCCCAGGATATTGGTACCCCTCTGGTCCAGGTGCAGACCATCCCGTTTGTAGGGGTCCCACCGACCCCAGAATGAGCCCCAATTATCCAGAAATCTGAAACCCTCCCTCCTGCACCATCCCTGTAGCCACGTGTTCAACTCCTCTCTCTCCCTATTCCTCGTCTCGCTATCACGTGGCACGGGTAACAACCCAGAGATAATAACTCTGTTTGTCCTAGATCTAAGTTTCCACCCTAGCTCCCTGAATTCCTGCCTTACATCCCTATCCCTTTTCCTACCTATGTCGTTGGTACCTATGTGGACCACGACTTGGGGCTGCACCCCCTCCCCCTCAAGGATCCTGAAGACACGATCCGACATTAACATTTTTTTTAGCAAGGTACAACTTGTACCTTTTTTGACTTATCCGATGGCATCATAATATCTACGCCACTTCTTTTCAAACTTGGCCCAGTTGTCCGCAATATTTTCATCAAATAAGAGCGGGTCGTTGTGGCGATGTCCTTGTGCCATATACTGCCAACTCCTAACACATTGTAGATGTGGTGGGTTCCCAAAGACTGATGATGAAGGGCTTGCAGTGAACAATACGTATTCACTCAACTGAGCATCTACTAAATGCTTGTACACTGCCCCTGCTCCGGAGTGAACTCCCGCACTTCTGTCATGTGACCTTTTAAGTAACCACGCCACTATGTCATCACATAACCACTCAGTCTGCAGTCACCATCATTTTGACAGTGAATTCAAGCCCAATATGTTTCTATTTTTCTTTCGTTTAATAATAATGCAACCACGAGCGCCAGTAAGGCTAACATTTGTCTACGCGTAAAACCACCTTATTACTTCTGTAGCTGACAAACATCCCCTTTATAAAACACAATGGGCTGGATTCTCTATCAGCGGGATCCTCCCCTTCGCCGACAGCGCACTCACGTCCACGGATTCCCCGATGGTGTGGGGGTGCCCACAATGGGAAACCCCATTAGCCAACTGCCGGGATGGAGGCTCCCGCTGCCAGCGGGGGCGCACCGCACCAGAAAATGGGTGCGGCAGGACGGAGAATCCTGACCAATAGCCCCAGTTAGACTAAAAACCCTGGCATGGGATTCCACCATCACATCTGCAAACAACCTTAACATCTCATACCTTCCAAATTCAAAAATACTTTCTCTTCTGGTGCCTCTCACTTCAATTGTCTGAAATTATGGCTTTTCTAAAAAAATCACTATTTTTTTCTTTCCAATAGCAACAACAGATTGGAAGATTTTAGTGCAGACTCTGTACAGAAATGAATATGGCACATCCATAGTTTATCACTGTAGAACTGTGAAGCAATTCTGTTCCCTTTGATTTTGCCATTGACTCGTTAGAAACTATATTTACTGCAGAACTAAGAGAGGATGATCACAGACTGCAACAAATAATGATCTGCTTCTCGAGAATCTTCAATTACTTCCCAAAGTCAGCCAAGTAAGATATAAAGAGAAGCCATCTCAATCACAGATATAGTCTCTTTAGTACATGATTTCATGCATTCGAAAAAAAAACATAGGTTGTATAGAGCGTATTTTCACTGACTACATAAAACTCTCATTTTTTTCTTCCATTTTTATATGAAGACAGATTTGGGCTTTGAGCCAAGCTCAAACATCTAGGGAATAATGATCACAATTTATTAAGATTTAAGATAATGACTGCGAGAGAATTGATACTGAGAAGATCAAAGTGATATATTGGTGAAAAGCCAACTATGAGAGAACGAGGAAGGAAGATAAATTGGAAAGAAAATATTGAAAATGAGTTAGAACATCAGTGGGCAATATTTATAGACTAAGATCACTAGAGTTCAGGGGGAATATAACAAGGAAGGCTAAAAATGTGATGCTGTGCATAAATAAATGGTAGAGTGTGAAAGACTAACATATAAAAGAAATATAAAATAATGCATAGAGAACCATGTCTGGGCTGTACAGAAATCAAAGAAAGTTTGGAAGTTTGAATGCGAGGACTCCACGGGTGGAATGTCCCTGCCGGGTCATGATCTCCACACCCCCATCCAGGAGCAGAAAATGCGGCAAGCCGTTCAAAAGGCCATTGAGTTCAGCGGGTCAGGAAGATCCCACCAATAGGAGGAGTTGTAATATTCCATCCCGTGTCCTGGCATGAACAATGACCCACAGCAAATGTATGTAAAATGGCCAGTCAGCTGCACAAGCTTGGTTTTGACCTTGTTGATCTACTGGCGATCAGATAGCTAATACAGGCACTATTCCAGAGATGATTTGCATCTTCAATTGATATGGAAAGTGTGTGGAAGACTGCCATGAGTATGGTGCAGGCTTTACAGTGGGCAATTGGTGCAATTGAGCCACCAATAACAATCTCAAAGTATTTCACCTCCCTGGGCTTATCATCAACAGAGACCCAGTCAACATCATCGGCGCGATCTAACGGAAACATTTCAAAGTGTCATTTGTGGTGGGTTTGGCTGGGATGTTAACACCACCCCCCCCCACACACACACCCCACTCTGTCGGTGGGTCCCCCCCCCCCCGCTATCTATCTAACCACACTTTTCTGGGCCCTGAGGAGATTCTCCGCAGTCAAGCCCGCAGTTAGGGCGCGATCTACAAACCATGCTGCACCCGAAAAGCAACGCGCCGGCCTGCATGTGGCAGGTAAATGACTGGAGAGCCCGCTCCCGGGATCTATCTGGCTTGCTACGTCTCATGAAATCTAGCGTGATCTCGCGAGATGTCGCAAGGTGCAAACTTTTTGGCAAATGCATTTTACAGAAATACAACTTGCCTCACTCTAATGTGAAGTTCCTCGAGGTAACCAAGGTTTTGGGATCTATCCTATTCGCCTTGGAGACCTCGGGTGAGTGCCGTTCTGTGCTGGCCTCCACAAATGGGGACCAGATGGAACGGTACTCGTGGGGGTCTCCCTGGGGATTAGAGGCCTCCAGGTGCTTTCTTTCTGGAAGGGTGGCACCCTGGCACTGCTAGTACCACCTGGGAGCACTCTCACTGCCAGCCTGGCATCTTGACAGTGCCACTTGGATGGGAGCTGGCATTTTACACGTGGCGGTGATCGGGTTGGGGTGTTCACTGCCTGTGTTTGGGGGGTGTAGGTGAGCCCTGGGGACCCACTTATTGGGGGGGTTTGCGGGACACTTCAGGAGCTCGAGAGAATGGGACGCCATTTACAAATGTTGTCATGATCTATCGCTGCACTGAGGAGTTCTAGCGAGCAGAGCTCATCAGTGCAGAAACTAGGGCCAGACAGGCTCCTCACAGATTCGGCCACCATTTTGAAAGGATGTCCCAATCTCGAAGTGAGCTTGGGGGGCCCCAAACACCACCCATGGGCAATGTCACCCCCACGCATATGGGCCCCACCATCCCCTAATTGAGGACACCCCTCAATAGGGTCGCTGAGGGCCCACATTTCTAGACCTACCCATGCCCCCTTTCAGGCCCCCCCCTTCCACGACCCGTACCCTTCACCCCCCAATCTTCCGGAGGCTCCTTCACACCTGCCCTTCACTCCCCCCCCTTCATACCCCCTCAACTCTCCTTTCCTAGTCATGGCCCCCCTCAGGCCCTGACCTTTGGCAGTGTCATCTGGCACCCAGCACCCTGGCACTAGCACTCTGACAGTACCACCCAGACACCTTAGCAGTGCCAACCTGGCAGTGCCAAGATGCCTTGGTGCCAGGGGGAGAGCCACGGTGCCATCCTGCCTTGCCCCTGATCACCCAGGGATCTCCAATGGTCTGAGAGACCCCCCAGGTGCTCTGACGCCAGGTCCACACCACGGGAGGTCATTAGATAGAGAGTCGCGCCGTGTTTGGCGCCAGTCGGCGGACATCGCGTCGTTGGGGGAGAATTTCGCCCATGGTCTCCAGCTCAACAGGGCCAAGTGCTCATTTGGTCAATCTGATATAAAGTTTCTAGGCGACCACATCTCGCGGCAGGGTGTGCTGCCAGACGCCGACAAGGTCTTGGCGATCAACGCCATGAAGACCCCGGAGGACAAGAAGGCGGTCCTCCGCTTCCTCGGGATGGTCAACTTTTTCAGAAAATTGATTCCCAATATGGCATCCCACACCACAGCCCTCTGCCATCTCGTCAAGAAGTCAACGGAATTCCAGTGGCTGCCCACACATGAAGCGGAATGGCGTGAGCTGAAGGCAAAGCTCACCACAGCCCCAGTTCTAGTGTTCTTCGACCCAACCAAGGAAACCAAGATATCAACTGATGCAAGCCAGGACGGCATTGGGCCGGTGCTCCTTCAGTGAGATGACTCCTCGTCCTGGGCTCCAGTGGCATATGTCTCCAGAGCCATGATGCCCACTGAGCAATGGTATACCCAGATCAAAAAGGAGTGTCTGGGTCTCCTGACAGGAATAGTCAAGTTTCATGACTACGTTTACGGCCTGCCAAAATTCACGGTGGAAACGGACCACAGGCCTCTAGTCCACATAATCCAGAAGGATTTAAATGACATGACACCTCGGTCACAGCGAATTCTTCTTCGACTCCGCCACTATGACTTCGAACTTGTCACACGCCAAGCAAAGAGCTGATCATTGCAGATGCCCTATCCTGGTCCATCACCACACCGTGTGAACAAGGTGACTTCATCTGCCACATAGAAGCGCAAGTGCAATTGTGTGCCAGCAACCTCCCAGCCTCTGACGAACGGGTGGTCCAAATTTGTGAGGAAACAGTCAAGGATCCTTTACTGCAGCGTGTGATGCAGCACCTTACCCATGGCTGGCAGAAGGGACAATGTCCCCAATTCTTTAATGTTAAAGACGAGCTGACGGTTGTGGAGGGAATCCTTCTGAAACTCGACAGGATCGTTATTTCTCAAAGCATGCAGGCTATGGTGCTGGGTCAACTCCATGAGGGTCACCTTGGAGTCGAGAAATGCCGACGCAAAGCTCGGGAGGCGGTTTACTGGCCGGGCATTAACTAGGATATTGCCAACATGGTCCTCAACTGCCCCACCTATCAGAAGTTTCAACTGGCTCAACCCAAGGAAACACTGCAACAGCACGAGATCGTGACCTCTCCGTGGTCCAAAGTAGGTGTAGACCTTTTTCATGCCTAGGGGCGTGACTACGTACTCCTGGTCGACTACTTCTCCAGTTACCCAGAAGTGGTGAAACTGTCTGACCTCACGTCGAAGGCGGTCATCAAAGCCTGCAAAGAAACATTCGCCAGGCACGGGATGCCGCTCACGGTAATGAGCCATAACGGTCCATGCTTTTAAAGCCAAGAATGGTCTGATTTTGCACAGTCCTACAACTTCCATCACATTACCTCCAGTCCCCACTACCCGCAATCAAATGGGAAGGCCGAGAAAGGGGTGCGCATTGTCAAGTGGTTGCTGTGCGAAGCTGCAGACTCAGGCTCCGACTTCAACCTGGCAATGCTGACATACAGGGCAACCCCACTGTCCATTGGGTTTTCACCAGCACAGATGCTCATGAATCGCACTCTGAGGACCACAGTTCCAGCCATCCATGTTCCAGACCTTGGCCACCTCACGGTACTACAAAACGGGCAGCAGTCCCGGGTCCAACAGAAGGGGCAGCATGGTAGCCTTGTGGATAGCACAATTGCTTCACAGCTCCAGGGTCCCAGGTTCGATTCCAGCTTGGATCACTGTCTGTGCGGAGTCTGCACATCCTCCCCGTGTGTGCGTGGGTTTCCTCCGGGTGCTCCGGTTTCCTCCCACAGTCCAAAGATGTGCGGGTTAGGTGGATTGGCCATGATAAATTGCCCTTAGTGTCCAAAATTGCCCTTAGTGTTGGGTGGGGTTACTGGGTTATGGGGATAGGGTGGCGGTGTTGACCTTGGGTAGGGTGCTCTTTCCAAGAGCCGGTGCAGACTCGATGGGCCGAATGGCCTCCTTCTGCACTGTAAATTCTATGATAATCTATGATAATCTATGAGAAGGCCACATATGATGCTCATGCCACGGATTTGCCTGAGCTGGCTCCAGCCGATCATGTTAGTGTCCAGTTGCCTGAGGGCGGTTGGTCAGCCACAGTTGTTGTTGTCTAACAAGTTGCCCCGAGGTCTTTCATTGTTCGCATGGCTGATGGTTCCCTGCTACGGCGCAACAGACGGGCATTGCGAAGTGTTCCACGCCCACCACCTGACCGCAGTGCTCCGCCGGCTGTCATGCTTCCTCTGGACGTACCCTGCCACGAGGCCCCAGATCTGCCAGCGATCATGCAGGCCCACGTGACCACCGCAATGGCAGCGATCCCACCTCTTCATTTGCAGGCGGCTCCTGATCCACCTCTGCGGCGATCAACAAGAATTTGTCGCCCGCCACAAAGACTGAATCTGTAGACTTAACTTTTGTAAATTTTTGTGACTGAATCCATCGACTTAACTCTTGTAAATATTGCTTAGTTTGCCATGTATCTGCAATATCGGCACCTTCCCATGTATATACGTTTGTTCAATCACCGTTTGTATATAGTCAGGCATATGTACATACCTCAGTATTTATTTAACTCAAAAAAAAAAGGGGAGATGTCATAATGTCCACTCATGTATATAATGAGATGCAGACAGGCAGTGATTGACACATAGGATGACCAGTAAGCATACAACATAGCACAGACAATCACCAGACAGGACACTACCACTATAAAGCCAGAGGGCACTAGGTTTCCCGTTCTCTCGGGACCCAGCTACTGAGACAGTCAGAGTCCACGAGCTGGCAAGCATAAACACCATGCGGCAGCTAGTAAGTCTGGTCAGGCTACTGCAAGGTCACTAGTCAGATCAGTATAGTGTCGACCCACAGCTGAATATGTACAGCAGTTCATCTCATTGAATAAAACAGTGTTGGGTCTTCTCCTGTGTTAGACGTCTGTTTCTAACTTTCCTGCATTGAGTGCAGTCCACTTCCAATCAACCTGCCTAACACATCACAGAGGACAACTAAAAAAGCAATAAGGAGGGAGGAGATGAAATATGTGTGCAAGCTAGCTAGTAATATAAAGGAAGATAGGAAGAGTTTTTTTCAATATTTAAAAGGGAAGAGAGAGGCAAAAATAGACATTAGACCACTGGAAAATGTGGCTGGAGAAGTAATAATAGGAAACAAAGAAATTGCAGAGGAATGAATAATACTTTACATCAGTCTTCATGGTGGAAGACATCAGTGGGATGCCAGAGCTCCAGGAGAATCAGCGGGCAGAGGTGAGTGCAGTGACCATCACTAAGGAGAAGGTTATGGGGAAACTGAAAGGTCTGAAGTTGGATAAATCACCTGGACGGGATGGACTACACCCCAGGGTTCTAAAAGAGATAGCTGAGATGATTGTGATGGAAGTGCATGATAAAATAGGACTGAGTCAGCATGGCTTCATCAAGGGGAGGTCATGTCTGACAAATCTGTTAGAGTTCTTTGAGGAAGTAACAAGGGCATTATACAAAGGAGAACCAGTGAATGTGATTTATTTAGATTGCCTGAAGACCTTTGACAAGGTGTCGCATGGGAGACTGTTAAATAAGTTAAGAGCCCATGGTGTTAAGGGTAAGATCCTGGCATGGAAAGAGGATTGGCTGACTGGCAGAAGGTAGAGAGTGGGGATAAAGGGGTATTTTTCGGGATGGCAGCCGGCGACTCGTGGTGTGCCTCAGGGGTCGGTGCTGGGCCCACAACTTTTCATAATATACATTCAAGGTCTGGAAGAAGGAACTGAAGGCATTGTTGCTAAGTTTGCAGATGATATAAAGATCTGTAGAGGGACAGGTAGTATTGAGGAAGCAGGCGGGCTGCAGAAGGACTTGGACAGGCTGGGAGAGTGGGCAAAGAAGTGGCAGATGGAATACAATGTGGAAAAGTGTGAGGTTATACACTTTGGAAGGACAAGCGGCGGTATAGACTATTTTCAAAATGGGGAGATGCTTAGGAAATCAGAAGCACAAAGAGTCCTTGTCCACGATTCTCTTAAGGTTAACGTGCAGGTTCAGTCAGCAGTTAAGAAGGCAAATGCAATGTTAGCATTCATGTCGAAAGGGCTCGAATATAAGACCAGCGATGTACTTCTGGTCAGACCCCATTTGGAGCACTGTGAGCAATTGTGGGCCCCTTTTCAAAAGAAGGATGTGCTGGCCTTGGAAAGGGTCCAGAGGAGGTTCACAAGAATGATCCCTGGAATGAAGAGCTTGTCATATGAGGAACGATTGAGGACCCTGGGTCTCTACTCGTTGGAGTTTAGAAGGATGAGGGGGGATCTCATTGAAACTTATGGGATACTGCGAGAACCGGATAGAGTGGATGTGAAGAGGATGTTTCCACTTGTAGGAAAAACTAGAAGCAGAGGACACCATCTCAGAATAAAGGGACGAACCTTTAAAACAGAGATGAGGAGAAATTGTTTCAGCCAGAGGGTGGTGAATCTATGGAACTCTGCTTCAGAAGGCTTTGGAGGCCAAATCACTGAGTGTCTTTAAGACATAGATGGATAGGTTCTTTATCAATAAGGGGATCAGGGGTTATGGGGAGAAGGCAGGAGATTGGGGATGAGAACAATATCAGCCATGATTGAATGGCAGAGCAGGCGCGATGGGCCGAATGGCCTAATTTTGCTCCTTATGGTCTTATAATCTATAACTGGACGGGAACATCCCAGAATGGAACCCTGGCTCAAAAGACCATAATATGTATGTTTTTGTTACAAAATGTAGAGGAACAAAGTAACAGGACAACTAATTAATTTTAACAACAAGAAAAAAAATCATACATGAAAAAATTGTGTTATAATACAATAAGGCTTTATTTCCCCCTTAGATGAACAATTACACATGGGTTTTAGGATTAACATTGAATACAAAGTACATCTTATGCTACAATGATCTCATTAACACATAAAGTCACTGTTAAGTACACAAGATTATTGTGGTCAAATATACATACTCTGTTCTGAACCCAAGTTAGTGTCTGTAGATTTCTCCTCAGATACTCCCGGGTGACTGTCACATGAAAGTTTCCAAACTCCACCCCCAAAAACACTTTCAAATCTTCTCTTATAATAATGCTTTCCCTTAGCAGTTTGCATTCCAAAATCCAGACCAGGTTGTCCAAATTATGCTTTTAAACAAAGCTTCCATTCCACTTTTAACAATGAATCCAGTCCAGGATTTTATACCATCCCCTTTCGGACTTCTTTGTCTTCACTACTGTGCAAACTACTCACAATTGCTTTAACTTTCAATTCCCTGACTGTATTAAAATTATATCAAGCATTTCATCGACCTCCGAAGTCTGTTGTCCCACTTTAAATATACTACAATTGCCTTTACAACTCAGAACACTTTGTTTGCTCTTCCTTGAATTCTTCTGAACAATACAGTGGTCTCTGTTCTCTTAACTTCAGGCGTCTTAAATGTTCTTTCTGTCCCAATTCCCTGGTTATCTGGACTGTAACTTGTACTTTAGGAGGCCTGTCTCTTTGCAACTCCCGCCCAGTCCAATCTTTCTTCTGGCAGAGTTGAGAGATATTCCCTTCCTGAGATTGTCTTCAATGGCAAATAAATTAGCAAAAGTATACTGAAATGCTCATCTACCTCACAAGATCCCACTTGCTAAGCACCCACTGCTGGTGTATTTACTTTTCACACTGTAGCCTTCTCTAAGCACAATAGGACCACAGTTGGAACTTAACCAGCCCCCACACATGCACACACCTAACTCTCGGCTTTACTCATCTGGCACAGAAACATTAAATTAAACCCACTTAAAACTGTAAGTTATTGGTGCAGTGGTGCAGTGGTTAGCACTGCTGCCTCACGGCGTCAAGGACTCGGGTTTGATCCCAGGCCAGGGTCACTGCCCATGTGGAATTTACACATTCTCCCTGCGTCTGCGTGGGTCTCACCCCACAACCCAAACTGTGCAGGGTTGGTGAATTGGCCATGCCAACATTGCTCTTTAATTGGAATAAAAATGAATTGGGTACTTTAAATTTAAAAAGAATGTACATTTTTTTTAATGTTACCAATGCCAATATAAATCCTTTAAAACTACCTTTGTTTCCAGAACACAAATAATAATATTTTGAGCCAATAGCAAATATTCAACAACTCTGAGGAGGCAAAATGCTGAGGATTTGGAAGCTGGCTGTCACCTGCAACATGACCCAAATTGTATATGACTTTCAAACTAATAGCATAACATTAATGTGATGCAATTTGGATTTATTTTTCTCTTTCTGCTGCTTGGGTATTTTTCCTTAGCTGAGAAGGACACCTACAATGAGAGTGTGAGCAATCACCCATTTAATTTTCCTCAGTGTGTAATCAGAATGAAGACTAACAGCCTTCATTTCTGACCTGATAGCTGAAATCAATTTGTTGGCTGCCACTCAGCACAATCAGAGATAAGAACAAGAGGAGTGAAGCTGCGCAACTAGTGTCGTTTATAGGAATAGCCTCTTGTTTCTTGGACTATATACTGCACCGATAGATTGAGGCAAAAGGATGCAGTGGAGGAAAACGTGAATATTTATGCTTATTTCTTCGTACAATCAGGGACAATCATGAAATCAAATTGTCGTGTGTTTATTCATCATGAAGCAATAATAAAATGTAATAAAGCTTTTTTCCAGAGTCAAATGAACATAAGAGGAAGAGAGAAATTCTCTCCGTGACTGGAGTTCCAGTCAGTTGTCACACACTTGTTAGCTATGTCTTTCACCTCCAAGAAAGAACTGTTGTAAAACACAATTGCTGGTGAGATGTGTATATTTACCTTGAAAGCCTCTGGCTCACTTTTGACCTGAGGTGTATGCGAGGGACAAAGAAACGATTTGAGCTTTGTGCTCAACCTTGGGTTAAATTAATATAGCTGTTCTAACATTCACAGGAAAATATTGAAAAGGTTGTGTACTAAACCTTACCATTCATACAGAAAGCAAACATTCATAATAATCTGGTGATGAGCAAATTTAGGTTGCAGCCCTTGAGGTGTGAGTTGAATGTGTCATCACATTTTCAGTATCTGTAAGCTTTTGGAATTTATATTGAAATTCCATTTCGGTAACTAATTTATAGTTTACAGAAGTGCTGGCGAGGAATGCTGAAAAATGTCACCTTGAAAACTATGAACATTAGAACATAGAACAGTACAGAACAGAACAGGCCCTTCGACCCTCGATGTTGTGCCGAGCTTTGTCCGAAACTAAGATCAAGCTATGCCACTCCCCATCATTCTGGTGTGCTCCACGTGCCTATCCAATAACCACTTGAAAGTTCCTAAAGTGTCCAACTCCATTATTTTTATTTTTATTTTTTCTGGAGCGGGAGAGGGAGAGGGAGCCGGAGCGCAGCGAGTGCAGCTTGGGATTCAGGTACGTGTTTAAACTTGCCCCAGGTTCCAGCAGCCTTCATTTTTCAGAGCGGGAGAGAGAGAGGGAGCCGGAGCGCAGCGAGTGCCGCTTGGGATTCAGGAGAAGCGGCCTTCAGATTTTCGGCGGGAGCAGTGGCCAGGGGTCTGTCTGGAAGGTAAGTAGCTGGGAGAAATTTAACTCTTCCTGGGTTGGAAAGTATTGTGATTGGTAAGTAAAATCCTTATTTCTTTCACTTATTGATATTATATTTTTAATCAGTTAAGGTAAAGTGTAAAAATGGCAAGAGATCCCGGACCCATGTTATACTCCTCGTGCTCACTGTGGGAGTTCAGGGACGCGGCCGATGCCCCTGACTCCTTCATGTGTGGCAAGTGTGTCCACCTGCAGCTCCTGTTAGACCGCATGACGGCTCTGGAGCTGCGGATGGACTCACTTTGGAGCATCCGCGATGCTGAGGAGGTCGTGGATAGCACGTTCAGTGAGTTGGTCACACCGCAGATTAGGGTTGGTGAGGGAGACAGGGAATGGGTGACGAAAAGGCAGAGAAAGTGCAGGAAGGCAGTGCAGATCTCCCCTGCGGTCACCTCCCTCCAAAACAGGTATACCTTTTTGGATACTGTTGGGGGAGATGACTCACCAGGGGAAGGCAGTAGTAGCCAGGCTCATGGCACCGTAGTTGGCTCTGCTGCACATTAGGGCGGGAAAAATACTGGCAGGGCTATAGTCATAGGGGATTCAATCGTGAGGGCAGTAGACAGGCGTTTCTGTGGTCGAAAACGAGACTCGCGAATGGTATGTTGCCTCCCGGGTGCACGGGTCAGGGATGTCTCAGATCGGCTGCAGGACATACTGAAGGGGGAGGGTGAACAGCCAGTTGGTGCATATAGGTAAAAAACGGGAATGAGGTCCTGCAATCAGAATTTAGGGAGTTAGGAGATAAGTTAAAAAGTAGGACCTCAAAGGTAGTAATCTCAGGATTGCTACCAGTGACATGAGACAGTCAGAGTAGAAATTCAAGAATAGTCAGAATGAAAACGTGGCTTGAGAGATGGTGCAGGAGGGAGGAATTCAGATTTTTGTGACATTGGAACCGGTTCTGGGGGCGGTGGGACCATTACAAATCGGATGGTCTACACCTGGGCAGGACTGGAACCAATGTCCTAGGGGGTGCTTTTGCTAACACTGTTGGGGAGGTTTTATACAGCCTCAGAAGTACATCCTAGCCCTCTCGACATGAATGGTAACATTGCATTTGCCTTCCTACTTGCCAACAGAACCTGCATGTCAACCGTAAGAGAATCCTGAACTAGGCCGCTTGAGTCCTTGTGCTTCAGATTTCTGAAGCCTTTCCCCATTTAGAAAATAGTCTGTGCCTCTATTCTTCTTACCAAAGAAACTCACCTCACACTTTTCCACATTGTATTCCATCTGCCATTTCTTTTCCCACTCTCCCAGCCTGTCCAATTCTGTCCACAGCCTTCCCGCTTCCTTAACACTACCTGTCTATATATCCATGTATCATCAGCAAACGTATTTTTTTTTAGAAATTTAGAGTACCCAATTATTTTTTTCCAATTAAGGGGCAATTTAGCATGGCCAATCCACCTACCCTGCGCATCTTTGGGTTGTGGGGGCAAAACGGGGAAAACGTGCAAACTCCACACGAAAAGTGACCCGGGGCCGGGATTGAACGCGGGTCCTCAATGTCGATTTCAGCGGGAGCGGTGCACAAGTTATTTCTGGGAGGTAGGTTTATCCTTTAAAAATACTTACCTTCACAGGAACAGGCCAGTCGATTTCAGCGGGAGCGGTGCGCAAGTGATTTCTGGGAGGTAAGTTTATCCTTTAAAAACACTTAGCTTCACAGGAACAGGCCAGTCGATTTCAGCGGGAGCGGTGCGCAAGTGATTTCTGGGAGGTAAGTTTATCCTTTTAAAACACTTACCTTCACAGGAACAGGCCAGTCGATTTCAGTGGGAGCGGTGCGCAAGTGATTTCTGGGAGGTAAGTTTATCCTTTAAAAACACTTAGCTTCACAGGAACAGGCCAGTCGATTTCAGCGGGAGCGGTGCGCAAGTGATTTCTGGGAGGTAAGTTTATCCTTTAAAAACACTTACCTTCACAGGAACAGGACAGTCGATTTCAGCGAGAGCGGTGCGCAAGTGATTTCTGGGAGGTAAGTTTATCCTTTAAAAACACTTACCTTCACAGGAACAGGCCAGTCGATTTCAGCGGGAGCGGTGTGCAAGTGATTTCTGGAAGGTACATTTATCCTTTAAAAACACTTACCTTCACAGGAACAGGCCAGTCGATTTCAGCGGGAACGGTGCGCAAGTGATTTCTGGGAGGTAAGTTTATCCTTTAAAAACACTTACCTTCACAGGAACAGGCCAGTCGATTTCAGCGGGAGCGGTGCGCAAGTGATTTCTGGGAGGTAAGTTTATCCTTTAAAAACACTTAGCTTCACAGGAACAGGCCAGTCGATTTCAGCGGGAGCGGTGCGCAAGTGATTTCTGGGAGGTAAGTTTATCCTTTTAAAACACTTACCTTCACAGGAACAGGCCAGTCGATTTCAGTGGGAGCGGTGCGCAAGTGATTTCTGGGAGGTAAGTTTATCCTTTAAAAACACTTAGCTTCACAGGAACAGGCCAGTCGATTTCAGCGGGAGCGGTGCGCAAGTGATTTCTGGGAGGTAAGTTTATCCTTTAAAAACACTTACCTTCACAGGAACAGGACAGTCGATTTCAGCGAGAGCGGTGCGCAAGTGATTTCTGGGAGGTAAGTTTATCCTTTAAAAACACTTACCTTCACAGGAACAGGCCAGTCGATTTCAGCGGGAGCGGTGTGCAAGTGATTTCTGGGAGGTACATTTATCCTTTAAAAACACTTACCTTCACAGGAACAGGCCAGTCGATTTCAGCGGGAACGGTGCGCAAGTGATTTCTGGGAGGTACGTTTATCCTTTTAAAAAAACACTTCTTTTCTGTTTTATTTTTTTCGACCCGCGGACTTCTGGGAAGACCCCCCCCCCCCCCCCCCCGACCCCCAACCAATAAATTCTGGTGGAGAGGAAACCCGAGACACTACACGTGTAGTGTCTCCCATCCGCCCTCCTCCTCTAACCTAATAATAAGACCCATTGGTGTGAGGTAAGTGCCATATTATATTATTATCATATTATATTATTAGCATTGTGCAGGTCAAGGTTCGGAGGTGGAGGAGCAGTCTCTGTCAGGGAGAGAACCTGAGAACATCTAAGACACTCAGAAGGTAAGAAGGTAAGTAAGTGATTTTTTACTCATTTTTACATTTATACCTTTTTCAAATTGTGTGTGTCGGGGGGAAACTGAAGTGACATCACATAAAAGCTGTGGCCTGAGTGGCTGGTTGGGAATCTACACTAAATTTAAAAAATTAAGCATTGGTAACTAATTAAACATAATTACTGAATTATAATTTAGAGGGGTATCTAAGCCAGAGATCGGAGAGTACTATATTTAGCTTTCACATTTCTATTAGAAATCTAGTGCTAGCAAACAGATAGTTAACAGTAACTTTGAAATTTAAAAAAATATATATTTAAAAAAAAAAAATTTTTTTTAATTTTAATTTTAATTAATTGACGCAATGTCAGTTAGAGGGGTGCAGTGCTCTGACTGTGAGATGTGGCAGGTCCGAGAGGCTTCCAGCGTCCCGGATGGCTTCATCTGCAGAAAGTGCACCCAACTGGAGCTCCTCACAGACCGCATGGTTCGGTTGGAGCAGCAATTGGATGCACTTAGGAGCATGCAGGTGGCGGAAAGCGTCATAGATCGCAGTTATGTAAATGTGGTCACACCCAAGGTGCAGGCAGAGAAATGGGTGACCACCAGAAAGGGCAGGCAGTCAGTGCAGGAATCCCCTGTGGTTGTCCCCCTCTCGAACAGGTATACCCGTTTGGATACTGTCGGGGGGATAGCCTATCAGGGGAAAACAGCAGCAGCCAGAGCAGTGGCACCACGGCTGGCTCTGATGTTCAGAAGGGAGGGTCAAAGCGCAGAAGAGCAATAGTAATAGGGGACTCTATAGTCAGGGGCACAGATAGGCACTTCTGTGGACGTGAAAGAGACTCCAGGATGGTATGTTGCCTCCCTGGTGCCAGGGTCCAGGATGTCTCCGAACGGGTAAAGGGCATCCTGAAGGGGGAGGGCAAACAGACAGAGGTCGTTGTACATATTGGTACTAACGACATAGGCAGGAAGGGGCATGAGGTCCTGCAGCAGGAGTTCAGGGAGCTAGGCAGAAAGTTAAAAGACAGGACCTCTAGGGTTGTAATCTCGGGATTACTCCCTGTGCCACGTGCCAGTGAGGCTAGAAATAGGAAGATAGAGCAGCTAAACACATGGCTAAACAGCTGGTGTAGGAGGTAGGGTTTCCGTTATCTGGACCACTGGGAGCTCCTCCGGGGCAGGTGTGACCTATATAAGGACAGGTTGCATCTAAATCGGAGAGGCATAAATATCCTGGCCGCGAGGTTTGCTAGTGTCACACGGGAGGGTTTAAACTAGTATGGCAGGGGGGTGGGCACGGGAGCAATAGGTCAGAAGGTGAGAGCATTGAAGGAGAACTAGGGAATAGGGACAGTCGGGCTCTGAGGCAGAGCAGACAGGGAGAAGTTGCTGAACATAGCGGGTCTGGTGGCCTGAAGTGCATATGAAGTATTACGGGTAAGGCAGATGAACTTAGAGCTTGGATTAGTACTTGGAACTATGATGTTGTGGCCATTACAGAGACCTGGTTGAGGGAAGGGCAGGATTGGCAGCTAAACGTTCCAGGATTTAGATGTTTCAGGCGGGATAGAGGGGGATGTAAAAGGGGAGGCGGAGTTGCGCTACTGGTTCGGGAGAATATCACAGCTGTACTGCGGGAGGACACCTCAGAGGGCAGTGAGGCTATATGGGTAGAGATCAGGAATAAGAAGGGTGCAGTCACAATGTTGGGGGTTTACTACAGGCCTCCCAACAGCCAGCGGGAGATAGAGGAGCAGATAGGTAGACAGACTTGGAAAAGAGTAAAAACAACAGGGTTGTGGTAATGGGAGACTTCAACTTCCCCAATATTGACTGGGACTCACTTAGTGCCAGGGGCTTAGACGGGGCGGAGTTTGTAAGGAGCATCCAGGAGGGCTTCTTAAAACAATATGTAGACAGTCCAACTAGGGAAGGGGCGGTACTGGACCTGGTATTGGGGAATGAGCCCGGCCAGGTGGTAGATGTTTCAGTAGGGGAGCATTTCGGTAACAGTGACCACAATTCAGTAAGTTTTAAAGTACTGGTGGACAAGGATAAGAGTGGTCCTAGGATGAATGTGCTAAATTGGGGGAAGGCTAATTATAACAATATTAGGCGGGAACTGAAGAACATAGATTGGGGGCGGATGTTTGAGGGCAAATCAACATCTGACATGTGGGAGGCTTTCAAGTGTCAGTTGAAAGGAATTCAGGACCGGCATGTTCCTGTGAGGAAGAAGGATAAATACGGCAATTTTCGGGAACCTTGGATAACGAGAGATATTGTAGGCCTCGTCAAAAAGAAAAAGGAGGCATTTGTCAGGGCTAAAAGGCTGGGAACAGACGAAGCCTGCGTGGAATATAAGGAAAGTAGGAAGGAACTTAAGCAAGGAGTCAGGAGGGCTAGAAGGGGTCACTAAAAGTCATTGGCAAATAGGGTTAAGGAAAATCCCAAGGCTTTTTACACGTACATAAAAAGCAAGAGGGTAGCCAGGGAAAGGGTTGGCCCACTGAAGGATAGGCAAGGGAATCTATGTGTGGAGCCAGAGGAAATGGGCGAGGTACTAAATGAATACTTTGCATCAGTATTCACCAAAGAGAAGAAATTGGTAGATGTTGAGTCTGGAGAAGGGTGTGTAGATAGCCTGGGTCACATTGAGATCCAAAAAGACGAGGTGTTGGGTGTCTTAAAAAATATTAAGGTAGGTAAGTCCCCAGGGCCTAATGGGATCTACCCTAGAATACTGAAGGAGGCTGGAGAGGAAATTGCTGAGGCCTTGACAGAAATCTTTCGATCCTCACTGTCTTCAGGGGATGTCCCGGAGGACTGGAGAATAGCCAATGTTGTTCCTCTGTTTAAGAAGGGTAGCAAGGATAATCCAGGGAACTACAGGCCGGTGAGCCTTACTTCAGTGGTAGGGAAATTACTGGAAAGAATTCTTCGAGACAGGATCTACTCCCATTTGGAAGCAAATGGACGTATTAGTGAGAGGCAGCATGGTTTTGTGAAGGGGAGGTCGTGTCTCACTAACTTGATAGAGTTTTTCAAGGAGGTCATTAAGATGATTGATGCAGGTAGGGCAGTGGATGTTGTCTATATGGACTTCAGTAAGGCCTTTGACAAGGTCCCTCATGGTAGACTAGTACAAAAGGTGAAGTCACACGGGATCAGGGGTGAGCTGGCAAGGTGGATACAGAACTGGCTAGGTCATAGAAGGCAGAGAGTAGCAATGGAAGGATGCTTTTCTAATTGGAGGGCTGTGACCAGTGGTGTTCCACAGGGATCAGTGCTGGGACCTTTGCTCTTTGTAGTATATGTAAATGATTTGGAGGAAAATGTAACTGGTCTGATTAGTAAGTTTGCAGACGACACAAAGGTTGGTGGAATTGCGGATAGCGATGAGGACTGTCGGAGGATACAGCAGGATTTAGATTGTTTGGAGACTTGGGCGGCGAGATGGCAGATGGAGTTTAATCCGGACAAATGTGAGGTAATGCATTTTGGAAGGTCTAATGCAGGTAGGGAATATACGGTGAATGGTAGAACCCTCAAGAGTATTGAAAGTCAAAGAGATCTAGGAGTACATGTCCACAGGTCACTGAAAGGGGCAACACAGGTGGAGAAGGTAGTCAAGAAGGCACATGGCATGCTTGCCTTCATTGGCCGTGGCATTGAGTATACGAATTGGCAAGTCATGTTGCAGCTGTATAGAACCTTAGTTAGACCACACTTGGAGTATAGTGTTCAATTCTGGTCGCCACACTACCAGAAGGATGTGGAGGCTTTAGAGAGGGTGCAGAAGAGATTTACCAGAATGTTGCCTGGTATGGAGGGCATTAGCTATGAGGAGCGGTTGAATAAACTCGGTTTGTTCTCACTGGAACGAAGGAGGTTGAGGGGCGAACTGATAGAGGTCTACAAAATTATGAGGGGCATAGACAGAGTGGATAGTCAGAGGCTTTTCCCCAGGGTAGATGGGTCAATTACTAGTGGGCATAGGTTTAAGGTGAGAGGGGCAAGGTTTCGAGTAGATGTACGAGGCAAGTCTTTTACGCAGAGGGTAGTGGGTGCCTGGAACTCGCTACCGGAGGAGGTGGTGGAAGCAGGGACGATAGTGACATTTAAGGAGCATCTTGACAGATACATGGGTCGAAATTCTCCGTTATCGGCGGAAAGTACGCCGATCGGCGCAAAAAACGGCGCAAATCCGACTTGCGTCACGTCGGAAAAATGGCCCGAAATGGGCTAGCAGCGACGTAACGGGATCCGCGCTTGCGCAGTGGTTCACGCCGTGCAGCGTCATACGCGCCGCATGGCGTGACGGCTCATAAGGCCGCGCTGCTCCCCCCCACCCGACCGGAACACCCGACCGCAACACCCGACTGGATGGCTGGCCGCCGCTCAGCCCCGAGGTTCGAGTCACGCGATGTGGAGGCGCTCCTGGACGCGGTGGAGCAGAGGAGGGACGCCCTGTATCCCGGGCAAGGCCGCAGAGTTGCCCCATGCCACAGCCGGCGTCTGTGGAGGGAAGTGGCAAAGGCCGTCACCGCTGTGGCCCTGACACCACGGACAGGCACCCAGTGCCACAAGAAGGAGAACGACCTCGTCAGAGCAGGCAGGGTGAGCCTCCCCGTATCCCCCCTCCCCCATATCCCCCCCTCCCCCATATCCCCCCTCCCCCATAACCCCCTCCCCCATATCCCCCCTCCCCCATATCCCCCCCTCCCCCATATCCCCAAATGAATCCAGCCCTAACCTTAACCTCTGCAATGCACGCGCAACCGATGGCGATGGAGGTAGGAGCAGCAGAGGGGCCGGGCGGTCGGAGGGCAGCCCAGCCCAAGCGAACATCTGCCGCCCAGATGGATCCCGGGTTCCTGGAGTTACCACACCCACACATAGATCCGATGCAACCACCGACCCGGAGACAAGCGAAGAGGGTGATAGCCGGCTTGCGGCGGCTGCGGTCGCAGGTGGAGGAGTCCACCCGCGTCCAGGAGCTGGGAGTGGTGCCGGTCATGCGTGCCACCCAGGCCGACACCGCACGGGTGGCGTCCGCGGTGGAGGCAATGGGTGCAACGGTGTCAGACATGGGGAACGGTTTGCGAGGCCTAGGGCTTTCCGTGCAGGCGGTGTCTGTGGCCCAGGAAATGGCTGCCCTCTCACAGGAGGCCATGAGCCAGTGCCAGCGCCAGATGGCAGAGGCGCTCAACGCCATAGCCCAGTCTCAGCAGGCCATGGCGCAGTCTCAGCAGGCCATGGCCCAGTCTCAGCAGGCCATGGCCCAGTCTCAGCAGGCCATGGCCCAGTCTCTGCAGGCCATCGCTGAGGGCATCGGCGCCAGTGGCCATGTGCGAGCCGGCGTCGCACGGTCACAGACAGGGTTTGCCAACACCCTGGGCTCCATGGCTGCAAACCTGCAGACCCCTGTCGATACCAGCACGTCCTCCAGGACTGGCAGCGCCAGATGTCGGGGGGGCGTCGGATGGCTAGTCCGTTCGCATCCCCCACCCATGTAGAGGCCTGGTCGGGCACCCCGAGGGAGGAGGAGGTGGTGTGGTCCGTCCCGGCTCCCTCTGTAGGGGAGGTCCCGGTACACCGCGACACCTCGGACTCCCCCCCCTTCCGTCCCAGGTGCATCGGGTGGGGAACGCGCAGGACAGGCTGGCAGCTCGCCATCCCAGTCGCCCGGGCCGCAGCCTGGCCCATCTAGGCCAGGACGCCCCAGGAAACGGCCGCCAAAGGGATCCAGTGTCAGAGGGCAGGAATCACAGGAGTCCACCTCCAGTTCTGCTGTACCATCTGGGGAACCACGTAGACGTAGTCAAAGGGCCCGTAATGCCAAACAATTAGACACTGAGTAAGTTGGCACGGTTGCAGGGCACATATCAGTTTTAGGGGCTAGGGCACGTGCATGAACTCCTTTGGTTATTAAAGTCAATGTTACACCTACAGAAGCTGCCTTTGTGCTCTGTCCAAAGTGTGCGGGGGTGTCAAATACGTTGAGCACATGTGTGTGTGTGAGGGGTGGTCTTACTTCAGCCCCAGGTGAGTCTGCCCCCTTCCCCCTGGGCCGCCATCAACATCCCCCGGGCAGAGGACGGGACCGTGCGCTGCAGTGTCACAGCCGCATGCAGGGATGGTCCGGGTGGATGGTGGTACTGTGGCCATGGGTCAGACATAGTCCAACGATGTAGAGCCAGGAGCTCACCGCAGGGCGGGTTGTCATCATCCTCCATGGCCTGCGATATACACGCGTCCACCCGCAACTGTGTGAGCCCGGCCCGTTGTGCCGCAGGTGGATCGGCAATGGGGGAGGGGAGGTGTGCATGCGGGTGGGGTGGGTGGGGTTGGGGAGGGGGGTGAGGGTGCTGGGTGGGTGGATGGGTGGGGGGTGGGGGTGGTCGGCTGTTGCTATGGTGTGTCCATATTACCCGATTCCCACGCCCACCTAGTCAGTGAAGCGGGCGTCTATCAGTCTGTCCCGTGCCCGCTGGGCCAGCCAGTAACGGTGGACAGCCACCCGCCTGTGTCTACCCCGTCTGCCCTGAACATTACCCCCATCCACCTCATCTGGGGAGGACTGCGCCTCTTCCTGCTGCTCCTCCACTCCACCCTCCTCTGCCTGCGGCACATCGCCCCTCTGTTGGGCTATGTTGTGCAGGATGCAGCACACCATAATGATGCGGCCGACCTTATCTGACCGATACTGGAGGTCCCCCAGAGAGGTCCAGGCACCTGAAACGCATCTTCAGCACTCCAAAGCACCTCTCTATCACTCCCCTTGTCGCTACATGGGCATCATTGTAGCGGTTCTCCGCCTCATTGCGTGGCCTCCGTATAGGCGTCATCAGCCACGATCGCAATGGGTAGCCCCTGTCGCCCAGCAACCAGCCCCTCAGCCGGGGATGGCGTCCCTCGTACATGATGGGGATGGATGACCGCGACAACACGAATGAGTCGTGTGCACTGCCTGGGTGACGGGCGCAGACGTGCAGGATCATCATGCGGTGGTCGCAGACCACCTGTACGTTCATCGAATAGGTCCCCTTCCTATTAGTGAACACGGCCCTGTTATCTGCAGGTGGCCGCAAGGCGACGTGCATCCCATCGATCGCGCCCTGTACCATGGGGAACCCGGCCATGGCAGAGAAGCCCACGGCCCGGGCATCTTTGCTGGCCCGGTCCACGGGGAAGCGGATGTAGTGGTGCGCCATGGCATATAGGGCATCTGTCACTGCCCGGATGCACCGGTGCACCGATGTCTGCGATATGCCGGACAGGTCCGCACTCGGTGCCTGGAATGACCCCGTTGCATAAACGTTCAGGGCCACCGTAACCTTAACGGACACGGGGAGAGGGTGTCCCCCGCCAGTGCCACGCGGTGACAGGTGTGCCAGCAGGTGGCAGATGTGTGCCACGGTTTCCCGGCTCATCCGGAGTCTCCTCCTGCATTCCCGGTCCGTGAGGTCCTGGTATGACTGCCTGGGCCGGTACACCCGGGGCGCCCTCGGGTGCCTCCGTTGCCGTGGGGCCGCGACGTCCTCCTCCCCCTCCGCGTCCTGTCGGTCGGGTGTCCCTCCAGCCTGGGAGGCTGCCGCCTGCCCCTCTGCAGCAGCCTGCGCCGCCTCTCTGGCACGCTCCTCCTCCTCCTCCACATCCAGGGCAACATAGACATGAGCGGCTGCCGCCACGGCGGCCAACATCGCTGGATGATCTGAAAACATGACGGCCTGGTGGGAGGAGGGGAACGACGACATGTCATCATTGCCCATATCCCCTCCTCCCCCCAGCCAGGTGGCATGGACCGCATGGGTCCAACTGTTGGAGGCTGGCACCTGGCCAGGTGGACCAACTCACTTGCCCTCCCATCCCCCTCCCCAGCAGGGACCCCCCCCCCCCCCGGCACGGACCCCCCCATCCCCCTCCCCGGCACGGACCCCCCCCCCAACCTCCACCCCGGCACGGACCCCCCCATCCCCCTCCCCGGCACGGACCCCCCCCAACCTCCACCCCGGCACGGACCCCCCCCAACCTCCACCCCGGCACGGACCCCCCCCCCAACCTCCACCCCGGCACGGACCCCCCCAACCTCCACCCCGGCACGGGCCCACCATCCCCCTCCCCGGCACGGACCCCCCCCAACCTCCACCCCGGCACGGACCCCCCCCCCAACCTCCACTCCGGCACGGACCCCCCCCCCCCCACAACCTCCAACCCGGCACGGACCCCACAACCTCCACCCCGGCACGGACCCCCCATCCCCCTCCTCCACCCCGGCACGGACCCCCCCCATCCCCCTCCCCGGCACGGACCCCCCCCATCCCCCTCCCCGGCACGGACCCCCCCCAACCTCCACCCCGGCACGGACCCCACAACCTCCACCCCGGCACGGACCCCCCAATCCCCTCCTCCACCCCGGCACGGACCCCCCCCCATCCCCCTCCCCGGCATGGACCCCCCCATCCCCCTCCCCGGCACGGACCCCCCCCAAACCCCACCCCGGCACGGACCCCCCCCAACCTCCACCCCAGCACGGACCCCCCCCCAACCTCCACCCCGGCACGGACCCCCCCATCCCCCTCCCCAGCACGGACCCCTCCCCAACCTCCACCCCGGCACGGACCCCCCCAAACCTCCACCCCGGCACGGACCCCCCACCCAACCTCCAGCCCGGCACGGACCCCCCCAACCTCCACCCCAGCACGGACCCCCCCCCAAACCTCCACCCCGGCACGGACCCCCCAACCTCCACCCCGGCATGGACCCCCCCCCCCAGCCTCCACCCCGGCACGGACCCCCCCCAACCTCCACCCGGCACGGACCCCCCCAACCTCCACCCCAGCACGGACCCCCCCCCAAACCTCCACCCCGGCACGGACCCCCCAACCTCCACCCCGGCATGGACCCCCCATCCCCCTCCTCCACCCCGGCACGGACCCCCCATCACCCTGCTCCACCCCGGCACGGACCCCCCCCAACCTCCACCCCGGCACGGAGTCCCCCCCAACCTCCACCCCGGCACGGACCCCCCAAACTCCACCCCGGCACGGACCCCCCATCCCCCCCCTCCACCCCGGCACGACCCCCCCCCCATCCCCCTCCCCGGCACGGACCCCCCCCATCCCCCTCCCCGGCACGGACCCCCCCATCCCCCTCCCCGGCACGGACCCTCCCCATCCCCCTCCCCGGCACGGACCCCCTCCCGGAACTCCCCCGGAGCCCAGCCTACTCTAAACACCACCCCCCCCCCCCCCGCCGCACACACACACACACAAGCCGAGACACACCTCTCCTCACGCATTCAGACTGCGGCCACGCCATCGCCTGCCCAGAGCCAACCCCCCAGGTCGTCACTCACCTCCACGCTGGTCGGCGTGAACCTGGAGCACAGGGTCACGCCGATGAAAAGGAGGTTTAATTTACGTCGACGTGAACGGTCATCACGTCGATGGGACTTCGGCCCATCCGGAAGGGAGAATATCGGCAGGCCGAAAACCGGCTGCCTTGCGCAGACCCGTGACATTCTCCGCGGCAGCGGCGACATTAACGCCCCGCCGACTTTTCTCCCTTCGGAGACTTCGGCAACCGGCGGGGGCGGGATTCACGGCGGCCAACGGCCATTCTCCGACCCGCTGGGGGGTCGGAGAATGATGCCCATGAATAGGATGGGAATAGAGGGATATGGACCCAGGAAGTGTAGAAGATTGTAGTTTAGTCGGGCAGCATGGTCGGCATGGGCTTGGAGGGCCGAAGGGCCTGTTCCTGTGCTGTACATTTCTTTGTTCTTTGTTCTTTGTCGTGAAGCAGCAGTATTAACCGTGCTGCCCATCATTCGCAAAACTATCAACAATGCCCTTAGTTCCTTCTTCCAGATTGTTACTGCATGTCGTGAATAGTTGTGGTACCAACACTGACCCCTGTGGAACATCACTAGTCACCGGCTGCCATCCAGAAAAAAACTCCTTTCTCCCCACTCTCTGCCTTCTGTCAGACAGCCAATCCTCTATCCATGCCAGTACCTTGCCTCTAACACCATGGGCTCTTAACTTATTTAATTGCCTCCTCGTAAAAGGCCTTCTGGAAATCCAAATAGATCACATCGGCTGGCTCTCCTTTGTCTAACGTCCTTGTTACGTCCTCAAAGAATTCTAACAATTTACTAACTTGATGGAGTTTTCTGAAGAGGTGACCAGGAGTGTAGATGAGGGAAATGCATTTTTTTTGGACACTAAGGGCAATTTAGCGTGGCAAATCCACATAACCTGCACAACTTTGGACTGTGGGAGGAAACCAGAGCACCCTGAGGAAACTCACGCAGACACGGGAGAACGTGCAGACTCTGCACAGACAGTGACCCAAACCGGGAATCGAACCTGGGACCCTGGACCTGTGAAACAACTGTGATAACTACTGTGCTACCGTGCTGTCCATAGTCTCCTTGGACATCAGCATGATTTTTGATAAAGTCCCACATGGGAGACTGATAGTGAAGGTAAGAGCCCATTGGATCCAAGTAAATATGGCAAATTGGATCCAAAATTGGCTGAGTGGCAGGAAGCAGAGGTTGATGGTCGAGAGGTGTTTTTATGACTAAAAGCCTGTGTCCAGTGGAGTCTTGCAGAGATCAGTGTTGGGACCATTGCTGTTTGTGGTTTACATAAATGATTTGGATATGAATGTAGGAGGGCTGATCAGTAAGTTTTCAGATAATAGGAAAATAGGTTGGGTGGCAAATAGTGAGGAGGATAGCCATCGATTGCATAGATGGGCTGGTCAGATGGGCTGCTCAGTGGCAAATGGATTTCAATCCGGATAAATGTGAGGTGATGCACTTGGGCAGGACTAACAAGGCAAGGGAATACATGATAAACGGCAGGACCCTGGGAAGCACCGAGGATCAGAGGGATTTTGGTGTGCATGTACACCGGTCCCTTAAGGTTGCAGAATAGGTGGTACCAGTGTTTAAAAAGGCATATGGTATACTTGCCTTTATTAGCTGAGACATAGAGTTTAAGAGCAGGAAAGCGATGCTGGAACTGAATAAAAAGTTGTTCGGGCCACAGCTGTGTAATATGTGCAGTTCTCGAATCCACGTTCCAGGAGGAATGTGATAGCATGGAAAGAGTGCAGAGAACATTTACTCAGGATGTTGCCTGGGCTGGAATGTTTTAGCTATGAAGAGAGATTGGATAGACTTAGATTGTTTTCCTTGGAGCAGAGGAGACTGAGGGGGAACATTATTAATATGTATGAAATTATGAGGGACATAGATAGATTAGGCAGGCACAACATTTTCCCCTTGGTGGAGGGATCAATGACCAGGAGGCATAAATTTAAGTTTAGGGGCAAGAGGTTTAAAGGGGATGTGAGGAAAAATGCTTTTACCCAGTGGATGGTGGGAGTTTGGAATTCGCTGCCTGAAAGGGTGGTGGAGGCAGAGATCCTCATAACATTTAATAAGTATTTAGATGTGCACTTGCAATCCCATGGCATACAAGGCTATGGGACAAGTGCTGGGAAATGGAATTAGAATGGTTCAGTGATTGTTTTTGACTGGTGCAGATGCAATGGGCCAAAGGACCTTTTCTGTGCTGTATGATTCTATGACTCTATGATTCTGCAACAGATTTTTCAGGCATGACCTCCCCTTGACAAAGCAGTGCTGACTCAGCTCTATTTTACCATGCACTCCCAAGTACTCTGCAATCTCATCCTTAATAACAAACTCTAAAATGTTACCAACAACTGATGTCAGGCTAACCGATATATAATTTCCGTTCTTCTGCTTCTCTCCCTTCTTGCGCAGGAGTATAGCATTAGCCATTTTCCAGTGCTCTGGGACCCATTCTGACTCCAGTAATTCCTGAAAGATCATCACCAGTGCCTCCACAATCTCCTCAGTATCTTCTTCAGAACCCCATAGTGTAGTCCATCTGATCTGGGTTACTTATCCATCTCCAGACCTTTCAGCTTTCCCAGCATCGTCTCCTTAGTGATGGCCACTAAACTCACCCCATGCCCCCTGGCTCTCTTAAAGTTCCGCTATGCCACAGGTGTCTTCCACCATAAAGACTGATGCAAAGTACCAATTCAGTTCCTCTGCCATTTCTTTGTTCACAATTACTACTTCTTCAGCCTCATTTTAAAACGGTTCAATGTCCATTATTGCCTCTCCCTTACTCTTTTATATATATATATATATTTTTTTTTAAACTCTTCTGTTATATTACTAGCCAGCTTACACTCATATTTTATCTTCTCCCCTGATTGATTTTTCAGTTGTCCTCTGCTTGCTTTTAAAGGCTTCCCAACACTCTGGCTTCCCACTAATCCTCACCACAAGCTTTTTCTTTTGGTTTTATGCAGGCGAGGAAGGTGTGATTAGAAAAGGTACCTGGGTGTCCTCGGGCTCGCACGGACAAGATGGGCCAAATGGCCCCCTTCTGTGCTGTAACCTTTCTATGATTCTACAGGGGGCGGGGGGGGGGGGGAAGGTGAATTCAGTCAGGAGACACTTCTACTCAATGGGAACCTGCGTCTGAGTCAGAGCCAAGATTCCATTTCCCTGAGCAGACAACCGAAGCTGAGTTTAGCACTGAAAAATTGCTGTGTTGTCTTTAAGACAAGGCATGAAACTGATCAGCCTCACCTGCCTGCTTAGATTGAGGGAACAGATTTCACAGATTTCATGGGCGAAATTCTCCTACCCGCCCCGCCACATTTCTGCGCCGACCGGCCGGCGGGAGTCTCCGTAACACCGGCCGGTCAATGGGGTTTCCCATTGTGGGGCAGCCCCACGCCGTCAGGAAACCCCCCGGCGCCGGCAAAACGGAGACTCCCGCCGGCGGAGAATGACGCCCCATGTCACTGACCATCACTGAATACCACCAAAATGGTGACCTAATTATTCATCTCCATTTTGTTTCTTGGATCTTGTTGAATACAAATTGGGTGCTGTGTTAGCTGATGAAACAACAGTGACTGTACTTAAATAATAATTCATTTGCCATTAGTCTTGAGGATATGAAAGGTGGTTTACAAGTCTAAGTAAGTTCCTAATTTCTAATGAAACCTTTGGTCTGTTTTGTGCATAAAGGAAGCAACATAAGAGTTTGGAATTTTTTCAACCTGGTTACAATTTAGGGCTGTTGGGGTATTTTAGTCAATTTAACTTTGTATGCCAAATCCACAATTTACACTGGTCTCACTGAGCTGGCCTACAAGGTATAATCAAATGATGGAGACAATCAGATGCAGTGAAAGTAAAATACATTCAGCAAGAATGATAAATATACTGAACAAAAGGTTGTGAAAGCAGCCTTAAACCTGAAGGCTCCAGATCCTCCCGAGTGCTATCAGCACAGTCAAAGTCTTTCTCTTAATCCTGGTTTGAGCTGTGTCTTCCAATTTGCCACCAAAGGAGCGATAATGATGGTGACTGTACCCATGCTATCTTTAAACTTTTGGTATTTATCCCTAATTCTGAAAGGACACATGCCATATTTGGGCATGGCATTTGAGGTTATTTGCTTCATCCCCATCTCCATAACTAAAGTCACGTCACAAGTAACTAAAAAACAGATGTTCATTTCTTGTATTATCTCTTCCCATTAAGCCAAGTTGCTACTTCAACACAAAATGTGGCTATTTGGCCTTCTCAAGTTGCTTTCACATACATTATGGGCCCACTCATGCAGATTCTGGTGCTATTGGTATCAGGGTAAAATGGTCTCACTTGTGGCAAAACAGGAAAAATGAGCAAGGGAGTTATTTTAAATGAATCACTCTATTGATTAAACGTAAATGAACAATATGCGAGGAAACTATTCTAATTAAAAGGTTATGTGTGTTGCCCATAGCCTTTATCACTATGGGGAAGGATTCGTACTGAGATTTATTTCGGCCTTGAGTGTGGCTTTCTGTGAACACTCCAGAAAAGCAGGCACGTTCTTATCGGCAAGTTTGTCCTTTCAGCACTGACCGCTTTTAGTCTCACAACTGCAATTACTGACAGCTTGACCAGTTTAACCATTTGTTTACCCTCTCTCAGTGGGCAAGAGCTTAAGCTAGTCTATTTAAAGTGCAATTAATATGAGATTCTAAATGTTAGTCGTAATTAATATATAATCCTAAAATTAGCATGTTATCAAAATCTTACATGGTCAGCTTTAATCTTTAGCTCCCCTGGTGCAGAGCTGTGAATAGAAATCTGTCAGGATGACAAATTACAAATATTTGCTCATGTTCCATGAATCTCTGTGCCAGGAGTCCAAATATGGAAATTTATACACCTCTACAATTGGTTTTAAAATAGCAGAGACTTTATAACCATTGTTATTTCTTTTGTAAGCCACAAACGAGTCCGAAGCGAGTTAGTAAAAAGAAAACTTGGTTGATTGCAAGCAATTATATACTTACAATATACATCAGGGGCCGGATTCCCCCAGCCCGGGGAATCCCCGCGACCGGCGCGAATCAAGCCACGCCGCCCCGATGCTGGCACATGATTCTCTGCAGAGCGGCGAATCGGTGCCATTGGCGCCGGCATGGCTGGCGCAGCGCCGGTCGGGGGCCGCTCTACGGGGCCCCCCTGCTGATTCTCGGCCCAAGATGGGCCGAGCGGCCGTCGTGAAAAGGGCGAGTCCCGCCGGCGACGTCCACACCTGCTCTCAGCCTGGACCTCGGCGTGGAAGGGTCAAGGGGTGCAGCCTGTGTGGGGAGGACGGGGGGGGGGGGGTCCGACCCCAGGGGGGCCTCCGATGATACCTGGTCCATGATCAGGGCCCATCGATCGGTGGGTCGGCCTCTCTGGCTGGGGGCCTTCTTTCCTACACGCCGGACCTTGTAGCCCTGTGCCATGTTGCGTCGGGGCTGGCGCGTTGAAGGAAGCCACTGCGCATGCACACATTGGCGCCGGCGCCACTGCGCATGCGCGGATCCTGCGGCGCCCAGTTCGCACCAGGATCAGCAGCTGGAGTGGCGTGAACCGCTCCAGTGCCGCGCTGGCCCCTTGTCGGGGCCAGAATTAGTTGGCGGGTCGGCCCGTTCACGCCGTCGTAAAATGCGACGGTGTTTACGATGGCGTGGACACTCTGCCGCGGGATTAGAGAATCCTGCCCCAGATCCCTGCCGGGTCTGTTCTGTCAGTTCCATGCCTGGCCAACTTTATACAGATCTTAACCATAAATTATCTAGGGCTCCTTGTCCCCTTAGCTGAGGAGCTCGGATTCAGCAAGAGTCACAAAGAACAAAGAAAATTACAGCACAGGAATAGGCCCTTCGGCCCTCCCAGCCTGCGCCGATCCAGATCCTTTATCTAAACCTGTCACCTATTTTCCAAGGATCTACTTCCCTCTGTTCCCCGCCTGTTCATATATCTGTCTAGATGCATCTTAAATGATGCTATTATGCCCACCTCTACCACCTCCGCTGGTAAAGCATTCCAGGCACCCACCACCCCCTGCGTAAAAAACTTTCCACGCACATCTCCCTTCAACTTTCTCCCTCTCACCTTGAAATCATGACCCCTTGTAATTGACACTCCCCCTCTTGGAAAAAGCTTGTTGCTATCCACCCTGTCCATACCTCTCATAATTTTGTAGACCTCAATCAGGTCCCCTCTCAACCTTCGGCTTTCCAACGAAAATATTCCTAATCTGCTCAACCTTTCTTCATAGCTAGCACCCTCCTTGCCAGGCAACATCCTGGTGAACCTCCTCTGCACCCTCTCTAAAGCATCCACATCCTTCTGGTAATGTGGTGACCAGAACTGCACGCAGTATTCCAAATGTGGCCTACCCAAAGTCCTATACAACTGTAACATGACCTGCCGACTCTTGTACTCAATACCCCGTCTGATGAAGGCAAGCATGCTGTATGCCTTCTTGACCACTCTATCGACCTGCGTTGCCACCTTAAGGGTACAATGGACCTGAACTCCCAAATCTCTCTATACATCAATTTTCCCCAGGTAGTTTATTTACTCAGAGAATGGTTAGGGTGTGGAATGGACTGCCTGCTGTGATAGTGGAGTCAGACACTTTAGGAACATTCAAGCGGTTATTGGATAGGCACATGGAGCACACCAGAATGACAGGGAGTGGGATAACTTGATCTTGGTTTCGGACAATGCTCGGCACAACATCGAGGGCTGAAGGTCCTGTTCTGTGCTGTACTGTTCTATGTTCTATGACTCTTCCATTGACCGTATAGTTCGCTCTTGAATTAGATCTTCCAAAATGCAAAATCACCTCGCATTTGCCTGGATTGAACTCCATCTGCCATTTTTCTGCCCAACTCTCCAATCTATCTATATTTTGCTGTATTCTCTGACAGTCCTCCTCGCTATCTGCAACTCCACCAATCTTAGTATCATCTGCAAACTTGCTAATCAGACCACCTATACCTTCGTCCAGATCATTTATGTATATCACAAACACCAGTGGTCCGAGCACGGATCCCTGTGGAACACCACTAGTCACTTTTCTCCATTTTGAGACACTCCCTTCCACCACTACTCTCTGTCTCCCGTTGCCCAGCCAGTTTATCTATCTAGCTAGTACATCCTGAACCCCATACGACTTCACTTTTTCCATCAACCTGCCATGGGAAACTTTATCACGGGGAGACTGATTGTTCCAACCCCGTAAGTCTTATGCGGGTTTTAACAATTTTCCATTATTAGAGACGTTACCAAGGGCAGAATTTAATCCATGGCGTGCTGCTCCCAATGGTGGAAGGAGGCATTTATGTAGTGGGGGTGGTGGTTGGGTGGGGGGAGCGAGGTGCTTCCGTTCGAGGCTCTTGCATTTAGCTGACAGTTCAGCAGGTCCAAGGCAGCACGGTAGCATAGTGGTTAGCACTGTAGTTTCACAGCACCAGGGTCTCAGGGTCGATTCCCTGCTAAGTCACTGTCAGTGCGGAGTCTGCACGTTCTCCCTGTGTCTGCGTGGGTTTCCTACGGGTGCTCCGGTTTCCTCAAGCAGTCCAAAGACGTGCAGGTCAGATCGTTTGGCCATGCTAAATTACCCTTATGTCCAAAAAGGTAAGGAGGGGTTATTGGGTTAGGGGGATAGGGTGGAAGTGAGAGCTTAAGTAGGTCGGTGCAGACCCGATGGGCCAAATGGCCTGCTTCTGCACTCTATGTTCTATAATCTACAATCCAAGTGGGCTATAAAAGAGCTGTCTGGACAAGCATCATGGCTTTGCATCATGGTCCCACCTTTATGATCTACTTTAGTAAAAGCAAGTCAATCGAATAAATACAAAGTACTGGTTTATTCACAACAGAAACGTATGTACACATAGGACCTGGTTAGGCTTCACTGGTCCTTTCTCTCTGAAGATCTGTTCCACTCAGGCCGACCTTATATATAACAGTCCCCGCCCTTGGTTATCAGGGGAGTGCGCACGCCTCGAACCACACAGGAACCATAATCAACCCTGTCCCATGTGCCTCATGCAGGATAATACCCCCCCCCCCCCCCCCACGCTAAGTTTAAAGACCCACTCAGGGGAAGACAAGGAAGACAAAGACTATGAAGAAGTCAGGTAGCAGAAGAATATTGATAGGCCGCCAAAAGAATGCGGGCTGAGGCAATTGGCAATACTGCTTTGTCTTCCTGAACCAGGACCAGCACTGTATTAGAACATAGAACATAGAACGATACAGCGCAGTACAGGCCCTTCGGCCCATGATGTTGCAACGAAACAAAAGCCATCTAACCTACACTATGCCATTATCATCCATATGTTTATCCAGTAAACTTTTAAATGCCCTCAATGTTGGCGAGTTCACTACTGTAGCAGGTAGGGCATTCCACGGCCTCACTACTCTTTGCGTAAAGAACCTACCTCTGACCTCTGTCCTATATCTATTACCCCTCAGTTTAAAGCTATGTCCCCTCATGCCAGCCATTTCCATCCGCGGGAGAAGGCTCTTACTGTCCACCCTATCTAACCCCTGATCATTTTGTATGCCTCTATTAAGTCTCCTCTTAACCTTCTTCTCTCCAACGAAAACAACCTCAAGTCCATCAGCCTTTCCTCATAAGATTTTCCCTCCATACCAGGCAACATCCTGGTAAACCTCCTCTGCGCCCTCTCCAAAGCCTCCACGTCCTTCCTATAATGCGGTGACCAAAACTGTACGCAATACTCCAAATGCGGCCGTACCAGAGTTCTGTACAGCTGCAACATGACCTCCTGACTCCGGAACTCAATCCCTCTACCAATAAAGGCCAACACTCCATAGGCCTTCTTCACAACCCTATCAACCTGGGTGTCAACTTTCAGGGATCTATGTACATGGACACCTAGATCCCTCTGCTCATCCACACTTTCAAGAACTTTACCATTCGCCAAATATTCCGCATTCCTGTTATTCCTTCCAAAGTGAATCACCTCACACTTCTCTACATTAAACTCCATTTGCCACCTCTCAGCCGAGCTCTGCAGCTTATCTATATC
Organism: Scyliorhinus torazame; assembly: GCF_047496885.1. Lineage (NCBI taxonomy): Eukaryota > Metazoa > Chordata > Chondrichthyes > Carcharhiniformes > Scyliorhinidae > Scyliorhinus > Scyliorhinus torazame. The sequence goes on along the minus strand of NC_092715.1, from coordinate 220,662,692 downwards.
CCTCTGTAACCTGCTACATCCTTCCACACTATCGACAATACCACCGACTTTAGTAGCGTCTGCAAATTTACTCACCCACCCTTCTGCGCCTTCCTCTAGGTCATTGATAAAAATGACAAACAGCAACGGCCCCAGAACAGATCCTTGTGGTACTCCACTTGTAACTGAACTCCATTCTGAACATTTCCCATCAACCACCACCCTCTGTCTTCTTTCAGCCAGCCAATTTCTGATCCACATCTCTAAATCACCCTCAATCCCCAGCCTCCGTATTTTCTGCAAAAGCCTACCGTGGGGAACCTTATCAAACGCTTTGCTGAAATCCATATACACCACATCAACTGCTCTACCCTCATCTACTTGTTCAGTCACCTTCTCAAAGAACTCGATAAGGTTTGTGAGGCATGACCTAACCTTCACAAAGCCATGCTGACTATCCCTGATCATATTATTCCTATCTAGATGATTATAAATCTTGTCTTTTATAATCCCCTCCAAGACATTACCCAATACAGACGTGAGGCTCACCGGTCTATAGTTGCCGGGGTTGTCTCTGCTCCCCTTTTTGAACAAAGGGACCACATTTGCTATCCTCCAGTCCTCTGGCACTATTCCTGTAGCCAATGATGACATTAAAATCAAAGCCAAAGGTCCAGCAATCTCTTCCCTGGCCTCCCAGAGAATCCTAGGATAAATCCCATCAGGACCCGGGGCTTATCTATTTTCAGCCTGTCCAGAATTGCCAACACCTCTTCCCTACGTACCTCAATGCCATCAATTCTATTAGCCTGGGGCTCAGCATTCTCCTCCACAACATTATCTTTTTCCTGAGTGAATACTGACAAAAAATATTCATTTAGTATCTTGCCTATCTCTTCAGACTCCACACACAACTTCCCATCCCTGTCCTTGACTGGTCCTACTCTTTCCCTAGTCATTCGCTTATTCCTGACACACCTATAGAAAGCTTTTGGGTTTTCCTTGATCCTACCTGCCAAATACTTCTCATGTCCCCTCCTTGCTCGTCTTAGCTCTCTCTTTAGATCCTTCCTCGCTACCTTGTAACTATCCATCGCCCCAACTGAAACTTCACACCTCATCTTCACATAGGCCTCCTTCTTCCTCTTAACAAGAGATTCCACTTCTTTGGTAAACCACGGTTCCCTCGCTCGACGCCTTCCTCCCTGCCTGACCGGTACATACTTATCAAGAACACGCAGTAGCTGATCCTTGAACAAGCTCCACTTATCCAGTGTGCCCAACACTTGCAGTCTACTTCTCCACCTTATCCCCCCCTAAGTCACGTCTAATGGCATCATAATTGCCCTTCCCCCAGCTATAACTCTTGCCCTGCGGTGTATACTTATCCCTTTCCATCATTAACGTAAACGCACCGAATTGTGGCCACTGTCCCCAAAGTGCTCTCCTACCTCCAAATCCAACACCTGGTCTGGTTCATTACCCAAAACCAAATCCAACGTGGCCTCGCCTCTTGTTGGCCTGTCAACATATTGTGTCAGGAAACCCTTCTGCACACACTGTACAAAAAACGACCCATCTAATGTACTCGAACTATATCTTTTCCAGTCAATATTTGGAAAGTTAAAGTCTCCCATAATAACTACCCTGTTACTTTCGCTCTTATCCAGGATCATCCTCGCCATCCTTTCCTCTACATCCCTAGAACTATTTGGAGGCCTATAGAAGACTCCCAACAGTGTGACCTCTCCTTTCATGTTTCTAACCTCAGCCCATACTACCTCGGAAGATGAGTCCCCATCTAGCATCCTCTCCGCCACCGTAATACTGCTCTTGACTAGCAGTGCCACACCTCCATAACAATAAAAAATGACAACCATATACGTATTGGTGCAAGCACTTGACCCCGAAGATGACCGCTAAGCCCTCTTTTTCAATATGAATAGTTACCCTCAGCAGCTGACAGCGTTCCATAAGACAATAAGACATAGGAGCGGAAGTAAGACCATTCGGCCCATCGAGTCCACTCCACCATTCAATCATGGCTGATTTCAACTCCATTTACCCGCTCTCTCTCCATGGCCCTTAATTCCTCGAGAAATCAAGAATTTATCAACTTCTGTCTTAAAGACACTCAACGTCCCGGCCTCCACTGCCCTCTGTGGCAATGAATTCCACAGACCCACCACTCTCTGGCTGAAGAAATGCTCCTCATCTCTGTTCTAAAGTGACTCCCTTTTATTCTAAGGCTGTGCCCCCGGGTCCTAGTCTCCCCTGCTAATGGAAACAACTTCCCTACGTCCACCCTATCTAAGCCATTCATTATCTTGTAAGTTTCTATTAGATGTCCCCTCAACCTCCTAAACTCCAATGAATATAATCCCAGGATCCTCAGACGTTCATCGTATGTTAGGCCTACCATTTCTGGGATCATCCGTGTGAATCTCCGCTGGACCCGCTCCAGTGCCAGTATTTCCTTCCTGAGGTGTGGGGCCCAAAATTGCTCACAGTATTCTAAATGGGGCCTAACTAATGCTTTATAAAGCTTCAGAAGTACACCCTTGCTTTTATATTCCAAGCCTCTTGAGATAAATGACAACATTGCATTTGCTTTCTTAATTACGGTCTCAACCTGCAAGTTTACCTTTAGAGAATCCTGGACTAGGACTCCCAAGTCCCTTTGCACTTCAGCATTATGAATTTTGTCACCGTTTAGAAAATAGTCCATGTCTCTATTATTTTTTCCAAAGTGCAAGACCTCGCACTTGCCCACGTTGAATTTCATCAGCCATTTCTTGGATCACTCTCCTAAACTGTCTAAATCTTTCTGCAGCCTCCCCACCTCCTCCATACTACCTGCCCCTCCACCTATCTTTGTATCATCGGCAAACTTAGCCAGAATGCCCCCAGTCCCGTCATCTAGATCGTTAATATATAACGAGAACAGCTGTGGCCCCAACACTGAACCCTGCGGGACACCACTCGTCACCGATTGCCATTCCGAAAAAGAACCTTTTATCCCAACTCTCTGCCTTCTGCCTGACAGCCAATCGTCAATCCATGTTAGTACCTTGCCTCGAATACCATGGGTCTTATTTTACTCAGCAGTCTCCCGTGAGGCACCTTATCAAAGGCCTTTTTGAAGTCAAGTTAGATTACATCCATTGGCTCTCGTTGGTCTAACCTATTTGTTATCTCTTCAAAGAACTCTAACAGGTTTGTCAGGCACGACCTCCCCTTATTAAATCCATGCTGACTTGTCCTCATCCGACCCTGCACTTCCAAGAATTTAGAAATCTCAACCTTAACAATGGATTCTAGAATCTTGCCAACAACCGAGGTTAGGCTAATTGGCCTATAATTTTCCATCTTTATTCTTGTTCCCTTCTTGAACAGGGGGGTTACAACATCGATTTTCCAATCCTCTGGGACATTCCCTGACTCCAGTGACTTTTGAAAGATCATAACTAACGCCTCCACTATTTCTTCAGCTATCTCCTTTAGAACTCTAGGATGTAGCCCATCTGGGCCCAGAGATTTATCAATTTTTAGACCTCTTACTTTCTCTAGCACTTTCTCCCTTCGTCGTCCAGTACTTCCCCGGAGCGGAGAAACTACGTCATCTTCTTCACAGCCTTCAACACGTCATTGATGACGATGAACATCTTGCCAAGGTCATCCCCACACCCCCACTACTTGCCTTCAAACAACCGCACAACCTCAAACGAACCATTGTTTGCAGCAAACTACCCAGTCTTCAGAACAGTGACCACGACACCACACAACCCTGTCATGGCAATCTCTGCAAGACGTGCCAGATCATCGACATGGATACCACTATTACACGTGAGAACACCACCCACCAGGTACGCGGTACATACTCGTGCGACTCGGCCAACGTTGTCTACCTCATACGCTGCAGGAAAGGATGTCCCGAAGCGTGGTACATTGGCGAGACCATGCAGACGCTGCGACAACGAATGAACGGACATCGCGCAACAATCACCAGGCAGGAATGTTCCCTTCCAGTCGGGGAACACTTCAGCAGTCAAGGGCATTCAGCCCCTGATCTCCGGGTAAGCGTTCTCCAAGGCGGCCTTCAGGACCCGCGACAACGCAGAATCGCCAAGCAGAAACTTATAGCCAAGTTCCGCACACATGAGTGTGGCCTCAACCGGGACCTGGGATTCATGTCACATTACATTCATCCCCCACCATCTGGCCTGCGAAATCCTACCAACTGCCCTGGCTTGAGACAATTCACACCTCTTTAACCTGGGGTTACCCCATCTCTGGATCTGTAAAGATTTAATCACCTGCTAATGCTCGCAATCCTAGCATTGTTTGGCATCTTTGAATTTGTCTATATATGTGTTTCTGGAACAGACCTCTTCATTCACCTGAGGAAGGAGCAGCGCTCCGAAAGCTAGTGACATCGAAACAAACCTGTTGGACTTTAACCTGGTGTTGTAAGACTTCGTACTGTGCTCACCCCAGTCCAACGCCGGCATCTCCACATCATGACTTTCTCCTTTGTGATGGCTACCATATTCAACTCTGCCCCCTGACTCTACTGTGAAGACTGACGCAAAGTACTTATTTAGTTCCTCAGCTATTTCCATGTCTCCCATCACTAGATTACCAGCGTCATTTTGGAGCGGCCCAATGTCTACTTTTGCCTCCCGTTTGTTTTTAATGTATTTAAAGAACCTTTTACTATCGTTCCTAATGTTACTGGCTAGCCTACCTTCAAATTTGATCCTCTCTTTCCTTATTTCTCTCTTTGTTATCCTCTGTTTGTTTTTGTAGCCTTCCCAATCTTCTGACTTCCCACTACTCTTTGCCACATTATAGGCTTTCTCTTTTGCTTTGATGCATTCCCTAAGTTCCTTTGTCAGCCATGGCTGCCTAATACCCCCTCTGATAACCTTTCTTTTCTTTGGGATGAACCTCTGTACTGTGTCCTCAATTACTCCCAGAAAATCCTACCATTGCTGTTCTACTGTCTTTCCCACTAGGCTCTGCTCCCTGTCGATTTTCGTCAGTTCCTCCCTCATGCCCCTGCAGTTACCTTTATTTAACTGTAACACCTTTACATCTGATTCTACCTTCTTTCTTTCAAATTGGAGATTGAATTCTACCATATTATGATCACTACCTCCTAAGTGTTCCCTTACTTTAAGATCTTTAATCAAGTCTGGCTCATTACATAACACTAAGTCCAGAATGGCCTGTTCCCTCGTGGGCTCCATCACAAGCTGTTCCAAAAATCCCTCCTGTAAACATTCAATGAATTCCCTTTCCTTGGGTCCACTGGCAGTATTATTTACCCAGTCCACCTGCATATTGAAGTCCCCCATGATCACTGTGACCTTGCCTTTCTGACATGCACTTTCTATTTCGTGGTGCATTTTGTGCCCCTGGTCCTGACCACTGTTAGGAGGCCTGTTCATAACTCCCATTATGGTTTTTTTGCCTTTGTGGTTCCTCAACTCTACCCACACAGACTCCACATCATCTGACCCTATGTCGTTTAGTGCTATTGATTTAATTTCATTCCTAATTAACAAGGCAACCCCACCCCCTCTGCCCACCTCTCTGTCTTTTCGATAGGTTGTGAATCCCTGGATGTTTAAATGCCAGTCCTGAACCCCCTGCAACCATGTCTCTGTGATGCCTACCACATCATACCTACCAGTCACAATCTGGGCCACAAGCTCATCTACCTTGTTCCGTACACTGCGCGCATTTAAATATAGCACCTTTAATTCTCTATTGACCGTCCCTTTTTTTTTTCTTAGTGTGGTGGACCTTGGTTTACTGAGCCTTTCCGTACACTGTGTCATATTTTGTGGGATGGGGACTATCGTAACCTCTCCTGAGTTTTGTCTTTTCGTGCTTTTTTGTATTCCTAAGCAGCTACGCTTCCCACTGATTACTTCACCTCTTGGTTCCCTGACTTTCCCTTCCCCCCCAATCTCTAGTTTAAAGTCCTATTGACCACCCTATTTACTCTTTTCACCAGAACACTGTTCCCAGCTCGGTTCAGGTGGAGACCATCCCAACGGTATAGGACCCCCCTGTCCCAAAACTGATGCCAGTGTCCCATGAAAAGGAACCCCTCTTTCCCACACCACTCTTTCAGCCACATGTTAACTTTCCTTATCTTGCCTCCCTATGCCAATTTGTACGTGGCTCGGGCAGTAATCCGGAGAGTATGACCCTTGAGGACCTGTTTTTTTAATTTGAATCCTAGCTCTTTATAATCTCTAAACAGATCCTCTTTTCTCGACTTGCCTATGTTGTTGGTACCGACATGGACCACAACAACTGGATCCTCCCCCTCCCTCTCCAGTATCCTTTCAAGCCGGTCAGAGATGTCCCGCACCCTAGCACCGGGCAGGCAACATACCATGCGGGACTCTTTATCCTGCTCACAAAGGATACTATCTATCCCCCTGATAATAGAATCCTCTACAACTACAACTTGCCTATTTACTCCCTCCCCTTGAATGGCCTGCTGAACCATGGTGCCTTGGTCAGCTGACTCATCCTTCCTGCAGCCCTGTTCGCTATCCACACAGGGAGCAAGTGCCTCATACCTGTTGGACAGGGTCAAGGGCTGAGGCTCCTGAGTTCCTGACTGCTGGTTCCCTTTACCTGCCTGACTTGCAGTCACACCCTGCTGTCCCTGGCCACTGGCAGGATTTAAACTACTTACTCTGACAGGTGTGACTGCCTCCTGCAACACAGTGTCCAGGTAAGTCTCCCCCTCCCGGATGTGCCTCAGTGTTTGAAGCTCAGACTCCAGCTCATCAACTCTGAGCCGGAGCTCTTCGAGCAGCCAACACTTACTGCAGATGTGGTCGCTGCAGCTCGCAATGGGATCTGCCAGCTCCCACATCAAGCAGCTCAATCACATCACCTGACCAGCCATCTCTAATTAATTAATTAGTTTAATTTAAGTTTACGAGATTAGCTGTGTTTTTTTTTAAATTTGGGGCAGATTTGCTATGAACCAATCAGATCACAGCTTCCCTCTGACATCATTTTTGGAAAAAAAAACCTGGAAAACAGGAAGTTACCGTTAGGTTTTTATACTCACAGAGACTGCTCCTCCTCCTCCGAACGGCTCCCGAAATTAGGCCCGAAGAAAGAGAGAGAACAAAACAGTAGGGAAAAAGCACCTTCTCCCACTCTTCACCGAATTACCTCGCTGCACCAAATTACCAAGTTTCAAATTCTCACTCTGTCTGTTTCTCACTCACTCAGGCTGTGTCTCTTGACCAGTGCAATGCTTACTGAGTGCACTTTCTGTCTGTCTTTTATACAGACTTTAGGATGACTCACACTAAAACTTCAAAGAGAAGTTAACTTACTTACCTTGCAGGTCAGCTGTTTAGTTCGGGAGTGAGAGCCGGGACCTTAGAATCAGCGCGGGAATTTGAAAAAGCGCGGGAGCTGCGAGGCAGAGGGGACCGTTTAAAAGGTCGCTGCCTGGGGTGAGGTAAGTACAGATTAACTTACTTACCTTGCAGGTCAGCTGTTTAGTTCGGGAGTGAGAGCCGGGACCTTAGAAACAGCGTGGGAATTTGAAAAAGTGCAGGAGCTGCGAGGCAGAGGGGACCGTTTAAAAGGTCGCTGCCTGGGTGAGGTAAGTAGTGATTAACTTCCTTACCTTGCAGGTCAGCTGTTTAGTTCGGGAGTGAGAGCTGGGACCTTAGAAACAGCGCGGGAATTTGAAAAAGCGCGGGAGCTGCGAGGCAGAGGGGACCGTTTAAAAGGTCGCTGCCTGGGGTGAGGTAAGTACAGATTAACTTACTTACCTTGCAGGTCAGCTGTTTAGTTCGGGAGTGAGAGCCGGGACCTTAGAAACAGCGTGGGAATTTGAAAAAGTGCGGGAGCTGCGAGGCAGAGGGGACCGTTTAAAAGGTCGCTGCCTGGGTGAGGTAAGTAGTGATTAACTTCCTTACCTTGCAGGTCAGCTGTTTAGTTCGGGAGTGAGAGCTGGGACCTTAGAAACAGCGCGGGAATTTGAAAAAGCGCGGGAGCTGCGAGGCAGAGGGGACCGTTTAAAAGGTCGCTGCCTGGGGTGAGGTAAGTACAGATTAACTTACTTACCTTGCAGGTCAGCTGTTTAGTTCGGGAGTGAGAGAGAGCCGGGACCTTGGAAACAGCGTGGGAATTTGAAAAAGCGCGGGAGCTGCGAGGCAGAGGGTACAGTTTAAAAGGTCGCTGCCTGGGGTGAGGTAAGTACAGATTAACAACTTACGAACCTTGCAGGCCAAGTCGATTTCAGCAGGAGCGGAGCAGGCTAGTCCATGTCAGCGGGGGCAGTGCGGAAGTGATTTCTGGGAGGTAAGTCTCTCCTTAAAATTTTTTTTTTAAATTTTAGTGTTTAAGGCGGGAACAGGAAGTCGACCCGCGGACTTCTGGGAAGACCCTCACCAATAAATTCTGGTGGAGAGGAAACCACCCGCCCTCCTCCTCTAACCTAATAATAAAAGAGGCCTTCCTACAGAAACTCAGCACCCATGGACCAGGTGAACCAGGGACATTCCTCGTCACAATGGACGTCTCGGCACTCTACACCAGCATCCCCCATGACGACGGCATTGCTGCAACAGCCTCAGTACTCAACACCGACAACTGCCAATGCCCAGACGCAATTCTGCAACTCATCCGCTTCATTCTGGATCACAACGTCTTCACCTTCGACAACAAGTTCTTCATCCAGACGCACGGAACAGCCATGGGGACCAAATTCGCACCCCAATACGCCAACATCTTCATGCACAAGTTTGAACAGGACCTACTCACCGCACAGGACCTTCAACCGATGTTATACACCAGATACATCGATGACATTTTTTTCCTTTGGACCCACGGCGAAGAATCACTGAAACGACTACACGATGACATTAATAAGTTCCATCCAACCATCAGACTCACCATGGACTACTCTCCAAAATCAGTTGCATTCTTGGACACACTCGTCTCCATCAAGGACGGTCACCTCAGCACTTCGCTTTACCGCAAACCCACGGATAACCTCATGATGCTCCACTTCTCCAGCTTCCACCCTAAACACATTAAAGAAGCCATCCCCTATGGACAAGCGCTCCGTATACACAGGATCTGCTCAGACGAGGATGAGCGTAACAGACATCTACAGACGTTGAAAGATGCCCTCGTATGAACGGGATATGGCACTCGACTCATCGATCGACAGTTCCAACGCGCCACAGCGAAAAACCGGACCAACCTCCTCAGAAGACAAACATGGGACACAACCATCAGAATACCCTTCGTCGTCCAGTACTTCCCCGGAGCGGAGAAACTACGTCATCTTCTTCACAGCCTTCAACACGTCATTGATGACGATGAACATCTTGCCAAGGTCATCCCCACACCCCCACTACTTGCCTTCAAACAACCGCGCAACCTCAAACGAACCATTGTTTGCAGCAAACTACCCAGTCTTCAGAACAGTGACCACGACACCACACAACCCTGTCATGGCAATCTCTGCAAGACGTGCCAGATCATCGACATGGATACCACTATTACACGTGAGAACACCACCCACCAGGTACGCGGTACATACTCATGCGACTCGGCCAACGTTGTCTACCTCATACGCTGCAGGAAAGGATGTCCCGAAGCATGGTACATTGGCGAGACCATGCAGACGCTGCGACAACGAATGAACGGACATCGCGCAACAATCACCAGGCAGGAATGTTCCCTTCCAGTCGGGGAACACTTCAGCAGTCAAGGGCATTCAGCCTCTGATCTCCGGGTAAGCGTTCTCCAAGGCGGCCTTCAGGACCCGCGACAACGCAGAATCGCCAAGCAGAAACTTATAGCCAAGTTCCGCACACATGAGTGCGGCCTCAACCGGGACCTGGGATTCATGTCACATTACATTCATCCCCCACCATCTGGCCTGCAAAATCCTACCAACTGTCCTGGCTTGAGACAATTCACACCTCTTTAACCTGGGGTTACCCCATCTCTGGATCTGTAAAGATTTAATCACCTGCTAATGCTCGCATTCCTAGCATTGTTTGGCATCTTTGAATTTGTCTATATATGTGTTTCTGGAACAGACCTCTTCATTCACCTGAGGAAGGAGCAGCGCTCCGAAAGCTAGTGACATCGAAACAAACCTGTTGGACTTTAACCTGGTGTTGTAAGACTTCGTACTGTGCTCACCCCAGTCCAACGCCGGCATCTCCACATCATGGCTAATAATAAAACCCATTGGTGTGGGGTAAGTACCATATTTTATTATTGTTATTAATATTTTTTTTTTATATAAAAAATTTAATTTAGTTGTTAGCCAGATCTTGGTAGAAAGTTAGAGGGATGGCAGGGAAGGGAGTGCAATGTTCCTCCTGCAGGATGTTTGAGGTGAGGGATGCCGTTAGTGTCCCTGCTGATTTTACCTGCAGGAAGTGCTGCCATCTCCAGCTCCTCGAAGACCGAGTTAGGGAACTGGAGCTGGAGTTGGAAGAACTTCGGATCATTCGGGAGGCAGAGGGGGTCATAGATAGCAGCTTCAGGGAATTAGTTACACCAAAGATTGGAGATAGATGGGTAACTGTAAGAGGGACTGGGAAAAAACATTCAGTGCAGGGATCCCCTGCGGTCGTTCCCCTGAGAAACAAGTATACCGCTTTGGATACTTGTGGGGGGGACGACTTACCAGGGGTAAGCCATGGGGTACGGGCCTCTGGCACGGAGTCTGTCCCTGTTGCTCAGAAGGGAAGGGGGGAGAGGAGCAGAGCGTTAGTAATTGGGGACTCGATAGTCAGGGGCACAGATAGGAGATTTTGTGGGAGCGTTAGAGACTCACGTTTGGTATGTTGCCTCACAGGTGCAAGGGTACGTGATGTCTCGGATCGTGTTTTCAGGGTCCTTAAGGGGGAGGGGGAGCAGCCCCAAGTCGGGGTCCACATTGGCACTAACGACATAGGTAGGAAAGGGGATAAGAATGTCAGGCAGGCTTTCAGGGAGCTAGGATGGAAGCTCAGAACCAGAACAAACAGAGTTGTTATCTCTGGGTTGTTGCCCGTGCCACGTGATAGTGAGATGAGGAATAGGGAGAGAGAGCAATTAAACACGTGGCTACAGGGATGGTGCAGGCGGGAGAGATTCAGATTTCTGGATAACTGGGGCTCTTTCTGGGGAAGGTGGGACCTCTACAGACAGGATGGTCTACATCTGAACCTGAGGGGCACAAATATCCTGGGGGGGAGATTTGTTAGTGCTCTTTGGGGGGGTTTAAACTAATGCAGCAGGGGCATGGGAACCTGGACTGTAGTTTTAGGGTCAGGGAGAATGAGAGTAGAGAGGTCAGGAGCTCAGATTTGACGTCGCAGGAGGGGGCCAGTGTTCAGGTAGGTGGTTTGAAGTGTGTCTACTTCAATGCCAGGAGTATATGAAATAAGGTAAGGGAACTGGCAGCATGGGTTGGTACCTGGGACTTCGATGTTGTGGCCATTTCGGAGACATGGATAGAGCAGGGACAGGAATGGATGTTGCAGGTTCCGGGGTTTAGGTGTTTTAGTAAGCTCAGAGAAGGAGACAAAAGAGGGGGAGGTGTGGCGCTGCTAGTCAAGAGCAGTATTACGGTGGCGGAGAGGATGCTAGATGGGGACTCATCTTCCGAGGTAGTATGGGCTGAGGTTAGAAACATGAAAGGAGAGGTCACACTGTTGGGAGTCTTCTATAGGCCTCCAAATAGTTCTAGGGATGTAGAGGAAAGGATGGCGAGGATGATCCTGGATAAGAGCGAAAGTAACAGGGTAGTTATTATGGGAGACTTTAACTTTCCAAATATTGACTGGAAAAGATATAGTTCGAGTACATTAGATGGGTCGTTTTTTGTACAGTGTGTGCAGGAGGGTTTCCTGACACAGTTTGTTGACAGGCCAACAAGAGGCGAGGCCACATTGGATTTGGTTTTGGGTAATGAACCAGGCCAGGTGTTGGATTTGGAGGTAGGTGAGCACTTTGGGGACAGTGACCACAATTCGGTGACGTTTACGTTAATGATGGAAAGGGATAAGTATACACCGCAGGGCAAGATTTATAGCTAGGGGAAGGGAAATTATGATGCCATTAGACGTGACTTGGGGGGGATAAGGTGGAGAAGTAGGCTGCAAGTGTTGGACACACTGGATAAGTGGAGCTTGTTCAAGGATCAGCTACTGCGTGTTCTTGATAAGTATGTACCGGTCAGGCAGGGAGGAAGGTGCCAAGCGAGGGAACCGTGGTTTACCAAAGAAGTGGAATCTCTTGTTAAGAGGAAGAAGGAGGCCTATGTGAAGATGACGTGTGAAGTTTCAGTTGGGGCGATGGATAGTTACAAGGTAGCGAGGAAGGATCTAAAGAGAGAGCTAAGACGAGCAAGGAGGGGACATGAGAAGTATTTGGCAGGAAGGATCAAGGAAAACCCAAAAGCTTTCTACAGGTATGTCAGGAATAAGCGAATGACTAGGGAAAGAGTAGGACCAGTCAAGGACAGGGATGGGAAGTTGTGTGTAGAGTCTGAAGAGATAGGCAAGATACTAAATGAATATTTTTCGTCAGTATTCACTCAGGAAAAAGATAATGTTGTGGAGGAGAATGCTGAGCTCCAGGTAAATAGATTAGATGGCATTGAGGTACGTAGGGAAGAGGTGTTGGCAATTCTGGACAGGCTGAAAATAGATAAGTCCCCGGGTCCTGATGGGATTTATCCTAGGATTCTCTGGGAGGCCAGGGAAGAGATTGCTGGACCATTGGCTTTGATTTTTATGTCATCATTGGCTACAGGAATAGTGCCAGTGGACTGGAGGATAGCAAATGTGGTCCCTTTGTTCAAAATAGGGAGCAGAGACAACCCCGGCAACTATAGACCGGTGAGCCTCACGTCTGTAGTGGGTAAAGTATTGGAGGGGATTATAAGAGACAAGATTTATAATCATCTAGATAGGAACAATATGATCAGGGATAGTCAGCATGGCTTTGTGAAGGGTAGGTCATGCCTCAGAAACCTTATCGAGTTCTTTGAGAAGGTGACTGAACAGGTAGACGAGGGTAGAGCAGTTGATGTGGTGTATATGGATTTCAGCAAAGCGTTTGATAAGGTTCCCCACGGTAGGCTATTGCAGAAAATACGGAGGCTGGGGATTGAGGGTGATTTAGAGATGTGGATCAGAAATTGGCTAGCTGAAAGAAGACAGAGGGTGGTGGTTGATGGGAAATGTTCAGAATGGAGTTCAGTCACAAGTGGAGTACCACAAGGATCTGTTCTGGGGCCGCTGCTGTTTGTCATTTTTATCAATGACCTAGAGGAAGGCGCAGAAGGGTGGGTGAGTAAATTTGCAGACGATACTAAAGTCGGTGGTGTTGTCGACAGTGATGTAGCAGCTTACAGAGGGACATAGATAAGCTGCAGAGCTGGGCTGAGAGGTGGCAAATGGAGTTTAATGTAGAGAAGTGTGAGGTGATTCACTTTGGAAGGAATAACAGGAATGTGGAATATTTGGCTTATGGAAAAGTTCTTGAAAGTGTGGATGAGCAGAGGGATCTAGGTGTCCATGTACATAGATCCCTGAAAGTTGCCACCCAGGTTGATAAGGTGGTGAAGAAGGCCTATGGAGTGTTGGCCTTTATTGGTAGAGGGATTGAGTTCCGGAGTCAGGAGGTCATGTTGCAGCTGTACAGAAATCTGGTACGGCCGCATTTGGAGTATTGCGTACAGTTCTGGTCACCGCATTATCGGAAGGACGTGGAGGCTTTGGAGCGGGTGCAGAGGAGATTTACCAGGATGTTGCCTGGTATGGAGGGAACATCTTATGAGGAAAGGCTGATGGACTTGAGGTTGTTTTCGTTGGAGAGAAGAAGGTTAAGAGGAGACTTAATAGAGGCATACAAAATGATTAGGGGGTTGGATAGGGTGGACAGTGAGAGCCTTCTCCCGCGGATGGAAATGGCTGGCACGAGGGGACATAACTTTAAACTGAGGGGTAATAGATATAGGACAGAGGTCAGAGGTAGGTTCTTTACGCAAAGAGTAGTGAGGCCGTGGAATGCCCTACCTGCTACAGTAGTGAACTCACCAACATTGAGGGCATTTAAAAGTTTATTGGATAAACATATGGATGATAATGGTATAGTGTAGGTTAGATGGCTTTTGTTTCGGTGCAACATCGTGGGCCGAAGGGCCTGTACTGCGCTGTATTGTTCTATGTTCTAGAAGAATACAATGTGTACCTTTGTGCCCCTTAACAGGCCTCAGGTGACTGCCATAACTGCCTCTCAGCAATTAGGGTGGGGGAAGCTTCAGCCAATCAGACACTAATCTACACTGCACTTTTAACTGAAAAACAGCACAATTAGATTAACCACTTACCTTTCCTGGTTACCTCACTGCACCAAATTACCAAGTTACAAATTATCTCTCTGTCTGTGTCTCACTCACTCAGGCTGTGTCTCCTTGACCAGAGGCATAAGTGATAGGCCGATAGAGGTCGAGACCCATGCAGTGTGAGAGCACTGCACCAATCCCATAACGCGAGGCATCGCATGTCAAGAATAGGGGCCTGGTGATGTCTGATTACGTGAGAACCTTTGAGGAGACCAATGCCCACTTCACCAATTGGAAAGCAGTGTCTTGTACTGCGCCCCATGTCCAGGGCCTGTGCCTCTGCAGCAGACAATGGAGGGGGCCAGGGTTGTGGCCAAACTCAGTAGGAAGTGCCCATAATAATTAACTAGACCCAAAAATGAATGGAGCTCCTTCGCATTTGTCAGCATCGGAGCATAACTAAAAGTTTGCACCTTGTCAACTATCGGGTGGAAGCCATCGTGGTATATCCGGTACCCCAAATAAACAACTTCCCTTGCTTGAAACACACATTGCTCCCTTCAGAGGCGGACACCATGCTCAGAAAAGCACGCAGCACCGCCTCCAAATGCTGAAGATGTTCGACCTCCGTTACGCTATTCATTGGAAAATTGTCAAGGTAGACTGCCACTCGGGAAAGGCCGTGTAGAATCCCCTCCATTGCATTGCAGGCTGAAGAGATGCTGAACATAGAACATAGAACTGTACAGCACAGTACAGGCCCTTCGGCCCACGATGTTGTGCCGATTAGTCTGAGACTAAGATCAAATCAGCCTGCTCCCAATCATTCTAGTGCACTCCATATGCCTAGCCAATAACCGCTTGAAAGTTCCTAAAGTGTCCGACTCCACTACCATAGCTGGGAATGCGTTCCACGCCCCAACCCCTCTCTGAGTAAAGAACCTACCTCTGACATCCCTCCTACATCTTCCACCATGAATCTTATAGTTATGCCCCCTTGTAACAGCTACATCCACTCGAGGAAAAAGTCGCTGAACGTCCACTCTATCTATCCCTCTCATCATCTTGTACACCACAATTAAGTCACCTCTCATCCTTCTTCGCTCCAATGAGAAAAGCCCTAGCTCCCTCAACCTTTCCTCAGGAGACCTACCCTCCAATCCAGGCAACATCCTGGTAAATCTCCTTTGCACCCTTTCCAATTCTTCCACATCCATCCTACAATGAGGTGACCAGAACTGCACACAATACTCCAAATGTAGTCTAACCAAAGTCTTGTACAGTTGCAGTATAACCTCACGGCTCTTAAACTCAATCCCCTGTTAATAAATGCTAACACACTATAGGCTTTCTTCACGGCTCTATCCACTTGTGTGGCAACTTTCAGAGATCTACAGACATGAACTCCGAGATCTCGCTAGCTCCTCCACATTCTTCAGAAACCTGCCGTTAACACTGTAATCCGCATTCAAATTTGTCCTACCAAAATGAATCACCTCACACTTATCAGGGTTAAACTCCATCTGCCACTTTTCAGCCCAGCTCTGCATCCTATCAATATCTCTTTGCAGCCTACAATGGCCCTGCACATTATCCACTACTCCACTAATCTTGGTGTCATCAGTAAATTTACTAACCCAACCTTCAACTCCATCATCCAGGTCATTGATAAAAATCACAAATAGCAGAGGACCCAGCACTGATCCCTGTGGTACACCGCTGGTGACTGGGCTCCAGGATGAAAATTTACCATCTACCACCACCCTCTGCCTTCTATGTCATAGCCAGTTACAGAGCCGTTCAGCCAAATTTCCCTCTATGCCATGCCTCCTTACTTTCTGCATGAACCGACCATGGGACACCTTATCAAACGCCTTACTAAAATCCATGTATATGACATCAACTGCTCTACCTTCCTCTATGCACTTAGTTACCCCCTCAAAGAATACAATCAAACTTGTGAGGCAAGACTTACCCCTCACAAATCCGTGCTGACTATCCTGGGTTAAGCTGTATCTTTCCAAATGATCATAAATCTTATCCCTCAGGACCCTTTCCAATAATTTACCTATGACTGAAGTGAGACTAACCGGCCTATAATTCCCAGGGTTATACCTATTCCCTTTCTTGAACAAGGAGACAACATTCGCCTCTCTCCAGTCTTCTGGCACTATTCCTGTAGACAGTGAGGACATAAAGATCAAAGCCAAAGGCTCTGCAATCTCATCCTTCGCCTCCCAAAGAATCCTAGGATATATCCCATCAGGCCCAGGGGGCTTATCTATCCTTAGGCTTCTCAAAATTTCTAACACATCTTCCTTCCGAATATCTACCTCCTCCAGCCTACCAGCCTGTATCGAACTATCCTCCTCAACAACATGGCCCCTCTCATTTGTGAACACCGAAGAAAAGTATTTATTTAGGGCCTCTCCTATATCTTCAGACTCCATGCACACATTACCACTACTGTCCTTGACCTGCCCTAACTTCACCTTGGTCATTCTTTTATTCCTCACATAAGTGTAAAAAGCCTTGGGGTTTTCCTTGATCCTACCCACCAAGGACTTCTCATGCCCCCTCCTAGCTCTCCTAAGCCCTTTCTTGAGCTCCTTCCTAGCTATCTTGTATCCCACAAGTGCCCTAACTGAACCTTGTTTTCTCATCCTTACATAAGCCCCCTTCTTCCTCTTGACAAGACATTCAACTTCTTTTGTAAACCATGGTTCCCTCACTCGACCATTTCCTCCCTGCCTGACAGGGACAGACATATCAAGGACACGGAGTATTTGCTCCTTGAACAAGCTCCACATCTCAATTGTGGCTATCCCTGACAGTTCCTGTTTCCATCTTATGCTCCCCAATTCTTGCCTAATTGCATCATAATTACCCTTCCCCTAGTTATAAACCTTGCCCTGCCATATGTTCCTATCCCTCTCCATTGCTATACTGAAAGTCACCGAATTGTGGTCACTATCTCCAAAGTGCTCTCCCACAACCAAATCTAACACTTGGCCCGGTTCATTACCCAGTATCAAATCCAATGTGGCCCCGTCTCTTGTTGGTCTATCCACATATTGTGTGAGGAAATCTTCCTGCCCACACTGGATAAAAACATCCCCGTCCAAACTATTTGAATTATAGTGGTTCCAATCAATATTTGGAAAGTTAAAGTCACCCATGACAATTACCCTGTGACTACCGCACCTATCGAAAATCTGCATTGCAATCTTTTCCTCCACACCTGTTCCTGTTTGGGGGCCTGTAGAAAACTCCTAACAAAGTGATTGCTCCTTTCCTATTTCTAACTTCAGCCCACACTACCTCAGTAGACAGATCCTCCTCAAACTGCCTTTCTGCAGCCATTATACTATCCTTGATTGCCAATGCAACTCCTCCACCTCTTTTACCACTTTCCCTAATCTTACTGAAACATCTAAACCCCGGGAGCTCCAACAACCATTCCTGCCCCTGTTCCATCCATGTCTCCGTAATGGCCTCAACATCGTAGTCCCAGGTACCAATCCATGCTTCAAGTTCACCAACCTTATTCCTGTTACTCCTCGCATTGAAGTACACACACTTCGAACCACCTTCATGCCTACAGGTCCACTCTTGTGACCTTGGTACCTTCCTCAGTACTGCACTACCCTCAACTTCCTGAACTCCAGCAACGCTATCTCCTGGACTACAAATCAGTTTCCCATCCCCCTGCCAAATTAGTTTAAACCCCCCGAAGAGCTGTAGCAAATTTCCCTCCCAGGATATTGGTGCCCCTCTGGTTCAGGTGTAACCCGTCCTGCTGAATGAGAGATGAGTGTATTCAAACAAGCCTTTATGGGTTTTGTTTGTGAGAAACCTCCTGGAGGCTTCTTGGAGCTTGAGCTGCAAGTACGCATTACACATGTCCAGTTTAGTAAAGGGTGGAACCTCCCGCCAACGTAGCAAAGATGTCCTGAATACGGGGGAGTGGAAAATGGTCAAGACAAGATCCCGTATAGACGGTGAACTTATAATCACCACAAAAACAGATTGGTCTGGTCTTATGACCGATACCACCTCCACCACCCAATCGGCGAACTGAACTGGCTGAATGATTCCAAGGCCCTCCAAAGCCTCAATTCATCCTCAACCTCACCTACAAGAGCTCTCTGAAAAAAACGAGGTTCGACCTACGTGTCTACCCGGATCATTGATACGGTTTCTTTATCTTCCCAAAGCCCGGACCAAAATCATCAGGGAACTTCTGCAAGATGGCCTGCAAACTTCCAGATAGAAGATCCACAGTCAATCAAGGCGCAGCTGGTGTAACCAGTCACGGCCTCAAGCAGACAGGAGCCGTCCCCTTGCACCAGAAGGAGGAGGAGGCGAAGAGATGGATGCTCCTAAGTCACTGGGTGAGGGTGGAGTCTTCAATAGAAAGTTGCTCCCAGTGTAGGTGGCCAGACGGGCAGTCAAAATAGACATGGAATTCACTCACTCCCCAGGCGCATTTGGTCAAAAGCCTTGCGCGGGACAACAGATACAGCTGCACCAGTGACCAATTCCCTGCGGAGGATGTGCCCATTGATGTTCACCTAACACAGCTAGGAGCCACTCGGGGCATAGCCATGCAGTTCAGCTGCATTTCCGAGTCTATCTCAGCTACTTCAGATTCATTAACATGGTGGGCGCGAGCACAGGATCGTCAGCCGGCAAGACCTTTGCGGATAGGGCGGCGTCTATCACAGTGTGCCGCAGCGGGCAGTTGCGGTGGCCACACTTGGCACAGGGGGTGGTATCAGCTCCGTCGTGTCATGATATCCACTCATGTATATAATGAGATGCGGACAGGCAGTGATTGGCACACAGGATAACCAATGAACACACACGACACATAACAACCAATCACCAGACAGGACACCACCACGATAAAGCACACAGGGCATTAAGACTCTCTCTCTCTCTGCAGGACACAACTACTGAGATAGTAAGAGTGCACAAGCCAGTGAGCACTATTACCATGAGGTAGAGAGTTCGTCTGGTCAAGCCAGTAGGAGGTTATCAGTTAGATTGATAGAGTGTCAACTCACAGCAGACTATGTACAGCAATCAGGAAGTTCAATAAAACAGTGTTCGACCATCTCCTGTGTCAGAAGCCTGTTTCTAGTTTCACTGCATACAGTTGCAGTCAACGTTGAACCAACTTACTGAACACATCATGTTGGAGTCCAGAGAGCATGTGCGACGGCGCTTCTGATCACGCGGCCACCGTCCCGCAGTCTCGCAATAGTCTGCTGTGGCGACATGGGGTAGCGCGGGGGCGGCGCTTGAAGACATTGACTTCCATTGCCCGCAGATCTTGTACTCCTTGGGCTGCACTTTCTTGTGAGAGGGCAATTTGCAATGCCTGTTGAAAAGTTAGGGAACCTTCACTAAACAGTCTTTTCTGTACATCATGGTCAGTAATGCCGCAGACTAAATAATCCCTCAGCATGTCAGCTAACACAGTTCCATGGTCACAATACTCAGCAATTGTACCTCACCCGGAGATATATTCAGTGACTGACTCCCCTTCCACTCGTACCGCCATATGAAATCTGTACCTCTGTACGATGATAAAAGGTGTCAGGTTGAAGTGATTCCCTACCAGTGCAATTAATTGGTCAAACACAGCGGTGTCCAGAGCCACTGGAAACGTAAGGCCTTGAATAATCTCGAATGTATGTGCGCCACAGGCTGACAGCAGAATTACCTTTCAGGCTCCATCACTCCCCATCCTTAGTAAGTTTTGTTGTCCTGGGACCACCTTCGACATCTCAAAACCCCTTCCATATTACTTTGGAGTAGCCCCATGGTTTAATGCTGGCTCTCTGCAGCTTCTCCTCCAGGCGTCAGGGAATTCCAGGAGGTGCTCATCTCAAGCAATAGTAACAGGAGGCTGGACAAAGATCACAAGGGAGGTGAGCAACTGTGGGGTCCACCAGCAACCCTGTGTCCAGTGCAGGAAAAGGATCAATGACCTCATTTGATTTGCCTAGTTAAGTGTTAAGATGGCACGATATTGTCTTTCATGTGGGCATCAGGTAGGCAAGCGATGCATGATGAACCTTCGGGCTAAATGGTGCTTAAGGCCAAAGAGTGTGACGGTTTGGCTTCAGTGAGTACATGAATGCAAACTAAAATTGGACATGCCAGTCTGTGTGATGGGGATGCGTATGACCAAGAAAGTCTTTTGACCTGTGTCAAGTCACTAAATCTCTACTTTCTCCACAGGACAAGAAGACCCATAAATTGAATGAAAGGCTGGAGACGGGGAAAGAATGCCTGATCTGAAGGTCCTGCTGAGGAGAAAAACCTCCAGATTGTTGGGCAACAGGGAGGCTGAGCTATTGGCGATGGTGACACTGGACTGACAAGGCAGCGGAGTGAGAATACATCCAACTTGGTGCTGCCATATTAGGCAGTCAGGACAATGGGAGGAATTTGCTGTGCTCATAGACAAAGGAACATTAATATGTTTCTTTTTGTTTTCCTTTATACATACTCACAATCCAAACTAAAGGCTTCAGCCACTGGAGACCAAAGACTCCACTGTTGCAGCAGTTTCACAGCTATTCGACCATTGTATTCCTCACTGCCAAACTGACCAGGCGACACTCAGAGTTCCAGGTTAAAAAACTTTATTCAAGTTATAGCAGGGGAGCTAAATATCTACCTTGTGGCTTGCCAGCTCCCTGAACAAGAAAATACAGAGCAATTATATGTTTCGCTTATTTTCCAAACCATTAACATACAGCTTTTTTTAAACATCAAATATACCTTTCTTCAGAGCAGTTTAAGACATTTGCCAATATCACACAAGTAAGCACAAAGGAATGGCTGAAAACTCAGTAGTAATGCCATATTCCACCCATCTTTCATCCACACACATTGAGGTCTGTCAAAACTGCACACTTATTCGAACATAATCAGTATCCAATCCTAGTTTCAATTACTTCATTAGTTTCCCACAGGAGGATCTGACCAATTACAGAAAAATATATGCTTGCCTATTTACACTATTCAATGGATACAAAGGCAGGTAAACATAGCTACACGATCAATAAACACATGTCTAGAGTCCTTGAGCATCTGACTCCCCACAGAGTGAGTTATTGCCCTCCTCCAGACCCATTTGCCATCTTAAACTATTATCTATACATCAGTGAATGTGTGGTTATGGCCCTCTCGTGTGTCATTAACGAGGCCCATTGTCCAGTGTCTCTGCACGGTGAGACTTCAGCCTCTCTATAATTTATACAGCGATGTTCCTTGAATGGTATCTGGTGACAGTCTGAGCTGAAACAACTGTTTTCTCATCACTAGTTTCCTGTCTTTGAGAATTTAGCAGCGAGCAGCTTATATGATTTTTAGCTTGTATAGTTAGCTTGTTAGCCCTTTCATCACCCTGGGGAACAATGACACCAGTGACACAGAGTATGTACCAACACCTGCCTGAGTATATGAGTAAGTGGCTTCCTCCTAGGAGAGGTTGGCGACTGCTGTGAAGAGCCAGGTCAGGCCCACATGTGCTCTGACCCACACTCGGTCGGTCTAGCCTCCAAACAGCCGTGGCTAGGTGAGATGGACTCTAGGAACCTGGCCCTCTGTCCAGGTAGCCCTTCTCCATATGGAGATGGGGATGTGCCATTGCAGAGAGAAGGGAGCAAATGTTTTGCGTCTGGATGACTTCCATTGGTAAAGTCAAGGAACTGTAACAATGCAGCAGGTTCGAAGATTTTGGTCATGATGCGCGACATGGATATCTGTCTCGGGTGGATCAGTTCTCCTGCAAACAGTTTCCAGTAGCAAGTGTGTATGGGAGAGAGATTTATTCCCTTTTCTATCTTAGGGGAGAGAGATGCCATTCCTGAGGTGGCAGCTGGGAATGTGGCTAGAAGGGTTTGGTAGACATTGCAGGCAGGCAAGCATGTCCTGGTGATAGGACAATGATTGCGTAGGTCCATTCATCTTTGACAGACCTCATGCATCATGGTATCCTTGGCAGGTCTCACCATTGCCCTGGCAGCCATCAGCTCTAATGCATATTTGTGTCCTCAATCTGAGGCTCAGCCTATTCACCCTGAGGAGGAATGTTGTTTTTCCCTGTCTTCCTGATGCAAGGTTGTGCTGTGCTGCATGACAACATTGTGTAGTGCACAACATACCAAGATTATCTGTGACTCACTCTATTGTAAGTACTGTAGAGACCCTCAGTACCTGTCAAAGCTGCGGAAATGCATTTTCAGCATGTTGATGGTCTGTTCGATGATAGCTTTGCTGGAGGTGTTTGTTTTATTATGGCGCTCTTCCACTGCACTGTGAGAGTGTCCTACTGGTGTCATCAATCAGGCCTGGAGTCAGTACCCCTCATCACCCAAATCTAGCCATCAATCTGGGCTGGGGTCTCAAAAAGCTCAGGATATATGAGTCATGAGAACTCCCTGGGAAACATTGGATGTTTAGAGAGAGCAATCCCGAGTGGTTCACATATGCCTCTGGCTGTTCAGAGGGAGCTCTAGTGGCAACCCGAGTACCATTAATTACCCATTGAGGAACAAGTAATAACTGCGAATGTGGTGAACTCGATGAATACATTGGCATGCCGGAAGAGGGTGTGTGGCAGCTTGTGAAATGTCATGCATTTCCCCCAGAGACTCCTGGAAGAAACCAGAGGTGGGGAAATTGAGCTCCATTGCCACTTTGAGGGCCACGGGCATAGGTTTTCTGACAAATCCATGTGGCTGCGGAACCCAGCAAATTTCGGCAACAGTTTCCCAGTCTCTCGAACATCCGTTTGTCTGTAGCTTGAGGATACAATGATGCGCCTATGCCATGCCTCCTTACTTTCTGCATGAACCGACCATGGGTCACCTGATCAAACGCCTTACTAAAATCCATGTAAATGACATCAACTGCTCTACCTTCATCTATGTACTTAGATACCCCCTCGAAGAATACAATCAAACTTGTGAGGCAAGACTTACCCCTCACAAATCCGTGCTGACTATCCTGGATTAAGCTGTATTTTTCCAAATGATCATAAATCCTATCCCTCAGGACCCTTTCCAATAATTTACCTATGACCAAAGTGAGACTAACCGGCCGATAATTCCCAGGGTTATACCTATTCCCTTTCTTGAACAAGGAGACAACATTCGCCTCTCTCCAGTCTTCTGGCACTATTCCTGTAGACAGTGAGGACATAAAGATCAAAGCCAAAGGCTCTGCAATCTCATCCCTCGCCTCCCAAAGAATCCTAGGATATATCCAATCAGGCCCAGGGGACTTATCTATCCTCAGGCTTCTCAAAATTTCTAACACATCTTCTTTCCGGACATCTACCTCCTCCAGCCTACCAGCCTGTATTGAACTATCCTCCTCAACAACATGGCCCCTAGCCTTTGTGAACACTGAAGAAAAGTATTCATTTAGGGCCTCTCCTATATCTTCAGACTCCATGCACACGTTCCCACTACTGTCCTTGACCGGCCCAAACTTCACCTTGGTCATTCTTTTATTCCTTACATAAGCCATCATCCTTAAAATCTCTTTTAGATCCCGTGACCGACCTTGGAAAAAGTTTGAATATTCCAAACTCAGACCGGTCTTTAATTCCCTACTGAACAGATTCCCACCACCCCGATTCATGACAATGAGCATTCCCTCTGTTTGCCAGCACCCTTTGGGCCCTTCAATTTACCTTCACAGACTGCCTCCACCCTCCAAGATGGCAGCCTATCGCATTGCACACTTCTATGCCCTGATCCCACATATGATTGACCCTCGAAACCCTCTTCCAATCCTCCATTACCCTGCTGCCACCCCACCCCCCCATACTCCTGACCCTGTTGTCTCACCATGACCCACCTGTGCTGGTCCTGACTCTCCATCCAAGCTGCTATTTTCCTGCTCCACTCTGTGTGCTGCAAAGTTCAACTTGGACTATTTCTCACCACAAGTACAACTGCATAAAGCTGACTGATGATGCCAACTTCAAATAAATATGAAACGAAGACTACAAGATTACCATGCACTCCTGATTTAAGCTTGAAGTTAGGACTTAATTGCAAGGATTTTTAAGATAATGCTCATTGGTGGCATGTGAATGGATTACAAATACGATCCTGTCGCAGGACAGCGTGAGACCCAACCCACCACTGGCTATGCCTCTGACTTCCGACTTAGTGTTTCAGCTTGAGCTCACCAATGTAATTCTGAAACTTCGGCTGCCACATAAGAAACTCACCCCACCCGCCATATTTCCCACTCCCAGAACCATTTGGCTCATTTAAATGCCGGGACACCGCATTCACTCGGTGCCCAGGAGTCAACGGCCGTGCCTACAAGCCCTCGAAAGGGCGGCGTTTGGCACTGGTTTCCACAAAAGCGGACTAAGCGCAATGGTACCTTCGGGGTCTCACAGGCTATTAGAGACCCCCGGGTGGTCAGCAACAGGGCAAACCCCTATTTCTGGGGCACCTGGGCATTGCCAGCCTGGCACCCTGACAATGCCACCATGCACCCTGGCAGTACCAGCCTGAAACTGCTGAGGTGCCCAGGTGACACTGTCAGCATGCCAGGGGCCTTGCCAGTGCGCCAGGCTGGCAGTATCAAGGAGCCCAGGTGGGAAGCTGATACTGCCAGGGGTCAGGCCCCCCACCCCCCCCAGGCCTTGGCCATTAGAGGTGGTGATGGGGGGGGAAGTGTGTCCAGGGACCTTGAGAAGTTTGGAGGGGTGAAGGGGGTCAATAAAGCCAGGGGTGGTATCTGAGTGGGCGGGGGGGGGGGGGGGGGGGGAGTACAGAGAACGGAGCTGTCAGTCAAAATGGTGCCCCGGTCTGCATTCCTGCTGGTGAGCTTCTGGCCTCAGGAGGGAGAAACTCCCTGAGGCCCAAACAACTGGCAAAGTGCCGATGAATAATGGGGTGAATCTCGACACTGCAGACGCCTAGAAACACCTCGCCAAACGCACGCAAAACGGACTTAGAAGCATTTCCACTGAATCGCGTCCAATGTGTTTGGGGGGTCTGGTCAGTTTTGGGGTTCACGCCAAATTCCCTGCCTGTGGTTTGTTAAACTAGGGCAAAAAGACCATCTCTGCCAGCAATTTACACTTAAAATTCCACGATCACTGGTTTGGCCGATTTTGCGCAAATTATGCTGAAAGACCACACACAATCGAGCAGAAACGTAGCTCAGCCTGTTTTCAGAAGTAGTTTTCACTCATTATTTGGAAAAAAAAATTATCTTTGCTTTAAAATGTTTTTCCTCCAGATAATATTGTCATGCAACCTAAAATGGCTAAATTGATTTTCGACTCATGGAAAATTCATTCAAATTGAAGGGTTTATAAGACTTCACCACAACAAAGAGGAATTAGAGAAATAGACACTTTCCTGGGAGGATAGGGAGCATCAAGGCATTTAATTGAAAAAGCACGTATGTGCAAGACCTTTCTTTCTAAATAATCTGCATATGCATCAAATCAGAAAGCAGTTTGAGTTCACAATATTTAAATTGCCACATTCTTTGTCTGAAACATCAACTTTGATTCAGAAGTGTACAAAAATCATTCCATGGCTGTGTTGGCCAGGAAGGGATTCTGCAAATTGCCTTTTCCCTGTTACAGGCAAATGAATCATTTGTTCAGCTGGGGATCTTAAACATTCCCATCTATGTTGTTATGACAAAGGCCGAACAGGACAGATTTTACATCACGCAGCTGTATTCAGTCTCTGACTCTGCTCTGGTATTCTGCACCCCAACCATTTTCTCATCTCCCAGTGTGCCACTTCTATCCTTTCTGGCCCGCATGTTGCATCTGTCGACACTAACCTTTCAGTCCGAAATACCACAGTGTCTATTTTAGCACATCCTATTGATGCATTAGAGACACAGCAGGTTACAGTAAGATAACTGCACGCTTCTGAAATATGGGGCGAAATTCTCCCCCAACGGCTGGATGCCCGCCGACTGGCGCCAAAGCCGGCGCCAATCAGACGGGCATCGCGCCGGCCCAAAGGTGCGGAAGTCTCCGCATCTTTGGCGGCCCAGCCCCAACATTGAGGGGCTAGGCCGACGCCGGAGGGATTTCCGCCCCGCCAGCTGGCGCAAATGGCGTTTGTTGCCCCGCCAGCTGGCGCGGAAATGCGGCGCATGCGCGGGAGCGTCAGCGGCCGCTGTCAGTTTCCCAGCGCATGCGCGGGAGCGTCAGCGGCCGCTGTCAGTTTCCCGCGCATGCGCAGTGGGGAGAGTCTCTTCCGCCTCCGCCATGGTGGAGGCCGTAGCGGAGGCGGAAGGGAAAGAGTGCCCCCACGGCACAGGCCCGCCCGCAGATCGGTGGGCCCCGATCGCGGGCCAGGCCACCGTGGGGGCACCCCCCGGGGTCAGATCGCCCCGCGCCCCCCCCAGGACCCCGGAGCCCGCCCACGCCGCCTGGTCCCGCCGGTAAATACCAGGTTTGATTTACGTCGGCGGGACAGGCAATTCCTGGGCGGGCCTTCGGCCCATTCGGGCCGGAGAATCCAGCGGGGGGTCCCCGGCGCGGCTTGATTCCCGCCCCCCGCCCAATCTCCGGGAGCGGAGACTTCGTCGGGGGGGGGGGGGGGCGGGATTCACGGCGGCCAACGGCCATTCTCCGACCCGGCGGGGGGTCGGCGAATGACGCCCATGGTCTGTAACTTTTGAGATCCAGGACAGTGTAACTGGGGGATACTTCAAAGATGTGCTGGGGAACACGTGTGCTGGGGTGGCATGGTGGCACAGTGGTTAGCACTGCTACATCACAGCTCCAAGGACCCGGGTTCAATTCCCACCTCAGGTGACTGTCTGTGAAGTTTGCACTTCCTTCCTGTGCTTGCTTGGGTTTCCTCCGGGTGCTCAGGTTTTCTCCCACAGTCTAAAGACGTGCAGGTTAGGTGACTGGCCATGCTAAATTGCCCCTTAGGTGGTGTTTGTGGGTTACGGGGATAGAGTGGAGCTATGGGCTTGAGTAGGATGCTCTTTCCACGGGCCAGAGCAGGATCGATGGGCTGAATGGCCTCCTTCTGCATTGTAAATTCTATGATTCTATGAATACCCCACCCCCAGAGGTTCCCAGATAGGATTTGCACAGCAATTGAAACTTCCGATGGATAATTGCCCTGCACTGGGAAACACCCGGAAATATGATCTAAATTGCAAACTTTGGATGGTTCCAACTGGATTACATTAAGTTACCCAGAGAAAATTACAGGAATTAAAATTGTTTCTAGCTTTAAGGTAACTATTGCACTGATTCACAATAGACCCCATGTGACATTCCCCTCTTACCCACATCCCCAAGGGTCTTCCCTCATCCATGCCTCCCACTAAACCGTTTCCAAAGGACTCCTCAACTCCCAACCCCCCGTCCCGCCCTGGGACTCCTCCCCCAATCACCAACAGCCCCCAGGCCTAACCTAACCTCCCCTTGCCAACTGCTGGGCCCTCCCCTACCGACTGACTGATCCCCCCACTGCCCCCATCCGACTCCCTACTTCCCTCACGGACAGCACCCACTGACTGTCCGACCTCCATTGACCATCTGCCCCCCCCCCCCCACCTCCAACTGTCTGACCACCACCCTGCGTTTCCCCCTGCAAAATTCTACCCACTCACCTGACAAACCTACTTCTCCTTGGATTGAAAGAAGCTAGGCCTTTAAACCTGCCTGACTCATGAATTTACAGCAAGCTGGACATCACCATCCCATGCTGACAATGCAATGGTGCTTTTCAAAGTTCCAATTCTTAATTTCCTTCTGCATTTTTTTACCATTTCATGAGGTTGTGGTGGTATGTATTAGGGGTAATACGGTACACCACGTGTCGACAGGCTATTGGTGGAGGGATGCCAGGTCCTGATAGGATCTGCCACCTACTGGACTCCACCCAGAAATGCCGGTATAAGAACCCAGTTTTTCCCTCCATTTCCCTCAGCAGCTGCATTCTGTAACCACGCTGCTGGGGATAAAGTTCTGCTTAATAAAGCCTTCAATTGACATTACCTCAACCTGCCTCGCGTCATATTGACGGTGCTACAGAGGTAACATTTTTGTTTTAAAAATTGATATTTTCATCAAGGATATACTTATATTTCTGAGACACTTTGATTTGTTCAGACATTGCAGACAGGGTCATTGAGTCAGCCAGCCAGACATGGAGAATAGCAAGTGATCATCGTGTCATTGTGCTGGTCATTAGAGGCTTGGAAGTGAGATAAGTCACACTGATATAGTGCCAGTATAGGAATAAGCGGAGCCCATTCAGCCCCTTAAACCTGAATCCCCATTCAATTAGATCATTGCTGACTTGTATCCCAACATATTTACCTGCTTTTGCTCCATATCAAATAATTTGTCTTCATTGGGGAGGTGGTTACTGTATTAAGTTCGCCTATCTTGACCCCGGCAAGGTACATTTATTTAAACTTACTTTTAGTGTGATTTCTTAAACTATACAAAAGATTTTAAATCATCGTAAGAGTTACGCTAGCTATGGATTTGCTCTTAAGAAAAATGCCTCCTCTCCCAGGAATACCTAGACTATACAAAAATATTTCAGAACAAAACATACTCTTTACTGGTATTTTATATCAGAAATGTATCTCTTTAAAAGTTTTATCTCTCCCAGAACTGAGAATTCACAATTATAGAATCCTAGAAGAATTAAGGAGCAGGATTGTCTGACTCTGGGATGTCCAGAATGCCTCCCCGATGGGACGGAGAATTGGGTATCAGGGCAAATTCAGGATTAGCGCCGACTGAAACGTGATGCTCTGACTCCTCGCTGGTGGCGTGAACGAGTTCCATGCCACATGCCAGCGGGAGAATGGAAATGAATGCAAGTGGGTGGTAATGACCCTTTTGCATTTATTTAGTGGGCCCGATGCCCTCTGCTCCGCCCTCCTATGATTCTCCAGTCCCCGCAGTCGGAATCCCATGGGCAATGTTCACTTGTGTCTGTACAATCACGGCCCTGACATGATACGCCTTGGGATGTAAGTTACACGAAGGGCATTCCAATCATTCAAGCGTGTGATTTCACTGCACTTACCTCTCTTTGATGTGGGCAATGTTTAAAAACATTGGGGTTTCACCACTTAGGCCACTGATGCGTGAAGGGATATGAATGTATCAAAGTGGCAGATGGGTTTTATGAGCTGTCAACCACCACCCACTACTCGAAAGCCATGAATGGATTGCAGATAGTGGGTGTGTGGGAACCACTTTCAGGCAAAGCAGCTCTCCTTCGCAGAATGCACACGTAGAACTGCAAAATATGTATGACAGCTATAATGCTACCCACAGCCCCTCTCTGGACTGTTCTCTAGCTTCCAGACAGGAGTCCCTTTTCTGGATGGGGGTCTTTGTTGAAGGGTCTGTGTGTGTGGGGGAGGGTGGGGTTGTGTGTGTGGGGAAGAGTGTGTGAGGGGTTCCTTTGGGCTTGGGGGACTCTGTGGCGGTTTCCCCTATTACGCAGGTCCTTGTGGGGGGTTCCCCTTATTACAGGGGTCTCTAGGAGGTTGGGTTGTGTCACCCTGTACTTATGGGGTAGAGGGGCACCCAGGCAATCCAGAAATTGTAGATTTCTGCTGTCTTTTTCTCAGCTTGAAAGGTAACCACATTAGTTCTTAGCTCTCTGATGATTCTGTGAAATCTGACTGACTTGTTACCTAAGTTTCTAATTTAAAGACTATCTGTTGACGTTGAATAACATGCCTATCTTCTGTTCTACTTCTGAGGCTCTTTGTTTGAATGAGAATTCCTCTGCAGCTGCAATGGTGTCAGCTTAAGCCTGTCTCCCTGTATGGAAAAGCCTTTACCAAGTCCCTGCATCTGCATGTGTGTGTGAAATGAATGTTGTCAATCTCTGAAAGAATATTTGGCTGTGCTTTTAGCTGCGTTAAATTTTTAATCCTCTCATAAACTGAATCAAATCCTTAGCCACTAAAGTCTGCAACCTGTTACAGAAATATCACAAAAATATCATTGACAAGAGCTGTAAAGGTTAATCTATCTAGTTAGTTTTTTCGAAGCCAAGACTTGATACCATGTTAAAAGGTCGCTGTCTGTGGTGAGGTGAGTACAGATTAACTTGCTTACCTTGCAGGTCAGCTGTTGAGTTCGGGAGTGAGAGCTGGGACCTTAGAATCAGCGCGGGAATTTTGAAAAAGCGCGGGGGCTGCGAGGCAGAGGGGACCATTTAAAAGGTCGCTGTCTGTGGTGAGGTGAGTACAGATTAACTTGCTTACCTTGCAGGTCAGCTGTTGAGTTCGGGAGTGAGAACTGGGACCTTAGAATCAGCGCGGGAATTTTGAAAAAGCGCGGGGGCTGCGAGGCAGAGGGGACCATTTAAAAGGTCGCTGTCTGTGGTGAGGTGAGTACAGATTAACAACTTACTTACCTTGCAGGCCAAGTCGATTTCAGCAGGAGCGGAGCAGGCTAGTCCATTTCAGCGGGGGCAGTGCGGAAGTGATTTCTGGGAGGTAAGTTTCTCCTTTAAATTTTTTTTAAAAAAAATTCTAGTGTTTAAGGTGGGAACAGGAAGTCGACCCGCGGACTTCTGGGAAGACCCTCACCAATAAATTCTGGTGGAGAGGAAGTGCTGCCATCTCCAGCTCCTCGAAGACCGAGTTAGGGAACTGGAGCTGGAGTTGGAAGAACTTCGGATCATTCGGGAGGCAGAGGGGGTCATAGATAGCAGCTTCAGGGAATTAGTTACACCAAAGATTGGAGATAGATGGGTAACTGTAAGAGGGACGGGGAAAAAACAGTCAGTGCAGGGATCCCCTGCGGTCGTTCCCCTGAGAAACAAGTATACCGCTTTGGATACTTGTGGGGAGGGGGACTTACCAGGGGTAAGCCATGGGGTACGGGCCTCTGGCACAGAGTCTGTCCCTGTTGCTCAGAAGGGAAGGGGGGAGAGGAGCAGAGCATTAGTAATTGGGGACTCTATAGTCAGGGGCACAGATAGGAGATTTTGTGGGAGCGTGAGAGACTCACGTTTGGTATGTTGCCTCCCAGGTGCAAGGGTACGTGATGTCTCGGATCGTGTTTTCTGGGTCCTTAAGGGGGAGGGGGAGCAGCCCCAAGTCGTGGTCCACATTGGCACTAACGACATAGGTATGAAAGGGGATAAGGATGTCAGGCAGGCTTTCACGGAGCTAGGATGGAAGCTCAGAACTAGAACAAACAGAGTTGTTATCTCTGGGTTGTTGCCCGTGCCACGTGATAGTGAGATGCGGAATAGGGAGAGAGAGCATTTAAACACGTGGCTACAGGGATGGTGCAGGCGGGAGGGATTCAGATTTCTGGATAACTGGGGCTCTTTCTGGGGAAGGTGGGCCCTCTACAGACAGGATGGTGTACATCTGAACCTGCGGGGCACAAATATCCTGGGGGGGAGATTTGTTAGTGCTCTTTGGGGGGGTTTAAACTAATGCAGCAGGGGCATGGGAACCTGGATTGTAGTTTTAGGGTAAGGGAGAATGAGAGTATAGAGGTCAGGAGCTCAGATTTGACGTCGCAGGAGGGGGCCAGTGTTCAGGTAGGTGGTTTGAAGTGTGTCTACTTCAATGCCAGGAGTATACAAAATAAGGTAGGGGAACTGGCAGCATGGGTTGGTACCTGGGACTTCGATGTTGTGGCCATTTCGGAGACATGGATAGAGCAGGGACAGGAATGGATGTTGCAGGTTCCGCGGTTTAGGTGTTTTAGTAAGCTCAGAGAAGGAGGCAAAAGAGGGGGAGGTGTGGCGCTGCTAGTCAAGAGCAGTATTACGGTGGCGGAGAGGATGCTAGATGGGGACTCATCTTCCGAGGTAGTATGGGCTGAGGTTAGAAACAGGAAAGGAGAGGTCACCCTGTTGGGAGTTTTCTATAGGCCTCCAAATAGTTCGAGGGATGTAGAGGAAAGGATGGCGAGGATGATCCTGGATAAGAGCGAAAGTAATAGGGTAGTTATTATGGGAGACTTTAACTTTCCAAATATTGACTGGAAAAGATATAGTTCGAGTACATTAGATGGATCGTTTTTTGTACAGTGTGTGCAGGAGGGTTTCCTGACACAGTTTGTTGACAGGCCAACAAGAGGCGAGGCCACATTGGATTTGGTTTTGGGTAATGAACCAGGCCAGGTGTTGGATTTGGTGGTAGGTGAGCACTTTGGGGACAGTGACCACAATTCGGTGACGTTTACGTTAAGGGTGACGTGCACCCAACTGGAGCTCCTCACAGACCGCATGGTTCGGTTGGAGCAGCAATTGGATGCACTTAGGAGCATGCAGGTGGCGGAAAGCGTCATAGATCGCAGTTATGTAAATGTGGTCACACCCAAGGTGCAGGCAGAGAAATGGGTGACCACCAGAAAGGGCAGGCAGTCAGTGCAGGAATCCCCTGTGGTTGTCCCCCTCTCGAACAGATATACCCCTTTGGATACTGTCGGGGGGGATAGTCTATCAGGGGAAAACAGCAGCAGCCAGAGCAGTGGCACCACGGCTGGCTCTGATGTTCAGAAGGGAGGGTCAAAGCGCAGAAGAGTAATAGTAATAGGGGACTCTATAGTCAGGGGCACAGATAGGCGCTTCTGTGGACGTGAAAGAGACTCCAGGATGGTATGTTGCCTCCCTGGTGCCAGGGTCCAGGATGTCTCCGAACGGGTAGAGGGAATCCTGAAGGGGGAGGGCAAACAGGCAGAGGTCGTTGTACATATTGGTACTAACGACATAGGCAGGAAGGGGCATGAGGTCCTGCAGCAGGAGTTCAGGGAGC
Organism: Scyliorhinus torazame; assembly: GCF_047496885.1. Classification (NCBI taxonomy): domain Eukaryota; kingdom Metazoa; phylum Chordata; class Chondrichthyes; order Carcharhiniformes; family Scyliorhinidae; genus Scyliorhinus; species Scyliorhinus torazame. The sequence goes on along the minus strand of NC_092715.1, from coordinate 220,629,541 downwards.
TAGGCAGAAAGTTAAAAGACAGGACCTCGAGGGTTGTAATCTCGGGATTACTCCCTGTGCCACGTGCCAGTGAGGCTAGAAATAGGAAGATAGAGCAGACAAACACGTGGCTAAACAGCTGGTGTAGGAGGGAGGGTTTCCGTTTTCTGGACCACTGGGAGCTCTTCCGGGGCAGGTGTGACCTGTATAAGATGGACGGGTTGCATCTAAACCGGAGAGGCATAAATATCCTGGCCGCGAGGTTTGCTAGTGTCACACGGGAGGGTTTAAACTAGTATGGCAGGGGGGTGGGCACGGGAGCAATAGGTCAGAAGGTGAGAGCATTGAGGGAGAACTAGGGAATAGGGACAGTGTGGCTCTGAGGCAGAGCAGACGGGGAAAAGTTGCTGAACACAGCGGGTCTGGTGGCCTGAAGTGCATATGTTTTAATGCAAGGAGCATTACGGGTAAGGCAGATGAACTTAGAGCTTGGATTACTACTTGGAACTATGATGTTATTGCCATTACAGAGACCTGGTTGAGGGAAGGGCAGGATTGGCAGCTAAACGTTCCAGGATTTAGATGTTTCAGGCGGGATAGAGGGGGATGTAAAAGGGGAGGCGGAGTTGCGCTACTTGTTCGGGAGAATATCACAGCTATACTGCGAGAGGACACCTCAGAGGGCAGTGAGGCTATATGGGTAGAGATCAGGAATAAGAAGGGTGCAGTCACAATGTTGGGGGTATACTACAGGCCTCCCAACAGCCAGCGGGAGATAGAGGAGCAGATAGGTAGACAGATTTTGGAAAAGAGTAAAAACAACAGGGTTGTGGTGATGGGAGACTTCAACTTCCCCAATATTGACTGGGACTCACTTAGTGCCAGGGGCTTAGACGGGGCGGAGTTTGTAAGGAGCATCCAGGAGGGCTTCTTAAAACAATATGTAAACAGTCCAACTAGGGAAGGGGCAGTACTGGACCTGGTATTGGGGAATGAGCCCGGCCAGGTGGTAGATGTTTCAGTAGGGGAGCATTTCGGTAACAGTGACCACAATTCAGTAAGTTTTAAAGTACTGGTGGACAAGGATAAGAGTGGTCCGAGGATGAATGTGCTAAATTGGGGGAAGGCTAATTATGACAATATTAGGCGGGAACTGAAGAACATAGATTGGGGGCGGATGTTTGAGGGCAAATCAACATCTGACATGTGGGAGGCTTTCAAGTGTCAGTTGAAGGGAATACAGGACAGGCATGTTCCTGTGAGGAAGAAAGATAAATACGGCAATTTTCGGGAACCTTGGATGACGAGTGATATTGTAGGCCTTGTCAAAAAGAAAAAGGAGGCATTTGTCAGGGCTAATAGGCTGGGAACAGACGAAGCCTGTGTGGCATATAAGGAAAGTAGGAAGGAACTTAAGCAAGGAGTCAGGAGGGCTAGAAGGGGTCATGAAAAGTCATTGGCAAATAGGGTTAAGGAAAATCCCAAGGCTTTTTACACGTACATAAAAAGCAAGAGGGTAGCCAGGGAAAGGGTTGGCCCACTGAAGGATAGGCAAGGGAATCTATGTGTGGAGCCAGAGGAAATGGGCGAGGTACTAAATGAATACTTTGCATCAGTATTCACCAAAGAGAAGGAATTGGTAGATGTTGAGTCTGGAGAAGGGGGTGTAGATAGCCTGGGTCACATTGTGATCCAAAAAGACGAGGTGTTGGGTGTCTTAAAAAATATTAAGGTAGATAAGTCCCCAGGGCCTGATGGGATCTACCCCAGAATACTGAAGGAGGCTGGAGAGGAAATTGCTGAGGCCTTGACAGAAATCTTTGGATCCTCGCTGTCTTCAGGGGATGTCCCGGAGGACTGGAGAATAGCCAATGTTGTTCCTCTGTTTAAGAAGGGTAGCAAGGATAATCCCGGGAACTATAGGCCGGTGAGCCTTACTTCAGTGGTAGGGAAATTACTGGAGAGAATTCTTCGAGACAGGATCTACTCCCATTTGGAAGCAAATGGACGTATTAGTGAGAGGCAGCACAGTTTTGTGAAGGGGAGGTCGTGTCTCACTAACTTGATAGAGTTTTTCGAGGAGGTCACTAAGATGATTGATGCAGGTAGGGCAGTAGATGTTGTCTATATGGACTTCAGTAAGGCCTTTGACAAGGTCCCTCATGGTAGACTAGTACAAAAGGTGAAGTCACACGGGATCAGGGGTGAACTGGCAAGGTGGATACAGAACTGGCTAGGCCATAGAAGGCAGAGGGTAGCAATGGAGGGATGCTTTTCTAATTGGAGGGCTGTGACCAGTGGAGTTCCACAGGGATCAGTGCTGGGACCTTTGCTCTTTGTAGTATATATAAATGATTTGGAGGAAAATGTAACTGGTCTGATTAGTAAGTTTGCAGACGACACAAAGGTTGGTGGAATTGCGGATAGCGATGAGGACTGTCTGAGGATCCAGCAGGCTTTAGATTGTCTGGAGACTTGGGCGGAGAGATGGCAGATGGAGTTTAATCCGGACAAATGTGAGGTAATGCATTTTGGAAGGGCTAATGCAGGTAGGGAATATACAGTGAATGGTAGAACCCTCAAGAGTATTGAAAGTCAAAGAGGTCTAGGAGTACAGGTCCACAGGTCATTGAAAGGGGCAACACAGGTGGAGAAGGTAGTCAAGAAGGCATACGGCATGCTTGCCTTCATTGGCCGGGGCATTGAGTATAAGAATTGGCAAGTCATGTTGCAGCTGTATAGAACCTTAGTTAGGCCACACTTGGAGTATAGTGTTCAATTCTGGTCGCCACACTACCAGAAGGATGTGGAGGCTTTAGAGAGGGTGCAGAAGAGATTTACCAGAATGTTGCCTGGTATGGAGGGCATAAGCTATGAGGAGCGATTGAATAAACTCGGTTTGTTCTCTCTGGAACGAAGGAGGTTGAGGGGCGACCTGATAGAGGTATACAAAATTATGATGGGCATAGACAGAGTGGATAGTCAGAGGCTTTTCCCCAGGGTAGAGGGGTCAATTACTAGGGGGCATAGGTTTAAGGTGAGAGGGGCAAGGTTTAGAGTAGATGTACGAGGCAAGTTTTTTACGCAGAGGGTAGTGGGTGCCTGGAACTCGCTACCGGAGGAGGTAGTGGAAGCAGGGACGATAGGGACATTTAAGGGGCATCTTGACAAATATATGAATAGGATGGGAATAGAAGGATACGGACCCAGGAAGTGTAGAAGATTGTAGTTTAGTCGGGCAGTATGGTCGGCGCGGGCTTGGAGGGCCGAAGGGCCTGTTCCTGTGCTGTACATTTCTTTGTTCTTTGTTGTTCTTTGGATGGAAAGGGATAAGTATACACCGCAGGGCAAGAGTTATAGCTGGGGGAAGGGAAATTATGATGCCATTAGACGTGACTTGGGGGGGATAAGGTGGAGAAGTAGGCTGCAAGTGTTGGACACACTGGATATGTGGAGCTTGTTCAAGGATCAGCTACTGCGTGTTCTTGATAAGTATGTACCGGTCAGGCAGGGAGGAAGGTGCCAAGCGAGGGAACCGTGGTTTACCAAAGAAGTGGAATCTCTTGTTAAGAGGAAGAAGGAGGCCTATGTGAAGATGACGTGTGAAGTTTCAGTTGGGGCGATGGATAGTTACAAGGTAGCGAGGAAGGATCTAAAGCGAGAGCTAAGACGAGCAAGGAGGGGACATGAGAAGTATTTGGCAGGAAGGATCAAGGAAAACCCAAAAGCTTTCTATAGGTATGTCAGGAATAAGCGAATGACTAGGGACAGAGTAGGACCAGTCAAGGACAGGGATGGGAAGTTGTGTGTAGAGTCTGAAGAGATAGGCGAGATACTAAATGAATATTTTTCGTCAGTATTCACTCAGGAAAAAGATAATGTTGTGGAGGAGAATGCTGAGCTCCAGGTAAATAGATTAGATGGCATTGAGGTACGTAGGGAAGAGGTGTTGGCAATTCTGGACAGGCTGAAAATAGATAAGTCCCCGGGACCTGATGGGATTTATCCTAGGATTCTCTGGGAGGCCAGGGAAGAGATTGCTGGACCATTGGCTTTGATTTTTATGTCATCATTGGATACAGGAATAGTGCCAGAGGACTGGAGGATAGCAAATGTGGTCCCTTTGTTCAAAAAGGGGAGATGAGACAACCCCGGCAACTATAGACCGGTGAGCCTCACGTCTGTAGTGGGTAAAGTCTTGGAGGGGATTATAAGAGACAAGATTTATAATCATCTAGATAGGAATAATATGATCAGGGATAGTCAGCATGGCTTTGTGAAGGGTAGGTCATGCCTCACAAACCTTATCGAGTTCTTTGAGAAGGTGACTGAACAGGTAGACGAGGGTAGAGCAGTTGATGTGGTGTTTATGGATTTCAGCAATGCGATTGATAAGGTTCCCCACGGTAGGCTATTGCAGAAAATACGGAGGCTGGGGATTGAGGGTGATTTAGAGATGTGGATCAGAAATTGGCTAGCTGAAAGAAGACAGAGGGTGGTGGTTGATGGGAAATGTTCAGAATGGAGTTCTGTCACAAGTGGAGTACCACAAGGGTCTGTTCTGGGGCCGTTGCTGTTTGTCATTGTTATCAATGACCTCGAGGAAGGCGCAGAAGGGTGGGTGAGTAAATTTGCAGATGATACTAAAGTCGGTGGTGTTGTCGATAGTGTGGATGGAAGTAGCAGGTTACAGAGGGATATAGATAAGCTGCAGTGCTGGGCTGAGAGGTGGCAAATGGAATTTAATGTAGAGAAGTGTGAGGTGATTCACTTTGGAAGGAAAAACAGGAATGTGGAATATTTGGCTAATGGAAAAGTTCTTGAAAGTGTGGATGAGCAGAGGGATCTAGGTGTCCATGTACATAGATCCCTGAAAGTTGCCACCCAGGTTGATAGGGTGGTGAAGAAGGCCTATGGAGTGTTGGCCTTTAATGGTAGAGGGATTGAGTTCCGGAGTCAGGAGGTCATGTTGCAGCTGTACAGAACTCTGGTACGGCCGCATTTGGAGTATTGCGTACAGTTCTGGTCACCGCATTATAGGAAGGACGTGGAGGCTTTGGAACGGGTGCAGAGGAGATTTACCAGGATGTTGCCTGGTATGGAGGGAAAATCTTATGAGGAAAGGCTGATGGACTTGAGGTTGTTTTTCGTTAGAGAGAAGAAGGTTAAGAGGAGACTTAATAGAGGCATACAAAATGATCAGAGGGTTAGATAGGGTGGACAGTGAGAGCCTTCTCCCGCGGATGGAAATGGCTAGCACGAGGGGACATAGCCTTAAACTGAGGGGTAATAGGTATAGGACAGATGTCAGGGGTAGGTTCTTTATGCAAAGAGTAGTGAGGCCGTGGAATGCCCTACCTGCTACAGTAGTGAACTCGCCAACATTGAGGGCATTTAAAAGTTTATTGGATAAACATTTGATGATAATGGTATAGTGTAGGTTAGATGGCTTTTGTTTCCGTGCAACATCGTGGGCCGAAGGGCCTGTACTGCGCTGTATTGTTCTATGTTCTATGTTCTATGTTATATTACGTATATTACTCATTTGCTTACTTCCAGAATGGTCAGATGATTGATGTTCAATAACACTCAAAGTCTTCAAGTTAAGCAAATACTATTCATTGAGTAACAATTATAAATTATTGTGAGTTTGTTCACTCTTCTACAACTATAACTGAAGATTAGATAAATAGGATTAAGCATATATATATTGTTTAACTACACCTGCTCACTAAGCTATATCTCTAACACTCTGTTCACTAGTCACTCCCGATACGAAGAGACGGGAAACCTCTCTGAGTGTAGCTTATGTATGTACATCTGGTGCTGCCATCTAGTGGTTGATTAGCACTAACTTACAGATGTTAACCCCTTACATACCTGCAGATATACAGATCACTACATCCCTCTTTTTTAACACATTTTCCATGCTATCGAGAAAATTGTATAACAAGTATTAACTGTGAGATGTATATCTGTACAAACATAAGTGGAATGATGACTATATACAATAGAATAATATTTATAAGTCCAGTATTTATAAGTTCAGTCTGTTAGGTTTTTGTCGCCTTCGTGTTGACCTTCTCAACTGGTGAAGTGGTGAGTCTGAAACTTTGGCAGTTTTGCGCATGTCATCTGGTTTCTTAGTATGCAGTAGATGTTCTTTAAACAGTGATTCATTGAAGCTTAAGGTTGGAAATATTGGTTGTTGAAGCCTAATTTTCTGCAAAGCTCATCTGCTGCTTCAAAAGTTTGCTCCTTCGGCAGATTTGACGATATAGGATCGTGGAGCTGCTTGTCTAATGATAGTAGCTGGAGCCGACCACCCTCCTTCTGGATTCTTGATTTTGACAATGTCGTCTTTTGTCAGTGGATCTAATTGCACTGTACGTTGGTCATAGTACAATCTTTGTTTTCAACGTTGTTCTTTGATTTTCTTTGTAACTGGTAGATGATCCAGATTTCAGTATTCCTGTCAATAACCCTCGACATTCCTTTTCTATTTGTGTGTATCTGCACTCAGTTGCAATCATAGCCGTTGAAGCATATGTTACAGGAATTCAATCAGAGTGTTCACCTTGCTGTAAGAGAACTCCGCCTATTCCATCCTAACTTGCATCAGTGGCTATCTTAGATGCTCTTTTCGGATCAAAGAAATTGAGTATCGGTGCAGTCATAAGTTGTTGTTTTAGATCTGTCCACTCCTTCTGATGACTCTGCGTCTATTCAAAAGTAGTTGATTTTATGATTAAATGTCTTAATGCGTTGTTCTTGATGACAGGTTTGATATAACTTTGCCCCACAAATTGGCAAAACCCAGACACCTCAGAACAGCTTTCTTGTCTTCTGGAGTTTTCATGTGTTGAATTGCTGCTGTCTTTGTATCATCAGGCTTGACACCTTGATAAGAAATGGTACCTCCAAGGAATTTCAATGAGGACTAGTGCACGTTGCATGATTCAGTTTGAGTCGCAACTCTTTGATTCAGTCAAATACTTTTCTTAAGCGTTTGGTTGTGCACCAAATGATGATGTCGTCAATGTACATCCTCACAACTTCAATTCCTTCGGTCATTTGTTCCATGATCCTGTGGAATATCCCAGATACGTGGCATACAGTTGAAGCAAAATCTTCCAAAAGGAGTATTTAAAGTACATAATAATCTGCTCGAGTTGTCAAGTTGCATTTGCCAAAATCCCTGTGAAGCGTCGAGCTTTGTGAAGATGCGAGCATTCGCCAACTCACTTGTGATTTCTTTGCGCTTTGGTATGGGATAGTGTTCCCTTCGTATATTCTTATCAAGATCTTTCGGATCATTGCAGTTGCGAAGATCTCCAGATGTTGTTTTTACACAAACCAATGAGCTGACCCAGTCAGTCGGTTGTGTGACTCGAGGTATAATGCCTTGTGATTGAAGTTGGTCAAGTTCTAGTTTTAATCTTTATCACAAAAGAGCAGGAATTCTCCTGGGTGGATGGATAACTGGCTTGGCATCCTTCCTGAGTAAAATTTTACACTGGTACGGTAATGTGCCCATGCCTCTGAATACATCAGGGTACTGATGTAAGATTTACTGGATTACTTCATCCATACTTGGTGTATCATGAGTTGTTGTGTATATTCTTTGTACAAGCTGCAAATCTTTGGCGGAGACTGGAGAATCGTAGGAGCAGGGTGGCGCCAGATTTTGGCGTAGACGCCCATTCTCCGCTGCACTCATCAAGGCAAGTGGGAAGTATTCCAACACACTCCTGATTTGTGCCTTGTGGATGGTGGACATGCTTCAGGAGGGCAGGAGGTGAGTTACTCACTGCTCTTGTAGTCGCAGTATTTATATGGCTGTTAAGTTCAGTTTCTGGCCAAACGTGACCACCAAGATGTTGATGTTGGGATAATTAATGATGGTAATAAGAAACAATGTTGAATGCCAAGGAGAGATGGTTAAATTCTCCCATATTGGAGGTGGTCATTACCTGCCACTTGTGGAGCATGAATATTACTTGCCACATCAGCGAGAGTCTGAATGTTGTCCAGGGCTTGCTGTCTGGAGGCACAGACTGCTTCATTATCTGAATGGGACTGAACACTGTGTAGTCAACAGCAAACATCCTCACTTCTGACCATATAATGGTGGGAAGGTCACCGGTGAAGGAGCTAAAAATGTTTGGACTTTATGAAGTTCAGCAGGTATTTTCCCAGAGTTGGCATGATTGGCAACCAACCACCATGACCATCTTCATTTGTACTAGTTATAGAATTACAGAGTGGTAATATCACAGAAGGAGGCTATTCAGTCTGTTATGGATCATAGAATTACGACAGTGCAGAAGGAAACCATTCGGCCCATTGAGTCTACACCGACTCTCCGAAAGAGCACCCTACCTAAGCCCTATCATTGTAACCTCATCTAACCTTTTGGACACTAAGGGGCAATTTAGCATGGCCAATCCACCTAACCTCCACATTTTTGGACTGTAGGAGGAAACTGGAGCACCTAGTTCCACTCAATCGCCCATTGCCCTGCAAATTTCTTTCTTCTGCTAATTGTTCAATTCACTTTTGAAAGTCATAATTGAATATTCCAACATCACAATCCAGCCAGTGGATAATTATTTCTCACGATTCATGTTGACTTAATTTACTAAGACTCCATGATGCCACATTCAGTCAACTGTTGTCATCATGTCAATCTCACCTCACCTTTTAAATTCAGTTTTGAACATGATCATTATTATTTAATTGATCAATTGTGTAACCGTCTATTATCCTATATTTGTAACTTAATTGCTTTGAATAAGTTGTGCATTCGTTAGCCTGAGAAGAATAAGTTCTTGCATTGTAAGTGCGCTTTGTGCGATGGTACCAGTATTACTCAACTAGTTGATTACCATAGCTGAATCCATCCTTGCTGAAAGCCTGCTAAACAATTCAAAATTAATAGAACTGTTGCCAAAAAGGTGATGGGTACGACTACTGGAATACATAAGGTAATTTCCTTTATTGCATTCTGACACTAGTATTGGATGCTGAGGTTTGATTATGTGCTACAATTGATGGTTTACCAACCTATCAAACTAAATGGTCAGTAATGTTAACCTGTGCAGCCTTGCATATCTCTATCTGGCATATTTCTAACAACAGGAAAAGCACAGGAGGCAGAAAGTGTTTTGTATGTCCAGGTATGGGAAATGATAGTGATATGCTGGGTGTTCTGGATCACAAACAGGTCACCAACACTTGAAGTGGTGCAACTCTATTTTATTATAAGGTTAACTATATTAACATACTTGAACTGTGGATAAATGCAATACTAGCTTTAACTGTTGACCCTTGCCTAGTCCTAACCAGGTGATGCACTCAGCACATGGTGAATGTCTGTGTTGCAGGCTGTGAGCTCTGTGCTCCGAGCTGGTTGCTACTAGAATGAGTGGGAACTCTCCTGTCCCCTGTCTTTATAGTGCGTGTGCTCTCACTGCTGATTGGCTGCGGTGTTGTGTATGCTGATTGGTCCCACTGCATGTCCATCAGTGTGTGTGTGTGTGTCTGCACCATAATATACTGGTGTAGATTATGACAGATAGGAGTAGTTGTGAAGCTATAAAACAAGTCTAAATACTAATTATTTGTGCCAGACACTGCTGTTCCTCAGAGAAAATTATGGTAGGTTTGATTACCGGCCCAGTAGCTTCACAATCAACACACTGCTGAGATCATTAGTTTTGCCACATTCACAGATGAAAAGCTATCGTGTGGCAGTCAGGGAATAAGGATCAGATTTGCAGTGACAGTGCCCTGGATTGATTATTTGCTCCAGTAACCTTGAGTTGTGATCTTTTTAAAGGAGATTTGCTCAACAAAATCACACCGATTAGCTATCAGTGAGTTTAATTCTTTTTGAATTTGCAATTGGACTTTTTGGGCCCGATTTAATGGAAGTGAAACCAAGTCCTATGTCGGTGCATCAAACCGGGTGTTTCCCGGTGCTGGCAGCGGCGGGAACAACCCCGCTATTAAACGGGACTCTGCTTCATTTCCGAGCCTCGGCAAGGAACACACCGCCAGGGCCGCATTTAGTCCCGTTTCCTGCACTAACGAGCTCCACTCGCCAGTGGTGTAAGAGATCGGGGCGTCATTTTTAACCCCGATCTCAAGCCGATCTAGAGCCCCCCCCCCCCCCCCGCCCACCACCACCATGGCCTCAGGAACCCTCCCAGTGCCCCAGCTCTACAATTAGGGGGTCATCGAACTCCCCTGCACCCCACCTCATAAGGGCAGGGCACCCCCGGACCCGATCCCCTGCAAGGGCCAGATGTCTTGGCACTGACAGCCTGGCACCCTGACAGTGACCCTGACAGCCTGGTGGCACTGCCAGGATGCCAGGCTGGCAGTGTCATGATACCCAGTTGACATCGGGAGTGCCACGGTACCACCCTACATAAGTCCGACCACCTAAACGCCCCCGATCGCCTGGAAGAACCCACCAAGTGCTGGTACATCTGGGAAAGCAGTGCTAAATGGCGCCTGCTCGGGGTCTCCGAGGCTAGGCCGTTTGATCCCGGGCAGTGGGTATATCCGGCGTAGACATATTCAAGTGAGACTACTTGAATACGCAAATACAGATACCGACCTCAACGGGCGGGTTCCAGATCACGATGCTTCGTGCGATCTCATTATAGGCCTCTTGCAAGATTCATCGGCCTTGTCGAGTCCTGGGTCAGGCACAACGGGGCCGATAGATCGCACCCTTTATTTGTTCAATGGCTGCCTGCAGATGTGTTTCATCATTAGAGTTCTATGGCACTTGATTATCATACAAAATGGCAAGTTCCCAACAAGCTGATGGCTAGCTTTTATTTCCCCCTACTCACCGAACTCAAATCCTGAAATGTATGCTAAATTAAAATCCAATTCTATTTAACTTATGCTGCTCTATGAGCAGTTACTTTCGGAAAAAATATGTAACTAAATTATTGTTGCAATACAATTTAAAATATCATTAATTCTGGCTCCCCAAAGTCTCAGTGGGAAAATGTATTGTATGGTAAGGTACTAATCATCAAGACCTAGAAGGCTGGCTCTCTGATTAGCTCATCTCAGGAGATCACAGAGCAACAGCCTGCATTGCCACTGCTGATTGCAACTGAATGTGTGTGTGGGCATTAGATGAGTGCAGAATTGGGCGTGACAGCGATAACTTCTGTGTCAATAGACTGCCAAAGTCAGTGGCCCACACAAGGGAAAAACTGGAAATTTGTCAACAGTCAAGGGAATGGACCTAACTGCCTGAACAACGAAGGCAAAAAGGGGTGAGAAGTTGAATGATGCAGCATTTCCATAACTCTCTCAATTCAGCGCCACCGCTTTGTGGAAATGAGAGATAGAAGACTCGACTGACAGACAGACCATTCCTAATATGCGGCTCAGCTGTTGCTTCAACAAGAAAATAGGATATATAGACAGAAATCTCCTTGAAATTCTGAATTTACATTTGGATATGATATCTGCGAGAAGCTCCCTGCAGAATATTAATTTCTACCTTATTGGCATTCTATTTTAAAATAATATATTCATGATCAGATCTCAATTGGGTTTCGCAGACTCAATGCTATTCTTCTAATTTAAGAGAGCTTACTGCCTGATGGGATCATCTTTTAAATTTGTTGCTGAACAGATTGATCTTTGCTTTGCAATTTCTGGATGCCATCCAATTCTCCGGTCTCATTATCATTGATTTAAAATGGATTACAGGAGGAGACTCATCATCTGCATGCTTTTTGTATGTATTTTTATTGTTCCTACAATGCTGCTATACAGATAGCAGCTGATGGGAGTGTTTGAATGCTACAATACTCTGAAAGGTTAAGACTGCAGCTTTGTTTAACATTTGTGATTCTGATTCATGGGGTGTCATTCTCCGACCCCCCAGCGGGTCGCAGAATGGCCGTTGGCCGCCGTGAATCCCGCCCCCGCAGGTTGCCGAAGTCTCCGAAGGGAGAAATGTCGGCGGGCCGTTAATGGCGCCGCTGATGTCGGAGAATGTCACGGGTCTGCGCAAGGCAGCCGATTTTCGGCCTGCCGATATTCTCCCTTCCGGATGGGCCGAAGTCCCGTCGACGTGATGACTGTTCACGTCGACGTAAATCAAACCTCCTTTTCAAAGGCGTGAACCTGTGCTCCAGGCTCACGCCGACCAGCGTGGAGGTGAGTGATGGCCTGGGGGGTTGGCTCTGGGCAGGCAATGGCGTGGCCGCAGTCTGAATGTGTGAGGAGAGGGGTGTCTCGGGTTGTGTGCGTGTGTGTGCGGCGGGGGGGGGGGGGGTGGTTAGAGTGGGCTGGGCTCCGGGGGAGTGCCGGGAGGGGGGTCCGTGCCGGGGAGGGGGATGGGAGGGTCCGTGCCGGGGAGGGGGATGGGGGGGTCCGTGCCGGGGAGGGGGATGGGGGGGTCCGTGCCGGGGAGGGGGATGGGGGGGTCCGTGCCGGGGAGGGGGATGGGGGGGTCCGTGCCGGGGAGGGGGATGGGGGGGTCCGTGCCGGGGAGGAGGATGGGGGGGTCCGTGCCGGGGACGGGGATGGGGGGGTCCGTGCCGGGGAGGGGGATGGGGGGGTCTGTGCCGAGGAGGAGGTTGGGGGGTCCGTGCCGGCGAGGGGGATGGGGGGGTCCGTGCCGGGGAGGGTCCATGCCGGGGAGGAGGATGGGGGGTGTCCGTACCGGGGAGGAGGATGGGGGGGTCCGTGCAAGGGGAGGGGGGTGGGGGGGGGTCCGTGCCGGGGAGGGGGTTGGGGGGGTCCGTGCCGGGGAGGGGGATGGGGGGGTCTGTGCTGGGGAGGAGGATGGGGGGTCTGTGCCAGGGAGGGGGATGGGGGGGTCCGTGCCGGGGAGGAGGTTGGGGGGTCCATGCCGGGGAGGGGGATGGGGGGGTCCGTGCCGGGGAGGAGGTTGGGGGGGTCCGTACCGGGGAGGGGGATGGGGGGGTCCGTGCCGGGGAGGATGATGGGGGGATCCGTGCCGGGGAGGGGGATGGGGGGGTCCGTGCCGGGGAGGAGGTTGGGGTCCGTGCTGGGGAGGGGGATGGGGGTGTCCGTGCCAGGGAGGCGGTTGGGGGGGGGGGTCCGTGTCGGGGAGGGTGATGGGGGGGTCCGTGCCGGGGAGGGGGATGGGGTGTCCGTGCCGGGGAGGGGGATGGCGGGTCCGTGCCGGGGAGGGGGATGGGGGTCCGTGCCGGGGAGGGGGATGGGGGCTCCGTGCCGGGGAGGGGAATGGGGGGGGGGTCTGTGCCCCGGAGGGGGGGTGCGAGGGCAAGTGAGTTGGTCCACCTGGCCAGGTGCCAGCCTCCAACAGTTGGACCCATGCGGTCCATGCCACCTGGCTGGGGGGAAGGAGGGGATATGGGCAATGATGACATGTCGTCGTTCCCCCCCACCCCCCCCCCCCCCCCCCCGCCCCCACCAGCCCGTCATGTTTTCCGATCATCCAGCGATGCTGGCCGCCGTGGCGGCAGCCGCTAATGTCTATGTTGCCCTGGATGAGGAGGAGGAGGAGGTGCGTGCCAGAGAGGCGGCGCAGGCTGCCGCAGAGGGGCAGGCGGCAGCCGCCCAGGCTGGAGGGACACCTGCCCGACAGGACGAGGAGGGGGAGGAGGACGTCGCGTCCCCACGGCAACGGAGGCACCCGAGGGCGCCCCGTGTGTACCGGCCCCGGCAGTCATACCAGGACCTCACGGACCGGGAATGCAGGAGGAAACTCCGGATGAGGCGGGAAACCGTGGCACACATCTGCCACCTGCTGGCACACCTGTCACCGCGTGGCACTGGCGGGGGACACCCTCTCCCCGTGTCCGTCAAGGTTACGGTGGCCCTGAACTTTTATGCAGCGGGGTCATTCCAGGCACCGAGTGGGGACCTGTCCGGCATATCGCAGACATCGGTGCATCGGTGCATCCGGGCAGTGACAGGTGCCCTATATGCCATGGCGCACCGCTACATCCGCTTTCCCGTGGACCGGGCCAGCCAAGATGCCCGGGCCGTGGGCTTCTCTGCCTTGGCCGGGTTCCCCATGGTCCAGGGCGCGATTGATGGGATGCACGTCGCCGTGCGGCCACCTGCAGATAACAGGGCCATGTTCACCAATAGGAAGGCGACCTATTCGATGAACATACAGGTAGTCTGTGACCACCGCATGATGATCCTGCAAGTCTGCGCCCGTTACCCAGGCAGTGTACATGACTCATACGTGTTGTCGCGGTCATCCATCCCCAGCATGTACGAGGGACGCCATCCCCGGCTGAGTGGCTGGTTGCTGGGCGACAGGGGCTACCCATTGCGATCGTGGCTGATGACGCCTATACGGAGGCCACGCAATGAGGCAGAGAACCGCTACAATGATGCCATTGTAGTGACAAGGGGAGTGATAGAGAGGTGCTTTGGCGTGCTGAAGATGCGTTTCAGGTCCTCAGGTCCTGGACCTCTCTGGGGGCGCCCTCCAGTATCGGTCAGATAGGGTCGGCCGCATCATTGTGGTGTGCTGCATCCTGCACAACATAGCCCAGCAGAGGGGCGATGTGCCGCAGGCAGAGGAGGGCGGAGTAGAGGAGCAGCAAGAAGAGGCGCAGTCCTCCCCAGATGAAGGGGATGGGGGTAATGGTCAGGGCAGACGGGGTAGACACAGGCGGGTGGCTGTCCACCGTTACCGGCTGGCCCAGCGGGCACGGGACAGACTGATAGACGCCCGCTTCACTGACTAGATGGGCGTGGGAATCGGGTAGTATGGCCACAGACCGCACACCATGGCAACAGCCGACCACCCACACCCCCCACCCACCCACCCACCCAGCACCCTCACCCCCCTCCCCAACCCCACCCACCCCACCCGCATGCACACCACCCCCCCCATTGCCGATCCACCTGCGGCACAACGGGCCGGGCTCTCACAGTTGCGGGTGGACGCGTGTCTATTGCAGGCCATGGAGGATGATGACAACCCGCCCTGCGATGAGCTCCTGGCTCCACATCGTTGGACTATGTCTGACCCATGGCCACAGTACCACCATCCACCACGACCATCCCTGCATGCGGCTGTGACACTGCAGCGCACGGTCCCGTCCTCTGCCCAGGGGGATGTTGATGGCGGCCCAGGGGGAACGGGGCAGACTCACTTGGGGCTGAGGTAAGACCACCCCTCACACACACACTTGCGCTCAACGTACATGACACCCCCGCACGCTTTGGACAGAGCACAAAGGCAGCTTCTGTAGGTGTAACATTGACTTTAATAACCAAAGGAGTTCATGCCCTAGCCCCTAAAACTCATCTGTGCCCTGCACCCGTGCCAACTTACTCAGTGTCTAATTGTTTGGCCTTACGGGCCCTTTCACTACGTCTACGTGCTTTCCCAGATGGTACAGCAGAACTGGAGGTGGACTCCTGTGATTCCTGCCCTCTGACACTGCCTTTGGCGGCCGTTTCCTGGGGCGTCCTGGCCTAGATGGGCCAGGCTGCGGCCCGGGCGACTGGGATGGCGAGCTGCCAGCCTGTCCTGCCCGTTGCCCACCCGATGCACCTGGGACGGAAGGGGGGGAGTCCGAGGTGTCGCGGTGTACCGGGACCTCCCCTACAGAGGGAGCCGGGACGGACCACACCACCTCCTCCTCCCTCGGGGTGCCCGATGGCCCCCAGGCCTCTACATGGGTGGGGGATGCGAACGGACTGGCCATCCGACGCCCCCCCGACATCTGGCGCTGCCAGACCTGGGGGCCCGTGCTGGTATCGACAGGGGTCTGCAGGTTTGTAGCCATGGAGCCCAGGGGGTTGGCAAACCCTGTCTGTGACAGTGCGACGCCGGCTCGCACATGGCCACTGGCGCCGATGCCCTCAGCGATGGCCTGCAGAGACTGGGCCATGGCCTGCTGAGACTGGGCCATGGCCTGCAGAGACTGGGCTATGGTGTTGAGCGCCTCTGCCATCTGGCGCTGGCACTGGCTCATGGCCTCCTGTGAGAGGGCAGCCATGTCCAGGGCCACAGACGCCGCCTGCACGGAAAGCCCCAGGCCTCGTAAACCGTTCCCCATGTCTGACACTGTCGCACCCATTGCCTCCAGGGCGGACGCCACCCGTGCGGTGTCGGCCTGGGTGGCACGCATGACCGGCACCACTTCCAGCTCCTGGACGCGGGTGGATTCCTCCACCTGCGACTGCAGCCGCCGCAAGCCGGCCGTCACCCCCTTCGCTCGTCTCCGGGTCGGTGGTTGCATCGGATCTATCTGTGGGTGTGGAAATTCCAGGAACCCGGGATCCATCTGGGCGGCAGATGTTCGCTTGGGCTGGGCTGCCCTCCGACCGCCCGGCACCTCTGCTGCTCCTACCTCCACCTGCTGTACCGGGACGGCTGAGTTGTGCGCACCAGTGAGTGTACCAGGCGCCTCATCACTAAAGTGCCCAACCGAGGTGAGTGGTTCTGCGATGGTGGAGGGTGTTGGTGACAGCAGTGGCGTTGTGTCGTGCTCTTCGTTCCACTCTGAGTCCATGGCACTTTGGGGTGGGGGTTCGTCTCCACCCATCCACTCTGAGTCACTGTCCGGTATTTCGTCTTCCTGGGTAGTGCTGTCCCGGGTAGGGGTGTCCTGGGTAGTGCTGTCCCGGGTAGTGGTGTCCTGGGTAGTGGTGTCCTGGGTAGTGGTGTCCTGGGTAGTGGTGTCCTGGGTAGTGGTGTCCTGGGTAGTGGTGTCCTGGGAAGTGGTGTCCTGGGTAGTGGTGTCCTGGGTAGTAGTGTCCTGGCTCGGATGTGACGGGGGCCTGTGGCTGCCCCCCTCGTCGCTGGGTGGTCGCTCCCGCACGTGATGGGGGTGTCGTCTCCCTGTTGCTCCAGGTCTCTCCATCTCCCGTGATGTGCGAGGGGCATCCTGCGGGCGTCGCATGCCGGAGGGTCCGGGTCTCTCTGTCTCCTGTGGCCTCCGAGGGGCATCCTGCGGGCGTCGCATGCTGGAGGGTCCGGGTCTCTCTGTCTCCCGTGGCCTCCGAGGGGCATCCTGCGGGCGGTCTGCATCTGCGGGGATGGGTGCCTGGACATTTGGTCCTGCGATACACAATGAAGCATGCATGGTTAGACACGCAGGCAGTGATCAGGTGATATGGGGGAGGGGGATATAGGGGAGGGGGGTATGGGGACGGGCTGTCGGTGGCTCACTTGCTAGTACGCCCCCGACCTCTGCATCAGCAACCTCCTGGTCCTCAGGTCCGCCAGCCAGTTCCAGGGCCCTTTCCTTGTGTTCGGTCAGTGGCCTCTCATCAGCGGGGCCTCCTCCAGTCCTCACATGCTCCCTATTGTTGTGTGCGCGCTTCTCCTGTGGGGGAGGGGTGGGTGGGGGTGGTGGCAGGGGTAAAAGGCAACACTGTTAGGCAGGTATATGAATGCACGGCGTGACGGCTCATAAGGCCGCGCTGCTCCCCCCCACCCGACCGGAACACTCGACTGGATGGCTGGCCGCCGCTCAGCCCCGACCAGAAGCAAGTTCAAGACCAACGATCGCTACCAGACGGATGAGCCCAGCAGAACTGAAGTTACTTCTCCAGACCCAGCCACTCCAGATCCGAACAAAGGCCTTGTTCCTCCAAAAGCCGGGTGCCTGAAAGTTAAGTACAGGTTTTTGTAGTGTTAGGTGTAATTTAGCTTGTAGTGTTTTTATGTTGCATGTGTGAGTTAATCTTGTGTGTATTTAAACCATTATTGAACTTGAACTAACTGACTGGTTGTTGGGTCTTTGATCAATATCCGGTTGAACTTTGTGGTGGTATCATAAGAACATAAGAACTAGGAGCAGGAGTAGGCCATCTGGCCCCTCGAGCCTGCTCCACCATTCAATGAGATCATGGCTGATCTTTTGTGGACTCAGCTCCACTTTCCGGCCCGAACACCATAACCCTTAATCCCTTTATTCTTCAAAAAACTACCTATCTTTATCATCTGATACCTGGCGGCTCTGAAAAGCAATACCACTCAATATTAAGAAGGGCAACATTATTGGTGTCTCCGGTGCAGAATTGGAAACTGTTATTAGTGACGCTGGTGGGATAGTATTCTGCTCATCAAAATCGGCAACAGCTGGTAAAGCATGAGTAACTTAACTGCCTGCCTTGATAAACCAGAAATGTGGTTGAGTTCATCGATTTTGGTTCTCTGCAGATTTTGGATGTGCAGCCAATCCATCAACAAGAATGCATTCAACTTTGCGAGCCAGCATTTAAAGTTTAGGCGATGGTATTAAAGCTGAAAATTATACTTAAAAGCTATCACACTATGAGTTCCAATATGTTTGGGTGAACACCCACATTCCTTGGAAGAGTTAATCCCAAAAACTGTTTCACGAGAGTGAAACTGAGGGTGAGATTTTCTCTGATTTGGGTAAAGGACAATGGCGGGGTGGAAAAGTGGCGCTGAGGCCGTCAATGGCAATGGAGGCTTTTCCCTCCATCAAGAGCGGCACTCGGTGCTGAAAATTGTCATCCACAGGTTCCACACTGTATTGCTGGCAGAGCATTGCGATCATCGGGGCAACACATTTGAGGCCACCCTGCACACTGCAGCCACACTTCACAGGTCGCCAGGAAGTGATCGCTGAAATAAATCAGACATAAAATTCCCCAACGTCTCCCCAGGAGAGACTCCTCTATGCTGCTGAGGCCCACCTTAGAACATAGAACATAGAACATAGAACAATACAGCGCAGTACAGGCCCTTCGGCCCACGATGTTGCACCGAAACAAAAGCCATCTAACCTACACTATACCATTATAATCCATATGTTTATCCAATAAACTTTTAAATGCCCTCAATGTTGGCGAGTTCACCACTGTAGCAGGTAGGGCATTCCACGGCCTCACTACTATTTGCGTAAAGAACCTACCCCTGACCTCTGTCCTATATCTATTACCCCTCAGTTTAAGGCTATGTCCCCTCGTGCTAGCCATTTCCATCCGCGGGAGAAGGCTCTCACTGTCCACCCTATCTAACCCTCTGATCATTTTGTATGCCTCTATTAAGTCTCCTCTTAACCTTCTTCTCTCTAACGAAAACAACCTCAAGTCCATCAGCCTTTCCTCATAATATTTTCCCTCCATACCAGGCAACATCCTGGTAAATCTCCTCTGCACCCGTTCCAAAGCCTCCACGTCCTTCCTATAATGCGGTGACCAGAACTGTACGCAATACTCCAAATGCGGCCGTACCAGAGTTCTGTACAGCTGCAACATGACCTCCTGACTCCGGAACTCAATCCCTCTACCAATAAAGGCCAACACTCCATAGGCCTTCTTCACCACCCTATCAACCTGGGTGGCAACTTTCAGGGATCTATGTACATGGACACCTAGATCCCTCTGCTCATCCACACTTTCAAGAACTTTTCCATTAGCCAAATATTCCACATTCCTGTTTTTCCTTCCAAAGTGAATCACCTCACACTTCTCGACATTAAACTCCATTTGCCACCTCTCAGCCCAGCACTGCAGCTTATCTATATCCCTCTGTAACCTGCTACTTCCTTCCACACTATCGACAACACCACCGACTTTAGTATCGTCTGCAAATTTACTCACCCACCCTTCTGCGCCTTCCTCTTGGACATTGATAAAAATGACAAACAGCAACGGCCCCAGAACAGATCCTTGTGGTAGCCCACTTGTAACTGAACTCCATTCTGAACATTTCCCATCAACCGCCACCCTCTGTCTTCTTTCAGCTAGCCAATTTCTGATCCACATCTCTAAATCACCCTCAATCCCCAGCCTCCGTATTTTCTGCAATAGCCTACCGTGGGGAACCTTATCAAACGCTTTGCTGAAATCCATATACACCACATCAACTGCTCTACCCTCGTCTACCTGTTCAGTCACCTTCTCAAAGAACTCGATAAGGTTTCTGAGGCATGACCTACCCTTCACAAAGCCATGCTGACTATCCCTGATCATATTATTCCTATCTAGATGATTATAAATCTTGTCTCTTATAATCCCCTCCAAGACTTTACCCACTACAGACGTGAGGCTCACCGGTCTATAGTTGCCGGGGTTGTCTCTGCTCCCCTTTTTGAACAAAGGGACCACATTTGCTATCCTCCAGTCCTCTGGCACTATTCCTGTATCCAATGATGACATAAAAATCAAAGCCAATGGTCCAGCAATCTCTTCCCTGGCCTCCCAGAGAATCCTAGGATAAATCCCATCAGGTCCCGGGGACTTATCTATTTTCAGCCTGTCCAGAATTGCCAACACCTCTTCCCTACGTACCTTAATGCCATCTAATCTATTTACCTGGAGCTCAGCATTCTCCTCCACAACATTATCTTTTTCCTGAGTGAATACTGATGAAAAATATTCATTTAGTATCTCGCCTATCTCTTCAGACTCTACACACAACTTCCCATCCCTGTCCTTGACTGGTCCTACTCTGTCCCCAGTCATTCGCTTATTCCTGACATACCTATAGAAAGCTTTTGGGTTTTCCTTGATCCTTCCTGCCAAATACCTCTCATGTCCCCTCCTTGCTCGTCTTAGCTCTCTCTTTAGATCCTTCCTCGCTACCTTGTAACAATCGATCGCCCCAACTGAAACTTCACACCTCATCTTCACATAGGCCTCCTTCTTCCTCTTAACAAGAGATTCCACTTCTTTGGTAAACCACGGTTCCCTCGCTCGGCACCTTCCTCCCTGCCTGACCGGTACATACTTATCAAGAACACGCAGTAGCTGATCCTTGAACAAGCTCCACTTATCCAGTGTGTCCAACACTTGCAGCCTACTTCTCCACCTTATCCCCCCCAAGTCACGTCTAATGGCATCATAATTTCCCTTCCCCCAGCTATAACTCTTGCCCTGCGGTGTATACTTATCCCTTTCCATCCTTAACGTAAACGTCACCGAATTGTGGTCACTGTCCCCAAAGTGCTCACCTACCTCCAAATCCAACACCTGGCCTGGTTCATTACCCAAAACCAAATCCAATGTGGCCTCGCCTCTTGTTGGCCTGTCAACAAACTGTGTCAGGAAACCCTCCTGCACACACTGTACAAAAAACAACCCATCTAATGTACTCGAACTATATCTTTTCCAGTCAATATTTGGAAAGTTAAAGTCTCCCATAATAACTACCCTATTACTTTCGCTCTTATCCAGGATCATCCTCGCCATCCTTTCCTCTACATCCCTAGAACTATTTGGAGGCCTATAGAAAACTCCCAACAGGGTGACCTCTCCTTTCCTGTTTCTAACCTCAGCCCATACTACCTCGGAAGATGAGTCCCCATCTAGCATCCTCTCCGCCACCGTAATACTGCTCTTGACCAGCAGCGCCACACCTCCCCCTCTTTTGCCTCCTTCTCTGAGCTTACTAAAACACCTAAACCCCGGAACCTGCAACATCCATTCCTGTCCCTGCTCTATCCATGTCTCCGAAATGGCCACAACATCGAAGTCCCAGATACCAACCCATGCTGCCAGTTCCCCTACCTTGTTTCGTATACTCCTGGCATTGAAGTAGACACACTTCAAACCACCTACCTGAACACTGGCCCCCTCCTGCGACGTCAAATCTGAGCTCCTGACCTCTATACTCTCATTCTCCCTTACCCTAAAACTACAATCCAGGTTCCCATGCCCCTGCTGCATTAGTTTAAACCCCCCCAAAGAGCACTAACAAATCTCCCCCCCAGGATATTTGTGCCCCGCAGGTTCAGATGTAGACCATCCTGTCTGTAGAGGTCCCACCTTCCCCAGAAAGAGCCCCAGTTATCCAGAAATCTGAATCTGAATCCTTGATATAATCTACCCACGCTCAGGAGAAAAACAGCCAGCAAGGTCACAAATCCAACATGGGAGGTGATGGCTGCAGTTGTGAGTGCCAATGCCCTGCAGAGGAGGACAGCCATCTTGTGCAGGAAGAGGATAAACTATCTCCTCCATTCTGCAATGGTAAGTCACTTTTCTCATCACACTCAAGTCATGCACTCACACATCCATCACACATTCAGAAGAATTTCACTCACTGCCAGCTCAAGGACACTCATTGTCTCACACATCTCCCTCACGGGTCGTGTCCTCATCACTTCGCTGGTCCCACTCAACGTCCACACATATCAGACATCCTTATCATCTTCTACCCTGGTACGAATCCTGCTTGAGCTTTCTCCATCTGTTTTCATGCAGGAGAAGCTGGCACATAACATAAGGGTGAGATCCCAGATGGGCGGAGGGATGCCAGGACTCAAGGTCTACATGGACTTCGAGGATTGAGCCATCCAGTTGGTCAGAGAGGACATTGACTGTTCCTGTAGTACTGGTGAAGTAAGCAGTGATAAACCAGTGAGATCCAGCACCATATTATCTATCAGACATAATGATGTGAGTCATGTCTGCTGTTTCTCAGGACCCTGTAATGACATCTCCTTTCCAAAATAGAAGAACGAACGCAGCACTCACCAAAACCCTTCACCAGCACATAAACACCTACCTCGGTGCGACGTAGTTCGAGAGCAGCTGAGGGAGTCCACCAGCCAGGTCAATGGCTCCAGCCCCAACATCAACACAGAGGAGGGATTCAAGGGCCCCAATATTGAAGTATTGTCACAGCATTCACCCACACCCTCCACCAACACATAGACACACGCTCGGTGGGACCTAGTTCTAGAATAGGCTTGGGATCATAATCACACGTTCTGATCCACAGCAGGCGAAGGCAAGGATTATCTGAGGATTACTGGAGGGCTGGAATCTGCTATGTCTCAGTTAGATGACGAGCCTCTGGTCTTGGTCATGCCTCAGTTGCTGGAGTTCCAAAGGCAAACTGGGGAAAATCAGGAAAGGATGTCTGGTACATTACTTGAAAGACTGCATGGTTGATCCTGTTCACCTTATGTCTGAGGTGATTGTACTGTGGTGGAAACCTTGGTGTCAGACCTTTGTCCTGAATTGCTGCAGGACATGCACTTCATGGTGCAGGTACTGCTGGGATACATCAGTGTCAATGCCAGAGGATGGTGGGTCTTCTCCAACTCACTCCAGCTGCCCCTTTGTCCCAAGGGGGAAGCCAGGGGTCCTCGGCACCAGTAAGAAGAAGGATCAGCTGGTTCATATCCCGGGGCCAGCCACGCAGGTAACTCCGGGAGTCTCCCGCCGATCTGAATCCCCTCTTTCTGTGATCACTTCAGAGCCACACGCCAAGGAGGATGGCACTGCCACACATCAGGAACCCAAAACAAGGCCGGAGCCACCCAGGTCTCAGCCCTCCAGAGGATGCCCGCCAAGGTCATCACTGGCAACAAGCAATGGCAGAAGGAGTCTACTTCCACCTCTGCTGACATGTTGGGGATGCACCAAGACGTAGCGGCAGAGTTAGAAAGGTTAAGAAGCTCTAGTTGCATTGTGTGGGCACTGCACGTTCTCCCCGTGTCTGCGTGGGTTTCCTCCGGGTGATCAGGTTTCTCCCAAGATGTGTAGGTTTGGTGGATTGGCCATGATAAATAGGTTAGGTGGGGTTACTGGGTTATAGGGATAGGGTGGAGGCGTGAGCTTAAGTAGGGTGCTCTCTCCAAGGGCCGGTGCAGATTCGATGGGCCGAATGGCCTCCTTCTGGACTGTAAATTCTATGATTCTATGAAATACCTTCAGCCATTTCTTTATATTACGTGTTATGTATTAAATTGACTGACTAGCATCTGTGATACTGGGAAGATCAGAAGGAAGCCAAGTTGGAGCCAGCATTTCTGCCTGAGGATGGTTGCAAATGCTCGAGCATTGACTTTTTCACCGACACACTAGGCTTTGTCACCATTAGGGATAGGGATGTTTTTGAAGCCATCCTATCTGTTTAGTTCTCCACCACCCTTCACGACTGGATGTGAGAGAATAGCAGAGCTCTGATCCGACCTTTTGATTTTGGGGTCACTTCGGTCTGCCTGTAACATGCTGTTTCGCAATTTAGCATGAATGGAATCCTGCGTTGCAATTTACCAGGTTGACACCTATATTTTAGATCGGCCTGGTGCGGCTTCTCGCATGCTCTCCTGCACTCCTCATTGATTCAGGGCTTTGTGACAATGATAGGGTAAAGGCTATTTAGTAATGGAATTTCAGTCATGTGAATCTGAGTGCTCCATCTTCATAATTGGGAAAGTAAGACTTGGGTGGAATTTTACCTGTATTTTCCAGAGAGTGACAGTGGGCAGGAAAGGTTCTCCAGTGTATTGATGGGGCCATAGAAAAAATAGACTTCATGGGGCGGGTCCCACAATATCATACCGGCAGGACGGGCTCAGAGTGAACCTGCCCCGCCAGAAACTTTGTTTAAAAAAGGACAGGGCACCATTTGTAAAGCCGCCCGAGTACAAAAAGGTTCACCAGGATCCCCTATCTGCCCATTATGCACTCCCTCCACCCCCTCACATAACCCCATCCTCTCCTTGCCGGCACTGCCCGGGTACTTCTCCTGGCACTGCCCCAGCACTTCCTGGGCAGAGTTAGGGAGCTGTCCTTGGGCAGTGCCCAGACATGACCCTCTCCCCACATGGTGACCTGAGTTCCTCTGGGAGGTTTGCGCACTCGGTATATTCACGAGAGATCAGTCATAATTCCTGCCAATCTGTCCTCACACAAATGGACTTTTGTTGAGTTCACGGAAGCGGTCACACAGGAAGTATAATGAACAAATTAATTATTTACAGAGGAACGAAGACTCAAAATACACTGATCCCAGAAGAGACCACCTGCACCCAAACCACACCCCGGCTGGGGGTTTTATTTTCCGGTTTGCTCTCCCGCTGGTGAATGCCCCCCCCCCCCCCTTCCCCCCTCCGCCCCCCCCCCCCCCCCCCCCCCCCCCCTCAGCGGGAAAGCTTGTACGAGACTCGCGGGGAGCATAACTGGCTCGACTCTATGGGTCTTGTGTAGGGTACAGCAATTTTTTATGGGGGAGGAAGGGGAATAATTCAAGCGGAGTGGCCTGATAATGTTGGCCGGAAGTCTGTGTTTGTTCACACCGGCGGGAGTCCCTATTCCTGCTGCAGTGAATGAAATTTTGGCCGAGCGCCGAATTCTCCGTTCTCGCTGGTAATGGTGGTGGGGCGAAATCAGATTGGAGAACCCTGGCCGTTATGTAAATGTATTACAATGATGTTCTTGTGAATTATTATTCCTGTTACAACACTGGCAAGGGGCAGGGACAATTGCATTATGTTTTTACTTCGGCATGAAACGCGGGTTGGGCTTCTCATGAGATTTTCCAACCCCATCGGCAAACTGCCCCAAAAGGAACAGGAGCAGAAAATCCCCCCTTTGATCTCTGACTCTGATTTGATATTGTTTCAGCTGAGGAGAGGGAAGACTATTGAGAATGCAGAGAACAGGATATCCAATTCAGCATTATCGAAAGTGGCCTTTTAATTTGCAGCCAATTGACAGGCCCCAAGAATACTCATGCTGACATCAGTAATTAGCGCTTATATCTGTGACAGCAATATTCCTGGAATCAAATAGTATCTGTACACCTACTGCGGGTGGGATTCTGCGGCCTCCCAGCCGCATGTTTCTCGGTGGCAAGAGGTAGCGCACTGTTTGCTGTTCGGAAACCCATGGGAGGGGATGCACTGCTGGCGGGATGGGAGATTCCCGTTGGCTTGAATGGCCGAAGAATTCTGGCCTATGTTACAGCAAACCTGTTCACGAAGATCACTTATATGACAGAATATTATATTAATCATCACTTTGGAGTACAGAACTTGAGTATTGCTGAAAAAAGAGACATGCTCTCAAAGCATTTAGCTTTGCACTCATCAGCAGAGATGCAAGACTGTCAAAACTCAAAGGGAGCAACAATTTATCGAAAATGAGAAAATGGTGCTGATTGGTTGATTCTGATTGTTCGAGATGTTGCCATGGAGAATGCATCAGGGAAACACTATCCCCACTTTTGCTGAATTAAAAAACAACAATGCCTGAATACGTTCCTTTTGACTGCAGAGATCGGGTCCCTTCTTTTCAGAGTCACGTTGTGGGCCTGACTGATAATCTTAAATGGTTGCTAGTGGAATTCCTAGCCTACTCCGGATTGTTCAGCAAGTGCTGTCTGCTCATGGAATCACATCTATTATTAGACAATATGATCTGAGTTTTGCCTGCATGAGTTGGCTGAGTATGATCAGTACTTTTGCTATTGTGTACAACTGAAGGGAGATGCTGTTTCATATGATCTGCTAGTTGTTGGGGCATATGGTCGACATATCTCGCACCACACCAGCACTGAAATTCATTTGCCACATTCCTCATTTTATGTGGTAGGCACACTGTCTTTTCGGATTGCCGGTGGCATCCTGTTGGTGGGAAATATATGTAGTTTCTGAGTCACCTTGCGAGCCTGATTGCTAATCTTAAATGGGTTGTTAGTAGAGTTCTTAACACACTCTGGATTGTTCAACAATTGTTGCTACTGCATAGTAGCAGTATGAAACAGCTGGTTCACTTATTGCTCAAATTTTTGAAATGCGTTACACTTCCATGGTAATTTGAGATAGCCTGGGCACTTATCAGGTCTGGAAGTGATGGCCTTTGACCCTTTAATGAGTAACATGATACACAGTATTGTGGTAAAACCACCACTCCGAATGTGTGAACTTTCATGTAAATATGGGCTTTATTTTACAAGCATACGCTCGAGAGAGCCAGAGCTTGCCTTTGTGCCTCTCTCAATGAGATAGGGTTTGAAATACATATTCATAATTCTTATCTTCCTATTTTTCATTATGACGGTTCGCATTTCTTATCTAACCATACTTTTCGATCAATAGATGTTCCCACTATCCCACTGCTCAGCCTTGGGTATGACCTTCAGCTCTCCGTTATCTCCTTCTTGTCCTGTTCAGCCTTGGATGTCTTTGAAAGCTGCTATTGTTATAACTGCTGGGCTAGCCTCCCCAGCCAAGGTTCCCATCATGCCAGAAAGACCTCTCGTAACTACTTTTGTCTATTCTAAAGCTAGTATTGCACATTTTAATATTAATCTTTGTAAAATCATTTCATTTATCCTACTTTTAATGATCTGATCTGGGTAGCCATTTTGAGTTTGACTCAGGCCCTACTTATGTGATTGTGGATAAGATTGTGGAACTGTAGGAATCCCAATCCGTATATTGAGACTCAAAACGTTAGCTTTTTTCTTCCCTAAAGTAAGACATAATGCTTGCTATGTATCATGTGTACTCCCAAGTGCGGTTCACCACCACCTTCTCAAAGGCAATTAGGGGTGGCAGTAAATACTGGCCATATCCCTTGAATACATTTGTAAAAGTCACAATGAGGCAACTCTTCAAAGGGAACATTTGGTCTACGTTTACTTTATCAGTCCCATTTAGTATTTTATACACCTCGATCAGATCCCCTCTCATCATTCTAAACTCCAGCCCAAACTGTTTAATCTCTCTTCATATTCCAACCCTTTCATTCCCGGAATAAAATCTGGTAAACTTCCACGCTACTGTCTCCAATGCCACCACATCCTTCCTCAAATAAGGACACTAAAACTGGACATAATACTCCATGTCTTACCAACACCCTATACAATTGCAACACTTTTCTACTTTTATCCTCCAGTACTTTTGCAATAAACACAAACATTCCATTTGCCTTATCAATTACATGCTGTTTCTGCATACTGAGGTTCTGCGATTCATGAACAAATCCCTCTGCCCAGACGAATCTTGAATCTGATTTCCATTTAATTCCATTACTGGAGTGTTGTTGAGCCTCGGTGGTTGGGATTTAAGTGCCTCTGTAAATTTATCTCCAAGCTATGTAGTTCAACACCTTCAAGCCAGTACCTGTGCAATTATCTTATCACCATTATTTGTTTAAAAAACATATTAACAAAGAACAAAGAACAAAGAAATGTACAGCACAGGAACAGGCCCTTCGGCCCTCCAAGCCCGTGCCGACCATACGGCCCGACGAAACTACAATCTTCTACACTTCCTGGGTCCGTATCCTTCTATTCCCATCCTATTCATATATTTGTCAAGATGCCCCTTAAATGTCCCTATCGTCCCTGCTTCCACTACCTCCTCCGGTAGTGAGTTCCAGGCACCCACTACCCTCTGCGTAAAAAACTTGCCTCGTACATCTACTCTAAACCTTGCCCCTCTCACCTTAAACCTATGCCCCCTAGTAATTGACCCCTCTACCCTGGGGAAAAGCCTCTGACTATCCACTCTGTCTATGCCCCTCATAATTTTGTATACCTCTATCAGGTCGCCCCTCAACCTCCTTCGTTCCAGTGAGAACAAACCGAGTTTATTCAATCGCTCCTCATAGCTTATGCCCTCCATACCAGGCAACATTCTGGTAAATCTCTTCTGCACCCTCTCTAAAGCCTCCACATCCTTCTGGTAGTGTGGCGACCAGAATTGAACACTATACTCCAAGTGTGGCCTAACTAAGGTTCTATACAGCTGCAACATGACTTGCCAATTCTTATACTCAATGCCCCGGCCAATGAAGGCAAGCATGCCGTATGCCTTCTTGACTACCTTCTCCACCTGTGTAGCCCCTTTCAGTGATCTGTGGACCTGTACTCCTAGATCTCTTTGACTTTCAATACTCTTGAGGGTTCTACCATTCACTGTATATTCCCTACCTGCATTAGCCCTTCCAAAATGCATTACCTCACATTTGTCCAGGTTAAACTCCATCTGCCATCTCTCCGCCCAAGTCTCCAGACAATCTAAATCCTGCTGTATCCTCAGACAGTCCTCATCGCTATCCGCAATTCCACCAACCTTTGTGTCGTCTGCAAACTTACTAATCAGACCAGTTACATTTTCCTCCAAATCATTTATATATACTACAAAGAGCAAAGGTCCCAGCACTGATCCCTGTGGAACACCACTGGTCACAGCCCTCCAATTAGAAAAGCATCCCTCCATTGCTACCCTCTGCCTTCTATGGCCTAGCCAGTTCTGTATCCACCTTGCCAGTTCACCCCTGATCCCGTGTGACTTCACCTTTTGTACTAGTCTACCATGAGGGACCTTGTCAAAGGCCTTACTGAAGTCCATATAGACAACATCTACTGCCCTACCTGCATCAATCATCTTAGTGACCTCCTCGAAAAACTCTATCAAGTTAGTGAGACACGACCTCCCCTTCACAAAACCGTGCTGCCTCTCACTAATACGTCCATTTGCTTCCAAATGGGAGTAGATCCTGTCTCGAAGAATTCTCTCCAGTAATTTCCCTACCACTGAAGTAAGGCTCACCGGCCTGTAGTTCCCGGGATTATCCCTGCCACCCTTCTTAAACAGAGGAACAACATTGGCTATTCTCCAGTCCTCCGGGACATCCCCTGAAGACAGCGAGGATCCAAAGATTTCTGTCAAGGCCTCAGCAATTTCCTCTCCAGCCTCCTTCAGTATTCTGGGGTAGATCCCATCCGGCCCTGGGGACTTATCTACCTTAATATTTTTTAAGACACCCAACACCTCGTCTTTTTGGATCACAATGTGACCCAGGCTATCTACACCCCCTTCTCCAGACTCAACATCTACCAATTCCTTCTCTTTGGTGAATACTGATGCAAAGTATTCATTTAGTACCTCGCCCATTTCCTCTGGCTCCACACATAGATTCCCTTGCCTATCCTTCAGTGGGCCAACCCTTTCCCTGGCTACCCTCTTGCTTTTTATGTAAGTGTAAAAAGCCTTGGGATTTTCCTTAACCCTATTTGCCAATGACTTTTCATGACCCCTTCTAGCCCTCCTGACTCCCTGCTTAAGTTCCTTCCTACTTTCCTTATATGCCACACAGGCTTCGTCTGTTCCCAGCCTTTTAGCCCTGACAAATGCCTCCTTTTTCTTTTTGACGAGGCCTACAATATCATTCGTCATCCAAGGTTCCCGAAAATTGCCGTATTTGTCTTTCTTCCTCACAGGAACATGCCTGTCCTGTATTCCTATCAACTGACACTTGAAAGCCTCCCACATGTCAGATGTTGATTTGCCCTCAAACATCCGCCCCCAATCTATGCTCTTCAGTTCCCGCCTAATATTGTTATAATTAGCCTTCCCCCAATTTAGCACATTCATCCTCGGACCACTCTTATCCTTGTCCACCAGTACTTTAAAACTTACTGAATTGTGGTCACTGTTACCGAAATGCTCCCCTACTGAAACATCTACCACCTGGCCGGGCTCATTCCCCAATACCAGGTCCAGTACCGCCTCTTCCCTAGTTGGACTGTTTACATATTGTTTTAAGAAGCCCTCCTGGATGCTCCTTACAAACTCTGCCCCGTCTAAGCCCCTGGCACTAAGTGAGTCCCAGTCAATATTGGGGAAGTTGGGGAAGTTGAATGTTGTTGAAAAAATGATCTTTGCTTTGAACTAATTTCCTTTCCATAGGTAGCCATGATAATGGTAGCCCACTATACACATTTGCAGTTCACACACTTACGATTTACTTGGGATTAAATTAACATCTTTAATTACCAGAAATATTAATTACTCATTGAGCACCAATTGTGTCAGTTTGATGCCTCATTATTCACAAAGTGTCAGAATCTAGTCAATCTAAAGGTTAAATTTAAATAGCAGTGCCACATAATTTTGAAAGATTTTGGTGCACTCCTTGCACTCCATTTAATTATACCTAAGCCCATAATTTCAATGTCCTTTCTCTTTTTCTCTAAATTGATCTCAGGCCCTCCCCTCATGTGTCCTCTTCCTATGATCAGCTTTTGCCATATTAATCTTGATAACTCAATATTCCTCTATTTCCCTACTATTTTGTCAGGGGCAAAGGATAAACCATTCAAATAAGCCCACTGCTTTCCACTTTCTCTCTCTCTCTTCCTTTCTCTCTCTCTCTCTCTTTTCCTTTCTCACCCTCTCCTGCTTTCTCGCTCCTTCTTACTTCCTTTCTCTCTCTCTCTCCATCTCTCTTCCTTTCTCTCTCTCTCCTTCTTTCTCCCCTTCACGCTTCATTTTTCTTTCCTTTTTCTCTCCTTCTCTTTTCCTTTCCCTCTCTCTCTCTTTCTTTCTCAGATTGATGATATTAACGCATGCAGCTGATGCAGGGATCTGCTGGCTGCATGTAGAAATCATGAAATTGAGGGGGCAGCACAGAAATGTCATGGTTGTCCAATTTAAAGTGTATTATGATCAATGCTTTATTGCAATGCCTGAGTCAAGAAATTTAAGTTATGAACGCGTGAGGGATTTGGAAGCTCATTAAACGACGAAAGCTGTATATCACAAAAAATATATAAAAATTCAGTATTATTGCTTTCATGTCATTAACTATCGATTTTAAAATACTTAGGCATAATTTTAGTTTTCTAATTCTACAGCATGCATATGTATCGATTTTCTTACAACTATATCCATGATAAAAAGATGATACAGGACAACTGATCGACAAAACTCCGGCAGACAAAATACTGTGAGCGGGATTCTCCGTGAATCGGTGCGATGGCCCGAACCCAGCACCAAAAACAGCGAGAATCGGGCCCCCCGAAACGTCGCAAATTCTCTGGCCAGGAATGGGCTAGTAGCGGCATGCGTCCATTCGTGACATCGTCACCCATCACGGACGCGCGAGCTGTCAGTGATGCCGCGTGGCGTCAGTGCACAAAAGACAGCCCTCCCCCCCCCGGAGACCTGGCAAAATGGCCACCCACCACGCAGCGCCGAGTGATACCCCCCATTGACTGCCCCCCTTTCTCCCTTCCCACATCCCCAATTCCCCATATCTCCCCTTACCCCATATCCCCCTTCCCCATTTCCCCCTTCCCCCATATCCCCCCATACCCCCTTCTCACATATCGCCTTCCCCCATAACCACCTCCCCCATATCCCCCCTTCCTCCATATCCCCCATTCCCCAATATCACCCCATATTCCCCCTTCCCCCGTACCCTCCCTTCCTCCATATCCCCTTCCCCGTTTCCCCCATTCCCCCCATATCCCCCCTTCCTCCATATCCCCCCTTCCCCCATATCTCCCCTTCCCCCATATCTCCCCTTCCCCCATATCCCCCCTTCCCCATATCCCCCTTCCCCCTGATGCCCACTTAACCCGTTCCCCATATCCTCCCTTCCGCCATATCCCCCTTTCCCCCATATTCCCTTCCCCATATCCCTCTTCCCCCATATCCCCTTTCCACCGTATCCCCTTCCCCATATCCCCCTTCCCCCATATCCCCCTTCCCCATATCCCCGTTCCCCCATATTCACCATATGCCCCCTTCCGCATATCTCCCTTCCCCCATGTCTTCCATATCCCCTTCCCCCATGTATCCCCTTTCCCCATATCCCCCTTCCACCATATCTCCCTTCCACCGTATCCCCCTTCCCCATATCCCCCTTTCCCCATATACCCCCACATGCCCCATATCCCCTTCCCCCATACCCCCTTCCCCATCTACCCCCTTCCCCCATATCCCCTTCCACCATATCCCCCTTCCCCCATATCCCCATTCCTCCATATCCCCCATATGCCCCCTTCCTCATATCCCCCTTGCCCCATATCTTCCATATCCCCTTCCCCCATATACCCCCTTCCCCCATAGCCCCTTCCACCATATCCCCCCTTCCCCCGTATCCCCCATATCCCCTCCCCCCATATGCCCCCATATCCCCTTCTCCCCATATCCCCCTTTCCCAATAACCCCCGGATATGGGGGAAGGGGGATATGGGGGAAGGGGAGATATGGGGGAAGGGGGGATATGGGGGAATCGGGGATATGGGGGGATATGGGGGAAGGGGGATATGGGAGAAGGGGCATATTGGGGGAAGGGTGGATATGGGGGAAGGGGGATATGAGGGGATATGGAAGAATGGGTAAATATGGGGGAAGGAGGATATGGGACATGGGGGAATGGGTTATGGGGGATGGGGCGATATGGGGGAAGGGGATATGGGGGGAGGGGATATGGGGGATATGGGGTAGGGGGATATAGGGGAAGGGGGGATATGGGGGAAGGGTGGATATGGGGAGGGGAGATATGGGGGAAGTGGGTATATGGGGGAAGGGGTTATGGGGGAGGGGGGACGGACCCGACCCATCATGCATACGACGCCCCCAGGACGTTCCCGTGCAGCCACGAGCCAGGGACAGTCGCGGAACACCAGGCGGACGCTGCTCACATCTAGTGCGCGTGCGGCGACACCGGCGGGCCGCACCCAGTGACGAGGGGGCAGCCATAGCAACAGGCCCCCGTCGCAGCCAACCCAGGACACTGATGCACAGGTCACTGACACACAGGACACCGACACACAGGATACCGACACAAGGACCCTAACACCCAGGACCCTAACACCCAGGACCCTAACACCCAGGACACTGATGCACAGGTCACTGACGCACAGGACACTGATACACAGGACACTGACACACAGGACACCGACACACAGGACACCGACCCACAGGACCCTAACACCCAGGACCCTAAAACCCAGGACCCTAACACACAGGACACTGATGCACAGGACACTGATGCACAGGACACTGATACACAGGACACTGACACACAGGACACTGACACACAGGACACTGACACACAGGACACTGACACACAGGACACCGACCCACAGGACCCTAATACACAAGACCCGAACACAGAGGACACTGACGCACGCGACACCCACACATAGGGGACGGATGGACAGGAATCACCACTCCAGGGGACCCCGGACTTCAGGTCGGATGAGGAGTATGCTATTACGCCACTGCTATCCCCTCCACCCTCCACCATCGCAGAGACATACACCTCGGTTGGGCACTTTAGTGATGAGGCATCTGGGACACGAACTGGTGCGCACAACACAGCCGTCCGCGGTACAGCAGGTGGAGGCAGGAGCAGGTGGAGGGCCGGGCGGTTGGAGGGCTGCCTGGCGCAGGCAACCATCTGCTGCCCAGATGGGTCCCGGGATCCTGGAGTTACCGCACCCACCCATAGACCCGATGCAGTCACGGACCAAGGGATGACCGAAGTGGGTGACGGCCGGCTTGCGGCAGCTGCAGACGAAGGTGGAGGAGTCCACCCGCGTGCAGGAGCAGGTATTGGTGCCGGTCATGCGTGCCACCCAGGCTGACACCGCACGGGTGGCGTCCGCGGTGGAGGCAATGGATGCGACGGTGTCAGACATGGGTCGCAGTATGCAAGGTGTGGGGCGTTCCGTGCAGGCGCCGTCCGTGGCCCAGGACATGGCTGCCCTCTCACAGGCAGCCGTGAGCCAGAGCCAGCAGCAGATCGCAGAGGCGCTCAACGCCGTGGCCCAGTCTCAGCAGGCAATAGCCCAGTCTCTGCAGGCCATCGCTGAGGGCATCGGCCCCACTGCCCAGGTACTGGCCGGCGTCGCCCAGATACAGACAGGGATGGCCAACTGCCTGAGCTCCAATGCTGCAAACTTGCAGACCCTTGTTGATACCAGGACAGGCCTCCAGGATTGGCAGCACCAGGTGTCGGGGGGGGGGGGGGGGGCGTCGGGTGCTTGGTCCATTCGCATCCCCGACCCAAGTAGAGGCTCGGGGGCCATCGGGCACCCCGAGGGATGAGGAGGTGCTGGGGCCCGTTCTGGGTCCCCCTGTCGGGGAGGTCCCGGAACACCGCAACACCTCGGACTCCCCCATCTTCCATCCCAGGTGCATTGGGTGGGCAACGGGCAGGTTAGGTGAACCGGGCGGCTATCAGCCTGTCCCGTGCCTGCTGGCCCAGCCGGTAACGGTGGGCAGCCTCCCGTCCATGTCCACACCGTCTGTCCTGACCATTGCCCCCATCACCCTCATCTGGGGAGGACTGCGCCTCTTCATTTACCAGAATGTTGCCTGGTATGGAGGGCATAAGCTATGAGGAGCGATTGAATAAACTCGGTTTGTTCTCACTGGAACGAAGGAGGTTGAGGGGCGACCTGATAGAGGTATACAAAATTATGAGGGGCATAGACAGAGTGGATAGTCAGAGGCTTTTCCCCAGGGTAGAGGGGTCAATTACTAGGGGGCATAGGTTTAAGGTGAGAGGGGCAAAGTTTAGAGTAGATGTACGAGGCAAGTTTTTTACGCAGAGGGTAGTGGGTGCCTGGAACTCACTACCGGAGGAGGTAGTGGAGGCAGGGACGATAGGGACATTTAAGGGGCATCTTGACAAATATATGAATAGGATGGGAATAGAAGGATACGGACCCAGGAAGTGTAGAAGATTGTAGTTTAGTCGGGCAGTATGGTCGGTACGGGCTTGGAGGGCCGAAGGGCCTGTTCCTGTGCTGTACATTTTTTTGTTCTTTGTTCTTTGTTTGTTCTTCCTGTTGCTCCTCCACTCCGCCCTCCTCTGCCTGCGGCATATCGCCCCTCTGCTGGGCTATGTTGTGCAGGACGCAGCAGACCACAACGATGCGGCCGACCCTATCTGACGGGTACTGGAGGGCCCCTCCAGAGCGGTCCCGGCACCTGAAGTGCATCTTCAGCAGCCCAAGGCACCTCTCAATCACACCCCTAGTCGCTGCATGGGCATCGTTGTAGCGGTTCTCCACGTCAGCCTGTGGCCTCCGTATAGGCGTCATCAGCCACGACTGCAACGGGTAACTCCTGTCGCCCAGCAGCAACCAGCCCCTCAGCCGGAGGGGGGGGGGGGGGGGGGGCGTCCCTTGAATATGGTGGGGGTGAAAGATTGCATCAATATGAATGAGTCATGTACACAGCCCAGGTACCGGACGGCAGCACGGTAGCATTGTGGATATCACAATTGCTTCACAGCTCCAGGGTCCCAGGTTCGATTCCGGCTTGGGTCACTGTCTGTGCGGAGTCTGCACATCCTCCCCGTGTGTGCGTGGGTTTCCTCCGGGTGCTCCGGTTTCCTCCCGTTGTCCAAAGATGTGCAGGTTAGGTGGATTGGCCATGATAAATTGCCCTTAGTGTCCAAAATTGCACTTAGTGTTGGGTGGGGTTACTGGGTTATGGGGATAGGGGGGAGGTGTTGCCCTTGGGTAGGGTGCTCTTTCCAAGAGCCGGTGCAGACTCGATGGGCCGAATGGCCTCCTTCTGCACTGTAAATTCTATGAATTTCTATGATGTGCAGGATCCTCGAGCAGTGCTCACAGACCGCCTGCACGTTCATGGAATAGGTCCCCATCCTATTCATGAACTCGGTACTGTTATCCGCAGGTGGCCGCACGGCGACGTGCATCCCATCGATCGCCCCCTGGACCATGGGCATCCTGGCCACGGCAGCGAAGCCCGCTGCCCGGGCATCCTGGCTGGCCCAGTGCACAGGGAACTGGATGTAGCGGTCTGCAACGGCATATAGGGCGTCTGTCACTGCACAGATGCACCTGTGCACCGATGCCTGCGAGATGCCGGACAGATCCCCACTAGGCACCTGGAATGATCCCGTGGCATAGACGTTCAGGGCCACCGTAACGTTGACGGCCATGGGGAGAGGGTGTCCTCCCCCAGTGCCACGCGGTGCCAGGTGTGCCATCAGGTGGCAGATGTGTGCCACGGTTTCCAGGCTCATCCGGAGTCTCCTCCTGTGTGCCCGGTCCGTGAGGTCCTGGTACGACTAGCAGGGCCGGTACACACGGGGCCTCATCCGGCGTCTCCATCGCCGTGGCACCACCACCTCCTCCTCCTCCTCCACCACCTTGTCCTGTCGTGCGGACGGCCCTCCAGCCTGGGCGGCTGCCACCTGCCTCCCTGCAGCACGCTCCTCTGCGGCAGCCTCCGCCGATTCCCTGGCACGCTCCTGCTCCAACTCCCCAAGGCAACATGTAGAAGTGCGGCTCCCGCCACGGCGGCCAACATCGCTGGGTGATGACTAAACATAACGTCCTGCAGGGGTGGGGGGATAGGCGACATGTCACCATTGCCCATAAGCCCCCCCCAGCCAGGTGCTATGGTTGCGACTGTTGCCAGCAGGCGGAAACACCCCCCTCTCCGGCACGCACAGTCCCCAAATCCCCCCCCTCTCCTCTCCATCACTCGCCCTCCCCAAATCCCCCTCTCCTCCCCAGACCACAACCCCCCCCCTCTCCTCCCTGGCACACTCCCTCCCCAACCCCCCCCTCGTCCCTGGCACGCAACCTCCCCAACTCCCCCTTCTCCTCCCCGGCACGCACAATCCCCAAACCCTCCCTCTCCTCCCCGGCACGCAGCCACTCCATCACTCGCCCTCCCTGGCCGCCCCCTCTCCTCCTCGGCATGCAGCCACTCCATCACTCGCCTTCCCTGGTC
Source organism: Scyliorhinus torazame (assembly GCF_047496885.1). Taxonomy (NCBI): domain Eukaryota; kingdom Metazoa; phylum Chordata; class Chondrichthyes; order Carcharhiniformes; family Scyliorhinidae; genus Scyliorhinus; species Scyliorhinus torazame. Next base: position 220,592,312 of record NC_092715.1, on the reverse strand, counting down.
GCACCCTTTCCATCTCGCACCCTCCCGAACCCACCCCAGCACGACTGGTTGACGCCGTTCCGGCCTGGAGAATTGGGGCGGCCCCAGGGCCCATTGCGTCGCGCCGGTCCTCGACATTCTCCGAGGCGCGATTCACGACAAGGGATTTTTGGGGTGTCCGTATCCCTCCATTCCCATCTTATCCATGTGTTTGTCAAGATGCCTTTTGAACGCCGTTAATGTACCAGCTTCCACCATCTCCCCTGGCAGCGCGTTCCAGGAACTCACCACCCACTGTGTAAAAAAACTTGCCTCGCACATCTCCTCTAAACTTTTAATCCCTCGCACCTTAAACCTATGTCTCCGAGTAATTGACTTTTCCACCCTGGGAAAAAGCTTCTGTCTATTCACTCTATCCATGCCATTTTGTAAACTTCGATAAGTTCGCCCTGCAGACACTTGGTCAATTCTGGACGACTGACAGCCAAGCTTGTTTTTAAAACTTTAGGTCCAAATTTAGTTCACAGCAACCATAGGGCGGAATCGAATCCCTTCACCAAGGCGAGTTTGATATGATGTGACAGTTAGCCGGATGGAAAAGTTGTATGTGGTGACACCTTCCACCTTCCCGCCTCTGCCCCAATTAAGTCTATGGGGGAAAGCTCATGAATGGTCTTCCGGCCTGCCACCAAGGAAGGCAGGAAGGGACACACCGGGGATGATTTTGAGCCCACATGTTCCATTTGTGAGGAACTCAAAAGGCGGGATTCTCCACTCCCGGGAATAAGTACCCGCGCCGTCGTGAACGCCGTCGCGTTTCACGACGGCGCGAACAGGGCCCGGGCACAACTAGCACGGTGCTGGAGGGGTACATGCCACTCCAGCCTCCTTACGTGGCGCCAAATGGGCACCACACCAACCCACACATACGCAGTTGGGGCAACCCAATCCTGCGCCTGTGCAGTTGGGCTGCGCCATCCTGCTCATGCGCGGGGAACCTCTTATGCGCGCCGGCCCCTCACCAACATGGCACCGGTGTTCTGGGGCCGCACGCGGAAGGTGGTAGGACCAATCGCAGGCCACACCCCATCGGGAGGCCCCCCGGTGAAGGAGATCACCACCCCACCCCCCCCCCCCCACAGGCCGCCCCCCCTCCAGCGTTCCCGCAGAGTTCACGCCGACAGCGACCAGGGTGGACGGCGCCGGCGGGAACCTGTCGTGTCGTAGTGGCCGCTCGGCCCATCCGGGCCGGAGAATCAGCGCTCTCCATTGGCGGCGAGTCTCCGAGCGGCCCGGCATGAATCGCGCGGCGCTAGTTTCGGAGGGGGCGGAGAATCGCGTGCGAGGGTCGGGGCGGCATGGCGCGATTTGCGTGACGCCCCGGTGATTCTCCCACCCAGCGTGGGGGGGGGGGGGGGGAATCGCGCCCAAAATCCGGAGAGTATCAAAAGACATGAGGATCTGGGGTTGCTGGGGTCGAAGTGGTACAAGGGAACAGCTAAGATCGTCCGTCTGGTAGCGAGCGTTGACCTTGGACTTACTTGCTTCTGGTGTAGCTGGTGGAAGGGTCTCTCCACTTTGAGAGCCGATTCCAAGAGAGCGATTCTCTCTTGGGGCCTTCTTCTTATACCCAAAGGGGTTTCGCGCACTTTTGGGCGGGCCCTGAACTTGGCCCCGATCAATTGGGCCGTATCTTGATCACTCGTATTGATCTTGACCAATAGAGGGGCGGGTGCCCTTTTGGCTGGGCATGTCCCATGTTTATGCTTTCGGTTTGGGGAACTGGCGCCGCGAGGTCTGGAGCTAGATCGGTTACTTGAGTGTCTTTCCTTTGTTCCCGGAGATGGATCATCAGTATGCCAATATTCCTACAGTTTCAGTCTCATCTGAGAGCTGCGGTTCCAATATGCATACAGGCTCTGTACCTGCCTGCTTTCTTAGCATTGTCCATAGTTCCCTACAGTCTTTGCAAACATCCATTTTGTATTCTGGAAGTGGCCATCTTTGATGGCTATATTCTCTCCTTGTGATCCTCAACGCGAAGCGTGAAGGATCAAATTACTGCATCTTCTTTGTTCTCCTCCTAAGTCGGGCGCCCATTAGCAATGACAGGCCCTATGCTACTCTGTCCTATGAATTGAAACTTTTACCTAAATTACTTCATGTACACACATCATTACAGAATTCTAGGGGGCTCCATGACATTCAGGCATGCTTTACAATATAAAAAACTGGAACCTCTAACTGTCCTTCTCTAAACTATCCTTAATCAATCAAAAGAATGTACAACATTTTGAACTGTACAATAGCAGCAACACAAGTTCCTCTGGCTTGGCAGTCAAGCGCAGAGTTTTACATTTTGTTATTAGAACGAAACAAACACACAAAGAAAACAGATGTACTTTAATTCACTTAAAGGGGTTGGGGGGTTTGTTGAAGTCCGGTGTATACTGGGGTGAGGGAGGCTTTCCTCCACCATTTCCTGAGCCTAAGGATCTGAACGACACTGCAGAGTATCACCAGTACTAACAGTGCTTCCACAACGTAGGACAGGGAATACCAAGTTATGAACTTGTCACACCAGGTTGGTGTATTGGTAACTATCTTGGGGTCTAGATTATGGCAGGGGTGGTAAACATTCACGGCCTGTGTGGTAGGGGTCGGGGGGGGGGGGGGTAGGGTCCGCATGCAACTGGAGGGATACCGCTAAGATCCAACTGTAGAGCATGATGGTTGTCTTCATCTTTTCTTCTTCTTTCGTCTTCTTGAGGCTTCTGTGGTTCCGGAGTTCTATGGACACAAGCATAATTTCTGTTATTATCTTGTTTAAGATCTTGATTGTCTGTCTGTCCTTTATTGCCAATTACCCGTTATAATTGGTCACCATCTGTAACTCCCTCATTTTTTTTTTTAAACCAAATATTTGGTTTATGATGGGGGTCCTCAGGCAGGGCTGGGACCAATGTTGTTTCTCCACTGCCTGAGCGACCGGCAAGAACAGTAAGAATTTGTGGTCGTCGTGGGGGTTGCATTTGTTGCTAACTTCTACCTTCAAAGCAGAAGAGCAGTTATGATCGCTTGTCTGTGGACAAACTTTTCCTCTAACAGCCATTTGGCATCAGAAGGGTAGGTCTGACTGCATCAAGATGTGGCTTGAGGCCATGAAAAAGTTAAAATGAACAAACAACATTCAACATTCACAATAACAAACAAACATACATTACAAACACGTGCAGGTTCCATCAGAAAGGACACCGTAACTCTCCATCGGTTCCTTTTTACCATCATCTGGACATTGCCGTAAAGCGAACAGAGTCGCAAAGGGATTTGTTTGGTGGGAGTCAAACTCTATGTCATCATCTTCTCCCGGCTGCCATACTCTTGACTGGAGTAGGTGCGCTAAAGTTGCTTGGGGCGAATTGGGGTCCATCTCATCATTCTGGATGAGCCTGAACAAATTGCCTTGGTGCCAGAATTTTGTTTTGAGGTTGGAACTGCTAGGGGTCAATCCATAATCGTCAGGCAGTGGGTCTGGATCAGGGGCTTTAATGTACGTTATCTCGAAGGGGTCGCTGGAATCATGTTCGGAGTTGCTGGGAGTGGGGCTGGTGCAGGGGTGTAATCGTAGCTGGGGTTGTCGCTATCGCTGTTGCGATCGCTGCTGGGTGAAGGAAGGGAGAGGCGGAGTCGTGCCTCTGGGGGTGGAGTCGTAGTCATTTCTGAAGATGGGCTGGACAGGTTGGGGGAGGGTAGGAATACATCATTTGTGGGTGGGGCGTGCTCATCTGCTGCTGCAAGCGAGATGTGGTGTGAATGGTTGTTCTGCAAGCCATAAGCTGGTTTATGTGGAACCACGCAGACTTGCCATTCGGATGGGTGATCTTATACACAGAAGGGCTGACTTTATCAGAGATGGAGTACGGTGTGGCAAATTTGGGGGAAAGAAATGAACTGGGGTTGTATAGGGATAGCATCACTTGCTGCCCTACTGCAAACTCGGTGGTGTGTACCGTTTTATCAAAGCAAACTTTGCTTTGTTTCTTGCGGGTTCCAAGCCTGACGGCTGCTGCAAGCTGGGGGACTTTCACATTCTCAATAACCTGTTGTACTGCTTTCTCATGCATGAGGGCAGTGACTGCGGGGCTGGCCAAATCCAGTCCTCATACATATTCTGTCCCTTTCATGGGGCGTCCGGTCATGAGGGTGTGGGGGGGGGGGTGTATCCTGTGGACATGGATACTGTGTTTCAAATGAACATAAATGCAAATGGGAGAACTATATCCCAAGTGCTGTTGTGTTGTTGCACCATTTATCTGAGGATCACTTTTAAAGTTCTGTTCATTCTTTCTACTATGCCCCTTGATTGGAGGTGGTATGCAATATGGAACTTTTGTTTTATGCCAAAAATTGTAAGGACGTTTTTCATCACTCGTCCTGTAAAATGGGAGCCTTGATCAGACTCGATGCTGCGTGGGAGTCCCCATCTTGTAAAGATGTGCTGAGTGAGGATTTTAGCTGTCATTTTGGCAGTGTTTGTTCTGGATGGAAAAGCTTCCACACATTTTCTGAAGGTGTCGATGACCACCAACACATGCTTAAAACCATTTCTGCAGGGGGGTAGGGGTCCTATATAGTTGAGTTGCAAATTTGTCCAGGGGCCATTAACAGGGTGGGTGTGACTTAGCTGAGCTTTTCTTGCATATCTGTCCGGATTGTTTTGGGCACAGATTAAGCAATTCTCGATGTAATGTGTAACATTGGCTTTTAAATCAGGCCACCAGCAGAGAGGTCTGAGGTGGGCTAGGGTGGGTTCAATGCCCTGGTGTCCATGGGTGTCATGGAACTGACAAATAATTTGATTCCTGTCCTGGCTGGGGCCTACATAAATTCCGTCTTTTAAAATCACACTGTCATGTGTGATTAACGAGGTTTTAAACTTATCATAAGGGGCAGGGAAGTTGCCTTTTAAAACTTCCCTGAGCTTCTCATCTTCTTTTTGAGCCTTTGCTAAATCTTGAAGGCTGGTCTGTGAGACCTGAACCGCGTGTACTGGGGCGCTTTCGGGGGGGTTCCAAAAGTGACCATGCCTGAAACCTTCTTTTGCTAGGACGTCTGCTTTAACGTTACCAGGGGGGAAGAACGATGATGACTACGAACTTTGATGATTCCATATTTACGGTCTTTGGCCATCTTTAGGATATGCTGGAGTAATGGGGCTGAGGGTAGGGGCTTACTGTCTGCGGAAATAAATCCTCCAGTTTCCCACAGGGGTAGGAATTCGGTTAAACTGTTGCAGACATATAAACTGTCAGAATATATGTTGGCTGGGGTCGGAAACGAGTCGGGGTGTTCAACAACGTAAGCTATGGCTGCCAGTTCTGCTGTCTGTGAGACTAAGTGTCCTGGCAATTTTAACGAAATCTCTTCTAGGGCGCGTCCCTGCGCGTCCTCTACATAAATACCGCAACCGGTTAAGACTGTGGAGGTGCCATCCACCTAGATTCTAAGGGGTGCGCATGTGTCTGTGGGCTTGGGTCTCTGGGGTGTAGTACCTGGTTTCGCGGGAGCTGACTTCGGTACAAAGGGTCCTGAATTGTGCTTAGTGGAGATGATTTAACACTCATGTGGGGTGCCTGCACATTGTAAATTGTTAGCGAGGAAAGTATGGGTTTTTGTCCTCTTAATTGTTACGTCCCGTCCCTGTAAGAGAAGAGTCCAACGGGCTGCACGGATCTGACTGACTGTGCCATCCTTAAGTCTACCATCAAGTAGGAGCTGTGTTGGGGTGTGTTCATTGAGAATGGTGATGGGGTTGAATACTGTAGTGTCTGCGAAGTATTGTACTGCCCAAAAAACTGCGAGCAGGTTCTGTTTGCAGGCAGAAAATCCTTGCTCGACTGGATCTAATATGCATGAGGCGTATGCCACGGGGCCGAAGCGATCATGTCGTTCTTGGAGGAGCATGGCCGAAAGGGTTCGGTCGGTAGTTGCAACCTCAATTTCGTACTGGGAAAGTGGATCTGGGACCTGTAATGCGGGAGCTGTGCTGAGGGCTCTTTTTAAAGAATCCACGGCATCCGTGTGCTGTGGAAGCCATTCCCAAGGTGCCTGCTTCTTGAGAAGGTCGGATAGGGGTGCTGCTTTTGTGGCGAAACCGTCGATATGGTTTCTACAGTAGCCAACCAGTCCTAGGAATGACCGGAGGGCTGTGACATTATGGGGCAGGGGTAATTTGACGATCGAGTCGATTCTTTTCTGCTCAATCTCGCTTTTGCCATGCGTGATTACTGTACCTAAGAAAATCACTTTTTCCTGTAAAATCTGGGCCTTCTTGAGGTTCACTTTACAGCCAATTTGTTGTGGGAGTCCTAAAAGTTCGGCGAGAAGCAAAATGTGCTCTCCCTTTGTGTCCGTCTGTAGTGCACCTACATATTGGACCAATTGGGTAGGGAAAATTTTGCTAATCCATTTGCTAGCTGTCGGTGGAAAATGGAGGGGGAATTGTGGAAGCCTTGTGGAAGGCACGTCCACGTGTATTGCTGTCCCTGGAATGTGAAAGCAAATTTGTATTGGCATGCTTTATCCATGGAATGGACTAAAAGTCGTTGCTAATGTCCAAAACCGAAAAACATTTTGACCATGCCTGTTTGAGCATGGTCTCGGGACTCGTGGCTACAGTGGGGGCTGCTACTGGGGTTACTTTGTTCAGTTCCCAGTAATCAATGGTCAGTCGCCATGATCCATCGGGTTTCCTGACGGGCCTAATTGGAGCATTATTCGTGGAGGCTACTGATCTGAGTACGCCTTGATCAAGCAAGCTCTGTATCACTTTTGATATTTCTCCCTCTGCTTCTTGGGGAAAACCATACTGCTTTTGGGGTCTGGGGTCGGGACCTGTAATATTCACCAAGCCAGCGATCTTGCCACAGTCGTGCTTGTGCTGTGCAAATGCTGCTTTGTGTTGCTGCAGGACTGCCCTAACCTGTTTGTCCTGACTAATGGCTCGAGGGTCGAACCAGAAGTCCCCTACTGTGCTGATTCTGTTTGCATACTCTCCAACTGTGAGCGTGGCGGGGGTTCGTGCTGCCTTTGTCATTCTCCATACACATTTATTCACTGGATCAAATGAGAAGTTGTGGGAGTTCATAAAATCAATGCCTAAAATGTGTGAGGCTGTCTGAGGTAGATCGACCAGAACTACGGGGCGTTTTGTTTTAATGTTCCCTATCTGGATTGCTACAGGGGCTGTGATGTGTCCCTGTTGCAAATGCCCTGTAAAACCGTTGAGTGCAATGGTGTCTGTCGTGGGTCACGTGTCTCGCTGAAACATCGTGGAGGAATTGAGTGTGGTGCTCAAATGTCCCAAAGGAATTCTATGGGGTGTCCCTGGACTGTGCCTGCCACTACCAGTTGACCGGACTTGTCCCAAAGGGTGTCGCAGACCCAAGTTGGGGAGCCCGAACACCGTCAGTCGGTGCCGCTCATCTCTGTGCTCTCCGCACGGGAGCTAACACTGTTGAGTGGCTTTGCCCTATTCTTATTTAAGGTGCCTGTCTGCTGGTTTCTCTGCTGCTTCTGGGGTGCATTGTACTCTCGTGCGTAGTGTCCTAATTGGCCGTAATTATAACACTCCTGGGATTTGGTTTGCTGTGGGCTGTTCCTTCCCTCATTTACCCATGCAGGGTTCTGGTGCATCTTAACTGGATGCATGTCTGCCTGTTTTTCCTCTGCTTTAACATAAGCTTTTTTACCGTGAATGGACTGTTCCCAAGGGCGGGACAATCTTTTCACAACCCATTTCTCGTTGTGGGCCTCGTCTGAGAGGTCGTCAGTTGCGCAAGCTCTCTGTCCTGCCTCTGTCGCATGAGAGACTAGGATGCGGGTCCATTTGGCCATATTATCTGGGGACAAATGCGCGCGGGCTAACTCTCCAAACACTCCAGTAAAATGTATCCACAAGTGTCCTGTAAACGCTGTGGGGTGCTCTGTTTTCTTTTGCCTACACTTGTTTAGGCCTTCTACGGGGTATCCTTTGTTATAGCTGATCGCAACTAGGATCGCTGTGTGCGTTTCTTGTAGGGTGCCTCCTCCTACATTTTGTGAGTCGGGAAGGGCTGCCACGACTGAAGGGTCAAGGCTTAAAACTGTGAGCTTCACTTGCTCCTTTTCATCCAGGCCGTACATTGACGCCTGTTGTTTTACCCTTGCAAAGAACTGGTGGGGGTCCGATGTGGGTAGGAACATTGTTATCTTATCACACGCATCCTGTAATTGGGTGACGGTTAATGGGGTAGTGTATAGGAAATCTGGGTTTCCTTCCGCTGTTGCCCTTTGCTGTGTGGTTACAGGGTTCATTGGGGTGTGTTCTGCCTGTGCAGTCGGGGGTTGGGGCGCTTGTAGTTTCTGGGGTCTGTCCTGAGTACATGTGCCATGCATATATCTGTGGGCAGTCTCGTTTAACTCCTGCCAATCGGGGCCATTTCTTGGTCTAACTGGGGTCCAAACATGCTTTGAAACCGATTTTGAACAGAAAGCAGAGATTGCAATTCTGCAATTTGCTTCCGGAACTTTGCGTGATCTACCGAGCTCTGCCTTTGTTCCGTTGTGGAAGTGTGGAGTGCTCGTAGGGCTGATTTTAAGGCGTTACACTGTTTCTGCAACTGCTCAACCTGTTGTTCGGTTTCCTGTCTTACCAACACCGCGTGTTGCGTGTCTTGGTAGGCCTTGTCATATTGGACTGAAAGCTGCTCAAACGGGCAAGACAAGATTGGTGTGCCCGCTTGGCATCCGCCATCTCCTTGTCTCTCGCCGCTAATTGCTCTCTCAGTTCCCTGTTCTCTCTCTCATATCCACTCACATCTCCTTCACTACTCTTGTCTCTATCTTCAATCTCTCTACGGAGTGTCCTAACGACCTCATCTGTGCCTCGCAGTTGTGCCAAGCAGGACACGATTGCCATCGGCTTGCGAGCTTTCCCTAAGCTCTTCCTCTGGATCTCTGTCAGGTTCTCCCACTAAATATGCCCGAGACCTCCGGGACCTGTTTCATCGTTCACGCAGAATTCACTCCAAAGGGGCCATCCGTTCCCTTTGAGATATTTTCTGATCTCCTCTTCCCATACGGGACACTGCCCTACTCTACTGGTCGGTTCTAAATATGGCGGCAATATGGTCGCCTTTCTTAATCCTAATTACGTTTGCTTTAGAGTCGCCAGGTATCTATCGATACCGCCACAGGGTTCAAGCCCGAATACTGTTCAAAGAGCCGATACACCAGTTAGTTAGTTCAAAATCAATACTATTTATTTACACACACAGTAATATCTACTCATGCACAAAGTACTACAAACTAAACTATCTCTAATGCTAACGCCTATACCGAGCTTCGGGTGCCCACTCAGTCAGAGGAATTGTTTGGATCTGGCTGTTTTCGTTAGAGAGAAGAAGGTTAAGTGACATTTTTGGTTGACGAGGGTGGGAGCCATGCAGACACTGTGAGAATGTGCAACCTCCACACAGTCAGTGACCTGGGGCCAAGATTGAACCTGGTCCTTGGTGCCTTAAGACAGCAGTGCTGGCCAATGTGCCACTGTGCAGCCCCCTCCCCGCACAGTCAATCTTGAAGAGGGTACAATGCTGCCATGGTGTGCCAGTAATGGCGAAAGCATCTGTTCAATATAATGGCATGCCACTCAAGTGGGCTGCATTGTCCTGGATGGTGTTGAGTTTCTTGACTACTTTTGGAGCTGCATTCAAGACAAGTGTGAAATCTTCCATCATACTACTGACTTGTATGCTGTGGATGGTGGACAGGCAATGGGGAGTCAGGAGGTGAGACATTCACAGCAGAATTCCCAGCCTAGGACCTGCTCTAACCAAATTTCAATGGTTGCTCTGTTTATGTTCTGCTCAATGGTAACAGCCAGGATGTGAGGAATTCATGATGGTAATGCTGTCAAATGTCAAGAGGTGGTTAAACTCTCTTTTGTTGGGGATGAGGTCCTTGGGATTTAAGTGGTACCTGTACAAACCTCACTTGTCGTCTACCAGCTCAAAAATGAATGTTGTTCAGGTCTCACTATGCATGAGTATGAACTGCTTCTTTAACTGAGGAATTATGTTTAGGGCTGAATACTTTGCAGTCATCAGTGAACACTCTAACTTCTGACCATAAGATGGAGGGAAGGTCATTGATGAAGCAACTGATGAAGATTGGATCCAGGCCACAGAGGGTAATGGGTGCCTGGAACTCGCCGCTGGAGGAGGTGGTGAAAGCAGGTACGATAGTGATGTTTATTGAGCGTCTTGACAAATACATGAATAGGGTGGGAATAGAGGGATGCGAACCCCGGAAGTGTCGAAGGTTTTAGGTTAGACAGGCAGTTATGGTCGGTGCAGGCTGGGAGGACCGAAGGGCCTGTTCCTGTGCTGTACTTTACTTTGTTCTTTGTTCCTTGATGCTGGGGACATTACTCCGCATCAATATCCTCAAGCTGAGATAATTGGCCTCTAATAACCTTTCGGGAGGGAATGATTCTCAGTGGAGAGTTTTCCCGAATTTACTGGGGCACCTGGATGCAATACTTCAACAAATGCTATTTTGATTTCAAAGACATTTTCTCTCCATTCATCACTGTAATTCAGCACTGTGGTCAATGTTTGGAGTAAGGCTGTGATGAGATCTGGAGCAAAGTGGTCCTGGTGGAACCCAGAGGGAGAGTCAGCGAGCAGTTTATTGCTGAGTAAATGTTGTTACATGGCACTGTCAGTGACACTTTCCATCATTTGTTGATGATTGAGGTTGATGAAGTGGGGATTTTCCGTGTCCCCTGTGGCATGTTCTAGGTGGTAGTAGATGGCCCACTGTTGGCTGCTGGCAGGACTTTTCAGTCCCGCCACTGTTAATGGGATTTCCCATTTAATCCACCCCCACTGCTAGGGAACATGAGGCGGGGGTTCGCCCTCATCAGAACCGGTGATCTCACTGGTGAGAATGGCTGGAAACCTCCCCCCGATATAGGTTGATGTGGCAGCATTTGGCTGGGTTGGATATTTGTGGCTGGGATTCTAACTGGGCAATTTTCCATTTTGCCATGTAGAGACAGTTTAGTAGCTGCTTGAGTGAGGATGACAGCACAAGTCTTCAGCACTACAATGGGCAAGTTGTCAAGGTCCATAGCCTTTGTTCTATTCAGCAAGCGTGTTCAGCCATTTCTTGAATATCATCTGCAGTGGATCAAATTGGCTGAAAACGGGTTTCTGTGAGACAGGGGACCACAGGATGGTTATAGTAGAGTGTGAGATTTGAAGGGCCAAGAGATTATAGAAAGCAGAGAATACAGTTCTGCAGCTGGCCCATAGTTTCTCATTGATGCCCAGCTTTGAACTGCTAGATCTATTCTGATGGATCATCCACTTGACTCTTCTGGCTGAAGATAGATGCAAATGTCTTTTGTACTCATGTGCTGCATGGACCGCACCATTGTCCAAGATAAGCATGTTTAGGAAGCTCGATTCTCCCATTTAATTGCCCAATGTCATTAATCACAGGATTGCTGAACTTTGAGTCACTGGTAGATTACTTAGCACATTGATTTGGCTGTTTAACATGCATGTAGTCCTGTGTTTTAGTTACACCAGGTCGGCACCTCATTTTAGGTATGCCTGGTGCTGCTCCTGGCATGTTCCCTTACACTCCTCTTTGAACCATGGTGGATTCAATGGTTGATGGTTATAGTAGAGTGTGAGATTTGAAGGGCCAAGAGATTATAGAAAGCAGAGAATACAGTTCTGCAGCTGGCCCATAGTTTCTCATTGATGCCCAGCTTTGAACTGCTAGATCTATTCTGAATCTATCCACACAACACAATGAAGTGTACACTGAATAGGAAAATGGGACTTGTCCTGACCAGGATTGTAGAGTGGTCACTCTTATGAATACTATAATGGATACATGCATCAGTGGCAGATTGGTGAGAATGAGATCAAGTTGAATTTACCCTCTTCACAGAATCACAGAATCTTCACAGTGCAGAAGGAGGCCATTCAACAAAGAACAAAGAACAAAGAAATGTACAGCACAGGAACAGGCCCTTCGGCCCTCCAAGCCCGTGCCGACCATGCTGCCCGACTAAACTACAATCTTCTACACTTCCTGGGTCCGTATCCTTCTATTCCCATCCTATTCATATATTTGTCAAGATGCCCCTTAAATGTCCCTATCGTCCCAGCTTCCACTACCTCCTCCGGTAGCGAGTTCCAGGCACCCACTACCCTCTGCGTAAAAAACTTGCCTCGTACATCTACTCTAAACCTTGCCCCTCTCACCTTATTCAGCCCATCGTATTCAGCCCATCTTCCCTGGATCTCTGAAAGAGCACTCTACCAAGTCCCACTCCCCTGCTTTATTCCTGTAACTTTGCACATTCTTTTTTCTCAGATAGCAATCCAATTCCCTTCTGAATGCCTCAATCAAATCTGCCTTCACCAGCCTTTCAGGATTTACTTGTTGGTTTTCTCAGCACCTGCCTTGTATGGCAGATATGTTCTTTAAGACTCGGCTGGATCGGTCAACAATGATGCTATTACTGAGTCACTCTTGGAGATGGACGTTGAAGTCTCCCACTCAAAGTACACTCTGTGCCCTTGATACCCTCAGTGCTTCTTCCAAATGTAGTTCAATGGAGGAGTATTGATTCATTAGCTGAGGGTCGCCAGTCGGTGGTAATCACTAGAAGGTTTCTTTGTCCGTGTTTAGCCTGATGCCATGAGACTTCATGGGATATCAGGTCAATATTGAAATCTTCCAAAGACATCCCCTCCCCACTGTGTACTATTGTGCCACCATCTCTGGTGGGTCATCCTGTCAGTTGGACATTGATTGAAAGGGATGATTCTGTGTTTGTCAGGCTGTTTATTCACTGGTCTTTGCAACAACACTTTTGACATAGGTCCTCAGATATTAGTGAAGAGGACTTTTCAGGGTTGACTGGACTTGTTATGCTTTGTCATATCAAGTGCCTCGAATGATGCCAATTGATCCAGAATTTATTTTTTTACCATCTTGTGTAGGAGATTGATATGACTGAGTGGTTTGCGAGGCCATTTCAGAGTGAGGTGAAGTGTGAACATTGCTTTGGGTCTGGAGTAAAATGCAGCTCATTAACTCAACAAACATCCTGGGGGTTACCACTGACCAGAGACTCAACTGGACTCGCTGTATAAATACTGTGGCTACAAGAGCAGGTCAGAGGCTGGGAATTCTGCAGCGAGTAACACACCTCCAGACTCCCCAAAGCCTGTCCACTATCTACAAGGCACAAGTCAGGAGTGTGATGGAATACTCTCCATTTGCCTGGATGAGTGCAGCTCCAATGATACTCATGATGCTTGACACCATCCAGGTCAAAGCAAACTGCTTGATTGACACCCCTTCCACAAACATTCACTCCCTTCACCACCAACACCAAGTGGGAGCCTTGTGTACCATTTATAAGCTGCACTGCAGGAACTTACCAAAGTTTCTGAGATAACACCTTCCAATTCCACTACCACTACCAACCAGGATAGATTACCATAGATTATCATAGAATTTACAGCGCAGAAGGAGGCCATTCGGCCCATTGAGTCTGCACAGGCTCTTGGAAAGAGCACCCTACCCAAGGTCAACACCTCCACCCTATCCCATAACCCCATAACCCAGTAACCCCACCCAACACTGAGAGCAATTTTGGACACTAAGGGCAATTTATCATGGCCAATCCACCTAACCTGCACATCTTTGGACTGCGGAAGGAAACCGGAGCACCCGGAGAAAACCCACGCACACACGGGGAGAACGTGCAGACTCCGCACAGACAGCGACCCAAGCCGGAATCGAACCTGGGACTCTGGAGCTGTGAAGCAATTGTGCTATCCACAATGCTACCATGCTGCCCAAGGCCAACACTCAGTTCCTGAAGCCTCTGGTTCTGGCCTGCGGACTTGCTGTTCAAACTCCAGGTATATTGAATAAAGAATCTGTAATTACAGCTCCTTTTTTTCCTGTGTTTGCAGGTAATGTGGAGTCTATCAGGAACAAATTTAGGGAGAACTAGTCTCTGATTGAGTGAGCAGCGAGTAACTTGAAGATGAATGGCTGCTCCTTTGTTCCAGAGTGTGTGCTCTCTCTTAGCCTCCTGGTCCCGGAAGACAAGAGGGCGGTATTGCACTTCCTGGGCATGGTCAATTTTCTGGGCAAGTTCATCCCAAACATGGCCTCACACACCACGGCCCTACGAAACCTAGTGAAGAAGTCCACTGCCTTCGAGTGGAAGGCGGCCCATCAGGCAGAGTGGTTGGAGCTGAAAGCCAAGCTCGCTACTGCACCCGTATTGACATTTCTCGACCCAGGTAGGGAAATGAAAATCTCGACAGATGCGAGCCAGGATGGCATCGGTGCGGTCCTGTTGCAACACGATGACACTTCCTCCTGGGCACCAGTTGCCTATACATCAAGGGCAATGACGCCCACCGAACAAAGGTGTGCACAAATCGAGAAGGAATGCTGGGCCTTCTCACTGGCATTCTCAAGTTTCACGACTATGTCTACAGCCTGCCAACATTCACGGACAAGACGGATCATAGGCCCCTGGTCCAGATTATACACAAGGACCTTAATGACATGACGCCTCGGTTGCAGCACGTCCTCCTCAAAATCAGAAGGTACGACTTTGACCTGGTCTACACGCCTGGCAAGGAGCTCATCATTGCCGATACACTGTCCCGCTCCATCACCGTGCCTAGTGAACCACTGAACGCCATCCAGCAAATTGAGTCACAGGTTGAGTCACAGGTGCAGCTGTGAGCTAGCACCATCCCGGCATCTGATGAGAAGGTGATTCGTATCCGTGAGGAGACAGCCAAAGATCCCCTCTTGCAGCGTGTTATGCCACACCTAGCAAATGGCTTGCCCTCAAGGACAAGATCCCCGATGGAGGCTGGTCAGCTCAAGCTGTCGTTGTTCGACATGCTGCCCCCCGCTCATATGCTGTGCGTCTGGCTGATGGTTCTGTTGTGCGACGAAACAGATGGGCACTGCGCAGTTTCCTGCCCGCAACCACATTCCTCTCCGTTTTCTTCTGTTGTTTTTCCACCTCCTGATACCTCGACTCACGTGGCCACCTGTCAGGCTTCAATCCCGCCCATCAAGGCGCTGTCGTCCCCATCACCACCTCTCTGGTGGTCGACCAGGATCAGACACAAGCCACAGAGACTGGATTTATGAACATTTGTTCTGTTTGCTATGTTCTGTGTTCTCGCATTAGACAGCTGTTTTCACATGTACATATGTTCACATCCACTGCATGTATATATGTTAATATTGGCCTATTCTTGTAAATACATTCACATATGTCATCCAAACATAAAAGAAAGGGGAGATGTCATCCCCGTACCAGCCTCCCAAACAGGCGCCGGAATGTGGCGACGATGGGCTTTTCACAGTAACTTCATTTGAAGCCTACTTGTGACAATATGCAATTTTCATTTCATTTCATTTCATTTCATATGCGGACAGACACATAATGATATACAGACAAGCTGCTAATGGACATAGAGAACAGGACATGACCAATAAGCAGGCAGGACACTCAGGGCTGGGATCTGACTATAAAAGACACGAGGCACTCACACTCCGACTCTTTCCACTGATGAACATCTAGAGAGTCAGTCAAGGGTGTTGTTACAATCTTACACCTCCACCACGTGGCCAAGAGCTAGTCTGGTTCAGTCAGACAGAGTAACCACACTTAAATTAGCAGAGAGTCGAACTCACAGAGAACTGTGCTAACTGTGCTATTAGTTCAATTAACCTGATTGAACTAACTTCAAGGTCTGGAGTATCTTTCTGATCTAAGCTGCATCCAGTTGCAGCCAATGTTAGACCAGTGCACCTAACACGACAGACCTCTGCAAATAATCTCATTGTTGTTCATGCCACAGACAAACGTATCCCATAATGTGTCACTTAGGGTGGCTTCAAAATCATAAGACTCTGATAATTGCTTCAGTTGTGAAATGTAAGTCACAATCGATTAACCTGGGGGTCTCCACCTTCAAATTACTTTTGAATCTCAGGAGTATGACTTGACCATTGAGGTTGCAATTGAGCATTCACTAAATCCACAAGCTCACTAAATAATTTGGAGTTGAGCGTGCTTGGGACTGTAATACTGTGAATAAGGTTATAGGTCTGAGTTCAACAAAAACTGAGGAGAATTGCTTTGCATTTCACCTCCTCCTCTATTTTGCTTGCTTGGAAGTAGTACCCAAGGCACTCAATGAATAAAACAAGGTTTTCACAGGTGTCCGGCCAGAGGCGCTGTCAGGATAATTTATCCTCATTGCCAGATGATAAAAGATGCACTTTCACAGACTTCATTAATGAACACAAAAGATATTTATTGATAAAAATTGTACAGCAGTCTCATGGCTGTTGCTTGCTCCCAGAATGTCTCTGCCTAGGAGCCTCTCTCGCCGTGGGATTCTTCCACACTCTGAATCCCGATTGGTTTCCCAGGCCATGTGACCCTTACTGCATTGTGTTGCCCTTAAAGAGCCAATCACCACACGTACCTTGTTAAATGTAAAACAAGCATTACAGAAAAGTTATGAGGAAAATATCAGGCAAACATACTGCAACATTCTGGGCTTTGAATCCAGATGCAACTCAGTAAATGTCAGAATTCCTAACTAACATTAATAGCTTTACCTCGCCCTCACGCTCTTTGCTATGCTGCTAATCTCACGCCCGTATCTCACAGTTTGAATGCAATTCCTGTTATTCAACCATAACAGCATGCAGCTACAGCAAGTAGTTAGGAAGACAAATGGTATGTTCTCCTTCATTGCAAGAGGACTTGAATACAGGAGCATGGAGGTCTTACTGCAGCTGGACAGCGCCTTGGTGAGACCACACCTGGAGTGTTGTGTGCAGTTCTGGTCTCCTCATCTAAGAAATGATGTACTTGCCAGAGAGGGCTGCAGCAAAGATTCACCAGACTGAGTCCTAGGGTAACAGGATTGTTGTATGAGGAAAGATTGGATTAACTGAGCCTGTATTCACTGGAATTCAGAAGAATGAGAGGGGATGTCTTTCAGGCGGATAACATTCTGACAGGGCTGGACAGACTGGATGCAATGATGTTGCTTCCTCTGGCTGGGGCCTCAAGAACAAAGGGTCACAGTCTCAGGATAGGGGAAAGGCCATTTAGGACTGGGATGAGGAGGCACTTCTTCACTCAGAGGATAGTGAACTTGTAGAATATTCTCCCACTGAAGGCTGTGGAGGCCAAGTCATAGATTATATTTAGGAAGGAAATGCACTTCTAGACCCTGAAGTGTTAAGGGGTATAGGGAGAGTGTGGGAGTATGGTGCTGAAAAAGAGGATCAGCCATAATCATGGTGAATGGTATGGCAGGCTGAAAGGGCCTACTCCTGTTTATTTTCCTACTTTCTATGTTTCTATCAGCCAATCTAATTGCACCACACTCATGAGACACAGCTCCCTCTCTCTTACAGGGCAAATTAATGCAAAACTGCAGACAAGAGAAACCAACCAGACATGTTTGCATATCTTTCTCCACCATGGAGGAGATGCTGCTGATCAATATTGGGGCAACCATTGCTTAGGATGTAGCCAGAAGCAGAATGAAATGATTGAAGATGCTGAAATCCTCCTACCTATTACTCCTTCTCACATCCTACTTCCCCCCTCATCCTACCAGTTCTTCTAATTTATTGGTTCTACGCATCACAGCCTTACCTTGTGTCTTTTTCCTTTCAGACACCGAAGAGGTACAATCTGACCAGGAACACAAGAGGAGAGCGATGATGGAAGTTACAGCACTGTCACTAAATTTCAAACTCACATTCACCAGCTTAGATCTTAACCGCGCATATCTTAGGAAATAGAGGTGGGAACTGCATGTGTTTAGAAATTGGGTATGATCTATGCTGCTATAGTGACAAAGATAACTCAGGTGCTTGTTCACCAGAATGTGAGGTCACGTGTGTTCTCCTGCAGAGGACTCAGTTACGGACTTCAATAGCGTTGAGTACAGAAGAACACAAATGGATAGTGACAACAAAATGATTGGTGCATCGCGAATCCTGACAGGAAATCTGCGGTAAATGTCAAAAAACATGGATGAATACAGGATCAACTTGGAACTGGGCCTCTCACAGAGCTTGGAGCCCATACTTTCCAGAATGGTAGTGATAGTAATCGACTATTTCCTGATAGATTTAATAGGTAAAAGAAGGCTATTTAGTGTAAATATTAAGACCCAGTTTTAATACCCATTTTAAAATGAGGATTTCAACACTCATAACCTCAGGTCATGATAAAACACATAGCTTCAACAGAGACACAAAAAGCCTGACACATGCACAAACTAATTGGAGATATAAACACCATTTTCACTGAGCAAGATGAAAAAGCTATTGTTCTAATAAAAATATTTTCAAAGACAGTTTGACATTAAGAAATGAGCTGTACCAGTAATCAGATCAAGGACGAAGTAGGCACCATAGCAACATGAAAGCACCATTGTTCATAATGTGGAGAAAGCAAAGTCAGCAGAAAACCAGTAGAAACCGATCTTGATAATAGCACAGAATCGCATTCCATAACGTACACAAATATTCAAACATGAAACATTCAGAACCTATGTTGCACATTAAGGATTGACAGTTAACCATCGAATCAAATGTATTTGATTCTAACCCAAACCAATTAGGATGACATAGAAGTGTAGATAGATGGCTCAAGACTGATAAGATTTCCTTTAAACATGATGGTCCGTATGACCATCTTTATTCCGGAATCATCCTATACTTTGACCTAATTATTCGCTACCTCTATTTTTCATATTTTCACTTTTCCACTCTAACTCTTGAAGTAAATGCAAGCTGTTTTGCCATAAGCAAGAAACCATTTCTGTATTATTTTGAAAGTTAAATTGTGTATAAGTTACTTCTCTTTAAGTCCTTTTGCTAGCCAGGCTTTATTGAGAATAGATTTAAGTTTCTCTCAATTGTAATCAAATAGAGGCAATAAAGTTTCTTGTTTGCATCCGAGAAGTTTAACTCAAATTTCTACTGAGTTTTAGTGTCGCAAGACTTCACTAATTCCACATGGTCGATCTCATCAGGTAGTAGTGACCAATTCTGACCTCAGACTTGTGGACCTGACCATGGTGCCCAAATGCTGCAATTTCCCTTGCCACACAGCCAGCAGCCACCCCCAATATCTGAGTGCTGCACTGGAAGTTCAGACTGTTGCCATGCAATGTCAATTGGCGACTGTGCTAATTCAAATTACTCCCATTATGGCTGTGAATTAAGCTGCAAAGAGGCTTGAATAATGTCACTGCAGTCCAGCAATCTGTTCTCCCAACAGGTTATTCGGATTGCATCCTGGGGGAGTGGCAATGATTCCATGGAGCACAAATGTTCTGTCCTCTCAGGAAGATGGCATTTATCTTCCCAGCACTGCTACTCTGCCAGTGCTCTTGCTGTTGTATGTCTGCCAGTTAGCCCAGATTGCTGCTTGTGTTGAGAGTATGGACCTTTCTAGGCTCAAAGTCAGCCTCCAAGGTGAACTTCAGTCTCCTCTACTTTCCGAGGATATGGTCTTCTGTTGAGAATGTTTCTTCCCCTCCTCCTCCAACTTCTGCTGCTTTGTCTTTCTCTGTGTGGCCTCTGTTCATTCTCCAGGTCATGCCATATTCCAATGAAAATGCCAATGTCTTTGCGCAATTGGTTTATGTAGAAACCTTGAAGTCAGCAAAATGTCTTTCAGTACCTACCTGGAGACTTTTACATTTTCAATTACTGCTGAAGTACCAAATACTTGTTGAAACCTCGCAACAGTGAGAATAAATCAATTTGTAGCTATCTTGGGAGTAGATGTTGATCCCTTTATACAGCACTGTTGAGGCCCTATCCTTCTGATGAACCCATATTCAACTGTGCAGGTTTAAGAGAATTGGAGAATTATGTTCCCAAATGGCACCGCTGGTATTAGATAAACATCACGGGCAGGATTCTCTGATCCTGAGGCTAAATGTTGACTCCGTCGGAAATGCCGTCGCGTTTCTCGACGGCGTCAACACAGACCCAGGATCAGCAATTCTGGCCCCTACAGGGGACCAGCATGGTGCTGGAGCGGTTCACAGCACTCCAGCTGCAGATCCGGCCGTGGAATGGGCGCCGGGGGATGCGCGCATGCGCAGTCCCACCGGCGTGATTTCCATGCATGCGCGGTGTCTCCCTTGTCCGTGCCGGCCCCGACCCAACATGGGGCAGGAGTACAGGCACCGGCGCGGAAGAAAGGATGCCGGGAGACAGAGAGGCCGGCCCGCCAATTGGTGGGTCCCAATCATGGCCAGGCCACATCGGAGGCTCCCGCCGGGGTCAGAACCTCCCCCCCCCCCCCCCCCCCCCCAGGCCACCACCCAACCCTTCAACGCTGAGTTCCCGCCGGCTGAGAGAAGGTTAGAACGGCGCCGGCAGGACTCGGCGCTTCCACGACGGCCGAGAATCAGCGGGCCAGCCGGGTACAGCGGCCCGCGACTGGTGCCAATGGCGCCGATTCTCCGCTCTGCGGAGAATCGCGTGCCAGCGTCGGGGCGACCTGTCGCGATTCTTGTCGGTCGCGGGGATTCTCCGGCCCAGCCCCGGGCTGAGAGAATCCCCCCCACATGCTGATTGACATGATGATCTGCCTGCTCTGCATGCTTCTGGTAGTCAATTATCGCACCTGCACCCATGTGGCATGTGGCACGCTGACTTACAAGTGTGTGTGTTAGGGTTGCACACCAGAAATGCCATTTGGAAGCTCGAAGAACACTGAGAGCTTGCCAAGGATATCACACTTAGAGTGTCTCGATATTCGCGCCTCTAACCAAGTCCTAAAAAGCATGTCTGCCAAACTGGCTTTGTGCCACATGGTGTAAAACACAAGAGGGACATTATCCTTATCAATCTATGCATTAGAGACAGGGATGTCCATGCTAGAGCTGTCTGGATTGAAGATGAGAATCTTTGTTTACTGTGAAAACACCATCCATCTTGTGATGTGGATATATTACCATGCTAAGGGCAACATTCATGAGGGGCTGTTGACTATCAGTCACAGCAGAACTACAAAGCAATACAATCTATATCCTCACGATTGGACAAATGCTGCACTCTTTCATCGCTGCTAAGGCAAGAGATCAAACCTGGTTCAATAGAAAGTCTAGAAGTGTATGTCACAAGTTGCATAATGCGCAAATCAAATGAGTAATGGTCCACACAGGCTATCTGGATGTAAAATCCCAAAACAACAAACCATAAACAGAGTTGAATTGTCCCGTAGCCAACAGATAAGAGTAGCTCAGTGTTATGGACAGAAGGGGCGAGTCCAAACAGGATGATTTTCCTCTACCACCTGTCCATCCACCGGAAGTGGTTCGAATTACTTTTTCTTTCAAGAATAAGTGGTGGCATATTTTTTCTAACCCTCATATTTTATGTGATCCAGTTTCACTAATACTCCCACAGCAACCTTGAGTGAGGATTAACTCAGCAGGTTAGTTTATTGTACACATTCAAACCCCGCAAAAAAGAGTGTCAACGACATCCAACTCTGCATTCACACAGTAAAGGGAGGGTAGAGAAAAGGAGGTTTTATACTACAAGGATCACAGAGAAAATGAATATTGCTTCACATGAGTTCCAGAGTCCCAAAGTCCCAATGAGGAAATCTTTCATGTGGGCTTTTGATAGTCGGCTGGCTGGAAGCTGATGCTGTCAGATTCACTTCTTCAGGAGGTGTTGAGTCACAAGATGAAGTAGGCACACAAATATGGCATCAGTTTGTAGGTGATGATACTAAATATTCCAAAAACGTCTGGTTAGACGAGCTGATGGCCAACCTGGACAGATCTGTATGGCCTGCCAATAGAATGTTAAACAGCAGCTGGTGCACAGCTCAGAAAAGTAATATCAAACTACTTAAAAGGTCAGAGGCTTAGGTCATGTGGGCAGCACAGTATCACATTGGTTAGCACAGTTGCTTCACAGCTCCAGGGTCCCAGGTTCAATTCCCGGCTTGGGTCACTCTCTGTGGGGAGTCTGCACATTCTCCCCGTGTCTGGGTGCTCCGGTTCCCTCCCACAGTCCAAAGATGTGCAGATTAGGTGAATTGGCCATGCTAAATTGCCCTTAGCTTAGGTGGGGTTACTGGTTTACAGGGATAGGGTGGAGGTGTGGGCTTAAGTGGGGTGCTCTTTGCAAGAGCCGGTGCAGACTTGATGGACCGAATGGCCTCCTTCTGCACGCTAAATTCTATGGTTCTATGTGATCTTCTCGACAGTGACAATTGATGTTTATTCAAGATCTAGAACTTTGCGTTTTTTTCAACCATTATTGGTTCAAACAGAAATGGAATTCTTGTATTACTTTTTTGAAATCGGTCTGTACAGCAGGTGGTCTGTTAGAAACTCCTGAGGCATAACGAGGCGTGACATTCCTGAAACTAAAAAGAAAATTATTTTGTTCATTTCCAGACAGAGGGGCAACTACCTTAATTGTCTCTGTTCAGTAAAAATGCCGAGTTTCAAAATCAGAAGAAGTATTTAAAATAAAGTTTTTAAATACATAGAGGGTTCTCTGTGGGAGTAACTGGATTAATAAATTGACAAGAGTAGCCACGAGGGAGGTTTAATAGAGTGTATAAGGGATTGTTTCTTAGAGCAATATGTTATGGAGCCAAACAGGGAGCAAGCTATTTTAGATTTAATATTATGGAATGAAGAAGAGTTGATTAATAGTCTTGTCATTGAGGATCCTCTTGAAAGGAGTGACCACAGCATGCTGGAATTTCAAATTCAGATAGAGATAGAGAAGACAGTGTGCTATACTAGAGTTTTAGCATTGGGCAAAGGTAATTATACAGGCCTGAGGAAGGAGTTGGACCAAAGAGACTGGGCACAAATAATTGAGGGCAGGACAGTTGAGGAACAATGGCAGATATTCAGAGAGATATTAAATACCTCTCAATTAAAGTATATTCCTGAGAGGAAGGGGAATTGTAAAAGAGAGAAAAATATTCCATGGCTAAACAAGGAAGCCAACGAGGACATAAAGGCAAACATCAGGGCATACCATACTGCAAAAGCAAGTGGTAAGCTACACGAGTGGAAGAACTTTAAGGTTCAGAAAAGGCTACTAAAATTAAAATCAAAGATGAACTAGGAAAGGAAACTAGCAGAAAACATAACCACTAATACAGAAGCTTCTATAATTATATAAAGTGGAAGAGAATAGCTAAAGTAAATGTTGCCACTTTAGAGGACGATCCTGGTGAGGTAATAATGGGGAACACAGAGAGGCACTGAAGTAATATTTTGCCTCTGTCTTCATGGTAGAGGATAATAAAATATTTCCAAGAATTGCAGTTAATGCAGAGGAAATTGGTACAATAACCATCACGAGGGAGAAGGTATTGAATAATCTAATGGGATTAAAGGCAGATAAGTCTCTGGGATCTGATGGCCTGCACCCTAAGATATTAAAAGATTGCAGTAGAGATAGTGGATGCATTGGTTATGATATTTCAAAATCCCTGGATTCTGGAAAGTTTCTGGTGGATTTCAAACATGCTAATGTGATGCCCCTATTTAAAAAGCGTGTCAGGCAAAAAGAAGATTGGTTAGCTTGACCTCCACGGTGGGAAAGTTGCTGGAATCAATCATTATGGAGGAGATGTCTGAACATTTGGAAAGACAAAGCTCAATCCATTTTCAGCGTGGTTTTATGAAGGGTAAGTCATGCTTGAAAAACTTGCTTGAGTTCTTTGAGGGTGTAACCAGTAAGGTGGATAATGGGGAACCTATGGGTGTGTATATCTAGTGTTCCAGAAGGCATTTGTTAAGGTGCCGCATAAAAGACTGGTCTAGAAGGTAGGATCGCAGGGGATTTAGGGTAGAATAGTAGATTGGATTGAAGATTGGATGACTGTCAGAAAGTAGGATCGGGTTAAATGGATTCTTCTCTGGCTGGTGAACTGTAACTAGCGGGGTGCTGCAGGAGTCAGTCCTCGGACATCGACTGTTTATAATCTATATAAATGATCTGCAAGCATGAACAGGATGTGACATTGCAAAATTTACAGACGCTACTAAAATAGGTGGGAAAGCAGGCAGTGGAGAGGAGATAAAGAGTTTACAGACGGATATAGATAGGCTAGGAGAATGGGCCAAAATTTGGCAGATGGAATTTAAAGTGGATAAGTGTGAGGTTATCAATTTTGGCCGAAAAAATAGAATGGCAAATTATTTGTCTACAAAATTATGAGGGGCATGGACAGAGTGGATAGTCAGAGACTCTTTCCCGTGGTAGAGGGGTCAATAACTAGGGGGCATAGGTTTAAGGTGCGAGGGGCAAGGTTTAGAGGAGATGTACGAGGCAAATGTTTTACACAAAGGATAGTGGGTGCCTGGAACTCGCTGCCGGAGGAGGTGGTGGAAGCAGGGACGATAGTGACGTTTAAGGGGCATCTTGACAAATGAATAGGATGGAAATAGAGGGATACAGACCGCAGAAGTGTAGAAGATTTTAGTTTAGACGGGCAGCATGGTCGGCACAGGATTGGAGGGCCGAAGGGCCTGTTCCTGTGCTGTACTTTTATTTGTTCTTTGTTCTTTATTATCTAAATGGAAGCAGATTCAAAATGCATCTGGGCAGAGGGATCTGGGTGACTTTGTTCATGAATTGCAGAAAGTCGGTATGCAGGTACAGCATGTAATTAAAAAGGCAAGTGGAATTTTTGTATTTATTGCAGAAGGATTGGAGTATAAAAATAGGGAAGGCTTGTTGCAATTGTATAGGGTATCGGTGAGACCACATCTGGAGTATTGTGTTCAGTTTTGGTCTCCTTATTTGAGGAAGGCTGTGGTAGCAGTGGAAGCAATTTAAAGGAGGTTCACCAGATTGATTCCGGGGATGAAAGGCTTGATGTATGTGGAAAGATTGAACAGTTTGGGCATATACCCGCTGGAGTTTAGAAGAATGAGAGAGGATCTGAGTGAGATGCATAAAATACCAAGGGGGAATTGATCCATTTGTAGATTAAATGTTCCCCCTTGTGGGGCTGGGTGGCACGGTAGCACAGTGGTTAGCACCATTGCTTCACAGCACCAGGGACCTGGGTTTGACTCCTAGCTTGGGTCACTGACTGTGCAGAGTCTGCACGTTCTCCCAGTGTCTGCTTGGTTTTCCTCGGGGTGCTCCAGTTTCCTTCCACAAGTCCCGAAAGACATGCTTGTTCGGTGAATTGGACATTCTGAATTCTCCCTCAGTGTACCCGAACAGGCGGCGTAGTGTGGTGACGAGCGGATCACTTTAACCCGAGTTTTATGAGAAAAACACCTATCTGTGTTGTGTGGCGATGAGCGGATTTTCACAGTATCTTCATTGCAGTGTCAATGTAAGTCTATTGTGACACTAATAAAGATTATTATTATCAAGAATGAGAGGTTAAAGTTGGAGGTTTTAGATTTAGATTTAGATTGATTGTCACGTGTACCGAGGTACAGTGAAAAATATTGTTCTGTGTACAGTCCAGGCAGCTCGTTCCATACATGAAAAACATAGGACATAGGTTGAGAGACATAGGACATATGTTTAAAACTGAGATGAGGAGGAACTCCTTGCAAAGGGTGGTGAATTTCTGGAACACGCGGGGAATAAATCATTAAATGGTTACAAGAAGCAGATAGATATATTTCTGATAAAATCTCAGGTTAAAGTGATACAGGAACAGGCATGGAGTCGGATTACAGACCAGGACGAGATCAGCCATGATCTGATTGAATGGCAGAGCAGACTCAAAGGGCTGAATTGCCTACTTCTGCTCCTAATTTCTATATTCCTATGTGTAGCGTAGCATGCATTAGGGGTCATGTGGGACTGTGAAGCCGTGATGCCATTGGCTGACAGATCCCGGGTCCTGGTTGGCTGTTGATCTCTCGCTCCGCCCTGAAGGCGGAGTATAAGAGCCAGGAGTTCTCCCCGCAGCTCCAGTCTGTTGCTGAACTGCGGGGAACAAGTCACGCTTAATAAAGCCTCATCGACTTCATCTCTATTCGTCTCTCGTAAGTCATTGTGCGCTACAATTTATTAAGCGTGACTTGTTCCCCGTAGTTCAGCAACAGACTGGAGCTGCGGGGAGAACTCCTGGTTCTTATACTCCGCCTTCAGGGCGGAGCTAGAGATGAACAGCCAACCAGGACCCAGGATCTGTCAGCTAATGGCATCACGGCTTCCCAGTCCCAAATGACCCCTAATGCATACTACCACATTCATCCCTTTTTAAAAATGAACCCGGCGGGGTGGTGCTTCGCATGGTGGTAGGGGTTTACAAGGCTGGTCTTGGGAGGAAAAAAACTTTTTGCATGTCATTACAGTGCCCTACACTTTGCCCTACACTGGGATATGTACAGGGTTTGTGAACTATTTACAATATTCGTAAGAAGAAAAAGAACATTCTCGTTAAAGTCCACAACATTCTTGTGTTACACCGATGCCACGAGTCGAGCGGGCGGTCTGGTCTTCCTTGTCGATCGTGACAGCCCCGGTGGTGGTGCAGGTGCTTGTTCCAGCGTTGGCGTCTCCGGGAGCTTTACGGTTTCTGCTTCTGCTTCACTCCTGGTCGGACATGGGAGGAGGACCGATCCTCCCGGGAACATAGAACATAGAACATAGAACAATACAGCGCAGTACAGGCCCTTCGGCCCACGATGTTGCACCGAAACAAAAGCCATCTAACCTACACTATGCCATTATCATCCATATGTTTATCCAATAAACTTTTAAATGCCCTCAAAGTTGGCGAGTTCACTACTGTAGCAGGTAGGGCATTCCACGGCCACACTACTCTTTGCGTAAAGAACCTACCTCTGACCTCTGTCCTATATCTATTACCCCTCAGTTTAAAGTTATGTCCCCTCGTGCCAGCCATATCTATCCGCGGGAGAAGGCTCTCACTGTCCACCCTATCCAACCCCCTGATCATTTTGTATGCCTCTATTAAGTCTCCTCTTAACCTTCTTCTCTCCAGCGAAAACAACCTCAAGTCCATCAGCCTTTCCTCATAAGATTTTCCCTCCATACCAGGCAACATCCTGGTAAATTTCCTCTGCACCCGCTCCAAAGCCTCCACGTCCTTCCTATAATGCGGTGACCAGAACTGTACGCAATACTCCAAATGCGGCCGTACCAGAGTTCTGTACAGCTGCAACATGACCTCCCGACTCCGGAACTCAATCCCTCTACCAATAAAGGCCAACACTCCATAGGCCTTCTTCACAACCCTATCAACCTGGGTGGCAACTTTCAGGGATCTATGTACATGGACACCTAGATCCCTCTGCTCATCCACACTTTCAAGAACTTTACCATTAGCCAAATATTACGCATTCCTGTTATTCCTTCCAAAGTGAATCACCTCACACTTCTCTTCATTAAACTCCATTTGCCACCTCTCAGCCCAGCTCTGCAGCTTATCTATATCCCTCTGTAACCTGCTACATCCTTCCACACTATCGACAACACCACCGACTTTAGTATCGTCTGCAAATTTACTCACCCACCCTTCTGCGCCTTCCTCTAGGTCATTGATAAAAATGACAAACAGCAACGGCCCCAGAACAGATCCTTGTGGTACTCCACTTGTGACTGTACTCCATTCTGAACATTTCCCATCAACCACCACCCTCTGTCTTCTTTCAGCTAGCCAATTTCTGATCCACATCTCTAAATCACCCTCAATCCCCAGCCTCCGTATTTTTTGCAATAGCCTACCGTGGGGAACCTTATCAAACGCTTTGCTGAAATCCATATACACCACATCAACTGCTCTACCCTCGTCTACCTGTTCAGTCACCTTCTCAAAGAACTCAATAAGGTTTGTGAGGCATGACCGACCCTTCACAAAGCCATGCTGACTATCCCTGATCATATTATTCCTATCTAGATGATTATAAATCTTGTCTCTTATAATCCCCTCCAAGACTTTACCCACTACAGACGTGAGGCTCACCGGTCTATAGTTGCCGGGGTTGTCTCTGCTCCCCTTTTTGAACAAAGGGACCACATTTGCTGTCCTCCAGTCCTCTGGCACTATTCCTGTAGCCAATGATGACATAAAAATCAAAGCCAAAGGTCCAGCAATCTCTTCCCTGGCCTCCCAGAGAATCCTAGGATAAATCCCATCAGGTCCCGGGGACTTATCTATTTTCAGCCTGTCCAGAATTGCCAACACCTCTTTCCTACGTACCTCAATGCCATCTATTCTATTAGCCTGGGGCTCAGCATTCTCCTCCACAACATTATCTTTTTCCTGAGTGAATACTGATGAAAAATATTCATTTAGTATCTCGCCTATCTCTTCAGACTCCACACACAATTTCCCATCCCTGTCCTTGACTGGTCCTACTCTTTCCCTAGTCATTCGCTTATTCCTGACATACCTATAGAAAGCTTTTGGGTTTTCCTTGATCCTTCCTGCCAAATACTTCTCATGTCCCCTCCTTGCTCGTCTTAGCTCTCTCTTTAGATCCTTCCTCGCTACCTTGTAACTATCCATCGCCCCAACCGAAACTTCACACTTCATCTTCACATAGGCCTCCTTCTTCCTCTTAACAAGAGATTCCACTTCCTTGGTAAACCACGGTTCCCTCGCTCGACGCCTTCCTCCCTGTCTGACCAGTACATACTTATCAAGAACACGCAGTAGCTGATCCTTGAACAAGCCCCACTTATCCAGTGTGCCCAACACTTGCAGCCTACTTCTCCACCTTATCCCCCCCAAGTCACGTCTAATGGCATCATAATTGCCCTTCCCCCAGCTATAACTCTTACCCTGCGGTGTATACTTATCCCTTTCCATCATTAACGTAAACTTATGTCCCCTCAAGGGGGCGGTCGCGGGGTGCGCCGGTGGCAGGGAGGGGGTGATTGGTGTCGGGGGGTGTGCGTGTTGCCGGCGGGCGCCAGGTCTCGCAGGGAGACCGTGTCCTGTCGGCCGTCGGGGTACGCCACGTAGGCGTACTGCGGGTTTGCGTGGAGGAGGTGAACCCTCTCGACCAACGGGTCCGACTTGTGCGCCCGCACATGTTTCCGGAGCAAGATGGGTCCTGGGGCCGCCAGCCAGGTCGGCAGCGATTTTCCAGAGGAGGACTTCCTGGGGAAGACAAGGAGGCGCTCATGAGGCGTTTGATTAGTGGTGGTACACAGCAGCGACCGGATGGAGTGGAGAGCGTCCGGGAGGACCTCCTGCCACCATGAAACTGGGAGGTCCCTGGACCGTAGGGCCAGTAGGACGGTCTTCCAGACCGTGCCATTCTCCCTCTCTACTTGCCCGTTCCCCCGGGGGTTGTAGCTGGTCGTCCTGCTCGAGGCTATACCCTTGCTGAGCAGGATCTGGCACAGCTCGTCACTCATGAAGGAGGACCCCCTGTCGCTATGGATATATGCGGGGCAACCGAACAGTGTGAATATGGTGCTAAGGGCTTTAATAACTGTGGCCGCTGTCATGTCGGGGCAGGGGATGGCGAAAGGGAAACGAGAGTACTCGTCCACCACGTTCAGGAAGTATGTGTTGCGGTCGGTGGAGGGGAGGGGCCCTTTGAAATCCAGACTGAGGCGTTCAAAGGGACGGGAAGCCTTGATCAGGTGCACTCTATCCAGCCTGAAAAAGTGCGGTTTGCACTCTGCGCAGATGTGGCAGTTCCTGGTGACTGTATGGACCTCCTCCACGGAGTAGGGGAGGTTGCGGGACTTTATAAAATGGTAGAACCGAGTGACCCCCGGGTGGCAGAGGTCCTCGTGGAGGGTTTGGAGATGGTTTATTTGTGCGTTGGCACATGTGCCGCGGGATAGGGCATCGGACGGCTCGTTCAGCTTTCCGGGACGGTACAAGATCTCGTAGTTGAAGGTGGAGAGCTCGATCCTCCACCTTAAGATCTTGTCATTTTTAATTTTGCCCCGCTGTGCATTATCGAACATGAAAGCTACCGACCGTTGGTCAGTGAGGAGAGTGAATCTCCTGCCGGCCAGGTAATGGCTCCAATGTCGCACAGCTTCCACTATGGCTTGGGCTTCCTTTTCCACTGAGGAGTGGCGGATTTCTGAGGCGTGGAGGGTTCGGGAGAAAAAGGTCACGGGTCTGCCCGCTTGGTTAAGGGTGGCCGCTAGAGCTACTTCGGAGGCGTCGCTCTCGACATGGAAGGGGAGGGACACGTCGATGGCGCGCATCGTGGCCTTTGCGATATCCGCTTTGATGCGGCTGAAGGCCTGGCGAGCCTCTATCGACAGGGGGAAGGTAGTGGTCTGTATTAGGGGGCGGGCCTTGTCTGCGTACTGGGGGACCCACTGGGCGTAATATGAAAAGAACCCCAGGCAGCGTTTCAGGGCTTTGGAGCAGTGGGGGAGGGGAAATTCCATGAGGGGGCGCATACGTTCGGGGTCGGGGCCTATTATCCCATTGCGCACTACATATCCCAAGATGGCTAGCCGGTTTGTGCTAAACACGCACTTGTCCTCGTTGTATGTGAGGTTCAAGGCTTTAGCGGTCTGGAGGAATTTTTGGAGGTTGGCGTCGTGGTCCTGCTGATCGTGGCCGCAGATGGTTACGTTGTCGAGATACGGGAATGTGGCCTGCAACCCGTGTTGATCAACCATTCGGTCCATCTCCCTTTGGAAGACCGAGACCCCGTTTGTGACGCCAAATGGGACCCTTAGGAAGAGGTATAGTCGCCCGTCTGCCTCGAAGGCTGTGTACTTGCGGTCACTTGGGCGGATGGGGAGCTGATGGTAGGCGGACTTGAGGTCCACGGTGGAGAAGACCTTATATTGGGCAATCCGATTGACCTTGTTGGATATGCGGGGGAGAGGGTCTAGCTGTGTGTACCTGTTGATGGTCTTGCTATAGTCTATGACCATCCTTTGCTTCTCCCCTGTCTTTACTACTACCACCTGTGCTCTCCAGGGACTATTACTGGCCTGGATTATGCCTTCCTTCAGCAGCCGCTGAACTTCGGACCGAATAAATGTCCGGTCCTGGGCGCTGTACCGTCTGCTCTTAGTGGCGACGGGTTTGCAATCCAGGGT
This sequence comes from Scyliorhinus torazame, assembly GCF_047496885.1. NCBI lineage: Eukaryota > Metazoa > Chordata > Chondrichthyes > Carcharhiniformes > Scyliorhinidae > Scyliorhinus > Scyliorhinus torazame. The sequence continues at coordinate 220,561,133 of NC_092715.1, read as the reverse complement.
GAGGTTTGCAAACAAGGATGGCGGTTCAACTTTGAGGGTTGCGAGGCCGCAGATAGTGAGAGGGGGTATTGGGCCGCCAAATTGGAATGTTAGGCTCTGCAGGTTGCACTGGAAGTCTAATCCCAGTAATGTGGGCGCGCAGAGTTGGGGAAGGACGTATAGCCTGTAGTTTTTAAACTCCCTCCCTTGCACCGTTAGGGTCACTATGCAGAACCCTTTGATCTGTACGGAGTGGGATACTGCAGCTAGGGAAATCTATTGCGTACTGGGGCGGATGGTCAAAAAACATCGTCTTACCGTGTTGTGGTGGATGAAGCTTTCTGTGCTCCCGGAGTCGATGAGGCATGGTGTCTCGTGTCCGTTGATCAGCACCGTTGTTGTCGTCGTCTGGAGCGTCCGGGCCGTGCTTGGTCCAGCGTCACCGAGGCCTGATGTGGTCGCAGTGTCTCAGCGTCTTCTTCGAACCCCGTGGAGCCGTCGATGCTGGGGTCCATTGTTGTCATCCAAGATGGCGGCGGGGGTGAACAAAATAGCCACCCCCATGCATCGCACATGGCTGGGGCTCCCAAGATGGCGGCGGGGGTGGACAAAATGGCCGCCCCATGCATCGCACATGGCTGGGGGGTCACAAGATGGCGGCGCCCATCCTCCCCTCGTGGTGGCCGGGACCCAAAATGGCGGCGCCTGTGGGTCGCACATGGGGCACTGGGGGGGGGGTTGGGGAGCGTTTGGGATGTGCTGGACTCTTTCTTCTCTGGGGACAGCGGCGACCCCCCCGGGACCGGCACACAGCCGCGAAATGGCCCTTTTTGCCGCAGCTCTTGCAAATCGCTGCGCGGGCCGGGCAGCGCTGCCGGGGGTGTTTCGCATGGCCGCAGAAATAGCAGCGGGCCCCCCCGGGATGACCTGGCGTCTGAACCACGCAAGCCTGTGGGGGGGGGGTTTGTCGCGATGGGGGTCCACGGAGCCCAAGGGGCTGCCGCGCGGTCGGGGCCATACACGCGGGCGTTTTTCGCGGCCACATCTAGGGAAGCTGCAAGGGCCCGTGCCTCTGAGAGTCCTAGCGACTCTTTTTCGAACAGTCTTTGGCGGATTTGGGGAGAGTTCATACCTGCCACAAACGCATCGCGAATTAACATGTCCGTGTGTTCAGCCGTGTTTACCGGCGGGCAGCTGTAGGCCCGTCCCAAAATTAGCAGCGCGGCGTAGAATTCGTCTAGCGATTCTCCGGGACTTTGCCGTCTCATTGCGAGTTGGTAGCGTGCGTCGACCTGGTTCACTGGGCGAACGTAGATGCTCTTTAGTGCTGCGAACGCCGTCTGGAAATCCTCTGAGTCTTCTATGAGAGGGTAAATTTCCGGGCTTACCCTCGAATGCAAGACCTGCAGTTTCTGGTCTTCTGTGATCCGGCCGGGGGCCGTTCGGAGGTAGCCTTCGAAACAAGTCTGCCAGTGTTTAAAAATTGCTGCTGAGTTCACTGCGTGGGGTCTGATCCTCAGCATTCCGGGATGATCCTGAGCTCCATAGTCCTTTAAGCACGCTTAATAAATTGTAGCGCACAATGACTTACGAGAGACGAATAGCGATGAAGTCGATGAGGCTTTATTAAGCGTGACTTGTTCCCCGCAGTTCAGCAACAGACTGGAGCGACTGGAGAACTCCTGGTTCTTATACTCCGCCTTCAGGGCGGAGCTAGAGATCAACAGCCAACCAGGACCCGGGATCTGTCAGCCAATGGCACCACGGCTTCACAGTCCCACATGACCCCTAATGCATACTACCACACTATGTTCCTCACCCAAAAACAGGCATAAATAACTGTGAATAATCAACCAACCAACCAACTGGAGAATCGTCATGCTGCATGAACATGCCCATCTTCAACTATAGTGGAGGTCAATACTAGTGGAAGAGGCAGAGTTCCCCCCAAAATACACACAAGCTAAATACACTTAATTCAAAATTACACAAAGAGGTTCCAGGAAAGTAAATTCCTGATTAAAAGTCAAAAGGCTGGAGTTTTACGTCATGCAAAGGGACAAGATTGTGCTTATTGGAGTCAATCATTGAAAACCTGAGGTATCTGTGCAAGAGTTCCTTTGGGTAGAGTGTCAACCTAACCTGTCCCACCAACCTTTCTGACCACAATGAAGGCTTGATAAAATTCCCAGTTGCTGGGGAAGGTCAACTGAGGCCCTGGAGGGAAGGAGCTTAATAGACTGTCTCATTATTTCTCACCGGCCTCAACCACTTATTTTGTTGAATCAGTTGAATCACAGAACCTTTACAGTGCAGAAAGAGGCCATTCGGCCCATCACTTCTGTTCTGGCTCTCTGAAAGAGCATTCCTACTATTCCCACTTCCCTGCCTCATCTCTACAACTTTGCACATTCTTTCTTTTCACACACCAATGCAATTCCCTTTGAATACCTCGATCACACCTGCCCCCATCAGCCTCTCTGGAAGTTCGTTCCAGACTCCAACCACACTCTAGGTGCAAAATGTTTCCCCTCACATGACTTTTACTTCTTTTTCCAATTATCTTGAATCTGTGCTCTCTAGTTCTTGATACTCTTTTGAGTGGCAAGAATTTCTCACTATTTACCCTGTCCATGCCCCTCAGAATCTTGAATAACTCTATCAAGTCTTCTCTCAGCCTTCTTTCCTTTAAGGAAAACAGACTCAACCTCTCCAATCTATCCTCTTAGGTACAGTTGTTTATCCTGGAATTTTCACCCTTCCCCAGAAGAATGTCCTGCAACTGTTCCATGACATCCTTAACCCTGGCATCAGGTCGGCAAAATACCATCGTGGAGACACCTATGTTGGCAGAAATGCCTATTTCCCCTATCGAGAGAATCCCAGACCACGCGAGCACTTCCATTCTTCCTCCCAGTCCTCTACAGCTGAGCCATTCGCGTTGCCACAAATTTGCTTCTTGCTACAGTCCTCTGAGGAATCATTTCACTCACCAGCATTCAAAGTGGCCCAGCACAGTGGCCCAGTGGTTTGCACTTCTGCCTATGAAGCTGAGGACTCGGGTTCGATCCCGGCCCCGGGACACTGTTTGTCTGGAGTTTGCACATTTCCCCTAGTCTGCGTGGGTTTCAGCCCCACAACACAAAGATCTGCAGGTTCAGTGGATTGGCCAGGCTAAATTGTCCCTTAATTGGAAAGAAAATAATTGGGTGTTCCAAATTTGTAAGAAAAACTCACCAGACTCCTGTGGTATAACTTTTAGATTTTATCTGTAAACTTCCAAAATTCTCACGGCTCTACGTCATTGCCTCTTTCTGAAGTCTCTCCAGTCTCCCCCCCTCACATCTCTTCATAAATTCTCTCTGCTCTCTCCCTCTCACACCTCTTTATAAATTCTCTCCGCTCTCTCCCTCTCACACCTCTTTATAAATTCTCTCCACTCTCTCTCTCTCACCTCTTTCTGAAGTCTCTCCGCTCTCTCCCTCTCACACCTCTCTCTAAATTCTCTCTGCTCTCTCCCTCTCACACCTCTTTATAAATTCTCTCTGCTCTCTCCCTCTCACCTCTTTCTGAAGTCTCTCCGGTCTCTCCCCCCTCACACTGCTTTATGAACTCTCTCTGCTCTCTCCGTCTCACACCTCTCTCTAAATTCTCTCCGCTCTCTCCCTCTCACACCTCTCTCTAAATTCTCTCCGCTCTCTCCCTCTCACACCTCTTTCTGAAGTCTCTCCGCTCTCTCCCTCTCACACATCTCTCTAAATTCTCTCCGCTCTCTCCCTCTCACACCTCTTCATAAATTCTCTCCACTCTATCTCTCTCACCTCTTTCTGAAGTCTCTCTGCTCTCTCCCTCTCACACCTCTCTCTAAATTCTCTCTGCTCTCTCCCTCTCACACCTCTTTATGAAGTCTCTCCGCTCTCTCCCTCTCACACCTCTTTATAAATTGTCTCCACTCTCTCCCTCTCACACCTCTTTATAAATTGTCTCTACTCTCTCCCTCTCACACCTCTTTATAGAATCATAGAATCATAGAATTTACAGTGCAGAAGGAGGCCATTCGGCCCATCGGGTCTGCACTGGCTCTTGGAAAGAGCACCCTACCCAAGGTTAACACCACCACCCTATCCCCATAACCTAGTAACCCCACCCAACACTAAGGGCAATTTTGGACACTAAGGGCAATTTGTCATGGCCAATCCACCTACCCTGCACATCTTTGGACTGTGGGAGGAAACCGGAGCACCCGGAGGAAACCCACACACACACGGGGAAGATGTGCAGACTCCGCACAGACAGCCACCCAAGCCGGAATCGAACCTGGGACCCTGGAGCTGTGAAGCAATTGTGCTATCCACAATGCTACCGTGCTGCCCCAAATTGTCTCCACTCTCACAACTCTTTTTGAAGTCTCTCCGCTCTCTCCCTCTCACACCTCTTTATGAAGTCTCTCCACTCTCTCTCTCTCACACCTCTTTATAAATTCTCTCCACTCTCTCTCTCACATACCTCTTTATAAATTATCTCCACTCTCTCTCTCTCACACCTCTTTATAAATTCTCTCCACTCTCTCTCTCTCACCTCTTTCTGAAGTCTCTCCGGTCTCTCCCCCCTCACACCGCTTTATGAACTCTCTCCGCTCTCACACCTCTCTATAAATTCTCTCCACTCTCTCCCTCTCTTCCCAGGTTCAAAAACATCCTTGGGTCACTGTCTGTGTGGACTTTGCACTTCCTCCCTTTGTCTGCATGGGTTTCTTCCGGGTGCTCCGGTTCCTCCCACAGTCCAAAAATGTATAGGTTTGGTGGACTGGCCATGATAAATTGCCCTTTAGTGTCCAACATAAATGTGTAGATTAGGTGGGGTTATGGGGATAGGTCGGGGGAGTGGGCTGAGGTAGCCTGCTCTTTCAGAGGGTCAGTGCAAACTCAATGGCCTCATCATGCACTGTAAGAGTTCAACGGTTAAGAACAAAAGAACTCGGAGCAGGAGTAGGCCATCTGGCCCCTCGAGCCTGCTCCACCATTTAATGAGATCATGGCTGATCTTTTGTGGACTCAACTCCAATATACCGCCCGAACACCATAACCCTTAATCCCTTTATTCTTCAAAAAACTATCTATCTTTATCTTAAAATCATTTAATGAAGGAGCCTCTACTGCTTCACTGGGCAAGGAATTCCATGGATTCACAACCCTCTGGGTGAAGAAGTTCCTCCTAAACTCAGTCCTAAATCTATTTTCCCTTATTTTGAGGCTATGCCCCCTAGTTCTGCTTTCACCCGCCAGTGGAAACAACCTGCCTGCATCTATCCTATCTATTCCCTTCATAATTTTATATGTTTCTATAAGATCCCCCCTCATCCTTCTAAATTCTAACGAGTACAGTCCCAGTCTACTCAACCTCTCCTCGTAATCCAACCCCTTCAGCTCTGGGATTAACCCAGTGAATCTCCTCTGCACACCCTCCAGTGTTAGTACGTCCTTTCTCAAGTAAGGAGACCAAAACTGAACACAATACTCCAGGTGTGGCCTCACTAACACCTTATACAATTGCAACATAACCTCCCTAGTCTTAAACTCCATTCCTCTAGCAATGAAAGACAAAATTCCATTTGGCTTCTTAATCACCTGTTGCACCTGTAAACCAACTTTTTGCGACTCATGCACTAGCACACCCAGATCTCTCTGCACAGCAGCATGTTTTAATATTTTATCATTTAAATAATAATCCCTTTTGCTGTTATTCCTACCAAAATGGATAACCTCACATTTATCAACATTGTATTCCATCTGCCAGACCCTAGCCCATTCACTTAGCCTATCCAAATCCCTCTGCAGACTTCCAGTATCCTCTGCACTTTTTGATTTACCACTTATCTTAGTATCGTCTGCAAACTTGGACACATTGCCCTTGGTCCCCAACTCCAAATCATCTATGTAAATTGTGAACAGTTGTGGGCCCAACACTGATCCCTGAGGGACACCACTAGCTACTGATTGCCAACCAGAGAAACACCCATTAATCCCCACTCTTTGCTTTCTGTTAATTAACCAATCCTCTATCCATGCTACTACTTTCTCCTTAATGCCATGCATCTTTATCTTATGCAGCAACCTTTTGTGTGGCACCTTGTCAAAGGCTTTCTGGAAATCCAGATATACCACATCCATTCAGTTCTATCAGAACTGAACCCCATGCCTGACCTGGCTAGGACATTGAACTGTTTTCTACATTGCACGCTGGACAGGGGCACAATGTTTCTGCTGCCATCCTGAGCTCCTCCTACCACTCACCTTCGTGAACAAGAAGGGATTGATTTTATGATCTTCAAGAGCAGCAGCATTTCTGCAGCTAGTTCTAAAATACGTCTGCCTCAGAGAACTCCTCCTCCTGGTGTGATTCCCCCACTCTGAATCCCAATTGGTCACCAGTGATGGCCCTTACTGTGCTGTCCTTAAAGAGACACTCACCATAATTTCCCTTTGTGCTCTGTCCCTTTAATCACAGTCTGTCGGTTTGCATTATGCCCACTATGCAATTTGGAGATGGGAGTTGCAAACCATGGAACTCAAAATTAACAAGTATATTTCATAGAATCATAGAAAATGATGCAGCAGGGAAGGAGGGCATTCAGCTCACCATGCCTGTGACAGTTCTGTGAAGGAGCGATCCAATTAGTTCGACTCCCCAACTTTTCCCCTGTAGTCCAGCTAGTTTCTCCTTTTCAAGTGTTTATATGACTCCATTTTGAAAATGACTATTGAATCTGCTTCCATCACCCTTTCATTTGACTGCCGGTCAGAAGAACTCGCCATGAAGAAACATATTGGATCGGCTGCCAGTTTTACATTTCTTTCACTTTTCTTTCCTGCTGATTTCTATAACAAGTAAAATTGAATAAGGTGTATGGCAATTGGCTGCTTTAATGTACCTTATTTTCCACCGTCATCTAAACTCAAATGACCTCCAACGTTTTGTAGAGAACAGCCTCGTGAGTTCCAAAGTTACCTGACCACAAAAAAATGTATGCCATTCAGATACTCACATCAGTGGAATGAAGGTAATTTTAAACTTAAAGAGAAGCTTTTGCTGTTGCAATTTGGCATTTTCCTGTATGGTCCTCATTTCACCTCTGTTACTGCCGACAAACTCCTGAAGCCATTCTTTCAAAATTCTTCCAAAAAGGCAGAAGATCAATGTGAACATTAACTGTGCTGAAACCTTCGAGTATGAAATAAGTAAACTGATCATTGAGGAAAATATTATCCTGTGGGTTATCTCCTGAGACACACCACATGAACACTCAACTCTCAAACGCATGCTAATTTTACCCACTTGCATACAAATTAAAATCAGTGAAGAGAGTCTGATTTCTGTCTTTAAAATGCTCTGCGCACACACGCATATTCTTTCATTAAACACAATAGTGGCAAATGTGTCTTAACTCAACATAACAAAAGATTGGCATTTCTAAAAGAGTAATGGAGCTGAAGCATTGGTTTCTCCCATGAAGAACACCATGGCATAGTACAGTTAAAAGTAAGAAACTCCATAGAAACAATCGCGATATTTGTCATTGTTGGCAGTTCTGTCTACTGCATTAATGGCTGTCTAACTGGCAAGCTACAATCCTGACAATCCCAAAGCACCATTACAGATCGTCAACTGGCCTGAGAATTGAAGTCATCTTTGGCATCCACTAATAAGAAACGACCTGCTGTTCTCAACAGATGACTACTTGAACTTTCTAGAAAAGTGACACAAGAGTGCTAACTTTAGTTAAAGCTGTCATGCGAAACTCTCACATCTTTTAGTAGATAGCATTCCATGGGACATGGTGAGTGACGATGGACGTTGATACTAAGTTTGCTCTATTTTGTGACTATCTTAATTTTCAGCACACAACAATCCTGCAATGTTGTGCTTCAGCTAATGCGAAGTCATGAAAATGCTAATCAACTAACCAAGAAGATGTGTTACGCTTTGTGGGGCAGAAGGAAAACTGTAAAAATCAATGCCAGCATAAGATCCTAAGATTGGCTGGAGAAGAATATCGACTGCAGAGATAAATGGACATGTTGCGAGACACATCATCTCAAACGGAGCACTCAAAGGAACTCTCAACAAGCTCCCAAGCCCTTCTACCATCAATGAGTAGAAATAGGAGATTCATAACTGCCAAGGATATAAACCATATAGTTTACCAAAACATCTCGCATTTCAAGTTCGCGTTAATTAATAACACTGTCGGTAGGTGGCACAATAGTTAGCACTGTTGCTATTCTGCGCCAGAGACCCTGGTTCAATTCCAGCCTTGGGTCACTGTCTGTGCGGAGTCTGCACGTTCTCCCTATGTCTGGGTGGGTTTCCTCCGGGTGCTCCAAGGAAGAAGCATACAGATTGGCCAAGAAAAATAATAGGTCTGTGGATTGGGGGCAGTTTAGAATTCAGCAAAGAAGGACCAAGGGATTGATTAAGATGGGGAAAGTACAGTACGAAAGAAAGCTTGCAGGGAAAATAAAGACTGACACTAAGAGTTTCTACAGATATGTGAAGAGAAAGAGATTGGTAAAAAAATATAGGCCCACTGCAGAGAGAAACAGGGGAATGCATAATAAGGGACAAAGCAATGGCTGAGCAATTCAATACATACTTTTGCTCTGTCTTCACAAATGATCCCAGAAATGTTGGAGAATGAAAGGTTTAATGAGAGGGAAGAACTGAGGGAGATCAACATTAGTAGAGAAATGGTGCTGGGAAAACTGATGGGATTGAAGGCAGATAAATCCCCAGGGCCTGAGAATCTGCATCCCAGAGTGCTTCAGGAGGTGGTTCTGGAAATAGCGGATGCATTGGTGGTCATCTTCCGGTATTCTATAGACTCTGGAACTGTCCCTGCAGATTGGAGGGATGGCTCATGTCACTCCGATGTTCAAAAAGGGAGGTAGAGAGAAAGCAGGGAATTATAGACCAGTAAGCCTAACATCAGTTGTGGGGAAAATGCTTGAATTTATTATCAAGGACTTTATGGCGGAACATTTAGAAAGCAGTGGCAGGATCAGTCAGGATGTGGAGATGCTGGCGTTGGACTGGGGTGAGCACAGTAAGAAGTCTTACAACACCAGGTTAAAGTCCAACAGGTTTGTTTCGATGTCACTAGCTTTCAGAGCGCTGCTCCTTCCTCAGGTGAACTGAGGAAGGAGCAGCGCTCTGAAAGCTAGTGACATCGAAACAAACCTGTTGGACATTAACCTGGTGTTGTAAGACTTCTTACTAGGATCAGTCAGAGTCAGCATGGATTTGTGAAGGGAAAATCATGCTTGACAAATCTTTTGGAATTCTTTGAAAAGGTAACCAGTACAGTCGACAAGGGGGAGCCAGTCGATGTGGTATATTTGGACTTTCAGAAGGCATTTGACAAAGTCCCGCATAAGAGATTATTATGCAAAATTGAAGCGCATGGGATTGGGGGAAATGTATTGAGGTGGATAGAAAACTGGTTGGCAGAGAGGAAACAAAGAGTAGGGATTAATGGGTCCTTTTCAAATTGGCAGGCAGTAACCAGTGGGGTACCACAGGCATTGGTGCTGGGACCCCAGCTATTCACAATATATTGTTGCTAACTTTTGGTTGGTTCAATTGGCTCTGTTTTATAACCTTTGCTCTTGAGTTGCCAGATATCTTTATGATACCGCCACGAGGATCAACTTCAAGTAATGATCAGTAACTCAACACACCGATTAGTAAGATTCAAATCATAGCACATTTATTATACACAGTAAATCGCTACTCATGCATAAATTCTACTTCTAAGCTACTTCTATAACTAACAGGCCTATACTTAGCTTCGGACTAGCCCACCAGGTCAGGGGAACAAATGGCCTTTCGTTCGGATTCTGAAACTGCGGGATTCAAAGCCGGTATGGACTGGTAGCTAGGAGCGCCTATCTCGTAGCGAGCGTTGACTTGAGACTTACTTCAGTGATGCGGCAGCTTGGACAGTTCACTCTCAGGGGTTGCTTCGTGTTGCTGAGTGACCCTGGCAAGAAGAACGATTTGAACTTGGGGTTTAACTTTTATAGTCCCCAGGGGATTCCCGCCTTTTGGGGCGGACCCTGTACCTGGTTCTAGGTGATTGAACTTCGTTACAATCGCTTGGTTCGATTTCTCCAATACTGGAGCGGTTCCCTGATCGATGGGCGGTCTTGAGGTGTCCGTTAACCTCTTTTGTATTGGCTCCTGCTGGCGCTGGGGAGTCTGGCTTGGCTTTGTTTATCCCAAATGTTTCAATTGTTCCCGGGGATTGCTCATTAGTATGTCGATGGCTGCTACATTATTATGCCGATGGTCGCTGGTATCGATGCTGTCTGGGCTTTTTGCAGAGTTTAATACACAGTAACTTGCACCTGCCAGTTTCTGCCTGTGTTGGCTGAATTTCCCTTCAGCCTTTGCTGTTATCCATTTTAAATCGGGACTTGGCCAACTCAGGTGGCTACACACCCTCCTTCTGATCCTAACGCGAAGCGTGAAGGATCATATAACTGCATTGTTCTTCATTCCCTGACCCGGCGAGCACTCTACTATGGCCTCTACACTGACCATAACTATGCAAAAAAATTTTAACTGACAATTCTGAGGGGCGCTATGTCAAACAGGATCATGCATTACAAAACAAAAAAAATCGGAACCTCTAACTACCCTTAATCAACTACACTGACTTAAACATTTCATCACACTAACTTCCTAAACCATACAAACAAAATCATAGCAGTATTATACACATTTTTCCTGGCTTGGCAGTCAAGCTCAGGATTGTACAATTGCTCATGAACATTTCTTTATTTACAACAAATCACAAACGAATGCTCTTTATTATATATCGCGGGGGTTGGGGGTCTGGTCATATCTGAAAATAGGGGATCTGATCCTCTATACCGGGGTGCGAGCGTGGTAGGCTCTCCTTCTCCATTTTATCAGATGAATAGTCTGCACGATGCAGCAGAGTATCGCCAATACCAATCGGGATTCTATCAAGTAGGACAGAGTGTACCAGGTTATAAACCTGTCACACCAAGATGGCGTGGTGTCGCTTGTGGCTGGGCTCTGGGTACTGTGGGGAAGTGAATCATTAACGGTTGGGGGAGTTGAGGTCAGGGGGTTCGTGTTCGCGCGCCACCAAATGTCCATTATAACGATGAGCAACGCGGAGGATGTCCTTATGGTTCTTCTCCTTTCACTTCTCTTCTCTTCTCTTTTCTTCTCTGGTCCTGGAGCTTCTGGAGTTCTGTGAAATCAAGCATAGTGTCTGTTACTATCTTGGTTTAATATCTCGTATGATAGGCTGTCTGTCCTTTAGTGCCAATTACTCCCTTTATAATTGGTCACTGAGTGTGACTCCCTCATTTTTTTTTCAAAAACCGAATTTCAGGACAAGACACACTTACAAATACTGAACCAGTGCGAGCCGTCTATCAGACTGCGGTGAACCATCCAAATGTTTGAGGATGTAAATAGCAGAGGGTTGGCAACCTAAGGGGTACCTGAAAACGAACCAAAACTTTTTGAACAGAACTTGCCAAAATGAGGTACGTATGGGCTGCGACGGGTAAGAGTTGGATGGAGTCCCCGGGTGGGACGCCGACCAATGCCGTGTGTGCCCTACCCGAGCGTAGCTGACCAGAGGGGGGTTCCCAGGCAGGGCGGGTCCCAATGCCGTTTCTCCACTGCCTGAGCAACCAACAAGAACGGGCAAGAAATGTAATCATCGTGAGGGGTTGCCGTATTGGTTCTTCCTTCGACTCAGAAGGGCAGTTACGAACGGGCGTCTGTGTTTCTGTCGACAGACGAGTTCCTCTGAACTGGCGTCTGGGACATTAACAAGTCTCTACGGACAAACTAGTTCCTTTGAACTAGCGTCTGGCTAAACTAGTTTCTCTGACTGCCAGTGGGCGTCAGACGGGTGGTGGCGTGGGAGCGTGGAATAAAAATTTCCGGTCTAACATAAAACATTCAACAGAACAAGTACAAATAACATAAAACATGCTGCAGGTTCCATCAGAAAGGACACTGTTTCTCCCAAGCAGCTCCTTTTAAAACATCATCTGGACACCTCAGTTATCGGTTGCGAATTGCGAATCGCTTACCTTGCAGGGGTGAAATGAAGATTTTTTGGCTGAAAGGAGTGTGATGGCGATTGTGGATTGGAGAACACGGAGCGATTAAAGTTGTTGAAGAGGAAACGTTTAGAGCTCTGCTGCTATTGGTGGATCTTCATGCTGGTCTAAGCCTCTGGTTTAGGCCTAACGCCGATACAGTTCAGACTCAACGTTTGAGCTATGGCTGCAGCTGCATCCAGCCCACCAGGCTGCCGAATGCGAAACACTGTACGAGTCACAGTGAAGAAGTCTGAAGGGGAGTCACCTGTGGACCGCAATTTCTTTGTGAAGCGTGTGCTGTTTGAATGCTGTGGGTTTCAAGGAGCAGATATCGTTTGAGCCTCACGTCTGTAGTGGGTAAAGTCTTGGAGGGGATTATAAGGGACAAGATTTATAATCATCTAGATAGGAATAATATGATCAGGGATAGTCAGCATGGCTTTGTGAAGGGTAGGTCATGCCTCACAAACCTTATTGAGTTCTTTGAGAAGGTGACTGAACAGGTAGACGAGGGTAGAGCAGTTGATGTGGTGTATATGGATTTCAGAAAAGCGTTTGATAAGGTTCCCCACGGTAGGCTATTGCAAAAAATACGGAGGCTGGGGATTGAGGGTGATTTAGAGATGTGGATCAGAAATTGGCTAGCTGAAAGAAGACAGAGGGTGGTGGTTGATGGGAAATGTTCAGAATGGAGTACAGTCACAAGTGGAGTACCACAAGGATCTGTTCTGGGGCCGTTGCTGTTTGTCATTTTTATCAATGACCTAGAGGAAGGCGCAGAAGGGTGGGTGAGTAAATTTGCAGACGATACTAAAGTCGGTGGTGTTGTCGATAGTGTGGAAGGATGTAGCAGGTTACAGAGGGATATAGATAAGCTGCAGAGCTGGGCTGAGAGGTGGCAAATGGAGTTTAATGTAGAGAAGTGTGAGGTGATTCACTTTGGAAGGAATAACAGGAATGCGGAATATTTGGCTAATGGTAAAGTTCTTGAAAGTGTGGCTGAGCAGAGGGATCTAGGTGTCCATGTACATAGATCCCTGAAAGTTGCCACCCAGGTTGATAGGGTTGTGAAGAAGGCCTATGGAGTGTTGGCCTTTATTGGTAGAGGGATTGAGTTCCGGAGTCGGGAGGTCATGTTGCAGCTGTACAGAACTCTGGTCCGGCCGCATTTGGAGTATTGCGTACAGTTCTAGTCACCGCATTATAGGAAGGACGTGGAGGCTTTGGAGCGGGTGCAGAGGAGATTTACCAGGATGTTGCCTGGTATGGAGGGAAAATCTTATGAGGAAAGGCTGACGGACTTGAGGTTGTTTTCGTTGGAGAGAAGAAGGTTAAGAGGAGACTTAATAGAGGCATACAAAATGATCAGGGGGTTGGATAGGGTGGACAGTGAGAGCCTTCTCCCGCGGATGGATATGGCTGGCACGAGGGGACATAACTTTAAACTGAGGGGTAATAGATATAGGACAGAGGTCAGAGGTAGGTTCTTTACGCAAAGAGTAGTGAGGCCGTGGAATGCCCTACCTGCTACAGTAGTGAACTCGCCAACATTGAGGGCATTTAAAGGTTTATTGGATAAACATATGGATGATAATGGCATAGTGTAGGTTAGATGGCTTTTGTTTCGGTGCAACATCGTGGGCCGAAGGGCCTGTACTGCGCTGTATTGTTCTATGTTCTATGTTCTATGAACAGGGTCGCAAAAGGGTTCCCGTTTTGGGAGTCAGACTCAAAGTCGTCATCTTCTCCCAGATGCCAAACTCTCGAATGTATCAGGGCTGATAGGTCTGCTTGGTGTGATTTGGCATCCCTTTTGTCATTCCGGACGAGTCTGTATGAATTATCTCGGGGCCAAAAGGTGGTGTCTAGTTCTGTGGGGACGGAATCGGGGTCATCATTGTAGGTCAGTGGTCGGTGGTGGGGTTTGTTTCGGAAAGTGATCATGAAGGGATCACTCAAATCGTGGTCAGATTCGCTGGGTGTGGGTCCTGTTGCATGGGGATAGTAGGGAGGCGTGCTGTGGCTATCGTCCGAGTCACAGTCGCTGTCGCTGCTGCTGCAGTCTGTGGGCATTCCGAGGTGGAGTCTAGAGTTCGGGGGTGGAGTCGGGGTCGAGTCCGTGGCTGGGCTGGACGTGTTGGGGGAGGGTAGGGTTACGTTGGCTGTGGGCGGGGCGTGGTCTGCTGCATCGAGCATGATGTGGTGTGCGTGGTTAGACTGTGTTCCATATGCCTTCAGCTGGTTGATATGGAACCACGCAGTCTTTCCACTGGGGTGCTTTATTTTATAGACGGAAGGGCTTACTTTGTCCGCAATGGAGTACGGACCCGAATATTTAGGCGACAGGAATGTGCAGGGGTTGTATACGGAGTGCATGACTTGCTGTCCTACACTGAACTCAGTCGCATGCACTGTCTTATCGAAACAGGCCTTGCTCTGTTTCTTTCTTGTTCCCAATTTCACTGCGGTTGCTAGCTGAGCCGTTTTAACATTCGCCACTAATTGTTCTCCTGCTTTCTCGTGTGTGAGGGCCATCACTTCGGGGCTGGTCAAATCAAAGCCTAATAAAAATTCTCTGCCTTTCATGGGGCGTCCGGTCATGAGGGTGTGTGGGGTGTAACTGTAGAAGTTGAAACTGTATTTCGCAAAAACATCAGCGCAAAAGGGATGACTGAGTCCCAAGTGGTGTTGTTTTGCTGGACCATTTTTCTGAGGGTGGATTTTAGGGTCCGACTCATGTGCTCCACGATACCACTCAACTGTGGGTGGTATGCAATGTGGAATTTTTGGGTAATGCCAAATATCGTGAGGACGTTCTTCATGACACGTCCCGTAAAACGGGAACCTTGGTCGGATTCAATGCTGCGGGGGAGTCCCCATCTTGTAAAGATGTGGTGTTTGTCCTGGATGGGAATGCTTCCACCCATTTCGTAAACGTGTCTATCACCACAAGTACATATTTATAACCATTCCTGCAATGGGGCAATGGTCCAATAAAATCAATCTGGAGGTTAGTCCAGGGGCCATTAACGGGCGGGTGTGACTGAGTTGAGCCTTTTTGGCATATCTGTCCGGATTATTCTGGGCACAGATAAGACAATTCTCAACGTAGTGAGTAAAATCTTTTTTTAAACTCGGCCACCAACAGAGCTGCCTGAGGTGGGCTGTAGTGGGATCAATTCCCTGATGTCCATGACCGTCATGGAACAAACAAATCAGTTGATTCCTGTCCTGTTCAGGAACCACATAAAGGGTGTCTTTTAACACCACACCGTCATGTGTGGTCAGTGTATTCTTAAATCTATCGGAGGGTGCTGGATAGCTTCCTTTCAAAATCACCCTGAGATTGCCGTCCTGCTTCTGGGCCTGCACTAAATCCTCGATCTTAGTCTGCGAGACCTGAACTGCATTCACTGGTGCGCTTTCGGGGGGTGTCCAAAAATATCCATGGCTGGAACCTGCTTTAGCCAGTGCGTCGGCTTTTACATTTCCAGGGGGGGAGGAACGATGGTGACTTCGAACTTTGACTATTCTAAAAGTCCTGTTCTGTACTCTATCTAATATGTGACGGAGCAATGGGCTGAGGGGAGGGTTTTTCCGTCTGCGGAAACAAATCCTCTTGCTTTCCACAGGGGTAGGAATTCTGTAAGGCTGTTGCAGACATCGAGGCTGTCCAAATATATGTCTGCTGGGCTGGGGAAGGAATCTGGGTGTTCCACTATGTATGCGATGGCTGCAAGTTCTGCTGCCTGCGCGCCTAAGTGTCCTGGAAGTTTTATTGCTATTTCTTCTAGGGCGCGTCCCTGCGCATCCTCGACTTAAATGCCGCATCCTGTTATGCGCTTCCCTTCTAATATTGTGGAAGATCCATCCACATATATTCTAATGGGTTCGCACATGTCGGTGTGCTTGGGGCTCGGGGTTGAACTACCTATCTTTCGTGGGGGTGTTTGTAGCAATAATGGGGCCTGTGTTGTGGTGTGGAGTGAAACTTTCACATTCATGTGGGGTTCCAGGGTACTGTAGTTTGTCGGCTAAAAATGTGGGTCTTTGTCCTTTTAACAGTGATGTCCCATCCCTGCAAAAGAAGGGTCCATCTGGCTGCTCTTTTCTGACTAACTGTACCGTACTTGAGTCATCCGTCCAGTAAAAGTTGGGTGGGGGTGTGTTCCGTGAGGATTGTGATGGGATTCAGTCCGGTAATGTAAGAAAAATACTGAACTGACAAAAAACTGCGAGCAGGTGCCTCTCACAGGCTGAAAATCCCTGCTCCACAGCATCTAAAACTCTGGAGGCGTAAGCCACGGGCCTTAACTGTTCATGCCGTTCCTGGAGGAGCACGGCCGAAAGTCTGTGCTTGCAACCTCTATAGCGTAAGGGGAAAGTGGGTCTGGAACTTGTAGTGCGGGGGCTGCTATGAGTGCTTGTTTCAAAGAGTCCACAGCATCCGTATGCTGCGGAAGCCATTCCCAGGGGGCTCCTTTCTTTAGGAGGTCTGAGAGGGGTGCTGCCTTGCTGGCGAAACCGTCAATGTGGTTTCGGCAGTAACCAACCAGTCCCAAAAACGACCGGAGGGCTGAAACGTTCTGGGGAAGGGGCAATTTAGCAATCGAGTCAATCCTTTTGCGCTCGATCTCGCGTTTACCGTGCGTGATAATTGTTCCCAAATATATCACCTTGTTTTCCAAAATCTGGGCCTTTTTGGGGTTAACTTTACAACCAATCGAATGTAAGAGTTCCAGGAGTTCGGACAGATGCTCGATGTGCTCTTCCTTGGTGTCTGTCTGCAGTAGTAGGTCATCTACGTACTGGACCAGACATTTGGGGCGAGAAAATTTGGCTAAACCATTTGCCAGCTGTCGGTGGAAAATGGAGGGGGTGTTGTGGAATCCTTGTGGCAGGCATGTCCACGTGTACTGCTGATTTTTAAAGGTGAAGTCAAATTTGTACTGGCACACCTTTGCCAATGGAATGGACCAGAATCCATTACTGATGTCAAAAACTGTAAAGTATCGGGAATTGAGTCCCTACTTGAACATGGTCTTGGGACTTGTTGCTACCATGGGGGCTGCTGCGGGGGTGATTTTGTTGAGTTCCCGGTAATCGATGGTCAGTCGCCATGATCCATCGGGCTTTCTCCCTGGCCAAATCGGGGCATTATTAGTGGAGGCTACTGATCTCAGTACGCCCTGCTCTAATAAGCTGTCGATAACTTTTGCGATTTCTCCCTCTGCCTCTTGGGGAAATCCATATTGCTTTTGGGGTCTAGGGTCAGGTCCTGTGATTTGTACTGAACCAGTCATCCAGCCACAGTCGTGTTTGTGGGTCGTGAATGCTGTCCTGTGCTTCTGCAGAACTGCCCTAACCTGCTTGTCCGTGCTAAGCGTGGTCGGGTTAAACCAAAATTTGCCTACTGCGCTAATTTTGTTTGCGTATTCACCTATCGTGAGCGTTGCAGGGGCTCTTGTGGATTTTGCCATTTTCCAGACACATTGGTTGACTGGATCAAAGGCTAGGTTGTGGGAATTCATAAAGTCAATTCCCAAAATGTGTTCTGCTGTGTGGGGTAGATCTACTAAAACTATGGGGTGCTTGTTTGTGATGTTGCCGATTTGAATGGGTATAGGGGCTGTGATGTGTCCCTGCTGTGAGTGGCCTGTAAAGCCGCTGAGGCTGATAGTGGCTGTAGTGGGCCACGTGTCCTTTTGAAACATGGTGGAGGAATTTATTGTGATGCGGGACCCTCCTGTGTCCCAGAGAAATTCGATGGACTGTCCCCAAATTCTTGCTGCAACTACCAGTCGTCCGGACCTATCCCAAAGGGTGTCGCAGACCCAACTGGGGGAGCCCGAACACCGTTTGTCCGTTCCGTTCAGGTCCGTCTGATCTGAATTGCTCACACTATGTATGGGCTCTGTCTTATTCTTACTTAGAGTGCCCGTCTGCTGGGCTCTCTGTGGCTTTTGTGGGGCATTGCATTCCCTTGCAAAGTGGCCCAACTGTCCACAGTTGTAACACTCCTGTGACTTTGGTGGGGGGCTGTTCTTGCTTTCATTTACCCATGCGGGGTTCTGGTGTGATTTAACTGCTTGTATGTCTGCTTCTGCCTGCTTCTCTTTGGGATTTTAACTGCGGGTTTGTTTTGTACAGACTGCTCCCAAGCGCGGGACAATCTTTTTACGACCAATTTCTTGTTACGAGCCTCCTCTGAGGGATCATAACTCGCGCAATCTTTTTGTCCTGTTTCTGTGGCATGGGAGATAAGGGTGCGGGCCCATTCGGCCATGTTGTCTGGGGACAAATGGCCTAAGTCTCCAAAAACTGCTGCAAAATGGATCCGTGGGCGTCCAGTGAATGCTGTGGGGTGCTCGGTTTTCTTTTGCCTGCATTTGTTGAGGCCATCTACGGGGTCACCCCTGTTATACCCGATCGCGTCCAGGATCGCGGTATGCATTTCTGCAAGGGAGCCTCCTCCTACATTCTGTGGGTCAGGAAGGGCTGCTACAACCGAAGGGTCTAGCCTCAAAACTGTGAGCTTCACATGCTCTCGCTCATCCAGGCCGTACATGGTCGTCTGCTGCTTTACTCTGGCAAAGATGTGGTGGGGGTCTGAGGTGGGGAGGAACGGTTTGATTTTCTCGCACGCGTCCCGTAACCCTTGTTCAAGAAGGGGAGTAGAGACAACCCCGGTAACTATAGACCAGTGAGCCTTACTTCTGTTGTGGGCAAAATCATGGAAAGGTTTATAAGAGATAGGGTGTATAATCATCTGGAAAGGAATAATTTTATGAGACATAGTCAAGACGGTTTCGTAAAGGGTAGGTCGTGCCTCACAAACCTTATTGAGTTCTTTGAGAAGGTGACCAAAGAGGTGGATGAGGGTAAAGCAGTTGCTGCGGTGTGTATGGATTTCAGTAAAGCGTTTGATAAGGTTCCCCACGGTAGGCTACTGCAGAAAATACGGAAGCATGGGATTCAGGGAGATTTAGCAGTTTGGATCAGAAATTGGCTAGCTGGAAGAAGACAAAGGGTGGTGGTTGATGGGAAGTGTTCAGACTGGAGTCCAGTTACTAGTGGTGTACCACAAGGATCTGTTTTGGGGCCACTGCTGTTTGTCATTTTATAAATGACCTGGAGGAGGGTGTAGAAAGATGGGTGAGTAAATTTGCAGATGACACGAAAGTCGGTGGAGTTGTGGACAGTGCGGAAGGATGTTAAAAGTTACAGAGGGACATAGATAAGCTGCAGCGCTGGGCTGAGAGGTGGCAAATGGAGTTTAATGCAGAAAAGTGTGAAGTGATTCATTTTGGAAGGAATAACAGGAAGATAGAGTACTGGGCTAATGGTAAGATTCTTGGCAGTGTGGATGAGCAGAGAGATCTCGGTGTCCATGTACATAGATCCCTGAAAGTTGTCACTCAGGTTGAGAGGGTTGTTAAGAAGGCGTACGGTGTGTTAGCTTTCATTGGTAGAGGGATTGAGTTTCAGAGCCATGAGGTCATGTTGCAGCTGTACAAAACTCTGGTGTTGCCGCATTTGGAGTATTGCGTGCAATTCTGGTCGCCGCATTATAGGAAGGATGTGGAAGCATTGGAAAGGGTGCAGAGGAGATTTACCAGAATGTTGCCTGGTATGGAGGGAAGATCTTATGAGGAAAGGCTGAGGGACTTGAGGCTGTTTTCGTTAGAGAGACGAAGGTTAAGAGGTGACTTAATTGAGGCGTACAAGATGATCAGAGGATTGGATAGGGTGGACAGTGAGAGCCTTTTTCCTCAGATGGTGATGTCTAGCACGAGGGGACATAGCTTTAAATTGAGGGGTGATAGATATAGGACAGATGTCAGAGGTAGATTCTTTACTCAGAGCGTAGTAAGGGTGTGGAATGTTCTGCCTGCAACAGTAGTGGACTCGCCAACACTAAGGGTATTGAAATGGTCATTGGATAGACATATGGATGATAAGGGAATAGTGTAGATGGGCTTTAGATTGGTTTCACAGGTCGGCGCAACATCGAGGGCCGAAGGGCCTGTACTGCGCTGTAATGTTCTATGCTATCTTGGGTACGTGCTTCACCAGCTAACCTGTGGACCCAGCCCTATCACTATCTTAGTGAGGCACTCAGCACATGGTCTATGTCTGAGTGTTACGCTGTGAGCTCTGTGCTCTGAGCTATCTCCTGGTAGAATGAGCGGGAACTGTGGTGTTCCCTGTTTTATAGTGCGTGTGCTCTCACTGGTGATTGGCTGCAATGTTATGTGTGTGCTGGTTGTTCCAACTACCTGTCCATCAGTGTATGTGTGATTGCACCATGATATGCTGATCTGGCTATCATGACAATGAGGGTCTGGGGAAATGGTGCAAAGAAGATCACAAGGATCAGGAAAGGGTGGAGCTCTTTTCGCCAGAAAAGAGAAGGCTGACCTAACGGAGGTGATTAGAATTATGAAGGCATTTGATAGAGTAGACAAATAAAATATATTTACACTTATGGAGGAGAACAAAACTAGAGACAATAAATATCTAATCTCTACCAATAAATCTTATAGGAATTCAAGAGAAACCTTTTCATGCAAAGTGGGGTAAGAGTGCAACACCCACTATTGCTTGGATTAGCTAAGGTGAAAAATATGACTGCAGTTACGGGGAAGCTAGATACCCACCTGAAGGCCGAGTAATATAAGGTACTGCCGGGAGGGTTAGATGAGAAGCAGGTTGAAAGGAGGTTCTTAAGGAATATGATCACTAGCGTAGAACAGTTGGCCACATCGTCTGTTTTTGTGCTGCAAATTCTAGACAATTCTAATAATTTCATTACATATTTGTAGAACTTTTATATAACAATAGTAATTTTTAAGTTTCATGTGCATGAAACAAATGTTCAAATTTTTTTACTGTTGTTGATTTTTTGGATAAGTATTGAATGAGAATCATAGAATCATAGAATTTACAGTGCAGAAGGAGGCCATTCGGCCCATCGAGTCTGCACCAGCCCTTGGAACGAGCACCGTACTTAAGCTCACGCCTCCACCCTATCCCTATAACCCAGGAACCCCACCAAACCTATTTATCATGGCCAATCCACCGAACCTGCACATCTTGGGAGGAAACCTGATCACCCGGAGGAAACCCACGCAGACACGCGGAGAACGTGCAGACTCCACACAGACAGTGACCCAAGCCGCGAATTGAACCTGAGACCCTGGAGCTGTGAAGCAACTGTGCTAACCACTATGCTAAGGTGCTACCCTGAGGAATGAGGATCTTGTCATGATATGCGGACACACACATAATGATATACAGACAAGCAGTTAATGGACACAGAGAGCAGGACATAACCAATAAGCAGGCAGGACACTCAGGGTGGGATCTGACTAAAAAAGACACGAGGCAGTCACACTCCGCCTCTTTCCACTGATGAACATCTAGAGAGTCAGTCAAGGGTGTTGTTAAAATCTCACATCTCCACCACGTGGCTAAGAGCTAGTCAGGTTCAGTCAGACAGAGTAACCACACTTAAGTTAGCAGAGAGTCGAACTCACAGAGAACTGTGCTAACTGAGCTATTAGTTCAATAAACCTGATTGAACTATCTTCAAGGTCTGGAGTATCTTTCTGATCTAAGCTGCATCCAGTTGCAGCTAGTGTTACACCAGTGTACCTAACACGACATGATACGAGGAAACTACTAATTTAAGTTGGCTTACCTCAATCCATTCCGTGATGACCAGCAAATGTATCCCGGCACCATGGGGAAGAAATCGGTATTCCCAATACAAATCGGCTGAAACTGAGAAACTTGCGTTCCATGAGGCAGTGAGTGTGCAGGCCATCTCCCGGATGCAGCGCCTCAGCATTGAAGACAGCGGCCATCTCGCGCGCTTTTCCCAGAGCCCCACACATGCGCAATGCGAACGGGATAACGAAGCGACCGACACCCATAAGACCATAAGACCATAAGACCATAAGACATAGGAGCGGAAGTAAGGCCATTCGGCCCATCGAGTCCACTCCGCCATTCAATCATGGCTGATTTCAACTCCATTTACCCGCTCTCTCTCCATAGCCCTTAATTCCTCGAGAAATCAAGAATTTATCAACTTCTGTCTTAAAGACACTCAACATCCCGGCCTCCACCGCCCTCTGTGGCAATGAATTCCACAGACCCACCACTCTCTGGCTGAAGAAATTTCTCCTCATCTCTGTTCTAAAGTGACTCCCTTTTATTCTAAGGCTGTGCCCCCGGGTCCTAGTCTCCCCTGCTAATGGAAACAACTTCCCGACATCCACCCTATCTAAGCCATTCATTACCTTGTGAGTTTCTATTAGATCTCCCCTCAACCTCCTAAACTCCAATGAATATAATCCCAGGATCCTCAGACGTTCATCGTATGTTAGGCCTACCATTCCTGGGATCATCCGTGTGAATCTCCGCTGGACCCGCTCCAGTGCCAGTATGTCCTTCCTGAGGTGTGGGGCCCAAAATTGCTCACAGTATTCTAAATGGTGCCTAACTAATGCTTTATAAAGCTTCAGAAGTACATCCCTGCTTTTATATTCCAAGCCTCTTGAGATGAATGACAACATTGCATTTGCTTTCTTAATTACGGACTCAACCTGCAAGTTTACCTTTAGAGAACCCTGGACTAGGACTCCCAAGTCCCTTTGCACTTCAGCATTATGAATTTTGTCACAGTTTAGAAAATAGTCCATGCCTCTATTCTTTTTTCCAAAGTGCAAGACCTCGCACTTGCCCACGTTGAATTTCATCAGCCATTTCTTGGACCACTCTCCTGAACTGTCTAAATCTTTCTGCAGCCTCCCCACCTCCTCCATACTACCTGCCCCTCCACCTATCTTTGTATCATCGGCAAACTTAGCCAGAATGCCCCCAGTCCCGTCATCTAGATCGTTAATATATAAAGAGAACAGCTGTGGCCCCAACACTGAACCCTGCGGGACACCACTCGTCACCGGTTGCCATTCCGAAAAAGAACCTTTTATCCCAACTCTCTGCCTTCTGCCTGACAGCCAATCGTCAATCCATGTTAGTACCTTGCCTCGAATACCATGGGCCCTTATTTTACTCAGCAGTCTCCCGTGAGGCACCTTATCAAAGGCCTTTTGGAAGTCAAGATAGATAACATCCATTGGCTCTCCTTGGTCTAACCTATTTGTTATCTCTTCAAAGAACTCTAACAGGTTTGTCAGGCACGACCTCCCCTTACTAAATCCATGCTGACTTGTCCTAATCTGACCCTGCACTTCCAAGAATTTAGAAATCTCATCCTTAACAATGGATTCTAGAATCTTGCCAACAACCGAGGTTAGGCTAATTGGCCTATAATTTTCCATCTTTTTCCTTGTTCCCTTCTTGAACAGGGGGGTTACAACAGCGATTTTCCAATTCTCTGGGACTTTCTCGGACTCCAGTGACTTTTGAAGGATCATAACTAACGCCTCCACTATTTCTTCAGCTATCTCCTTTAGAACTCTAGGATGTAGCCCATCTGGGCCCGGAGATTTATCAATTTTTAGACCTCTTAGTTTCTCTAGCACTTTCTCCTTTGTGATGGCTACCATATTCAACTCTGCCCCCTGACTCTCCGGAATTGGTGGGATATTACTCATGTCTTCTACTGTGAAGACTGACGCAAAGTACTTATTTAGCTCCTCAGCTATTTCCTTGTCTCCCATCACAAAATTACCAACGTCATTTTGGAGTGGCCCAATGTCAACTTTTGCCTCCCGTTTGTTTTTAATGTATTTAAAGAAACTTTTACTATCTAAATGGGGCCTAACTAATGCTTTATAAAGCTTCAGAAGTACATCCCTGCTTTTATATTCCAAGCCTCTTGAGATGAATGACAACATTGCATTTGCTTTCTTAATTACGGACTCAACCTGCAAGTTTACCTTTAGAGAATCCTGGACTAGGACTCCCAAGTCCCTTTGCACTTCAGCCCACACTGCTCAAGTGCAGGCGTCTGCCAACCGCACTGCGCATTGTGCGACGACGTACACCACGTCACGACGCCAACGTCATGACGTGCTCGAACTGTGGCAATGCCCACTTAAAAGGACACTGCCCTCCAAGAGGCAGGGGATGTTTAAACTGCGGGAAGCCTGGACACTATACAGCCTTGTGCAGGCCTGCATCACTAGTCAGAGGCCAGTGCTCCCAGTTCCGACGACGGCGCGTCCAGAATGTGCAACAACGATTACAGGATTATGATCCTGGCAATACAATGGATCCAGAGGACGAGTGCCTGAAGTCGGCCTACCAAGTGGGCATCATTACCACACGTGAACATGCCACACCTAACTCATCTCGCATTCAGTCCATCCTCGCTGTGGATTCGGAGGACGAATGGTGGGCGCTTACGTAGGTCAGCCGATGCTCCATCCAGTTCAAGCTGGACACAGGTGCTTCTGCCAACTCCTCTCACAGGCAGACTTCAAATGCATCAAGAAGCCCCCCAAGGTCCTTCCAGCAGCCTGCAAAGTCCTGGACTACAACGGTGGCACTACTCATCTCCAACCGGAGTACCCATGCACGGCTAAGGTTTGAAATTGTCAAGCCGGACAGGGCATCCCTACTGGGCGCGCATGCCTGCGAAAAGCTAAACCGGGTGCAGTGGGTTTATTCAACGACATCCTCCAACATGGATCTGCAAGCTGGCATTGACGACTTCCTCGCTCAGTATCCAGATGTGTTTGATGGGATGGGCACTTTGCCATATCGGTACAAGATCCTACTGCGACCTGATGCTAAGCCAGTGGTCCATGCAACACGCTGGTTCCCGGCTCCGCTGAAGGAGCACCTGAAGGAACAGGTCAAGGAGCTGCAGCAGCAGGGGATCATTTCCAGGGTAACCAAACTGACTGACTGAGTCAGCTCGATGGTGGTGGTTAAAAAACCCTCTGGAGACTTGCGCATCTGCATTGATCCCAAGGATCTCAACCAGAATATAATACGTAAACACTACCCCATCCCGAAGCGGGAGGAAATCACCAGTGAGATGGCACATGCACGGTTTTTCACGAAGTTAGGTGCGTCACATGGATTCTGGCAAATCCAGCTGGATGAGTCCAGCAGAAGGCTCTGCACCTTCAACACACCGTTTGGCAAGCATTGCTCTAACCGTATGTTGTTCGGCATCGTCTCGGCATCGGAGATATTTCATCGCATCATGGAGCAGATGATGGAGATAATCGAAGGGGTTCATGTGTACGTGGACGACATCATCGTATGGTCCATGACCCCTGAGGAGCATGTTTCCCATCTCCATCAGGTATTCCGCCGTGTCCACGCCAATGGCCTGAAGCTGAACAGGGCCAAATGTTGCTTTGGCATGTCGACGCTCAAGTTCCTAGGAGACCAGATCTCTCAGCAGGGCCTATGCCCCGACACAGACAAGGTCAAGGCCATCGCAGCCATGAAGGTCCCGGAAGACAAGAAGGCGTATTGCGCTTCCTGGGCATGGTCAATTTTCTGGGCAAGTTCATCCCAAACATGGCCTCACACACCACGGCCCTACGAAGCCCAGTGAAGAAGTCCACTGCCTTTGAGTCGAAGGCGGCCCATCAGGCAGAGTGGTTGGAGCTGAAAGCCAAGCTCACCACTGCACCCATATTGGCATTCTTCGACCCAGACAGGGAAACGAAAATCTCGACAGATGCGAGCCAGGATGGCATTTGTGCGGTCCTGCTGCAATGTGATGACACTTCATCCTGGGCACCGGTTGCCGATGCATCAAGGGCAATGAATCCCACCGAACAAAGGTATGCACAAATCGGGAAGGAATGCCTGGGCCTTCTCATTGGCATTCTCAAGTTTCACGACTATGTGTACGGCCTGCCAACATTCATAGTCGAGACGGATCACAGGCCCCTGGTCCACATTATCCACAAGGACCTTAATGACATGATGCCCTGGTTGCAGCGCATCCTCCTCAAACTCAGAAGGTACAACTTTGACCTGGTCTACACGCCTGGCAAGGAGCTCATCATTGCCGATGCACTGTCCCGCTCCATCACCATGCCTAGTGAACCACTGAACGTCATCCAGCAAATTGAGTCACAGGTTGAGTCACAGGTGCAGCTGTGTGCTAGCACCTTCCCAGCATCTGATGAGAAGGTGATTTGTATCCGTGAGGAGACAGCCAAGGACCCCCTCTTGCAGCGTGTTATGCAACACCTAGCCAATGGCTGGCAAAAAGGGCAGTGCCCAACGACCTGACGGTGGTTGATGGTATCCTCCTCAAACTGGACCGGATTGTAATTCCACACAGTCTCCAAAATTGGTGCTCCTTCAAATCCATGAGGGCCACCTGGGTGTAGAAAAGTGCAGGCAGGCTGTCTACTGGCCCGGGATCAGCCAGGACATCCCGAACATGGTCCTTAACTTTGCTTCCAGTCAGCGCAGAGTAAAGAGACACTTCAGCGGCATGAAATCGAAACATCTCTGTGGTCCAATGTTGGCATCGACCTCTTTCATGCAAATGGTTGTGATTACGTGTTAATCATTGATTACTTTTCCAATTACCCTGAAGTCCTGAAGCTCTCAGACCTCACATCTCGGACCGTCATCAAGGCCTCTAAGGTGACGTTCTCCAGGCATGGTATCCCACTCACTGTCATGAGTGACAATGGCCCGTGCTTCAGCAGCCATGAATGGTCTCTGTTTGCCGAGTCGTATCAGTTCAAACACGTCACTTCCAGCCCACACTATCCGCAGTCAAATGGAAAAGTTGAGAAAGGGGTGCACCTAGTGAGACAGCTCATCTGCAAGGCCGCGGATTCTGCGTCTGACATTCGCCTTGCGCTGCTTGTGTACAGGGCGACCCCACTGTCCACTGGCATGTCGCCGGCTCAACTCTTGATGAACAGTGACCTGCGAACGACACTTCCAGCCATACACGTGCCCAACCTGGATCGCCTCCCGGTGCTGCAGAAGGTGCAGCAATTCTGAGACCGGCAAAAACAGGGCTATGATGCTCATGCCATCGATTTGCCCGTGTTATTCCCGTCAGACACTGTCCGGGTCAAGATCCCTGATGGAGGCTGGTCAGTTCCAGCTGTCGTTGTTCGACAGGCTGCCCCCCGCTCGTATGTTATGCGTCTGGCTGATGGCTCTGTTGTGCGACGAAACAGACGGGCACTGCACAAGGTTGCCTGCCCACAACCACATTGTTCTCCATTTCCTTCTGTTGTTTTGCCACCTCCTGACACCTCGACTCACGAGGCCACCAGTCAGGCTTCATTCCTGCCCATCAAGGTGCTGTCGTCCCCACCACCAACTCTCCGGCGGTCGACCAGGATGAGACGCAAGCCACAGAGACTGGCCTTATGAACATTTGTTCTGTTTGTTATGTTCTGTGTTCTCGCATTAGACAGCTGTTTTCACATGTACATATGTTCACATCCACTGCATGTATATATGTTAATATTGGCCTATTCTTGTAAATACGTTCGCATATGTCATCCAAACATAAAAAAAGGGAGATGTCATGATATTCTGACACACACATAATGATATACAGACAAGCAGCTAATGGACACAGAGAACAGGACATGACCAATAAGCAGGCAGGACACTCAGGGGTGGGATCTGACTATAAAAGACACGAGGCACTCACACTCCGACTCTTTCCACTGATGAACATCGAGAGAGTCAGTCAAGGGTGTTGCTACAATCTCACACCTCCACCACGTGGCTAAGAGCTAGCCTTGTTCTGTCAGACAGAGTAACCACACTTAAGTTAGCAGAGAGTCGAACTCACAGAGAACTGTGCTAACTGTGCTATTAGTTCAATAAACCTGACTGAACTAACTTCAAGGTAAATTTGCAGATGACACTAAAGTCGGTGGTGTTGTCGACAGTGTGGAAGGATGTAGCAGGTTACAGAGGGACATAGATAAGCTGCAGAGCTGGGCTGAGAGGTGGCAAATGGAGTTTAATGTAGAGAAGTGTGAGGTGATTCACTTTGGAAGGAATAACAGGAATGCGGAATATTTGGCTAATGGTAAAGTTCTTGGAAGTGTGGATGAGCAGAGGGATCTAGGTGTCCATGTACATAGATCCCTGAAAGTTGCCACCCAGGTTGCTAGGGTTGTGAAGAAGGCCTATGGAGTGTTGGCCTTTATTGGTAGAGGGATTGAGTTCCGGAGTCAGGAGGTCATGTTGCAGCTGTACAAAACTCTGGTATGGCCGCATTTGGAGTATTGCGTACAGTTCTGGTCACTGCATTATAGGAAGGACGTGGAGGCTTTGGAGCGGGTGCAGAGGAGATTTACCAGGATGTTGCCTGGTATGGCAGGAAAATCTTATGAGGAAAGGCTGATGGACTTGAGGTTGTTTTCGTTGGAGAGAAGAAGGTTAAGAGGAGACTTAATAGAGGCATACAAAATGATCAGGGGGTTAGATAGGGTGGACAGTGAGAGCCTTCTCCCGCGGATGAAAATGGCTGGCACGAGGGGACATAGCTTTAAACTGAGGGGTAATAGATATAGGACAGAGGTCAGAGGTAGGTTCTTTACGCAAAGAATGGTGAGGCCGTGGAATGCCCTACCTGCTACAGTAGTGAACTCGCTAACATTGAGGGCATTTAAAAGTTTATTGGATAAGCATATGGATGATAATGGCATAGTGTAGGTTAGATGGCTTTTGTTTCGGTGCAACATCGTGGGCCGAAGGGCCTGTACTGCGCTGTATTGTTCTATGTTCTATGTTCTAAGGTCTGGAGTATCTTTCTGATCTAAGCTGCATCCAGCTGCAGCCAGTGTTAGACCAGTGTACCTAACACAACAGACCTATTCCTCAAAGAATCTATGCCATCACAAAATGGAGAGTAGGGATGATAGTCTTGTGTGTCTGAGGCTACTCAGGGTCTCTTCAAATTTGAAAACATCAGAAAAGGTTTCTTGCAAATGTTTTCTGGGCACAGCAGCCCATCAGTCACATCGTGGAAAATGGCACAGTTGACAGATTGTCAAGCCATGGCATGAACCATTTACCTCTTAAAGTGCTCTTATTTTTGGTGTTAAACCTAATTTGCTATAATCATGACAAACTCTCATTTTCTGTGCTAAAATTACACAGCTAATGCATTCATCCATAATGAGAAAAGCACCATTAAAACCACTTAGTAGATCTAGCCAACAAAAAAAACCACAACCATTTGCATGCGTAACATGTACATCTGCAAAGCAGTATTGTAATTTCTCACTGCTCCAGCTGAAAGGAACATGATTTAATGATTCTTAATTATTCACTACAATGCAGAACAGATTCTGAAGCAATCTTGATTCTTCGAAACCGGTTACAGTGAAACAAACATATCCACAATCACTTAATTTTTGTAATAAATTTCAATCTGTGACTTGGACTGCTAGATATCACTCTTGCTGTTGTACTGCACAGTTTATATCTATTCACATTCAGTGGTCACTGTACTGTCAGAGCCTTGATAAACTTTAAATTACAAGAACAAAGAATAGTACAGCACAGGAATAGGCATTTTGGCTCTCCAAGCCTGCGCCAATCATGATGCCTGTCTAAACTAAAACCTTCTACACTTCCAGGAACTATGTTGATCTATTCTCATCCTATTCATGTATTCGTCAATATGCACTTAATCGCAGCTACTGCACCTGCTTCCACCGCCTCTCCCAGCAGCACGTTCCAGGTCCTCATCACCCTCTGTGTAAAAACCTTGCCTCGCACATCTCCTCTGATCTTTCCCCTCGCAGCTTAAACCTATGTCCCCTATTACAAAAACTACTGGACAATCTCAGAGCCCTGATAGCATCTGTGATGTGAGAAACTCGCTTCTCTCTCCCCAAATGCTGGACGGAATTCTCCAGTCCGCCAGTCATGTGTTTCTCAGCCGAGCACCATTCGCTGGCCGCGGGATTCTATCTTCCTGCCGATTGTCAATGGGATTTCCCATTGTAACCACCCCACGCTGCCGCGAAACCCGCTGGTGGGGGGTGCACTGCCGGTGGGAAAATTGAATTGTAATGACCAGCAAATTCTAGCTGTGGTCAGACTGGCTAAGATTGCCCAGTATTTTCTGTTTCTGTTTTGAGATTCCAGCATCCACAGTAATTTTTCTTTAAACTTTAAATTACAGAGAAGCACGGTGGCACAGTGGTTAGCACTGCTGCCTCGCGGCACTGAGGACCCAGGTTTGATCTCAGCCTCGTGTCTCTATCCATGTGGAGTTTGCAAATTCTCTCCGTGTCTGCATGGGTCTCACCCCCACAGCCCAGAAGAATGTGCAGGGTAGGTGAATTGGCCATGCTAAATTGCCCCTTAATTGGGAAAAAATAAATTGGGTACTCTAAATTTTAAAATAAACATTAAATTACTATGTTTTCTTAGCATTTCATATTGTACATAGATACTCAAGTTGAAGAATCTTATTCTAAAGAATATTTGTCACTGAACAGATTAGGCAGTGGAAATTCAGGAGCCGTAGGTAAAAGGCTTGTTTCTTATGCTCTAGTGACTCTTCACTAAAATTGTTTCAGAAGGGAAATTCTTCCAGATACTGCTTGTTTCATGTTTGATTGGGCTGCTTCAACATTTCAATGTTTGAATAACCATTTCAGTTTGCATTGTGTGGTTTATACTATCAAACGTGGTTTATACAAAATCTAAAAGGCAACATTAACAGGAGTTGTACTCTGTACATTTCTTTGAATAATGTGTTTGCTAAAAGGCAATTTACATTTTATGTACATGGATTGACAAAATGAGATGGAGAGATAGGAACATTCAAGTTTGCCCCAGAGAAGCTGAAAGTACAGGAAAATATATTGTACTGACACTTCAAAATAACATTTTAGAGAGATTGTAAATAGACCTGCATTTCTGGCATTAAAGAAAAATAACATTTGACAGGAAAGGTTTTTTTTATGAAGCAATATCAGTTTAGGCTCTCCTAACTTGTTAGCAAATCACAGGACCTCCTGGTCCTACAGCCTTGGATGGTTCTAAGGTTGTTCTTTGATCTTCTGATTTCGGTCAGTTTTTTTATGAGGCAATCTCAGCAGCCCACAATTAGAAAGTGGATGATTAACCTAAGCTTTAAAGCCTTCTGGAAGATATACAACTGTGATATTGTCAATGTTTTCTCGTTTTGCATGTTTTTCAACTTTGTTGACGATTGCATTAGGTAAGCTACATGAAACACAAGGACAGTAGTGATGAGTGGGTTAGTAACAAGATAGGAAGGGAACTCAAATTCTGCCAGTGTGATTAATCAGAGCCCTCGATTGCTACTCAGGGTGTATCAAATTTTCCTCTTTCCTAACTCTCAATTAAACAATTTGAGAAAATTCCTGCCCTCTTCCTGTTGCCCGAGGTAGCAGTTGTTGCTGACCTGTTCTCAATGTTCTTGAGCTTCTCTTTGGAATTTGTGGAAAATGAGTTGCTGGACTGTTAATTCCACTGTTCAGTGGTAATGTTCCCTTCAATAATGACAAGTCAAAAACTTATTTTGTGTGATAGTAACTAACTTTACTGGGTGAAAACTGTTTGACATGGAACTTGATTGCAGCAGGAGGCTCTTGGGAGGGTAGTGAGAAGAATGTAGTGATGTCCTCATCATTGAAGAGGTCCAACAGCCCCGCCAACTCAAGGAAGCCCCTGGCTTGTGACTGAACAAAATGCAGAAGGCTCATTTGGGATCTCACTGAACAAACCAAGTGATATTGGGCAAAATTCTCCATTTTGGATACTATGGGCGAGATTCTCCGTTCCCCAATGACAATTTTTTCCACAAAAAGTGCCATGGACTCTCCGCACTTAGCCTCAGAATCGGAGAATCTGGCCCTATGTTCTCCTGCCGGAGCTGAATTTCACGTATTTGCACGTCTGCTGGGAGAGCAAATCAGGAGCAATTCAATATACTTTGCCATGCACGTTTATGCATGGTGAGGAATATGAGGGATTCCCAAGGGAATCCAGCTCTCAGACCACTATTTGAGTAGGTGGCCCAATAGTGAAGACCTGTGGCTGGCACCCCTCATATCCGGCACCCTAAATTAGCCTCCCTGCTGCATCGCAAAGCAACCCCTCACCAGTGGAATTATTGGCTTCTCCCCCCTTCCCCCAGGCACAGGGGTGACCCGACCCATCCTCCTCAGCCACCCCCAAATAGGGAGAGCCCCCCACAGGGACCCCCAAACTAAAAGAACCCCTCACAGTGACTCGCTAACTAGAGGGACCCCGCTTCAGACTCTCTCCCCCCACCAAAATGGTAGGGCCTGTCTGGAAGCTA
Source organism: Scyliorhinus torazame (assembly GCF_047496885.1). NCBI lineage: Eukaryota > Metazoa > Chordata > Chondrichthyes > Carcharhiniformes > Scyliorhinidae > Scyliorhinus > Scyliorhinus torazame. The sequence goes on along the minus strand of NC_092715.1, from coordinate 220,528,712 downwards.
GAGAGCAGTCCAGGCAGGGGCAGTGAAACAAATGACAGTTGTAACACTTATCTGGAAGCACCATGGGCTGGAATCACCATTATTGGGACTATTGTGGCTTGATTCTCCATAATTGGGGCTGGTTTAGCACAGTGGGCTAAATAGCTGACTTGTAAAGCAGACCAAGCCCAGCAGCACGGGTTCAATTCCCGTATCAGCCTCTCCGAATAGGCGCCCGAATATGGCAACTAGGGGCTTTTCACAGTAACTTCATTTGAAGCCTACTTGTGACAATAAGCGATTTTCATTTTGTTTCATTTCGTATGTCCCCATGCCGGCGTCAAAACGGTATAGTTTTACTCCTGAAAATCCTGGATTAAGGGACATGAATTCTCAGCCTTGCAGGGGCTAGCAGGGACCCGGAGTAGATAAGGACAAACAAAGATCTCACAGCTTTAGCTGTAGATACTGGCCCGTGCACTTCCAGGTCAGAGGCCACGTATGCGTACGCCGGCAGCCTCCAGCAGCTGCGCCGTGCTCCATGGCGGACTCGGACCGCGGAGCTGGACCCGAAAAAGAGACCCCCCCCCTGATCGGCCGCATGCCTGACCTCAAACCCCGCACAATCATTCCCCGGCCGCCTATAAGGCCTTAGTTTGGCCCGCCCCCGACCAGGCAGGACCAGGTTATTTCCACGCTGTCAGGACTTTGGCCGGTCACGAACATCCCGACCGACAGGACCAGGTTAGATCCACACCATCGGGACTTCAGCCAGTTGGGGTCAGAGGATGTCGGAGCGGGCCTCTTGCAATAACACCAGGCGGTGTGGTGTACTCCCCGAGTACGTCGCTTTTCGGTGCCCAGAAAATCGGTAAACTGGCGCCGCTCCCGATTACTGCGTCAAACTGGATTCTCTGCCCGGGCATCGGCCGCGATTTCGCCATCGGGGTGCGGAGAATCCAGTGTCCATTCCTGGAAGGAGAACAGCTGTGACCTATGTTTAAACCCCTCAGATCCATTAGCTTAAGTCATTCATTCATTTCTGGTAGTGGGCAGTGATTCATAGGTTCCATAAACCAGCTCTGAATCTTGGAACATTCATTTTCTTCATGCTGAAACCACAATGTTTACAAACATCAACCACATCAAAGAGAGTTAAGTGCCATCAATTTCCAGATCAGCACTTCAAAACCACTCAAGCATGAAGCAGTGTACTTGGAATGCACTTTGATGTGGTTGATGTTTGTGGATTCAGCACTGAGACATACTCATCCATGAAGAGATGAATGAAACAAGGCTCACAACTGGTTTGTGGAAGCTGGAAATCACAGCCCACGACCAGAAATGAATGAATATTTTGCAGCTAATGGATTTGAGAGGTGTAAACACGATTCACAGCTGTACTCTTTCAAAGTATGTGGTGCTTCCAGATGAGTGCTCCAACTGTAATTTCTTTTCACTGCCCCTGTCTGGACTGTTCTCTAGCTCCCAGATAGGTGGGACTGGTGGGGCCCCTCTAGGTATAGGGTCTCTGTAGCGCATCACTTTAGTTAGGGCTCCCCTTTAGTTAGGGGTCCCTCTAGTTTGGGGGTCTTTTTGGGTGATCCCTTTAGTTAGGGGATCCGGGGGGGAGGGGAGTTCCTGAGTTAGGAGGAGCCTGGAGCGGTATTTCCTGCGTTTGGGGTTCCTAGGGTGGTCTCCCATTTTAAGGGGTCTTTGACGGAGGGATGGTGTGGTGGGGGTGTGGTGGGGGAGGGATGGGCTGGTCATGCATTGTGGCAGGGAGGGTGGCCCTCAGATGGACTCTGGGGACAACTCTCTTCAGGAGTTACACCCTTGGCCCACTGTGAGGACCACCATGTCAAGTTCACGTTTGGTGATGCCTGCTCTAATCCACGGCCACATGATTCCCGACCCAGAGAACTGGAGACTCTGGTCCCGGGCCCGCATTAGGGTCATCAGGACTCATCCATTATCATCCTACCGCTGGCACATGGGGGCAAATGGTTGGAAACATGTAACGGCAAAGTTAAGGTGTTCTTGAGAGTGCACAAATCTGCAATTCATTTACCTGACCCTCAAAGCGCTACCTGCTCTGCATGTGACAGAGTTTGCAGACCATGCAGACTTTTATCAGCTTCTCAGGACCCATCAAACCAGAGCAGAAGTAAGTCATTTGTGATCCTCAGGGATATGCCGAAGAAGAAAACCAGGTATAACGTCCCACCAAATACTAAAAAAGTATGATTGTATAAACTACTGAGGAAAGGTCATATTCAGCGAAACTAAATGAAACAATTTTTTAAAAAAGAACATTATCTGTCAAATTGTTGTTTCACTCGATCTGCTTCAAATGAAATATATACCAAGAAAGGCACAATGGGTTTAGCTTAACCAGGAAGGGTTATCTGACATCAGGGGTTGCAATAAGATAATATTAAAAATGCATAATTGTGGTTTACGCAGTGCTGCCTTTTCTTTTGAGAGTTTTGAATGACCCCATTGGCTATGCTACAAAGAGGGATGGGGGAAACTTTTCTAAACTTCAGTTTAATCCTTATGCTGAGTTTGTCCACATGCCACATGTCTTATATAAGGGGCAAACATGATTATAACTCTACACGGGAAATGATTTTGGAATTTTGCATTGACATATTGGACGGAATCTTCCCAAAATTCGGCTAACTGTTATTTTGTGCAAAAACCAGAATAAATCCCACCAGCCCCAGCGGCCTGATTTAGACCAGAATTGTTAGACATTTGGGGGTGGGGGTGGGTTTTAATGGAAATAACGCCACACCTGTGGTGTTAAGTGTCCGAATCACCCGCCGCAGGGTCATTTGCAGGGGGTGGTTGCTGGGGAGGAGAGGAAGACAACCATTTACCCGCAGGCAGGCAGGAGACTCCAGGCAGTGTCCAGTCCACCTGACTCCCCCTTGCAGGGTGCCGTCACCCTTGGTATGTCTGCTGGGCCAGAGTGCCTCAGCCTCTGGAAGGGAGGAGTCAAGGGGAGCCCTGAAGAGAAGAGAAGCTCTTGCCCCTTGTTTCTGAGGTGTTGGGTCTGCCAGCCCTCTCACCGAAAGCTGAGGCTCAGCCTTGGATGTAACACTGTGGGGAGCTGATGGTACAAAGAGTTAACTCTTGAGGGCCGATCAGTGTCACAAATTTATGCTCACTAACTGGGCATAATTGGTTCATCCCTCGGTGCTAGGTTGTGCTAATTGGAATCCTGGTAACTCCGCAGCAGCCATCAGAGAGCGCATTGCTGTCATACCTCCATAATAAAAAAACATTGAATAATAAATACTCACCTTCAGACAGCAACCAAACCCCCCCTCCCTCCTACCCAGCCCCCACAAGAAGAGAACTCCAACAAGCATCATCATGTGGGTAATGGCACCCACCCACCCAGCCGGCGCGGCTGCAAGACGCAGAACAAGAGCCCCTCACCATGCCCTCACGGACAATTCTTCCCCCCCTCCGAGTTCACCCACCCCAACCTCACAGACCCCGTGAACGGACTTATAGAGCCCCATGCGGTCAGTAGTAGCCTTCTGGTGGATACTCGCTTCTTGCTTACACCAACCCCAACCCCAGAACTGTCCACTCCTCCCCTTGGACTCCCTGTTGGTTAGTGGTGACGTGTGCATTCATCTCCAACCTTCCTCTCAGAGGTCATGGCACCATGTTTCCGTTTGTTAAGATTTGGAGTGATTTGCAAAAGCATGACATCATGCTGGCTGGGAAAATATAATGAAGGTGAACAATGCGTCGTGATGCCTGCTAATGAAATGGTAATGCATGCAAATCAGGCTCATGCCCTTCCTGATCGCGACACCGGATGAGGGTTGGGAAGGTCACAAACTGAAATCTCACTATGAGAAGTTTCGGCATTTCACGAGAGTTAGCAACCATTATGGGAATTGCACCCACAGCTAACATGGACGCTAAATCGTGACTGTTGGATACAAATTATAATTGGACTACTTCTGCAAATAAACCAAAATGTACGGCTTACATGCATCTGTATTTTGTACATATTGGCCGGGATTCTCCCTTTTGGGGACTAAGTCCCCATGCCCGCCGGAAAACGGGCGAGAATCACTCCTGGCTTTTTCCTCGAAAGTCCGAGGTGATTCTCTGTTTTCCAGGGGGCTAGCAGGGCCCTGGCATGCGTCCCGCAGCTCTGGCTGCCAGCGGGGCACTGCTATCCAGATCGCACGGCCGCACATGCGCACGGCGGCCACAAGCGCATCCGCGCATGCCTGCGTCCGGCTACCTCGGCGCGAGCGCCGCCAACATGGCGGAGCCACACAGCGGGTCCGCACGGAGTAAGGTAGGTTCCCCAGAGATCGCGATGGCCCACCGATCGATGGCCCCCAATCGCGGGCCTGGCCACCGATGAGGCTCCTCCCGGAGACAGATATCTCCTGCCCCCTACCGGGGATTCGCCGCGGGGGCCTGTTCCAACGGCCCCCGACCGGCGCCGCGCCGACCACGCGCGAGTGGCGGGTCCGCAGAGAATCGTGGAAGCGCCGTCGCACCGGATATCCGGCGTGAACAGCTATTCTCCGCCCCCGCGCCGGGCGAGATTCCGGCGCAGAGGGTCGGAGAATCCTGCCCATTGTTTTTCATAGTTCCCTGGTAGAATGGCCCTTTTTCAGTCGTGACAGCTGCTTCAGCATCTCTTCAGTAATCTTATTATGGTATGCACCTGAGGCAGAGGAATAATTGCAATGCACTGTTCAAATCCATTGAGGATTCCATGGATGTTATTCTCCAGTTCATCATGTGTTTCGTTTCTCTAAATAATGATAATATAAATACAACTGCAGCAATCAGAATTGTCATTCTTTTATTTTAGTTTGTTATTCTTTCTCAACACTGTTGGTTATCAGTTGTATGTTATGATAACTCAAATCGATGCTGGCCAATTTAAAGAGCAAACTATTTTCAATCTGAACTATATAGCACGATAGCAGTGTGGTTAGCACAGTTGCTTCACAGTTCCAGTGTCCCAGGTTCGATTCCCGGCTTGGGTCACTGTCTGTGTGGAGTCTGCACATTCTCCCCGTGTCTGTGTGGGTTACCTCCGGGTGCTCCGGTTTCCTCCAACAGTCCAAAGATGTGCAGGTTAGGTGGATTGACCAGACTAAATTGCCCTTAGTGTCCAAAAAGATTGGGGTTACGGGGAAAGGGTGAACATAGAAGATAGAACATGGAACATTACAGCGCAGCACAGGCCCTTTGGCCCTCGATGTTGCGCCGACCTGTGAAACCACTCTAAAGCCCATCTACACTATTCCCTTATTGTCCATATGTCTATCCAATGACCTTTTGAATGTCCTTCATGTTGGCGAGTCCACTACTATAGCAGGCAGGGCATTCCACGCCCTTACTACTCTCTGAGTAAAGAACCTACCTCTGACATCTGTCTTATATCTATCTCCCCTCAATTTAAAGATATGTCCCCTCGTGCTAGACATCACCATCCAAGGAAAAAGGCTCTCACTGTCCACCCTATCCAATCCTCTGATCATCTTGTATGCCTCAATTAAGTCACCTCTTAACCTTCTTCTCTCTAACAAAGACAGCCTCATGTCCCTCAGCCTTTCCTCTTAAGATCTTCCCTCCATACCAGGCAACATTCTGGTAAATCTCCTCTGCACCCTTTCCAATGCTTCCACATCCTTCCTATAATGCGGCGACCAGAATTGCACGCAATACTCCAAATGCGGCCGCACCAGAGTGTTGTACAGCTGCAACATGACCTCTTGGATCCTAAACTCAATCCCCCTGCCAATAAAAGCTAACACACCGTACGCCTTCTTAACAACCCTCTCAACCTGGGTGGCAACTTTCAGGGATTTATGTACATGGACACCGAGATCTCTCTGCTCATCCACACTGCCAAGAATCTTACCATTAGCCCAATACTCTGTCCTCCTGTTATTCCTTCCAAAATGAATCACCTCACACATTTCTGCATTAAACTCCATTTGCCACCTCTCAGCCCAGCGCTGCAGCTTATCTATGTCCCTCTGTAACTTGTAACATCCTTCCGCAATGTCCACAACTCCACCGACTTTAGTGTCATCTGCATATTTACTCACCCATCCTTCTACGCCCTCCTCCAGGTCATTTATAAAAATGACAAACAGCAGTGGCCCCAAAACAGATCCTTGTGGTACACCACTAGTAACTGGACTCCAGTCTGAACATTTCCTATCAACCACCACCCTTTGTTTTCTTCTAGCTAGCCAATTTCTGATCCAAACTGTTAAATCACCCTGAATCCCATGCCTCCGTATTTTCTGCAGTAGCCTACCATGGGGAACCTTATCAAACGCTTTACTGAAATCCATATACACCATATCAACTGCTTTACCCTCATCCACCTGTTTGATCACCCTCTCAAAGAACTCTATAAGGTTTGTGAGGCACGACCTACCCTTCACAAAACCATGTTGACTATCTCTAATCAAATTATTCCTTTCCAGATGATTATACATCCGATCTCTTATAAACCTTTCCAAGATTTTGCCCACAACAGAAGTAAGGCTCACTGGTCTATAGTTACCGGGGTTATCTCTACTCCCCTTCTTGAACAAGGGGACAACATTTGCTATCCTCCAGTCTTCTGGCACTATTCCTGTAGACAAAGATGACTTAAAGATCAAGGCCAAAGGCTCAGCAATCTCCTCCCTCGCTTCCCAGAGAATCCCAGGATAAATCCCATCCGGCCCAGGTGACTTATCTATTTTCATACTTTCCAGAATTGCTGACACCTCCTCCTTATGAACCTCAAGCCCTTCTAGTCTAGTGGCCTGAATCTCAGTATTCTCCTCGACAACATTGTCTATTTCCTGTGTGAATACTGACGAAAAATATTCATTTGGCACCTCTCCTATCTCCTCGGACTCCAAGCACAACTTCCCACTCCTGTCCTTGACTGGCCCTACTCTTACCCTAGTCATTCTTTTATTCCTGACATATCTATAGAAAGCTTTAGGGTTATCCTTGATCCTACCTGCCAAAGACTTCTCATGTCCCCTCCTGGCTCTTCTTAGCTCTCTCTTTAGGTCCTTCCTAGCTAACTTCTAACTCTCGAGCACCCTAACTGAACCTTCATGTCTCATCTTTACATAAGTCTCTTTCTTCCTCTTGACAAGGGTTTCGACTGCTTTAGTAAACCACGGTTCCCTCACTCGACCACTTCCTCCCAGCCTGACAGGTACATACTTATCAAGGACACGCAGTAGCTGTTCCTTGAACAAGCTCCACATTTCCATTGTGCCCATCCCCCGCAGTTTTCCTCTCCATCCGATGTACCCTAAGTCTTGCCTCATCGCATCATAATTGCCTTTCCCCCAGATATAACTCTTGCCCTGCGGTATATACCTATCCCTTTCCATCACTAAAGTAAACGTAATCGAATTGTGGTCACTATCACGAAAGTGCTCACCTACCTCCAAATCTAACACCTGTCCTAGTTCATTACCCAGTACCAAATCCAATACGGCCTCGCCTCTCGTTGGCCTATCTACATACTGTGTCAGGAAACCCTCCTGCACACATTGGACAAAAACGGACCCATCTAATGTACTTGAACTATAGCGTTTCCAGTCAATATTTGGAAAGTTAAAGTCCCCCATAACAACTACCCTGTTGCTTTCGCTCCTATCCAGAATCATCTTTGCAATCCTCTCCTCTACATCTCTGGAACTTTTCGGAGGCCTCTAGAAAACCCCTAACAGGGTGACCTCTCCTTTCCTGTTTCTATCTCAGCCCATACTACCTCAGTAGACGAGTCCTCATCAAACGTCCTTTCTGCCACCGTAATACTGTCCTTGGCTAACAATGCCCCCTGAAGGAGACGTGGTTTGAATAGGGTGCTCTTTCCAAGGGCTGGTGCAGACTCGATGGGCCAAATGGCCTCCATCTGCACTGTAAGTTCTATGATTATTACTAAATCCAGCATTTTAAACAATGTACAGTCATAGTTTCACAAGTGTGTTTAATTGATCTAAGCAAGGCCGATAAATTTACCTAGCCATTGGGATCAGACGACAAGCTGAACACATCAGGATTAACAGAAGAAGAACAAAAATTTACCCAAAATATATGCAGTGAAATTCTTTGTTGGCAGGATCTTCTGGTCCGCCATCAGCGCACTCACGGGTTTCCCGACGGTGTGGGGTGGCCACAATGGGAAACTCCGTTGGCCAGCTGTGGGAACGGATAATCCCGTTGTCGGCAGCGGCGCACCGGAAAACGTGGCTGATGGACCGGACAATCTCACCCATGGGCTGTATTGGAAGACTGGTTCAGAATCAGATCAAACTTCCATATTCCTACAGAATCCATAGACCACTTCATAAACAGATGCAGAGAAGAGAGTGTGTATTATGATTTTTCAGGTGCAGAATTAGCAGACAAAATTGCTAAGATGGTCATTGCATCCACTGCCATGGAAGTGTTCCAAAAAGGTCTGCTAGACAAACTGAAAATGTATGGCATTGAAGAAGTACTCAAGGGTGGACATAGGCAGGAAGTAATTCTCATAGGTCATTGAAGTTTACATATCCTAAGTACAACCCCTATTGTTGCTGGACTTACTAGAACATGCAAACTATGCAAGACATGTGTAAAGTGTGTCTTTTTGCATGAACCAAGGAACTGCCTAGCTTTCCTTCAATTATGCAAATTTTGTGACAGAAAGGATCATTGGCAGTGGCAGTGCACGAGAGCAAAGCTTTTCAAAGTGCGGGTTATGACCCGCAGGTGGGTCACGGGGGTGGGGTGGGGATAGGTGTTGGGTTACTGGCGCTGGGAGGGTCTCAGAGGAATTGGTCATGGCATTCTTACAATTGTCCCAATGGCGGGAGAAGTGCTCAATGGTCGCTACCAGGAGTTTTATTAAGAATGGTGGTTGCTGCCGCCTTTTATATGAGAAGAAATGAGGCAGTGTGCAGTCTTCTGGCCAGAAGAGACAGCAGTGAGCAGGCCACGCACCTTGCATGTACTCTGAACATCAAGTGCCCTCTAAGTACGTGCTTCTGGTGGGTGCCAAATCATGGAGGAGAGCTTTTTCAATTTTCCAGCTGCTAACAAGCAAGGCAAGAGGTCTGTGAAGATGAATTGTTTTCTTCCAAGTAAGAGGTGGCCAGAGACACAAATACGTAGTCTACCTACTGGTTAGGATCTCACGTCTGAATCTGCTGGAGTCAGCTGCACAGGAGAGTCAAGGGTAGGACAGAGGAGTTCTAGTGTTGGCTCTGTACAGATTTCCAGGGGCTCTGGTTAACAGCCTACAAAGAAGAAACTGACCTCTAGAATAAAGCCATATAAAGATGATTTTTTAAGGTTTGATTTTGTGAATTGTGCCAATTCAAATAAGAGTGCAAAGCCCATGTATGTTATTCGTAGGGAAGAACTGGCAAATGAGAGGAGAAGTTTCATATTTTGAAAGAGAAGTTGTGGTTGAAAAATTGCTTTTGAGATTGAAACCCCAGAGTCAGTTATTAACATACAGCTGACTCCAAATGAAAAGACTACCCTGCTGCATCTAACCTATGATAGCATATTAAAAACATGCCAAAAGGACCATGAGGCTGTCAGCATTTGGGAGTTGTATCTCCCAGAAATATCTAATGCTGAGTAAAACAAGCATTTTGTTGCAACTGCCCTTCACAGTTGAATTTTCTGTTCTCACAAAGGTGAAGACAGCACAACAGATCTGCCAGAAGTCTGTGAACCTGATTGGAGTGAGATCTTGAGGACCAAGCAGGCTCACCTTTCACATTAAAGATAGGCGAACGTGCACGTGTCGCAAATGTTGGCCAATCTGGGTCACGAAGATCAGACGGCATCGGTCCTAAAGGTCAGCCAGTTTGCAAAAGTGGTCCCAGGACAAAAAGTTTGAAAAACACTTCACTAGAGCAAAGCTACTGCAGCTACAAAAAGATGTGCACTGACCAAACAGACTTCACACAATGGATACATTCAGCAATAAGTATGACTATCTGGTATCCCGTCAGAAACATATACATGAAGTAATTGACAAACCAGAAAATGATGATGATGTGCATAATGAAACAAAGAGCAGTGAAGACATATTTCACACTGTTAATCTCATGGAAAGCATAGATGCTGTCTAGCTGTCCAAAGTGTTTGCCAAGGTTAAAATTATCTTCCATAAAAAAGTTGCCAACTACACAATATTAGCCAAGATCTAATCCGCACATCTTTGGACTGTGGGAGGAAACCAGAGCACCCGGAGGAAACCCAATAAGACACAGGAAAAAATGCAAACTCCACACAGATAGTCACCCAAAGTCAGAATCGATCCCAGGTCCCTGGCGCTGTGAGGCAGCAGTGCTAATCATTGTCATACAATTGTTCATTAATTCCATGTGCAGGCTCCATAGTCCTGGGGTGCTCTTTAGTCCTGGAGTGCAAGTGCAATCAATCCTCCTGGATGCCACAGGTGTGCTACATTGTGGAGACTAAAGGCTCTATGACTACAGGTCTACCAGCATCCCATAACCTCACGCTAGTGTCAATCCATAGAATCAGTCGAGCTCATACTGCAAATCAACCTGTGAAGCTACCTCAGTTCACGACCTAACATCGAGATATCCATGTTGGCACTTTCAAGGGAGCTGCAATATTACACTTGCAAGTGAATGTAAGTCCATGCATCGACCCACCACATAAGTGCAGCATCTGCTTACAAAGCATTCTTACAAGAAGGTTGATCTGAACAAAATGGAGTAAGATAGACCCATTAGAAAAATACAAGAACACTAGGTTACGACACGCTGGGCTAGAGCAAAGTCAATTCCAGTCCCACCGGCCCCGCAGTTCCAACACAAATGAATTGATCAATAATCTGTAAAACGTTTCCGAGAAATTTTTGTCCTTGACTACTCCAATGACTTACAGACACCAGATTTGTAAGTGAAACACAAGAACTGTTTATTTCTAACAATAGAGATAAGACATGCAATAATATGACTGGAATAATGGCCAGCTAATGTACTACTCCCCCCTTTTACCATCCCACCCACTACCTAAACACACACAAGAGAGCCAAACTCAGGGGGAGGGGAAAATATGCAGGATGAATGCCTTTGTATCGGATGTTGAAGTTGTATTTTCAGCTGACTGTCCTCCCAGGATGCAGAGTGATTGCGAAAAACCGGTTGTATGGCTGACAAGGATGTTCTGGCTGGAACATTCAGTCCAAATCCCAGACTGTGGGATTCCCTCTGGGGAGTCACTTTAACTTGCATTAGTTTGGGCCTTCACTCAAAAGAACAACCTCAGGCCAGTGTGCTTCCTTCCACGAGGATGTCTAACAGCCGTTCTGAGATTATAACAGAGTTCCCCACACAAAATTTTAAAAGGGTTGCTGAACTACTGTCGCTGTCTGCAGCTGGTGCCGGACTGGATTTTCTTTGCCGCTCACTCGGGCTGTGCAGAGAGAAAGGTCCTTACTCTGGACCTTCAGAAAGAATCCATCAGGTGAGAGAGAAATCAGAGCTCTGACCTTCCAGCTCCTGTCCAAAATGAAACTAAAAACCTGATGGAGCCTTCCTGTCCTTTTGAGAACATTCCAGAACAGTCAGCACCAATCAGCATAGACTATCAGCTAAGAGCCCGGCAAAGTAAACAGCTCATTTGGTCGACAGCCAAATCCATCATGATGGGTCATCACTAATGTCAGGCAAAGCAGCACATGTTGCTGTAGATTCATTTTATTTTAAAAATTAAAGGTGAAGTTCATCTTAAAGGCATATGCAAATTTTTGTCCAGGTTCAAAAATAGCAGAATAACAAGAATTAAACAGGAAAACAAGGGACAGACAGGGATTAACTGCAATTGGTGCAGCTCAATCACATGTGTCATAAAGACATAAAATGTGTCATTCAGAGAATGCCTCAATCCATGGCATGTAAACACAGCTTTTGCAAAATTCTTCTCAAAGCTTGATGCCGAGCATGGCTACTGGTCAGTGCATCTCACGGAGAATTCCCAAGAGTTTATTATGTTTGTGCCCTGCCTGGAGAATACGGTTTTCAATTACTTCTTGGTGGGATTTCTGTTAGCCAGGATCCCTTTCAAGCTCACACCATACACAATATATATATTGTACCAAGATGCACTTATATCGCTGATGACATTCTCATTGTGTGAAGGACAAACCCAGAACATGGCCTAAGTCCCGACGGCATTGATCTAATGTGGTCCTGCCTTATACGGCACCTGGTTAATTTTGGGCGGGCGGTCCGGGTCGGGAGCGTGGCCGATCAGGGGCATTATTTGGAGGCTCTGTGGTCTGAGTCCACCATGGAGCATGGCGTGACCGCTGGAGGCCGCCGCCGTGCGCATGCGTGACCTCTGACCCGGAAGTGCGGGGGGCCGTATCTGCAGCTGGAGCTGTGAGCTTCCAGACGGTTCACTGCTAGCCCACTGCAGGTCTACGAATCTGTGGCCCTTTCACGCCAGTTTTCTGCCGTGAAAGGCCACAGTTACGATGGCGCGGGGCCATATTACAAATGTCCCAGTTTACCATTACAAAATCTAGGCATACCAGCAGATCACATTTACGGTTGAGAGACTCAGTTATTTATCAGTTCCATACACTCATGTAATGTAACTAAACATGAACATGTATTGTAAATAGTTATACTTCTTTGGGAGGAGGGAATGTATCTTTAAAAAGAACGGAGGTGTTGAAACCCGGTTTTAGTTCCACTTTTACTTTTCAGCAGAGCACAGCCCACACAGCTCTGCAGCACTGATATCATCAGTCTTCAAACCTCTGTACAAATGTTCCCATCTGCCTAGTTTCAATACATGAACCCACAATATTTTTACACAATCCCTTATGAATGATTGGCGTCTTGTTATCATTACAAAAACATAACCATTATTTTACTGATTTTTCAAAATTAAATTCAAAATACCCAATTATTTTTTCCAATTAAGTGTCAATTTACTGTGGCCAATCCACCTACCCTGCACATCTTTGGGTTGTGGGAGTGAGACACACGCAGACATGGGGAGAATGTGCAAACTCCACATGGACGGTGACCCAGGGCTGGATCGAACCTGGGACCTTCGTGCCATGAGACAACAGTGCTAGCCACTGTGCCGCCCTATAGTACTGATCTGTCCTAATCCAGTTGCTTGTTGCACTATCCATTTGCTCTGCTCATTGCTCCACTCTCACATTGATTTGTTGATTCTGTGCTCTATGAATTTGCCAATTCACTGTTAATGTAAATTAATTCTTATATCGTTTACCTTTTTTGATGTACCATGCTATTCATTCACAGGTGCTTTTTGCTTCATTACTCTATTCATTTTACCTGCTGGTCTTTTAGATTACTGCTTAATTGTTGTGTCCACAGCTCTATATATTTATGACTTTGTTATTGTGCTTGGAGTTGGATGAATTTATTAATTTCCTGCAATTCAACTTATTTATACCGGCACCCACTGCTTTATTAACTTATTAATTGGTGTCAGCTCATCCATTATCATTAATCACTGGTGCCTAGTTAGCTGTGCTGAAATATTCAGCAGGATTCTTTCATTGTTATTACGTTATTAACCAGGGTCTGGTTTAGCGCAGTGGGCTAAACAGCTGGCTTGTAATGCAGAACAAGGCCAGCAGCGCGGGTAAATTCCCGTACCAGCCTCCCCGAACAGCTGCCGGAATGTGGTGACTAGGGGATTTTCACTGTAACTTCATTGAAGCCTACTTGTGACAATAAGTGATTATTATTATTATATTAGGTTATATTGCGTATGGTCTGTGCTGGTTACTGCAGATTCAGTTACACTGTTCCAATGATAAAATGCCAAAATCTCAGTAAAACATTTGTTCTAATTTAAGCTCTCAAATGTATGCAGTTTTTCTTTATGTTGGAACATCTTATTCTATCCACCATTTTACATAACCAACGCCGGTACCTCCACATCATGGCGACCATTTTACAACGTATTGCTATCATGATGTTTATGAATATAAAGATAATGGGCTGGATTCTTCGTTCCTGATACTAAGGGTGGGATTCTTAGTTTGCCGACGCTGAAATTGCGAAACGCGGTGAATAGCTTCCGTCGCCAAAGTCACGGTAGACGCTGGTTTGACGCCAAATCGGGATGCTCCGGCACCCCGAAAATGTCATAAACGCGCGGGTCTCAAGTACAGTGGGCATATTATTAGCGGACTTGACACCCTATTCTCCGGGGCCTCCGAGATTCACCACCTCGGTTGGGCCAAGTTCCCAATGTCGTCATTCACTTGTGGTTTTAAAAATCATGAACCTGGCGTCGTGGCTGCTGAGTGAGAGAGAGAGGAGGTGGGAGATGGCGTAGAGTGACTGCAGGCTGTCTGCCCGGACACCGGTCATGTTGGCTTGAGTGGGGGGGGTGCCCTGCCAGGGCTGGGGAGGGGAGGGTGGGGGCAGGCCGATCAGCCGGGGTGCCCCCCACAAGATTGGGGTGGTGCCCAGGCACCGACCGCCATTACGCCGGCCATCTTGCTATGCACCCACTGACCACCTCACCCCGGCCCCTGGTTCTACACAGTGACACCGGCCATATGGGTGCGCACCCCCCCGCACACCATCCCCCTCCACAGCATGCCCCTCTCGCCCCCTCTCACTCCCAAACACCACGCCCAACCGGCAGCCACCCACTGGGGGACCACACAGGGCCACAACCAAGGTAGCCCCTGTTGTGTTATGTATTCTGGGATAACACAGGCTGCAACTCGATGCAGCTTTGACCAAAAGATACTCCAGACTTTGAAGTAAGTTCAATGTGATTTATTGAATCATTAGCACAGTTCTCTATGAGTTTGACTCTCCTGCTAATCTTGCTATCGTAACTCAGTCTAACTAACCAGTCTGCTCTAAGCCACATGGTGGGTGTGTTGCTCGTTTTAGCCTTAGTTTAATTGCTCTTATTCTGTCACCTTTGCTCGAGTCGCCAGGTATCTTTCTGATACCGCCACGTGGTTCAAGTCCGAGTAATGATTAATAATCCAACACACCGCTTAGTAAGAGTTAAATCATTTATTATATACAGCAATTAATACTTATACATTAATTCTACTTCCAAGCTACTTCCTATAACCAACAGGCCAATACTTAACTTTGGAAATGGCCCACCAGGTCAGGGAAACAAATGGCCTTTCGTATGGGTTCTGAGCCTGCAGGATTCAAAGCTGGTACAGGTCGATAGTCAGGAGTGTCTATCTTGTAGCGATCGTTGGAGTAAGACTTAGGATTCTAGCGGCTGTTGTAGAAGGTCAGCAGAAGGGTCTCGAAGGGTGCGGAGAGGAGAAGAAGGGTCGATTTGAACTTGGCCCCTATTCTTATAGTCTCCAGGGGCTCCCCGACTCTCGGGGCGGACCTTGTACCTGGTTCCAAGTGATTGGACTTGGTCCCAATCACTTGGTTCGCTATTCTCCAATGCTGGAGCGATTCCTTGATCGAGGGGAGGTCGTTCACCTCTCTTTGTGTCAGCTCCTGCTGGCGCCGAAAGGTCTGGGTTGGCTTTGTGTTACTAATTTGTAGCATATTGTTCCCGGGATTGCTACTTACTATGCAGATGGCTGGGGTGTTGTTATGTTGATGGCTGCAGGTATCGATTTGGTCTGGCTTCCCCAGAGGCGAATACACTGTTTTACCTGCAGCTGTCTGTTTGAGTCCTGTTGGCTGATTTTCCCATCAGCCTCTTCCGTTCGCCATTTTAAATTGGGGTTTGGCCATTCTAATCGGGAGTTAGCCATTTTAAGTGGCTACAGGTGTGATGCTTCTGATCTGCCCCTGTCCTACTCTCTAAGTGTCGCCTGTGGAAAGAGACAGAGCATGTGTGCCCTGTCCTTATGTTTGTGTTGTGTAATGCCCCCTTGTGGTAGTGTCACCTCTGGGTGTCTTGACTGCCCATTGGTCGTGTCCTATTCTATGTGTTCATTAGCTGTATGTCTGCATGTCATGACGTCTCTGGTGCTCCCTCTAATGTTTACTTAGTCGTAGTGTATTTACAGTAATGCATATCACCATAGCCCCCAGTGAGGTCAGTGCCTGCCAACGGTACCCCCGGCAGCACTGAGGGCGCCAGGACCGGGGGCACAGACAGGGCCGGATATCATCGGGGCATGGGGGTGGGGTAGGAACATGCGTGGGCGGAGCCCGCTGTGCCAACCGGGGCCACTGTGTAGACCATCGAACCTGGTTGGGCACGGGAGTGTGCGCCATACTAACATGTTGGCCTTCACACCATGCAGACAATGGTGTTTGCCGTTCAACAGCAATGCTAGCCGCCATGGTGATGGCCGCAGCTCTGCGAGATACCCTGCGGCCGCATGAGCAGGAGCCACTCGGAGAGGAGGGGGAAGCTGCAGCAGCAGAGCAGGCAGCAGCGGAATGGCCAGCAGAGGACTGGGCTGCAGAGGAATGGGCCGCAGAGGAACGGGCTGCAGAGGACCGGGCTGCAGAGGGAATGGGCTGGACAGGACCGGGCTGCAGAGGGAACGGGCTGCACAGGAACGGGCTGCAGAGGGAACGGGCTGCACAGGAACGGGCTGCAGAGGGAATGGGCTGGACAGGACCGGGCTGCAGAGGGAATGGGCTGGACAGGACCGGGCTGCAGAGGGAACGGGCTGCAGAGGACCGGGCTTCAGAGGACCGGGCTGCAGAGGACCAGGCTGCAGAGGACCGGGCTGCAGAGGACCAGGCTGTAGAGGAATGGGCTGCAGAGGACCGGGCTGCAGAGGAACGGGCTGCAGAGGACCGGGCTGCAGAGGACCGGGCTGCAGAGGACCGGGCTGCAGAGGACCGGGCTGCAGAGCACCGGGCTGCAGAGGAACGGGCTGCAGAGGACCGGGCAGCAGAGGACCAGGCTGTAGAGGAATGGGCTGCAGAGGACCGGGCTGCAGGGCACCGGGCTGCAGAGGACCGGGCTGCAGAGGACCGGGCTGCAGAGCACCGGGCTGCAGAGCACCGGGCTGCAGAGGACCGGGCTGCAGAGGAATGGGCTGCAGATGACCGGGCTGCAGAGGACCAGGCTGCAGAGGAATGGGCTGCAGAGGACCAGGCTGCAGAGGACCAGGCTGTAGAGGAATGGGCTGCAGAGGACCGGGCTGCAGAGGAATGGGCTGCAGAGGACTGGGCTGCAGAGGACCAGTCTACAGAGGAATGGGCTGCAGAGGGCGGGGCTGCAGAGGAATGGGCTGTAGAGGACCGGGCTGCAGAGGACCGGGCTGCAGAGGAATGGGCTGTAGAGGACCGGGCTGTAGAGGACCGGGCCGCAGAGGAATGGGCTGCAGAGGACCGGGCTGCAGAGGACCAGGCTGTAGAGGAATGGGCTGTAGAGGACCGGGCTGCAGCGGAATGGGCTGTAGAGGACCGGGCTGCAGAGGAATGGGCTGTAGAGGACCAGTCTGCAGAGGACCGGGCTGCAGAGGACTGGGCTGCAGAGGACCTGGCTGTAGAGGACCGGGCTGCAGAGGACCGGGCTGCTGAGGACCGGGCTGCAGAGGACCAGTCTGCAGAGGACCAGTCTGCAGAGGATGGGGCTGCAGAGGACCAGTCTGCAGAGGACCAGTCTGCAGAGGATGGGGCTGCAGAGGACCGGGCTGCAGAGGACTGGGCTGCAGAGGACCAGGCTGTAGAGGACCAGTCTGCAGAGGACCAGTCTGCAGAGGACGGGGCTGCAGAGGACCGGGCTGCAGAGGACCAGGCTGTAGAGGACCGGGCTGTAGAGGAATGGGCTGCAGAGGACCGGGCTGCAGAGGACCAGGCTGTAGAGGAATGGGCTGTACAGGACCGGGCTGCAGAGGAATGGGCTGTAGAGGACCAGGCTGCAGAGGACCGGGCTGCAGAGGACTGGGCTGCAGAGGACCGGGCTGTAGAGGACCAGTCTACAGAGGACCGGGCTGCAGAGGACTGGGCTGCAGAGGACCGGGCTGGAGAGGAACGGGCTGTAGAGGAATGGGCTGCAGAGGACCGGGCTGCAGAGGACCGGGCTGCAGAGGAACGGGTTGTAGAGGACCGGGCTGCAGAGGACTGGGCTGCAGAGGACCGGGCTGCAGAGGATCGGGCTGTAGAGGAACGGGCTGTAGAGTGCCAGGTTGCAGAGGACCGGGCTGCAGAGGGGCAGGTGGCGGCCGCACAGGCCGAGGAGGGCGAGGTGCCAGGGAGGCGCCGCATGAGGCCTTGTGTGTCCGGCACCGCATGTCATTCGCGGACCTGCCGGACAGGGCATGCCGTCGAAGACTCCAGATGTTCAGGGAAACAGTGCGACATATCTGCCATATCTTGGCACACCTGGCACACCTGGGGAGGTAATTGGAGGACACCCGCTCCCGGTGACCATCAAAGTGACAGTCGTTCTGAACATCTGCGCTACAGGGTCCATCCAGTCATCGAGTGGGTGCCTTTCCGGGAACTCACAAACCTTGGCGCACAGGTGCACCCACGCCATCAAGCAGGCCTTATATGCGCGGGGCGAGTAATACATCCATTTACATGTGGACCGAGCCCACCAAGATGCCTGGGCAGTGGGGTTCACTGCCATCGCCGGGATGCCGGGTCCAGATGGGATGCATGTTGCCCAAGGGCACCGGCGGATGAAAGGCCGCTCTACACTAACAGAAGAGCGTGCCATTCATTGAACATCCAGCTGGTCTGTGACCATCAGCTGTACATCGTGCACCTCTGCGCCCGATACCCGGGCAGTCTGCAAGACTCCTTCATCCTGGTACACTCGGTGATTCCTGACATGTTCGAGGGGCACCCCACCCGGCTGAGGGGTTGGCTTCTGGGTGACAGTGGTTACTCGCTGTGGCCGTGGCTGATGACACCTATCCGGCAAGGGCCAATGAGCACGGGGGTCTCTGATCGCCTCCTGGTCCACTGACTAGGAGGGATGAGGTGGAGGGGGTCGCTTCTAGCCAGGGGAATGGACACCACATCCCTGACGCACACCCCCTCACCTCCCACTGCCAAACTGCCCGCTTGCACATCCTCTCCGTTATACATATCAGCGGCGCTACGAGCTGGGGGCCCTGGGTTGGCAGTGACAGCAGGTCTGGTCCATGGGATGGAGGATGATGACAGCCCACTCTGCGATGAGCTCCATGCTCCACATCGTTAGACAACATCTGATTCATGCCCACAGTCGCACCTTCCACCTGAGTGATCCCTGCATGTGAGCTAGCCAGCCCATCACATGGTTCCCTCGAATCCCTGGGGTGGGGGTGCTGGGGACGGTCGGGGCATGGGGCGGAGCACGGTCCACCCACGTGGCCTGCACTAGTTCCCCACCCACCCCCCCACCCCCACCCCCCCAGCCAGCCCTGACAAGTTCAACCCCATACACAGAAGACAGATCCGAGCAGGCTTTAACAGTGGTAACCGGTGTTTATTGTGCGGAAATATATACACAGTCTGTGCCCTAGCCCCTATTACTAAACTGTGCTCTGCACCCGTGCCAACTTTAACTGGTGTCTAACTTTCTGCTCTTACGTGCCCTAACACTACACCTAGGTGGTTCCCCAGGAGAGGAGGTGGCATGCTGTGAATCCTGCCCTGGCACACGTCTCCTGGGGCAAACCGGCCTGGATGGGCCCGGCCGCTGCTCAGGTGTCCCGGGTGGCGTGGTGCTGCCCTGTTCTGCCCGCTGCCCACCAAATGCACAAGGGGCAGGAGTGTGGGAGTCAGAGGTGCTGTGGTGTTCCGGCACATCCCTTGCGAGAGTCACCGGCATGGACCCCATCACCCCTTCCTCCCTCTGGTGCACGAGGGCCCCCGTGCTACTCCATGGGACAGGTGTGCAAGAAGAGCCATCACCTGAAGCCCCCTGCCACCTGGCTCTGCCAGTCCTGGAGGCCCACTCTGGTCTCGACCAGGGTCTGCATGCTCGCGGCCATGGAGCACAGGGAGTGGACCATCCCCACCTGGAATGGCACCACATCACGCTGCGACTGTGCCACCACCCTGAGGATCCATGCCACATCAGCCAGTGACTGGGTCATCTCCCTCTGTGTCTGCGCAATGCTGGCCTGCGCCTACTGTGACTGGGCCATGCTGAAGAGCGCCGCTGCGATGTCCAGGTGGTTCTGGCACATGGCTGACTGTGAGAGGGTAACCCTGTATTGGGCCCCGGCCCCCACCTGCACAAAATGCTCCAGGCCTTGGACATGAAAATGAAATGAAATGAAAATCGCTTATTGTCACAAGTAGACTTCAAATGAAGTTACTGTGAAAAGCCCCTAGTCGCCACATTCCGGCACCTGTTCGGGGAGGCTGGTACGGGATGCCGACGCATAGCCAAAACCGTCACCCCCATTGCCTCCACCATGGATGCCACCCGTGCTGTGTCGGCCTGGGTGGCATGCATGACCGGCACCACCTCTGTTCCTGCACACGAATGGACTCCTCCACCTGCACCTGCAGGTGCTGGATACTCACCGTCATCCCCTCTTGTGGTCCCTGGGTCTCTGACTGCATCTGCACTGTGGCCGGAGCTACATTACTCTTTGGTAATATATCGTTCTCTTTGCTTTATATATCTAGAATGATCTGATGGTGTGACTCTGAAGAAACCACCAATCTTCAACTTAAAGCAAAACAGTTTTAATGAATAATGAATTGATTAATATTAAGTTTGCACACTCTACAGAACTATACACTAGTAATCAAGTAATCTAAAATAAAGTATTAATTAATTTAAACTACACGTGCTAACTATGCTGTGATCTATCTCTCTAACACTCTGCTGAATAGTCACTCCTGTTTGGAAGAGCCCCAAGATCCTTTGAGTTCTCATATTTGGAGTGGAATCTATTGATGCCCTCTCGTGGTTGTGTTACATTAAGATGTAATCATTAACCCTTTACATGTCTCTATATATACATATCACTACAGCTGGTACTGGATGTTCCAGAAGCCCGGGACCCGTCTGGACGGCTGCTGGTTCCAGGGGCTGGCCTGACCTACGACCGTCCAGCCCCTCAAATGCTCCTACCTTCACCTGCTGTACTGGGCCAACTGTGTGGTGCGCACCAGATAGTGTCCCAGGAGCCTCTTCACTAATGTTCCCAACCATGGTGATAGTATCTGGGATGGTGCAAGGTGTGGAGTCAGCTGTGGCGGAAAGTCAGTGTCATCCTCCGACCCGAGCTTTATGGTGTCTTGAGTTCCGGGTGGAGGGCTGGTGTTCGAGCTGCTCTCCTCGTCAGTGCTCGGCCGTCTGGGAGCACCAGCTCTGGCACTGGCTGGGGACGGGGGCTCTGAATGGATCGGCCCCATCTGCGGCAGGTCCTGTAAGATACAAGACGACATGTACCCTTAGACAGCGGGCCAGAGGGCATGGGGGGTTGTGGCGGTGGGGGAGGTGGGGGGGGGGTGGGGTGGGGGATGAGGGGGGGGCACCTAAAATGGCTGCCTGCAAAGATCGATGGGTAATGTTACGAGTGTGTGGGTCGGGTGTGTGCCAACTCACCCTACCGCCGTGAGGAGGTTGTGGAGTTTTTCCCGGCACTGCTGACCCCCCTCTGCCACCTGCGCACAGACAGGTGAACTAAGGCACCTGGCGGCCTTTCTCCCGGGCCAGGGATAGGGTTATACTTCTCTCCTCCACGGCGTCCAGGAGGGTGTCCAGCTCAGCGCCCCCGAACCGTGGCGCTGCTCTCCTTCCAGCCAGTGTATGTGGGGGAAGGAGCGTTTAAATGCGGCTGCGGCGTGTAAGCCACATGTGCGCCAATCACGGACCCGACGAATCCGGCACTGTTTTCCATGGAATTGATTGCGTTCCACGTGGCGATGGTGCTAGCCCATTTAAAGTAGCTGAATCTGTGCAGCTGTTGCGCCATTTTTCCTGTCGTAAAACGGCACCATTCCCACGCAGGCGTCAGCACTTAGTCTCAAAATCTGAGAATCCAACCCAAAGTATTGACACCGGGGCAGAATTTGTGGACTTTTACGAGAGCAGAACTGCGGCTGAACCTGGACTGATTCAGCTACTGTTAAGGAGCTAGCACCGACGCAATGCAGAACATAATCAATTCAAATGACAAACAGTGTGGGATTCGCCGGGTCCGTGATTGACACTCAGGAGGCTGACAAACTACATACCTCACTCCCCACACACACTATTCCAGCCAACAAGATGGCACTGGTTGTGCTGGAGCCCGCCCATACAGCTGATGGGTTGGCCGGGGCCAGAGGACACAAAGTGGGGTGGCCTGGGGGGACACCTATACGACTCGTTGGTACTGAGTTCACAGTACCAGTCCGCAGCGTGCGCAACTGCATGGCTGCCTTTCCGGCTGTGTTACTGTTGTTCCATGCCCGTCCACCGTGACCCCACAGCCCACCTCCTGGCCAGCCCCCGCTACTCACCCTGGCCCTGGCAGATGCCCCCCGGCCAGCAGCACAACTGTCAGCAAACTATGGCAATGTTGGACATCTTCCATACCCCCTCCCTCCTTCAGCAGCCATGCCGCCGGTTTCACGGTTTTTAAAAGTACAAGTGACTATGCTGTCGGGAACTTGGCCCATTGGAGGTGGAGAATCGCGGTGACCCGAGAGAATACCGGGTCAGGCCCACAAATGATATGCAAACGGCATCTACTGTATGTGCTTTCCAGACCATATTGATGCCGCTGTTGAGGTGACAGAGAATTGCAATTTGGCTTCAAATTGGTGCCCACCGCAATTTTGGCGTCGGAACCTATTCTCCGCCCAATCGCATTTCCCGATTTTGGAATCAGTCAGCAGAATATCCCGCCCAACACTTTTCAACTTTCATCATATAGTAATTGGCTTGCCTCGATAACAGTTGTAGGGATCCTGATCCAAGGTAACTCATGCCTGTTGAGTGGAATGTAACAGCGCATCAAGTTCATGTTGACTGCTAATTATGATTTCTGCATGCAACCAGCACTTCTTGTGTTGTGCATTGGCTGCATAAACTAACCTAATATAATTTGTAAACCTGCCCTACTTAAATCTAGCCTGCACCTCTTGAAGTTCCGTAACTGATGCTCATCTGGGAAAGAGAGAAGAATGTCCAGACGCTGGAGTGTTTGGGCCTCCAGGTCTTTAGTGACTGACTAGACTTGGTAGAGAACGTGGGAGAGAGCCGTCCAACACCCTCAAGAGGGCAGGAATCCCTCCGGACACAATGAAAAGTCAGTGGTAACAGTTAGCCACAGCAGTCAATGTCAGGAATATAGTCCCAAGAATTTGGATGCGGTGTAGTAAGGAGTATAGTGACCTCACACAAGTGCTCAAGATCAGTGAATGTGTCTTCAAATGCCATATCCTAAAATCTGCCCCAGTAGTTTCAGCTACTTTTCAATTCACAACACTCCATCACTCATTTATCAAACTCCATCTGTGAGGACTGAGATCTAACATTCACATGTTTCACCTCACTCTCACACAATTTGTATTATTGTAAGCCTCACAGCCACAAATTACAACTTGCACACACTGCCATCCACTCAACCATGGCAACCACATAACTTAAACAGATTGCAAGACACACAGTGACATACTTGCTTCTCTCTCGCAGGATAACACACAAAATGTTAGCAGAAGCTAACAGGAGAGGTTGAGACATATCTTTGTGTTCTAACATCCAAGTGCTGGGCATTATGAGGAGGGGTATCACTGAAATGATGTACACAGGGTGGGTGGAAGCTATTGAAGTTGATCGCATCCTTTCTGCTAATCCTCTCTTTCACTCGTTCTTCATTCCCAAATCTCTTCTGACTGAGCTGCAGTTGTGAGTATTTACTTATTACTTTCTTCTCTCCCCTTCAGCATAGTATACTCTGCGACCTGTCAAGCGACTGGTGGAAGAGTAGAGACAGCGAAGATGGAGGAAAATGACCAGTACGTTTCACAATTGCAGCCAGAGGTTTGGATACTAACATGGCACATGATCTAAAGGATAACATAGAGGTGGGATGTGCATGTGGTGAAGTAATGAGCAAAGGTAGGATGGCACCTCCCTGCTAGAATGCAATGTTGCACACAATTCCACTACAGATCTCGGGTGAGGATTTGAATAGGTCAGGTGTCAGAAAAAAGCTAAAAGAGTGTGCACATCAAAATGTTTGTCGTATTCCAACATGCCTGTGACCAACATCAAGGAGTATGGAGGTGTCCAGCATCAACTTGTCACAGGGCTTTGCACAGAGTGTGGAGCCCATTCTGTCTAACATGGAGCTATTGTCCTACTCCATAAATGTACTTGTGGAACAACCCATGATGAAACATCCCTCGGTTAATGTCATGGATCACAACATGGCAAAAGCAGCAACCACTCAATTTCTATGTGTTGGAAGAGAAGTTCACACTGCTGCTATTACAGCTCAGTCTGAATGCCAATATGCAAACAGGATTCCAGGGTGTCACAGCAATCCAAAAATCTGCTCTCCAACAGATTATGAGGATTCCTGTAGCTCCATGTAACACAAACCGTCTGTCCTCTCTCTGGAGAACACCAGTCATAAAAACCCATCTGGTTCACTGATGTCCTTTAGGGAAGGAAATTTGCCATCATTACCTGGTCTGCCCGACATGTGACTCCAGATCCACAGCAATGTGGTTGGCTCTTAACTGCCCCCTGAAGGACAATAAGGGATGGGCAATAAATGCTGGCACAGCCAGCGACGCCCACATCACATGAACAAATAAATTGCCATTCATGCTCTCACCCCTGCCACTCCAGTGCTCTAGTTGTTACCAGTCATCCAGTAAACCCAGATTACTACCAGCCATTCCATGATGGTATATCCTGGAACTTGGACCTGTAGACTCAGAACTGCTTGAGGTCATCCTCCGGGGCCATCTGCAGTCCCCTCCATTGAAAGCCAACGTCTTTGACCTATCATTCTGCAGCAACTGGGATAACACATATTAGCACAGGTATATTTGCAAAAGCTATGCCATGATTTCATTGATAAATTTGGATTGGGAAGTGTATTTTGTTCTGGCATTGGCATTATGATGAAGAGTGACAGAGGGCAGGAAAGGAGTATTGAATGTTGGTGAATAGGAATTGATATTACAGTTGTTCACGGACAGCCCGGACAGAAAAAGGCGGTCTGAATTTTGTTTCTCTTCCTCCATTGACTCTGTTTATCCACGTTCTTCTCCTCATGCTTCCACTCCTCAGTATCGCGCAAGGTGGTGAGTGTTGTTTCTTCATGATGTCATGATTGTGTGGCATGCAACATGTTACATTCAATCTTAAGACCCATTCAGCTGAATACTTCAGGGCCCCTTTAAATCAGTCCTGGAAGATAAATTGTTGCTTTAGGATTTCAGTCATCTGTCTACATGTGGGATGTTTCAGGCGAGATAGACACACAAAAGCGTATAGTCATGACTGCTTTCACATGCCAATGGCTTTATGGTCATTACTCTGCTTTGAATTGGAGTTGTGGCAGATTGCAGTGGTTGACTTCCTTAGTGAAGCAGATACCTCAAGCATTGGTCAGTGTTGAAGTTCAAAAAAGGGAATTGCTCCCTGAACAGGCTAGGCCCTTATGGTTGCCTGCTGAGAACCTTCCTCTTCCTTCACCTTCTGCTTTGAACAGCTCAATGTCGTTCTGAGTTCTTCAAAGTCATACCCCTTTCCAAGACAAAGGTCCACTAGACCACCTGTGTCTGAAAGTAACTATTTTGTGCACAGGCATTTAACTTACCAATGAAGTTCTGTAGCAGCAGCCGGACCACTCTCTGTAAATTATTGCAAATTTATACAAGTGTAGTAAAACTCTAGAATTGCATAGAATTGCACCAACATCGGGGGTTCAAAGGAAGTGAGGTACCCTCAATAATGACACTTAGAGATTAAACTGTAAAGAAGGCTTTATTAGACTAATAACTATGCTAGAGCTAGAGACGAGAGCTGAC
Source organism: Scyliorhinus torazame (assembly GCF_047496885.1). Taxonomy (NCBI): domain Eukaryota; kingdom Metazoa; phylum Chordata; class Chondrichthyes; order Carcharhiniformes; family Scyliorhinidae; genus Scyliorhinus; species Scyliorhinus torazame. Next base: position 220,502,772 of record NC_092715.1, on the reverse strand, counting down.
TGTTACAGACCATGAGGCAGCCCTTATGTATGGCGCCCAGATGGGCGGAGTCCCCAGGGTTACAAGCCCGGTCTTAAAGGGGACATCACCTTACATGATGATAAGGCAGTAACCGTTCATCACATTCACCCCCTGTTTAAAAAAGAGTCCGGCGGGGGTGAAGTGCCATCATAGGTCCATCTGTCTCAGTGGCCGGATCGTCCTCCTCGACCTCCTCAATTCGGGCGGTGGTGCAGCGGGCACGGACGTCCCGGTTGGGCGCACATCCGGGAGCACAGCGGTCGGAGCTTCGGTCCGGGTCGGGGCAGGGGAACTAGGCAGGGCCAGGGGTAGCGGAGCCAGCGGCAGCGGGGTGTGTAAAGGGGGTGCGCAAGGGGGGGCGCACGGTAGGGGCTCACCAATGGGTGGTAGGGCGGGAAGGGGGTGTGTTGTAGGGGGCGACGGGCCCTGCAGGGGAGCGGCGCGGGAAGGGGTGTCTGTGGTGGAGGATCCAGCGGGTGCCAGATCCCGGAGGGAAACCGTATCTTGCCTGCCGTCGGAGTACTCCACGTAGGCGTAACTGGGGTTGGCGTGGAGCAGTCGGACCTTTTCAACTAGGGGGTCCGTTTTATGGCTCCTCGCGTGCCTCCAGAGAAGAACAGGTCCCGGAGCCATCAGCCAAGGTGGAAGCGAGACCCCCGTGGTAGACTTCCTGGGGAAGAGAAACAATCGGTTGTGAGGGGTCTCATTCGTGACCGTGCAGAGGAGTGACCTAATGGAGTGTAGGGCATCGGGTAGGACCTCCTGCCAGCGGGTGGTTGGGAGATTTCTCGACCGCAGGGCCAGAAGGACAGCCTTCCACACTGTTGCGTTCTCCCTCTCCAACTCCCCGTTTCCCCGCGGGTTATAACTGGTCGTTCTGCTCGGGGCGATGCCTTTGCTGAGCAGATACTGACGCAGTTCATCGCTCATGAACGATGTACCCCTGTCGCTGTGGATATAAGCGGGGAAACCGAACAGGGTGAAGATGCTGTGCAGTGCCTTAATCACCATGGCTGAGGTCATGTCGGGGCAGGGAATGGCGAATGGGAAACGGGAGAACTCATCGATCATGGTGAGGAAATAGGCATAACGGTTGGCGGACGGGAGGGGCCCCACGCTCAGTCGCTCAAAGGGGCCCAAGGCCTTCACGAGCCAAACCTTGTCTGGCCGGTAGAAGTGCGGTTTGCACCCCGCACAGACAGGGCAGGCCCTGGCCATGGCCTTGACCTCCTTGGTTGAGGAAGGTAGGTTGCGGGACTTGATGAAATGGACGAGCCGGGTAACCCCCGGGTGGAAGAGGTCATTGTGGATGGCTTGCAGGCGGTCCTCCTGCGCGTTGGCGCATGTGCCGCGGGACAGGGCATCTGGGGGCTCGTTGAGCTCCCCTGGACGATACTTGATATCGTACGAATAGGTGGAGAGTTTGATCCTCCACCTCAAAATGTTATCGTTTTTTATTTTGCCCCGTTGCGTGTTATCGAACATATAGGCGACCTACCGTTGGTCGGTGACAAGGGTAAACCTCTTACCGGCTAGGTAGTGTCTCCAGCGCTATACAGCCTCCACAATGGCTTGTGCCTCCTTTTCGACTGCAGAGTGTCGAACCTCGGAGGCGGTGAGGGTCCGTGAGAAGAACGCTACTGGTCTGTCTGCCAGATTGAGGGTAGCAGCCAGGGCAATGTCTGATGCATCGCTCTCTACCTGGAAAGGGATGGTTTCGTCCACCGCGTGCATGGCGGCCTTGATGATGTCGGCCTTGATGCGGTTGAAGGCCAATTGAGCCTCAGCCGAGAGGGGAAAAGTGGTGGTCTTTAGGAGTGAGCGGGCTTTGTCTGCATACTTGGGGACCCACTGGGCGTAATAGGAGAAAAGCCCCAAGCACCGTTTGAGGGCCTTGAGGCTGCGTGGGGTCAGGACCTAGGACCCCGTCTTCCACGACATAGCCAAGGATGGCCAGCCGGGTGGTGTGGAAAACGCATTTGCCCTCGTTTTAGGTCAGGTTAAGGGCTCGGGCAGTCTGGAGGAACTTTTTGAGGTTAGCGTCATGGTCCTGCTGATCATGGCCGCAGATGGTGACATTGTCCAAGTACGGGTATGTAGCCCGCAAAACGTACTGGTCCACCATTTGGTCCATCGCCCTTTGAAAGGCGGAGAACCCATTTGTGACACCAAAGGGGATCCTGAGGAAGTGGAAGAGCCAGCCGGCTGCTTCAAGGGCAGTATAGGGGCGGTCTTTTGGTCGGATGGGGAGCTGGTGGTAGGCAGATTTGAGGTCGACCGTGGAAAAGACTCGGTATTGGGCGATCCGATTTACCATTCCCGCGATGCGAGGAAGGGGGTACGCAACAAGCTGCGTGAATCGGTTTATGGTCTGGCTAGAATCCACGACCATCCGTTTCTTCTCCCGGACTGAACTACCACCACTCGCGCACTCCAAGGGCTGTTGCTAGCCTCGTGACCCCCTCTCCCAGTAAACGCTGGACCTCTGACTTGATAAAAGCCATACCTTGGGCACTGTAGCGCCGGCTCCTGGTGGTGACGGGCTTACAGTCAGGAGTGAGGTTAACGAATAGCGAGGGGGGTGCGACTTTCAGTGTCGCACGGCAGCACACCGTGAGTGGGGGCAAGGGTCCGCCGAACTTCAGTGTCAGGCTTCGGTGGCTGCACTGGAAATCCAGTCCGAGCAGCATGGGGGCACAGAGGTGAGGGAGGATATAACATTTGAAACGGGTGTATTTGGCACCCTGGATCGAGAGATCCGCAATACAGTACCCCGTGATTTGTACCGAGTGGGACCCAAATGCGAGGGCTATGGTTTGAGATGCGGGATGGGTGCGTAGGGAGCAGTGCCTTACCGTTTCAGGGTGGATAAAGCTCTCCGTGCTCCCGGATTCGAAGAGGCATGCATGGTCATGCCCGTTTACCTGGACCTGCATCATGGAGTTCTGCAGGTGTTTTGGCCGAGTTTGATCGAGGTTGATCGCACCCAGTTGCGGGTAGTGGGAGTCGTCAGCCGAGTCGGACTTGTAAAATGGCCGCCGCCGGCTGCGCGTGTCGGGTCGAGAAGATGGCCGCCGACAAGATGGCCGCTCCCATGATTCGCACGAGGCTGATGACGCGACAGAAGACGGCGTGTCGGGTCGGTGCGCAGCAGCATTGCGAGGCCTACGGGCCTGAGAGCCTGATTTTCGGGCCAGCTGTTCTTTGTTTTTCTGGCCCCTGGGTCTGGCCAGGCAGACCCTCGCAAAGTGCCCTTTCTTCCCGCAGTCGCTGCAGATCGTGGAGCGGGCTGGGCAGCGTGGGCGTGGGTGCTGGCCATGCCCTCACAAGTAGCATGGTGTGCCCCCATGGTGAGCGGGTCGCCGCGTGGCGCAGGCCTGTAATACGGTTGAGTCTGAGGAAGTCCGGGGGGGGGCTGGCAGAATCCGCGGGGTACGTACCCAAGTTATGTCAGGCCACCTCCAGCGAGGAGGCGAGCGTTAGCATCTCCTGGAGGTCTTTTGCCCCATTTTTGCGTGGCCCCAGGATGGGAGTCTCTGCGGAGTCAAGGTAGGCCTCGAAGCACCGCAGCCAGTATTTAAAATTTTCCTTCGCCTCCGGCGTTCGTGCTTCCAGATTGAGCTTCTCTGGTTTTAGGCCTGCGTTCATCCTGAATCTAGTTTAGTCTAATAAATTGAGGTACCCTCAATAATGACACTTAGAGATTAAACTGTAAAGAAGGCTCATTGAGGGGGCCCATATAAGCGCCTGTGTAAGCTTTGTGAGGCAGTCTTCAGTTGACTGGAATGCTAGCAGCACTGTTTGGAGCTGCTCTTGGATATAGGTATTGCAAATAAATACTGGAGTAGTGATGGTACCCCTGCCTCCTGTGGATTATTACAGCTTTCCAGGCTTTTTGATCAATTGTTGTTGTGTTCCTATTCAATCTGTTTACCAGGCACTTTATGAGTGTCTTCAAACTCCTGATGCACCATGACCTTCTCTTTAAAACTTATTTTCCCTCAATTCAGTGTGTCTGGATTGTTAATCTCACATTCAGCTGCTGCACATAATGGGCGAGATTCTCCGACCCCCCGCCGGGTCGGAGAATCGCCGGGGGCTGGCGTGAATCCCGCCCCCGCCGGTTGCCGAATTCTCCACCACCGGATATTCGGCGGGGGCGGGAATCGCGGCGCGCCGGTTGGCGGGCCACCCCCCGCAATTCTCTGGCCCGGATGGGCCGAAGTCCCGCAGCTGAAATGCCTGTCCCACCGGCGTAGATTAAACCACCTACCTAACCAGCGGGACAAGGCAGCGCGGGCGGGCCCCGGGGTCCTGGGGGGGGGGCGCGGGGCGATCTGGCCCTGGGGGGTGCCCCCACGGTGGCCTGGCCCGCGATCGGGGCCCACCGATCCGCAGGCGGGCCTGTGCCGTGGGGGCACTCTTTCCTTCCGCCTTCGCCACGGTCTCCACCATGGCGGAGGCGGAAGAGACTCTCCACTGCGCATGCGCGGGAATGCCGTCAGCGGCCGCTAACGCTCCCGCGCATGCGCCGCCCGGAGATGAATTTCCACACCAGCTGGCGGGGCACCAAAGGCCTTTTCCGCCAGCTGGCGGGGCAGAAATCCGTCCGGTGCGGGCCTAGCCCCTTAAGGTTGGGGCTCGGCCCCCAAAGATGCGGAGCATTCCGCACCTTTGGGGCGGCGCGATGCCCGACTGATTTGCGCCGTTTTGGGCGCCAGTCGGCGGACATCGCGCCGTTTCCGGAGAATTTCGCCCAATAACCTTACAAAACAAGCTTCATAATGAAGAATCACCCATTCACTATCTTGTGTCAAAACTGACTTTTATTCTGTGATGGAGAAGTAATTGTGTTCAGGGTAGAGAAAGAAAATATTTATAATTGCGTGCAGGAGAATATTCTTGCTGCATTCCCAATGAGGAAGGAGGCATAATGAAACTGATCCTGGGAAATGAAATGGGTCAAGTGGTGAAGGTTACAGGTGGAGACCATCCTCAGAATAATGATCATTGCATTGGAAAGTTTTAGATTTAGTTCAGAAAAAGGACATCTATAATAAAAACTAGTATGGCAGGGGGGTGGGTACCGCAGCAATAGGTGAGAAGGTGAAAGCATTGAGGGAGAACCAGGGAATAGGGCCAGTATGGCTCTGAGGAAGAGCAGACAGGGAGATGTTGCTGAAAACAGCAGGTCTGGTGGCCTGAAGTGCATATGTTTTAATGCATGAAGTATTACGGGTAAGGCAGAAGAACTTAGAGCTTGGATTAGTACTTGGAACTATGATGTTGTTGCCATTATAGAGACCTGGTTGAGGGAAGGACAAGATTGGCAGCTAAACGTTCCAGGATTTAGATGTTTCAGGCGGGATAGAGGGGGATGTAAAAGGGGTGGTGGAGTTGCGCTACTGGTTAGGGAGAATATCACAGCTGTATTACGGGAGGATACCTCAGAGGGCGGCGAGGCTATATGGGTAGAGATCAGGAATAAGAAGGGTGCAGTCACAATGTTGGGGGGTTTACTACAGGCCTCCAAACAGCCAGCGGGAGATAGAGGAGCAGATAGGTAGACAGATTTTGGAAACGAGTAAAAACAACAGGGTTGTTGTGATGGGAGACTTCAACTTCCCCAATATTGACTAGGACTCTCTGAGTCCTAGGGGCTTGGACGTGGCAGAGTTTGTAAGGAGCATCCAAGAGGGTTCCTTAAAACAATATGTAGAAAGTCCAACTAAGGAAGGGCTGTGCTGGATCTGGTATTGGTGAATGAGCCCGGCCAGGTGGTAGACGTTTCAGTAGGGGAGGATTTCGGGAACAGTGACCACAATTCAGTAAGTTTTAAAGTGCTGGTGGACAAGGATAAGAGTGGTCCTAGGGTGAATGTGCTACATTGGGGGAAGGCTAATTATAACAATATTAAGTGGGAACTGAAGAATCTAGATTGGGGGCTGATGTTTGAGGGTAAATCAACATCTGACATGTGGGAGGCCTTCAATGCCAGTTGAAAGGAATTCAGGACCGGCATGTTCCTGTGCGGAAGAAGGATAAATACAGCAAATTTCGGGAACCTAAGAAAACGAGAGATATTGTAGGCCTCGTCAAAAAGAAAAAGGAGGCATTTGTCAGGCTAGAAGGCTGGGAACAGACAAAGCCTGTGTGGAATATAAGGAAAGTAGGAAGGAACTTAAGCAAGGAGTCAGGAGGCCTAAAAAGAGTCACGAATACTCATTGGCAAATACGGTTAAGGCAAATCCCAAGGCTTTTTACACAAACATAAAAAGCAAGAGGGTAGCCAGGGAAAGGATCGGCCCACTGAAGGATAGGCAAGGGAATCTACGTGTGGAGCCAGAGGAAATGGGCGACGTACTAAATGAATACTTTGCATCAGTATTCACCAAAGAGAAGGAATTGGTAGATGTTGAGTCTGGAAAAGGGTGTGTAGATAGCCTGGGTCACATTGAGAAGGTGTTGGGAGTCTTGAAAAATATTAAGGTAGATAAATCCCCAGTGCCTGATGGGATCTACCCCAGAAAACTGAAGGAGGCTAGAGAGGAAATTGCTGAGGCCTTGACAGAAATCTTTGGATCCTCACTGTCTTCAGGTGATGTCCCGGAGGACTGGGGAATAGCCAATGTTGTTCCTTTGTTTAAGAAGGGTAGCAAGGATAATCCAGGGAACTACAGGCTGGTGAGCCATACGTCAGTGGTAGGGAAATTACTGGAGAGAATTCTTCGAGACAGGATCTACTCCCATTTGGAAGCAAATGGACGTATTAGCGAGAGGCAGCATGCTTTTGTGAAGGGTAGGTTGTGTCTCACTAACTTGATAGAGTTTTTCGAAGAGGTCACAAAGATGATTGATGCAGGTAGGGCAGTGGATGTTGCCTATATGGACTTCAGTAAGGCCTTTGACAAGGTCCCTCATGGCAGACTGGTACAAAAGGTGAAGTCACACGGGATCAGGGGTGAGCTGGCAAGATGGATACAGAACTGGCTAGGTCATAGAAGGCAGAGAGTAGCAATGGAAGGGTGCTTTTCTGATTGGAGGGCTGTGACTAGTGGTGTTCCGCAGGGATCAGTGCTGGGACCTTTGCTGTTCGTAGCATATATAAATGATTTGGAGGAAAATGTAACTGGTCTGATTAGCAACTTTGCAGACGCCACAAAGGTTGGTGGAATTGCAGACAGCGATGAGGATTCTCAGAGGATACAGCAGGATTTAGATCATTTGGAGACATGGGCGGAGAGATGGCAGATGGAGTTTAATCCGGACAAATGTGAGGTAATGCATTTTGGAAGGTCTAATGCAGGTAGGGAATATACAGTGAATGGTAGAACCCTCAAGAGTATTGACAGTCAGAGAGATCCAGGTGTACAGGTCCACAGGTCACTGAAAGGGGCAACACAGGTGGAGAAGGTAGTCAAGAAGGCATACGGCTTTCTTGCCTTCATTGGCCGGGGCATTGAGTATAAGAATTGGCAAGTCATGTTGCAGCTGTATAGAACCTTAGTTAGGCCACACTTGGAGTATAGTGTTCAATTCTGGTCGCCACTCTACCAGAAAGATGTGGATGCTTTCGAGAGGGTGCAGAAGAGATTTACCAGAATGTTGCCTGGTGTGGAGGGCATTGGTTATGAGAAGCGGTTGAATAAACTCGGTTTGTTCTCACTGGAACGACGGAGGTTGAGGTGCGACCTGATGAAGGTCTACAAAATTATGAGGGGCATAGACAGAGTGGACAGGCAGAGGCTTTTTCGCAGAGTAGAGGGGTTAATTACTAGGGGACATAGGTTTAAGGTGCGAGGGGCAAGGTGTAGAGGAGTTGTGCGAGGCAAGTGTTATGGGCGAGGCGTTTTCAGAACCCCAAAATGTATCATGGAGTTCGACCAACCTCTCCCTTTAATGGATTTGTTGCTTTTCCGAGCACACGGCTTTTTCCCTAGGTGTGGGATTACAATTATGGACATGTGGGTTTTTAAACACAAAACACTGTTTATTCCATGAACTCAACTTAACATCTTAAATAAACATTGGATCTCTTAACACCCCTTACTTCAAAGATAACTCAGAAAATATTGCAACAGTAAATAATTCCTTAAAATGTTCCTTCAAACTTCCAAGAGACTTAACACCTTTAAACAAAATCACATCAGGTTAAAGGATATATATATTTTCTGTAGAATGGCACAGATATATTAGCTTGGATGATTTCAGCTCCAGCACTTTGCTTTCTTTTTGCAGCTCTCTGGACACACACAGACACACACCCACTGCTTTTTATACTGAAACTAAAAACCAGCAAAATGGCTGAACTGAGCTGAGCTCCACCCACTCTATGACATCACTGTTTTCTTAAAGGTACATTGCTTAAACATCCAGTTCTTAAAGGCACTCTCGCATGACACAAGTTTTTTACACAGAGGGTAGTGGGTGCCTGGAACTCGCTGCGGAGGAGGTGGTGGAAGCAGGGACAATAGTGACATTTAAAGGGCATCTTGACAAATACATGAATAGGATGGGAATAGAGGGATACGGACCCAGGAAGTGTAGAAGATTTCAGTTTAGATGGGCAGCATGGTCGACACAGGCTTGGAGGGCTGAAGGGCCTGTTCCTGTGCTGTATGTTTCTTTGTCCTTTGTTCTTACTTAACTCAAAGAGGTCTAATTTCAGCACCTTGATTGGATTGGATTGATTTGTTTATTATCGCGTGTACCGAGGTACAGTGAAAAGCATTGTTCTGCGTGCAGCTCAGACAGATCATTCCGTACATGAAAAGAAAATGCATAATAGGGCAAACATAAAATACACAATATAAATACATAGACACAGGTGAAGCATACAGGAGCGTAGCACTGCTCGACAGAGAAGATGTGTGAAGAGATTAGTTCAGTCCATAAGAGGGTCATTTAAGAGTCTGGTAACAGTGGGGAAGAAACTGTTTTTGAATCTGTTTGTGCGTGTTCGCAGACTTTTGTATCACCTGCCCGATGGAAGAAGTCGGAAGAGTGATTAAGCCAGGTGATTATGCTGCCCACTTTCCCCAGAATCAATGGATGGGAGGCGGGCTCGTGTGATGGACTGGGCGGTGTTCACGACTCTCTGTATTTACTGACGGTCTTGGGCCGAGCAGTTGCCATACCAGGCTGTGATGCAGCCAGATCGGATGCTTTCCATGGTGCATCTGTAAAAGTTGGTAAGAGTCAATGTGGACATGTCGATTATCTTAGTTTCCTGAGGTAGTATAGGCGCTGTTGTGTTTTCTTGGTTGTAGCGTTGATGTGGGTGGACCAGGACAGATTTTTGGTGATGTGCACACCTAGGAAATTGAAGCTGTCAACCATCTCAGAATCTGCTCTGGGTAAACTGGAGTCAAAGATTGGCAGAAATGTAACAGAGCAACAAGTGGTCTTTTGTTTAAGACGCTATGGGCGGAATCTCACCAAAATGTGGCAAAGTGTCAGTTCTGGTGTGAAAACCAGTGCAAATTCCAGCGGGAAATCTCATGGAATATTGAGCCTCTTTAACAATTTATTTTTTACCATGTGAATCATGCTGCGTTCATGGCGGCCTCCCACAGATGAATTTGCCCTGGGGCAAGGCAATCTCTGCAATCAGTGGGGAGGTCCATATAAACGCATCCCCAGCACTTGTTCCTGTTCCATTCGAGGGGATGGCTGCCAGGAAGACAACACTGCATTTCTCAGAGGGAACTCTGACCAGACTCCTGGAATGTGTGCAGCAGAGATGGGATGTCCCCTATCCACGGTCACACAGACATCCATCCAGCAAGGTGACCACCCCACCGAGGAGGCAGTGACAGCCCTGGTCTGTGCCAAAAGGCCAGGGTAGGTCTGCCACCTTCAGTCTCTCGCTGCACCCCTTCACATGTCCCTTGCACTTCCAAGGTGATCTCTTACCCAGCAACTTCAGGGGTTGCCAATACCTGTCATGTGGCCCTCTTCCCACCCCACTCCAATTCCCATGGCCTGCCCCAGTATCTACTCTGCTCCTGACAACCCCGCACCCACTTAGGTCCCATGTGTGCTACATCTTACTCACCATCTGAATTGACAGGATTCCTGCCGACACTCTCTCCATCTCTCTCACAGCAGGACAAACTCGAGCATAACAGGGGTGAGTGGGCACAGCCAGCTGGAGTCATGTGCAAGCTCAGAAGCCTCACCCGCTTTGAGGAAAAAGCCTTGAGTATCACTATGCCTTGGCAGAAGGCGAAGTGGGGACTGCAGACCAAAGTGAGAACCCTCAGGGCACACAGTCATTCTTCAAGCCTCACATGAGTAAACTTTGTCCCATCATTTATCCCCTATGATGCACTAATGCCATCTCCCTTCCCTTGCAGTCGACCAGCCTGGAGAATCCTCGTGCCCCATGGAGATCACGGTCGGGAGCAGCTCTGAGGGAGGCTTCTCCGATGCCACCATTGAAGAGGCATTACAGCTGTCACCCGCACCCACCACCAGTGCAGATACTAACCCCTCGGTGGGATTAAGTAGTCGACAGACCTCTGGGTCATTCACTGGTACGCACATCACAATCGAAGACCCACAGTAGGCAGAGGCAGGAATGTTGCAGGAAGCCAACATTCAGAGGGATGCCAGAGCCCAGGAGGAGTCCCATCGCCTTCTGTCTGAAGAGATAGTGCCATCACTCCTACACAATGAGACCAACACTGCGAGGTGATGTCCACAGTGGAGACCTTGGTACAGGTGGTGCACTCTATAGCAGGTGATGTCCCTTTCCATGGCTCAGCCATGACCTCCATGGCTGAGGACATGAGCTTCATGGTACAGGGCTTCAACCCAATGGTGCAGACGCTGTTGGGAATCCATGAGTGTCAGCACCAGAGGGTAACCGGGCGTCTGGATCTCATTCCAGCTGCCCTACTATCCCATGGAGGAGCAGAGGGGTCCCCTGGCATCTGAAAGGAAGAGGATTGGCAGGACCACGGCCCTCCACCTAGGGGACCCTGGGGTGTCCAGCCCATCTGGCATACTACTCCCTGTAGTGACATACCTCCAGCCCTGCACACTAAGCAGGGTAACACTGCAACACCCACGCTGCCCAAAGTTAGCCCCAGACCCTCCAGATTCAGGCCCCCTGTGGATGCCTGCCAAGGTCATCTCAGACAACAGGGTATGGAAGGCAGCATGGCTCCACAACCTCAGCTGCAAATTCTGGGGTTGCACCTAGACGTAGCAGGAAGGTGAGGAAGAGTAAGAAACTGTGGGCACATAGTGGGCACAGGTCAACGAGGCACCAGTTGAGGAAGTTCACCACTGGAATATAGCTATTGTATGGAACATGACTTTGTGCCAACTTGCAGATTGGGGTGACAGTTTGTGACCCCCTCCGCCAGCTCAACGCAGCCTCCGTACCCACTCATTGCACTCAACCTACATCTCACGGGGTCCTTGATCACCACCCCCATGCCGTACCTCTTCAGGGCAAGCCCAGGCACGTTCCCTGGCAGTTCCATCCAGCCATGTCCAGGTTGCCCAGGTGGCAATGCCACGGTGCCAGGCTGGCAGTGCTAAGGTGCCCAGGTCTCAGTAGGAATGTGAGAGCATGGCCCTGCTCAGAGTCCAACTGCCCACTGGTCTCTAATGGCCTGGGAAAGTCCCCTGCCAGGTGCCGTTATGCCTAGTTCACGGAAATCAGTGCTAAACGGAACCATAAGGAGGTCTCCCAGGCAAGGCAGTTAGTTCCCGGGCTCCAGGAGAATACGGCACAGACATATTTAAATGAGCCTAATTGCTCACTTAAACATGTTAATCTAGACCTTGCCCAGCAAGGGCACGATCCACATTGCGACATCTCGCAAGATTTCAGTAACTTTGGCCTCTCGAAGGGCAGCACGGTGGTGCAGTGGTTCGCACTACTGCCTCACTGCGCTGAGGTCCCAGGTTCAATCCCGGCTCTGGGTCACTGTCCGAGTGGAGTTTGCACATTCTCCCCCTGTTTGTGTGGGTTTCGCCCCCACAAGCAAAGATGTGCAGAGTAGGTGGACCGGCCACACTAAATTGCCCATTAATTGGAAAAAATGAATTGGGTATTCCAAATTTATAAACAAAAAACTTTGGCCTCTCGCGAGATTCAGCAGCCTCGTTGTGTCACCAAGTCGGGCGCGGCAAAGCCATTAAACTACATCCATTGTATGCAATTCATGTCCTTAATTCCATAGCCTATTGGACTGTGTTTGCAGCTCCCACATTTTTTCTTTTATCTGATCACCTTCCCAGTTTTGAGATTCTCCATTCCAACAGAAACCTAGGTGCCCCTGAGCGAGTTACTTTCATCTTTGTTTCTACATCCGTTTCTCATTTGTTTTAACTTTAAGTGAAACTGTTAACTGTCAGATCATCTTTTTTTGCATATCCTTTAGTTTCTTTTCCTGTTTTAGTTTCCAAGCCAGATCTTGCACTCAGGTGATGTGCTAAGAAAATGAAAAGTTAATTTTCTGCTGATACCTATGTTGCATTTGTTAGGCTTGTACGTTGAGCACAGGTCAATATTGTGGACTGTCTCTTATACTCTTTCTGTTAACAATCAGAGTCTCTGAATAATTTTCCATTCTCTCCTTTTCATGTTTACAGGGGTTAATGCTGTCAAACAGCTCCTATGTGTTATGATGGTTTCTCACAGTCTTGTTTTTTGACTTGTGTACAGGATGTGGGAGTTGCTGGTTAGGCCAGAATTTGTTGCCCGTCCCTAGTTGCCCTTCAGAAGGTGGTGGGGAGCTGCCTTCTTGAACCACTGCAGTCCCTGAGGTGCAGGTACAACCATAGTGCTGTTAGGAAAGCAGTTCCAGGATTTTGACCCAGCTATAGTGAAGGAAGGTGATATATTTCCAAGTCAGGCTGGTGAGTGACTTGGAGGAAAACCTTCAGGTGGTGGGGTCCCAGGTATCTGCTGCTTTCTCCTTCTAGATGGTAGTGGTCGTGGGTTTGGAAGGTGCTGCCGAAGTAACCTTGGCGAGTTCTTGCAGTGCGTCTTGTAAATGGTTTACGTGGCTGCCACTGTCCATCAGTGGTGGAGGGTTTGAATATTTGTGGAAGGGGTGGCAATTGAGCAGGTTGTTTTGTCCTGGATGGTGTTGAGCTTCTTAAGTGTTGTTGGAGCTGCACTCTTCCAGGCAAGTGGAGAATATTCCATCACACTCCTGACTGGTGCCTTGAAAACTTGTGGACAGGCTTTGGGAGGTCAGGTGGTGAGTTACTCATTCTAGGATTCATAGCCTGTGACCTGCTCTGGTAGCCACCAGTATTAATATGGCTAGTCCAGTTTAGTTTCTGACCAATGGTAACCTCCAGGATGTTGATTATGGGGGATTCAGGGATGGTGATGCCATTAAATGTTGAGGGGTGATTGTTAGATCCTCTCTCGTAGGAGATGTTCATTGCCTGGCACTTATGTGGTGTGAATGTATCTTGCCACTTGTCAGCCCAAGCCTGGATATTGTCTAGATCTTGCTGCATTTGGACATGCGCTGCTTCAATGCCTCCTTATCGGAAGCCTTCAAATAAGACTGCAGCATATTTTTCAAATTTGTTCTCTTGACTTGGAGTCAGAGAATCATAGAATGATGCACAGTACACGAGACCATCTAGTATATGTCATCTACAACCTGCCCCATTCCCATACTCTATCGACTGTAGCCCTGCAAGTTTATTTACTTTAAGAGCCCATCCTACTCCCTTTTCAAATCATTGATTGACTCCATTTTCACCCCTCGGGGTAACGAATTGCAGGTTATCCCCAAGTGGTGTGTAAAAATGTTCTTCCTCTAATTCCCCTAAATCTCATGCCCAAAACTTCAAATCTATGCCCCTCGTCCTTGCACCATCCGCTAGTGGTTAGTTTAGCTTTTCCACACCTGCCATAATCTTGTACACCTCTATCAAATCTACCCTCAATCCTCTTTGCTCCAAAGCCGAAAACCCCAGTCCCTCCAACCTTGTAGCTAAAATCCTTTACTCCAGGAACCATTCTTGTCAACCTTCTCATTTCCTTCCTAAACGTAACAGTTCTTTTATCCAAACTCTGTTCCTTTTGCAACTCGTTAATCCAAATAAATTCCAAAAATCCTTCAAATGTCTTCTCAAAAAGATAATCCCTGAATCAGTGTGAAGGATGCTTCGGGAGGCCTGTTAGCTTTTTTCTTTCAAATTAATGCAGTCGTTTTGCAGATGTGATACTAGAGAAAACAATATTTTCAAAGCTAGAAATTCAAAGTGTAAACCTGTTACCTTTTTACTATTTAGTACAGTTGGGGCTGGTTTAGCACAGTGGGCTAAACAGCTGACTTGTAATGCAGAACAAGGCCAGCAGCGCCTTGTTTCTGTACCGGCCTCCCCGAACAGACGCCGGATTGTGGCTTTTAACAGTAACTTCATTAAAGCCTACTTGTGACAATAAGCTATTATTATTATTGATTGTTGCCTTTGTGTGCTTTTTAAATTAATTTTTGGGGGATATGTAGTCGATGCATTGTACCAATCATCCCTGTTAATCAGTGAGCAGATGAATGTAGCTTACTTATTTTCAGACATTCCACGAGATGATAATTTTGCATTCTTGAAATAACTATTCAATTTTATTTGCTTTTTCCTTCATTGCAGTCAATTCCTCAGGAATTTGAGAACAAATTTTGCCAACGATCTGAATGAGTTTTGTTAAAAAGAAAGAGGTCTTCAACCCAAAAAACTTTATTAAATGTTTATGCAGCCTTACAATCTGGGTGAAATGTTAAATACGTTTTGCGGTGCTTAATTAACTTTGGGCATGGTTGAAACTCATGTAAAATGTCTAGTTTGCCATTTTCTTTACAAGTGATATCAACTACTTTAAACTTTTAATTTTTCTATCAGGGATAATTATAATTTATGGCTTTTATCCAGCTAGTTTTTCAATTGTTATAGTTTCTATGATGTATGACATTTAAATGTGATAACAGGTTCCACGAGATTTTAATGAATCTGTTTAACTGTTGTTACATTTCCTTACCCCTATGTTCTCTTAAAGACCATGCCGTGAATTTGACATTTTTGGGCAGGGTTTAGGAGGTAATCCCAGAAGTGTGTGATTCACCATCTCCCACCCTGCACCCTTTATTCATGTTGAATAAAGTGTTCAGTTAGTGACCACCTGGAGGAAGCCCAACTACTGGCAAAGGGAAGAGTGGGCACTTCACCCCATGGGCCTCTGGGGAGGATGTCTGGCAGGAGAGCAGTCAGGCTGTAAGCCAGATATCAGTCATGGCCGCCCATTTAAAGGCTTCCTGACATGGGTTTGTGCCAGCGGATGGAAATTTCCATTTTATTGTGTCAACACTGTCTCATTCAGAGGAAAGGCGCACATCTGTCCCATTCTCATTCTGAGTAACAAGAGTTGCGAAAACCCCCTCAAAATAACCTCTCCTTGTGTTGCCAGAGAGGAGAAAACTCAACGAGAGCCTTCTCCATCTGCCAGGAATAATGGAGGAAAGAGAAATGGAAAATCCCCGACCAAGGACAGCCCATGATTTCACACTGAATCCCTGTGAGGCCTCCTCTAAGCTGTGAGTGATCGGCGATAGGTACTCAAGGCAGTTGATGGGGATAGACTTCCCCGCCAGCCCAAAGAAGGTGAGCTGGTGGTCTGAGAGGAGGGCAGAAGCCATAGGGCTGTCTGAAGCACCTGATAGCAATGATATAAGAGGCTCAAGGACCTCTTACAATCAGTAAGTATGAGTGTGCAACCATTTTGCAGTTGGACCTATGTGAGTGTGTGATGTGGGATTGTCTAGCATATTGGTCATGTGCAGAAGGTGGCATGAAGCAGACTTACCACATTGGATGGTACCGGGGATTTTGGGAGTGGGGTCCTCTGAAGTGCAAGAGGTGTTAGTTAGCAAGGATCCGTGAGAAGTGTTGTCTGCCAACAACCAGAATGTTGGGAACATGATATTTCCATAGAAGATTCATTACAATGTCCCTTTTCCTGTGCAAGAGAAGAGGACACATAATTCCCAGGAGAGGTCAAAAACGGGTGGAGGGGAGCCTCTCTTGCTAGTTTCACTCCATTGGATGAGGATGGAGGAGGCATCAAACTAATAAAGTCGAACCATTGGCTGTGGAGATGTTCGAGGATGGTCCTGAGGTGGTGAAATTCCAGAAGTTCTCTTCTGAAAAGGTAGCGCTGGGCGGGGGGGGGGGGGGGCGCTCGGGCGCGGCGGGGGGGGGGGGGGTGGTGCGGTAAAACTGGACAAGATGGCAGGGATGGAGCATTGATAGGTATGTCTTTGGAGGGTTGCAGAATTTGGGGAAAATATGTGTCTTAATTTAGAAGGGGCTACAATTTCAACCACACAACTCTAGCACCCTATAAAAATGGCACACTAATCTCTGTGTAGCCGGACTCGCCAGCTCTATGAGGCCCCGCACTTTCGGATTGACAGCGCAAAACACCCCCACCCCACCCCCTCCGCCCGCTATTCCTTTTATCTGACAAAGTGTCAGATGGAAAACTTGGCTGTGTTTCTGGGAGAAACCCACTGGTTTTCAGTCAGAACCTGATCATTTGATATTTTTCAGGAAAATTTCATCCTAAATTCTGAAATTCTCTCCCGGCACCTCTCTGCCTCTATACCTCAGTTTTGTCCTTTAATACACTCCTTCAAAACGTACCTCTTTGACCAAGCTTCTAGTCATCTGACCTAATATCTCCTTGTACGGCTTAGTGTCATATTTTATTTTATAATGCTCCTGTGAAGAGCCTTGCAACATTTCATCGTGCTAAAGGCACTGTGTTACTTTAGTTTTTCCATTTTAAATGTTTATGGCTAAGTTAATATGTTGAAGAAAACAGGGATTTCAAAGGCTAGAACAAGAGACTGTTTGCATTTAATTTGTTCCCTTCAAGCACAATTGGATAAACACGGTACCTAGTCTTCAGTAATCAAATCTATCTGGCCTTGTCACAAAGTGAAACTGTTAAAGACGTTAGAGCTTCTTCTATATGAGGTTGGCTCTCTCTGGTCTAAAGTTCAGAGGGTTCTACTGAAGGCTATCTCCATGGTAACACTATTATTGTCGCAAATGAACAGTCCCAAAAAGGTGAGTAAAAAGTAATTTATTTCCTACTCATGCGAGGAGCTATAGCAACGAAGGAACAGTCCAAGTCCCAGCTGGGACCATTCTGAGATGCCGGCTCCTTCCTGGGCCGACTTTTATCTTGAGGAATTAACGAGCCCACTAATGGGCCTCTGCCCTCAGCGGAGGGGCTGCTACTCCATGAGCCCTACGAGGAGACCAGTGGGCCGTCCCCGTGGGTCTCATGGGGATTCCAACAATTGCGCAAGGTTTCACCAAATGTCTTACATGAGAGCATGTGGTTATCTCATGCTGGATTCCAAACTGCCCTTCAGGCATTTAAGGGCTGTATTTTTGCAGGTAGGTTGAGTCACAGATCCATCTCAATTGAAAGTGCCTCTTTCGGTATAATTTTCACTCGGTGGTAGCTGACGTAGGCTGGAAGGAAGGCCCACCTTGTTTCCCTGGGACCTTTTCCCAGCTGTGGTGAAAGCTGTCAGGCCCTCAAGCCCTCACTCCTAACACCACCCCCCTCACTTCTCCACCCACTCCCTATGTACTCCCACGCTTTTCATGCCATTTATTACTGCCCACCTCCATCTCCCGATTCTATCTCCACAGCCATTCACCCATTGTTCACGAAGGACAGACCTAGGAACCATTTAAAAATGCAAAATGTGAACTTAACCCCCCCCAGCCCCCCGCTTCTTATGAACTTTTGGAACTCTGCCAAGAGAAATACGAACAAAGACGTTGATTGAAACTACAGGGACAGATGGCTAAGCATTTTTTTCTGAGCTACACCAGATGGTCTGTCAATCAAAACAGGCCAATCGCCATTGTTGTTTTTAACTCTGACTCTCCTTTTTTTCATCATTAAAGTGCTGGGGCTTCAATAAATTCAGATCATGAAATTTAAACAGACCTTATCTGTTCTACAGCATTTTGGTGTCCTCCATAATTTGTGACTCCCACACTGGAAGATCTGTGGAATTGGTGAAATAGGATCTGTTTGAACTCAGCATTAATTCTGATCCTGTTGAGTTTGTATTTCCCAGCTATATGTGTCACACCCACCCCCTTCCCAAAAATGGGAACTGGCAGTGGGATTTCCTTATCCAGGTCTAGTCCACCATTTTTCAAGACTTCTGAAGTCAGCCCAACTCCAAAACAATCCTCAGAATTCCACTGCAGGTTTTCTGGAGGACTTTGATATACCTATGTGGAGGCTGAATAAATGGGGAAACATGTTTGATTGAGTGTGTTACCCTCATTATCTGAAGCAAACTTACAATAACTTCAGATCAGAACTTCTTCCTAGGTTATTGATTTCACTGCCTATTTCAGCAGGAAACTATTCCACTGTTTTGTGTTTCAGTGAACTCTATGGTCCTTGAACATTCATTGTTGACAGTTCCAGATAGAAAACTGAGAGCACAGGTCAGAATGAGATAGGCATATACAAGAGAATGGTTGAGGGAGTTATTTTTGAACCAGGGCAACAGTTTCTTAACAGGATAGCATTGTTTTGTGTTTATCTTCTCCAGAATGATGGTAATTCTATTTATGTGGAAATTGACTGGCACGGTAGCACAGTGGTTAGCACTGTTGCTTCACAGTTCCAGGTTCGATTCAGACTTGAGTCACTGTATGCGTGGAGTCTACACAATCTCCCCATGTCTGCATGGGTTTCCTCCGGATGCTGTGGGTTCCTTCCACAGTCCAAAGATGCGCAGGTTAGGTGGATTGGCCACACTAAATTGCCCTTAGTGTCCAAAGTGGTTAGATGGGGTTACTGGGATAGGGTGGAGGTGTGGGCTTAAGTAGGATACTCTTTCCAAGGGCCTGTGCAGACTCGATGGGCCGAAGGGCCTCCTTCTGCGCTGTAAATTCTATGATTCCTTCAAAAGCAGATATGTTAATATTGTTCTCCCATGCTAACAATGCTGTTCATACTTATATTGAAGCTGACTTAGTGAACCTCTTTCGCATTAAGTTGACAGAAAATTTTAGATAAAGCTTCTCTGCTGTTTCTCGTTTTAGGATTTACTAAATTTTTTCATATATATATGTACAACAATCCTCACAGCAGGATTAGATTTCTGAAGAAATTCTCCAGTCAAAAATTACAGGTCGTTTGGTACAGCTTAGGCTTCTGCTGTGGGAAAATGTGAGTCTCAGAAGGAGACAAAAGTAATACAAGAGTATAAAATGGATTGAAATGGATTTTGAAAATAATTTTTTATTTTTGAAGCAGAGCTTTGAGTTTGATTTTATTGTTTTTATTCCTTTACATTCAATACCTCACATCAAGTTTTCAATGAATATTTAGTTCAAAATTTGATGAGGATGGAGGAGAGACCGCAGTCACTTTTACTACCTGTGGTACTGTCTATATTTCTTTCATCAAATTGTATAGTTTTTCTTTATCTTTGTCTGATAAATTGTTCTTGATCAGCAGGGCTTACAGTTAGTTCGACTAGCTGGTTGTTAGTTGAATCCTCCAGTACAAATCCTGCTTTTACAAGACGTTTAATCATCCGTTTTTAATCATCCGTAAAATCCACAGAATCCTTACAGTGCAGAAGAAGGCCATTAGGCCAATCGAGTCTACACCCACTTTCCAAAAGAGCACCCTACCTAGGCCCAACCTCCCGCCCCGTCACCGTAACGCCACCTAACCATTGGATATCCATCTAACCTGCAGATCTTTGGACTGTGGGAGGAAACCGGAGCTCCCGGGGGAAACACGCGAAGACACAGTAAAAAGCACAGGCTCCCACAAGGTCACCAAAGGTTGGAATCAAACCCGGGTGCTGATGCTGTGAGGCCGCAGTGCTAACCACTGTGCCACCGTACCACCCCCAGCTGGAATATTCTATACAGTTCTGGGTGCCAAGCTGGGGGGGGGGCATGTTATCAAGAGTAGGTAGGGTTTACAACAGATCAGACATGATCTTATTGAATGGCAGAGCAGGCTTGAGGGGCTGAGTTGTCAATACCCTTTCCAATTCATTTGTTTGTATGAGGCCCCAGAACTGACCCATGTGCTACACCTCTCACTGCATCTTGCCAACCAGAAAATTACCTAATAATGCATACTCTCTGGGCGGGATTCTCCGCGAACCGGCGGGGCGGGCCGCACCGGCGCCAAGGCATATCAATCTGTTCTTCCTTATACCATGTGTTTTTATTCTCTGCAATAAACTTTCACGTGGCACTTTATCAAATGCCATCTGGAAATCTAAGTACACTACCATAGAACCATTAAACTCCTACAGTGCAGAAGGAGGCCATTTGGTCCATCGAGTCTGCATTGACCCTCTGATAGAGTAACTTACCGAAGCCCATTCCACGGCCCTATCCTCATAACTCCACAACATAGAACATAGAAAAATACAGCACAGAACAGGCCGTTCGGCCCACGGTGTTGTGCCGAACCTTTGTCCCAGATTAATCATAGATTATCATTGAATTTACAGTGCAGAAGGAGGCCATTCGGCCCACTGAGTCTGCACCGGCTCTTGGAAAGAGCACCCTACCCAAGGTCAACACCTCCACCCAACACTAAGGGCAATTTTGGCCACTAAGGGCAATTTATCATGGCCAATCCACCTAACCTGCACATCTTTGTACTGTGGGAGGAAACCGGAGCACCCGGAGGAAACCCATGCACACACGGGGAGGATGTGCAGACTCCGCACAGACAGTGACCCAAGCCGGAGTCGAACCTGGGACCCTGGAGCTGTGAAGCAATTGTCCTATCCACAATGCTACCGTGCTGCCCTTAAGAACAAATAAATCTGCACTATATCATTTTACCGTAATCCATGTACCTATCAATAGCTGCTTGAAGGTTCCTAATGTTTCCGACTCAACTACTTCCACAGGCAGTGCATTCGATGCCCCCACTACTCTCTGGGTAAAGAACCTACCTCTGACATCCCCCCTATATCTTCCACCATTCACCTTAAATTTATGTCCCCTTGTAATGGTTTGTTCCACCCGGGGAAAAAGTCTCCGACTGTCTACTCTATCTATTCCCCTGATCAACTTATAAACCTCTATCAAGTCGCCCCTCATCCTTCTCCGTTCTAATGAGAAAAGGCCTAGCACCCTCAACCTTTCCTCGTAAGACCTACTCTCCATTCCAGGCAACATCCTGGTAAATCTTCTTTGCACCTTTTCCAAAGCTTCCACATCCTTCCTAAAATGAGGCGACCAAAACTGTACACAGTACTCCAAATGTGGCCTTACCAAAGTTTTGTACAGCTGCATCATCACCTCACGGCTCTTAAATTCAATCCCTCTGTTAATGAACGCTAGCACACCATAGGCCTTCTTCACAGCTCTATCCACTTGAGTGGCAACTTTCAAAGATGTATGAACATAGGCCCCAAGATCTCGCTGCTCCTCCACATTGTCAAGAACTCTACCGTTAACCCTGTATTCGCATTCATATTTGTCCTTCCAAAATGGACAACCTCACACTTTTCAGGGTTAAACACCATCTGCCACTTCTCAGCCGAGCTCTGCATCCTATCTATGTCTCTTTGCAGCCGACAACAGCCCTCCTCACTATCCACAACTCCACCAATCTTCCTTTTGTCTGCAAATTTACTGACCCACCCTTCAACTCCCTCATCCAAGTCATCAATGAAAATCACAGACAGCAGAGGACCCAGAACTGATCCCTGCGGTACGCCACTGGGATCCAGGCTGAATATTTGTCATCCACTACCACTCTCTGACTTCTATCGGTTAGCCAGTTCGTTATCCAACTGGCCAAATTTCCCACTATCCCATGCCTCCTTACTTTCTGCAGAAGTCTACCATGGGGAACCTGATCAAATGCCTCACTAAAATCCACATACACTACATCCACTGCTTTACCTTCATCCACATGCTTGGTCACTCCTCAAAGAATTCAATAAGACTTGTAAGGCAAGACCTACCCCTCACAAATCTGTGCTGACTATCCCTAATCAAGCAGAGTCTTTCCAGATGCTCAGAAATCCTATCCTCCAGCACCCTTTCCATTACTTTGCCTACCACCAAAGTAAGACTAACTGGCCTGTAATTCCCAGGGTTATCCCTAGTCCCTTTTTTGAACAGGGGCACGACATTCGCCATTTTCCAATCCCCTGGTACCACCCCTGTTGACAGTGAGGATGAAAAGATCATTGCTAACGGCTCTGCAATTTCACCTCTTGCTTCCCATAGAATCCTTGGATATATCCCGTCAGGCCCGGGGGACTTCTCTATCCTCAAGTTTTTCAAAATGCCCAGCACATCTTCCTTCCCAACAAGTATTTCCTCGAGCTTACCAGCCTGTTTCACACTGTCCTCTCCAACAATATGGCCCTTCTCATTTGTAAATACAGAAGAAAAGTACTCGTTCAAGACCTCTCCTATCTCTTCAGACTCAATACACAATCTCCCGCTCCTGTCCTTGATCGGACCTACCCTCGCTCTAGTCATTCTCATATTACTCACCTATGTGTAAAAGGCCTTGGGGTTTTCCTTGATCCTACCCGCCAAAGATTGTTCATGCCCTCTCTTCGCTCTCCTAATCCCTTTCTTCAGTTCCCTCCTGGCTATCTTGTATCCCTCCAACGCCCTGTCTGAACCTTGTTTCCTCAGCCTTACATAAGTCTCCTTTTTCCTCTTAACAAGACATTCAACCTTTCTTGTCAACCATGGTTCCCTCACTCGACCATCTCTTCCCTGCCTGACAGGGACATAGATATCAAGGACACGTAGTACCTGTTCCTTAAACAAGTTCTACATTTCACTTGTGTCCTTCCCTGACAGCCTATGTTCCCAACTTATGCACTTCAATTCTTGTCTGACAACATCGTATTTACCCTTCCCCCAATTGTAAACCTTGCCCTGTTGCACGCACCTATCCCTCTCCATTACTAAAGTGAAAGTCACAGAATTGTGGTCACTATCTCCAAAATGCTCCCCCAAAAACAAATCTATCACTTGCCCTGGTTCATTACCAAGTTCCAAATCCAATATTGCCTCTCCTCTGGTCGGACAATCTACATACTGTGTTAGAAAAGCTTCCTGGACACACTGCACAAACACCACCCCATCCAAACTATTTGATCTAAAGAGTTTCCACTAAATGCTTGGGAAGTTAAAGTCACCCATGACTACTACCCTGTGACTTCTGCACCTTTCCAAAATCTGTTTCCCAATCTGTTCCTCCACATCTCTGCTACTATTGGGGGGCCTATAGAAAACTCCTAACAACGTGACTGCTCCTTTCCTATTTCTGACTTCAACCCATACTACCTCAGTAGGCAGATACTCCTCGAACTGCCTTTCTACAGCTGTTATACTATCTCTAATAACAATGCCACCCCCCCCACCTCTTTTACCACCCACCCTCCATAATCTTATTGAAACATCTATAACCAGGGACCTCCAACAACCATTTCTGCCCCTCTTCTATCCAAGTTTCCGTGATGGCCACCACATCGTAGTCCCAAGTACCGATCCATGCCTTAAGTTCACCCACCTTATTCCTGATGCTTCTTGCATTGAAGTATACACACTTCAACCCATCTCCGTATCTGCAAGTACTCTCCTTTGTCAGTGTTCCCTTCCCTACTGCCTCACTACACGCTTTGGCGTCCTGAATATCGGCTAGCTTAGTTGCTGGACTACAAATCCGGTTCCCATTCCCCTGCCAAATTAGTTTGAACCATCCCGAAGAGTACTAGAAAACCTCCCTCTCAGGATATTGCTGCCCCTCTGGTTCAGATGCAACCCGTCCTGCTTGTACAGGTCCCACCTTCCCCAGAATGCGCTCCAATTATCCAAATACCTGAAGCCCTCCCTCCTACACCATTCCTGCAGCCACGTGTTCAGCTGCACTCTCTCCCTATTCCTAGCCTCGCTATCACGTGGCACCGGCAACAGACCAGAGATGACAACTCTGTCTATCCTGGCTTTTAACTTCCAGCCTAACTTCCTAAACTCGTTTACTCCCTCCACACCCCTTTTCCTACCTACGTCCTTGGTACCAATGTGCACCACGACTTCTGGCTGCTCCCCCTCCCCCTTAAGGATCCTGAAGACACGATCCGAGACATCCCTGGCCCTGGCACCCGGGAGGAAACATACCTTCCGGGAGTCTCGCTCGCGACCACAGAATCTCCTATCTATTCCCCTAACCATTGAATCTCCTACAACTGTTGCTTTTCTATTCTCCCCCCTTCCCTTCTGAGCCCCAGAGCCAGACTCAGTGCCAGAGACCTGGCCGCTAGGGCCTTCCCCAGCTACGTCATCCCCCCCCAACAGCATCCAAAATGGTATACTTGTTTTGAAGGGGAACGGCCACGAGGGATCCCTGCACTGTTGCCTGTTTTTTTTTCCCTGACTGTAACCCAGCTATTCTTGTCCTGTACCTTGGGTGCGGTTACCTCCCTGTAACTCTTCTCTATCACCCCCTCTGCCTCCCGGATGATCCGAAGTTCATCCAGCTTCAGCTCCAGTTCCCTAACACGGTCTTTGAGGAGCTGGAGTTGGGTGCACTTCCCGCAGGTATAGTCAGCGGGGACACCGGTGGTATCCCATAACCCCATAACCCCAGCTAACCTGGACATCTTTGGCCACTAAGGGGCAATTTAACATGGCCAATCCACCTTACCTGCACTTCTTTGGACAATGGGAGGAAAGCAGAGCACCTGGATGAAACCCACTCAGACACGGGAGAAAGTGAAAACTTCACACAGTCACCCAAGGCTGGAATTGAACTTGGGTTCCTCGTGCTGTGAGGCAGCAGTGCTAACCACTGTGCTACCATGCCGCCCTAACCCCATCCACCAGTTCCTCATTATCCACAGTACATGTTACCTATTTAAAGAACTGCTATAAATTGGTTACACATGATTTCCCGTGAACAAAGCCATGTTGACTATGCCCGGTTACCTTCATTTTTCTATCTGCATTGATATAACATCTTTAACAATAGCTTCTAACATCTTCTCTGTGGCAGCTGTTAAACTAACTGGCCTGTAGTTTCCGGCTTTCTGTCTCTCTTTTTGAACAAAGTTATGTTCGCTACTTTTTCAATCTAATTCGAACTTTCCCGAACCTTGGGAATTTTGGAAAATTAAAACCAATGCATAAACTATCTCACAAGCCATTTCTTTCAAGACCCTCGGATGAAGCCCATCAGCCCTACAGTTTCAACAATTTGCGCAATACCACTTCCCTGTTAATTGTAGCTATCTTGAGTTCCTCCCTCCCTTCCATTTTCCGATTGACAGCTCTTTCTGTGATGTTACTTGTATCCTCTATTATGAAGAGCGATGCAAAATAGCTGTTCAGTTCATCTGTCATCGCCTTATTTTCCATTATTAATTCCCTAGACTCACTTTCTACAGGGCCAATGCTCGCTTTGTTAACTTTTCATCTTTAAATATCTATAGAAGCTCTTAGAATCTGCTTTTAAATTTCTAGCTCGTTTTCTTCGGTACTCTGAAATTCTCCCCTTATAATATTTTAGTCGTTCTTTACTGCTGCCCAATCTTTTGACCTGCCACCCTTCCTTGCACAATTACACGCATTTTCTGCAAGTTTGACACTATTGTTAACATTTTCATAATTCTTGTAACTTGTGTGTTTCTTTTAATTATAGTGTAATGGAATAGCATAGCACTGGATAAAAGCACATTACTGCGGATGCTGGAATCTGAAACGAAAGAGAAAATGCTGGAAAATCTCAGCAGGTCTGGCAGCATCTGTAGGGAGAGAAAAGAGCCAACGTTTCAAATCCGATGACTCTTTGTCAAAGCTAACAGACAGAGAAAGTGGGAAATATTTATACTGCGGAGTGAGAATGAAAGACGAGTCATAGCCACAGAAACCCAGGGAAACCGGGTGCTGATGGCCACAGAAACCAAGGGGAAAGAGAGAACAAAAGATGTGAAAGGCCAAACAGCAGAGAAACTAACATCAGAGAATGAACTGTAAATGTGGGGGAGGGGAAGGGGGAAGCAAAGAGGAGAAAGGTTAAGGAAAGGTGGATAAGATTGGGAGGGGGGAGTGTTTAATATATATTAAGAAAGCAAGAAATGGTAAAAGACAGTTAAAATGAAATGGGATGAAAACAAATTGGTCGAGGTGGGGTAGAGCTGATCATCTGAAGTTGTTGAATTTAATCTTTCTCTCCCTACAGATGCTGCCAGACCTGATGAGATTTTCCAGCATTTTCTTTTTCGTTTCGGAATAGAAAACAAAGAACATAGAAAAGTACAGCAAGGAACAGGGACTTCGGCCCTCCAAGCTTGCGCCGACCATGCTGCCTGTCTAAACTAACATTTTCTGCACTTCCGGGGTCTGTATCCCTCTATTCCCATCCTATTCATGTATTTGTCAAGATGCCCTTTAAACTTCACTATCGTCCCTGCTTCCACCACCTCCTCCGGCAGCGAGTTCCAGGCACCCACTACCCTCTGTGTAAAAAAACTTGCCTCGTACATCTCCTCTAAACCTTGCCCCTCGGTCCTTAAACCTATGCCCCCCAGTAATTGACTCCTCTACCCTGGGAAAAAGCCTCTGACTATCCACTCTGTCTATGTCCCTCATAATTTTGTAGACCTCTATCAGGTTTCCCTTCAACCGCCGTCATTCCAGTGAGAACAAACCGAGTTTATTCAACCTCTCCTCATAGCTAATGCGCTCCATACCAGGCAACATCCTGGTAAATCTCTTCTGCACCCTCTCTCAAGCCTCCACATCCTTCTGGTAGTGTGGCGACCAGAATTGAACAATATAATCCAAGTGTGGCCTAACTAATTGTGTAGCATTTCTATACTTGGCTTGTTTACCATATGCATCCACATTTCAATGACAATATAAGAAGACTTTTGAAAATACACTTCCGTTTTTTTTGGTGTCTTCTACATTCTGAGTGTAATTTCTTCCCGCAGGTAAAAACTGATTGATTGTTCGCTTGTATCTACACTCATTCACGGTGTAGCTCAGTGTGAATTCATATGAATTAATGCTACAAACAAGGTGAATTCATCATGTAAGTGGTGCTTTTTAATAGTGGAAGAACATGTGTTGGAGATTTTGTTTATGTCGAATCTCAAACTAATGCAAACGTTGTCTCAACAAATGATATGTCCTATACAAAAGGTATGTGTTCTTTAGAAGTTCCATACGTTTTGATTGATGAATCATAACCATCCCAATATAAGATATTTTAGCATTTATGTTAGGATGCAAATATACATTTTTCATCGTTAGCGTACTGCTGGCTGTAAGCCATTTGAATTAAACATGGATGGTATAACGTTGTAGCTGAGTGTTACAATTTAATTGTACAATGTAAACTAATGAATAATGGTCCACTTAAGCAAAGGAATAATAGCACAATGCTATAAACAAAGGAAGTAATATATCTTTTAAATGCTTCCCCAATGTAGTTATTATTCTATGAAAGTGGTAATCACTGGTCACACTTCAATTAAATTATCGACTCCCTATGGTGATTATGTAATATTACATACAGACATCAACAAAATAATTTTGAAAAATGTCAATAACTATTATTAAGATTCATGTATGTCTGAAAGCTTGCCAATTAATTTCCTTGAGAAGATCTCATGTGGATAAAATGTCAGAAACACAGTGTTAGTATTTTCAGTGTTTTAGCATTGTAATCTTTAATATCAGGTAGATGCATTCACCTTATTGTCTGATTAAATTAACACAGCACTCTGCATAATGATTTCCCAAGAAACATTTATCAGCAAATGTTAATGTGAACTTGCTTTTGGTCAAGGATTATCACCAAGCTTTTAATTGAGGTTGTTATACTGACATATGTTTTGTAAATTAAAACCATAGAGGTTCAATTCTTCGGCAGAAATAAATTAATTTTAGATATAAATTGAACCTGGAGCGACATTCTCCGACCCCCCGCCGGGTCGGAGAATCGCCGGGGGCTGGCGTGAATCCCGCCCCTGCCGGTTGCCGAAGCCTCCGGCACCGGATATTCGGCGGGGGCGGGAATCGCGCCGCGCCGGTTGGCGGGCCCCCCCGCTCGATTCTCCGGCCCAGATGGGCCGAAGTCCCACCGATAAATTGCCTGTCCCGTCAGCGTACCTTACCGGCGGGACAAGGCGGCGTGGGCTCCTGGGGGGGGGGGGGGGGGATCTGACCCCGGGGGGTGCCCCCACGGTGGCCTGGCCCTCGATCGGGGCCCACCGATCCGCGGGCGGGCCTGTGCCGCGGGGGCACTCTTTCCCTTCCGCCTCAGCCACGGTCTCCACCATGGCGGAGGTGGAAGAGACTTCCTCCACTGCGCATGCGTGTGAAACTGTCAGCGGCCACTGACGCTCCTGCGCATGCGCCGCCCGGAGAAGTCATTTCCGCGTCAGCTGGCGGGGCAACAAAGGCCATTTCCGCCAGCTGGCGGGGTGGAAATTCCTCCGGCGTCGGCCTAGCCCCTCAATGTTGGGGCTCGGCCCCCAAAGATGCGGAGCATTCCTCACCTTTGGGGCGGCGCGATGCCCGTCTGATTGGCGCCGTTTTGGGCACCAGTCGGCGGACATCGCGCCGTTTCCGGAGAATTTCGCCCCTGGTTTCTAATCTACCTCCCACCTACCTTAATGTTCTGCTTTCTCTCAATGTAATAAGTTTGAATGTAAAATAATAAGAAAAGAGTGAGCCAAGAAGTGGCAGATGGATTACAATGTGGAAAAGTGTGAGGTGATGCACTTTGGTAGGAAGAATAGAGGCATAGGCTATTTTCTACATGAGGAAAGGCTTCAGAAATCTGAAGCAAAAACAGAACTTAGGAGTCCTTGTTCAAGATTCTCTTAAGTTTAAAAGTTTAACGTGCAGGCTCAGTTGGTAGTTAGGAAGGCAAATGCAATGTTCACATTCATTTCAAGAGGACTAGAATACAAGAACAGGAATGTACTACTGAGGCCGTATAAGGCTCTGTTCAGACCCCATTTGGAATATTGTGAGCCGTTTTGGGTCCCATATCTAAGGAAGGGTGTGCTGGCCTTGGAGGGAGTCCAGAGGAGGCTCACAAGAATGCTCCCGGGGACTAAGGGCTTGTCACATGAGGAGTGATTGAGGAGTTTGGGGTCTGTACTCAATGGAGTTTAGATGGATAAGGGGGGTGCGGGGCAGGGGGGGCGGGGGGGGGGGGTGCGATCTCATTGAAACTTACAGAATACTGAAAGGCCTAAATGGAGTGAGCGTGGAGAGGATGATTCCACTAGTAGGAGAAACTAGAACCCAAGGGCACAGCCTCAGACTGAAGGGGCAATCCTTTAAAACAGAGATGAGGAAGAATTTATTCAGTCAGAGGGTAGTGAGTCTGTGGAACTCATTGCCGCAGAAGTTATGGAGGCCAAGTCACTGAGTGTCTTTAAGTCAGAGATAGGTTCTTGATTAATAGTAAGGTTACCAAAGCCCCAGATGACCATAGGTTGCTTTCCCCTTTAAGGGGGAGAGCTGACTGATGGTGATTTAACCTGAGGATCACCACTCCTCAAATGAGGGGCAAGGTTGAGAAGGCTGAGCCTTCATAAATAACCTCAGCCTGAATGGGAGTTGAACCCATGCTCTGCTTCGTAAACCAGCTGTCCAGCCAATTCAGCTAAACCGGGATCAGGGGTTATGGGGGGAAGGCATGGGAATGAGGATGAGAAACATATCAGCCATGATTGAATGGTGGAGCAGACTCGATGGGCCGAATGGCCCAACTCTGCTCCTATATCTTATGGTTTCTATGGTATAAAAAGGAAGATTACTAAGCCAGTTGGAATTTGTGTCACATTTAGTCAAATCTACAGTCCACTTAAAATAGAAACTGTACCCCGTGCCATTCTAAAGGTTGTAATTATGTGTAATTTCTTGCTGATGCAAAATAAGGAAAAAGTGACAATTTTAGAAGTATTTTTGTTTTCACTAAAACCTTTGTGTTTCAAAGATTCAAAAGTATATTAAATATAAAGGGTCTAAAATTTGATGTAATACAAATTAATAGAATACATAATAAATATTAAGCTGTTGATAATTGAGAGTTTTCATTCTTTAAAGAATGTGGCAAGGTAAGATGTTATATGAGTCTTTTCTGTCTGGTACATTCTTGTTATTCATTCAGTGCTGATAAAGTTGGAATCACGAATCCCAGAATTGCAGCAAACATGGTTCCTTCCTCCTGCAGGTCATTATCTGAATAAGGTGTTGCCTTCTGCTGCTGTACTGCCATGGATGCGGAGCATCATCTGCAACATAAACATTGCCTTAATTATCCAACCCTAGGAGACGAACAAGGTCAAATAAACAACTTTAGTACCTCACCTCGAGTAAATGTTAATTGCTTCAGTGCAATTCATAATGTTTGGCTTGCTGCAGGTGTTTTAAAATAAAGACGTTCGATTACATTTATTCATAATCTTCAATTATAAGTAAAGGCAATTGTGGTTGCTTGAAATTGTATAAATGTGGAAATATAATTCAATTCAGGATAGTTTCCATGTCTTTCGTTATCAAAGTGATTAGTGGACGCATTCATTTATTTCCTCTGCAAATCTTCACTTCTCCATTTTCATCGTAATTAAATATAGAAAATAGGAGCTGGAGGAGGCCATTCATCCCTTTGAGCCTGCACCGTCATTCAATATGACCATGGCTGATCATCCATTCCAGTAGCCTATTCCAACTTTTCTCACATATTCTTTGTTCCCTTTCTTTGTTCCCTTTTGCCCCAAGGCATATATCTAATTCCTTCTTGAAAAGATGAACAGCAGAATTCTCTGTCGGCAGGATCCTCCAGTTCTCTGGCAGCGCACCCATTTTCGCGGGTGGCTGTAGGGTGGCCACAATGAGAAACCCCATTGGCCAGCTGCGGGAAAGGAGAATCCCGTGCCGGAAAACGCGGCTGACAGACCGGAGAATCCCTCCCAAAATGTCTTGGCCTCAACTGCTTCCTGTGGTAGGGAATTCCACAGGCTCACCACTCACTGAGTGAAGAAATGTCTCCTCAGTAAGTCCTAAAAGATTTACCCCATATCCTTAGACTGTGACCCCTGGTTCTGTACACCCCTACCATTGGGACCATCCTTCCTGCATCTACCTTGTCTAATTCTGTTAGAATTTTATAGGTTTCTTTGAGATAGACTCGGTGAATCACTACAGTGCAGAAGGAGGCCATTTGGCCCATCGAGTCTGGACTGACCCTTGAAAGAACATCCTACTTAAGCCCACTCCCCCACCACATTATGACCTGAGTTCCCATGGAGCAGATCTTCAATTTCCTAAAGGTGAGATTTAGGTGCCTGGAGCGTACCAGTGGGATACTTCAGAATGTCCTCGTGAGGTTCTCCTGGACGATGGTGGTCTGCTCTGCTTTGCCCAACTGGGAACTACAGATGAGGGGAAGGCCCTGGCCAATGAGTATGTAGGGAACACCAAGGCATTGGCAGATGAGGTGAATAATGAGGAAGCTGATCAACATGAAGAAAGCCATGGATGGCCATATATAGGGTGCCACATTATAGACCCAAGGGAGGCTTGGGAGACATACATATGCACACAATTCAGGTAACTCTTCCAACTGCATCCTTCCATCCAAATAAAGATCCAACTGCAACGTCTACTGTCACCATTTACCAGGCTTCCTCATCGAGTGACATCTGCTCCTTTTGGATTATCCAAATGTGGAGAAAACAAATAGCTGTAACACCTTTATTACAAACATTATCTAACACAAGCAGCAACACCTTAACACTCTACTCATGCCTGAAGCCCAAGTGCAGCTAGAGTGATAGCTTAATTCTTTTATGTGTGTTCGTTGCTGACATGGGAAGTTGAGGCACTGATGTCACAGGCAGAGGGGCTGAGGAACTGCTGTTCACAACATGAGCACTCTGACAGAAGCCCCCCAAAATAAATGGCAGCCAGCAGCTTCTCTTCTCTTGCAAGGCACAATTGAAACTCCCTAGTGACCTGAGGAGGAACTGGGGCAGATTCCAGGTGCCTCATCCTTATCTCATCTGACCACTGCCCCTAGAGCTCATGGTCAAGGTGATGGCATGCAGATGTGCATGCAGCTCTTGCATCCACTGACTGCTCTGCTGGATTTCAACTGTTTACAATTTATATACTGATCTGCAAGCAGAGGCAGAATGTAATATAGCAAAACACTAAAATAGGTGGAAAAGGAGGCAGTGAAGAGGACATAAATATTGTCTAGACGGATATAGATAGGCTAGGAGATTGGGCCAAAATTTGGTCGATGGATTTTAATGCAGATAAGTGTGAGTTTATCCATTTTGGCATAGAAAATAGAAAGGCACATTATTATCGAAATGGAAAGCAGATTCAAGATGTGTCTGGGCAGAGAGAGCTGGGTGTCTTTGTTCATGAATCGCAGAAAGTCGGTATGCAGGTACAGCATGTAATTAAAAAGGCAAACAAATGGAGCACTATCGTTTACTGCGAAAGGACTGGATTGTAAAAGTAGAGAAGTGCTGCAATTGTATAGAATGTTGGTGAGACCACATCTGGAGTATTGTGTCCAGTTTTGGACTCCTTATTTGAGGAAGGATGTGGTGGCATTGGAGGCAGTTCAGAGGAGGTTCACCAGATTGATTCCGGGGATGAAAGGGTTGACGTGTAAGGAGAGCTAAACAGTTTGAGCATATACTCGCTGGAGTTTAGAAGGATCAGAGGGGGTCTGATCTAGGTGTTTAAAATACTAAAAGGGATTGGTAAAATAAACATTGACCAAATGTTCCCTCTTGTGGGCAATCTAGAATGAGAGGTCACGGGTATAAGACCATAGACCATAAGACATAGGAGCGGAAGTAAGGCCATTCGGCCCATCAAGTCCACTCCACCATTCAATCATGGCTGATTTCAACTCCATTTACCCGCTCTCTCTCCATAGCCCTTAATTCCTCGAGAAATCAAGAATTTATCAACTTCTGTCTTAAAGACACTCAACGTCCCGGCCTCCTCCGCCCTCTGTGGCAATGAATTCCACAGACCCACCACTCTCTGGCTGAATAAATTTCTCCTCATCTCTGTTCTAAAGTGACTCCCTTTTATTCTAAGGCTGTGCCTCCGGGTCCTAGTCTCCCCTGCTAATGGAAACAACCTCCCTACATCCACCCTATTTAAGCCATTCATTATCTTGTAAGTTTCTATTAGATCTCCCCTCAACCTCCTAAACTCCAATGAATATAATCCCAGGATCCTCAGACGTTCATCGAATGTTAGGCCTACCATTCCTGGGATCATCCATGTGAGTCTCCGCTGGACCCGCTCCAGTGCCAGTATGTCCTTCCTGAGGTGTGGGGCCCAAAATTGCTCACAGTATTCTAAATGGAGCCTAACTAATGCTTTATAAAGCTTCAGAAGTACATCCCTACTTTTATATTCCAAGCCTCTTGAGATGAATGACAACATTGCATTTGCTTTCTTAATTACGGACTCAACCTGCAGGTTTACCTTTAGAGAATTCTGGACTAGGACTCCCAAGTCCCTTTGCACTTCAGCATTATGAATTTTGTCACCGTTTAGAAAATAGTCCATGCCTCTATTCTTTTTTCCAAAGTGCAAGACTTCGCACTTGCCCACGTTGAATTTCATCAGCCATTTCTTGGACCACTCTCCTAAACTGTCTAAATCTTTCTGCAGCCTCCCCACCTCCTCCATAGTACCTGCCCCTCCACCTATCTTTGTATCATCGGCAAACTTAGCCAGAATGCCCCCAGTCACATCATCTAGACCGTTAATATATAAAGAGAACAGCTGTGGCCCCAACACTGAACCCTAAGGGACACCACTCGTCACCGGTTGCCATTCCGAAAAAGAACCTTTTATCCCAACTCTCTGCCTTCTGCCTGACAGCCAATCGTCAATCCATGTTAGTACCTTGCCTCGAATACCATGGGCCCTTATTTTACTCAGCAGTCTCCCGTGAGGCACCTTATCAAAGGCCTTTTGGAAGTCAAGATAGATAACATCCATTGGCTCTCCTTGGTCTAACCTATTTGTTATCTCTTCAAAGAACTCTAACAGGTTTGTCAGGCAGGACCTCCCCTTACTAAATCCATGCTGACTTGTCCTAATCCGACCCTGCACTTCCAAGAATTTAGAAATCTCATCCTTAACAATGGATTCTAGAATCTTGCCAACAACCGAGGTTAGGCTAATTGGCCTATAATTTTCCATCTTTTTCCTTGTTCCCTTCTTGAACCGAGGGGTTACAACAGCGATTTTCCAATCCTCTGGGACTTTCCCTGACTCCAGTGACTTTTGAAAGATCATAACTAACACCTCCACTATTTGTTCAGCTATCTCCTTTAGAACTCTAGGATGTAGTCCATCTGGGCCCGGAGATTTATCAATTTTTAGACCTCTTAGTTTCTCTAGCACTTTCTCCTTTGTGATGGCTACCATATTCAACTCTGCACCCTGACTCTCCAGAATTGTTGAGATATTACTCATGTCTTCTATTGTGAAGACTGACGCAAAGTACTTATTTAGTTCCTCAGCTATTTCCTTGTCTCCCATCACTAGATTACCAGCGTCATTTTGGAGCGGCCCAATGTCAACTTTTGCCTCCCGTTTGTTTTTAATGTATTTAAAGAAACTTTTACTATCATTCCTAATGTTACTGGCTAGCCTACCTTCATATTTGATCCTCTCTTTCCTTATTTCTCTCTTTGTTATCCTCTGTTTGTTTTTGTAGCCTTCCCAATTTTCTGACTTCCCACTACTCTTTGCCACATTATAGGCTTTCTCTTTTGCTTTAATGCATTCCCTAACTTCCTTTGTCAGCCATGGCTGCCTAATACCCCCTCTGATAACCTTTCTTTTCTTTGGGATGAACCTCTGTACTGTGTCCTCAATTACTCCCAGAAACTCCTGCCATTGCTGTTCTACTGTCTTTCCCACTCTGCTCTGCTCCCAGTCGATTTTCATCAGTTCCTCCCTCATGCCCCTGTAGTTACCTTTATTTAACTGTAACACCTTTACATCTGATTCTACCTTCTTTCTTTCAAATTGGAGATTGAATTCGACCATATTATGATCACTGCCTCCTAAGTGCTCCCTTACTTTAAGATCTTTAATCAAGTCTGACATAACACTAAGTCCAGAATGGCCTGTTCCCTCGTGGGCTCCATCACAAGCTGTTCCAAAAAGCCCTCCTGTAAACATTCAATGAATTCCCTTTCCTTGGGTCCACTGGCAGCATTATTTACCCAGTCCACCTGCATATTGAAGTCCCCCATGATCACTGTGACCTTGCCTTTCTGACATGCACTTTCTATTTTGTGGTGCATTTTGTGCCCCCGGTCCTGACCACTGTTAGGAGGCCTGTACATAACTCCCATTATGTTTTTTTTGCCTTTGTGGTTCCTCAACTCTACCCACACAGACTCCACATCATCTGACCCTATGTCGTTTAGTGCTATTGATTTAATTTCATTCCTAATTAACAAGGCAACCCTACCCCCTCTGCCCACCTCTCTGTCTTTTCGATAGGTTGTGAATCCCAGGATGTTTAAATGCCAGTCCTGAACCCCCTGCAACCATGTCTCCGCGATGCCTACCACATCATACCTGCCAGTCACAATCTGGACCACAAGCTCATCTATAGGTTGAGAGGTGAGAGGTTTAAAACTGAGATGAGGAGGAACTACTTTCCGCAGAGTGTGGTGAATTTGTGGAACTCCGTGCCCCATAATGCGATGGAATCTGAATCATTAAATGGCTTCAAGAAGGAGATAGATATATTTCTGATTTTAAAAATGGGTTAAAGGAATATGGACAACAGGTAGGGAGGTGGATTTGAGATCAGGATGAGATCAGCCATGATCTGATTGAATGGCAAATCAGGCTCAAAGGGCTGAATTGCCTACATTCAAATGTTCCTATGATCCTCAGAGTCACTACTCTCTCAATGGAGGAGACCACACATGCAGATAAGAGTGAGATCGCTGCACTCATGTCCTGGGTGAACCACTCCACTGTCCAAGCCAACGTGCACATAACTCTCTGGATTCTCCGCCACACACCTCCCACTGTACTTGCAGCATCTATTGTTTTTTTTAATAGAAATTTAGAGTATCCAATTTTTTTTTGCAATTAAGGGCCACTTTAGCTTGGCCAATCCACCTATCCTGAACATCTGTTTGGGGGTCAAATCCTGCAGACACGGGTAGAATGTGCAAAGTCCACACTTACAGAGACGCGGGGCTTGGATTGAACCCGGTTCCTCGGCGTCGTGAGGCAGTCGTGCTAACTATTGCACTACCGTGATGCCCCTGAGCTATTGTTGAAGACCTATTGCACAGAGTAACCAAAAAAGAACTGAAATGAAAGATGTATTTGAACTATTGTTGGTTAATGAAACAAAAGAGAAAATCTCAGCAAGCCTGGCAGCATCTGTAGGGAGAGAAAAGAGCTAACGTTTCGAGTCCGGACAGAGTCATCAGACTCGAAACGTTAGCTCTTTTCTCTCCCCACAGCTGCTGCCAGACTTGCTGAGATTTTCCAGCATTTTCTCTTTCGTTTCAGATTCCAGCATCCGCAGTAATTTGCTTTTATTGTTGGTTAATATCTACTTAAATGATTAACCAGGGCTTCAACTCTATTCTTTGTTTTCTGTATATTGGGGCTGAGTGTGGGGAAGAAGAGTAAACAACTATAACTGATGGGTTAGATGTAACAGCTTAGCTTATGGGAAATGTGGTTAGACAAAATAACTAGCAAATCTAGTTTGTTTTACTGAATATTCCAATGATACATCACCAACATGGGGTTCAAAAGGATCTAGCCTCACACTCTGTTCTGTCAGAGGCCTCAACTGGTACACCTTTCAGCAGCTGGTCAAGAACATGTGCCATAGATTCAGCATTTTGTGGTTCTGAATTTCGAGTGCATACCCACTGACGTGAGAGTTTCTGCACTGATGGAGGGTGTGGGCTGTTGTCTTTGGTTGGCTCTGAATCTGGCGGTCAATATGGTCGCCAATACTACATTATGTATCTGTTACAGTAATGTTATAAGAACTTATGTTAAGGTATCCAGACTATGGCCGGATTCACTTTTCCCGACAGCAGTGCACCCCACCTAACGGTTTCCTGGCAATGTGGGGTGGCTTCAATGGGAAACTCCTGTGACAAGCGGTGGGAAGATGGAATCACGCCGCCAGTGAACGGCACGCCACCGAGAAACTTACAATTGGGTAACCGGAGAATCCAGCCCTAAATGTCTGCTAAAGCTGTGATTTTGGGGTTAACGGCTAGGCAGGATGTTATGTCATTCATGGGAGGGGCTGGGTCTGTTTATGTTTCATTTTTGAGACCTGTCCTGTGTCTATTGTTCCACAATCATTTTTTGGGAGTTCTGCTCTGGATTCGGGGGAAAGGAGGTGTGTTTCTCAGACTGACTTCTGAAAGCTTCACTCCCAAGTGTAGTGATATCCTGGTTGTGTTGTAATTCACCGACTGACCACTGGGAGTCTCATTAGTATATAAGTGAAAGTTAGAGTCAGGTGGCCTCAGACTGACTAGGGAGCTGGGAGAGAGGTTGCCTGTGCAGGTTCATACTATTATTCATCTGTTGTTTTGTATATATTTGATCCACAGTTAATGTTAATAAATCGTTTATAGCTTTAGCTGTAAGTATTCTTGTAATATAAATCAGGCCATCCGACAAGAACATTACACCCAGGACTTTGTGCATAAATCTGTAAGCCACTGAGTGTTAACTGTATGTGGCATTTTACTTGTGTATGGGGATTTTGCTTAATTTAAAGTTCAGAAGTAAATGGGAAAGTAAGCTCAAAGGCCTTTCTTTATTCTTTTATAAGAACTGTTCAACTGTTAATTGAAGAGCTGTTTTTTATGTTAATGCGGTTAATTCCTGTGTTGATAATAAAGTTTATTTCACAAGATCCTTTGGTTGTCAGCTTGAAAAATTGTTGGGGTCTCATCCAGTTTCAGAATATATATTGAGGTTTGGTCCAGGTATCATAACACTTTCCTTTGCACTTTGCACCCTCTTGTCCTGCGGAAAGTGTAATTTAGTCACCCACAAGAACACGCATAATGCTTAAGTGGTGGAACTATACTGCTGACTTTAGGACCGCTGGAATGTGTGTGGCATTAGGCAGTCTGGAGCTTCATTGTGAGGGACATCAGTGCTAGACTTGTGCCGTTGACTGAATTGTATCCATTCCTTTAACAGGAAATGCTGTAGACTCCCATTATTACCAGTGAAATAATGGACTCTCCCTCCATGACAGTCATATCCTTCACCCTGAGAGGTTTTGTGCCTCCACAGGGACCAGAGGTGTGGTACTCATCCTTGCACAGTGGATAAGTGGCTCAGTAGTTGTTCACTGGCTAGACGCAGGGATTAAGGTAATGGCTGTGTTGTCAGTTGACCCAATCAGATGTGCTGGCATAATTTTTAAAGCTCTAACACTATTGCCAGGGGCCCGGGTTCAATTCTAGCCTTGGGTGACTGTCTGTGTGGAGTTTGCATGTTCTCCCTGTGTCTGCTTGAGTTTCCTCCGGGTTCTCCGGTTTCCTCCCACAGTCCAAAGATGTGCAGGTAGGTGGATTGACCATGATCAATGCGAGGCATTATAAGGATAGATCGGAGGAGTGGGCCGAGATAGAGTCCTCTATTGGAGGGTCGGTGCAGACTTGATGGGCCAGATGATCTCCTTCTACATTGCAGGGATTTGATGACAGCCATTGAATACTGCTTTAGATCTTCTTATCCAACAATTGGTGTCATGCCAGCAAGTCTCTCTTTCATCAACCCTTCACTACAACTGCCTTGGTGACCTCTTGGCCCTCTCCCAATGGTGGCTAAGCATGCTGTCTGGTAGTCTTGAAGATGCAGGTCTGAGGCAGCTGCAGAAGCAGGTGACAAGCAGGACAGAAAGCCTTGGGGGGGAAATTCCAGTACTTAGGGCCTAGACAGCTGAAGCTTGGGCTACAGAAGTAGGGTTTGCGCAAGAAGCCAGAGTTGGATAAATGCCAAAATTCTTCAAGGGTTATATGGCTGGATGAGATTGCAGAGGAAGAGAGGGATGAGGCTATGAGGGTGATTGGGGACTGGAAGCCAAGTCAGGTCAATAAACACAGAGATGATATGTGATGGGACTTAGTGTGAGTTAGGATACAGGCAGCAAAATGTCAGATCTCAAATTTATGGAGAGAAGCTGATCAAAAATAGATAAAAATGCCAAGTTAATTATTTTTCCCTTTAATAAAGTGATGCATTCCTGAGTAAACATTAGTTCATCTATCCTCTTGATTCTGTGTATATACAACTCATTGAAACTGTTTAATATTGAACACTTTTAGTATTTATTGCTGTAATATTGTTTCAGTTAAAATTCTTAATATAATTTTTAGGGCAGCACGGTGGCGCAGTGGGTTAGCCCTGCAGCCTCACGGCGCCGAGGTCCCAGGTTCGATCCCGGCTCTGGGTCACTGTCTGTGTGGAGTTTGCACATTCTCCCCGTGTTTGCCTGGGTTTTGCCACCACAACCCAAAGGTGTGCAGGCTAGGTGGATTGACCACACTAAATTGCCCCTTAATTGGAAAAAATGAATTGGGCACTCTAAAAAAATTTTTTTTAAATTAATACATTTTTTAGACTTGGTCTGTAAATATTTATTTCTGTCGGGGCTCAGTGGCACTACATCTGTTTCTCTCTCTATACATGCTGCCTGTCCTGCTGGGTATTTCCAGCATTTTCTGGGTTTATTTTTGATTCCCAGCACCCGCAGTAATTTGTTTTCATTCCTGTCACATCCTAACCTCTGCACCAGTGACCAGTGCAGAAACACTCACCTAGGTAGGGGGTCACAATCTACATTACAACGGGAAGCCCTGAGTGAGCATCACATCATAAGTGGTCAGGAAGGGCAGGGTGAGACAGAATCAGCAGTCCCACTCAGAGGTTGGAGGATAGTCACAGTAATGCTTCACAGGGCACAGAAGCTGGACCTCAGGTGCCACAGGCAAGGAGGGTCTCACTGAAGAATCGGAGACAGATGAATTCCCAGTTGCCAGAGATCCCTGGAGTATTGTGGATCCATGTGAAGCCAATCGAGGAGTCCATACAGCTTATATGAGCTACTAAAAGGGATTATGAAAGGAAACTTGCAGGAGACATCAAATGCAATAAGAAGAAATTTTATAATTATATAAAGGGAAAGCGGGTGGTGAAGAGCAATTTAGGCCCACTAAAAGCTGAAAATAGAGATATTGTCAGTGAAAATGGGGAAATAGCAGATATGTTGAACAATTACTTTGCCTCAGTATTTGCAGGAGAAAAAAATGGAGGACAACTTGAGGGAAGTCCCCAAAAAATTAATAGTTCATAGAGAACAGGTACTAAATACAATTGACGTAAGTACAGCAACACTAACTAGGAAATTAATGGAACTAAAGAGTGAAAAATCCCCAGAACCCGACTGTTTCCATCCGAGGGTGTTAAAGGAAGTAGGGGGGCACATTGTAGGTTCCCTAATTGTAATCTTCCAGAGTTCTCTCGATTCAGGAGTAGTCCCCCTGGATTGGAAAATTGCACATGTCACTCAGAGAACAAAAACAAAGAACAATACAGCACAGGAACAGGCCCTTCAGCCCTCCAAGCCTGTACCGGTCATGATACCAACCTTTGGCAAAACCGTCAGCACGTTTTGTGCCGTATCCCTCTATATCCATCCTATCCATATGTTTGTCAAGATGTCTTTTGAACGCCGTTAATGTATCTGCTTCCACAACCTCCCCTGGCAACGCTTTCCAGGCATTCACCACCCTCTGCGTAAAAAACCTGCCTCACATATCTCCTCTAAACTATGCCCCACGGAGCTTAAACCTATGCCCCCTGGTGACTGACCCTTCCACCCTGGGAAACAGTACCTACCCATCCACTCTATCCATGCCTCTCATAATCTTGTTGACTTCTATCAGGTCACTCCTCAACCTCCAAGTTTCTAATAAAAACAGTCCGAGTCTATTTGCCTCTCCACATAGTTAACACCGTCCAGACCAGGCAACATCCTGATAAACCTCCTCTGCACCCTCTCCAAAGCCTCCACATCCATCTGTTAGTGTGGCAACCAGAATTGTGCGCAATATTCCAAGTGCGGCCTTAACAAGGTTCTATACAACTGTAGCATGACTTGTCAGTTTTTATACTCGATGCCCCGTCCAATGAAGGCAAGCAGTCCATATGCTTTCTTGACTACCTTGTCCACTTAACATAAGAACATAAGAACTAGGAGCAGGAGTAGGCCATCTGGCCCCTCGAGCCTGCTCCACCATTCAATGAGATCATGGCTGATCTTTTGTGGACTCAGCTCCACTTTCCGGCCCGAACACCATAACCCTTAATCCCTTTATTCTTCAAAAAACTATCTATCTTTATCTTAAAAACATTTAATGAATGAGCCTCTACTGCTTCACTGGGCAAGGAATTCCATAGATTCACAACCCTTTGGGTGAAGAAGTTCCTCCTGAACTCAGTCCTAAATCTACTTCCCCTTATTTTGAGGCTATGCCCCCTAGTTCTGCTTTCACCCGCCAGTGGAAACAACCTGCCCGCATCTATCCTATCTATTCCCTTCATAATCTTATTTGTTTCTATAAGATCCCCCTCATCCTTCTAAATTCCAACGAGTACAGTCCCAGTCTACTCAACCTCTCCTCGTAATCCAACCCCTTCAGCTCTGGGATTAACCGAGTGAATCTCCTCTGCACACCCTCCAGTGCCAGTACGTCCTTTCTCAAGTAAGGAGACCAAAACTGAACACAATACTCCAGGTGTGGCCTCACTAACACCTTATACAATTGCAGCAGAACCTCCCTAGTCTTAAACTCCATCCCTCTAGC
The DNA here is from genome assembly GCF_047496885.1 of Scyliorhinus torazame. Lineage (NCBI taxonomy): Eukaryota > Metazoa > Chordata > Chondrichthyes > Carcharhiniformes > Scyliorhinidae > Scyliorhinus > Scyliorhinus torazame. Next base: position 220,460,734 of record NC_092715.1, on the reverse strand, counting down.
AATGAAGGACAAAATTCCATTTGCCTTCTTAATCACCTGTTGCACCTGAAAACCAACTTTTTGCGACTCATGCACTAGAACACCCAGGTCTCTCTGCACAGCAGCATGTTTTAATATTTTATCATTTAAATAATAATCCCTTTTGCTGTTAATCCTACCAAAATGGATAACCTCACATTTGTCAACATTGTATTCCATCTGCCAGACCCTAGCCCATTCACTTAGCCTATCCAAATCCCTCTGCAGACTTCCAGTATCCTCTGCACTTTCTGCTTTACCACTTATCTTAGTGTCGTCTGCAAACTTGGACACATTGCCCTTGGTCCCCAACTCCAAATCATCTATGTAAATTGTGAACAGTTGTGAGCCCAACACTGATCCCTGAGGGACACCACTAGCTACTGATTGCCAACCAGAGAAACACCCATTAATCCCCACTCTTTGCTTTCTATTAATTAACCAATCCTCTATCCATGCTACTACTTTCCCCTTAATGCCATGCATCTTTATCTTATGCAACAACCTTTTGTGTGGCACCTTGTCAAAGGCTTCCTGGAAATCCAGATATCCCACATCCATTGGCTCCCCGTTATCTACCGCACTGTTAATGTCCTCAAAAAATTCCACTAAATTAGTTAGGCACGACCTGCCCTTTATGAACCCATGCTGCGTCTGTCCAATGGGACAATTTCCATCCAGATGCCTCGCTACTTCTTCCTTGATGATAGATTCCAGCATCTTCCCTACTACCGAAGTTAAGCTCACTGGCCTATAATTACCCGCTTTCTGCCTACCTCCTTTTTTAAACAGTGGTGTCACGTTTGCTAATTTCCAATCCGCTGGGACCACCCCAGAGTCTAGTGAATTTTGGTAAATTATCACTCGTGCATTTGCAATTTCCCTAGCCATCTCTTTTAGCACTCTGGGATGCATTCCATCAGGGCCAGGAGACTTGTCTACCTTTAGCCCCATTAGCTTGCCCATCACTACCTCCTTGGTGATAACAATCCTCTCAAGGTCCTCACCTGTCATAGCCTCATTTCCATCAGTCACTGGCATGTTATTTGTGTCTTCCACTGTGAAGACCGACCCAAAAAAACCTGTTCAGTTCCTCAGCCATTTCCTCATTTCCCATTACTAAATCTCCCTTCTCATCCTCTAAAGGACCAATATTTACCTTAGCCACTCTTTTTTGTTTTATGTATTTGTAGAAACTTTTACTATCTGTTTTTATATTCTGAGCAAGTTTACTCTCATAATCTATCTTACTCTTCTTTATAGCTTTTTTAGTAGCTTTCTGTTGCCCCCTAAAGATTTCCCAGTCCTCTAGTCTCCCACTGATCTTTGCTACTTTGTATGTTTTTTCCTTCAATTTGATACTCTCGCTTATTTCCTTAGATATCCACAGTCGATTTTCCCTCTTTTTACCGCCCTTCCTTTTTGTTGGTATAAACCTTTGCTGAGCACTGTGAAAAATCACTTGGAAGGTTCTTCACTGTTTCTCAACTGTTTCACTATAAAGTCTTTGCTCCCAGTCTACCTTAGCTGGTTCTTCTCGCATCCCATTGTAATCTCCTTTGTTTAAGCACAAAATTCTAGTGCTTGATTTTACCTTCTCACCCTCCATTCTGTATTTTAAATTCCACCATATTGTGATCGCTCCTTCCGAGAGGATCCCTAACTATGAGATCCTGAATCAATCCTGTCTCATTACACAGGACCAGATCTAGGACCGCTTGTTCCCTCGTAGGTTCCATTACATACTGTTCCAGGAAACTATCGCGGATACATTCTATAAACTCCTCCTCAAGGCTGCCTTGACCGACCTGGTTAAACCAATCGACATGTAGATTATAATCCCCCATGATAACTGCTGTACCATTTCTACATGCATCTGTTATTTCTTTGTTTATTGCCTGCCCCACCATAATGTTACTATTTGGTGGCCTATAGATTACGCCAATCAGTGACTTTTTCACCTTACTATTCCTGATTTCCACCCAAATGGATTCAACCTTATCCTCCATAGCACCGATGTCATCCCTTACTGTTGCCCGGATGGCATCCTTAAATCACAGAGCTACACCACCTCCCTTACCATCCACTCTGTCCTTCCGAAAGGTTTGATACCCTCGGATATTTAACTCCCAGTTGTGACCATCCTTTAACCATGTTTCAATAATGGCCACTAAATCATAATCATTCACGATGATTTGCGCCATCAACTCATTTACCTTATTCCGAATACTACGAGCATTCAGGTAAAGTACACTTATGTTGGCTTTTTTACCTCTGTTCTGAATCTTAACACCTCGATCAGTAACCTCTCCTAAGTTAAATTTCCTCTTAACCTTTCTCCTAATTTTCCTTGTCGTCGAACCCATATCTTCCTGTAACAACCTGCACCAACTCGCTTACCATTAATGTTTTCACTTCCCGTTTTATTTCTTTTAGTATTCCTGGTCCTATTCACTGAGCCCCCCTCAGACACTGTACCTTGTACTGGCGCCCTTTTTGATTTTTGACGATGGCTTCTCTGCCTTACACTTTCCCCCTTACTGCCTTTTATTTCTGTCCCGGTTTTACTACCTTCCAACTTCCTGCATCGGTTCCCATTCCCCTGCCACATTAGTTTAAACTCTCCCCAACAGCTCTCGCAAACACCCCCCCTAGGACATCGGTTCCAGTCCTGCCCAGGTGCAGACCGTCCGGTTTGTACTGGTCCCACCTCCCCCAGAACCGGTTCCAATGTCCCAGGAATTTGAATCCCTCCCTCTTGCACCATCTCTCGAGCCGCGTATTCATCCTCTCTATCTTGCCATTCCTACTCTGACTAGCTCGGGGCACTTGTAGCAATCCTGAGATTACTACCTTTGAGGTCCTACTTTTTAGTTTAACTCCTAGCTCCCTAAATTCAGCTTGTAGGACCTCATCCCGTTTTTTACCTATATCGTTGGTGCCTATGTGCACCACGACAGCTGGCTGTTCACCCTCCCCCCCCCCCCCCAGAATGCCGCTCCAAAACATCCTTGACCCTTGCACCAGGGAGGCAACATACCATCCTGGAGTCTCGATTTTGTCCGCAGAACCGCCTGTCTATTCCCCTTACAATTGAGTCCCCTATCACTATAGCCCTGCCATTCTTATTCCTGCCCTGCTGCGCAGCAGAGCCAGCCACAGTGCCATGAACCTGGCTGCTGCTGCCTTCCCCTGGTGAGCCATCTCCCTCAACAGTATCCAAAGCGGTAAATCTGTTTTGCAGGGAGATGACCGCAGAGGACACCTGCACTGCCTTCCTACTCTTGCTCTGTCTTTTGGTCACCCATTTACTATCTCCCTCAGTACCTTTCACCTGCGGTGTGACCAACTCGCTAAACGTGCTATCCACGACGTCCTCAGCATCGCGGACGCTCCAAAGTGAGTCCATCCGCAGCTCCAGAGCCGTCTAACGGTCTATCAGGAGCTGCAACTGGACACACTTCTTGCATGTGAAGGAGCCAGGGACAGTGGACGTGTCCCTGAGCTCCCACACCACAAACGAGGAGCATGACACGGGTCTGAGATCTCCTGCCATGTCTTAAACCTTCGGTTGACTTCAACAATTTCAATTTTCCCCAAAAAAGTTTCCACTCATGAGAGAGTGTGGAACAGAGGGCATAGCTGCAGAATAAGGAGGTGCACATTGAAGACAGATTTCATGAAGAATATCTTCTCTCAATGAGTGGTGAATCTTTGGAATTCATTGTTCCAGGAAGCTGTGGAGGCCGAGTCCTCAAATATTTTCAAGGCTGAGATAGATAGGGGGCTTTATTCTCTGGGCGGGATTCCCCACGCCAGTGTCAAAACGCGGGCTTTTCACTCAGGACTTGCCTTAAGAAAGTTCAGAGTGATTCTCCAATTTGCAGGGGGCTGGCAGGGCCCCGGAGTGCTTCTCGCAGCTTTGGCTGCGGATACGGGGCCCTGCGCCTCCGATCGGGAGTCCGTGCATGCGCACGGCGGCGGCATGCGGCGGCCACCCCGTGCAACATGGCGGTCTCAGCCCGCAGAGCGGCACCAGGAATGTAGGTCCCCTCCAAGATCGCGTGCGCCCGAGGATCGGTGCCACCCGATCGCTTGCCTGGCCGTCTGTGATGCCCCCCCCGGTGAAGGATCCCCCCGCCCCCCCGTAGGGCGGCCATGGACTGAGTCCACAGCCGCCACCGGCCGTTCCCGAAAGGCAAAACATGGTTAGAACCACGCCGTCAGGAACTCGGCCAGTTGTCTTTGGAGAATCGCCATGGGCGCCTCTGTCAATGTCCCCCTACCGATTCGCGCCGATTCTCCGGGGACCGCAGAATTACGGGAGCAGCGCCGCACCAGAATTCGGTGTCAATGCCCATTCTCCGCCCCTGCGCCGTTCGCGATTTTGACGTGGATGCTCGGAGAATCCCGCCCTCTGTTTTTGGAACTATGTCTCCAAGCCGTCATAAAAACTGTGGACTTCCACGCCAGAAAAATTGGCGTGAAAGGGCCACATATTCCTAGCCCTGCAGGGGGTTAGGAGGGGCACCGGGGAAAAGGGGCAGTTTTTTGCCATGGCGGACTCAGACAATGGAACTGGACACTAAAAATAGACCCTCCGATTGGCCGTGTGCCCGTCCCAGAACGCCCGCCCAAACATTGCCCGGCCGCGTGTAAGGCCCCCCCTGCCCTCCGATAGGCCCGCCCCCGACCAGGGCGGCCGCAGCCGCCACGCTAGTTTCCCGACCGGCAGGACAATGCGTGGTCCATGCCGTCGGGACTTCGAGTACGTCGCTTTTCGGGGCCTGCGGAATCGGGGAAGCAGCGCCGGTCCCGATTCCGTGCGGGGAAATGGATTCTCCGCCCCGGCGCCGGCTGCAGTTTTGCCGTCAGGGTGCGGAGAATCCAGCCCAGGGTTTTTAGTCAGTAGGGGAATTAAGGGTTACGGAGAAAAGGCAGGAAAGTGGACTTAGTGAGTGTTAGATCAGCCATGATCTTATTAAATGGCAGAGCAGGCTCGAAATGCTGAAAGGCCTCCTCCTGTTCCTGTTTCTTGTGTTGATCAGTAAATCACTCTGATCTATTTCGGATCGTTTGCTTTGTTTATCTATTTAACTTTGGATTATATCTAAACTGTTGCCACTTTACAAATAATTTTAAAATCACTTATGTGTTCTAGACCACCTATTTTGGATCAGCTGTTACTCCCGAAGTTTAAATCTTACAGTGCAGAGCAGACAGCCACAATCTAGTTGGTTCATACTGGAGAAAACCACCTGACCAGTAAATGTAACAGAAGCACATCTTCAACATTTAGAAAAATAATAAATTTAGAGTACCCAATTCATTTTTTCCAATTAAGGGGCAATTTAGTGTGGCCAATCCACCTATCTGCACATCTTTGGGTTGTGGGGGCAAAACCCACACAAACACGGGGAGAATGTACAAACTCCACACGGACAGTGACCCAGAGCCGGGATCGAACCTGGGACCTCGGCGCCGTGAGGCAGCAGTGCTAACCACTGGGTCACCGTACTGCTCCAGCACATCTTCAACATGACAATGGTCTGCTCAGTACAGGTTCGTGTGAGGAGCTGGCTCTGGTTGGACTGCCTCTCCACATCTTTGTTAGTATCTGCTGCCCAGATGCAACCACAGTCTGACATCCCTCTCCAGACTCCACCATCTTACTATTGAGAAATACAGGTTTTTCAGGGGCGGTGTTGTCAACTGTGTGCCACTGGTTGAGCAGTTGAGCGCGATTATTCATCTTTTATATGAGCTGACAAGTGTCTCCATTAACCCTGATACTTCGTTGCTGTAGATATGCCAGATTCACCCTTACATGTTCCAGATACTCTGCGTTCCCCATGTCCACCAATTGAAAATCCCAAACTGGGCTTCCGGTTGCGGCTATGCCTGAGTAGGTCGCACGTTCGGCAGCTCCCGCCAAGAACGGACTTTTGAGCCTTTTTGAGGAGCCCCAGCGGCACTTGGACAACGATTCCCGGTGTGGGACGGCGGCAGTAAGGTTCCCCCAGAATTGTATGGAGTGGACCAGGAGTGGAACGATTTAAAAAGTGGTTTTGGAGCAGAGAGGCGAGTGGGTGCGGAAAAGTAAGATGGCGGCGGGTGGAGACCAGGTAGCATGGGCGCAATGGTCGCGGGAGCAGCAGGAGTTCCTGAAAAGCTGCTGGCCCCAAGAAGGCGTCGATAGAAAAGCTGGTGGAGGCCCAGAAGGCCCAAGGGGCGGTGATTAGAGAGGTGCAGCAGAAAGCCTCTGAAAACGAGGATGAGATCCTGGGCCTGCCGGTGAAAGTGGCGCTGCACAAGAAGTGGCAGGAAAGGTTCGAGGATCTGGAGAATAGATTGAGGAGGAAGAATCTCCGGATTCTGGTTCTCCCTGAAGGGGTGGAGGGGTCCGACGTGGGGGCATTTGTAGCCACAATCTTAACACGTTAATGGGCGTGGGAGCCTTCTCGCGGCCCTTGGAGCTGGATGGGGCTCACAGAGTCCTGGCAAGGAGGCCTAAAGCCAATGAGCCGCCAAGGGCTGTAGTGGTGAGGTTTCACCGCTTCATGGACAGGGAGTGCGTCCTGAGATGGGCAAAGAAGGAACGGAGCAGCTGGTGGGAGAATATGTTGATCCGTATTTATCAAGACTGGGGTGCAGAGCTGGCTAAGAAGAGGGCTGGATTCAACCTGGCCAAGGCGGTGCTCCACCGAAAGGGGGTGAAGTTCGGGCTGTTGCAGCCAGCACGACTGTGGGTCACTTTTCAAGATCGCCACCATTATTTTGATACGCCAGATGAGGCGTGGACCTTTATACAAAACGAAAAGTTGGACTCGAGCTAAGGGTTTGATGTGGGGTTGGGTTTTTTTTTTGTTGTTGTATGGGGAAGCTGGGGAGAGGGAAGGGGTGAGTGGATGTGATATGTGGGTTTTGTGGGTCTGTGGGCATCGGTACTGTTTTGCAGGGGCCGGTCCCCGGGTGCGAAGGGGGAGGGGGGGCAGGAGGCCCTGGGTATTGGGGAACTGGGGTGAGGTTGTAGGTGAAAGGAGCTGCGCCATGGGGGGCGGGGCCGGCCAGGTGGAAAATGCGGGCTTTTTCCCACGCAGAGGAAGAGGGGCGGGGCCTAAGGGGAGGGGCAGTGCTGGAGGGGTGCTTACATCTGCCTGAAGGGGGGGATGGGATGGGGATTCCACACGGGGGGCCGTTGGCAAAGGCGGGAGTGGCCGGGGTCAGCAGGAGTCAACTGACTTACGGGAGTGCAATGGGGGGAGCAAGGGGGCTAGACGGTGGTCTATCTGGGGGGGGGAGGGGGTGGGGGGTGGAATGGGGGGTGGTACTGGGTTGCTGCTGTACTGACCGAAGGGGAGCTAGAGGTAAAAGGGAGAGTCGGGGCGGGGGTTCGCCACCTGGGGGACTGGAGTGTGCGGGAGGCGTGGGCACATGGCTGGCCTAAGAAAGGGGGGGGAGCGAGTAGCCCCCTGATCCGGCTGATAACATGGAATGTGAGGGGCCTGAACGGGCCGGTCAAGAGGGCCCGGGTGTTCAGGCACTTAAAGGGACTGAAGGCAGACGTGGTTATGCTTCAGGAGTCGCACTTGAAGGTGGCAGATCAGATCAGGCTGAGAAAGGGATGGATAGGGCAGGTCTTTCATTCAGGGCTGGATGCAAAGAACAGAGTGGTTGCAATACTAGTGGGAAAGTGGGTGTCATTCGAGGCGCTGAATATTGTGGCAGGTAATGGGGGTCGATATGTGATGGTGAGTGGTAGGGCTGCAGGGGACCCGGGTGGTGCTGGTGAATGTGTATGCCCCGAATTGGGACGATGCAGGTTTTATGAAGAACATGTTGAGTCGGATTCCCAGATCTGGAAGCGGGGAGCTTGATAATGGTGGGGGACTTTAATACGTACTGGACCCAGCATTGGACTGATCCAGGTCAAGGACGGGTATGAGGCCAGTTGCGGCCAAGGTGCTAAGGGGTTTTATGGACCAGATGGGGGGAGTGGATCCATGGAGGTTTGCCAAGCCGGGCCAGAGAGTTCTCTTTTTTCTCCCATGTACATAAGGCCTATTCACGGATAGACTTCTTTGTGATGAGTAGGGCACTGATCCCAAGAGTGGAGGGAATGGAATATTCGGCTATAGCGATTTTGGACCACGCCCTGCACTGGGTGGAGTTGGGGTTGGGGGAAGTGAGGGACCAGCACCTGCTGTGGCACCTGGATGTGGGACTGTTGGCGGATGAGGGAGTTTGTGGGCGGGTCTGGGGGTGCATTCAGAGATACATAGAGGCCAATGATAATGGGGTGTGGTTTGGGAGGCAGGTGGGTGTGGTTTGGGAGGCTCTGAAGGCGGTGGTTAGGGGAGACCTAATTTCAATTAGGGCTCACAGGGAGAGGAGAAAGGATGGAGAGGGAGAGGTTGGTGGGGAGATATTAAGGGTGGACAGGAGCTATGCAGAGGCCCCGAAGAGGGGCTGCTGAGGGAGCGACGGAATCTCCAAACAGAATTTGATTATTGATCACGGGGAAGGCAGAGGATCAGTGGAGGAAAATGCAGGGGGCAGTGTATGAGTATGGGGAGAAGGCGAGTCGGATGCTGGCGCATCAGCTACGTAAGAGGGAGGCGGCGAGGGAGGTTGGAGGAATCAGGGATGGGGGGGGAATACGGTGCAGAGTGCGGTTAAAATAAATGAGGTATTCAGGGATTTCTATGGGGACCTGTACAAGTCAGAGCCCCCGGAGGGGGGAGAGGGAATGCGGCGGTTTTTAAATCAACTGAGGTTCCCGAGGGTGGAGGAAGAGCAGGTGGCTGGCCGGGGGGCCCCAATGGGGCTGGAGGAGCTGGTTAAGGGATTGGGGAGCATGCAGGCTGGCAAGGCCCCGGGACCGGATGGATTCACGCTTGAATTTTATAGGAAGTATGTGGATCTGTTGGGCCCGTTGCTGGTGAGAACCTTCAATGAGGCAAGGGAGGAAGGGACTCTGCCCCCGGGAGTGATACATGAGGACCAGATGGGGTTCGTGAAGGGCAGGCAGTTAAATGCGAATGTGCGGAGGCTCCTGAACGTGATTATGATGCCCTCGGTGGGAGGGGAAGCGGAGGTGGTGGCGGCTATGGATGTGGAGAAGGCCTTTGATCGGGTGGAGTGGGTGTACCTATGGGAAGTGCTTAGCAGGTTTGGGTTGGGGGAAGGGTTCATAGGGTGGGTCAGGTTGTTATACAGGGCCCTGGTGGCGAGCGTGTCTACGAACCGGCGGAGATCGGAATATTTCAGATTGTACCGGGGACGAGACAGGGGTGTCCCCTGTCCCCTTTGCTGTTCGTGCTGGCAATTGAGCCGCTGACCATGGCATTAAGGGAGTCTAGGAACTGGAGGGGGTTGGTCCGTGGAGGGGAGGAACACCGGGTGTCGTTATGTGCTGATGACCTGTTGTCATATATTGCAGATCCAGTGGAGGGGATGGCGGAGGTCATGCGGATCCTTAGGAAGTTTGGGGACTTATCGGGCTACAAGCTCAACGTGGGGAAGAGAGAGATCTTTGTAGTGTGTAGCGCACAAAGACTCCATGAGACGAATAGAGTGAAGTCGATGAGGCTTTATTAAGCGTGTCTGTTCCCCCGCAGCTCGATAGTAAACTGGCCTGCGGGGGAAGACTCCGGCTTCTTATACTCCGCCTTCAGGGCGGAGCTTGAGGTCAACGGCCAACCAGGACCCGGGATCTGTCAGCCAATGACATTAGGGCTTCCAGTCCCACATGACCCCCAATACATACTACCACATAGTGCATGCGGGGGGCCAGGAAAGGGGGCTAGAGGAGCTGCCATTGAAGAGGGCAGAGAGGAGCTTTCGATACCTGGGGATCCAGGTAGCTAGGAGCTGGGGGGCCCTGCATAAGCTTAATTTGACACGGTTGGTGGACCAGATGGAGGAAGACTTTAGGAGATAGGATGTGTTGCCACTTTCCCTGGCGGGTAGGGTGCAGTCGGTCAAGATGACGGTCCTCCCGAGGTTCTTGTTCGTGTTCCAGTGCCTGCCCATCCTAATCCCCAAGGCTTTTTTCAAGCGGGTAAGCAGGAGTATTATGGGGTTTGTATGGGCGAGCAAGACCCCGAGGGTGAAGAGAGTGGGCGCGATTCTCCGCTCCCGTGCCGGTTGGGAGAATCGCCTGGGTCGCCAAATTTTCCCGCCACGCTGGTCCGACGCCCTCCCGCGATTCACGGAAGCGGCCAGATCGGCACAATCGCGTATTGCGCGGCGCGGTCCAGTGAATCGCCCAAGACAGCCAAAATGGCGATTCAACGGTACCCCGGCGATTCTCAGTGCCGGATGGGCTGAGCGGCCTGCCCAAAATGGCGGGTACCCCCCGGCGCCGTCCACACTTGATCGCTGCCGGCGGGAACAGCGCGGGAACGCTGGGGGGGCGGCCTGCGGGGGGAAGAGGGGGGATCCTGCACCGGGGGGGGGCCTCAAATGGGGTCTGGCCCGCGATCGGTGCCCACCGATCGTCGGGCCGGTCTCTCTGAAGGAGGACCTCCTTTCTTCCGCAGCCCCGCAAGATCCGTCGGACATCTTCTTGCGGGGTGGACTCGGAGAGGGCGGCAACCACGCATGCGTGGATTGGCGCCGGCCAACCCGCGCATGCACAGGTGACGCCAGTGACGCGGCGTCGCTCCTAGCCCATTATCAGGCTCTGAATCGGTCGGGATAGGGGCTGTTTCGCGCCATCGTGAACCTCAACGGCGTTCACGACGGCGCGAACACTCTGTCTCCATTTCAGAGAATCGCGCCTGGTGTTTCTGGAGCGCAGTCGGGTCAGGTGTGGGCTGGCGCTGCCAAATCTGTGTGGCTATTATTGGGCAGCTAATGAGGCGATTCTCCGTAAATGGGTAATGGAGGGAGAGGGGGGGCGTGGAAGAGGCTAGAGGCGGCGTCTTGTGTGGGTACTAGCTAGGGGGTGCTGGTGACGGCACCGTTGCCGCTACCGCTGACGAGGTACACCACGAGCCCGGTAGTGGCGGCGACATTGAAGATCTGGGGGCAGTGGAGGCGACATAGGGGTGAGGTGGGGGCCTCAATGTGGTCCCCAATACGGGATAATCATAGGTTTGTGCCAGGCAGGATGGATGGGGGGTTCCTAAGTTGGCATCGGGCAGGAATTAAAAGGATGGGGGACCTGTTTATAGATGGGACTTTTGCTAGCCTGGGGGCGCTGGAGGAGAAATTTGGGTTGCCTCCCAGAAACGCTTTTAGATATATGCAAGTGAGGGCGTTTGTGTGACGGCAGGTGAGGGAATTACCGCTACTTCCAGCACGAAGGATTCAGGACAGGGTGATTTCGGGTGTATGGGTTGGAGAAGGCAAGGTCTCGGCGATTTATCAGGAGCTGCAGGAAGCGGAGAAGGCCTCGGTGGAGGAGTTGAAGGGCAAGTGGGAGGAGGAGCTCGGGAGGAGCTAGTTGAGGGTCTGTGGGCCGATGCCCTGGGCAGGGTCAATTCCTCCTCCTCATGCGCCAGGCTCAGTCTAATACAGTTCAAAGTAGTACATAGGACACATATGACAGGGGCGAGGATGAGTAGGTTTTTTGGGGTGGAGGACAGATGTGTGAGATGTTCGGCGAGCCCAGCGAATCACGCCCATATGTTCTGGACGTGCCCGGCGCTGGAGGGGTTCTGGAGGGGCTTTGCGAGGGCTGTGTCCAAAGTTGTGAACACAAGGGTCAAGCAGAGCTGGGGGATAGCACTATTTGAGGTATCAGACGAGCCAGGAGTGCAGGAGCCGAAAGAGGCCGGAGTCTTGGCCTTTGCGTCCCTGGTAGTCCGGCGGAGGATCCTACTAATGTGGCGAGATGCAAAGCCCCCGAGCGTGGAAGCTTGGATCAATGACATGGTAGGGTTCATTAAGTTGGAGAGGATAAAGTTTGCCTTGCGAGGGTCTGTGCAGAGGTTCTCCAGGCGGTGGCAACCGTTCCTAGACTTTCTCGCGGAACGCTAGGTGGAGGTCGAAACAGCAGCATGTTTTTGTTAAAAGGAGGCGTTTTCCCCACTTTTGTATTTATTGGTTAAATGGGGTTAATGTATCCTTGTTTGGTTTCCTATGTACAATTTTGTTTTTCTTTCTTTCTTTCTGGAGTGTTTGGTTGAAAATTGTTGAAAATTTTGAATAAACATATTTTTTTTAAAAACGAAAATCCCAAACTGGCCCAATGAGGTTTTTAATTAGCTCCACAAGTAACTTCATATGCATTTAATTGGTAGCATCCCGAGATCCATACGCCTACCCTCGTGAGCTTTTACAAAGATTTATGTTATTTGACCTTCCCCTCTTTAACTCAATTTGGCTCTGATTATGCTGTAACTAACCAAGACGAAAGCAGGACTCTGGATAGTGAATTCAAAAAGCAGTTTATTCTTAAAAGGAAAAAGGTATACTTATCAATACATGACCAACTTTTACAATTCGGTGATAAAACCAGATAGAAGTATAGATCTTTCTCAAGCTCAATTTCCCTCACTGAGAGTGATTCCCCGAAATCTTGCCCCAGAGAGCACTCAGTACCTTCAGCGACAATAGCAAGCGATAGGATGGTTCCCAAAACCCATTTTGAAACCTTGAATTAGCATTATTTCATCTCAAATCAGGACTGTTGCAATTATCCAGTTGCTCCTTTGTTGCTCCTGGGTTAATTTTATTGGATTTAGCCTTATGGAGTGGAACAATGAGACAGTGTATGATCTTTCGCTGATCTGAATTTATGCAAGTCTTCATTCATCCTCTGGACACCTGCCCCAGCCAGCCAAGGACAAATGAGGCCCATGTTTTACTCGGCATCTGTCTGCTCCCTTTTTCCCCACAGCTTACAGCAGCAAATTAATATTTTAAACTTCGAACAGTGGAATATTACCCAGCCATAACAACTGCTGATTAATTACTTACTCTTCAATTATACATTGAGGCTCACTACTTATTTGATCATCTGAGTTTGGCTCATTACTAATTATATAATAATCCTTGATTAAGACATATGAGTTATTATAAATTACATAATACAAAATGGCTTATAGAGCCCTGTGAACAAAATGGCATCATGGCCATGTCAGCACTACAGTGAATATAACGTGAAAACTCCCTGAAGATGGTCAAGTTGCAGCACTGCTCAAGCCTACACCTCCCACCCTACCATTGAAAATTGCATTGCTTTCTGGAGTTGGTGGATGCTGCCCTCCACCGTGTGATTTCAAATCAGTCCCAGACGCTTACCCTTTCACACTGTCAAATGAAAATCAAGACCGGGGTGAGGAGGGTGTGGGAGGGGTATATGAGCACATATTACCGAAGGTGGCATGGCTGATTAAGAAAGTGATTCTACAGGCATAAAGATCCTGGCTGAATAAATGAAGGCATAAATCTCAAAAACAAAGAGGTTGTGGTTTGGCCTAATCCTAGGGTTGTCATTCTAGGGTCATAAAATAAATGGACAATGAGGTAGCAGATGCATTGTATTAATTTTCTAAAATTCACCAGATTCTGTAAAGGTTTAATCAGACTGTAAAGTAGCAAATCTAGCCCCTCTTTTCAAGAAGGGAGGAAGGCAGAAAACAAGAAACGAGAGGCCAGTTAGCTTGACGACTGTCACGGGTCATATGTTAGAATCAATCATTAAGGAGGTTATAGTTGGGCACTTCAAAAAAACTTAAGGTAATCGGGAAGAGTCAGCACAGTTTTCTGAAAGGAAAATCATGTTTAACCAATTTATTAAAGGTCTTTTAAGGCGTAACATGCCTGCAGACGCTCAATACTTGGATTTCCAGAAGGCATTTGATAAGGCGCCACATCCAAGCCATTGTGGAAGATAAAAGCTCATGGAGTAGAGGGGTAACATATTCACATGGATAGAGGATTGGCGGCAGGCAGAAAAAAAGTCTGCACAAATGGGTCTTTTTCTGATTGGCATGTCGTGACAAATGGAGTCTTGCAAGGATCTGCGCTGGGGCCTCACCGTTTTACAATTCATACCAATGACTAAGAAGAAGGGAGCAAAAGCAGATTTAGCAAATTTTCATGTGACGCAAAGATAAATTGGAAAACATGTTATGAAGAGGACATAAAGAGGTTGCAGATACATTGGGCACGATTTTCCCACCACTTCACGTCTATGTCCACACTGGGCGTGACAGGTGAATTGTGGGCGAGCCACAAATTTGGTTTCACACCTGTTCAAATGGCACGTGAGTCACCGGACCAGTGGTGCCTGGCACAATCTATTCCCATCAATTACCCCCTGGCCCTGAGGCATCCCGGCAATGGCGGAGAATCCTGCTGCCCAGGCATCTTGTTGCGCCTGGTTCATGTCAAAGTTTATATCATTCGCTCCCTGAGCATACAGGGCGTCCGTGACCTCATGGAGGCACTTGTGGACTGCAGCTAGTGAGATGCCACACAAGTCCCCGCTTGAGCCCTGATGCGCAATCAATTACTCTCAAGACAAGGTGCGTCATAACTAATAGGCTTTAATCTGCTAGAACTATTTCCCAGCAGCTTCGATACAGAAAGTGAAGGCTGCTGGGACGGCATCGGTTCTTATATTCCGCCTCTCAGGGCGGAGCTATGTACATCAGCCAATGGTAGACTCCTGGGTCTAGCCAATGGTCATCCACCTCTCAGGTACCACAATACCTGGTATCACCACATTCACCCCCTGTTAAAAAAGAGCCCAGCGGGGTGATGGCCAGTGTTAATGTCGCCTTTCGCATGGTAGGACCAGGTATTGAGGTGCCGTGATGTCGAGGGTAATAGCAAAGTGTTCATGGTGCAGCAATCAGTTGATCGGGTGGCCTGGTCGTCCTTCTGGAGCGTCTGGGCTTCGGTGGTGATCCTGATGGGGGTCCCGGCGGTTGCGATTCCTGGAACGTGGTGTCGTCCTCCCAGGCAGCTTCGTCACCCCTAGGCGGCGCTGTTGGGGTGAAAAGTGGGCAAGACGAGGGTGCACCTGTAGGGGGTGTCGGCGCATGTTCGGACCGAGGCAGGGGCGGCGGGACTACTGACCCTCCAGTCAGGTGTTGCGGGGAGGGTGGGGGTGGGGGCACTGGTGTGGGGGCGTGTGGGGCTCCTGTGGGCGCCAGGTCCCGAAGGGAGACCGTGTCTTGGCGGCCGTCCGTGAACGCTACATAGGCGTACTGGGGGTTGGCATGCAGCAGGTGGACCCTCTCGACCAATGGGTCCGACTTGTGCGCCCTCACATGTTTCCGAAGCAGGATGGGTCCGGGTGTCGCTAGCCAGGTTGGGAGCGAGGTCCCGGAGGAGGACTTCCTGGGGAAAACAAGGAGACGTTCATGAGGAGTCTGATTTGTGGTTGTACAAAGCAGCGACGGGATCGAATGGAGGGCGACCTGGAGGACTTCCTGCCAGCGGGAGACTGTGAGATTCCTGGACCGCAGTGCCAGCAGGACGGTCTTCCAGACCGTTCCGTTCTCCCTCTCTACCTGCCCGTTTCCCCGGGGGTTGTAACTGGTCGTCCTGCTCGAGGCGATGCCTTTGCTTAGCAGGAATTGACGCAGTTCGTCACTCATAAAGGAGGACCCCCTATCACTGTGAATGTACGCGGGGAAACCGAACAGTGTAAAGATACCCTGAAGGGCCTTGATGACGGTGGTTGTGGTCATGTCTGGGAGCAGACGGTACAGTGCCCAGGACTGTTCATGATGGCGAATGGGAACCGGGAGTACTCGTCAATCATGTTCAGGAAGTACGTGTTGCGGTCGGTGGAGGGGAGGGGGCCTTTGAAGTCCATGCTGAGGCATTCAAAGGGACGGGAAGCCTTTATCAGATGCGCTTTCTCTGGTCGATAGAAGTGCGGTTTGCACTCCGCGCAGATTTGGCAGTCCCTGGTGACGGACCTGACCTCATCGATGGAGTAGGGCAGGTTGCGGGTCTTGATAAAATGACAGAGACGAGTGACCCCCCGGGTGGCAGAGGTCCTCGTGGAGGGATTGGAGGCGGTCCACTTGTGCGGTGGCACAATGCTGCGGGACAGGGCATAAGGAGGCTCGTTCAGCTTCCCGGGACGGTACAAGATCTCGTAATTGTAGGTGGAGAGTCCGATCCTCCTCGGCAAGATCTTGTCGTTCTCAATCTTGCCCCGCTGCGCATTATCGAACATGAAAGCAACCGACCGTTGGTCCGTGAGGAGAGTGAATCTCCTGCCGGACAGGTAATGCCTCCAATGTCGCACAGCTTCTACTATGGCCTGGGCATCTTTTTCGACCGAAGAGTGGCGAATTTCGGAAGCATGAAGAGTGCGGGAGAAGAAAGCCACGGGCCTGCCCGCCTGGTTGAGGGTGGCTGCCAGAGCTACATCGGACGCATCGCTCTCGACCTGGAAGGGGAGGGACTCGTCGATGGTGCGCATCGTGGCTTTAGCAATGTCTGCCGTGATGCGGCAGAATGCCTGGCGGGCCTCCGTCGACAGGGGGAAGGTTGTGGACTGGATCAGAGGTCGAGCCTTGTCGGTGTAATTGGAGACCCACTGTGCATAATAGCTGAAGAAGCCGAGGCAGCGCTTTCGGGCCTTGGGGCAGTGAGGGAGGGGGAACTCCATGAGGGGGCACATGCACTCAGGGTCGGGTCCTATGACTCCATTTCGCACTACGTAGCCCAGAATGCCTAGACGGTCGGTGCTAAACACGCATTTATCCTTATTGTAAGTCAGATTAAGGATATTCGCAGTCTGGAGAAATTTTCGGAGATTGGTGTCGTGGTCCTGCTGGCCATGGCCGCAGATGGTGACGTTATCAAGATACGGGAACGTTGCGTGTAAGCCGTACAGGTCAACCATTCGGTCCATCTCTCGTTGGAAGACCGAGACCCCGTTCGTGACACCGAAGGGAACCCTTTAAAAATGATAGAGCCGCCCATCTGCTTCGAAGGCAGTGTACTGGCGGTCACCATGACGGAGGGGTAGCTAGTGGTAGGCAGACTTGAGATCCACCGTGGAGAAAACCTTGTATTGCACAATCCTGTTCACCAGGTCGGCTATACGGGGGAGAGGGTACGCATCCAGCTGCGTAAACCTGTTGATGGTCTGGCTGTGGTCAATGACCATCCTGTGTTTCTCCCCGGTCTTTACCACCACTACTTGAGCCCTCCAGGGGCTGTTGCTCGCTTCGATGACCCTTTCCCTCAGCAGCCTTTGGACCTCTGACCTGATGAAGGTCCGGTCCTGGGCACTGTACCGTCTGCTCCTGGTGGCGACGGGTTTGCAATCCGGGGTGAGGTTCGCAAACAGGGAGGGCGGGTCGACCTTAAGGGTCGCTAGTCCGCAGACAGTAAGGGGGGGTATAGGGCTGCCAGATTTAAAGGTCAGGCTTTGCAGATGGCACTGGAAATCCAGCCCAAGGAGGGTGGCTGCGCAGAGGTGCGGCAGGACGTACAGGCGGAAATTGTGGAATTCCCGGCCTTGGACAGTGAGGTTCGCTAGGCAGAACCCCTTTATCTCCACCGTGTGTGAACCGGAGGCCAGGGAGATCCTTCGGTTTACGGGATGGGTGACAAGAGAACAGCGCCTTACTGTGTCGGGGTGAACAAAGCTTTCCGTGCTCCCGGAGTCGATCAAGCACGACGTCACGTGGCCGTTGATGGAGATCGTCGTTGTAGCTTTCGCAAGCGTCCGGGGCCGACTCTGGTCCAGAGTCACCGAGGCTAGCTGCAGTAATGGAGAGTTCGAGTTCTGGTCGGGCAGCGTGTAGTCGGCTGTGCTGGGGGCCTGAGGCCCCATCCAAGATGGCGTCAGCCATGGGTCGCACATGGAGTCCGGGGACAAAGAAGATGGCGGTGGCGAGGGACAAAATGGCGGTGCCCACCCGTCCAGCATGGTGGCCGGGGGGGCAAAAGAGCCGCGGCCGCAGATCGCACGCGGCCTGAGGATAGGGGGGTGACGGTGGGCTTTGAAGGGCCGGGGCCTGAAAGGGGGGCTGCCGATAGTCGCTGGAGACCGCGGCCACGGTACGGGCCTGGCAGACCCCGTCATAGTGTCCCTTCTTGCCGCACACTTTGCAGGTGGCGGTGCGGGCCGGGCAGCGAGGGCGGGGATGATTCGCCTGCCCGCAGAAGAAACAGCGTTGTCCGGCGGCGGTAGCGGGCTGTCTCGCCACACAGGCTTGCGGGGTCAGGCGGAAGGTCTGAGGGGCTGCCGCAGAGGGGTGCCACGCAGCCCAGGGGGCCGCCGCGAGTCCAGGAGCAAAAGCCAGCGCGTTTTTATACGCAACGCCTATGGACCCCGCCAGGGCCCGTGCCTCAGTCAGTCCAAGAGTGTCCATTTCTAGGAGCCTGCGGCGGATGTCGGGGGAAGTCATACCTGCCACGAAAGCAACCCTGATCAAAAGTTCCGTGTGCTCGTTCCCCGAAACTGGCGGGTAGCCACAGTTTTGGCCCAGCACCAGCAGCGTCGCCCGGTTGAAGTCTTCCAACTTTTCCTCGGGGCTTTGCCTCCTAGTCGCCAGCAGGTGATGAGCGTAGACCTGGTTCACAGGGCGGAGAAAGTGTCTTTCTAGCAGCTCGATCGCCGCAGCATAATTCTCCGCCTCCTCGATCAGAGGGTAGATCCCAGGGCTGACCCGCGAGCGTAGAAGGTGCATTTTTTGTCTTTCCGTGGGGGTGTCGGCGGCCTTGTCGAGGTAGCCCTTAAAGCACGCCAGCCAATGTTTGAAGATAGCAGCAGAGTTGTCCACGTGGGGGCTGAGCTGAAGACACTCCGGTTTGATACGGAGATCCATCCCTTCACTGAAGTTGTAGCAGATTAAATTGATGCGCAATCAATTACTCTCAAGACAACGTGAGTCATAACTAATAGGCTTTAATCTGCTAGAACTATTCCCCAGCAGCTTCGATACAGAAAGTGAAGGCTGCTGAGACGGCATCGGTTCTTATATTCTGCCTCTCAGGGCGGAGCTATTTACATCAGCCAATGGTAGACTCCTGGGTCTAGCCAATGGTCATCCACCTCTCAGATACCGCAATACCTGGTATCACCACAAGCCCTGAAATAATCCTGAAGCTTAAACGTTCAGGGCTGTGGTGACATTGACGGCCACCGAGAGCAGATATCCTCCTCCTTCACATGGTGCCAAGTCCGTGAGGACATGGCACAGGTGCTGCATCATCCCCTTTTAGAGGCAGAGTCTTCTGCACCACACTGCCCGTCATCTTCTCAAGACCAATGAGCCTGTATACTTTGTCCATTGCCGGCCTCTCCTTTTGGATACTCCCTAGCCTTATGGGTAGCTGGGACCCTGCACATGGTCCACCGCCTCGAGCCTCTGTCGATGATGCAGTCGCTGCCTTCTTCGGTGTTTGGCCGCTTGCCACCACGAGGGCAGCCTCCATGGGGTCCAAGATACCTTCCATGAGTGTAATACCTGTAAGGAATTAGAGAGGATGTGAGACTGTCAACCAGCGGTGTCTTCACCCCGGGGCCCTCCTTCCCCCATTGCCCGCCCCTCCTTCCACATTCCCTGCCATCTGACACGCCCAGCCCATGCACCCCCTGCCACAGTCACCGGACCACACACCCTGCACCCCAGACACCCGTACATCAGGTTTACTGGACTGTGTGCTGCTCCACTCATCGGTGCACACCCACCCATGGTCGCGGAGATGTCACCGGTGTTTGGGCGCACCCCTTGGGTTTTCGGATGTTGGCCACTACGACTGTCATGTTGCTTCCTGCAGTGTCCAGGCATCACGGTCTGGTTGGGATGTCCGGCAATAACTCTCACATGCTACATGGCACACCTTCACACGGAAATGCACTTGGGAGCTGTGAAGTGTTCACTTAACTAAGATTGCCAATCCCTGTTAGCAATATCCTTCCGCCATGCAGCCAGAGGCCTCCACAGTCAATGGGAGTTATGGGTGTTCAATAGGGCAGACAGGCAGGGGCTGGGGTTGCCCCCGTAATGGGTATGCGCGATCAGGGGGTGACATGTTGGACCCACAGGCGCTGAGACATCCATCCTGTAGTGATATTCAGATATCAATATACATGATCAATGTATGTAAATGTAGTACAGTCATTTTAACACTAGATGGCTCACAGTCAGATACTATAAGAACTGATTTCCCACCTTTTCTAAGTCAGATGATGATGAGAAGTGATTCAGAACAGTGAACAAGCAAGACATAGAATAGCTAGAGTGAGATAAGTTAGAACTAGTTTGTTATAATAGTGTATAGTTATATAGTTATCTGTATTGTACTTTAATTTGTTATTGTTAGTTTAATATTGAGTAAAATGACTCACAGTTTATTATTTTTGTTACTCATTAAATAGTTCATCTTTCAACAAGAAGACTATTGGTCATTTTATCATCCTGGTGGATTCAAGAGTAATATATATATATAAGATAAGTCATTATTTAAAATATAACACAGTACCAGCGAGTTATAAATCTTTTAAGAAAGACTAACAAAGATTTAGCATAGAAAAAAAGAAAGAAAAAGCACAAACGGCTTCAACTATTCTACTATAGCAATCATCGCAACTTTGAAAACTTCGACGTAAACGACCTATCAATGGACCAAGTTCAAGCACGAAGCCAACTAAAGACTACTGGTAATTTAAATTTAAATTGGAAGTTGTTCAAGCAGCAATTTCAACTTTACCTAGAAGCTAGTGATTTAAGTGCAGCACCCAAAACTAGAAGGATCGCGTTATTTCTATCCCTTGCAGGACAGCAAGCAATCGAAATGTTCAACTCATTTCATTTTAGTGCTGATGAAGATAAAACTAAATCTGATCAAGTAATAGCGAAGTTTGAGGAACATTGTAAAATGCAGACAAATGAGATTTTAGAACGACTGAAATTTCATCAGAGAATTCAAAAAACTGGTGAATAATTTTATCACAGATCTCAAGCTCTTAGCTAAAACGTGCAACTATGAAAATCTGCATGATTCACTTGTCAGAGACCAAATAGTATATGGTATACTTGATGATGACGTCAGAGAAGCATTAATTCGTCAAAATGATTTAACTCTACAAATCGCGATTGACAAATGTATAGCAGCAGAACAGACCAGAAGCCAGTATCTAGCATTTTATCCAAAGGAAAAAAGCACAAACCTCTACCACGAGGCAGAGAAAATTAAAATGGTGTCGCAAGCAAAGCAGAAATCTGTAAGGAACGGAAGCTATCCTATGCAAGCATTTTTGAGCTCTGCATCTGCGCACTACGCTCTGAAATGCGAGACGTTCAAGAAGAAGTCTGCCCATGCATGTACGTCACAATTACATCATGACGACAACGTAATTGCGTGTCACAGATGTGGTAACGCCCACTCAAGGGGGAATTGTCCAGCTTTTGGCAAATGGTGTTTAACATGTCAGAAACTCAACCATTATGCTTCACAATTTCAATCAACTGCTGAATACATTCCTATTACACACAAAAATCATCACAAAGTCCTAGCTGTGGACAAAGCAGAAGAAATCAAACCTCAAGAAGATTTCATGGAAGATAATGATATTTTCTTATACTTTCTTCATTGGTGCAGTTGATTCGTCCATCAAGCAGGCCAGGACCATCAGGCCAGGACCTACTCAGTTAATGGTATGGTGTTGGGGAGAGTTATAGAACAAAGAGATCTAGGAGTACAGGTTCATAGCTCCTTGAAGGTGGAGTCGCAGGTGGACAGGGTGGTGAAGAAGGCATTCGGCATGCTTGGTTTCATTGGTCAGAACATTGAATACAGGAGTTGGGATGTCTTGTTGAAGTTGTACAAGACATTGGTACGGCCACACTTGGAATACTGTGTGCAGTTCTGGTCACCCTATTATAGAAAGGATATTATTAAACTAGAAAGAGTGCAGAAAAGATTTACTAGGATGTTACCGGGACTTGATGGTTTGAGTTATAAGGAGAGGCTGGATAGACTGGGACTTTTTTCCCTGGAGCGTAGGAGGCTTAGGGGTGATCTTATAGAGGTCTATAAAATAATGAGGGGCATAGATAAGGTAGATAGTCAACATATTTTCCCAAAGGTAGGGGAGTCTAAAACTAGAGGACATAGGTTTAAGGTGAGAGGGGAGAGATTCAGAAGGGCCCAGAGGGGCAATTTCTTCACTCAGAGGGTAGTGAGTGTCTGGAATGTGCTGCCAGAGGTAGTAGTAGAGGCGGGTACAATTGTGTCTTTTAAAAAGCATTTAGATAATTACATGGGTGAGATGGGTATAGAGGGTTATGGGCCAAGTGCGGGCAACTGGGACTAGCTTAATGGTAAAAACTGGGCGGCATGGACTGGTTGGGCCGAAGGGCCTGTTTCCATGCTGTAAACTTCTATGATTCTATGATTCTATAAGCATGATCTACAAACAAGCAAGGATCATCTTAAAACAATGAAGTTACCTCATCAAGAGAATGAGAAAAATCTTCAAGCAAGAGAAGAACAAAAAGTCAACACAGTAAGCAACGACTGGATGACTACTGTGTATGTTAACACAATTCCAATCACTTTTAAATTGTATACCGGCACCTCGGCGAATCTTTTGAATTCAAAGGACCTGTCCAAGATCAAGAGTCATTATGAAATGATTCCTCCAGAATGCTCATTGCATGATTACAATGCCAACCCCATTTTTTCACATGGATCCTGCTATCTAAGTGTCACAAACAGAGACATTCAACAACAAGTAAGGTTAGAGATTGTCAATGATACTCGTTCATCATTACTTGAAGCACAAGTATGCAAAGATTTGCAACTCATATACAGAGACTCTTTATGAATACCTGTCAATCAAGTGCACTCAATGATGATGTTCAGCAACATTTACAGCAATACCCAAATGTTTTTCAAGGAATGGGCACGTTACCTTTTCAGTACAAAATCCAACTGAAACAGGATGCCAAATCGGTGATCCATCCACCTCGACATGTTCCTGCTCCACTTAAAGATTGACTGAAAGCTGAATTGTCAAGACTTCAAACTCAAGGAATAATCTCTAAGGTTACTCAACCTACTGACTGGGTAAGCTCCCTAGTCTGTGTAAAGAAACCTACAGGTGAAATAAGAATCTGTATGGACCCAAAAGATATCAATAAAAGTATCAAGAGAGAGCATTATCCAAAACCAAAGAGAGAAGATATCACTGCTGAGATGGTAAATGCTGAAATATTTACCAACATTGATGCATCTCAATGATTTTGGCAGATGCAGTTAGAAGACTCCAGCAAACTTATTTGTACCTTTATAATGCCTTTTGGAAGGTACTGTTTCATTGGGATGTCTTTTGGTATCATATCTGCTTCTGAAATTTTTCACAGAACAATGGAACAGATGACCAAGAACATCGAAGGAGTATGGGTTTATGTTGAAGATATAATCGTCTGGTCAACAATGCCTGAAGAGCATATCAAACATCTTCAGGAGGTTTTCAAGAGAATTGACAACTATGGTTTAAAGTTAAACAAGGCCAAGTGCATGTTTGCAGCTTCATCTTTAAAATTCCTAGGTGACAACATAACAGCTGAAGGCATTAAACCAGATCAAGGCAAAGTGCAAGCTATCGAGGCAATGCAAATTCCCAAAGATAAGAAGGCTGTCTTATGCTTTCTTGGATTTGTCAACTTTCTAGGAAAGTTCATTTCAAATCTATCCGCGAGAACAATTGCTCTACGTCAATTGATCAGAAAGAACACAGAATTAATCTGGACTGACAAACATACTGCAGAATGGATTGATTTGAAGCAACAACGGTTACAAGCTCCATGCTTATCATTCTTTGATCCTACAAAACCAACCAAAGTTTCAACTGATGCAAGTAAAAACGGCGTTGGTGCTGTTTTACTGAAATAAGACCATTTTGATAATTGGGTTTCTATTGCCTATGCATCAAGATCGATGACTGACATTGAGTGTATGTACGCCCAAATTGAAAAATAGTGTCTTGTGCTAGTCACAGGGATTTCCAAATTCCACGACTACATATAAGGTCTACCCAACTTCACAGTGGAAATTGACCATCGTCCACTAATACACATCATAGAACAAAACTTAAAAGACATGACTCCCAGACTTCAACGTTTAACGATGAAATTGAGAAGATACAATTTCACACTGAAGTATACACCAGGGCATTAGTAATTGCTGATACTTTATCTAGGTCAGTCAACACTGACATTCTCCAAGAAGAATCCATCAATGATGTTGATTCACATTTGCAGCTATTCAAAGAATTACTATCAGATGTCGAATTTCAGCAAATTCACATTGAAACACAGAAAGATACCACATTGTTGAAAGTTATGAAACATCTTCAAGAAGGATGGCCCAAAGGCAATTGTCCACAATATCAATCCATTCAGTCAGAACTGACTATTGTAGATGGTATACTGCTGAGACAAGATCGCATTGTAATTCCACAAAGCATGCATTCTGAAATGCTGTCGAGATTACATGAGGATCATCTCGGTATTGAGAAATGTAGAAGACATGCCAGACAGTTTATCTATTGGCCTGGTACCAACAATGATATTGCGAACATGATATCGTCATGCTCAACATGTTAATCCCATCAAAGTCAACAATGCAAAGAACCACGGCAACCACATGATCTAGTAACATCACCATGGATCAAGGTTGTTGCTGGTCTTTTTCACTTTTTTGGGAAAAGACTATCTTGTAGTCATTGGCGTCTTGTTTGAGTATGATCTTGTACATATATGGGAGCGTACCCATGCCTTCGAAGACGTCGCGGTGCTGGTCGCTGATGGCGTTGAGTTGCGCCCTGAAGTCAACATCCTGGAAGGCAGACGTGTCATCAGGAGAGAGAGAGTGAACTCTTTATACGAGGTTTAGCAATTTGCATGCCTGTGCGCCAAGCAGAGTCCTTCGAGGTGCCCACGATCTCGAAAGGAAGGATGGCTTTTCGTGACTTGTGCGTCACTTCAAGTTGGCATGAGCCAGTAGCATGAATGATGTTGCCATTGTAGTCCAATAGCTGGCAGGTCGATGGGAGAATGGTTGGTTTGACACGAAGGCTTTGGAAAGCAGACCACGCCATGAGATTCGCGGAGGCACCAGTGTCCAGGCGGAATCGTATTTGGGACCGGTTGACCGTCAGGGTGGCACACCACTCATCGTCTGGATTGATGCTGTATACCGACAGCGGCTGGTGTCTTTGCTTCGAGGACAGCCTGTTTTTTGTTACGACACCGACTCGAAAGGCGCCTTCGGGTCCTCGGTGTCACTGCTGTGTGGGAAGTCGGAATCGGACTTGGTGACCGTGGGTTGAATTGCCCGAACATCCCTGCGAGGCGGGCTGAAGCGATATGAATTGGAAGGCTGAGCTGCTCGACAGCAGGCAGCATAGTATCCAAGTATTCTACATCGTAGGCATTGTCGAAATTTTGCGGGGCATTGCCGCTTTAAATGGGCGGAGCCACAGTTGCCGCACGTCGTGACGTCAGCACGTTCGCTGCACCACCGCGCAGGCACGGTGCGGTCCTGCGTGGTGCGCGCCTGCGCATTACGTTCCTCCATGTCGCCGTCCCCTCGTTTGGTGCGTACAAGCGCGGGAGTCGATGAAAAGTGCGCGAAATGGCCGCCGTCATCCAGACTGAGGCCCTGGAGGTGTTCAATCACTTGGACCCGTTCCGCCTCGTGGGGACATTGCCGTGCTGTTTCAGCCACTTGTATATGGGAGTAACGACTGGTGGCATTTTCATATAGGACACAGGTCTCGATGGCGGTCGCTAGGGTGAGTCGCTTTACTTTGAGGAGCTGCTGACGTAGGGGGTCCGACTGAACACCAAAAACGATCTGGTCGCATATCATGGAGGCGGAGGTGGGCCCGTAGCTGCAAGATTGCGCAAGGATGCAAAGGTGCGTTAAAAAGGATTGGAAAGTTTTGTCCTTACCCTGCAAACGCTGCTGGAACACGTAGCGTTCAAAACTTTCATTCACCTCTATGCTGCAGTGAGTGTCAAACTTGAGGAGAACCGTCTTGAACTTCATTTTATCTTCATCATCTGCAAAGGTGAGAGAGTTGAAAATATGGATGGCATGGTCCCCGGCCGTAGATAGGAGAAGAGCAATCTTTCTGGTGTCCGAGGCGCCCTCCCTGTCCGTGGCTTCGAGGTTGCCGGCGATGCGGAGCGGCAGCGGCGGGCTGATGTTGTCCATGTTGCAGAATGACGGCATGCTGGCGGAAGGCAGATCACTAGCAGGTAGGTCTAAGAAGTGCTAATATGCAACCATTCCTGATATCATGATTTGTTGGGTGTCCTGAATCACATACAGGTCACCAACACTTGAAATAGTGCAACACTATTTTATTAAAAGGTTAACTATTTAAACATACTTGAACTGTGGGTAAATACAATACCAGCTTTAACTAAAGACCTTTGCCTTGTCCTCACCAGTTGGTGCACTCAGCACAGGGTGAATGCCTGTGTTGCAGGCTGTGAGCTCTGTGCTCGAATGAGCGGGAACTCTGATGTCCCCTGTCTTTGTAGTGCGTGTGCTCTGACTGGTGATTGGCTGCGGTGTTGTGTATGTTGATTGGTCCCACTGTGCGTCCATCAGTGTGTGGCTGCACCATGATATACTGGTGTATATTATGACAGTGGTGATCTATCAAGTCAGCATAATCTGTGCGGACATCTCTAAGCATTTCAGTCAATGGGAATGTCATGATATGCAGACACACACATAATGATATACAGACAAGCAGTTAATGGACACAGAGAACAGGACATGACCAATAAGCAGGCAGGACACTCAGGGGTGGGATCTGATTATAAAAGACACAAGGCACTCACACTCCACCTGTTTCCACTGATTTTCATAGAATTTACAGTGTAGTAGGAGGCCATTCGGCCCATCGAGACTGCACCGGCTTTTGGAAAGAGCATTCTTCCCAAGGTCAACACCTCCACCCTATCCTCATAACCCAATAACCCCACCCAATACTAAGGGCAATTTTGTTCACTAAGGGCAATTTAGCATGGACAATTCACCTAACCCGCACATCTTTGGACTGTGGGAGGAAACCGGAGCACCCGGAGAAAACCCACGCACACATTGGGAGGATGTACAGACTCCGCACAGACAGTGACCCAAGCCGGAATCGAACCTGGGACCCTGGAGCTGTGAAGCAATTGTGCTATCCATAATGCTACCGTGCTGCCCTTTACATCTGGAGAGTCAGTCAAAGGTGTTGTTCCAATCTCACACCTCCACACATGGCTAAGTGCTAGTCTGGTTCAGTCAGACAGAGTAACCACACTTAAGTTAGCAGAGAGTCAAACTCATCGAGAACTGTGCTAACTGTGCTATTAGTTCAATAAACCTGATTGAACGAACTACAATGTCTGAAGTATCTTTCTGAGCTAAACTGCATCCAGTTGCAGCCAGTGTTAGACCAATGTACCTAACACGACATGATACCAGGAGACTACTTATTTAAGGTGGCTTACCTCAGTCCATTCCGTGATGACCAGCAAATGTATCCCGGCACCATGGAGAAGATTCAGGCTCCTCACCAGCTCAGGACCTCCGGCAGTCTCAGTGCCAACTGACGAACAGTCAAGTGAACGTTTCTGCTGTACATTGCAGCCTCAGACCTCGAGGTTACGTCTGATGCAAGAAAGATTGCGCAACTCCTCTCAACAGTGGGTGATCAAGCCATCAAATTCTTCAACTCGTTTAACTTCACCGAAGGCCAGGACAAGACAAAGTTTCAGGCCATCCTGGACAAGTTCGATAGTCACTTTGAAGTGGACACCAATGAAATCTTCGAGCGCTACATATTCAAACAACTTCTTCAAGGTAAAGATTAATCTTTCAATGCCTTTTTAACTAGCCTCCATCTGCTAGCGCTGTCCTGCAACTTTGGTGATATTGCTGACTCCATGATCAGAGACCGAATCATGTTTGGAGTTCAGTCTGATCCTCTGAGGGAGCAGCTGTTAAAAATCAAGCATATGACCCTGCCAGTTGCGATTGAGACATGTACAGTGCATGAGCAATCAAAAAAATTGGTATTCCCAATACAAATCAGCTGAAAGTGAGAAACGTATAGAGCAGGGACAGGAATGGTTGTTGCAGGTGCTGGGGTTTAGATATTTCAGTCAGCTCAGGGAAGGTGGTAAAAGAGGGGGAGGGGGCGCATTGTTAGTCAAGGACAGTATTACGGTGGCAGAAAGGACGTTTGATGAGGACTTGTCTACTGAGGTAGTATGAGCTGAGGTTAGAAACAGGAAAGGAGAGGTCACCCTGTTAGGTGTTTTCTATAGGCTTCCGAAAAGTTCCAGAGATTTAGAGGAAAGGATTACAAAGATGCTTCTGGATAGGAGCGAAAGCAACAGGGTAGTTGTTATGGGGGACTTTAACTTTCCAAATATTGACTGGAAATGCTATAGTTCAAGTACTGTAGATGGGTCCGTTTTTGTCCAATGTGTGCAGGAGGGTTTCCTGACACAGTATGTAGATAGGCCAACGAGAAGAGAGGCCATATTGGATTTGCTACTGGGTAATGAACCAGGACAGGTGTTAGATTTGGAGGTAGGTGAGCACTTTGGTGATAGTGACCACAGTTTGATTACGTTTACTTTAGTGATGGAAAGGGATAGGTATATACTGCAGGGCAAGAGTTATATCTGGGGGAAAGGCAATTATGATGCGATGAGGCAAGACTTAGGATGCATCGGATGGAGAGAAAAACTGCAGAGGATGGGCACAATGGAAATGTGGAGCTTGTTCAAGGAACAGCTACTGCGTGTCCTTGATAAGTATGTACCTGTCAGGCAGGGAGGAAGTGGTCGAGCAAGGGAACTGTGGTTTACTAAAGCAGTCGAAACACTTGTCAAGAGGAAGAAGGAGGCTTATGTAAAGATGAGATATGAAGGTTCAGTTAGGGCGCTCGAGAGTTACAAGTTAGCTAGGAAGGACCTAAAGAGAGAGCTAAGAAGAGCCAGGAGGGGACATGAGAAGTCTTTGGCAGGTAGGATCAAGGATAACCCTAAAGCTTTCTATAGATATGTCAGGAATAAAAGAATGACTAGGGTAAGAGTAGGGCCAGTCAAGGACAGTAGTGGGAAGTTGTGCGTGGAGTCCAAGGAGATAGGAGAGGTGCTAAATGAATATTTTTCGTCAGTATTCACACAGGAAAAAGACAATGTTGTCGAGGATAATACTGAGATTCAGGCTACGAGACTAGAAGGGCTTGAGGTTCATAAGGAGGAGGTGTTAGCAATTCTGGAAAGTATGAAAATAGATAAGTCCCCTGGGCCGGATGGGATTTATCCTAGGATTCTCTGGGAAGCTAGGGAGGAGATTGCTGAGCCTTTGGTTTTGATCTTTAAGTCATCTTTGTCTACAGGAATAGTGCCAGAAGACTGGAGGATAGCAAATGTTGTCTCCTTGTTCAAGAAGGTGAGTAGACACAACCCCGGTAACTATAGACCAGTGAGCCTTACTACCGTTGTGGGCAAAATCTTGGAAAGGTTTGTAAGAGATAGGATGTATAAGCATCTGGAAATGAATAATTTGATTAGACATAGTCAACACAGTTTTGTGTAGGGTAGGTCGTGCCTCACAAACCTTATTGACTTGTTTGAGAAGGTGACCAAACAGGTGGATGAGGGTAAAGCAGTTGATGTGGTGTATATGGATTTCAGTAAAGCGTTTGATAATGTTCCCCACGGTAGGCTACTGCGGAAAATACGGAGGCATGGGATTCAGGGTGATTTAACAGTTTGGATCAGAAATTGGCTAGCTGGAAGAAGAAAAGGGTGGTGGTTGATGGAATCTCGGTATCCATGTGTAGATCCCTGAAAATTGCCACCCAGGTTGAGAGGGTTGTTACGAAGGTGTAGGATTGAGTTTCGGAGCCATGAGATCCTGTTGTAGCTGTACAAAACTCTGGTGCGGCCACATTTGGAGTATTGCGTGCAATTCTGGTCGCCGCATTATAGGAAGGATGTGGAAGCATTGGAAAGGGTGCAGAGGAGATTTACCAGAATGTTGCCTGGTATGGGGGGAAGATCTTATGAGGAAAGGCTGAGGGACTTGAGGCTGTTTTCGTTAGAGAGAAGAAGGTTAAGAGGTGACTTAATTGAGGCATACAAGATGATCAGAGGATTGGATAGGGTGGACAGTGAGAGCCTATTTCCTCGGATAGTGATGTCTCGCACGAGGGGACATAGCTTTAAATTGAGGGGAGATAGATATAGGACAGATGTCAGAGGTAGGTTCTTTACTCAGAGAGTTGTAAGGGCATGGAATGCCCTGCCTGCAACAGTAGTGGACTCGCCAACACTAAGGGCATTCAAATGGTCACTGGATAGACATTTGGACGATAAGAGAATAGTGTAGATGGGTTTTAGAGTGGTTTCACAGGTCGGCGCAACATCGAGGGCCGAAGGGCCTGTACTGCGCTGTAATGTTCTATGTTCTATGTTCTAACACAACCAATCTGTGCGATTTTTGCAGCTATGTTACTTCATAATATAATGGGCGGGATTCTCCGCCGGCGGGATTCTTCTTTTTATAATCTTTATTGTCATCAGTAGGCTTACATTAACACTGCAATGAAGTTACTGTGAAAATCCCCTAGTCACCACATTCTGGTGCCTGTTCGGGTACAAAGAGGGAGAATTCAGAATGTCCAAATTACCAACAGCACGTCTTTCGGGACTTGTGGGAGGAAACCGGAGCACCTGGAGGAAACCCACATTGACACGGGAGAACCTGCAGACTAATTACAGACAGTGACCCAAGCTGGAAATCGAACCTGGGACCTTGGCACTGTGAACCAACAGTGCTAACCACTCTGCTATCAGTCTGCCCATCTAGCCAATCTTTTATCCATGCCAATATGTTCTTCCTTATATCATGTGTTTTCATTCTCTGCAATAACCTTTCATGTGGCACTTTATCAAATGACCACTGTGCTACTGTGCTGCCTCCGTTCTACTGGCAGCGCACCCACGCCTGCAGCTTCCCTGCCGGCGTGGGCCGGCCAAAATGGGAAATCCCATTGGCAGATGGTGGGAACGGGAAATCCCGCTGCTGGTGAGGGCGCGCCGCCGAGGAACACACGGCCGGAGTACCGGAGAATCCCACCCAAGATGTAGGTAGGTTGGAAGATTTTTAGCCGGAAAATATATTGAATGAACAGAATCATTCATGAATGCAACAGCCCTCAGTGAATCATGCTTTTGGCTTCAAGTTATTTGTTCGGTGTAATAATTTGTTTTCATTGATGTCAACACAGAATTTTTAAATTGATAACCTTCCCTTGCCACATTTAAAAAACAAATAACAATCAAATCTCCAAATCTCTTCACACAATGATGTTATTTAGATCATTGATCCTCAGGTGTCTATCAGAACCAAAGTTAATCATCAGCTGCTGACCCGGAGTTATGAGTACATACTTTAACAATGTTGGCGCTCTGAACCAGGCCTTTTCAGCAAACGCTAATCAGACAGTCGTTATTGCCTTCTAAGCATTCAATTTTCCGAGCAACACTGTGCACAATTTATTTGCCCATCTAAATATATCCCCATTCTGTTACGATCCACCCTCAGAAATATCACTCTTACAGTGTTTCATTAAAAAACCCAAGTCTGAGCCGGGAGTAATTTGCACTGTGATATTTGAAGGTTTTATAGTTTGATTTCACTTCAGACCAGCAGATAAAATTGGTGGTATTGCTCTCGGTGCTCCAAACATATTAGACAGGAATGCAGTTTTAGTTACCATCTTTGCCTTTTCTTGGAATTACAATGCATGTTAATAAATGTACACTTACACGTGACACAGTAAAGGCCAAAAAGGCCCCAGTGCTTTTTGTTTTTGTTTAAATTATACAACTGAAGAAATGCCTTGTGAATTCCTAATGTCAAGCGAACTCATTTATTTCTGTGCACCAACAGAAAATGTATTAATAAATAAATGTAAATGGATTCATTAATAGTCAGTGGTGTGAAACGGCTTTCTGACTCAAAATAAATAGGTAAAATAATGCCTTGAAGCACTCCAAGGGATAGACTTTAATTAAGTGTTTACAAAATAAATTGGGGATGAAATTTATGCACATTAAGGTCAGAGATTTTTCTGGTCTGGAGTTTTAAGTATCTTGTTGTTCTTTGGCGGCATTGTCAGCACTCCCAGGTGAGGTATCACGTGGCCAAATACTGCCCTTTTGATCTACTTATTACAACAATGTGCCATGATGAGAGGTTTTCTCTGTGCTGCAAAATGGTGCGCATTTCCCACATATCCTTTGCTGACCAAGGGCGTCATTTAAAGGGAAATGTTCTAAGTTTTGTATCGGGTACGACTTCCCAGGTGGTTCCCGACAGCCGAGATGGCGAGACTGCGGCCGGTATTTAACACGAGCTTCACGGCGGAACTGGCTGTCCAATCAGCTGGTTTATCTGGGCCGTACCTGGTAGCTCCCCGCGAACAATGGGGAGCTGCTCATAAACGCACTCTCCACACAGAATCCAGTCAGCACTCAGCCATGCTTCGGCGATGCCGACCTGCTGGGCGCCGTGAAGCCATTTTTTAAAAATATAAATTTAGTGTACCCAATTAATTTTTTTCCAATAAGGGGCAATTTAGCGTGTTCAATCCACCTACCCTGCACATCTTTGGATTGTGGGGGCACAATCCAAACAAACACTGGGAGAATGTGTAAACTCCACACGGACAGTGACCCAGAGCCAGGATCGAACCTGGGACCTTGGCGCCGTGAGGCAACAGGGCTAACCCACTGCGCCACTGTGTTGCCCCTGGATGCGGTGAACACATAACGGGGGGCCAGGATGACCACTATACTATGTCGCAAGAAGACCAACGATCTCCAGTGGGTTGAAAGGGTAAATTAACATCAGCCCCCTGGTATCGGTCCCACCTGCCAGCATCCTGACCCCCCCCACCACCACCACCACCACCACCAAAACAGGTTGGTGGCTGGCACCTCACATCAACCCCTTCCCACCCCGAGTAGAGAGCAGTATCTGACAGTGAGGCTGGCCTGCACCGCAGAGGTGAGGATCCGCTGCTCTTCGCTCAGATGATCAAATGGTCCTTTCCTCTCACTCACCACTTCTCTTGCAGGATCTGCATTTGATGGGGCCGGGCCATCCGGGTCATCCACTTCTGTCACCCAAGAGAACACCTCGGACGGGAGATCCAAGGACACACCATCGAGACATCACAGCTGTCATTCCCATCCTCCACCAGCGCAGAGAGACACCTTAGTGGGCGACATTAGTGGACAGGCTTTAGGGGCCAAATCTGGTGAAAACCACAAAGTTACTGATGCACATCAGGCGGAGGCAGGAATATCTGAGTCAGCAGTTGTGGGTCTGCTCAATCCCAGGACTCGGTTGACTCCCAGTTAGATGCCGGGGAGCCTCTGTGTGAGGTAATCCCGGAGCTGATACAGGTGCTAGGCTGCAGTCGTGAGATTCCAGCGGGGATATCAGTGCTGATTGGAGAAGTCCCAAAGGCTGTGGGCGCAGTAGATAATGGCAATGATAGGTGGCACTAAGGCCAAAACCGCTAGGGTGATGACCACAGTGGAAAGCTTGGAGCACAAGGTCAGCACCTTCAGTGGTGGTGTCCATGGCATGTTTCAGTCAATGATGACCATGATGTGGAGATGCCAGCGTTGGACTGGGGTGAGCACAGTAAGACGTTTTACAACACCAGGTTAAAGTCCAACAGGTTTGTTTCAAACACTAGCTTTCGGTTGAGGTCGTACTCATGAGTACGGCCTTGACCGGGACCTTGGATTCATGTTGCATTACATTCATCCCCCACCATCTGGCCTGGGTTTGCAAAATCCTACCAACTGTCCTGGCTTGATACAGTTCACACCTCTTTAACCTGGGGTTACCCCTATCTCTGGATCTGTAAAGACTTAATTACGTGCAAATGCTCGCATTCAAAACATTGTCTTGCATCTTTGACTTTGTCTATATATGTGTTTCTGGAACATACCTCTTCATTCATCTGAGGAAGGAGCAGTGCTCCGAAAGCTAGTGTTTGAAACAAACCTGTTGGACTTTAACCTGGTGTTGTAAGACTTCTTACTATGCTGACCGCCTCAACATCATGTCCCAGTCGCTGAGGGATGTGTCCGAGGTGCATTTAGACATTGCTGGGGCACTGCAACGCGTGGCTGAGTCACTGAGAAGCATCGCTGAGGGCGTCAATACTATGGTGCAGACAATGGTGAGGCGTCAGGACCAGCTGAGCCAGATGACGCGGGGACCTCTGGAGCCCACTCCAGTTGTCCCTCCATCGTGGACAGGTGTTTCCACTGGTAAGACAAACTAGAACCTGAGGTTACAACCTCAGACTAAACGGACAATCCTTTAAAACAGAGATGAGGAGGAATTTCTTCAGCCAGAGGGTGATGAATCTGTGGAACTCATTGAAGCAGAAGGCTGTGGAGGCCAAATTACAAAGTGTCTTTGAGACAGCTATAGATAGATTTGTGATTAATAAGGGGATCAGGGGTTATGGGGAGAAGGTAGGAGAATCGGGATGAGAAATATCAGCCATGATTGAATGGCGGAGCAGACCCGTTGGGCCGAATGGCCTAATTCTGCTCCTATGCCTTATGGTTCTATGCCATGGAGTCTCCCAAGGCCCTAAGGGCACTGAGGAGGGAAGACTAGAATCTGACCCAGTGCCTTCCATCTGGGAGATGATGGTGGTCTCCACTTCACCTGAGCACCCCCTCCTGACACCGGTGGGTCTCAAGGTCAGCAGGCAGAACAGGGTGGCACATTGATGCCAGTGACACCGGTAAGTTGGCCGGGCACTCCAGCTCCAGGCCCTCCAGTGAGCGCCCGCCAACGCAAGCAGCAGGCTGCCCCACCTCCAATGTACATCCTGGGGACACACCTATATGTAGCGGCAGAGCACGGAAGCTTAAGAAATTTGAGGATCACTGAGTGGTTACCAGGTGGGAGCACTGGGAGTGTAGCAGGGGGTACCGTATATAGCTAGGGACAATGAGAATTTTGAATGTTCACTATTAAAACATGTTGCACCTGATGCATGTAAAATCTCTATCACATTATTCCTCACAGCAAGGTGGCCTGCACCTCTGCTGAACCAGCCACTCGTATGGTACTGGTGGAGATGCGGATTCCCGTCGACAGCCACCACTCCTGATGGGGGAGAGCTGTGGCCCGAGGTGACGATGTTCCAAACTTTGAGCAGTTCCTGATAAAACACCGGCAGCGCCTGGAGGGAGTAATGGAGACTCCACAGGACTATGAACAGGAGCTGTATGACATAGTTCAGTCCATGCAACTGGCAAAACAAATATCTTGCCAGGGTACACCATCATGGAGGAGGCTCAATGTAAAGGTATCGCTGCAGGGTCCAAAGGCAAAAGGTTATACCTGGGTGCGAAGGCACACCAGCGCTTGACTGCCCTCCCTAAAGGGAGATTCAGAACCTCAGCAGCGACCCAGTGCAGTCTTTTGTCTCAGAAGAAGTGATTGAGCATTCTCTGGAGTTTTGTGACAAGCATCCGAACCCTCCAGTTCCTGCCAATTCGCTCGACAAGATTCATCAGCCGATCAAAGATAGACTCTCAAGTGGAGGATGCTGGTCCTGCTCCAGGTGAAAGGCCTGAGCTCCTCTGAGGGGGCTACTCACCTCCTCCGATCCCCACAGCAGCGATTGCGTTCGGTTCCTGCTTTTAAATAGGTGTGCTAAATGGTGCCCACGTGACCTCCTGTTGGGGATCCGGTTCGATCATGGGATGCCATTAGATTGGGCTTTCATCTCGCTAATGAGTTTTAATTGGTCTCAATTGGCTCACGCCACGTCTCAGTGGGATCCGGAGCCCAATGGGAGCGGGTTTGTTAGATCGTGAAACAATTCACTCCCGGCGCCCGATTTCGGCCTCTCTCGCGATTTAACCGCCCTATGCGGATCTGCGCCGGATGCAACGTGACAATCAAATCGCGCACCAAGTCTATTTTATGTTAATTTTCTGTCATTGCTATGAACCATGAATAATGTTTTTAATGATGGGCAACTAATATTCCACAAAGCAATGCAGTACTGTAAGCTTCACCTTAAATCTATTTAATTGCTGTTGCCACAGCACTTCATTCACTCAGTTTTTATCCCTGTTTCATGGATTCAGAGTTGCAAGAATAAGGTGATTAAAAGATCAAACAAAATGTCTCTCCATTGTCATGAAACAAAAGGAACATGATCATTTAATAATGCACACGTACGGTTGTTAAAGCCCACCCTTTGTATTCTGTGTAAGATTGTGGGCATGTCTTTATTTTTTTTAATATGGGCATGTCTTCATGATTGCTTGTTTTGCCCCCTCAAATAATTGCTTTGTTCAGCGAGAGTCAACTCTGTGTCATCACCTTTCTCTGTCTACCTCACCTTTGACATGAATTAAATGTTATGAAGTGGTTATATTTACACAATAGGTGTGAACTAAACCCACTCCAAGAGATTAAGTTGTAATTATGAGCAGAAGTGCCCTTTCAACAATTTGATATGTATTAATTACTGCCAATTATCTGCTCTGACTGAAAAGAAACTATTACAAATAGGGAATCTCAACCCTTTCCAGTTAACCTCCTGATACGTTGGCCGGAATTCTCCAGCTGTTCGCTGGCAGAGGGATTCCCTGGTCCCAGCAGCAACGCACCCCCGCCCACGGGTCTCCCGAAGGCGTGGGGTAGCTTCAATGGGAAATGCCACTAACAGCGGTGGGAGCAGAGAATCCCGCCACCAGCAAAGGGCATGCCATGCGGCTGGGGGAGGGAGCTGTTGCAGAATCCGGCCCTATAAATTAACCATTAAAAGTATTGAGTCTCATTACTTCAGATTTTAATTGTTGTGAATATTTTAATATAATCAAGTTTAAAATATGTTTTATTTTCCATTCTTGCCTTTTCCTCTCTCTCTCAATCAAATTTCTCTCGCTTCTCTTTATTTGTCTTTCTTTACCTAATTGGACATCAAATTCACCCTTTCTAATTCATCCTTCTCTTTATTTCATAATCATTTAATCTGTTTGGTTAAGACGTTACAATGTTAGTTGCCATTCATTTACTTCCCAGGTACTCAGTTTCCCCCACTGCACCGTTATTAGTTCACACAAAAAAGTGGACAAACTGAAGGATGCAGGGGCAAACCTAAATAATGATAGACACTATTAGATGCCCTGAGCCTGACACTGCTATGACACTACTGAAGAGAATCTCCATGTTCCAACCATTTGTTCTTCTCCACATCTCTGATTTCTATGAATTTTGTTTTTTTTGATAAATTGAAATTCTAGTATCTTGAAAGACTGGTGGCCACCAAGTAGATTAACGAATGAACGGTTTATTGAGGCAAATAACTATTTATAGAGAGTGTGATAAAGGCTATCGTACTCCACAACTCCATAAATGGAAAACCCACTCTCAGCCCCAGATTTCACCCTGGCTCAATTAGCCTGCAGGTCACCTAACCCTCTGAGAACGCACTCCCTTAAAGGGGCATGCTACCAGATTCC
Organism: Scyliorhinus torazame; assembly: GCF_047496885.1. Classification (NCBI taxonomy): domain Eukaryota; kingdom Metazoa; phylum Chordata; class Chondrichthyes; order Carcharhiniformes; family Scyliorhinidae; genus Scyliorhinus; species Scyliorhinus torazame. The sequence goes on along the minus strand of NC_092715.1, from coordinate 220,423,154 downwards.
TCCCACTTTAAGTTCCTGATTAACACAGTATAACAACACTGGACCTATTTACAATATTATACAAAAAATGGATCTCCGCACAGCCTCTTATAAGGTAAGCCGGTCCGGGGACTTCCTGAGCCTTTGGGAGCATTGTAATTTACTAGCCACTGCTCCCGCTGTAGAGGTAACTTTGGTTTGAACCTCACTAGGTTGAATCTCGATTTGCGAAGGGGCATCCATGCAGATCATTTCCTCAGTTCCCCCTGGAACATTACTGGGCTCTTCCTCAGAGTAGCTTGCTGCTGCATTACTTTCATCCCCAGCAATATCACTGACAGGCATACTAGGGGCGGCTGCTCCACTGGCTCTGTATGCGATTCTCTGCTTCTCAAATGGTCTTTCTTTAGGTGTTTCAAAAGGTGTTTCTTTACCTTTTTTCCCAGGACATCTACCTCACATGACACTCACACGACACTGGGCCATTCCAGGGATCCAAATTGGTCCAGCACCAAAATTCTTTACGAAAACCAAGTTGACTTTCGAGGTTTTCTCGAGTTGTGATGTTTCTTCGGTGTGCTCTGCTTTGCAACCACCCTCCCTGCCAAATCATAAGTATCAGGTGCAACTGTGTTCCAATGTGCCTGCTCATTAGCAACTTTGCAGGTGTAACATCTGCGGTGACGTGAGATGTTGTTCAATGGATGAGCTGGAAATGAGCCAGCCTCTTCTGTAGCAAGGCTGATTACTGCTTTTTTATGGTGGCTTTGAATGCATGGAAGGCTCTCCCAACCAGCCCATTTGAAACAGAGTGGTAGGGTGTGGTTCAAATATGTTGAAAGCCATTGGGCCACATGCAGTGCTGGTACTCATGGCTCATATCAAGTTTTGTGCAGGTTAAACCTCCAGCTAATTTAGCGTATAAACCTTCATTATTGGCATTATGTGTCAGTCCAATTTTGCCACCTGGTTCACAGTTAATTTGTAGTCCCCACAGAGCCTAATGGTTCCATCTGACTTAACCACTGGCAAAACGGAAGCCGCCCGCTTCGAAAACTGTGCAGGCTTGATGATGTCTTATTCTTCTAGTTGCTTGAGTTCAGACTTAAACTTCTCATGTAAGAAGTCTAACAACACAAGGTTAAAGTCCAACAGGTTTGTTTTGAATCACTAGGTTTCGGAGCGCAGCTCCCTCCTTAGGTGAATGAAGAGGTTGGTTCCAGAAACACATATTTGGACAAAGTCAATCATGCAAGATGATACTTTGAATGCAAGTGTTTGTAGGTAATTAAGCCTTTACAGGTCCAGACGGAGTGACTGGAGAGAGGGATAATCATAGGTTATAGCGGTGTGAATTGTCTCAAGCCAGGACAGTTGGTAGGATTTTGCATGTCCAGGTCAGATGGTGGTGGTGGTGGTGGGGGGTGGGGGGGGGGGGGTGAATGTAATGTGACATGAATCAAAAGTCAAAGTTGAGGCCATATTCATGTGTGTGGAACTTGGCTATCAGTTTCTGCTCGGCGATTCTGCATTGTCGCGTGTCCTGAAGGCCACCTTGGAGAACGGTTACCCGAAGGTCAGAGGCTAAATTCCCTTGACTGCTGAAGCATTCCCCTACTGGAAGGGAACATTCCTGCTTGGCGATTGTCGTGCGATGTCCATTCATCCGTTGTCTCGGATGAATCTCGGGAACTCCACTGGGCCATGATCCCGACGACCTGGTTCATTTGTGGTCTCAAAAATCGTGAACCTGGCATGGTGGCTGCTGAGCAAGAGAGAGGAGGTAGGAAATGGTGCGGAGTGACTGTGGACTGCCTACCCGGACACCGGCAGCGCTGGCTGGGGTGGGGGGCCCCCTGCCAGGGCTTGGAAAGGGGAGGGAGGGGCAGGTCGAGCAACTGAAGTGCCCCCCCACACAGGACTGGGGCGATGCCCAGGCACCGACCATCATGTAAAATGAAAATTGAAATGAAAATCGCTTATTGTCACAAGTAGGCTTCAAATGAAGTTACTGTGAAAAGCCCCTAGTCACCACATTCCAGCGCCTGTTCGGGGAGGCTGGTACGGGAATTGAAATGTGCTGCTGGCCTGCCTTGGTCTTCTTTCAAAGCCAGCGATTTAGCCCTGTGCTAAACCAGCCCCACCATTGGAGCAGCCATCTTTCTGCGCACCCACTGACCACCCACCCTGGCCCCTGGTTCTACACAGTGAAACCAGCTGTGTGGGTGCACCCGCTCCTGCACCCCACCCCTGCCACAGCGTCCCGTCCTGTCCCTAAACACCCCGCCCAACTGGCCACCACCCACCAGCACACCACCCACCGGCACACCACCAGTGAGGGCAGTGCCAGCCAAACGTACCTCTGGCAGTAGGGATGGGTGCCAGGACCAGGAGCACCGATGGTGCTGGATATCGATGGGGAAGGGGAAGGGGTGCGGGGGTGGGGGAGGAAAATTCATGGGCAGAGCCCACAGTGCCAACTGGGGCCATCGTGTAGCCCATGGAAACATGCTAACATGTTGGCCTTCACCCCCTGCAGACAATGGCGTTTGGCGTTCAACCAGCAATGCTGGCCGCTGTGGTGATGGTCACAGTTCAGTGAGATGCCCTGCGGCCGCGTGAGCCGCTTGGAGAGGAGGTAGAAGCACCAGAGCGGGCAGCAGCAGATCGGCCAGCAGCGGAAAAACGAACAGACGACCGGGCTGCAGAGGAACGGGCTGCAGAGGATCAGGTGGCAACCGCACAGGCCGAGGAGGAGGAGGCACCAAGGAGGCATCGCATGAGGCCTCATGTGTACCGGCACCGCCTGTCATACCAGGACCTGCTGCACCTGGCATGCCGTCGGAGATTCCGCTTGAGCAGAGAGACAGTGCAACGGTTTATTGAGGCAAATAACTATTCATGGAGAGTGCGATAAAGGCCGCTCAACTCCATGACTCCAAACTCCTAACTAACAGTAAAACCCGGTTCAGCACCAGGTTTCGCATGCTCCGGCCTGATTTACCCTATGGGTCACATGACCCTCTGAGAACTCACCTCCTTATAGAGGCATGCTACCACAGAAATAAAGTGTGATGCATAAATAAACTTTAAAATGGAAACATAATTCCAAATGTGTATGCAAGTTAAATCATCAGCAACCTCTAAGCTATTTAATCCTTAAGCTACACTTAATTTTTACTCGATATAATGTCTTGGGGGTTTACGTTGTTGCTGTAATAATTTTTTATTTCATGAAAATGAACAAACTTCTATCTGTATTTAACCATGAGCAAGATTACAGTAAACACACAAGTAATGGGCAGCACGGTAGCATTGTGGATAGCACAATTGCTTCACAGCTCCAGGGTCCCAGGTTCGATTCCGGCTTGGGTCATTGTCTGTGCGGAGTCTGCACATCCTCCCCGTGTGTGCGTGGGTTTCCTCCGGGTGCTCCGGTTTCCTCCCACAGTCCAAAGATGTGCGGGTTAGGTGGATTGGTCATGATAAATTGCCCTTAGTGTCCAAAATTGCCCTTAGTGTTGGGTTATGGGGATAGGGTGGAGGTGCTGAACTTGGGTAGGGTGCTCTTTCCAAGAGCCGGTGCAGACTCGATGGGCTGACTGGCCTCCTTCTGCACTGTAAATTCTATGATAATGCTGGATTAATTGTGGAGATGAGTTGTGGGAATGTAAAGTGAATGTAAGTGGCAGGAAGATTAAATGCTTCCTGTAAAACTACAATCTGGTGTCAAAAATAAAACAAGGCAAACCTCGAGAAGTTCTTGTTTCAAAAATGAAGTTTGTTAAGGTTGTTATGTTTTGGGATTGTTCTCTTTAAATGAGGGCAAAGTGGAGAAATGAAGGGGGTCATCTGACCTTCCAAACTCTGCCAGGCAAGCTTAGGTGGCTGGGAATGGTTAAAATAATTAAAAGGGGCCCAATTTGTCTCACTGTGAGGAAGATGTGAGATATTCACAACTGTAAATAATGACTGGAAGCTATACTGATGGTGGGTAGACTTTGGCTCCAAGTCATGGGGAGGTGTTTGGAATTTTAAGATTTATAAATGGTTACACTTTCAAAAGTTTGTTATTTCCAAGATAGAATGGAGTTGGGGGTCTACAAGATAGCTAATTAGCATTGATCCTGGATACAGGCCTATGTGATTCACAATGCCATGGTAAGGAGTTTTGAGAAGGGAAGAGTTCAAAGCAAGCCATTGCAGTATCAGGTTGCAGGGATGTTCTTAAAATACCCCTGAAACTCAGGGAGAAATCAGTCTACAAGAACCTGAGAGGGAGAAAGCACAAAGAGAGATAGAATCAACCAGTAGTGGAATGAAAGTGGTAGGTTGCACTCAGATTGAAGAGAGCAATGATGGAATTCTACCATTTTGAGACCAAGTTCGGTGGTGGGCATCTCCAGCAATGCCTGTCCCACTCAACAGAATGGAGGAATCCTGGACCAGATTTGGCACTTGGAACTTCATTAATTATGCGCAGGTGAGGTTCCCTCTGTCTCTCCTGGTGGGCCAGCATCTGATTTGTCCACCCGCCTTTAGCTATCAGGTTCAAAGATCACGGCACCATATTTAAACACCAGTCCAGCACACTTATATCTGTCTCTTCAGCCCACCTGTCTTCAGCAGACAAAGAACAAAGAACAAAGAAAAATACAGTAATAAGTCTGACAACAGCAGGTTAAAGTCCAACAGGTTTGTTTCGAATCTCTAGCTTTCAAAGCACAGCTCCTTCCTCAGGTGAATGAAGAGTTGGTTCCAGAAACATATATATAGACAAAGTCAATGATGCAAGACAATACTTGCATCGTAAGAAATGCCGTTTATCCACTGCTTGAGCAACCGGCAAGAACGGGTAAGAATGTGGTCGTCGTGGGGGGCTGCCTCTCGAACTAAGAGAGCAACTATGAGTCGTGTTCTGTCGACAAACTAGTTCCTCTGAACTATTGTCTGGGGACAAACTTGTTCCATTAACAAGTTTCTGGGGACAAATTAGTTCCTCTAACAGCCATTGGGCGTCAAAGGAGTGGAGCCGTGAAAACATTCGAGTTTACAAACATTTAACGTTAACACTAACGAACAAACATTCAACAAACGTGGTGCAGGTTCCATCAGAACGGAGACCGTATCTTTCCATCGGTTCCTTTTTTCTCCATCATCTGGACACCTCACTGCTCAATAGCGAACAGGGTCGCAAAGGGATTCGTTTGGTGGGAGTCAGACTCTAAGTCATCATCTTCTCCCGGCTGCCAAACTCTTGTCTGTAGTAACCGTGCTAAAGCTGCTTGGGGCGAATTGGGGTCCATCTCATCATTCCGGATGAGCCTGAACGAATTGTCTTGGTGCCAGAATCGTGTGTGTCGAGGTTGGAGCTACTATGCTTCAATCCGTAATCGTCGGGCGGTGGGTCTGGGTCAGGGGCTTTGATATAAGTGATCCTAAATGGGTCGGTAGAATCATGCTCAGATTCGCTGGGAGTGGGGCCTGGTGCAGGGGTGTAGTCGCAACATGGTGTTCTGTGGCTATCGTCGTCTTGATCGCTATCACTGTCGCTGTCGCTGCTGGATGAAGGAAGAAATTACTGGAGAGAATTCTTCGAGACAGGATCTACTCCCATTTGGAAGCAAATGGACGTATTAGTGAGAGGCAGCACAGTTTTGCGAAGGGAAGGTCGTGTCTCACTAACTTGATAGAGTTTTTCGAGGAGGTCACTAAGATGATTGATGCAGGTAGGGCAGTGGATGTTGTCTATATGGACTTCAGTAAGGCCTTTGACAACGTCCCTCATGGTAGACTAGTACAAAAGGTGAAGTCACACGGGATCAGGGGTGAGCTGGCAAGATGGATACAGAACTGGCTAGGCCATAGAAGGCAGAGAGTAGCAATGGAAGGATGCTTTTCTAATTGGAGGGCTGTGACCAGTGGTGTTCCACAGGGATCAGTGCTGGGACCTTTGCTCTTTGTAGTATATATAAATGATTTGGAGGAAAATGTAACTGGTCTGATTAGTAAGTTTGCAGACGACACAAAGGTTGGTGGAATTGCGGATAGCGATGAGGACTGTCAGAGGATACAGCAAGATTTAGATTGTTTGGAGACTTGGGCGGAGAGATGGCAGATGGAGTTTAATCTGGACAAATGTGAGGTAATGCATTTTGGAAGGTCTAATGCAGGTAGGGAATATACAGTGAATGGTAGAACCATCAAGAGTATTGAAAGTCAAAGAGATCTAGGAGTACAGGTCCACAGGTCACTGAAAGGGGCAACACAGGTGGAGAAGGTAGTCAAGAAGGCATATGGCATGCTTGCCTTCATTGGCCGGGGCATTGAGTATAAGAATTGGCAAGTCATGTTGCAGCTGTATAGAACCTTAGTTAGGCCACACTTGGAGTATAGTGTTCAATTCTGGTCGCCACACTACCAGAAGGATGGGGAGGCTTTAGAGAGGGTGGAGAAGAGATTTACCAGAAGGTTGCCTGGTATGGAGGGCATTAGCTATGAGGAGCGGTTGAATAAACTCGGTTTGTTCTCACTGGAACGAAGGAGGCTGAGGGGAGACCTGACAGAGGTATACAAAATTATGAGGGGCATAGACAGAGTGGATAGTCAGAGGCTTTTCCCCAGGGTAGAGGGATCAATTACTAGGGGGCATAGGTTTAAGGTGAGAGGGGCAAGGTTTAGAGTAGATGTACGAGGCAAGTTTTTTACGCAGAGGGTAGTGGGTGCCTGGAACTCGCTACCGGAGGAGGTGGTGGAAGCAGGGACGATAGTGACATTTAAGGGGCATCTTGACAAATACATGAATAGGATGGGAATAGAGGGATACGGACCCAGGAAGTGCAGAAGATTGTAGTTTAGTCGGGCAGCATGGTCGGCACGGGCTTGGAGGGCCGAAGGGCCTGTTCCTGTTCTGTACATTTCTTTGTTCTTTGAAGAGAGAGGCGGAGTCATGCCTCTGGGGATGGAGTGAAGTCGTGTTTGAGGACGGGCTGGAGCGGTTGGGGGAGGGTAGGAATACGTCATCTGTGGGCGGGGCGTGATCGTCTGCTGCTGCGAGCAGGATGCGGTGTGTGTGGTTATTCTGTGAGCCATGAGCCTTGAGCTGGTTTATATGAAACCACGCAGACTTACGTTTGGGATAGGCTATTTTGTATACTGAGGGGCTGACTTTGTCCAAAATGGAGTACGGTCCGGAAAATTTTGGGGAAAGGAATGAACTGGGGTTGTAAAGGTTTCCCTTTCCCCAAAATGCATAACTTGTTGCCCTACTGTAAACTCAGTGGCATGTACTGTTTTGTCGAAACAAGACTTGCTCTGTTTCTTCCTGGTTCCAAGTCTCACTGCTGCGGGAGTTGGGCTGCCTTTATGTTCTGTACTAGTTGTGTAACCGCATTTTCATGCGTGAGGGCTGTAACTGCGGGGCTGGCCAAATCCAGTCCTAGTAAATACTCAGTGCCTTTCATGGGGCGTCCGGTCATGAGGGTGTGGGGGGTGTATCCTGTGGATGTAGATATCGTGTTTCTTAAAAACATCAAAGCAAATGGGAGTACTGAATCCCAGGTGCTATTATTTTGTTGTACCATTTTCCTGAGGATGGCTTTCAATGTCCTATTCATTCGTTCTACAATACCACTTGACTGGGGATGGTATGCGATATGGAACTTTTGTCTAATGCCGAAAATCGCGAGGACGTTTTTCATTACACGTCCGGTGAAATGGGAGCCTTGATCGGACTCTATACTGCGTGGGAGGCCCCACCTTGTAAAGATGTGGTGTGTTAATATTTTAGCCGTTGTCTTGGCCGTATTAGTTTGCGATGGAAATGCTTCCACCCATTTTGTGAAGGTGTCTATGACACCAACACCTACTTGTAACCATTTCTGCACGGGGGTAGGGGTCCTATATAATCTATCTGGAGATTTGTCCAGGGTCCATTAACAGGGCAGGTATGACTAAGTTGAGCCTTTTTAGCATATCCGTCCGGATTGTTCTGGGCACAGATTAAGCAATTCTCTACGTAGTGTGTGACATCGATTTTTAAATCAGGCCAGCAACAAAGCGGTCTGAGGTGGGCTAGGGTGGGTTCAATTCCTTGGTGTCCGTGATTGTCATGGAACTGACAAATGATCTGGTTCCTGTCCTGGCTGGGGACTATATAAATGCCATCCTTTAAAATCACACCGTCGTGTGTGGTGATTGCGTTTTCAAACTTGTCGTACGGGGCTGGGAAGGTTCCCTTTAAAACTTCCCTAAGTTTCTCATCCTCTTTCTGGGCCTTTGCTAAATCCTTAATGTTGGTCTGTGAGACCTGAACTGCGTGTACTGGGGTGCTTTCGGGGGGTTCCAAAAATAACCATGCCTGGAACCTGCCTTCGCTAGGGCGTCTGCTTTAACGTTACCAGGTGGGGGGGGGGGGGGGGGGGGGAAGAACGGTGATGACTGCGAACCTTAATTATTCCGTATTTCCTATCCTTCGCTGACTCTAAGATATGGCAGAGTAATGGGGCTGAGGGTAGGGGTTTACCGTCCGCGTAAAACAAATCCTCTCGTTTCCCAGAGTGGTAGGAACTCTGTCAAACTATTACAGACATACAAGCTGTCTGAATAGATGTCTGCTGGGGTTGGGAACTAGTCTGGGTGGTCTACAATATATGCAATTGCTGCCAGCTCTGCTGCCTGCGATCCTAAGTGTCCTGGCAACTTTAAGGAAATTTCATCGAGGGCGCGTCCCTGTGCGTCCTCCACATATATACCGCAACCGGTGATTCTCTTTCCGTTTAACACTGTGGATGAGCCATCCACATATATCTTCAGGGGTGCGCACGTGTCTGTGGGCTGGGGTCTCTGGGGTGTACTACCTGTTTTCCTGGGGGGTGTTTTGGGAATGAATGGACCTGTGTTCTGTTTCGTGGTGATGATCTCACATTCATGAGGGGTGCCTGCATACTGCAAATTATCGGCAAGGAAGGTGTGGGTCTTGGTTCTCTTTACCCGTGATGTCCTGTCCCTGTAAAAGAAGGGTCCAATGGGCTGGCCGGATTTGGCTGACTGTGCCATCTTTAAGTCGGCTGTCTAACAATAGCTGTACCGGTGTGTGTTCTGTGAGGATGGTGATGGGGTTGAGTCCTGCAATGTATGCAAAGTATTCTATTGTCCAAAAACTGTGAGCAGGTGCCTTTCACAGGCAGAAAATCCTTGCTCTACGGGGTCCAAAACGCGTGAGTCATATGCTACAGGGCGCAATTGGTCATCGCATTCCTGGAGAAGCACGGCCGAAAGGGTTCGGTCAGTGCTTGCTATCTCAATAGCGTACGGGGAATGTGGATCTGGGACCTGTAGTGAGTGCTCTTTTTAAAGCGTTCACGACATCTGTATGCTGTGGAAGCCATTCCCAAGGTTGAGAAGTTCGGAAAGGGGCGTTGCTTTAGTGGCGAAACCGTCAATATGGTTTCGACAGTAACCAACCAGTCCTAAAAATGACCGGAGGGCTGAGACATTGTGGGGAAGGGGCAATTTGACGATCAAGTCAATTCTCTTGTGCTCGATCTCGCGTTGACCATGAGTGATGACTGTTCCCAAGTAAATCAATTTTTCTTTCAGAATTTGGGCCTTCTTGGGGTTGACTTTACAACCAATTTCTTTTAGAAGTGCTAGGAGCTCGGCGAGAAGCGCAATGTGCTCTCCCTTTGTGTGTGTCTGTAGTAACAAGTCGTCTACATACTGGACCAGACAATCGGGGCGGGAAAATTTTGCTAAACCATTTGCCAGCTGCCGGTGGGAAATGGAGGGGGAGTTGTGGAAGCCTTGTGGAAGGCACGTCCACGTGTATTGTTGCCCTTGGAATGTAAAGGCAAATTTGTACTGGCACGCTTTAGCCAATGGAATGGACCAGAAGCCATTACTAATGTCCAAAACTGAAAAAAAATTTGACTGGAGTCCCTGTTTGAGCATGGCCTCGGGACTCGTAGCTACGGTGGGGGCTTCTGCTGGGGTTACTTTGTTCAGTTCCCGGTAATCAATGGTCAGTCGCCATGATCCATCCTGTTTCCTGACGGGCCAAATCGGTACATTTTTGGTGGAGGCTACTGATCTGAGTACGCCTTGATCCCACAAACTCTCTATTACTTTGGAGATTTCTCCCTCTGCTTCCTGGGGAAATCCGTCCTGCTTCTGGGGTTTAGGGTCGGGATCTGTAACGTTCACAAAGCCAGTCAAATTGCCACAGTCGTGCTTGTGCTGTGGAAATGCTGCTTTGTGTTCCTGCAGGACTGCCCTAACCTGTTCTGCTGTCTGGGGCAGATCAACTAAAACTATGGGGTGCTTGGTTGCGATGTTCCCTATCTGAATTGCTACAGGGGCTGTGATGTGTTCCTGTTGTAAATGGCCTGTAAAACCATTGAGTGTAATGGTGTCTGTTGTGGGCCACATGTCTCGCTGAAACATCGTGGAAGAATTGAGTGTGGTGCGGGACCCTCCTGTGCCCCAAATAAATTCTACGGGTTGTCCCCGGAATTTCCCTGCTACTACCGGTCTACTGGACTTGTCCCAAAGGGTGTCGCAGACCCAAGTTGGGGAGCCCGAACACCGTCAGTCAGTGCCGTTCATGTCTGTACTCTCTGAACGGGCGCTAATGCTATGGATCGGCTTTGCCCTATTCCTGTTTAGGGTGCCTGTCTGTTGGTTTCTCTGCTGCTTCTGGGTCGCGTTGCACTCTCGTGCAAAGTGTCCTAGCTGTCCACAATTATAACATTCTTGAGGTTTTGGCTGGGGATGGCTGTTCCTGCCCTGATTTACCCATGCGGGTTTCTGGTGTGCATTAACTGGGTTCATTTCTGCCTGCTCTTCATCAGGTGTTATAAATGCGGTTTTGCCTGCAATTGATTGCTCCCTAGCACGGGACAATCTCTTCAAACGCCATTTTTCATTGTGGGTCTCATCTGAGGGGTCATAATTTGCGCAAGCTTTTCGTCCTGCTTGCGTGGCGTGGGAGACTAGAATTCGGGTCCATTTGGCTATATTATCTGGGGATAAATGCGCGCGGGCTAACTCTCCAAAAACTGCGGTAAAGTGAATCCACAAATGTCCAGCAAACGCTGTGGTGTGCTCTGTCTTCTTTTGCCTAACTTATTTAGGCCTTCTACGAGGTCTCCTCTGTTAAAGCCGATCGCATCAAGGATCGCTGTGTGCATCTCTTGGAGTGTGCCTCCTCCTACATTCTGTGGGTCGGGAAATGCTACTACAACTGAAGAGTCGAGGCTTAAAACTGTGAGCTTCTCTTGCTCCTTTTCGTCCAGGCCGTACATGGTAGCCTGTTGTTTGACTTTCGCGAAAAATTGGTGGGGGTCTGAAGTGGGTAGGAACAGTGTACTTTTTCCACACGCCAATTGGGTCACGGTTAACGGGATTGTGTAAAGGAAGTCTGCTTCTCCTTCTCCTGCGGTCCTGCAGTGTGTGGTTACAGGATTCATGGGGGTGTGTTCTGCCTGTTCAGTTGGGGGTTGGGGCGCTTTCCTTTTCTGGTTTTTTTCCTGCATACATGTCCCATGTACGTATCTATGGGCAGTCCCGTTCAATTCCTGCCAATCGGGCCCGTTTTCTTGATCTAATTGTGGTCCGAATGTACTCTGAAATCTATTTTGCACGGACAGCAGAGACTGCAATTCTGCAATTTACTTCCGGCATTTTGTGTGGTCTACTGAGCTCTGCCTTGTTCCGTCGTGGAAGTATGGAGTGCTCGTAGGGCTGCTTTTAAATCTTTGCACTGTTTCTGCAATTTCTCAACTTGCTGTTCTGTTTCTTGTCTTACCAAGACCGCACGTTGCGTGTCCTGGTAGGCTTCATCGTATTACGTCTGAAAACTGTTCAAATGCGCGAGACGAGACTGATGTGCCCACTTGGCATCATCCACCTCTCTATCCCTTGCTGCTAACTGCTCTTTTAAATCTCAATTCTCTTTCTCTACCTCACTCATGTCTACCTCACTACTTCTGTCTCTCTCCTCTCACTCTCTACGGAGCGTCCTAACGACCTCTTCTGTGGCTCGCAATTGTGCCAAACAGGACACGATTGCCATCGGCTTGTGAGCTTTTCAAAAGCTCTTCTTATGGATCTCTGACAGGTTCTCCCACCAAGTATGTCCTGTACACTCGGGTCCTGTTTCCTCATTATCACAGAATTCACTCCAAAGTGGCCATCCTTTCCCTTTGAAATATTTCTTGATCTCTTCTTCCCAAACGGGACACTGTCCTACTCTACTGGTCGCTGCGACTTCGAATTCTTGGGGGTTCATAAGGCGTTCCATTGCCTTCATTGCCATTTTCTCTACTAGGTCTTCGACTGAATTTGGAACAGTAGGTGATAAAGCGGTGATGTAGACACGGGTATGGCTTATCCTAATTTCCGGCCTACAAAACTCCCGACAGTTTTACACAACAAAATCTCTCAGGTTTACCTTATACCCCTGTTAGTATGCATGCATTAAAACACTTCCGAATCTCAGAGGCTTGATCAGTACTGTTTTGACGCTTGTGGTTTTTCTGTCTGTTCCCAATTGGATTCTCAATTCAAATTTTGGGTTCTCTCGAAGTGGTTAGGCCACTTCAAAGTCGAATCCCACCAGAGTCACCAGTAAATATTGCTTACATTTGGTTGGCTCTTAATTTGGCTCTGTTTAATCACGTTTTCTCAAGAGTCGCCAGGTATCTTTCGACACTGCCACAAGGTTCAGAACCGAATACTGATCAATGACTCGATACACCAGTTAGTAAGTTCAAAAGCAATGCTCATTTATTTACACACAGTCAAATCTACTCATGCATAAACTCTACAAGCTAAACTACCACTATTACTAATGCCTATAATTAGCTTTGGGCACCCACTCAATCAGAGGAACAATGGCCGTTGCTCGGTTCTGAGGCTGCTGGGTTGAGCTGTTTACAGGGTAGCAACTAGGAGTGTCTATCTCGTAGCATGCGTTGACCTGGGACTTACTTGGTCTGGTGCAGCTGCTAGGCAGGTCTCTCTCTTTGGTGAGATCCAAAGCCAAAGGAGGGCGTTCTCCCTTGGGGGATACCTTTTGTACTAAAAAGGGCTTCGCGCGCATTTGGGCGGGCCTTGAACTTGGCCTCAACTAATTGGGTCTTTCCCAATCATCTGTATCGATTTTCCTCCAATAGAGGGGTGGTTCCCTGATCGCTGGGCGATTCCTGGTGACTGTCAGTCTGCTTTGTCTTTGCTTCTTCTGGCGACGGGATGTCTGCCTTGACATTGTGTATCTAAATATTTCCCTTTTGTCCCCGGAGATGGCTCATTAGTATGTAGATTGTTTGGTAGTTTCTGTCCTGTCTGAGAGTTTAAAGTTCTAATCAACAGACAGATCTTGCACCTGCTTGTTTCTTAGCATTGTCCAATTTTCCCTGCATTCTTTGCGGGTTCCATTTTGTAATCAGGACGTGGCCATCCCAGATGGCTACACTGAGCAGAGAGTAAAGAAATAGTCATAAACCTAACTTTAGAAACTGCAGCCAATGGTAAAACTACAAGAAATATAATGGTTAATGGGTAAGATGTGAGGTTCATAGGATGAACAGGTAGAGCCAATCTAATGACTACGGAGCGGAAAGGAAATATAAAAAATCAAAATGTAAGGTGACTGTGGGAGTAAAAGTGGGGGATGAGGCTGAGTATTATCAGAGGTTAATAAAGGAGGTCAGAATGTATGAAAAGTGGAATGCACAAGAAAATCCTGCAAGGGAATCAAGTCAGTAGGACATATTAAAAAACTTGTACCTAAATGCATGCAGTGTTCCAAATAAGGTCAATGAGCTGAGGGCACAAATAGAGACAAATGGGTATGATTTGGTGGGGATTACTGAAACAGGGTTGCAGGAGGATCGGAATTGGGAACTGAATGTCCAAGCGTACTCCTTATTCAGAAAGGATAGACAGGATGGACAAGGAGGTGGAGTTGCTTTATTGGTTAAAGTTGACATCAAGGCTACATTAAGAAATGATTTTCGCACTAAGGGCCAAGATGTTAAATCGATCTGGATGGAAATAAAAACAAGGGAAACGACTGCTTGATACATTGGATACAGTACACTGGATGGACAGCACAGTGTCAATGGGCAAACCGAAGGATGGATCCACACTGGCAGTGTGGATGAGCAGAGAGATCTCGGTGTCCATGTACATAGATCCCTGAAAGTTGCCACCCAGGTTGAGAGGGTTGTTAAGAAGGCGTACGGTGTGTTACCTTTTGTTGGTAGAGGGATTGTGTTTCGGAGCCATGAGGTCATGTTGCAGCTGTACAAAACTCTGGTGCGGCCACATTTGGAGTATTGCGTGCAATTCTGGTCGCCGCATTATAGGAAAGATGTGGAAGCATTGGAAAGGGTGCAGAGGAGATTTACCAGAATGTTGCCTGGTATGGAGGAAAGATCTTATGAGGAAAGGTTGAGGGACTTGAGGCTGTTTTCGTTAGAGAGAAGAAGGTTAAGAGGTGACTTAATTGAGGCATACAAGATGATCAGAGGATTGGATAGGGTGGACAGTGAGAGCCTTTTTCCTCAGATGGTGATGTCTAGCACGAGGGGGCATAGCTTTAAATTGAGGGGAGATAGATATAAAACAGAAGTCAGAGGTAGGTTCTTTACTCAGAGAGTAGTAGTGGACTCGCCAACACTAAGGGTATTCAAATGGTCATTGGATAGACATATGGACGATAAGGGAATAGGGTAGATGGGATTTAGAGTGGTTTCACAGGTCGGCACAACATCGAGGACCGAAGGGCCTGTACTGCGCTGTAATGTTCTATGTTCTATGTTCTTCCGACATACAAGCAGAAACTTAAGCAGGAGATTCCGGTTAAGAAGATTATGCAATGCTGGTCCGAGGCAACAGAAGAGCTCCTATGCGACTGCTTGGAGTTGGTGGACTTTTCCATATTCAAGAACTCAGAGGCCACCTAAATGAGTATGCCACCACCATCACAGACTTCATCAGGAAGTGTGTAGAAGATTGCGTGCTAAAGAAGGTAGTACATACGTTCCCCAACCAGAAACCATGGTTTAACCCGGAGATTCACTCCCGACTGAAGGCCAGGTCTGAGGTGTTCAAGACAGGCAACCCTGATCTACAAAATAAATCTAGGTACGACTTCTGCCAAGCCATCAGGGACTGTAAGAGACAATACCAGGCTAAGCTGGAGTCACGGACTAACAACACGGATTCTCGTCGGTTGTGGCAAGGCATAAACAACATAGCGGTCTGTAAAGCAAAGCCGAGCAGAATCTCTGGCAGCAGTACACCCCTCCCCGATGAACTTAATGCATTCTATGTTCATTTCAAGCAGGAAAGCAACAAATCGTTGTCAACTACTCCAGCAGCTGCGGACATACCCGTACCCACCGTCCCAGTTTCCGAATTCAGATTGGCTTTCATGAACGTGAACCCTCGGAAAACAATGGCTTCTAACGGAGTCCCTGGTCCTGCACTCAGATCCTGCGCGGATCAACTGCAGGATGTGTTTGCGGATATCTTCAACCTCTCCCTACGCCGTTCCGAGGTGCCCACCTACTTCAAGAAGACCACCATCATGCCAGTGCCAAAGAATATGCAGGCAACTTGCCTCAACAACTACTGTCCGGTGGCATTGATATCTATCATTATGAAGTGCTTCGAGAGCTTGGTCATGATACACATCAACTCCATGCTTCCAGAATGCCTTGATCCACTGCAATTCACATATTGCCACAACGTCCCACAGCAGATGCTTTCTCCCTGGGTGCAACAATCTTTTTTTGTGCTGTATCGAATAGAATCATAGAATCTCTACAGTGCAGAAGGAGGACATTCGGCCCAGCAAGTCTGTACTGACCCTTAGAAAGAGTACCCTACCTAAGCCCATGCCGTGACCCTATTCCCGTAACCCAGTAATCCCCTCCTAACCTTTTTGGACACTAAGGGGCAATTTAGCATGGCCAATCCACCTAATCTGCACATCTTTGGACTGTGGGAGGAAACCAAAGCACCTGGAGGAAACACAAACACACGCAAGTGCAAACTCCATACAGTCACCCAAGGCCGGATTTGAACCCAGGTCCCAGGCACTATGAGGCAGCAGCGCTAACCACTGTTCCACCGTGTTGCCCTGTGATTCTATTCTATTATTCCACTCAATATAATCGATACAAATCATGAAAGATCATGGTAAATTCTTATTTTTGTGGTCGGTGTAATATTCATACATGCTGTCTGTGCGTTTATAGATCTTATCCCGGAGACTCAATGTTTTGGGTTCAGTGTTGAGCTTGTTAAGGATTCAATGCTTGAATCTCCCAAGTAAATGTGTTGCTGACTATATTACCCTGTGACAATATTAACCTGAGGGAATGTGAACAAATTCTAGACTAACAGCAAGGGAGAAATGTTAAAATAACTAGTTTGGATAGTATCAATAACAATTAAAAAGACAGTCAGCAGGTAAGAATCCTGTCATCACAACGCTCTTTCCAATATGGGACAACTGGCATATGATTCCTAATCATAGAATCATAGAATTTACAGTGCTGAAGGAGGCCATTCGGCCCATCGAGTCTGCACTAATGTTGCTTAGTAGTTGCTTATGGCAGTTTGCTCATACCTAGGATTAGATGAATTGTAATTATTTAACTAATTGTTTCAGGGAAACACAAAATAACTGTTGACCTCTACTGTCTTTTTAACATGCTTTTAAAAAAAAGCTTTTGCAACAATCTCATCTGCATTTCATACCTAAGGCAACGTGCTTTGCCTTAGGATTCCATATAAAGTTCAGAGAGCAGGACCTTGATGAAATTAATATCCAAGTTTTGGTGGTACAGGACTTGAGTATTGCTGAAAAGGACACATGTTGTCAAAGCTATCTGTCTTGTACTGTTCAGGGCAATACACAAGAATACCAAATTATAAAGAGAACAACAAGTTATACTGTTTGAGAAGGGAATGCTGATTGGTTGGCAAGTGGACACTGATTGGTAGAGGCATTGCAATGGAGAATTCACCAGTTAACTGATAACTGACAGTTGTTGTCAACAATTTCCATCACTTTGCCGATGATTCAGAGCAGACTGATGAAACGATACTTAGTCTGGGTGGATTTTATTGTGATACCCTGGACTAGTGCACGGTCATTTCCTGCCCCACTTAACCCAGAGTCACAACATAAGTGAATTAACCAATAATTCTTACAAAAATGCCCAACACCTTTGGCCCTTGGCTTCCCAATAATTACAGTCACCAGGTTTGTAAATGTTAACACAATTACTGTTTATTTATAACAAGAACCATATTGGAATATGTAACAAAACAACTGGTTACCATTTATCTAATTTCTAATTCTCCTCTTTATCTTGCCTCCCACCATCTACAAACACACACAAGACAGATACACATAGAGGGGAAGAAATGGGGTAAAGAAAACATAAGTAAAAGAGAAAAACAATCTTTGTTTCAAATGGGTGTTTCCAGTACCTTACTACACTTCAGACTTTACTTTCAATTCAAAGTTTTTATTGTAGATTCCTTCAGGTCTCTGTAGTTTCAGGGATACAGCACTCACAGCCTTTCTAGAGAGAGAGAGTTTGGGCCTTTGCTTTCAGCCTGTAATGATTTTCCTGCAGATTCACTCATTCAGGTTTTCTGCAGCTACAGGAATACAGCACTCACAATCTTTCTGTAGAGGAAGAGGAATGCAGGTCCTTGTCTTTCAGTGTCTAGGACTCAATTGCTCGCTGAGGTCTTTGAGAACATTTCACTGGGATACGATCCAATTACCACCTGTTACCGGGCAGAGTACAGTCTTTTGGCCAATTCATTGGCCATCAGTCAATCAATCAAACCAATTCCCAACCCTCGCTCTCTGGTGCCGAAAAGTGTGAAGCACCTGTTCAAACTAGCAGAGTGTTCTGTCCTGTAACTTCTGACTTCCTCATTCCCTCTGCTGCTTGACGCAAAGACACAATGGATCAAAAATGAGAAGGATAAAATAAAGGAAAGGGGAAATAGGAGAATTAACAGGAAGCACCCTTAAAATTTGTCCTGGTCTGATGGGGGGGGGGGGGGCGGGGGGAACAGACACACCTGTAATTTTCCCCATTCTCAATTGTAGCTGTACTACAATTTGTTCTGGAGTAGAAGTCTTCAGCACTGCAAACAGGATGTTGTTGGAGCCCATAGCCAATTATGTATTCTATGCACTCAGCTGTTTCTTGATATCAAGTGGAGTGAGTTGAATTGGCTGAAACAAAAACAGAAAATTCTGGAAAAACTGAGCTGGCCTGGTGGCGTCTGCGGAAAGAGAAAATAGAGTTAGAGTTTTGAGTCTGTGTGGCCCTTCTTCAGAGCTTCACGATTAGCTGAAGACTGGCAGCTGCGATACTGAGGACCTCAGGAGCAGGGCGAGATGGTTTATCCACTCCCTATTTCTAACTGAAGATGCTTGATTCAGCCTTTGCACAGAAACTAATCATATGATCCTTTTAAGCCATTTATTATCTATTTATATATTTTGGAGCCTAGATTATGGCCAATCAAACAATGTTAAGGCATGAAATGGAATAATATTAAAATCAGATAAAACAGAAGTAAAAAAAGTAATTTCAAAGTTAATTCCACTAATATTCCAGCACTCCTGCCTTGGTGATTAGAATATTATTTCACCATTTACCCAGCCAAGAAACAGAGTTTCATTTTAATCTGTCCATCAGATTTTGAGTTAATCATCTATGCAGGGAACAGCATTAGAGAAAAATGGCAATGTAACAATTATCTTCTGATATTGTGAAAATAACCAAGTTGTTCAATAGATTCACTCCAGTGGCATCATTAAAAACTCAGCATGAGCAGAGCATGGAATATCCACTAATGGTATATCTAATAAGAAAAGAACACGGTGGTCGCAAATTTGTTGGGTTTGTTTCTTATTTAATTTTTTGAAAGTGACCGATGGAATGCATTTGGACAGAAATTATCACTTTAACAGCCACATCAGTGATGTGAACTTCTCTCCCAATTAAATCAGTAGAGAGTACAATGCCAGTGCCAATGAATATCCAATATGTGTCAGCAAACGCACAAGAGTTTGAATATCCTCCTTTTTTATGAAGCGCATTTTCACACATACTCTTTTTCCCTTTGGGAAATAGTGAGGAAAGATTCCCAAGCTGAATATCAGTCCATTAAACCATGTTATGAATGCTCCTTCTGTCACCAACAGCTCCTAACGTCGGACTTGAACCCGGAGCTTCTGGTCCCGACATGTCACAAGAGTTCCTCGCCTTTTACCGTGATGTTAGATTCAATGGCTTAGCATTCACGGAACAGGGAAAAGAGTGGGGAGGAAGCAGGGGAGCCTTGCAGAGGTTGATGAATACAAGCCTGGGGGAATGGAGCCCTTGTCAATCTTCATGTCACATGACCTCATTGAGATAAAAGAATACAGAGTCCACCTGTCCACTGGCCACATCGGCCATGTGGCTATTGGACGGGAGCAGGAGTGTGTGGGAGGAAGCTGCAGCCGGGGTTCATGGGAAGAATCCCAGGTAGTTAGTGGGGGGAGCTGGTTACTTTGGGGCAGAGAGAGCCTGTAAACAATTCGGGAAGGGGAGGGAGACATTGCTGAAGAATGGGGGAGGGAAATCGGCAGATTCGTCATGTGATTGGTGGGAGTGGGAGGGTTGTCTCACTACATGATCGGGGGAGTGCAGATCTGCTGTACACAATTGTGGTAAATCGAAGGCTAGGGGAAGTTTCTGTAAATTATATATCATCATGATCTTAAAGCTTTGAGTGTCATTCATCGACAAAAAAGCTATTTGCTGTGCATGAAAACAGTGACCCCTTTAAGAAAGTTTTTTCTGTTCTTGAGATTTAACTCAACAAATATATAGGTTGTTCATCGTTCTCTGTAAGTAGCCACTTGCCAGATACACAAACAGAAAGGTCGATAATGCTCGGGTACAGGCAGCACGATGGCGCAGTGGGTTAGCCCTGCTGCCTCGTGGCGCCGAGGTCCCAGGTTCAATCCCGGCCCTGGGTCACTGTCCGTGTGGAGTTTGCACATTCTTCCCGCGTTTGCGTAGGTTTCACCCCCACAACCCAAAATTGTGCAGGCTAGGTGGACTGGCCACACTAAATTGTCCCTTAATTGGAAAGAATGAATTGGGTGCTCTAAAGTTAAAAAAATAATAATGCTCGGATAATGTACCAAACTGAAAGAAATATAGAAATAGGACTTTCATTATTTATAAGATGATGTGAACAGAAAAAAATATTGACAGCATAGGTGAGGTGAATTTCCAGGGCCATTAGCCCAAGCCAAGATTCCCAATGGCCCATTGAATTGGGCATGAGGATCAAAACGGGATTCTCACCGGTCATCAAACCCGTTGTGAATCTTCCAGCCCACACCCCCTGGTGAGGTCAGGTTCTCACCACTAAACGGCGAGAACCTGATTAGAACTCATTATCATCCATTTCACTCTCATTAGCAAGATTGAAGTGACCCCTGGGATACTCCCGCTCCAGCAGGTTGGAAATTCTGTGGGTACAAAACATTACTGGTCGCTAAAAGTAGAAACCAGGATCCAGGAACGCCCATAGGGAGCAAGGGGGTGAATACCCTCTCTACACTTCCCTCCCAAGGTCCCAACAGGGGTCTTTCAGGGGAGGTGGAGGTCAGAGGGGCTTAGACTTGACTGGAGGGGCTCAGGTCATGGGTCATTCCCCGGATGTGGGTCGTGTGGCAAGTCTTCCCTCTGCAGCTTTGAAAACCTTTAAACTCTCTCTCAGCATATCATTGTTAATGATCAGTCAGATGAAGATAAAAGTCTTCCCTTTGATGTGTTGCCATCTTTTGAAGTGCTTTTTTCACGTTCAAATACATTCCCCTTTCACTATTTCAAACCCTGGGCTTACTCATAAACCTAAACGCTTTGAACCGCATTGTTTATATTCAATATAATCATCCATTATCTTTTACAAGCCTCTTGATTAGCAGTTCCAGGCTATTTCAAAGGAGGGTTTAGCTTTGTGTGTCATTAAAGTTCTTCATCGTCTGTTAATTATGAAGTGTTTCCTCTTTTGAGGAGGTGTTGTTTCTAACCACAATTTTTTCATCGAGGCTTTTTCTTTGTCTTAACAACCCATTCCGCTGGTGCGGGTGCGAACCTCAACCTCAGCGCCAGAGGGGGGGCTGGAGTATCAGAAAAGATTCGGCACCGGACATTGATCCCATTTTCTTCACTACTGCTGGATTTTCCACCTCATTGATAACTGCACTACCAGTAGGGCAAGATGTAAAACTTAATCCAACAGAGTACGAAGTCTCACAACACCAGGTTAAAGTCCAACAGGTTTGTTTCGATGTCACTAGCTTTCGGAGCGCTGCTCCTTCCTCAGGTGAATGAAGAGGTATGTTCCAGAAACAAATATATAGACAAATTCAAAGCTGCCAGACAATGCTTGGAATGCGAGCATTAGCAGGTGATTGAATCTTTACAGATACACCTCCTTAACCTGGGGTTACCCCATCTCTGGATCTGTAAAGATTCAATCACCTGCTAATGCTCGCATTCCAAGCATTGTCTGGCAGCTTTGAATTTGTCTATATATATGTTTCTGGAACATACCTCTTCATTCACCTGAGGAAGGAGCAGCGCTCCGAAAGCTAGTGACATCGAAACAAACCTGTTGGACTTTAACCTGGTGTTGTAAGACTTCGTACTGTGCTCACCCCAGTCCAACGCCGGCATCTCCACATCATTAATCCAACATGTCAGCATTGAACCATCTTAATTTGTTGATGAACTCATTAATACTCTCAATTACAAATTGATTTGATCCGTTGGTTGTGGGACTGCTTACCTCTGTCTATGCATGCTACCTCTATTGTTTGGCATGGAAGTAGTCCTGTGTTGTAGCTTCACCAGGTTGACACCTCATTTTTAGGTATGAGTGGTGCTCCTCCTGGTATGTTCTTGTGCACTATTCAGCGAACCAGAGTTGATCCCTTAGCTTACTGATAATGATAGAGTGAGGGATATGTCAGGTCATGAGATTCCAGACTGTGGTTCAACACCACTGTTGCTGATGGTCCAGAGCACCTCAAGAATGCCCATTTTTCAGTGTTTTGATCTACCCTGAATCTCTCCCATTTTGCACAGTGATAATGCCACAGTACGATGAAGGGTTTCCTCAGTGCGAAATGGAACTCTAATCTTTACAAGGGCGGTGTGGTGGTAACTTCTACCTACACTGTCATGAACAGAAGCATTGGTGACACGGAGATTGGAGAGGTTTTCTTTCTTGTTGGATCTCTCAACAACATGTCACCAGCCTGGTCTGTCAGTTACGTCCTTCAGGGATTTTCCAGCTCAGCCTGTACTAGCCACTTTTGGTGCTGAAAATCTAAGTTCCCACCCAGAGTATATTTGTGCTCTGTGCTTCTTTCATAGGGTGTTTAACATGGAGGAGAACTCATTCATCAGCTTGAGGGAGAGCAAGAGGTGGTAATCAGCAAGAGGTTTTCTTGTTCATCTTTAACTTGATGTCATGAGAGGTCATGTGGTGTGGAGACAATGTTGAAGAGTCGCAGGGAAACTTCCTCCCAACTGTATACACTTTCCATTTACTCCTAGAAATATATCACTGTTCCTTGACTGTTGCTGTGTCGATATCCTGGAACTCCCTCCCTAACAACATTGTGGGTGCACCTACACTTCAGGGCCTGCAGCGATTCTGGAAGGCAGCTCACCACCACCTTCTCAAGGGCAATGAGGAATAGAAAGTGAATGCTGGCCTAGCCAGTGTCACCCATATTCTTAAATTAATTTTAAAAATCAATTTTCTCCCATATAAATTGATTGCCTTGAATTTCGAGTGCTGTTATTTTTATTGTCTGTTATGTGGAACGTTACATAATGTCATATGGTGTGATAAATATTTCACACCCACAGTATGTAAAATATCATCAATCCCTTTCAGATCTATGCATGGTGAGATATGTCTCGTGGACATAGGGACAGAGACACAGAGACATCCTTTTCGAACTGAATATTGTGCACATCACAAGCTTTACAAAATAAAAAAGTAGAGCAGTAGGAGAAAAAAAAGGTGTGAAAAACATGTAATGCTGGGGGAATTATAAATATCAATGTTCAAGTGAAGTATTTATCATAGGATTTTATCATAGGATTTACAGTGCAGAAGGAGGCCATTTGCAACCCCTTATGTGGGGAAGCATAGCAGGCTATCATTGATTGAGCAAAGTGAATGTTCAATTGCTGTGAAATATAGGCGATTAATGATTTATAAAAGCTTTCGATCACCACATGATTTTTCTGTCCTCTCTTGGCAAAGTTACAGAAATGCAAATGTGGAAGACATGAATATCTGGTATGTGCTGCGGTGTTATTATAGCTGATGTCCCACCACACAGGGTATGTTTTAATGCAGCTGGATTGTGTGGGTGCAATCCCATTAAAGCAAATGGTCTGATCACTTGTCATACGAGGAACGGTTGAGGACTCTGGGTCTGTACGTGATGCAGTTTAGAAGGGTGAGGAGAGATTTTATTGAAACCTACAGGATACTGAGAGGCCTGGATAGAGTGGACATGGAGAGGATGTTTCCACTAGTCGGAAAAACTAGAACCCGAATGCACAGTGTCAGACTGAAGTGCCTTTTAAAACTGAGATGGGGAGGAATTTCTTCAGCCAGAAGGTGGTGAATCTTTGGAACTCTTTGCTGCAGAAGGCTGTGGAGGCCAAATCACTGAGTGACTTTAAGACAGATATAGAGAGGTTTTTGATTAATAAGGGGACCAGGGGTAATGGGGAGAAGGTAGAAGAATATGGATGAGAAACATATCAGCCATGATTGAATGGCGGAGCAGATTTGATGGGCCGAATGGCCTAATTCTGTTCCTATGTCTTATGGAATGTCTGAGGTTACTGAATACAAGGAGACTTTGATAAAGAAACGTTAGGCAGGGTGTGCAACAGGCAGCCAATGCAATTCCTTCAATTTTATGAATTTGCCCAAAATGCCTGCAATGTCTTCACTCGTATTAATTTGCGTTCTTTAAAAATCAGCTGAAATTTGAAGGGATTGAAAACTTATGTGGCCTGTTCATGTCTACAAAATGCGCAGACCTGACAAAGGACCTGTATCGTGACAATGATTTAACAGAGTTGCAACTTCAGCACTCAATATACAAATCAAATTTAATGTTTACTGATATTTCTTAGAGAAAGTTCCAATCTGATGCTGCCATAAATTGGGAGGCTCTCGAGTCCTGCAGTGTTTCCAGGTCTATCCTCTACCCTTCCCCTGAGAGAACCCATGGCTCCAACCTTATTCGGAAGAGGTGCTGCGAGAAGGAAGTTAGGGTTGGGGTAAAGGGGGGGAGGGGGGAGGGGTGGGGGCAGTATTACCAGGTCAGAACAGAGAGTAGTAAGTGCATTTTTCAAAGGATTTTAACACAGTCACTTCAGTTTGGTAAGCATGTGATAGGAGATTAGTTGTTGAGTATTAAGGTTCCTTTTTTCTCCGAGCTGGGGTCGCCGTTTATAGTACTGGGGAAATATTAGTGCTGTTAAAGTAATAGCTTAATTAGTTAAGTTACTTAATCTAGCTACAAAATTGTTGTTGAGTGGTGTTTCTAAATATTAGTTGATCAAAATGCAATAGAGATGGCAGAGCAGGTGTTGTGGTGTAGGTGTGGCATATAGGAGCTGCTGGGCATGAGTGTGATCCACAGCTGCTGGATGTGTGGAGGGTCAGCTCACTGAGTCCCAGCTTCGGACGCTGCGATGTATTTGGATGGAGAAAGTTACACTTTGGCCAGGATTTTACAACCTTTTCCACCTGGTGGTGCATTACGGTTCCGCCAAACTAAGCGGCAAATTTAAATGGCCCACCACTTCCTCCGGGGCAGGAGACACACTGTGGCAGGGCGGTAAGATCCTGGCCTTTGTTCCAGGAGGCAGTCACACTTCTTTGGTTAGATTTAGTCCATGGTCAGGGTCAGGAGGATGTGACAAAGTGAAGTAGGCGCGTGGATCCAGAAGGAAACGCTGGAAGAGCTGTTGCCCTTGCAATCATTCACCAGGTAAGATGTTTTTTTCAGCTTGTGTGGACGAGAGCAAGGATCGCAGGAAGAATGAACAACTTAATCACAACACTGTGGTACAGAGGACATTCAAGAAGGGAAGATAAAAAGGGATGAGGTAGTGCGAGGGGCAATATATTTAGGGAAAAAGTGTTGACGCCAACGCAGAATCCTTGGACTTCCACGACAGAAAAACCGGCGCTGCAACTGGACCTATTCTGCTCCCATTACGGGGCTATCACCGGCGCCACGTGGAACACAATTGATTCCAATGAGAAACGGTGTCAGATTCGCCGGTTTCGCGATTAACACCCAAAGGCTTTCAAGCTGCAGCCGCATATAAACAATTCTCCTCCCACACACACATCATCCCAGCCAACAAGATGGCAGTGAGGAGAGCATCCCCGAGATTCGCAGACGCCAAGCTGAGACCTTCTTGAATGCGGCGGAGAGGAGGTGGATGATCCTGTTCCCTAGTCCGAGGGAAAGAAGTTGCCAGCCGCTGTTCGCTGTGCCTGGGCACAGGTGGCAGAGGCCGTGAGCGCCGTCGGTAACACCATCCTGACTGGCCAGCTGTGCCAGAAAAAATTGCATGACCTCTTCACGGTGGCCAAGGTGAGTAGGCAGCAGTATGCCCCTGGCACAAACCCCGTCCCACACACCTGTAACCCTACATTCCCTTCCCCGGAGGGCGGCCGAATCCCCACCCTGCACCACATGAGGATATCCATACCGGCCGTCATGGCCACTGAGGCCATCACCTACCCATCTCTTGGGCTGCAGGTGTCGGATTGTCTAACACTGCTGTTTTATGTCCCCCTCCCCAGGAGAAGGCCGCGCACAAACGCCGGCAGCAGGAAAAGACAGGAGGGGAAATGCCGGACCTGCGACCCCTCACCATGGCGGAGCAGAGGGCCCAGGAGGTAGTTGGTGGCCCGGAGGAAATGGAGGTCATCAATGTGGAGTTCGGCTGCGGGTGAGGATGTGAGACTCTGCTGAGTAGCGGTTCCCTGTGACACGTGTGTCAGCCCCCCTCCCCCCAACACCACCCCCATACCATCCTCACACCCACCCACACCCTCACCCTTCACCAGCCCCAAATCATCACCCCTCACACCCATGCCAAACCCCCCCCCCCCCGGACTGTGGGCTAATTATAACACCCTCCAACATCCCAGCGAGACTCACCTCGGTTGGGCACTTTAGTGAAGAGGTTCCTGAGACACTCTCTGGTGCGCACCACACAGTTGACCCAAAATAGCAGGTGGAAGGATGAACACCCGAGGGGGAGGACGGTCGGAGAGCAGGCCGTCCCAAGGAGCTAGCTGTCGTCCAGACGGGTCACGGGCTTCTGGAATGGACAGTCCCATCGATTGTAGATATGCAGTCGCAGAACCAGGGACTACATGAGAGGTTGTCGGCGAGCATCCGGTACCTGCGGGTGCAGTTGGAGGAGTCCAACTGCGTGCAGCAGCAGGAGGCGATGTCGACCACGCGTGCCACCCAGGCCAACACTGCACAGGTGGCATCCGCGGTGGGGGCTATGCATCTGCATGTCCAAGGCCTGAGGCATTCTGTGCAGATGCTGACCGAGGCCCAGGACAGGGTTGCCGTCTCACAGGTGACCATGTCCCAGAGCCACCTGGACATTGCATCGGCGCTCCTGAGCATGGCCCAGTCACAGCAGGCTGTGGTTGGGAATGTCGGCGGCATTGCCCAGGCACTGACCAACGCGGCGGAGACACAGAGGAAGGTGGCCCACTCCCAGAAGAAGATGGCGCAGTCACTGGCTGACGTGACGCAAACCCAGAAGATGGTGGCACAGTCGCAACGTGATGTGCTGCAGTCCCAGACGGAGATGGTCGACTCCCTGTGCTCCATGGCCGCGAGCGTGCAGACCAAGAGTGGGCCTCCAGGACTTGCAGCGCCAGGTGCCTGTGGAGCCTCAAGGGATAACTCCGCTTGCACCCCTATCCCATGGAGTAGCACGGGCGCCATCGCAGACCCTGAGGGCGGAGGAGGCCTGTACCGGTGACTCCCGCAGGAGAGGTGCCGGAACACCCGCAACACCTTCGGACTCCCCCCCCCTTCCTGTCCCTGGCCCACCAGGTGGACCGCGGGCAGAACAGGGTGGCACCATGTCACCTGGGACACCTGAATGAGGGATGCCATCCTGCAGCCTAAAAGGGGAATGCTCGGAGGCTGGTGTGTTCCCATTGCAGTAAAATAAGCCATTCCAGGCCTGAGTGCTGGAGATTGGGATGGAAGACTGTAAGCTTAATAGGGCCCCATATGAGTAGTTCACCATAGGTCCTCCCAATGGGTAGCTCCAGACCATCAATGCAGGATTTCCTTAGGATTGTTCTAGGCCCAACCATCTTCAGCTGCTTCATTAACCTTCCTTCCATTTTGAGGACAGAAGTGAGGATGGTCATTGATAACTGTGCAATGTACAGAATCAGCCACAACTTAGTAGATACTGAAGCAGTCCATGCCCCAATGTAGCAAGACGTGGACAATATCCAGGCTTGGGCTGACAATTGTCAAGGAATCTTCACGCCACACAAGTTCCAGGCAATGACCATCTCCAACAAGAGAGAATTCAACCATCGCCCCATGACATTCATAGATACATAGATACATAGAAGATTGGAGCAGGCCTTTGTCCCGTCAAGCCTTCTCCGCCATTCATCACGATCATGGCTGATCATCCAACTCAGGAGCCGAATCCTGCTTTCTCCCCATAACCTTTGGTCCCATTCGTCCCAAGTGCTATATCCAGCCGCCTCTTGAATATATTTAATGTTTTAGCATCAACTACTTCCTGTGGTAATGAATTTCACAGGCTCACCACTCTTTGGGTGAAGAAATGTCTCTTTATCTCTGTCCGAAATGGTTTACCCTGAATCCTCAGACTGTGACCCCTGGTTCTGGACACACCTATCATTGGTAACATCTTCCCTGCATCTACCCAGTCTAGTCGTGTTAGAATTTTATAAGTCTCTGTGAGATCCCCCCTCATTCTTCTGAACTCCAGCGAGGACAATCCCAACCTAGTCAATCTCTCCTCATATGACAGTCCCACCATCCCTGGAATCAGTCTTGTAAACCTTCGCTGCACTCCCTCGAGAGCAAGAACATCCTTCCTCAGAGAAGGAGACCAAAACTGCACACAATAGGTCTGGTTTAGCACACTGGACTAAAACAATTGGCTTGTAATGCAGGACAAGGCAGCAGCGCTGGTTCAATTCCTGTACCGGCCTCCCCGAACAGGTGCAGGGATGTGGTGACTAGGGGCTTTTCACAGTAACTTCATTGAAGCCTACTTGTGACAATAAGCGATTATTAGTATTACAATATTCTAGGTGTGGCCTTATCAAGGCCCTGTATAATTGCAACAACACATCCCTGCTCCTGTACTTGAAACCTCTCGCAATGAAGGCCAACATACCATTAGCCTTCTTTACCACCTGCTGCACCTGCATGCTTACCTTCAGTGACTGGTGCACAAGGACACCCAGTTCCCGCTGCACACTCCCCTCTCCCAATTTACAACCATTCAGGCAGTAATCTGCCTTCCTGTTTTTGCTTCCAAAGTGAATAACCTCACACTTTATACTGCATCTGCCATTGATTTGCCCACTCGCCCAACCTGTCCAGATCATGCTGTAGAATCTCTGCATCCTCGTCACAGTTCACCCTCACACCCAACTTGGTATCACCTTTGAGATGTTACATTTTGTTCCCTCATCAAAATTATTAACATATATTGTGAATAGCTGTGGCAACCCCCTAGTTACTGCCTGCCAATTTGAAAAGGACCTATTAATTCCTATTCTTTGTTTCCTCTCTGACAACCAGTTTTCTATCGACCTCAATACACTTCCCCCAATCTCATGCGCTTTAATCTTTCACAATAATCTCTTATTCTGGACTTTGTCAAACGCCGTCTGAAAGTCCAAATATTACACATCGATTGTCAACTGTACTAGTTATATCTTCAATGGCATTACCATCGGCATATCCGCCATTATCAACATCCTGGGGGTTACCAATAACCAGAAACTGAAGTGGGCTAGCCATATAAATTGTGTGGATCTCAAAGCAGATCTGAGATTAGGAATCCTGCGGTAAGTAACTCACCTCCTGATTTCCCAAACTTGTCCACCATCGACAAGGCTTGTGATGGAATATTGTCCACTTGCCTGGATGAGTGCAGCTCCAACAACACTCAAGACTTGACACCATCCAGGACAAAACAGCCTGCTTGACTGGCATCCTCCCACAAACATTCACTCCCTACACCATCGATGCACAGTAGCAGCGTGTGTTCCATCTATAAGATGCACTGCAGGACTCGCCAAGGTCCCTTAGGAAGTACCTTCCAAACCCATGACCGCTACCATCTCGAAGGACAAGAGCAGCAGACACCTGGGAAGCCCAATACCTGGAAGTTCCCCTCCAAGTCACTCATCAGCCTGACTTGGAAATATATCACCGTTCCTTCACTGTCACTGGGACGAAATCCTGGAACTCCTTCCTTAACAGCACTGTGGCCCACACATTGGGGCCAGCAGCGATTCAAGAAGGATGCTGCAATGGGAAGTGCAACAGAGCAGGCAGAGACTCTTGTCACTGGAGCCTTGCCTTTGGAGGAGATGGTATTATGTGTGCCCAGCCCAACTACTTCCCAGATAGGCTCTGGAGTTTCGTCCTTTCCGCATACCTGGCCCAGAATGTGAGCAAGTCCGTGGTCCTGCTCATGAATGGAGGGACTACTCAGTTCTTGATACTGGAGCGAAACATAAACATACCGCTCGTATCCCTCCTGAAGGTCAATGCAACATGGCGACACCGTGGTTAGCACTGCTGCCCCACAGCGCCGGGGATCCGGGTTTGATTCTAACCTTGGGTGACAGTGTGGAATTTGCTTACTTTCCTTCTGTCTAAGTGGGTTTCCTCCGGATGCTCTGGTTTCCTCCCATAATCCAAAGGCATGCAGTTTAGGTGGATTGGCCACCCTAAATTGCCCCTTAGTATCCACAGATGTACAGGTTTGGTGACAGGGTTATGGGGATAAGGTGGGTGAATTAACTTCGGTAGGGTGCACTTTCAGAGAGCTGGTGCAGACTCATTGGGCTGAATGGCCACCTTACCCACTTAGAGACTCTATAAAATGGGAGGTGCACCCCTCCATTGGACATCCCGAGAGTGTGAACTTGTTCCAGGCCCTGTCACAGCAGGCATTGTCCCTGAACTACAAGAGCGGGAATTAATTTCCTCCTTGGAAAACCATTTGGCTGGCAGCAAGGTGTTGGCCAGCGCAAGAAAAGAGGCCCACGTCAGCAGAAGAATCTGCAGGCGAGCAAAAAGCTGGGGAAGGTCTAGAGGTTCAATAGAGAGAAGTAGCACCCGTAAACATCGGGCAAGGGCTGCTCGACTGTAACAAGGTCGAGGCCCAGCCTATAACATTAGGAGGAAACAGTCCCTCAGAACATCCCTGAATTAAACAGGGACCAGACATGGCCTAGAGCAGGGAAAGAGATAGTGAGGGAGGTTCTCCACGTAGTTGAAAATCCTGAAGGAAGGCAAACTATTAAATCAGCTAAAGGTCATGGAATTGTTGGAAGTATGGCAGGCAGAAACCTTCTTCCTGATATTAAATGGGGACAAAGGGACTTCCCAAAACAATGAGCAGATAGGGAAAGAGATGCCTTCCCCATTCAAAAAGCCACAAGGGAGTAAACCTGGAGTTGCGCCTCCACTTGAAAGTAATGGTATTCCAGGGGACATGAAACAAGCAATGATAGCTCCCCTCCCAATCCAAAGGCACCCGCTGTGAAGACATTGATTGGTCTGGCTGGCAGCTTCAAAGTAAATTGAAAGAGAGACCTGGAAAGTTCTTCAGTTAGTCCAGAAAGATGGAGGGTGACGCCTTATTTAGTTGAAAAGCCACCAGGAGGTACAGTGAGAGCTGACCATTCACCAGAGAGCAGTAGTTTGTAAAAGATACAAAGCCTACTACCCAACTGACCAGCAGAGGGATCCCAACCAGATTCAATCCTGTACCCACCCACCTTAATCCAAAATCACGAGACAAACTGACACATCTCCTCACTGCATTTAAAAATGAGGGGTTGGAATCACAGTTTTTGAGGCTAAGCGCGGAGGATCTATGGCATTTTACATCAAAACAATCAGCGGCGTCCCCCTCACTGACCCTGCGACCGGTGAGGGGCTCGCAACTCTGCCGCGTAAAACTCCCAGCTCCCACGATAAAAACGGCTGGAGAATGGTCGGGTTCATGGCCGCACATGTGGACAGCAACTACCTGCAGCGGTCACGCAGTAAAACATGGCACTAGACGTGCACAGACACGACCTGCCAGATAGTGCCCCCCTGGCCACCCGCTGGTCGCCACCCACCAGTCCCCCCAGCAAAGCAACTTCCTTCCCCCAATCCTCAAACTCACCCTCAACCAACCAGAAGACCCTTTCACCCGCCTCCCTTCTCCCTCCACCTGAACCCCTTCCTCTGCCTCTTATCTGATCTTGATCTTTTTATTGAGAACTGTTGACATGATATCAACCATTTTAAATCTCTGCTGACCTAACTCAATGTCCCCAGTATCCCTGAAATTTCTGCACTCTGTACTCTCAATTCGGCACAATGCTCAGTGCACTTCACAACTCTTCAGATACCAAAACAGTTCCTTTCCATATGCAGCAAGACCTGGACAACATTCAGGCTTGCTCCGATAAGTGACAGTGACATTTGTGCCACTTCAGTGCCAGGCAATAATCTTCTCCAACAAGACAGAATACACCCATCTCCCCTGACATTTAACAGCATTGCCATTTCAGAATCCCCGACTATCAACATTTCATAGAATTTACAGTGCAGAAGGAAGCCATTCGACCCATCGAGTCTGCACCGGCCCTTGGAAAGAGCACCCTACCCAAGGTCCACACCTCCACCCTATCCCCATAACCCATTAACCCCACCCAACACTAAGTGCAATTTTGGACACCAGGGCAATTTAGCATGCCCAATCCACCTAACCCGCACATCTTTGGACTGTGGGAGGAAACCGGAGCACCCAGAGGAAACTGTAGCCATGTAAAATGGCTGCGTTCCGATTAATCTGGCCAAAACCCAGTTTAAAATGGCTAACTCGAAAGACTGCTGGGAAAAGCAGCCAAGAAGACACAGGCAGGCAGCTGCAGACAGGTTTGCATATTCAGCTCTGGGAACGTAGCCCAGATCGATACTCAGGGCTATCAACAGCCCTTCAACCCAGGTATCCGCAGTTTCATTCAGGACTGTTTGCACCTAATCAACTCAGACATCCACAGTTAAATCGGCTATCCCCGGGAACAATTGCAACATATTAGCAATTGAATACCGGGCCAGACCTGTCGGCGCCTGCAGTGCCCGAAACAAAGACAGGTGAGCGACTACCCCCCGATCGAGGAATCGCCTCACCATTGGACACATCGACCCCAGAGACTGGGGACAGAATCCAATCACTTGGGACTCAGGGTCAAGGGCCGCCCCGGGAGGCGGGAAGCCCCTGGGCCCTATAAAAGCAAAGGTCCAAGTTCAGATCGCTCTCTCTCATCTTCGCCTGCTCGAGACCTTCACAAGACCAGCCACTGGCCACTGTAAGTGTGAATCCAACGATCGCTATCCGGTAGAGACACCTAGCCACCGACCTGTAGCAGCCTTTTGAATCCCGCGGGCCAGATTTGATTGGACAAGCCATTCGTTTCCCTGACCTGGTGGGCTCTTCCTAAGTTAAGTATTGGCCAGTAGTGATAGGTCTGTAATATAGAAAGTAGTATTAGGGTATTAATATTGCTTGTTGCGTATAATAAATGACCGTTGTTTTAATCCTTACTAAGCGGTGTGCTGTGTTATTAATCATAACCTAAACTTGAACCACGTGGCGGTATCATAAAGATACCTGGCGACTCATGAGCAAAGGTGACTGAAACAGAGCAAATAGAATAAAGCTAGAAAGAGCAACAAAACCCACGCACACAGGGAGAATGTGCAGACTCCGCACAGACAGTGACCCAAGCCGGGAATCGAACCTGGGACCCTGGATCTGTGAAGCAACTGTGCTATCCACAATGCTACCAAGCAGCCCTCGAGTGTTTGCACTCTCCTGGAGGTTACCATTGACCAGAAACTAAACTGGACCAGTCATATAAATACTCAGGGACAGGAAATTCTGAGCCAAGTAAAATCACTTCCTGACTTCCCAAAGCCTGTCCACCACAAACATTAATCAGAAGTGTGATAGAATACTCTCTACTTGCCCAGGTCAGCGTGGTTCCAAGAACATTCGAAGTTCGACACTACACCCAGTACAAAGCAGTCTGATTGATTGGTGTCATGACATGCAAACATGCAACCAATCAACACTCAGGATAGGACACAACCAATGGGCAGTCAGGACACTCAGAGGTGGCATCACCACAAGGGGGCATGACATAAACACTATAAAAGGGATGAGGCATTCACACCCTGCCTCTTTCCACAGACAGACATCGAGAGAGTTAGACAGGGTTGATCAGCAGCATCACACCCCAGTACGTGGCTTAGAGCAAGCTGGTACATAGAACATAGAACATTACAGCGCAGTACAGGGCCTTAGGCCTTCGATGTTGCACCGACCTGTGAAACCACTCTAAAGCCCATTTACACTATTCCCTTATCATCCATATGTCTATCCAATGACCATTTGAATAACCTGAGTGTTGACGAGTCCACTACTGTTGCAGGCAGGGCATTCCACACCCTTACTACTCTCTGAGTAAAGAACCTACCTCTTACATCTGTCCTATATCGATCTCCCCTCAATCTAAAGCGATGTCCCCTCATGCTAGACATCACCATCCGAGGAAAAAGGCTCTCACTGTCCACCCTACCAATCCTCTGATCATCTTGTATGCCTCAATTAAGTCAACCTCTTAACCTTCTTCTCTCTAACGAAAACAGCCTCAAGTCCCTCAGCCTTTCCTCATAAGATTTCCCTCTATAACAGGCAACATTCTGGTAAATCTCCTCTGCACGCTTTCCAATGCTTCCACATCCTTCCTATAATGCGGCGACCAGAATTGCACGCAATACTCCAAATGCGGCCGCACCAGAGTTTTGTACAGCTGCAACATGACCTCATGGGTCCGAAACTAAATCCCTCTACCAATAAAAGCTAACACACCATACGACTTCTTAACAACCCTCTCAACCTGGGTGGCAACTTTCAGGGACCTATGTACATGGACACCGAGATCTCTCTGCTCATCCATACTGCCAAGAATCTTACCATTAGCCCAGTACTCTGTCTTCCTGTTATTCCTTCCAAAATGAATCACCTCATACTTTCCTGCATTAAACTCCATTTGCCACCTCTCAGCCCAGCACTGCAGCTTATCTTTGTCCCTCTGTAACTTGTAACATGCTTCCGCAGGGGCTGTTTAGCACAGGGCTAAAAAGCTGGCTTTGAAAGCAGACCAAGGCAGGCCAGCAGCACGGTTCAATTGCTGTACCAGCCTCCCTGAACAGGCGCCGGAATGTGGCGACGAGGGGCTTTTCACAGTAACTTCATTTGAAGCCAACTTGTGACAATAAGCAATTTTCATTTTTCATTTCACTGTCCACAACTCCACCGACTGTAGTGTCATCTGCAAATTTACTCACCCATCCTTCTACGCCCTCCTCCAGGTCATTTCCTGGCAGGCCAACAAGAGGCGAGGCCACATTGGATTTGGTTTTGGGTAATGAACCAGGCCAGGTGTTGGATTTGGAGGTAGGTGAGCACTTTGGGGACAGTGACCACAATTCGGTGACGTTTACGTTAAGGATGGAAAGGGATAAGTATACACCGCAGGGCAAGAGTTATAGCTGGGGGAAGGGAAATTATGATGCCATTAGACGTGACTTGGGGGGGATAAGGTGGAGAAGTAGGCTGCAAGTGTTGGACACAATGGATAAGTGGAGCTTGTTCAAGGATCAGCTGCTGCGTGTTCTTGATAAGTATGTACCGGTCAGGCAGGGAGGAAGGTGCTGAGCGAGGGAACCGTGGTTTACCAAAGAAGTGGAATCTCTTGTTAAGAGGAAGAAGGAGGCCTATGTGAAGATGAGGTGTGAAGTTTCAGTTGGGGCGATGGATAGTTACAAGGTAGCGAGGAAGGATCTAAAGAGAGAGCTAAGACGAGCAAGGAGGGGACATGAGAAGTATATGGCAGGAAGGATCAAGGAAAACCCAAAAGCTTTCTATAGGTATGTCAGGAATAAGCGAATGACTAGGGAAAGAGTAGGACCAGTCAAGGACAGGGATGGGAAGTTGTGTGTCGAGTCTGAAGAGATAGGCGAGATACTAAATGAATATTTTTCGTCAGTATTCACTCAGGAAAAAGATAATGTCGTGGAGGAGAATGCTGAGCTCCAGGTAAATAGAGTAGATGGCATTGAGGTACGTAGGGAAGGGGTGTTGGCAATTCTGGACAGGCTGAAAATAGATAAGTCCCCGGGACCTGATGGGATTTATCCTAGGATTCTCTGGGAGGCCAGGGAAGAGATTGCTGGACCTTTGGCTTTGATTTTTATGTCATCATTGGCTACAGGAATAGTGCCAGAGGACTGGAGGATAGCAAATGTGGTCCCTTTGTTCAAAAAGGGGAGCAGAGACAACCCCGGCAACTATAGACCGGTGAGCCTCACGTCTGTAGTGGGTAAAGTCTTGGAGGGGATTATAAGAGACAAGATTTATAATCATCTAGATAGGAATAATATGATCAGGGATAGTCAGCATGGCTTTGTGAAGGGTAGGTCATGTCTCACAAACCTTATCGAGTTCTTTGAGAAGGTGACTGAACAGGTAGACAAGGGTACAGCAGTTGATGTGGTGTATATGGATTTCAGCAAAGCGTTTGATAAGGTTCCCCATGGTAGGCTATTGCAGAAAATACGGAGGCTGGGGATTGAGGGTGATTTAGAGATGTGGATCAGAAATTGGCTAGCTGAAAGAAGACAGAGGGTGGTGGTTGATAGGAAATGTTCAGAATGGAGTTCAGTCACAAGTGGAGTACCACAAGGATCTGTTCTGGGGCCGTTGCTGTTTGTCATTTTTATCAATGACCTAGAGGAAGGCGCAGAAGGGTGGGTGAGTAAATTTGCAGACGACACTAAAGTCGGTGGTGTTGTCGATAGTGTGGAAGGAAGTAGCAGGTTACAGAGGGATATAGATAAGCTGCAGAGCTGGGCTGAGAGGTGGCAAATGGAGTTTAATGTAGAGAAGTGTGAGGTGATTCACTTTGGAAGGAATAACAGGAATGTGGAATATTTGGCTAATGGAAAAGTTCTTGAAAGTGTGGATGAGCAGAGGGATCTAGGTGTCCATGTACATAGATCCCTGAAAGTTGCCACCCAAGTTGATAGGGTGGTGAAGAAGGCCTATGGAGTGTTGGCCTTTATTGGTAGAGGGATTGAGTTCCGGAGTCAGGAGGTCATGTTGCAGCTGTACAGAACTCTGGTACGGCCGCATTTGGAGTATTGCGTACAGTTCTGGTCACCGCATTATAGGAAGGACGTGGAGGCTTTGGAGCGGGTGCAGAGGAGATTTACCAGGATGTTGCCTGG
Source organism: Scyliorhinus torazame (assembly GCF_047496885.1). NCBI lineage: Eukaryota > Metazoa > Chordata > Chondrichthyes > Carcharhiniformes > Scyliorhinidae > Scyliorhinus > Scyliorhinus torazame. The sequence continues at coordinate 220,386,376 of NC_092715.1, read as the reverse complement.
TATGGAGGGGAAATCTTATGAGGAAAGGCTGATGGACTTGAGGTTGTTTTCGTTGGAAAGAAGAAGGTTAAGAGGAGACTTAATAGAGGCATACAAAATGATTAGGGGGTTGGATAGGGTGGACAGTGAGAGCCTTCTCCCACGGATGGAAATGGCTGGCACGAGGGGACATAACTTTAAACTGAGGGGTAATAGATATAGGACAGAGGTCAGAGGTAGGTTCTTTACGCAAAGAGTAGTGAGGCCGTGGAATGCCCTACCTGCTACAGTCGTGAACTCGCCAACATTGAGGGCATTTAAAAGTTTATTGGATAAACATATGGATGATAATGGAATAGTGTAGGTTAGATGGCTTTTGTTTCGGTGCAACATCGTGGGCCGAAGGGCCTGTACTGCGCTGTATTGTTCTATGTTCTATGTTCTATTTATAAAAATTACAAACAGCAGTGGCCCCAAAACAGATCCTTGTGGTACACCACTAGTAACTGGACTCCAGTCTGAACATTTCCCATCAACCACCACCCTTCTTCCAGCTAGCCAATTTCTGATCCAAACTGCTAAATTACCCTGAATACCATGGCTCTGTATTTTCCACAGTCGCCTACCGTGGGGAACCTTAGCAAGCGCTTTACTGAAATCCATATAAGCCACATCAACTGCTTTACCCTCATCCACCTGTTTGGTCACCTTCTCAAAGAACTCAATAAGGTTTGTGAGGCACGACCTACCCTTCACAAAACCGTGTTGACTATCTCTAATCAAATTATTCCTTTCCAGATGATTCTACATCCTATCTCTTATAAACCTTCCAAGCTTTTGCCCACAACAGAAGTAAGGCTCACTGGTCTATAGTTACCGGGGTTGTCTCTAGTCCCCTTCTTGAACAAAGGGACAACATTTGCTATCCTCCAGTCTTCTGGCACTATTCCTGTAGACAAAGATGACTTAAAGATCAAAGCCAAAGGCTCAGCAATCTCCTCCCTAGCTTCCCAAAGAATCCTAGTGTAAATCCCATCCGGCCCAGGGGACTTATCTATTTTCTCACTTTCCAGAATTGCTAACACCTCCTCCTTATGAACCTCAAGCCCTTCTAGTCTAGTAGCCTGAATCCCAGTATTCTCCTCGACAACATTATCTTTTTCCTGTGTGAATACTGTCGAAAAATATTCATTTAGCACCTTTCCTATCTCCTCGGACTCCATGCACAACTTCCCGCGACTGTCCTTGACTGGCCCTACTCTTACCCTAGTCATTCTTTTATTCATGACATATCTATAGAAAGCTTTAGGGTTATTCTTGATCCTAACTGCCAAAGACTTCTCATGTCCCCTCCTGGCTCTTCTTAGCTCTCTCTTTAGGTCCTTCCTAGCTAACTTGTAACTTTCGAGCATCCTAACTGAACCTTCATGTCTCATCTTTACATAAGCCTCCTTCTTCCTCTTGACAAGTGTTTCGACTGCTTTAGTAAACCACGGTTCCCTTGCTCGACCACTTCCTCCCTGCCTGACAGGTACAAACTTATCAAGAACATGCAGTAGCTGTTCCTTGAACAAGCTCCACATTTCCATTGTGCCCATCCCCTGCAGTTTTCCTCTCCATCCGATGCATCCTAAGTCTTGCCTCATCGCATCATAATTGACTTTCTCCCAGATATAACTCTTGCCCTGCGGTATATACCTATCCTTTTCCATCACTAAAGTAAACGTAATCGAATTGTGGTCACTACCTCCAAATCTAACACCTGTCCTGGTTCATTACTCAGTACCAAATCCAATATGGCTTCGTTCTCGTTGGCCTATCTACATACTGTGTCAGGAAACCCTCCTGCACACATTGGACAAAAACGGACCCATCTAAAGAACTCGAACTATAGCGTTTCCAGTCAATATTTGGAAAGTTAAAGTCCCCCATAACAACTACCCTATTGCTTTCGCTCCTATCCAGAATCATCTTTGCAATCCTTTCCTCTACATCTCTGGAACTTTTCGGAAGCCTAGAGAAAACCCCTCTAACAGGGTGACCTCTCCTTTCCTGTTTCTAACCTCAGCCCATACTACCTCAGTAGACGAGTCCTCATCAAACGTCCTTTCTGCCACCGTAATACGGTCTTTGACTAACAATGACACCCCTCCCCCTCTTTTACCAACTTCCCTGAGCTTACTGAAATATCTAAACCCCGGCACCTGCAACAATCATTCCTGTCTCTGCTCCATCCATGTCTCCGAAATGGCCACAACATCGAATTCCCAGGTACCAACCCATGCCCCAAATTCACCCACCTTATTCTGGATGCTCCTGGCATTGAAGAAGACACACTTTAAACCACCTTCCTGCCTGCCGGTACACTCCTACAACTTTGAAACTTTACTCATGACCTCACTACTCTCAACCTCATGTATACTGGAGCTCCAATTCAGGTTCCCAAGCCCCTGCTGAACTAGTTTAAACCCTCCTGAAGAGCATTAGCAAATTTCCCCCCCCCAGGATTTTGGTACCCCTCTGGTCCAGGTGTAGACCATCACGTTTGTAGAGGTCCCACCGACACCAGAATGACCCCCAATTATTGGATTTCGGCGGCAGCGGTGCGCAGGGGCCTTCTGGGAGGTGAGTAGCGTATTTAAAAGCCTTGCCTGGTCCCGTGTCTGTTCTTCTTTTCTGTTTTATTTGTTTCTATATAAGGCGGGAACCGGAAGTTCGACCCGCGGACTTCTGGGAAGTCCCCCCCCCCCCCAACTAATAAATTCTGGTGGAGAGGAAACCCGAGACACTACACATGTAGTGTCTCCCACCCGCCCTCCTCCTCTAACCTAATAATAAGACCCATTGGTGTAAGGTAAGTGCCATATTATATTATTATATTATTAGCATCGTGCAGGTCAAGGATCGGAGGTGGAGGAGCAGTCTCTGTCAGCGAGAGAACCTGAGAACATCTCAGACACTCAGAAGGTAAGTAAGTTATTTTTACTTTTATACCTTTTTTCAAATTGTGTGTGTCGGGGGGAAACTAAAGTGACATCACAGAAAAGCTGTGGCCAGAGTGGCTGGTTGGGATTCTAACCTAAATTTTAAAAAAATTTGAGTATTTGGGAACTAATTAAACATAATAACTTAATTATAATTTAGAGGATATCTAAGCCAGAGATCGGAGAGTATTATAGTTAGCTATCGCATTTCTATTAGAAATCTAGTGCTAGGAAACAGATAGTTGACAGTAACTTTGAAATTTAAAAAAAAGTATTTATAAAAAAAAAAGACAAATTTTAATTAATTGATGCAATGTCAGTTAGAGGGGTGCTGTGCTCTGACTGTGAGATGTGGCAGGTCCGGGAGGCTTCCAGCGTCCCGGATGGCTTCATCTGCAGAAAGTGCACCCAACTGGAGCTCCTCACAGACCGCATGGTTCGGTTGGAGCAGCAATTGGATGCACTTAGGAGCATGCAGGTGGCGGAAAGCGTCATAGATCGCAGTTATGTAAATGTGGTCACACCCAAGGTGCAGGCAGAGAAATGGGTGACCACCAGAAAGGGCAGGCAGTCAGTGCAGGAATCCCCTGTGGTTGTCCCCCTCTCGAACAGATATACCCCTTTGGATACTGTCGGGGGGGATAGCCTATCAGGGGAAAACAGCAGCAGCCAGAGCAGTGGCACCACGGCTGGCTCTGATGTTCAGAAGGGAGGGTCAAAGCGCAGAAGAGTAATAGTAATAGGGGACTCTATAGTCAGGGGCACAGATAGGCGCTTCTGTGGACGTGAAAGAGACTCCAGGATGGTATGTTGCCTCCCTGGTGCCAGGGTCCAGGAGTAGAGGGAATCCTCAAGGGGGAGGGCAAACAGGCAGAGGTCGTTGTACATATTGGTACTAACGACATAGGCAGGAAGGGGCATGAGGTCCTGCAGCAGGAGTTCAGGGAGCTAGGCAGAAAGTTAAAAGACAGGACCTCGAGGGTTGTAATCTCGGGATGACTCCCTGTGCCACGTGCCAGTGAGGCTAGAAATAGGAAGATAGAGCAGATAAATACGTGGCTAAACAGCTGGTGTAGGAGGGAGGGTTTCCATTATCTGGACCACTGGGAGCTCTTCCGGGGCAGGTGTGACCTGTATAAGAAGGACGGGTTGCATCTAAACCGGAGAGGCATAAATATCCTGACCGCGAGGTTTGCTAGTGTCACACGGGAGGGTTTAAACTAGTATGGCAGGGGGGTGGGCACGGGAGCAATAGATCAGAAGGTGAGAGCATTGAGGGAGAACTAGGGAATAGGGGCAGTGTAGCTCTGAGGCAGAGCAGTCGGGGAGAAGTTGCTGAACACAGCGGGTCTGGTGGCCTGAAGTGCATATGTTTTAATGCAAGGAGCATTACGGGTAAGGCAGATGAACTTAGAGCTTGGATTACTACTTGGAACTATGATGTTGTTGCCATTACAGAGACCTGGTTGAGGGAAGGGCAGGATTGGCAGCTAAACGTTCCAGGATTTAGATGTTTCAGGCGGGATAGAGGGGGATGTAAAAGGGGAGGTGGAGTTGCGCTACTTGTTCGGGAGAATATCACAGCTATACTGCGAGAGGACACCTCAGAGGGCAGTGAGGCTATATGGGTAGAGATCAGGAATAAGAAGGGTGCAGTCACAATGTTGGGGGTATACTACAGGCCTCCCAACAGCCAGCGGGAGATAGAGGAGCAGATAGGTAGACAGATTTTGGAAAAGAGTAAAAACAACAGGGTTGTGGTGATGGGAGACTTCAACTTCCCCAATATTGACTGGGACTCACTTAGTGCCAGGGGCTTAGACGGGGTGGAGTTTGTAAGGAGCATCCAGGAGGGCTTCTTAAAACAATATGTAAACAGTCCAACTAGGGAAGGGGCGGTACTGGACCTGGTATTGGGGAATGAGCCCAGCCAGGTGGTAGATGTTTCAGTAGGGGAGCATTTCGATAACAGTGACCACAATTCAGTAAGTTTTAAAGTACTGGTGGACAAGGATAAGAGTGGTCCGAGGATGAATGTGCTAAATTGGGGGAAGGCTAATTATAACAATATTAGGCGGGAACTGAAGAACATAGATTGGGGGCGGATGTTTGAGGGCAAATCAACATCTGACATGTGGGAGGCTTTCAAGTGTCAGTTGAAAGGAATACAGGACCGGCATGTTCCTGTGAGGAAGAAAGATAAATACGGCAATTTTCGGGAACCTTGGATGACGAGTGATATTGTAGGCCTCGTCAAAAAGAAAAAGGAGGCATTTGTCAGGGCTAAAAGGCTGGGAACAGACGAAGCCTGTGTGGCATATAAGGAAAGTAGGAAGGAACTTAAGCAAGGAGTCAGGAGGGCTAGAAGGGGTCACGAAAAGTCATTAGCAAATAGGGTTAAGGAAAATCCCAAGGCTTTTTACACGTACATAAAAAGCAAGAGGGTAGCCAGGGAAAGGGTTGGCCCACTGAAGGATAGGCAAGGGAATCTATGTGTGGAGCCAGAGGAAACGGGCGAGGTACTAAATGAATACTTTGCATCAGTATTCACCAAAGAGAAGGAATTGGTAGATGTTGAGTCTGGAGAAGGGGGTGTAGATAGCCTGGGTCACATTGTGATCCAAAAAGATGAGGTGTTGGGTGTCTTAAAAAATATTAAGGTAGATAAGTCCCCAGGGCCTGATGGGATCTACCCCAGAATACTGAAGGAGGCTGGAGAGGAAATTGCTGAGGCCTTGACAGAAATCTTTGGATCCTCGCTGTCTTCAGGGGATGTCCCGGAGGACTGGAGAATAGCCAATGTTGTTCCTCTGTTTAAGAAGGGTAGCAAGGATAATCCCGGGAACTACAGGCCGGTGAGCCTTACGTCAGTGGTAGGGAAATTACTGGAGAGAATTCTTCGAGACAGGATCTACTCCCATTTGGAAGCAAATGGACGTATTAGTGAGAGGCAGCATGGTTTTGTGAAGGGGAGGTCGTGTCTCACTAACTTGATAGAGTTTTTCGAGGAGGTCACTAAGATGATTGATGCAGGTAGGGCAGTAGATGTTGTCTATATGGACTTCAGTAAGGCCTTTGACAAGGTCCCTCATGGTAGACTAGGACAAAAGGTGAAGTCACACGGGATCAGGGGTGAACTGGCAAGGTGGATACAGAACTGGCTAGGCCATAGAAGGCAGAGGGTAGCAATGGAGGGATGCTTTTCTAATTGGAGGGCTGTGACCAGTGGTGTTCCACAGGGATCAGTGCTGGGACCTTTGCTCTTTGTAGTATATATAAATGATTTGGAGGAAAATGTAACTGGTCTGATTAGTAAGTTTGTAGACGACACAAAGGTTGGTGGAATTGCGGATAGCGATGAGGACTGTCTGAGGATACAGCAGGATTTAGATTGTCTGGAGACTTGGGCGGAGAGATGGCAGATGGAGTTTAATCCGGACAAATGTGAGGTAATGCATTTTGGAAGGTCTAATGCAGGTAGGGAATATACAGTGAATGGTAGAACCCTCAAGAGTATTGAAAGTCAAAGAGATCTAGGAGTACAGGTCCACAGGTCATTGAAAGGGGCAACACAGGTGGAGAAGGTAGTCAAGAAGGCATACGGCATGCTTGCCTTCATTGGCCGGGGCATTGAGTATAAGAATTGGCAAGTCATGTTGCAGCTGTATAGAACCTTAGTTAGGCCACACTTGGAGTATAGTGTTCAATTCTGGTCGCCACACTACCAGAAGGATGTGGAGGCTTTAGAGAGGGTGCAGAAGAGATTTACCAGAATGTTGCCTGGTATGGAGGGCATAAGCTATGAGGAGCGGTTGAATAAACTCGGTTTGTTCTCACTGGAACGAAGGAGGTTGAGGGGCGACCTGATCGAGGTATACAAAATTATGAGGGGCATAGACAGAGTGGATAGTCAGAGGCTTTTCCCCAGGGTAGAGGGGTCAATTACTAGGGGGCATAGGTTTAAGGTGAGAGGGGCAAGGTTTAGAGTAGATGTACGAGGCAAGTTTTTTACGCAGAGGGTAGTGGGTACCTGGAACTCGCTACCGGAGGAGGTAGTGGAAGCAGGGACGATAGGGACATTTAAGGGGCATCTTGACAAATACATGAATAGGATGGGAATAGAGGGATATGGACCCAGGAAGTGTAGAAGATTGTAGTTTAGTCGGGCAGTATGGTCGGCACGGGCTTGGGGGGCCGAAGGGCCTGTTCCTGTGCTGTACATTTCTTTGTTCTTTGTTCTTTGTTCTTATCCAGAAATCTGAAACCCTCCCTCCTACACCATCCCTGTAGCCACGTGTTCAACTCCTCTCTCTCCCTATTCCTCATCTCGCTATCACGTGGCACGGGTAACAGCCCAGACATAATAACTCTGTTTGTCCTAGATCTAAGTTTCTACCCTAGCTCCCTGAATTCCTGTCTTACATCCCTATCCCTTTTCCTACCTATGTCGTTGGTACCTATGTGGACCACGACTTCCCTCCCTCCCCCTTAAGGATCCCGAAAACACGATCCGAGACATCATGGACCCTGGCACCTGCGAGGCAACACACCCACCGCGAGTCTCTCTCGTTTCCACATAATCTCCTATCTATCCCCCTACCTATGGAGTCTCCAATGACTAATGCTCTGCTCCTCTCCCCCCTGCCCTTCTGAACAACAGGGACAGACTCTGTGCCAGAGACCTATATCCCATGGCTTACCCCTGGTAAGTCATCCCCCCCAACAGTATCCAAAGCGGTATACTTGTTACTAAGGGGAACGACCACAGGGGATCCCTGTGCTGACTGCTTCCTCCCAGCCCCTCTCACCGTCACCCATCTATCTTTATTCTTCGGAGTAACTACATCCCTGAAGCTTCTATCTATGACCACCTCTGCCTCCCGAATGATCCGAAGTTCATCCAGCTCCAGCTCCCTAATGAGGTTTCTGAGGAGCTGGAGATGGGTGCACTTCCCACAGATGAAATCAGCAGGGACACTGACTGCGTCCCTCACCTCAAACATTCTGCAGGAGGAACATTGCAGTACCTTCCCTGCCATCCCCTCTAGATAAAAAAAGAAAAAGAAAGAAAGAGCTTCGCTGTTATTCACTCCCCTTCTCAGCAAGCACTCACTCAGCAACCTCTGCGCCCCGCACGATAACACCTGAGGGAAAATAAAAGAAAAAATACTTACCAGTCACCAGCCAATCCCTTACCTGCAGACTGTGACATCACGGTTCAACTTGTTTCTACTTCTACCTGCCCTCGAGCCTTCCTCTTGATCTTTACAGCGGTTGTTTTTCTTTTGGTTAGAGGAGTGGGTAGGGAGGGAAATACTGAAGAAGTGTTTCGGGTTTAAGTGTCACTTGACAAACTCCACAAACCACCTTCAAGTTAGAGTGACCGCACCGGATGTATACAAATTTTCCCCACAACAGCCAATCAGCAGCTCCACTCTAGTGCCCTCTGCTGGATGCTTGTCTTCACTCGAACAGCTTTGGTCTCTTGCACAGGTACACCTTCAAGTTAGAGTGACCGCACCGGACGTAAGCAAATTTTCCCCACAACAGCCAATCAGCAGCTCCGCTCTACTGCCCTTTGCTGGTACAGTTAGACTGAGTTACTACAGTTAGATTAGCAGAGAGTCAAACTCATTTGAGAACTGTGTTAATAGTTCAATGAACACATTGAACACATTTCAGAGTCTGGAGCATCCTTTAGTTAAGACTGCATCAAGTAGCAGCCTGTGTTATCTGAAGCAGCATAACACAACATGATACCAGGAGTTACTGTTTAATCTATTTAGTTCAACTCAGCAAGATCCATGACAATCAGCTACTGATTACAGGCACAATGGACAAGATTCAGGCTCCTTACCAGCTCAGGACCACCGGCAATCTTAGTGCCAACTGCCAATCACTCAAGCAGAAATTTAAACTATACGTGGAAGCATCTGACCTCAATGGCGTGACCGATACTCGGAAGATAGCTCTTCTACTCACCACTGCGGATGACCATGCGATAGAGATCTTCAACTCCTTTCACTTTTCCGAAGGGCAGGACAAAACAAAGTACCAAACCAGCCTGGACGAATTTGACAGCCTCTGCGAGGTGGACACCAACAAAATCTTTGAGTGCTGCATCTTCAAGCAGAGGATGCAAGGTAAAGACAAGTCCTTCAACTCCTATCTAACTAACCTTCGACAGCCAGCGCAATCCTGCAACTTTGGTGATATCACTGACTCCATGATCACAGACCAAATTGTTTTTGGAGTCCACTCAGATCCTCTGCGAGAGCAATTGTTGAAAATCAAGCACATGACCCTGCCAGTCGCGATTGAAACGTATACTGTGCATGAGCACTCTTTTGCAAGTAATTAGTCACAAATGACATTACGTTAATGTTCCTTTGATACGTTCGTCCATTTGGATGTTTGTATTCAAGACACTGCAGAGTTTTATTCTTTAGTTGGGTGCCTTCATCAGAATTACTGAACATTTCAAACAATTTCATCACTCTTTTAGCAGTATTACTCTCCATTTGATTGCAGATCAAGTGACAATGAACACCATTAGTGGACATTTCAGTCTGCAAAACCCATCCCGATGTAAAGATACTTCTTGTAGCTTGCGAGTATAACCATTGAAGCATCTTTCCATGAGCAAACTGCAATACTGGACCGTTAACTTGCATTTCAGGTTCAGTAATTATACCAACACAATGTTCCAAGCACTTACTCCAGCATGAATTCTTTTGCATATCATTCATAATTTTTGTAACAAAGTCAATGGAACCTATCTGAACTACAAAGGCTCTTCCTTGTGAAGACATTACTTACTGCTAGATTATCTTCTTTATTGCTTTTGATGGATTTACGAAGCCTTTTTTTCTTCACAGACGTCGTAATAGCTACAATTGTAGTGATGGTGAGTTGAATTGCAGCAGTAGTTAATGCTATGAACAGTTCCGCACCAAGCATTGTGAATTATGGAGGGAAAAGTGTGCTCATTTATATGATATAAGTAGGAGGACTATTTACTAACATTGTGATTGGTTGACATATGTAGGACAGTATGTGCGTCATTGGCTTAAATATTTAACCATGAGCTTAAACAAAAGATAACAGTTATTTGGTTAATTGAACATTAACTATGTACTCAAACAATAAATTAGATAAGTGGGAGGTTTTATTTGACATCTGATAAGCATCTGCCAGCCCGCCATCTGATAAGGGGAAGACCAGGACCTATCTCTTACCACCACCACCCTGTTAATTATTGAGGAGGGCGTGATTAAGCATCATATCCGGTGTTGACTAGACATCATATCCGGTCCAATGTATAATTCCAACTTTACATCACATCCGGTTCCCAAGATACGTCACTTCCGGCTCATATTGATGACGTTGGGTTGGCACTTCCCCAAGTAGGGTTGGCACGCTGCCAAGTAGGGTTGGCACGCCGCCAACTTTTTGGAGATAAACATTTCCCAGGGCCCGACGCATGTGCAATGCAATCGGGAACACAAAGTGGCTGAAAACCGCACTGCGCAGGTGCAGATGTCCGAGAACTGCACCGCGCATGCGAAATGACGCATTGAGCGTCATGATGCCGACGTCATGACATGTGCAAACTGCAACACCGCCCATTTTTTTAAAAACTGCCCTGCAAGAGGCAAACGCTGTTTAAACCGTGGGAAACCAAACCACTATGAAGCCCTGTGCAGATCTGCAGCACCAGTCAGGAGCCAGCGTTCCCAATTCTGACAGCAGCGCATCAGAAGTGTGCAACACCGAATGCATGACTCTGATCCAGGCATTGCGACGGATCCAGATGATGAAGACCTGGACAACACTTACCGAGTGGGCATTATTACGAAATGCGAATACGCCACACTGGACACATCGCGAGTCCAATCAATCCTGGCCGTGGATTCCGAGGACGAATGGCACGCAGTGATGAAGGTCAACCACTGCCCCATCCAGTTCAAACTGGACACAGGTGCCTCAGCCAACCTGATTTCGCAGGTGGACTTCAAGAGAATCAAGAAGCCCCCGATCCTTCCAGCTGCCTGAAAACTCCTGGACTACAATGGAAACGCAATCAAGGCACTGGGGTCCTGCCATCTGCAGGTGTCCAGCCGACACACACCAGCAAGCTTACGCTTCGAGATTGTTAAACCAGACAGGGTGTCCCTGCTAGGTGCGCACGCCTGCAAGCAACTGAACCTCATTCAAAGGGACTACACCACAACGCCGTCCCATTTGGATCTTCAAGCCAGCATCGACGACATCCTAACCCAGTACCCAGATGTATTTAGCGGGATGGGCACACTGCCGTACGAGTACAAAATTCTACTGCGGCCTGATGCCAAGCCAGTGGTCCACGCACCACGATGTGTCCTTGCTCCACTGAGAGAGCGCCTGAAGGCAGAGCTCACGAGTCTGCTACAAAAAGGCATCATCTTCAAGGTCACTGAGCCAATCAACTGGGTCAGCTCGATGGTGTGTGTAAAGAAGCCTTCGGGGTACCTACGCATCTGCATTGACTCCAAGAAGCTAAACAAAAACATCCTGCAGGAACATTACTCCATCCCGAAGAGGAAAGAAATCACGAGTGAGATGGCACACATGAACTTCTTCACAAAAGAGACATTCTCATGGCATGGCATCCCGAACACCGTCATGAGCGACAATGGCCCGTGCTTTCACAGTCAAGAATGGTCCACGTTTGCCAAGAGCTACAATTTCAGGCATGTCACCTCCAGTCCGCACTATCCGCAGGCCAATGGCAAAGTCGAAAAAGGGGTGCACATCGTTAAGCAGCTCATCCGCAAGGCCTCGGACTCCGCTTCCGACATATACCTTGCACTACGTGCGTACCGGGCGACTCCCTTGTCCACTGGCATGTCGCCAGCTCAACTGCTGATGAACAGGGACCTGCAGACAACGCTTCCAGCCATACACCTGCCCAACCTTGATCACCTCCCGGTGCTGCAGAAGATGCAGCAGCTTTGTGACAGCCAGAAGCACGGCTATGACGCACATGCCACCGATCTGGACGTGCTATCCCCGGCAGAAAAAGTCAGGATCAAGATATCGGATGGTGGGTGGTCTGCTCCTGCTGTCGTTGTTCGACAGGCCGCACCCAGATCTATGTCATACGTATGGCTAATGGCTCCATTGTGCGAAGGAATCGAAGGGCACTGCGAAAATGTGCCTGCCCACAACCACTTTCCCCTCCATTTCCACATGTCAAATTGCCATCTCCAGACATTTTGAACCACGCAGCCACCAGTCGTGCCTCCCACTCGCCTGTCAAGACACCGTCAACCCCTCCATCACCTCTCCGGCGGTCGACGAGGATCAGACGCAAGCCTCAGAGATTTTACTTATGAGCATTTGTTTTGTTTGTTCTGTTCAGTATTCCTCAGTCAGTCACATTAGACAGACACATTCACATGTATATACATCTAAAAAATAACAAAAAAAAGGGGGGCGATGTCATGATATGCAAACTTGCAACCAATGAACACTCAGAATAGGACACAACCAATGGGCAGTCAGGAAACTCAGAGGTGGCATCACCAAAAGGGGGCAAGACATAAACACTATAAAAGGGATGAGGCATTCTGTGGTAAACCACGTTATTGCATTATATGTATTGTATTGTATTGTGCATGCTTGTGCATGCCTGGGCTTGTTCAGGCTGGCTCCGCCCATGGCTCCTCCCCTTGGGCTTCTGTATAAAGGTGGCAAGTCTCCGCCTCCGGATCCAGTTCGGGTCCAGAGGCAGGAGGCTTGCTTTTAGTGTATTAAAGCCTCAGTTACGTTCATCACTCGTCGTGTGTTATTGATGGTGTATCACACTCACACCCTGCCTATTTCCACAGACAGACATCTAGAGAGTCAGACAGGGTTGATCAGCAGCATCACACCCCAGCACGTGCCTTAGTGCAAGCTGGTACAGTTAGACTTAGTTACTACAGTTAGATTAGCAGAGAGTCAAACTCATTTGAGAACTGTGTTAATAGTCCAATAAACACGTTGAACTCATTTCAGAGTCTGGAGCATCCTTTAGTTAAGACTGCATCAAGTAGCAGCCTGTGTTATCCGAAGCAGCATAACACAACAATCGGCATGTCATCCACCAACTTAAGCATTCGCTCCCTCCACAACCGCGCACAGTAACTGCAGTCTGTACCACCGACAGAATGCACTGCAACAACTCACCAGGGCTCCTTCTACAGCACCTTCCAAACCTGTGACCTCTGTCGCCAAGAACGACAAAGGCAGCAGATGCATAAGGACACCATGATCAGCAAGATCCCCTCCAAACCAATTACCATTCTGACTTGGAAACAAGTCTCCATTTCTTCACTGTCACTGGATCAAAATGCTGGAACTCCCTTCCTAACAGCACTGTGAGTGCACTTACAGCATTGGGACTGGAGTGGTTCAAGAAGGCAGCTCACCACCACCTTCTCAAGGGCAATGGAAGAATTTTAAAAAACATAAGCGATGCTCACCCTGCACTGATACTCCAAACCTCCAAAGTGCAGAAAATCAGCTCCCAGAACACATGTGGGAAAGCAGCTGTAAGTATTGAATAACGAGTGCCATGTTTCCTTCATATTGATCGAGCTCATTCAGTCGTTGCTGTAATCTCACCTTGCTTCCAGTGGCATTTTATAGTGAAAAAATATCATACTGCGACCTCTCAACCTGATGACTTGTCAACTGGAAGTCACTCAAGGTGCTTTCTGATTTATTTTTTTATCTTTGCCACTTTTCCTTGAAACTGAAATTTCCCAAATGGACGGTTTAAACAAAAATAAACATAATTCACACAAGAGTGTTGATGATTTTGGCTAATGAATTTAATTAAGACCTTTATTAAAGATTTTGCCCAAAGATTTCAATCTCGGTCAAATCTGAGTTTCATCCAGGACATTGCTCAGTTTTTCCAAACATTTTATCTGGAACTGACTTCATGCTAATGGATTAAGTTCCAAGCATTTGACTTGTCACCAATTCTTAAAAATAGGATAAGCATGAACATTCTTGCTAGACTCCAATAACTGTTGGCGATACAGTCAAGGGATTCTCCCTTCTGGGGACTAAGTCCCCACGCCGGCGGGACAACCGGCGTCAACCACTCCGGTGTGACCAGCCCCCGAAAGTGAGGAATTTTCCAGGTTTTCGGGGGCTAGTGAAACCCTGGAGGGTTGGTGCCGGCACTCCAGCCGCCGCCGAAGGGCCGGCACGAGTTCACGCATGCGTGGAACGGCCGGCATGATCCCGCACATACGCAGACCGGCTGGCGTATTTCTGCGCGCCGGCCCCAGGCAATATGGCAGAGCCCTACAGGGGCCCAGCGGGGAGGAAAGAAGGCCCCCACGGAAACAGCACGCCCGCAGGATCGGTAGGCCCCGATCGCGGTCCAGGCCACCATGAGGGGCCCCCCCCCGAGGTCGGAACCCCCCGTGCCCCCCCGGGGACCGCCCCCATACACTTACCTGCCAGGTCCCGCCGTGCGTGAGGTGAGTTATTTACGCCGGCAGGACTGGCCAAAACTGGATGTCCACTCGGCCCATCGGGGCCTGGAGAATCGCCGGAGGTGGGGGGGAGGGGGGGGGGGGCGGCGCTGTCAACGGCCCCTGACCGGCCTGGCGGTAAACGCACCGCCACCGGAAAACGACACCGGAGAGTAGGACAGCCGGCGTCGGGGCGGCAGGGTGAGATTCGCGCCACCCCCCGGGGATTCTCCAACCCGGCGGGGGGGCGGAGAATCCTTGCCAAGTGTCCATCCCTCATGTGGACCAGCAGCTTGCTCCATTTTAGGGTTTCTTATTCTGTCCTAATATTCTAATACTTACTCTTCAATTTTTCTACCTTTTGATTATTTAGCTGAAAATCAAACCTTTAGTTAATATATATTGAATTTCTTTGACTCTGCTTTACAATTTAATAGATAGAAAGCCAATCTGACATTCATTTTGCTGCGTGGACTCTGCTATCATAATAACTTTCACTCTGGCTGTCACCAGGAAAAATGAAACACAATTTCTGGGCATCATTCTCCGACCCCCCGCCGGGTTGGAGAATCGCCGGGGGCTGCCGTGAATCCCGCCCCCACTGGTTGCCGAAGTCTCCGGCACCGGTTATTCGGCGGGGGCGGGAATCGGGCCGTGCCGGTTGGCGGGCCCTCCCGCTCGATTCTCCGGCCCGAATGGGCCGAAGTCCCGCCGATAAATTGCCTGTCCCGCCGGCGTGGATTAAGCCACATTTTGAACGGCGGGACAAGGCGGCGTGGGCGGGCTCCGGGGTCCTGGGGGGGGCGCGGGGCGATCTGGTCCCGGGGGGTGCCCCCATGGTGGCCTGGCCCGCGATCGGGGCCCACCGATCCGCGGGCGGGCCTGTGCCGTGGGGGCACTCTTTCCCTTCTGCCTCCGCCACGGTCTCCACCATGGCGGAGGCGGAAGAGACTCCCTCCACTGCGCATGCGTGGGAAACTGTCAGCGGCCGCTGACGCTCCAGCGCATGCGCCGCCCCGAGATGTCATTTCCGCGCCAACTGGCGGGGCAACAAAGGCTGTTTCCGTCAGCTGGTGGGGCGGAAATTCCTCCGGCGTCGGCCTAGCCCCTCAATGTTGGGGCTTGGCTCCCAAAGATGCGGAGCATTCCGCACCTTTGGGGTGGCGCGATGCCCATCTGATTGGCGCCGTTTCGGGAGAATTTTGCCCCCAGTCTCTGTTGGTGATCGGCAGAAATTGATGTTTTTTATCACTTTGCTAAAGGCAGTCACTCAAATGTTATTTTTCCAACCTTTGACCTTTCAGTGGCCTCCACACAATCCTCCATTGGAGACCTGCAGCAGCCACAGGTATTAAAGTGGTTGACAGCTGCGTCACTACACCATAATTACTTTTATTTTTAGCAAGTTCCTTCTCTTTTCATCTTCCGTTGTTTACCTTTTGGCAATCCGCTCCTGCCATCTTATAGTTTTAATTAAATATTTTCACTCCACGTTTTGTTTTCCACCCGCTTTCATTATATTTCTTTTCCCTTTCTTGTCCTTTCGATTTTACTTAAATCTTTATGCTCACCTTCTGAATTTTCTATTTCACTTGGTTTAGCATTGATTTTGTTCATTTTTATAATATTGCACCTTTTATTCCCTTCACCCCTTTCACTTACCTTGCATTTGTTGTGCCTAAACCACAGTGTGTCTTTAATCCGTATTCAATGGACAAATGACCACAAATTGGTTCATACAATACTATCATTTTATTGGCTAGCATACAATGTTAAAGTTATCTCAATCACACACACATACAAGTTGAACATAAAACTATTACATACATGACCTCAACTTAACTTTCAAGTGATTGGCAAGTATTGGGCAGTTATGGCCTTTATCTGGAGTCCACGGTTTGGCAGTCTTGATAGTCTGTTGCTGGTCGCCGTTGTCCTTGGCTCTGGTCCTTCCATCGATGGTGTGAATGGTCTTCCTCCTCTTCAGCCATTGTTGGTTGCTGTCGAGAGAGCGAGTGAGGGGTTGCGCAGCTTTTATCCCAGCTGAACTTCCAATCAATTGATCAGGGCCGTTGGTGTCTGAGGCACGGAGGCCTTTCCAAATAAGGAAACAGATGTCGCCAAGTCTGCTACACTATATCGATTTGCATTTCAAGTCTAAAGTCCCGGGAAAGCTTCTTAATGCCTTTTTCCATGTCTGTTTGCAAAAGTCTGGGGACAGCTTTTTGTTTATTTGAGAGCTGTAGCCTGTTTGTCCCTGAACTTGGCCACTTTTCTCAGCGTCCTTTGCTGGGTGCCATTTTAGGTGGCCACACATTTATTTCTCTCCCAATTGCTCACCTTCATTTCCTTTCACAGTTCTATTATTACATTTCTTCCCCACCCCACAGAGATCACAGGTAAAAATGGATTGTTTCTTCCACCAAATCTCCCCATTAGTGACAGAAATAACTTCCAGGTTTCACATTGCTATTCCAATTTACTCCAAAATCAATGTACAGTATGACCTAGCTACTTCCAATTGCCCCAGAAGTTCAAGTTCTAACTTCACTTAGTAAAGAATTGCTCCAAATGCAAACAGTCATCATTAATTGCCTTTATTAGCCGAGGCATAGAGATTAAGAGCAGGGAGGTCATACTCAAACTGTATAAAAATGTTGGTTAGGCCACTGCTAGTGTATTGTGCATATTTATGGAATCCACATTTTAGTGCGGAACAGTAGCACTGTTGCTTCACAGCGCCAGGGAATCGGTTTCGAGTCCGATCTTGGGTCACTATCTGTGTGGAGTCTGCACGTTCTCCTTGTGTCTGTGTGTGTTTCCTCCGGGTGCTCTGGTTTCCTCCCACAAGTCCCGAAAGACGTGCTTTTTAGGTGAATTGGACATTCTGAATTCTCCCTCTGTGTACCCAAACAGGCGCCGGAATGTCCTGTCATGATATTCAAACACACACATCATGATAGACACACCAACAGACAAATCAGAACACACAACACCACAACCAATGACAGAAAGATATAAAAGCACAGACACGACCCCCGGTGGTCAGTATTAGCTGCAGAGGAGAACCAGGACACATCTGTTACCAAACACACTCAGGGAGACAGCACGTGCAGAGTATCCAGAACGCACTGTATTATAAGAGTTATAATAAAATAGAGTTGTACCACATACAACTGTGTTGGCTCATCTGTGCACCAGAGCACCCAACACCACATGGTACAGGAGTGGATCGATACCTGCCGGCATACCTCAGTGTACACAGACAACCAGCAGTGCCCAGGCAAAATGATAGAGCTCCCGGTTCCGCAGCCGCTCCAGTGCTACGGCGATCTCCGCGAAAACTGGCGGCGATTCCGGCAAATGTTCGAATTGTTCCTGGTGGCAGCTGAACTCCAAGACCTGGATGATAGGGAAAAAATTGAATTTCTCCTCACCATCGCCGGTGCAAGGGCAAGAGAAATATTCACAAGGTTCAGGTTCTTCAGGAGGCAGCAAAGGTACGATTACCAGGCAGTCCTGGACAAATTCTCCAAGTACTGTGAAGAAAACGCAATCCATTCGGCAAATAAAGGTAAGAAAAGCTGCAGTACTCACCTCGTGGCTGGGATCCCGGAGCCCGAATTCCCAGAAGCCAAAATCCCGGGCCTGAGAGAAGGCTGGGTCGAGGTCGGCGGCCACCTTGCTAAAGGTATCACGCTAGCACAGTTGCGCGAGCAGTGCGCAGAACCGGAAGTTTCGTTTGCGCATGCGCGAGATGCTGCGCATGCGCAGTCAAGAAAACGGCCATCGGTAAAGGAACAGCGATCTGAGCATGCGCAGTCGCTTCCTACGTGCTACATACCGAGCGTCAGGATGTCAGAGGCCCCAGACTGCACCAATTTAAAAGGGAAATGTCCCAAATCCAATTTAAAAGGGAAACGTCCCAAATCAAAAAAACAAAAATCTGTTAAAGCTGTAAAACAACCTTCCCTCACCTGGAATGACAGCACAGTGCCGCAAATTGACCCAGGAGATGAATTTGACCTCCGAAGAACCCTCCGACAAGCAGTTACCTACGCACAAGCCGATGATTCCGACCTTGAATACTTCGATGACGATCTTTACAGTGTTTCCGGACCTCGCGAGCCCAATGATAGCTCCGTGGTCCTATATGACTATGACTCGGACGAACCTTTCGTGTTGCACATTGGCGGCCCCCACATTGAATCCGACGCAGATGCGGATTCATTTTTCGGATTCGAGGATCTTCAATCCAGCAGATATGACGTTCCAACTTATCAGTACCGGATGATGCTGCAGCCTGACATTAACAGACAGGGAGCGGTGCAAGCACACGGAGAGTGCCATGCTGCCACACAGAGCGTGGTCCACGTCCCGCTCAACGTTCCCGACTCTATGAAAGAAGACATGCAAGACTCCAGAGTGCAGTCCTCGCATGAACCAGAAGTGACTCCAGTGTCACAAGCTTCCACAGCAAGCTCGTGGACAGACTCCACAATTGCAGAAATGCAAGACTCCAGAGCGCAGTCCTTGCACGGACAAGAAGTGACTCCAGTGTCACAAGCCTCCACAGAGAGCTCGTGGACAGCCTCCACGATAGAAGCAACGCAAGACTCCAGAGCGCAGTCCTTGCACGAACAAGAAGTGACTCCAGTGTCACAAGCCTCCACAGAGAGCTCGTGGACAGCCTCCACGATAGAAGCAACGCAAGACTCCAGAGCGCAGTCCTTGCACGAACAAGAAGTGACTCCAGTGTCACAAGCCTCCACAGAGAGCTCGTGGACAGCCTCCACGATAGAAGCAATGCAAGACTCCAGAGCGCAGTCCTTGCACGAACAAGAAGTGACTCCAGTGCCACAAGCCTCCACAGAGAGCTCGTGGACAGCCTCCACGATAGAAGCAACGCAAGACTCCAATGTGCAGTCCTTGCAGGAACAAGACCATGAGGGTCTAGCAACCTCTCCTGACCAACCAGCGGCAGACGATGCAAGTCTGCCATGCTCACGTGAACAGCAAGAAGGCTATAACAGCCTACCATGCTCCACTACACAGCAGCATGAACATGACGGTCTTTCATGCTACAGTGAAGGGCACAGCGCTGAAGACTGTTCAAGCCCAACTGAAGACAAGCCAAAGGAATCACCTCGTCCAAGCCCGAAGAAAAAAGGTTTATGCGCTGACCTTCAGGATCATTATAGCCGAACAGAGATTAATAATGCTGCACGGCCACAGAAGGATGCTGAGGATTTGCTAACGAAATTAATTGAATGTTTAACTTGCAAGGAGCAGACTGAGAATTGCCAGTGTTTTAGTACGGATCGAAAAAATGGACAAGACATTGATCCTCAGGTAATGGAAATAACACAACCTGAATCATATCTACAGCAGGGACAAATGTCTCCCTTCAACACAACACCGCAAAATCCCAACTTCGGAGACCAGCAGTTAGTCAGTAATGACTCTTCAAACCTTGAGGGGAACATTAATTGCATTGAACCTATACACGCTCCACTGATTATTGAGCAGAACATTGGAGCAAGAATCCTGAGGACACCGACATCGAGTAGCCAGATAACGAATTTAAAACCCACAGCAGTTTCAAGTGAACCAAGTGTGCTTTCCACTAATGGTGAAGATGCAGATAAGGTCGACCCGATTATCCATTGTACCACACTAACCCCAGTGATTAAGCAGTTATGTATGGGGAGTATAATGTGGGCAATTGAGAACAGTAAAAGAGAGACTGTGACCATGCCAGTCCCAGCAAAATCAGACCCAGAGACCATGAAGGCATGTACATTAGACAAAGATACATATGAGGCACCTGAGAAGAAAAGTGAAACGGAATGTTCTTTGGAAAATAGTACAATGTCGATAGAAACATTGGATCCTATATTCGAGATCATACCTATGGGAGAATTTGGGGGTAATAAACAAGGTTCTGCAATGTCTGGGGGAAGATTTAAAATTCCAAAGAAGAAAAGCCCAAATGAAGGTCAACGGCAAGACAATGACAGTCCACCGACATGGTGTGCACCACCAGATGAAAACTCTGACAATTTACCCAACCCTAGTGAACAGCAAGCTGCTAATGAGGATCTATCCACGGGATGTGAGACGAGTGACGACAGCATCCCACTTCCCATGCAAAAGGTGCAAGGTGACAGACCTCGCCTAGTGCGTACCGAGGCACTCGACGATCACGGTGGGACCACTGACGACTGCGGTGGCAGCGCATCGCTTCCACCCTCGATGGCTCGACCCTCTCCACTGGTTGGTGCATTCCTGCATGTTCCGACTCCAGAAGTGCAGCTTCAGGGAATCTCGGCTGCCTCCAGTGAACCTGTTGGGACTCCGGACGGGGGGCATCGACGGAAGGCAGACCGGACTCCAGATGGGGAGCAGCCAAGCGCCGACTCCGATTCGCGCACGCCAGACCTTGCTCCGGACGGGCGGTGTCGCGGCCTCGGTGATGGCACGCTCAGGGTGACGGCGGATGCCACGGCGACAGGGAATGGATCGCGTGGCAGTCCCACTGGGTCGGCAGTGGCAACCAGCACCGGCGGTCCAAGATGGACACACCAATTCGCGCCATCGCCAGACGTTGATGCGAGCAACAATTCTCTCTCCAAGGCGACATGCTTCGACGTTTCTCTGCGGAGTCGCCCTTCCGGCACAGCAGGTGGCCGGAACCAGCGTACACGGTCTCGGCCAACTTCCACATCTGGCACAGTCATCGCCTTGCATGATATTAGTGATGGTGCTACTTCGATGGCAACGACCCATCGGCTACAAGATGCCGTCCACCACAAACATAAAAAGAAAAAGACTCCACCTTGTTCCTGGCATGCAGGGCGGATGGATTGGTGCGTAGGCGCAATCAGCGAGCTTTGCGCCGCCTTCCACGCTCGCAACTGAACCGTACGCACACGCCGGATCCTCCACTGGTTCCCAAGGATGACTTCGTGGAGATGCCACGGATCATGCCCCTTCCATCGCCACCAGAACCAAACCACAGCCAGGGCACCACTAACAAAGATGTTGAATGTTATATTTGCACGAATAAAAAAAAAAAACAAGCACTGCACGAAGTACAACAAATGGTAAAGTAGAGACTTCGGCAACAGCATCACCTCCAACAGTCCAAGGTGAAACAGTGTGACCCCAAATCTCCACAGCTGAACCGGCTTGAGGACCAGCCCATTCTTGAGGCGGTCACCCATTAGACTGGACTTATAACGCTGTTCATACGTTCAAAAAGTCAAACACTTCTGTATTATAACCTGTTGTTGTTTGTTGTTCCAGATATCATCTGACCAGACCAATGTTCAAGTTTTTTTTTCTCTCGCATCCAAGTTTTGTTATGGTACAACCTTGTTAGTGTGACGCACCCGACATCGCCCCATGTAAATAGTTACGTCATATACACACGCTGTACACAACACACACACACACTCTTCGATGCACTCACGGCACAATTATATTTATAACCACGTAGGCACATATCTTTGTAAAAAGGGGGGATGTCATGATATTCAAACACACACATCATGATAGACACACCAACAGACAAATCAGAACACACAACACCACAACCAATGACAGAAAGATATAAAAGCACAGACACGACCCCCGGTGGTCAGTATTAGCTGCAGAGGAGAACCAGGACACATCTGTTACCAAACACACTCAGGGAGACAGCACGTGCAGAGTATCCAGAACGAACTGTATTATAAGAGTTATAATAAAATAGAGTTGTACCACATACAACTGTGTTGGCTCATCTGTGCACCAGAGCACCCAACACCACATGTCCAACTTGGGGATTTTGACAGTAACTTATTTGCAGTGTTAATGTAAGCCTACTTGTGACAAAAATAAAGATTATTGTATTAGGAGCAATGTGGTAGCACTGGAAAGGGTGCAGAGGAGATTTATCTGGATGTTGGCTGGGCTGGAGAGTTTTAGTTATGAAGAGAGATTGGATCGACTGGGTGTAATAATCCACAGGAGGCAGGGGTTCCGTCACCACACCAGTATTTATTTTCAATAACTCTTTACTAGAGCAGCTCCAAACAGTGCTGCTAGCATTCCAGTCAACTGAAGACTGCCTCACAAAGCCTACACAGGTGCTTATATGGGCCACGTCAATGAGCTATCATTGAGGGAGCTCATACTCCAATTGGTTAACCAATAATGCCAATTGGAGGTCATTACACTGGGGTTGTTTTCTTGGAGCAGAGGAGACTGAGGAGGGACATGACTGAGATGTATAAAATTATGAGGGGCATAGATAAAGTAGACAGGAAGAAACTTTTCCCCCAGGTGGAGTGATCAATGACCAGGGGGCACAGACTTAAGGTAAGGGGCAGGGGGGTTCGAAGGGATGTGAGAAAAAATCTTTTCACACAGAGGGTGGTGGAGTCTGGAACTCACTAATTGAAAGGGTGGTGGAAGCAGAGACTCTCACAATATTTAAGAAGTATTTAGCTGTGCACTTGCAATCCCAGGGCATACAAGGCTATGGGCCAAGTGTGGAAAAAGGGATTAGGATGGTTAGGTGCTTGTTTATGTCCTGTGCAGACACAATGGGACAAAGGGCCTTTTCCGTGCTGTAGACCTCTATGAATTTATGATTCTAAGGCTCTGCAGAAACTGGGTTTAAGACAGTTCTAAAACTGAAACTCCACATTTGATCATCAGCAAAGATATGGAGAATAATTGTCCACAGGGGATTGTGGAAAAAAACAACACATTTGCAAGCGGGTCTGTCAACAATTGGGAACGTTAAGCATGTTGTCACAAATTGTACTTATATTTTGGGTGCTACTAGATTTGCTGTGCCAATGCAACATTTTTTGTTTTTACATTTCAGCCAATTACTTTTAGGGAATGGGATGACGTCTCTGCTGAGAAATTTTACTTGCAGGATTCAGAATCGTTTTGAAGTGTGTAATAATGTCAGTAGGCGCAGAATGAAAGACCAAACTGGTTTATATTGAACTGAAAATAAAGCAGCGGAAGTAGCAGCAACCTTCTCCTCACAAACCTGCTGCTCCAGAGGACAGACATATGAGCAGAGGGATTCAGCTCACAGGAGCCAAGAGCCACAATTCAGGCAGAGGATAATCACACCTGGAACACCAGCGTTTCAGGGAATTTAGGGTCTCACATCTAGTAGTTGCAGGAATTTGCAATCTACTTGATGATGACCTACTGCCAAATGGAACTGACTTCCATGCTTTGTCAATGACCTTTGAAGTCAGCACTTCTCTCAGCTTCTTTGCCTCTGCCTCCTTCCAGAAGCTGTCAGAGATTTACTGCATCTCACAATCAACAGCAGAAAAATAGATAGGGCGGGATTCTCCGTTTCAGAGACCAGGGGCTTGATTCTCCGCACCCGACGCCGAAATCGCGTTCGGCGACGGGGCGGAGAATCCAGTTTCCCGTATGAAATCGGGCCCGGCGCCGGTTCCGTGATTCTCCGCGCCCGAAAAGCGGCGTACTCGTATCCACCATCTGAGGCCATTGCCTGAGGCCCGCCCCTCTATTCGCCGTCCCAGGCCGGCTGAATTCCCGACGGCGTATTTCTAATATGGTCCTGCTGTTCGGGATACGCGCGAGGCGGCTGCGGACTCAGTCCGTGGCCACCACTGTCGGGGGCAGGCCGATCGGAGGGCAGGGTGTGGGCTCATTCGGGATTGGATTTTTTTTGTGCGGGGGGTCCAGGTCGGGTGAGCGGAGGCACTATTTCTGCGGTCCAGATCCGTGGTCTGAGTCCGACAAGGAGCACGGCATGGCCGCTGGAGGGGGAGCCGTATCGGCATCTGGTGCTGCGAGCTCCACACCAGATGCCTGCCCGCCCCCTGCTAGGCGGTGCATCTGTGGCCTTTTGGCGCCAGTTTTCCTGGCGTAAAATACCACAGTTTTCACAATGGCGTGGGGACATAGTCCCGAAAATGTAGAATCCAGCCCCAGAGCGTTGACGCCGGGACTGAAACGGTGGACTTTCATGACAACGAAGCTGGTGCTGGTCCCGGAGAAATTCCAGAACCACTAATGGGCTAGCACCGGCGCCATGTGGAACTCAATCGATTCCAATGAAAAACAGTGTCAGATTCGCCGGGGTGGGAATTGCCAGTCTAGAGACTGACAAGCTGCAGCCGCATATCCACTCCACACACACACTTGTCCGAGCCAACAAGATGGCAGCACGGAGAGCAGCGCCCCAGTTTGCAGACGCAGAGCTTGAGACCCTGTTGACAATGTTGAGGAGAGGCGAGCCACAAGGTCGTGAGCACCGTGGACACCACCGTCAGGACCGGCCAGCAGTGCAGGAAGAAGCTGCATGACGTCCTCAGGGCAGCAAGGGTGAGTAGGCAGCACCGAGCCCCTGGCACCAACCCCCGTCCCACACACTCATAACCACCCCCCCCCCCCCACCACCCAGAGGGCGATCGGAACTCACTTGTCAACAGTGTGCGTGGTCCCCACCCGGCACCACATGCTTGCACCCATACTGCCCGCCGTGACCAGGTGCCCTGGCCACAAAGGCCAGCAGCTACCAACCCCCTATGCTGCGTGTCTGACTGCCTAACACTGTGCACTTTCTGTCTCCCCCCAACCCCCCAGGAGAAGGCGGAGCATAATCACAGATAGAGAGAGAGAGAGACAAGACTGGAGAGGGACCAGTGGACCTGCAGCCCCTCACCGCTGCAGAGCAGAGGACACTGGACCTGGTCGGTGAGCACGGAGAGTGAGGCATCGGGCAACCAAGTAAACCACTGCTGAGGTGCGGTGTCCTAATGGCACTGGTGGCACGACCCCCTCACCACCCCCTCACCATCCCCACACCATCATGGGCCGTTGCTCGTAGGGAGACACACATCCCGTTGAGCACACCATGGATCTGGAGCATCCTCACTGGCTGGTTTCTCTTCCGCAGGGCAGGCTCCGCTGCTGCTCGTACAGCCTCAGTGCATCCCCAGGGCTGCGGCATCTAGGATGAAGGCCACCATTCCTGGTTGGATTCCGAGGTCCATTGCCTCCAGGGGGTGAAAGGCAGACATAAGAACTTAAGACCTAGGAGCAGGAGTAGGCCATCTGTCCCCTCGAGCCTGCTCCGCCATTCAATGAGATCATGGCTGATCTTTTGTGGACTCAGTTCCACTTTCCGGCCAGAACACCATACCCCTGAATTCTGAAAAAAACTATCTATCTTTATCTTAAAAACATTTAATGAAGGAGCCTCAACTGCTTCACTGGGCAAGGAATTCCATAGATTCACAACCCTTTGGGTGAAAAAGTTCCTCCTAAACTCAGTCCTAAATCTACTTCCCCTTATTTTGAGGCTATGACCCCCAGTTCTGCTTTCACCCACCAGTGGAAACAAACTGCCCACATCTATCCTATCTATTCCCTTCATAATTTTATATGTTTCTATAAGATCCCCACTCATCCTTCTAAATTCCAACGAGTACAGTCCCAGTCTACTCAACCTCTCCTCATAATCCAACCCCCTCAACTCTGGGATTAACCTAGTGAATCTCCTCTGCACACCCTCCAGCACTAGTACGTCCTTTCTCAGGTAAGGAGACCAAAACTGAACACAATACTCCAGGTGTGGCCTCACTAACACATTATACAATTGCAGCATAACCTCCCTAGTCTTAAACTCCATCCCTCTAGCAATGAAGGACAAAATTCCATTTGCCTTCTTAATCACCTGTTGCACCTGTAAACCAACTTTTTGCAGTAGCACACCCAGGTCTCTCTGCACAGCAGCATGTTTTAATATTTTATCATTTAAATATTAATCCCTTTTGCTGTTATTCCTACCAAAATGGATAACCTCACATTTGTCAACATTGTATTCCATCTGTCAGATCCTAGCCCATTCACTTAACCTATCCAAATCCCTCTGCAGACTTCCACTATCGCTGCACTTTTTGCTTTACCACTCATCTTAGTGTCGTCTGCAAACTTGGACACATTGCCCTTGGTCCCCAACTCCAAATCATCTGTGTAAATTGTGAACAATTGTGGGCTCAACACTAATCCCTGAGGGACACCACTAGCTACTGATTGCCAACCAGAGAAATGCCCATTAATCCCCACTCTTTGCTTTCTATTAATTAACCAATCCTCTATCCATGCTACTACTTCACCCTTAATGCCATGCATCTTTATCTTATGCAGCAACCTTTTGTGTGGCACCTTGTCAAAGGTTTTCTGGAAATCCAGATATACCACATCCATTGGCTCCCCGTTATCTACCGCATTGGTAATGTCCTCAAAAAATTCCACTAAATTAGTTAGGCACAACCTGCCCTTTATGAACCCATGCTGCGTCTGCTCAATGGGACAACTTCCATCCAGATGCCTCGCTTTTTCTTCCTTGATGATAGATTCCAGCATCCTCCTTACTACCGAAGTTAAGCTCACTGGCCTATAATTACCCGCATTCTGCCTACCTCCTTTTTAAAAAAGTGGCGTCCGTTTGCTAATTTCCAATCCGCCGGGACCACCCCAGAGTCTAGTGAATTTTGGTAAATTATCTCTAGTGCATTTGCAATTTTCCTAGCCATCTCTTTTAGCACTCTGGGATGCATTCCATCAGGGCCAGGAGACTTGTCTATCTTTAGCCCCATTAGCTTGCCCATCACTACCTCCTTAGTGATAACAATCATCTCAAGGTCCTCACCTGTCATTGCCTCATTTCTATCAGTCACTGACAAGTTATTTGTGTCTTCCACTGTGAAGACCGACCCAAAAAACCTGTCCAGCTCCTCAGCCATTTCCTCATCTCCCATTATTAAATCCATCTTCTCATCCTCTAAAGGACCGATATTTACCTCAGTCACTCTTTTTTGTTTTATATATTTGGAGAAACTTTTACAATCTGTTTTTATATTCTGAGCAAGTTTACTCTCATAATCTATCTTACTCTTCTTTATAGCTTTTTTAGTAGCTTTCTGTTGCCCCCTAAAGATTTCCTAGTCCTCTAGTCTCCCACTAATCTTTGCCACTTTGTATGCGTTTTCCTTCAATTTGATACTCTCCCTTATTTCCTTAGATATCCACGGTCGATTTTCACTCTTTCTACCGTCCTTCCTTTTTGTTGGTATAAACCTTTGCTGAGCACTGTGAAAAATCGCTTGGAAGGTTCTCCACTGTTCCTCAACTGTTTCACCATCAAGTCTTTGCTCCCAGTCTACCTTAGCTAGTTCTTCTCTCATCCCATTGTAATCTCCTTTGTTTAAGCACAAAACACTAGTGTTTGATTTTACCTTCTCACCCTCCATCTGTATTTTAAATTCCATCATATTGTGATCGCTTCTTCCGAGAGGATTCCTAACTGTGAGATCATTAATCAATCCTGTCTCATTACACAGGACCAGATCTAGGACCACTTGTTCCCTCGTAGGTTCCATTACATACTGTACCAGGAAACTATCGCGGATACATTCTATAAACTCCTCCTCAAGGCTGCCTTGATAACTGCTGCACCATTTCTACATGCATCAGTTATTTCTTTGTTTGTTGCCTGCCCAACGTGTAGCCATCTGGGATGGCCACTTCCACAATATAAATGGATGTTTGCAAAGACTATAGGGAACTATGGACAATGCTAGGAAAGCAGGCAGGCACATAGCCTGTATGCATATTGGAACTGCAGCTCCCAGACAAGACTGAAACTGTAGGTCTATTAGCATATTGATGGCCATATCGGGGAACAAAGGAAAGACACTCAAGCAACCAATCTAGCTCCACACCTCGCAGCGCCAGTTCCCCAAACTGAAAGCGTAAACAAAGCAAGGCCAACGGCCACATAGGACCCGCCCAGCCATCAGGGCTCCCACCCCTCTATTGGTCAAGATCAATACGAGTGATCAAGATACGGCCCAATTGATCGGGGCCAAGTTCAAGTCCTGCCCAAAAGTGCGCGAAACCCCTTCTGGTATAAGAAGAAGGCCCCGAGAGAGAATCGCTCTCTTGGAATCGGCTCTCAAAGCAGAGAGACCCGTCCACCAGCTGCACCAGAAGCAAGTAAGTCCAAGGTCAACGCTCGCTACCAGACGGATGACCTTAGCTGTTCTCTTGTACCACTTCGGCCCCAGCAGCCTCAGATCCGAACAACGGTCATTGTTCCTCTGACTGAGTTGGCACCCAAAGCTAAGTATAGGCATTAGCGTTAGAGATAGTTTAGTTTGTAGTATTTTGTGCATGAGTAGATATTACTGTGTGTGTAAATAAATAGTATTGACTTTGAACTAACAACTGGTGTATCGGCTCTTTGATCAGTATTCGGGTTTGAACCTTGTGGCGGTATCGAAAGATACCTGGCGACTCTAAAGCAAACATAATTAGGATTAAGGAAGGCAACCATATTGGCCGCCATATTTAGAACCAAATAAAGAGAGCAACACACCATAATGTTACTATTTGGTGGCCTATAGCTACTCCGATCAGTGACTCTTTCGTCTTACTATTCCTGATTTCCACCCAAATGGATTCAACCTTATCCTCCATAGCACCGATGTCATCCCTTACTGTTGCCCGGATGTCATCCTTAAATAACAGAGCTACACCACCTCCCTTACCATCCACTCTGTCCTTCCGAATAGTTTGATACCCTTGGATATTTAACTCCCAGTTGTGACCATCCTTTAACCATGTTTCAGTCATGGCCACTAAATCATAGTCATTCATGATGATTTGCGCCGTCAACTCATTTACCTTATTCCGAATACTACGAGCATTCAGGTAAAGTACACTTATGTTGGCTTTTATACCTCTGTTTTGAATCTTAACACCAGTAACCTCTCCTAAGTTATATTTCCTCTTCACTTTTCTCCCCATTTTCCTTGTCGTTGAACCCATATCTTCATGTAACAACCTGCCGTGTCGCTTACCATTTATATTTTTATTTCCCGTTTTATTCCTTTTATTATTACTGGGCCTATTCACTGAGCTCCCTTCAGCCACTGTACGTTGTACTGTCACCCTTTTTGATGTTTGACTATGGCTTCTCTGCCTTACTGCCTTTTGTTTCTGTCCCTGTTTTACTATCTTCCGACTTCCTGCATCGGGTCCCATACCCCTGCCACATTAGTTTAAACCCTCCCTAACAGCTCTAAAAAACACCCACCCTAGGGCATCGGTTCCAGTCCTGCCCAAGTGCAGACCGTCCGGTTTGTACTGGTCCCACCTCCCCAGAACCGGTTCCAATGCCCCAGGAATTTGTATCCCTCCCTCGTGCACAATCTCTCGAGCCACGCATTCATCCTATCTATCCTGACATTCCTACCCTGACTAGCTCGTGGCCCTGGTCGCAATCCTAAGATTACTAACCTTTTAGTTTAACTCCGAACTCCCTGAATTCAACTTGTAGGACCTTGTCCCATTTTTTACCTAAATCATTGGTGCCTTTATGCACCACGACAGCTGGCTGTTCACCCTCCCCCCCAGAATGTCATGCAGCTGCTCCGAGACATCCTTGACCCTTGCACCAGGGAGGCAACATACCATCCTGGAGTTTCGATTGCGTCCGCAGAACCGCCTGTCTATTCCCCTTACGATTGAGTCCCCTATCACTATGGCGCTGCCATTCTTCTTCCTGCCCTGCTGCGCAGCAGAGCCAGCCACGGTGCCATTAACCTGGCTGCTGCTGCCTTCCCCTGGTGAGCCATCTCCCTCAACAGTATCCAACTGTACCCTGTTTTGCAGGGAGAAGACCGCAGGGGACACTTGCACTGCCTTCCTACTCTTGCTCTGTCTTTTGGTCACCCATTTTCTATCTCCCTCGGTAATTTTCACCTGCGGTGTGATCAACTCGCTAAACGTGCTATCCACATGTCCTCAGCATCGCGGATGCTCCAAATTGAGTTATCCGCAGCTCCAGAGCTGTCAAGCGGTCTAACAGGAGCTGCAACTGGACACACGTCTTGCACGTGAAGGAGGCAGGGACAGTGGACGTGTCCCTGAGCTCCCACATCGCACACGAGGAGCATGACATGGGCCTGGGATCTCATGCCATGTCGTAAACCTTAGGTTAACTTATCCAACTACAAGTCCAAAAAACGAAAGAATAAATAAATAAATAAATTAGGCAATGAAAATAAAAACTACTTACCAGTCACGTACCAGGGTTAAAAAGCACCTCCTCCCCACCCAGCTACGAATTCCCAAACTCACTCTTTGCTGTCTCACTCTGGCTGTGTCTTCTCTGGCTCGCTGGGAGAACTCACTGGGAGTGAGTTACAGGTTGCTCTTTTAAATTGGCCTGAGTTGACTCCCCCCCCCCCCCACCTGCTTTTAGATCAAAGTAGATTAAGGTGACTGACACTTAACTGCCAACCAGTTATGTGAGTGGGTGGGGCACCTTCACTGCACAATTCTAGATTAATTTAAACTCCTGAAATTCAAAAAGGAACAGTCTTACCGATTGGATTCTAACTCACTCTTTGCAGTGCCTCACTTTGGCTGTGTATTCTAAGGCTCACTGGGAGAACATGTTAGCACGTGCACACCCCCTTGCTGAACCAGGTCCAACGGGCTACATGGTGGCCCCGGACTACACTGCAGCCCCAGCCCCCACAATGTCCCCTTCACTCCCTACCCATTCCTTCCTTAACCCCTCATCCACCCCGGGCTGTTCCCCCGACACTCTGCCCTCAGCACCCACACCCCTGGCCTCATCGGTGCCCCACCCCATTGGTGCAAGTCACAGTGGCCTCAGCCTCTGGCCTCAGCACCCATCCCTCTCTCTCCATTAGAAGCCATGGCACCTGTTTCCCGATTTTTAAAACCGGAAGTGAACCCTGCCATCGGCAATTCGTCCTGGTGGAGGCGTAACATAGCGAGAGCTCCAGAGAATACTGGGTCGGGCCCATTAATAATATGCGAATAGCGTTTACTGTACTTGTAGAGCAGCATGCATTGATGCTGCTGTCGAGGCAGCGGAGCATGGCATTCTATCAGGCGCCTGGCGCCAGCCACAATTTTCAGCTAACGTGCGATTCTCCGCCCAATTATGATTCGTTATTCGGGCATCGCTGGATGGAGAATCCCGACCATGATGACTGCTGCCATGTTTACCAGAGCTGGCAATTATGTCAACTTTGCCACAAATGATATTAGTCAGAATAGGTGGGCAGTCAGTTGAGGACTTTTCAGTGACTTCCCAGTTATAGGGCATGGTCAACTGCCCACAAATCAACCAGGAGTATTCATCAATCACAAGGGTCAAGAATGTACTATTGGTGTGCAGACATAAAAAAGATGATAATGCAGATGTGTACAAGATTCCCAGGAGGTAATGCTGCAGTTCACCATTCCCAATCTCTTTGCAACATAAATAATAATTAGTGGCTTGGAGACAAGGGATACCCATGTAAAACTAGACACCCGTCAGGAACCCAACTTAGTGAGGCTCAAGAACGCTATAATGAAAACCAGATATGAAAATCGGAAATATCATTAAGCAGGCAACCAGTTTGCTGAAGATTCATTCAGGTGCATTTACAGACTTGAAGCTGTCATTGAAACTCACCAGTCAAGGTCCCCAAATGGTCATGTTATGCTGCATTCCACACAACATTACACAACAGTGAGACTTGGACCTGCAGGGGGAGTATGGCACAGGCCACATTGTTTCTTTGGGGGAGAAGGCAGTCAAGAAATATGGTGTGGTCAATACTCCCAGGTGCCCTCATTAGCAAGGTTCAGGTGGGCTCCATCAGGACATCTGTCTGGCAGCGCCATGTTAAACCCACTTCTCCCACCGCTTCCCCCAAACCAAATCCTGAAATCAATCAAACCTTTCCTTCCACACCCGCTCATGGTTCACTTTAAGTATTATCTTCCCATTCATCACAAGTGAAAAGGTTATTCACCAGGCAGAAGGAAAATATTTTGAAGTCAGAAAAGTGGGGGTAAGGGCAGCACGGGGTCGCAGTGGGTTAGCACTGCTGCATCACGGCGCCGAGGTCCCAGATTCGATCCCAGCTCTGGGTCACTGTCCGTGTGGAGTTTGCACATTCTCCCCGTGTTTGCGTGGGTTTCGCCCCCACAACCCAAAGATGTGCAGGGTAGGTGGATTGGACATGCTGAATTGGCCCTTAATTGGAAAAAATGAATTGGGTACTCTAAATTTATATTAAAAAAAGGAAAGTGGGGGGTCAACAAATACTCTTTTTATTGTTCAATATTGAAGCCAATATTGATGCCAATCTTGTACAACTCAAAACTTCACACTTCCTCCTCCAAACATTTTGTTGTTTTTCTTTTTATAAATTTAGCATACCCAATTAATATTTTTCCAATTAAGGGCAATCTAGTGTGGCCAATCCACCTAACCTGCACATCTTTATGTTGTGGGGGTGAAGCCCACACAGACATGGGGAGATTGTGCAAACTCCACACAGGCAGTGAGCCAGGGCCGGGATCGAACCTGGGACCTCAGCGCTGTGGGCAGCAGTGACACTTTGCCACCGTGCTGGCCTCTTCCAAGCATTTCTGCAGAGTGCAAACACCTGTGGATAAATGCAATAAATTGAATTAACAATCAGCACGGTAGCCTTGTGGATAGCACAATTGCTTCACAGCTCCAGGGTCCCAGGTTCGATTCCGGCTTGGGTCACTGTCTGTGCGGGGTCTGTACATCCTCCCAATGTGTGCGTGGGTTTCCTCCGGGTGCTCCGGTTTCCTCCCACAGTCCAAAGATGTGCAGGTTAGGTGGATTGCCCTTAGTGTCCAAAATTGCCCTTGGTGTTGGGTGGGGTTGCTGGGTTGTGGGGATGGGGTGGAGGTGTTGACCTTGGGTGGGGTGCTCGTTCCAAGAGCCGGTGCAGACTCGATGGGCCGAATGGCCTCCTTCTGCACTGTAAATTCTATGAAATGTTAATTTTCGACCATGCATACCTTTTTAAATGTGTTTATCAGTTTGTGTCTCTTCAGTTATGCACCACCATGGCTTTTATATTCATTAGTTAATGGAGTTTTCTGGGCTTGACTGAGTGGGAATGCTCTGGGGCTGTCTATGATTTGTGCACCAGCCTGAGGAAAAGAAAATCTAATTTGCTAAGATTAATTAATAAGATAAATAATGATTATTTTTCTTGTTTTAAAAGAAACCTTATCAGGATGGCACTGTCGAAAACCTGGCCTTCAAAGTGGGGGCCAATCTACCAAACACTGAAAATGCATTCAGGCTTTTGTGGCCTGTGCATGCTGGGTTTATTTATCAGCCTCTCTTTCTAAAATTGTTTATTTTTTTCTCTCATATTGTTTGAAGGTTTTTGTTTTGGTTGTCTGTTCTGATTTCTTATAGCTCTTGGCCTTATGTTTCAGAGGGACGCAATGAATGTCTGGCATCAGTTTCTCTCGGGCTAGGTTTTGACAGCAAATGCCCCATCCTGAGATCAAATGAAAAATAATTATTGTTTTCCCATTTCAACATTCTCATCGACATGAGAAGCCTCCACTACAATTATAATTAAATCATAGTATTCTGCACGTTTGAAACGTTAAATTCTTTCCTGTATCGACATGAGCCAGGCTGAATTTAATGGCGGGCTGGAAACATAGAGGCACCTCATTTCCAGAAGCTCCAGTTCAGTGCTCTGCACTTCAGGTAATGAACGGCCTGATGTTGGGACTGTCAACCCTAAAGGGCAAAATCCCACTTCCAAGTACTATCAGCCAATGCCAGCAGCACCATTGGAAGCGATGATGATAGCCAGGATCAGCAACAATGGAGGAGGCCCGGTAATGGAGTTAAGTGTGTTGATGTCAGGCAGGGGTGAGGGGTGGAGATGGAGGGTTGTTGTTGAAGGATGTTGTTGAAGGAATGGGGGCTCCCGGGTGCTTGATCAGGAGGTCTCATCAAGTAATGAAGGCAGCCGTCTGCTTTCAGTGGGGACTACGCACACTTCGAGTAAAATACGAGCAGCATCAGAATGAGATCTTTAACTGTCCTTAACTGATCCTTAAATGGCCCATAATCTCACCCAGAGGTCAATATAGGATCTTATAAGGGCCTCTATTGGCCTCTGGATAGAAAGCCATCTGCAACCTTCTCCACATTGAGTGAATTACACGGAAAAGGGAGCTGACAGGCGCACCACCCCTGCCTTCCCTTCCGATTCCATAGTTCCAGCCTTCCATCACACTCCCACATCCCAGCCTGGCGCTGAGGATGAAATTAAATTTTGCCCACCATATGCTCTTAACCCCAGTCTCCAGAAGAGAGCCTCAAATCTCTTGCATGGTAGCACAGTGGGTAGCACTGTTGCTTCAGGGACCCAGGTTTGATTCCCGGCTTGCATCACTGTCTTTACAGAGTCTGCACGTTCTCCCTTTGTCTGTCTGGGTTTCCTTTGGATGCTCCGGTTTCCTCCCACAAGTCCGAAAAGATGTGCTGTTAGGTAATTTGGACATTCTGAATTCTCCCTCTGTGTACCCAAACAGGCGCCGGAATGTGGCGACTAGGGGATTTTCACAGTAACTTCATTGCAGTGTTAATGTAAGCCTACTTGTGACAATAAAGATGATTATTATTATCATTATTTTCCAGTCATCGGAATTGGTTTTACTGTTGTTTCCAAGTTGAAAATTGTACCTGCGATTCACTGTTTACTCGGCTGTCTTTCTCAATACTTAGTTCAATTAATTCTTTGCAAGTATCATTGAGCAAGTTGTAAGTTCTTATAGATTTTCTTGTGAGTTACCATTCATTGTTCATGCTGGTACTCGTCTTTATCTTATTTCTTTTTTAGCATTAACTCTTTTAATCAATGCCTCTGTTTTATATTGTTTCTTTACTTTGCGTTTCTCCAGCAGATGATTGAATCTGAAACCAACCGGCAATCCAAATATTGATGAATTCTGTACCTAATTACTTTGTGAGATCAGGGTTCATTGTCTAAAGGAGTTAACTTAATTGGGTATTGATAGACAAAGTGCATTTAGGTGAATACCGGAGACAAATTTGTATTTCTGTGGAACACTGGGAACAATTACTTTTGTGGAAATCTGCAGAAGAGCGGAGGGGTTGGGGGGGGGGGGGGGGGGGTTGTTTGGCGGGGGCGTTGGGGGGGGGGGAGATCAAAAAGGAAATGGTGGGGAGCATTCAAAAAGGAAATCGGGAGGGGCATTCAAAAAGGAAATCGGGAGGGGGGTGCGTACAAAAAGGAAATGGGGAGGGCACAGGCCCAGCATGTTCCCTCTTGAGAGGAGGGGGAGGAGGAGGGAAGGGGGGGACGTTCAAAAAGGAAATGGGGAGGGTACAGGCCCAGCATGTTCCCTCTTGAGTGATCCAAAGGAGTAACAAACTCAGAGAACCATGGATAACCAAAGACATTCAGGATTAGATGAGAAGGAAACAAGAGGTTTTTAGCAGGTACAAAGGGAGGAAATGAACGTAGACATTAGTGGAGTAGAGAAAGCGTGCGTGGAGCTTAAGATTAGGAGAGCAAGGAAGAGATATCAGAAAGCTCTGACTGATAGAAGTAGGGAAAATTCTGAGATATTCTATAAACTTATCAATGGAAAGAGGGAAAGCAGAGAACGAGTAGGACCCATTAGTGACCAAGGGGGAAATCTGTGGGTGGAGCCAGAGGACATTGGTAGGGTATTGAACAAAGACTTCACATCTATCTATCTTCACCCAAGATAACGAGGAGGTAGGTATGGAACTCAGGGAGAGACACTGTGAGGTTCTTAAGTAAATTGACATTGGGAGTGACAAGGTATTGGAGGTGTTGGCAGCCTAACAAAATCTCCAGGTTCAGATGAATTGTGTACCAGGCTGCTGTGGAAGGCACGGGAAGAGATTTCATGGGCTTTGACCCAAATTTTTAATTCCTCTCTGGCAACGGGGAAGTGCCAGAGGACTGGAGAACAACTAATATGGCTCCATTATTAAAGAATTGTTGTAGAGATCAGACAGGGCACTACAGACCAGTGAGTCTCACATCAGTGGTATGGAAAGTATTGGAGCAAATTCTGAAGGAGAGAATTTATCTCCATTTGGAGAGGCAAGGTTTGATCAGGGATGGTCAGCATGACTTTGTCTGAGGGAGGTCATTCCAAACAAATTTGACTGCATTTTTTGAGGAGGTGACTAGGTGCACAGATGAGGGTAGTGCAATTGATGTAGTTTATATGTATTTTAGCAAAGCATTTGACAAGGTCCCACATGGGAGATTTATAAAGAAGTCCAATGCACAGGGAAACAGGGGACACAGTTCAGCGATCCAGTTTCACCCGGCAACTTTGTAGGTGCCAGGATGTATTCTGCAAGAGCCCCGAATCGAGCTCTGCGCCGGGTTGATCGCAAGTCACCCGTCTCGCTCCACCCAGCATAGTCTGGATTGCTTCTTCGCTGGGTGAGATCCAGATCTGCAGATTTAAATCAGCCATTGGGCTCATTTAAATACCCAGATGCTGGAATCAGCCGGTGCCCGGGACTCAATGGACTGTGAGACTTTGCCAGATGCCATTTAATATTGGTCCACACATAGGGGAACCAGTCATAACGGCACCTCTTGGGGTCTCGCGGGCCATTAGAGACACCCGGGTGGTTGGGGGCAGGGCAGGGTAGGACCCTGGCACACAGGCACCTTGTCACTGTCATCCTGACACACTTGCAGTGCTACCTGGGCACCCTGGGAGTAAACAGAGAATTGGGTGCATGGTTTTCGCTATCACTCTCGTGAGACTGGGTCTCATAGAGCCAGCAACGCCGGCTCCACTGACATCAGGGCGCCATCTTTAAAAGGCGCCATGATCTGCGTGAAAGTAAAACTCCTTGCAAGCAGCCCCACCAAAAGCATTGGGGCAGCACCCCCTCCCCTCCCAAGCATTGGTGCAACAGTAAGGGGATCAAGGGTTATGGGGATAAGACAGGAAAGTGCAGTTGAGGATCCTATCAGATAAATGGCAGAGTGGACGTGATGGGCCGAATGGCCTACTTCTGCTCCTACGCCTGAAAGAAATGACAGATCAGTTCAACACCCGCCACCTCGCATAAAGGGATCCCCCCCCCCCCCCAATGGGACTCCCCAGAGGGCCCATCCCGGCACTGTCACCCTAGCACTGTCAGGTTGTGACTGCTGGGGGGCACTGCCTGAGAGTATCCCTCTCCCCCTCTTAAGTGGGTGAGGTATGAATATTCAGTGACCAGGAAACATACAGTGGGGAACCCCTATAATGATATTTAAATTGATTGAAATGAAGTTCCTGCCTTTTCTGGGCATGAACCTCGTTACGCCATGGGCGAGGGGGCGTGGAAAATTGGGAAACGAGATCTCGCCGTCGGGAATCCCGTTTCCCGACTCTCGTGTGATTTCGGACTGTGTCGCCGTTAACGCTGACGGCTGACATGGATTCGAAACCGTCCCATTATCAAATTTTGTTTTGTCCTAATCTGAACAGTCTTTCCTTCTTCAATGTCATTTTTTACACTGGTTGATTACGTTTGTCTGGTTTGGATATTTCGCTTTAAATTTTATTTGGTTTTCCATCTCATTTATTTCATCCGTCTGTCCTCAGCCCCTGTTCCCCCACTGCTGCCTTTCCTTTCCAGAGGCCGCTAAATCAATGTGAAACTTGTATGGTGAATTTTTAATTATTAATTTTAAAGTAATGTTAGTATTTAAGATTTACTGTCAATATAATATATTATGTAACAACCCTGTGTGAAAGGTAATTAAATTGATTCATGCACATATTCATATATTATCCGATTACAGGCTGGCAGCCCACGGTCAGTCCTCTCTGTGTCTGACCTTTCTCTCCTCCATTAACCGCAATGCCGGTTTCATTATTTTTAAAAGCATAAGTGAACTGTGCGTTTCGGGAATTCGACCCATTGGAGGTGGAGAATCATGGAGGCCCCAGAGAATACCCGCTAATGATATGCAAACGGCGTTTACTATATAGGCGTACCAGAAATCATTGACACTGCTGTCGAGGCAACGGAGAATTACGATTTGGTGTGAAATCAGCGGCCACCACGATTTCAGCGATTCTCCGCCAATCACCGCATATTTTTATTTCCTAACCGACTCGATATCCGCCACAATAATTTGCAAGAAAAACTATTTGGGATGCGAGTTCCCTTCATACCTATTAATTGTGACTATAAAGCTTATGCTTACATATATGTTATACTTGATGGAACCCTAAGGATTCTAAATTGGAGGAATTCCGAAAAGTAAGGGCCCAAGGAATCCAAGGTAAAGTGGCTCATTGTATCCAAAATTGGCTGAGAGGCATGAAGCAGAAGGTGATAACGGAAGGATGTTTCTCTGACTGGAAGTCTATCGGTGTTGGAAGCCGTGGGATTTTTGGTGTACATTAATGATTTGGACTTAAATGTAGGAGGTATGATCAAGAAGTTCATGGATAACATGAAAATTGAGTGGCAAATAGTGAGAAGGACAGCCATAGACTGCAGAAATATATCAATGGACTGGTCAGGTGGGCAGTGGAATGGCAAATAGAATTCAACTCAAAATGGTAGGACCTTGGATAATACTGAAGATCAGAGGGACCTTGGAGTGCATATCCACAGATCCCTGAAGGTGGCAGGGCAAGTAAATAAGGTGATTTAAGTAGGTATATTAAATTCTTGCCTTTATGAACCAAGGTAAAAAATACAAGGACAGGGAG
The DNA here is from genome assembly GCF_047496885.1 of Scyliorhinus torazame. Lineage (NCBI taxonomy): Eukaryota > Metazoa > Chordata > Chondrichthyes > Carcharhiniformes > Scyliorhinidae > Scyliorhinus > Scyliorhinus torazame. The sequence continues at coordinate 220,347,216 of NC_092715.1, read as the reverse complement.
GTCATGCTGAAACTATATAAAACGCTGGTTAGGCAACAACTGGAATACTGTGTGTAGTTCCGCTCACCGCATTATAGGAAAGATGTGATTGTGCTGGAGAGGGTCCAGGGGGGATTTACCAAGATGCTGCCTGGACTGGAGGGTGTGAGCTATGAGGAAAGATTTGAAAAGGCTGGGGCTATTTCCTTGGAGCACCAAAGATTAGGTGGGGACCTGATCGAGGTGTATAATATTATGAGGAACATAGAGAGTGGATATGAAGGCACTTTTTCCATTAGTAGAGGGATCAATGACCAGGGGAAATAGATGTAATCTGAGAGGAAGACGGTTAAGAGGGTAAGCTGAGGAGAAGCCTTCTCAACTGGGGGTGTTAGGAGTCTGGAACTCATTGCATGAAAGAATGGCTGAATCAGAAACTTTGGTAACATTTAAGAAGTATTTAGATATTCGCTTGTGCTACTGTAACCTCCAGGACTATGGGACAAGTGCTGGAAAATGAGATTAGTGAGATTTGTTGGAAAACATGGACACGATGGGCTGAATGGTCTCCTTCTGTGATTTAAAGTGTATGAATCTATGAATGTGAAATGGCTTTGCCAAGAGTACATTGGTCTACTGCCACAATTAAATAATACCAGTTGATCACAAAAAACTGTTTGAGCTTTGCATGATTTCATTTCATGTCAATTGATCACCAATGATGTCAGTTCATCACCATTTGATTATTTGAGATACAAAAATGGGACGGCAAGGTAGCACTGTTAGTTCACAGCTCCAGGGACCCGGATTCGATTCCCGGCTTGGGTCACTGTCTGTGCAGAGTCTGCACGTTCTCCCTGTGTCTGCGTGGGTTTCCTCTGGGTGTTCCCGTTTCCTCTCACAAGTACTGAAAGACGTGCTGTTAGGTAAATCTCCCCATTAGTGACAGAAATAACTTTCAGGTTTCACAGTGCTATTCCAATTTACTCCAAAATCAATGTACAGTGTGATCTAGCTACTTATTATAAAAATAATTGCTAAATTATTACTTTTGAATGCAAGGAACACACTTAAGTGCATATTAAGTTGTTGACCATTGTTAAATGCAAAATGAAGTCAAAATCTTTGGAAGGGTTTTTTCAATAAATTTGAGATCAATTAAATTAAATTCGCATTGAGAATTTTCTCTAATATTTCTGTTTATATTCCCAAATCACTATAAATGGAATAAGATCCATCACATTGCATTTGACATCAGCTGGAAGCAGTAAAGCTTTCAAAATTCATTTATGGGATGAGGACATTTATCGCTCATCACTAATTGTCCTTCAGGGGGTGCTGGTGATCTAACTTCTTGAACCGCTACAGTCCTTGAGGTGTATATACACCCACACTGCTATTAGGGAGGGAATCCCAGGATTATGACCCAGTGACAGTGAAGGAGTAGCGATAAATTTCCAGTCAGGATCGTGAGGGACTTGTAGGCGAACTTCCAGGTGGTGGTGTTCCCATATATCTTGTCATTTAAGATGGCAGTGGTTGTGGGTTTGGAAGGTTCTGTCTAGGGAGCCCCGGTGCATCTTATAGATGGTACACATGGGTGCCTTTGTTCTTCGGTGGCGGAGGCATTGAAAGTTTGTGGAAGGGGTGCCAAGATGGTGTTGAGGTTGTATAGATGGTGTTGAGTTTCTTGAGTGTTGTTGGAGCTGCACTCATCCATGCAACAGGGGAGCATTCAATCACACTCTTGACTTGTAGATGGTGGACAGGCTTTGGTGGCTCAGGAGGTGAGTTACTCGCCACAGGGTTCCTAAGCTCTGACCTGCTCTGGTAGCCACAGTATTAACATGGCTAGTCCAGTTCAGTTTCTGGTCAATGGCAACTCCCAGGATGTTCATAGTGGGGGATTCAGTCATAGTAATGCCATTGAATGTCAGGGGACAATAGTTAGATCATCTCTTGGTGGAGATGGTCATTGCCTGGCACTTGGGTGGTGTGAATGTTATTTCCCACTTTTCAGTCTAAGCCTGGATATTGTCCACGTCTTGTTGCATTTGGACATGGACTGCTTCAGCGTCTGAGGAGCTGCAAATGGCGCTGAACAGTGTTCAGTCATCAGCGAACATCCCTACTTTTTGCATTATAATGGGAAAAAGGTCATTGATTTTCACAGTAACTTTATTGCAGTATTAATGTAAGCCTACTTGTGACACTAATAAAGATTATTATTTTTATTATTATTGATAAAGTAACTGAAGATGGTTGCGCCTAGGACACTACCATGATGAACTCCTACAATGATGTCCTGGGACTGAGATGTTTGAGCTCCAAACACCACAACCATCTTCCTTTGTATCAGATATGACTCCAGCCAATGAAGAATTTCCCCCCTGATTCCCATTGACTCTGATTTTGCTGGGGCACCTTGATGCCAAATTTGGTCAAATGCTGCCTTGATGTAAAGGGCAGACACTCTCACCTCACCTCTCGCATTCAGCTCTTTTGTCCATGTTTGAACAAACATTGACCCTGGCGGAACCCTAACTGTGCGTCCGTGAGCAGGTCATTGCTGAGTAAGTGCCGTTTGAAAGTGCTTTTGACAACCAATTCCATCATTTTATTGATGACTGAGAGTAGAGAGAGGGGACAGTAATTGGCAAGATTGGATTTGTCCTGCTTTTTGTACACAGTACAAACCTGGGCAATTTTCCACATTGCCGGGTAGATGTCAGTGTTGTAGCTGTACTGGAACAGCTTGACAAAAGGCACAGCAACTTCTGGAACACAGGTCTTCAGTACTATTGCTGGAATATTGTCAGGGCCCATGGTATCTAGTGCTTTTAGCCGCTTCGTGGAGCGAATTGAGTTGGCTGAAGACTGACATCTGTGATGCCGGGGACATCTGGAGGAGACCGAGATGGGTCATTCACTCGACTCTTCTGGTTGAAGGCTGCTGTGACTGCTTCAGCCTTGTATTTAGCACAGATATGCTGGGCTCCTCCATCATTAATAAAGAGGAGGTGTTGGGCATCATAAAAAGCATTAAAGTAGATAAGTCCCCAGGGCCTGCTGGAATCTACCCCAGAATACTGAGGGAGGCAAGGGAGGACATTTCTGGGGCCTTGACACTAATCTTTGTATCCTCATTGGCTACAGGTGAAATTCCAGAGGACTGGAGAGTAGCCAATGTTGTTCCATTGTTTAAGAAGGGCAGCAGGAATAATCCAGGAAATTATAGGCTTTACGTCAGTGGTAGGGAAATTAGCTGAAAAGATTTTTAAAGACAGGATTTACTCACATTTGGAAATAAATGGACTTATTAGTGATGGACAGCATGGTTTTGTGAAGGGGAGTTTTTCAAGGAAGTGACAAAGATGATAGATGAGGGAAAGGAAATAGATGTTTGTTAGATCTGCACTTCTGTTATTGTATATCTGTGACACCGCACATACAACTAAACATGCAGAAAGTTTGACTATTCGTCTCGGGTGCAAAGTAATTTTATTTGTGTATCTATTGATCGAGTACAAAAGGAGTTCTTGTTACAGAATTTAAAACATTCTCAATTTAGACCCTGCAGAAGACTTGGTCGAGATGATTGTCCTTAGTAATTACAGATAGTTTAAATTCAAAATACAGTAACAGTTCTTAGGCATAGTTTAAGACAAGATGCGCAGTTTAAGATAGAATGAGAAACTAACAAATAGGATGGTCAATAGCAGAGAATGATTCTAGAATGGAATTTTCAGTCTGTTACCATGATTTTTAAGAAGTTTGTTATCAATCTAAGTCAATCTAATCCTTGCCCCTTTAACGCGTTGATTGGCTTCAATCAATCTGTAATACATTTGATTTCATCTGCGTGTTTGTCAATCCAGTAAATGAAACATTATTTCAGCAATCTTAGAATTAACAATTATGTTGCTTCAACACATTCTTTGGTGGTGCTTATCATATATTGGGATTTAACATCTATGCTTATCATATATTGGTATGTGGTTTATCCAGGGCACGTAGCTGGATGATAGCCAATTTTCTCTTTCGGACAAAGGATTGTTCATGTAAATATTCAGTGTCGACCTGACCTTGTTAGAATGTTGCATTTGCTAGTTCTTTTGCAAGCTGTCTGCTTTTTGCAAACAGATATTTATTTTGCACACTCATGGTGGAATCCATATTTGACTGACTTTACGATTGCCTTTAAATCAATTATTAATTAACCCTCTTTTACCGATAAGAAATAGTTAGTTTCCTTCAATGTTGTATACATGGACTTCAGTAAAGCCTTTGACAAGGTACCTCATGGTAGACTGGTACAAAAGGTGAAGTCACATGGGATCAGAGGAGAGCTGGCAAGTTGGATACAGAACTGGCTTGGGCACAGAAGACAGGAGATAGCAGTAGAAGAGTGCTTTCCTGAATGGAAGGCTGTGACTAGCGGCATTCCACAGGGATCAGTCCTGGGATCTTTGTTGTTCGTAGTGATGTGTTGGGTGTTCTGGATCACATACAGGTCACCAACACTTGAAATAGTGCAACACAATTTTATTGAATCATTAACTGTTTAAACTTACTTAGACTGTGGGTTAATACGATACCAGCTTTAACTAAAGGCCTTTGCCTTTTCCTAACCAGTCGATGCACTCAGCACATGGTGAATGTTTGTGTTGCAGGCTGTGAGCTCTGTCCTCCTAGCTAGCTGCAACTCGAATGAGCGGGAACTCTGATGCCCCCTGTCTTTATAGTGCGTGTGCTCTCATTGGTGATTGGCTGCGGTGTTGTGTGTGTTGATTGGTCCCACTGTGTGTCCATCAGTGTGTGTCTGCACCATGATATACTGGTGTATATTATGACACGTAGTGTATATAAATGATTTGGAAGAAAATGTTGCTGGTCTGATTAGTAAGTTCGCAGCCGACGCAAAAATTGGTGGAGTTATGGATAGTGACGAGGATTGTCAGCGGGTACAGCAAGATATAAATTGGTTGGAGTCTTGGGCGATAAAATGGCCGATGGAGTTTAATCCGGGCAAGTGTAAGGTAATGCACTTTGGAAGGTCCGTCCAATGCATGTAGGAATTAAGCAGAAAATGGTAGAACTCTTGCGAGTATTGACAGGCAGAGAGATCTGGGTGTGTATGTCCACCGATCACTGAAAGTGGCATCGTACGTGGATAAGGGATAAGGTGGTCAAGAAGGCACATGGAATGCTGGCCTTCATCGGTCCGGGCATTGAGTATAAAAATTGGCAAGTCATGTTGAAAATGTACAGAACTTTAGTTAGGCCTCATTAGGAATATTGTGCACAATTCTGGTCGATTTGATGTGATGCTTTGGAGAGGCTACAGAAGCGGTTTACGAGGATGTTGCCTGGTATGGAGGGCATTAGCTATGAGGAGAGGTTAGATAAATACGGGCTGTTCTCACTGGAACAACGGAGGTTGAGAGGCGACCTGATAGAAGTCTACAAGACTATGAATGGCATGGACAGAGCGGATAGTCAGATGTTCTTTCCTAGGGTAGGAGAGTCAAGTGCTAGGGGACATAGGTTTAAAGTGCAATGGGAAAAGTTGAGAACAGATGTACGAGGCAGGTTTTTTACACAGAAGGTGGTAAATATATGGAACGTGCTGCCTGGGGAAATGGTGGGAGCAGGTACGATAGCGGCATTTAAGGGGCATCTAGATAAATATGTGAATAGGGTGGGAATGGAAGGATATGGACTCCGTAAGTGCATACGGTTTTAGTTTCAGCAGCAGGCTTGGAGGGCCGAAGGGCCTGTTCCTGTGCAGTAATGTTCTTTGTTCTTTGTTCATTGAGGATGGGGATATTTGTGCAGCCTCCCACTCCAGTGAGCTGTTTAATTGTCCACCACAATTCACGGTTGAATGTAGCAGGACTGCAGAGCTTAGATTTGACATGTTGGTTGTGGAATTGTTGGCTCTGTCTATTACTCTCTAGTTATGCTGTTTGGCACACAAGTAGTCCTGTGTTGTAGCATCACCAGGTTGACACCTCATTTTTCGGTTTGCCAGGTGTTGCTCCTGGCATGCTCTCCTGCACTCTTCATTGAAGCATTGTTGATCCTCTAGCTTGGTGGTAATGGGGGATATGCCAGGACATACTGCTGCTGCTGATGGCCCACAGTCCCTCATAGATTTCCAGTCTTGAGTTGCTAGACCTGTTCAAAGTCTATCCCATTTAGTATGGTGGCACTGCCACACAACACACTGGAGGATATCCGCAGTCAATATCCAGCAGTTGTGTCCTTTAGGACCCAGCCAGCTCGGTCTGGGATGGTATTACTGAGCCACTCTTGGTGATGGAAATTGAAGTCCTCCACCTAGAGGACATTCTGCACGCTTGCCATTCTCAGTGCTTCCTCCAAGTGGACAAAGAACAAAGAACAAAGAAAAGCACAGCACAGGAACAGGTCCTTCGGCCCTCCAAACCCGTGCCGACCATGCTGCCCGACTAAACTACAATCTTCTACACTTCCTGGGTCCGTATCCCTCTATTCCCATCCTATTCATATATTTGTCAAGATGCCCCTTAAATGTCACTATCGTCCCTGCTTCCACCACCTCCTCCGGCAGCGAGTTCCAGGCACCCACTACCCTCTGTGTAAAAAACTTGCCTCATACATCTACTCTAAACCTTGCCCCTCACATCTTAACTTATGCCCCCTAGTAATTGACCCCTCTACCCTGGGGAAAAGCCTCTGACTATCCACTCTGTCTATGCCTCTCATAATTTTGTAGACCTTTATCAGGGCCCCTCAACCTCCGTTGCTCCAGTGAGAACAAACCGAGTTTATTCAACCGCTCCTCATAGCTAATGCCGTCCATACCAGGCAACATCCTGGTAAATCTCTTCTGCACCCTCTCTAAAGCCTCCACATCCTTCTGGTAGTTTTGCGACCAGAATTGAACACTATACTCCAAGTGTGGCCTAACTAAGGTTCTATACAGCTGCAACATGACTTGCCAATTCTTATACTCAATGCCCCGGCCAATGAAGGCAAACATGCCGTATGCTTTCTTGACTACCTTCTCACCTGTGTTGCCCCTTTCAGTGACCTGTGGACCTGTACACCTAGATCTCTCTGACTTTCAATACTCTTGAGGGTTCTACCATTCTCTATATATTCCCTACCTGCATTAGACCTTCCAAAATGCATGACATCACATTTGTCCGGGTTAAACTCCATCTGCCATCTCTCCGCCCAAATCTCCAAACAATCTAAATCTTGCTGTATCCTCTGACAGTCCTCATCGCTATCAACATGAGGAGTACTGATTCAACAGCTGAGGGGGACAGTATGTGGTGATCTGCAGGTGGTGTCCTTGGCCATGTTTGACCTGGGACTTCATAGGGTCCAGAGCCAATGTTCATGACTGGCAGGGCAACTCCCTGTCGACTATATACTTCAGTGCCGCCACCACTGCTGGGTTCGGAACGGTGATGGCGGTGTCTGGGACGTTATGTGTAAGGTGTGATTCCATGAGCTTGACTAGTCTGTTAGACAGCTCTCCATTGTGGCTCTAGCCCCCAAATATTAGCAAGGTGACTTTGCAGGGTTAACATGGCTGTGGTTTCCATTGTAATTTCCGGTGCCTAGGTCAATGCCAAATGGTCCGTACGGTTTCATTCCTTTGCAATGGTTGAATAGTAATCGCTTGCTAGGCCATTTCAGAGAGCATTTATGAGGCAACCATATTGTTCATTGTCATGAGTCACAAAAAGGCCAGACCAGGTGAGGATAGCAGGTTTCTTTCTCTAAAAGTCATTCATGAACCAATTAATTTTTTTAATGGAAATCGATAATGGCTTCATGGTCACCATTAGACTTTTAATTCCAGATATTTTATTGAGTTTAAATCCAACATCTGCCATGGGTAAAAACAAATTACTTCGGATGCTGGGATCTGAAACCAAAACAGAAAATGCTGGAAACTCTCAGCAGGCCTGACAGCATTGGTAGAGAGAGAGCAGAGCTAACGTTTTGGGTCTGGATGATTTTTGATGAAGAGTCATCTGAACTCGAAACATTGTTCTGTTCTCTCTCCACAGATGCTCTCAGACCTGATGAGATTTTCCAGAATTTTCTGTGTATGTCTCTAGTCCGACGATAAAACACTGTGCCACCCCATGAAGAAATGAAGTCCAATCTTTCCTTTATTTAATATTCATTTATTTAGTCTTGGTTGAACCATCAGCTTTGTGCCATACTGTCTTCCCGTATATTCTCATAAAATATTCAACTTGACTAACTCTATTGATTCATATCTCTAATGATCATAGAATCCCTATCATGCAGATGGAGGCCATTCGGCCCATTGAGCCTCCTTCAAAGCCCTCCGAAAAAGCACCTTGGCCCACTCCCCCACCCTATCCCTGTAACTTCATAAGCGCACCTGACCTATGGACGCTAAGGGACAATTTAGAATGGCCAATCCACCTAACCTGCACGTCATATTCTCTAAGCTCTTCCTAATAACACTTCAGTTACTTTTCCTCTCTGGTTGCCGTTCTTCTTGACAATTTTCCTTTTCATTTACTAACTTATTTGTTCTATGGAGAATTGAGGCGAATGGAATCCAGACAGGCAAATGCTGTGCCTTGTTTCAATGCACCATCAGAAATACGTTGCTGGGGGTTGTAAGGAGTAAAAGACAGATACACTTCTCTAGCAATGAAAGAAAATAACCTGCTGCTGTGACCAAGAAGGCATGGTTAGATGTTGAGGTGGGCAGCAACAGAAGCATAATGCCACATTCCTACATCCTGTGCTAAAATGGTTAATAAACTAAACAGATCAGGAAAGGTGTTGACAGTGGTACATTTATCTACATCTTGTTATGTCCATCACCCCAACACTCTCAATTTGCTTTCTGAACCCAACTCTAACACATCATTCTTCACACGCAGGTCCTTCACAGGTGCAACAACATTCCCTTTAAGTGTTTTCCCTCTAATCCCCATCTGTTCATCCATCATTCCCACTATCATCCTTTTGAATGTCATGCCTGTCCCTCATAGTCACCCTCACTAAGTGCACTCCATCAATCAGGCAAGCTGTGATACTGCATTCATTTTTATATATGCCTGTTCTTTCTCCCGCTACAGAAGAGAACAAGAAGTCCAGGGAGAGTGTAAGTGCTAAAATCTGGGCCATGTGAAAATAATTATTTCAGGTACCTGCAGAGCAGTTGGACTATGCTACACCCCCACACCCAGCACCAATAATCTGTCCCCATTAAAATCAGAAATGTGGCCTGGGGCGAAATTCTCCGGTATCGGCGCGATGTCCGCCGACTGGCGCCCAAAACGGCGCAAATCAGTCGGGCATCGCGCCGCCGCAAAGGTGTGGAATGCTCCGCATCTTGGGGGGCCGAGCCCCAACCTTAAGGGGCTAGGCCCGCGCCAGACTAATTTCCACCCCGCCAGCTGGCAGAAAAGGCCTTTGGTGCCCCGCCAGCTGTCGCGGAAATGACATCTCCGGGCGGCGCATGCGCGGGAGCCTTAGCGGCCGCTGACGGCATTCCCGCGCATGCGCAGTGGAGGGAGTTTCTTCCGCCTCCGCCATGGTGGAGACCGTGGAGAAGGCGGAAGGAAAAGAGTGCCCCCACGGCACAGGCCCGCCCGCGGATCGGTGGGCCCCGATCGCGGGCCAGGCCACCGTGGGGGCACCCCCCGGGGCCAGATCGCCCCGCGCCCCCCCCCAGGACGCCGGAGCCCGCCTGCGACGCCTTGTCCCGCTGGTAAGGTAGGTGGTTTAATCTACGCCGGCGGGACAGGCATTTTAGCAGCGGGACTTCGGCCCATACGGGCCGGAGAATCGCGGGGGGGGCCCGCCAACCGGCACGGCGCGATTCCCGCCCCCGCCGAATATCCGGTGCCGGAGAATTCGGCAACCGGCGGGGGCGGGATTCACGCCAGCCCCCGGCGATTCTCCGACCCGGCGGGGGTTTGGAGAATCTCGCCCCTGGGACAAAATTCTCCGTTATCGGCGGAAAGTCCGCCGATCGGCGCAAAAAATGGCGCAATCCCACTTGCGTCACGTCATAAAAATGGGACGATAGTCTCCGGCCCGAAATGGGCTAGCAGCGACGTAACGGGATCCGCGCTTGCGCAGTGGTTCACGCCGTGCAGCGTCATACGCGCTGCATGGCGTGACGGCTCATAAGGCCGCGCAGCTCCCCCCCACCCGACCGCAACACCCGACCGCAACACCCGACTGGATGGCTGGCCGACGCTCAGCCCCGAGGTTCGAGTCACGCGATGTGGAGGCGCTCCTGGACGCGGTGGAGCAGAGGAGGGACGCCCTGTATCCCGGGCACGGCCGCAGAGTTGCCCCACGCCACAGCCGGCGTCTGTGGAGGGAAGTGGCAGAGGCCGTCACCGCTGTGGCCCTGACACCACGGACAGGCACCCAGTGCCACAAGAAGGTGAACGACCTCGTCAGAGCAGGCAGGGTGAGCCTCCCCTCCCCCCTCCCCCATAACCCCCCTCCCCATATCCCCCATATCCCCCTCCCCCATATCCCCCATATCCCCCCTCCCCATATCACCCCCTCCCCCATATCCCCCCTCCCCCATATCCCCCCTCCCCCATATCCCCCTCCCCATATCCCCCATATCCCCCCCTCCCCCATATCCCCCCTCCCCCATATCCCCCCTCCCCCATATCCCCCATATCCCCAAGTGAATCCAGCCCTAACCTTAACCTCTGCAATGCACGCGCAACCGATGGCGTGCATTCATATACCTGCCTAACACTGTTGCCTTTTACCCCTGCCACCACCCCCCCCCCCCTCCACAGGAGAAGCACGCACACAACAATAGGGAGCATGTGAGGACTGGAGGAGGGCCCGCTGATGAGAGGCCTCTGACCGTACACGAGGAAAGGGCCCTGGAACTGGCTGGCGGACCTGAGGACCGGGAGGTTGCTGATGCAGAGGTCGGGGGCCCACCAGCAAGTGAGCCACCGACAGCCCGTCCCCATATCCCCCCTCCCCTGTATCCCCATCCCCCGTATCACCTGATCACTGCCTGATGTCTAACCATGCATGCTTCATTGTGTATCGCAGGACCAAACGTCCAGGCACCCATCCCCGCAGAAGCACACCGCCCGCAGGATGCCCCTCGGAGACCACAGGAGACGGAGAGAGCCGCACCCTCCAGCATGCGACGCCCGCAGGATGCCCCTCGGAGACCACGGGAGACGGAGAGACCCGCACCCTCCAGCATGCGACGCCCGCAGGATGCCCCTCGCACACCACGGGAGACGGAGAGACCCGGACCCTCCAGCATGCGACGCCCGCAGGATGCCCCTCGGAGACCACGGGAGACGGAGAGACCCGGACCCTCCAGCATGCGACGCCCGCAGGATGCCCCTCGGAGACCACAGGAGACGGAGAGACCCGCACCCTCCAGCATGCGACGCCCGCAGGATGCCCCTCGGAGACCACGGGAGACGGAGAGACCCGCACCCTCCAGCATGCGACGCCCGCAGGATGCCCCTCGCACACCACGGGAGACGGAGAGACCCGGACCCTCCAGCATGCGACGCCCGCAGGATGCCCCTCGGAGACCACGGGAGACGGAGAGACCCGCACCCTCCAGCATGCGACGCCCGCAGGATGCCCCTCGGAGACCACGGGAGACGGAGAGACCCGGACCCTCCAGCATGCGACGCCCGCAGGATGCCCCTCGCACACCACGGGAGACGGAGAGACCTGGAGCAACAGGGAGACGACACCCCCGTCACGTGCGGGAGCGACCACCCAGCGATGAGGGGGGCAGCCACAGGCCCCCGTCACATCCGAGCCAGGACACCACTACCCAGGACACCACTACCCAGGACACCCCTACCCGGGACACCACTACCCAGGACACCACTACCCAGGACACCACTACCCAGGACGCCCCTACCCGGGACACCACTACCCAGGATACCCCTACCCGGGACAGCACTACCTAGGACACCCCTACCCGGGACAGCACTACCCAGGACACCCCTACCCGGGACAGCACTACCCAGGACACCCCTACCCGGGAAGACGAAATACCGGACAGTGACTCAGAGTGGATGGGTAGAGACGAACCCCCACCCCAAAGTGCCATGGAGTCAGAGTGGGACGAAGAGCACGACACAACGCCACTGCTGTCACCAACACCCTCCACCATCGCAGAAACACTCACCACGGTTGGGCACTTTAGTGATGAGGCGTCTGGTACACTCACTGGTGCGCACAACACAGCCGTCCCAGTACAGCAGGTGGAGGAAGGAGCAGCAGAGGGACCGGGCGGTCGGAGGGCAGCCCAGGCCAAGCGAACATCTGCCGCCCAGATGGATCCCGGGTTCCTGCAGTTACCACACCCACACATAGATCCGATGCAACCACCGACACGGAGACGAGCGAAGAGGGTGACGGGCGGCTTGCGGCGGCTGCGGTCGCAGGTGGAGGAGTCCACCCGCGTCCAGGAGCTGGGAGTGGTCCCGGTCATGCGTGCCACCCAGGCTGACACCGCACGGGTGGCGTCCGCGGTGGAGGCAATGGTTGCGACGGTGTCAGACATGGGGAACAGTTTGCGAGGCCTGGGGCCTTCCGTGCAGGCGGCGTCTGTGGCCCAGGAAATGGCTGCCCTCTCACAGGAGGCCATGAGCCAGTGCAGCGCCAGATGGCAGAGGCGCTCAACGCCATAGCCCAGTCTCTGCAGGCCATGGCCCAGTCTCAACAGGCTATTGCCCAGTCTCTGCAGGCCATGGCCCAGTCTCTGCAGGCCATCGCTGAGGGCATCGGCACCAGTGGCCATGTGCGAGCCGGCGTCGCACTGTCACAGACAGGGTTGGCCAACACCCTGGGCTCCATGGCTGCAAACCTGCAGACCCCTGTCGATACCAGCACGGGCCTCCAGGACTGGCAGCGCCAGATGTCGGGGGGGCGTCGGATGGCCAGTCCGTTCGCATCCTCCACCCATGTAGAGGCCTGGGGGCCATCGGGCACCCCGAGGGAGGAAGAGGTGGTGTGGTCCGTCCCGGCTCCCTCTGTAGGGGAGGTCCCGGTACACCGCGACATCTCGGACTCCCCCCCTTCCGTCCCAGGTGCATCGGGTGGGCAACGGGCAGGACAGGCTGGCAGCTCGCCATCCCAGTCACCCGGGCCGCAGCCTGGCCCATCTAGGCCAGGACGTCCCAGGAAACGGCCGCCAAAGGGATCCAGTGTCAGAGGGCAGGAATCACAGGAGTCCACCTCCAGTTCTGCTGTACCGTCTGGGGAACCACGTAGACGTAGTCAAAGGGCCCGTAAGGCCAAACAATTAGACACTGAGTAAGTTGGCACGGGTGCAGGGCACAGATGAGTTTTAGGGGCTAGGGCACGTGCATGAACTCCTTTGGTTATTAAAGTCAATGTTACACCTACTGAAGCTGCCTTTGTGCTCTGTCCAAAGTGTGCGGGCGTGTCATGTACGTTGAGCGCAAGTGTGTGTGTGAGGGGTGGTCTTACCTCAGCCCCAGGTGAGTCTGCCCCCTTCCCCCTGGGCCGCCATCAACATCCCCCGGGCAGAGGACGGGACCGTGCGCTGCAGTGTCACAGCCGCATGCAGGGATGGTCCGGGTGGATGGTGGTACTGTGGCCATGGGTCAGACATAGTCCAACGATGTAGAGCCAGGAGCTCATCGCAGGGCGGGTTGGCATCATCCTCCATGGCCTGCGATAGACACGCGTCCACCCGCAACTGTGTGAGCCCGGCCCGTTGTGCCGCCGGTGGATCGGCAATGGGGGGGTGGGGGGGGGGGTGGTGTGCATGCGGGTGGGGTGGGTGGGGTTGGGGAGGGGGTTGAGGGTGCTGGGTGGGTGGATGGGTGGGGGGTGTGGGTGGTCGGCTGTTGCCATGGTGTGCGGTCTGTGGCCATACTACCCGATTCCGACGCCCATCTATTCAGTGAAGCGGGCGGCTATCAGTCTGTCCCGTGCCCGCTGGGCCAGCCGGTAACGGTGGACAGCCACCCGCCTGTGTCTACCCCGTCTGCCCTGACCATTGCCCCCATCCCCCTCATCTGGGGAGGACTGTGCCTCTTCCTGCTGCTCCTCCACTCCGCCCTCCTCTGCCTGCGGCACATCGCCCCTCTGCTGGGCGATGTTGTGCAGGACGCAGCACACCACAATGATGCGGCCGACCCTTTCTGACAGATACTGGAGGGCGCCCCAGAGAGGTCCAGGCACCTGAAACGCATCTTCAGCACGCCAAAGCACCTCTCGATCACTCCCCTTGTCGCTACATGGGTATCATTGTAGCGGTTCTCCGCCTCATTGCGTGGCCTCCGTATAGGCGTCATCAGCCACGATCGCAATGGGTAGCCCCTGTCGCCCAGCAACCAGCCACTCAGCCGGGGATGGCGTCCCTCGTACATGACGGGGATGGATGACCGCGACAACACGAATGAGTCGTGTACACTGCCTGGGTGACGGGCGCAGACGTGCAGGATCATCATGCGGTGGTCGCAGACCACCTGTACGTTCATCGAATAGGTCCCCTTCCTATTAGTGAACACGGCCCTGTTATCTGCAGGTGGCCGCACGGCGACGTGCATCCCATCGATCGCGCCCTGGACCATGGGGAACCCGGCCACAGCAGAGAAGCCCACGGCCCGGGCATCTTGGCTGGCCCGGTGCACGGGGAAGCGGATGTAGCGGTGCGCCATGGCATAAAGGGCATCTGTCACTGCCCGGATGCATCGGTGCACCGATGTCTGCGATATGCCGGACAGGTCCCCACTCGGTGCCTGGAGTTACCCCGTTGCATAAATGTTCAGGGCCACCGTAACCTTGACGGACACGGGGAGAGGGTGTCCCCCGCCAGTGCCACGCGGTGACAGGTGTGCCAGCAGGTGGCAGATGTGTGCCACGGTTTCCCGGCTCATCCGGAGTCTCCTCCTGCATTCCCGGTCCGTGAGGTCCTGGTATGACTGCCGGGGCCGGTACACACGGGGCGCCCTCGGGTGCCTCCGTTACCGTGGGGCCGCGACGTCCTCCTCCCCCTCCTCGTCCTGTCGGACAGGTGTCCCTCCAGCCTGGGCGGCTGCCGCCTGCCCCTCTGCGGCAGCCTGCGCCGCCTCTCTGGCACGCTCCTCCTCCTCCTCCTCATCCAGGGCAACATAGACATGAGCGGCTGCCACCACGGCGGCCAACATCGCTGGATGATCTGAAAACATGACGGCCTGGTGGGGGGGAGGGGAACGACGACATGTCATCATTGCCCATATCCCCTCCTCCCCCCAGCCAGGTGGCATGGACCGCATGGGTCCAACTGTTGGAGGCTGGCACCTGGCCAGGTGGACCAACTCATTTGCCCTCCCATCACCCTCCTCGGCACGGACCCCCTCCCCAACCTCCACCCCAGCACGGACCCCCCCCAACCCCCAACCTCCACCCCAGCACGGACCCCCCCCCCCCAACCCCCAACCTCCACCCCGGCACGGACCCCCCCCAACCTCCACCCCGGCACGGACCCCCTCCCGGCACTCCCCCGGAGCCCAGCCTACTCTAAACACCCCCCCCCCCCGCCGCACACACATACACACAAGCCGAGACACACCTCTCCTCACGCAATCAGTCTGCGGCCACGCCATTTCCTGCCCAGAGCCAACCCCCCAGGCCGTCACTCACCTCCTCGCTGGTCGGCGTGAGCCTGGAGCACCGGGTCACGCCGATGAAAAGGAGGTTTGATTCACGTGAACGGTCATCACGTCGACGGGACTTCGGCCTATCCGGGAGGGAGAATATCGGCAGGCCGAAAATCGGCTGCCTTGCGCAGACCCGTGACATTCTCCGCGGCAGCGGCGCCATTAACGCCCCGCCGACTTTTCTCCCTTCGGAGACTTCGGCGGGGGCGGGATTCACGGCGGCCAACGGCCATTCTCCGACCCTCTGGGGGGTCGGAGAATGACGCCCAGGGTTTCTATATTTTTTTTTAATCGTCGCCTAGCACCACAACCGCCAATCTCCTGCAGTCCGCCTACAGTTCTGTGGAAGAGTCATATGGACCCGAAACGCTGACTGTTTTTGTCTCCACAAATTCTGCCAGACCTGCTGAGTTTATCCAGATTTTCTAATTTTAGTTCAGATTTCTAGCATCTGCAGTATTCTCCTATTATTTCGATCTTCAATGTTTGCTCAGAGTTCGGGAAATGTATGGGAAGATGGAAAAACAACCCCTAGATGTAGTACAGAATTATTTGGATTGAAATCATTTCATTTTTGAATTTGCATCTTTTAAAAGCCATGTTTTGAAGAAAACATGTGCAGATGCTGCATTCAATTCAAAAGAAAAAAGGTAATTGAAGAATCTGAAGAAATGAAATGAAAATCACTTATTGTCACAAGTAGGCTTCAAATGAAGTTACTGTGAAAAGCCCCTAGTCGCCACATTCCGGTGTCTGTTACGGGAATCAAACCGTGCTGCTGGCCTGCCTTGGTCTGCTTTCAAAGCCAGCGATTTAGCACTGTGCTAAACAGCCCGGGATCAATAATATGGAATGATACAAAACTGGTAGCATTAAACATAAAAATGTTGCATTAATTTTATGGCATAGACCACGATAATCTTTTGCTCACATTGAAACAGGAGATAAATCTGAACCATTCTTTTGAGACCAATTAAGTCAGTAAGACAATCGTATTAGAACTGAACAACAAATTTCACGATAATGGTATTTAATGACTGAACTGCTGAACTTCTGACAAGTTTACTGTCTTCATATTGCCAACTGTCTAAGGATTTTTATATAATTCATTGTAACTGGTTTAATTTGATTACATTTTTACACTTTAGTTGTTCTGCTCTTTACAATATAAACAAAGGATGAATTGGTTGCCACATCTAGGTTACTTAACCAGCTAGTCAGACTGTCAGAGGGGTGTTGCTTACTCACAGTTGAAGGTGAAAGATAGGGAAAATCTCCCAAGTGTGTCTGATGATGTCACCATGTAATCATGTAACACATTACACAGAAATGCAATGGTTTACAAAACGTAACAATTGGCAAAAGATAGTCAACATCGTTTCCCAAAGGTGGAGGAGTCTAGAACTAGAGGGCATAGGTTTAAGGTGAGAGGGGAGAGATACAAAAGAGACCAGAGGGGAAGTTTTTTCACACAAAGGGTGGTGAGCATCTGAAACGAGCTGCCAGAGACAGTTGTAGAGGCGGGTACAATTTTTCCTTTATAAAGCAATTAGACAGTTACATGAGCCGGGTGGGTATAGAGGGATATGGGCCAAATGTCGGCAAGTGGGACTAGCTTAGTGATAGAAACTGGGCGGCATTGACAAGCTGGACTCTATCTGTGGACTACGACTCGATCACCTTTTTTTCATCTTTTAAGTTTTCTTCTCCTAATGATGCATTGCTTTAGCCTTACTTTAGCTCTTTAAACTTATCTATTTTTAGTGAAGGTTGAAGTACCTTGATCAATGTCCACCCAAGGATGTTCACCGGTGTGAGTGGAGGCAGTTTAAACTAAATTGGCAAGGGGATGAACACTCACATACTAAGGTTTGACAGGACAAATTGGAACAGAAAAGTAGGCAATCATTAAAGCAGGGATTTTTCAGGTACATGCGAGGTACATTCCAAAAAAGAGAAATGTAGAGGAAACCAAAGTAAGGCCTCCTTGCATGATGAGTGAGATTGATAATATAATGAAAGATGCATATTAGGTGAATTCTTCAAGTGAGAACCAGGCCAAATGCAGTAAGTTAAGAAGGGAAAAGAAAAAGAAAATATGACTCGCAAAGAGAGAATATATGAATAGAATGGCAGTTTACATAAAAAGGAACCCAATAATCTTCTACCGGCATGCAAGTAGTAAGTGGATATAAGAAGTGGGGTGAGGCCTGTTGAGAGAATAAAGTGATATATGCTAAGAGGCACAAGCCAAAGCTAAAACGTTGAATGGATATTTTCTATATTTAGGACAAGGATAACAAAATATCCATGGAAGCGAAGATAGTAGAGGTAATGGATGGGGTGAAAACCGATAAACAGGATGCACTGAAAAGGTTAGCTATGCTCAGAGACCCTAGCCACCTGGTCTGGATGGTTTTCATCCCAGTTTACCATGGAAGTTGGGGTGAAGATAGCAGAAGGTCCTTCCATAATCTTCCGAACTTCCCTAGATATGGGGGAGGTGCCAAATCATTAGAAAGTGGCAAATGCAACACATTTGTTCAAGTAAGGATATAAGGGCATTCCTAGAAACTACAGGCCAGTCGGTTTATGCTCAGTGCTGATGCAGTTTCAAAAACAATAACCAGTGCACACAATGTGGCTTGGCCAAGAGCCCAGACAACTATTAGATTATGCGAACATCTGTTCCCCAGAGGCAAACTATCTTCTCACTTGACATTGAATACTGTGCAGAAAGACTGCAGGTGGAAATTCTCGATCACCTGGAGGTGCCTTTGAAACACAGAAACATAGAAATTAGGAGCAGGGGTAGGCCATTCGGACTTTCAAGACGACTCCAACAGTTAATGTGATCACAGCTGATCATCCATCTTAACACCTTACTCCCACGCTCTCCCAATACCCCATGACATCTTGAGAGTCTAGAAATCTATCCTTTTAATAAAAAATATTTTTATTGGCATTTCCAACTTTAAAATATAACAGTTTGATGTGTAAGCACATGGGACGAGGTTCTCCGTTGCCCAACGTCGATATCTTATTCAGCGATTGGGCAGAGAATCCCTTCTGATGCCCAAATCGGGGGTTTGACGCCGGTTTTCAATTTCCCCCCCCCCCTGAAATGGCATCATTGCAACACACACAGCCCACCTTTGGAACGGCATTGGCGCATCAGCTGAAGGACCTCCCCCGATGCTCAGCCCCCGATGGGCCATGTTCCCGACCGCGCGGTTGACATGTGGTCTGAACGATCAGGAAACCGGCATGGTAGCCGTGGACTGTGTCCAGCGCCGCCACAGTCGGCCTGGGCCCGTGCTGCTGCCCGGGGGGCTTCCACGAGGGCTGGGGGGACAGGTGGCGTGGGTGCCCCCCCACCCACTTTCTCTTCCTAGTTAATGTTTGCCTCAAATAGGTCTTGGAACAGGCTGATGAATGACCCCCGCACTTTGTGGAAGCCCTCGTCCGACCCTCGGATGGTGTACTTGATCTTTTCCAGGTGGAGAAATTCCGCCAGGTCTGCTAGCCAGACTGCAACCTTGGGTGATGCTGCCGATCGTCAGCTGAGAAGGATTCACCTGCGCGCGATTAGGGCCCTCTTTCCCATATGAATGACTGGCTGGTCCGATAACCCGAAGCTTGCCACTCTTGGGCACGGTGCCACCCTCACCCCCACAACCTTGGATAAATATTCAGTGACTTTGCTTCCTCAGTGCTCTGCGGTAATGAATTCCACAGATTCGCTACCCTCTGAGAAAATAAATTCCTCCACATCTCTGTCTTAAGTGGACAACACCTTACTCTGAAATGTTATCTTCTGGTTCTAAACTCTCAGACAAGGAGAAACAACCTCTCAACGTCAGCCCTGTCAAGCCCACTGAATTTCTGTCCCAATTGCCAGCTGAACTTGCATGCTGGTGTTTTGAGATTTCTGAATGAAGGCATCCAAATCCCTCGGTGCTGCAGTTTTCTGCAGTCTTTTTCCATTTAAATAATATTCAGCTCATTTATTCTTCTTTCCAAAGTGCATAATTTCACATTTTCCTACATTATATTCCACCTGCCAAATTTTTGTCCACTCATTTAGCTTGCCTAGATACCTCCGTAGACTCTTTGTGCTATGCCCACCATTTGCCTTCCCATCTATTTTTGTGTCACTCGCAAACTTGGCAATAGTTTATTCACTTCCCTTGTCCAAGTCATTGAATCATATCGTAAATGTGGCCCCAGCAATGATCCCTGTAACATTTCACTAGTTACATGTTGCTATCCTGAAAATGCCCCACTTAACCCAACTATCTTTCTTCTATCAATTAACCAATCCTCTATCCATGCTAATATACTACCCCCAACACCATGAGCTCTTATCTTTGTAGGTAGACTTTTGCGCAGTACCTTATCGAATGCTGTTTGGAAATCCAAATATATTATATCTACTGGTTCCCCTTTATCTATCCTACTTATTACCACCTCAAAGAATTCTAATACATTTATCATGCATTATTTCCCCTTCATGAAGCCATGCTGACTTTGCTTGACTATATTATGTAATTATCCTTCATAATGGTTTCTAAAATGTTCCCAATGACAGATGTTAAGCTAACTGATCTATAAACTATCTGTTTGTTGTCTCTGTCCCTTTTTGAACAAGGATGTTGTATTGACAATTTTTGAATCATCTGGGGCTGGCTTCTCCAATTTTGAGACTCAGTACTGACGCCACAGTGAAAACTGTGGACTTTAACGACGGTAAAAATGGCACAACAGGTTTAACGATTTAGCAACTCCAAAGGGGCTAGCACCATCGTCATGTGAAACGCAAGCGTTTACAAGCGAAATGGCGACGGATTCGCCGGGTCCGTGATTGCCGCACAACTGCAGCCGCACTTAAGTGATTCAACCCACTTTCTTGCTCCATGTGGCAGGCTGGGAGCAGTTCCAGTCCCCAGGGTCAGCATGTGTGCAGTAAGTGTCTCCAGTTACAGCTCCTGGAAGCTCGGGTTTCAGAGCTGGAGCGGCGGCTGAAGACACTGTGGAGCATCCGCGAGTCGGAAAGCATCGTGGATAGCACGTATAGAGAGGTGGTCACACCACAGGCTCAGACTCCGCAGGCAGGAAGGGAATGGGTGACCACCAGACAGAGCAAGAGAGCGAGGCAGGTAGTGCAGGAATGTTTTGTGGCCATTCCCCTGCAGAACAGATATACCGCTTTGGATATTGTTGAGGGGAATGGCCTCTCAGGGGAAAACAGCAACAGCCAAACTCATAGCACCACGGTTGGTTCTGCTGCAGAGGGGAGGGGTGTTAAGTGTGACAGTGCAATAGTTATAGTAGATTCAATTGTATGGGGAATAGACAGGCATTTCTGTGGCTGCAAATGAGACTCCAGAATGGTATGTTGCCTCCCTGGTGCTAGGGTCAAGGATGTCTCGGAGCAGGTACAGGACATTCTGGAGGGGGAGGGTGAACAGCCAGTGGTCGTGGTACACATCGGTTCAAACGACACAGGTAAAAAAAGGGATGAGGTCCTAAAAACAGAATACAGGGAGCTAGGAAGGAAGGTAAGAAATCGGACCTCGAAGGTAGTGATCTCAGGATTACTACCGGTGCCACGTGCTAATCAGAGTAGAAATGGCAGGATATATAGGATGAACATGTGGCTGAAGGGATGGTGTCACGGGGAGGGTTTCAGATTCCTGGGGCATTGGGACTGGTTCTGGGGGAGGTGGGACCTGTACAAACCGGACGGGTTACACCTGGGCAGGACTGGAACTGATGTCCTAGGGGGGCTATTTGCTAGAGCAGTAGGGATGTGTTTAAACTAATGTGGCAGGGGAATGGGAAACGATGCAGGAAGTCAGAAGGTAGTAAAACAGGGATAGAAACAAAAGTCAGTAAAGGGGAAAGTGTAAGGCAGAGAAGCCATAGTCAAAAATCAAAAAGGGCAACAATATAAGGTACATGACTGAGGGGAGCTCAGTGAATAGGCCCAGTAATATTAAAAGAAATAAAACGGGAAGTCAAAACATAAATGGAAAGCGACGCGGTAGGTTGTTACATGAAGATATGGGTTCAACGACAAGGAAAATGAGGAGAAAAGTGAAGAGGAAAAATAACTTAGGAGAGGTTACTGATCAAAGTGTTAAGATTCAAAACAGAGGTATAAAAGCCAGCATAAGTACGAATGCTCGTAGTATTCGAAATAAGGTAAATGAGTTGATGGCGCAAATCATCGTGAATGACTATGATTTAGTGGCCATTACTGAAACATGGTTAAAGGATGATCACGACTGGGAGTAAAATATCCAAGGGTATCAAACTATTCAGAAGGACAGAGTGGATGGTAAAGGAGGTGGTATAGCTCTGTTATTTAAGGATGACATCCGGGCAATAGTAAGGGATGCCATTGGTGCTATGGAGGATAAGGATGAATCCATTTGGGTGGAAATCAGGAATAGTAAGGCGAAAAAGTCACTGATAGGAGTAGTCTATAGGCCACCAAATAGTAACATTATGGTGGGGCAGGCAATAAACAAAGAAATAACTGATGCATGTAGAAATGGTACAACAGTTATCATAGGGGATTTTAATCTACATGTCGGTTGGTTTAACCAGGTCAGTCAAGGCAGCCTTGAGGAGGGATATATAGAATATATCCGCGTTAGTTTCCTAGAACAGTATGTAATGGAACCTACGAGGGAACAAGCCGTCCTAGATCTGGTCCTGTGTAATGAGACAGGATTGATTAATGATCTCATAGTTAGGGATCCTCTCGGAAGGAGCAATCACAATACGGTGGAATTTAAAATACAGATGGAGGGTGAGAAGGAAAAATCAAACACTAGTGTTTTGTGCTTAAACAAAGGAGATTACAATGGGATGAGAGAAGAGCTAGCTAATGTAGACTGGGAGCAAAGTCGATGGTGAAACAGTTGAGGAACAGTGGAGAACCTGCCAAGCGATTTTTCACAGTGCTCAGCAAAGGTTTATACCAACAAAAAGGAAGGACGGTAGAAAGAGGGTAAATCGACCGTGGATATCTAAGGAAATAAGGGACAGTATCAAATTGAAGGAAAAAGCATACAAAGTAGCAAAGATTAGTGGGAGACTAGAGGACTGGGATATCTTTAGGGGCAACAGAAAGCTACTAAAAAAGTTATAAAGAAGAGTAAGATAGATTATAAGAGTAAACTTGCTCAGAATATAAAAACAGATAGTAAAAGTTTCTACAAATATATAAAACAAAAAAGAGTGGCTCAGGTAAACATTGGTCCTTTAGAGGATGAGAAGGGAGATTTAATAATGGGAGATGAGGAAATGGCTGAGGAACTGAACAGGTTTTTTTGGGTCGGTCTTCACAGTGGAAGACACAAATAACATGCCAGTGACTGATGGAAATGAGGCTATGACAGGTGAGGACCTTGAGATGATTGTTATCACTCAGGAGATAGTGATGGGCAAGCTAATGGGGCTAAAGGTGGACAAGTCTCCTGGCCCTGATGGAATGCATCCCAGAGTGCTAAAAGAGATGGCTAGGGAAATTGCAAATGCACTCGTGATAATTTATCAAAATTCACTAGACTCTGGGGTGGTCCCGGCGGATTGGAAATTAGTAAACGTGACACCACTGTTTAAAAAAGGAGGTAGGCAGAAAGTGGGTAATTATAGGCCAGTTAGCTTAACTTCGGTAGTAGGGAAGATGCTGGAATCCATCATCAAGGAAGAAATAGCAATGCATATGGATGGAAATTGTCCCATTGGGCAGACGTAGCATGGGTTCATAAAGGGCAGGTCATGCCTAACTAATTTAGTGGATTTTTTGAGGACATTACCAGTGCGATAGATAACAGGGAGCCAATGAATGTGGTATATCTGAATTTCCAGAACGCTTTTAACAAGGTGCCACACAAGAGGTTGTTGCATAAGATAAAGATGCATGGCATTAAGGGTAAAGTAGTAGCATGGATAGAGGATTGGTTAACTAATAGAAAGCAAAGAGTGGGAATTAATGGGTGTTTCTCTGGTTGGCAATCAGTAGCTAGTGATGTCCCTCAGGGATTAGGATTGGGCCTACAATTGTTCACAATTTACACAGATGATTTGGAGTTGGGGACCAAGTGCAATGTGTCCAATTTTGCAGATGACACTAAGATGAGGGGTAAATGGAAAAGTGCAGAGGATATCGGAAGTTTGCAGAAGGATTTGGACAGGTTAAGTGAATGAGCTAGGGTCTGGGCAGATGGAATACAATGTTGACAAATGTGAGGTTATCCATTTTGGTAGGAATAACAGCAAAAGAGATTATTATTTAAATGATAAAATATTAAAACATGCTGCTGCGCAGAGAGACCTGC
Source organism: Scyliorhinus torazame (assembly GCF_047496885.1). Classification (NCBI taxonomy): domain Eukaryota; kingdom Metazoa; phylum Chordata; class Chondrichthyes; order Carcharhiniformes; family Scyliorhinidae; genus Scyliorhinus; species Scyliorhinus torazame. The sequence continues at coordinate 220,323,191 of NC_092715.1, read as the reverse complement.
ATGTGCTAGTGCATGAGTCGCAAAAGGTTGGTTTACAGGTGCAACAGGTGATTAATAAGGCAAATGGAGCCTTCTCCTTCATTGCTAGAGGGATGGAGTTTAAGACTAGGGAGGTTATGCTGCAATTGTATAAGGTGTTAATGAGGACGCACCTGGAGTTTTGTGTTCAGTTTTGGACTCCTTACCCGAGAAAGGATTTACTGGTGCTGGAGGGTGTGCAGAGGAGATTCACTAGGTTAATCCCAGATCTGAAGGGGTTAGATTATGAGGAGAGGTTGAGTAGACTGGGACTGTACTCGTTGGAATTTAGAAGGATGCGGGGGGGATCTTATAGAAACATATAAAATTATGAAGGGAATTGTCGAGGAGAATACTGAGATTCAGGTTACTAGACTAGAAGGGCTTGAGATTCATAAGGAGGAGGTGTTAGCAATTCTGGAAAGTGTGAAAATAGATAAGTCCCCTGGGCCGGATGGGATTTATCCTAGGATTCTCTGAGAAGCGAGGGAGGAGATTGCTGAGCCTTTGGCATTCATTTTTAAGTCATCTTTGTCTACAGGAATAGTGCCAGAAGACTGGAGGATAGCAAATGTCGTCCCCTTGTTCAAGAAGGGAAGTAGAGACAACCCCGGTAACTATAGACCAGTGAGCCTTACTTCTGTTGTGGGCAAAATCTTGGAAAGGTTTATAAGAGATAGGATGTATAATCATCTGGAAAGGAATAATTTGATTAGAGATAGTCAACACGGTTTTGTGAAGGGTAGGTCGTGCCTCACAAACCTTATTGAGTTCTTTGAGAAGGTGACCAAACTGGTGGATGAAGGTAAAGCAGTTGATGTGGTGTATATGGATTTCAGTAAAGCGTTTGATAAGGTTCCCCACGGTAGGCTACTGCAGAAAATACGGAGGCATGGGCTTCAGGGTGATTTAGCAGTTTGGATCAGAAATTGGCTAGCTGAAAGAAGACAAAGGGTGCTGGTTGATGAGAAATGTTCAGACTGGAGTCCAGTTACTAGTGGTGTACCACAAGGATATGTTTTGGGGCCACTGTTGTTTGTCATTTTTATAAATGACCTGGAGGAGGGTGTAGAAGGATGGGTGAGTAAAGTTGCAGATTACACTAAAGTCGGTGGAGTTGTGGACAGTGCAGAGTGATGTTACAAGCTACAGAGGGACATAGATAAGCTGCAGCACTGGGCTGAGAGATGGTAAATGGAGTTTAATGCATGAAAGTGTGAGGTGATTCATTTTGGAAGGAATAACAGGAAGACAGAGTACTGGGCTAATGGTAAGATTCTTGGCAGTGTGGACGAGCAGAGAGATCTCGGTGTCCATGTATATAGATCCCTGAAAGTTGCCACACAGGTTGAGAGGGTTGTTAAGAAGGCGTATGGTGTGTTAGCTTTTATTGACAGAGGGATTGAGTTTCGGAGCCATGAGGTCAGGTTGCAGCTGTACAAAACTCTGGTGCGGCCACATTTTGAGTATTGCGTGCAATTCTGGTCGCCGCATTATAGGAAGAATGTGGAAGCATTGGAAAGGGTGCAGAGGAGATTTACAAGAATGTTGCCTGGTATGGAGGGAAGATCTTATGAGGAAAGGCTGAGGGACTTGAGGCTGTTTTCGTTAGAGAGAAGAAGGTTAAGAGGTGACTTAATTGAGACATACAAGATGATCAGAGGATTGGATAGGGTGGACAGTGAGAGCCTTTTTCCTCAGATGGTGATGTCTAGCACGAGGGGACATAGCTTTAAATTGAGGGGAGATAGATATAGGACAGATGTCAGAGGTAGGTTCTTTACTCAGAGAGTAGTAAGTGCGTGGAATGCCCTGCCTGCAACAGTAGTGGACTCGCCAACATTAAGGGCATTCAAATGGTCATTGGATAGACATATGGACGATAAGGGAAACGTGTAGATGGGCTTTAGAGTGGTTTCACAGGTCGGCGCAACATTGAGGGCCGAAGGGTCTGTACTGCGCTGTAATGTTCTATGTTCTATGATAGGATAGACGCGGGCAGGTTGTTTCCACTGGCGGGTGAAAGCAGAACTAGGGGGCACAGCCTCAAAATAAGGGGAAGTAGATTTAGGACTGAATTTAGGAGGAACTTCTTCAACCAAAGGGTGTGAATCTATGGAATTCCTTGCCCAGTGAAGCAGTTGAGGCTCCTTCATTAAATGTTTTTAAGATAAAGATAGATAGTTTTTTGAAGAATAAAGGGATTAAGGGTTATGGTGTTCGGGCCGGAGAGTGGAGCTGAGTCCACAAAAGATCAGCCATGATCTCATTGCATGGCGGAGCAGGCTCAAGGGGCCAGTTGGCCTACTCCTGCTCCTAGTTCTTATGTAACCCCCACACACACCATGGCAGCCAACAAGATGGCTGGAAGGAGAGCAGGACCACGGTTGCGGGATGCTGAGCTGGACACCCTCCTGGACGCCGTGGAGATGAGGCGGATGACCATGCACCCCGGCCCGGGATGAAGGTCGTTAGGCGCTGCCTTTCACCGTGTCTGGGCACAGGTGGCAGACGTGGTCAGCGCCGTTGGCGCAGTCGCCCGGACTGCCATCCAGTGCAGATGAAACTACACAACTTCCTCAGGAGGGCCAGAGTGAGTAGGGAGTGCTGTGCCCCTGGCACCAACCCCCTACCCCTCCACACACATGTAACTTGGACTACCCCGGGAGACGGCCGAACCCCCACCCTGCACCACAAGCCAGCACCCATGCCACCGCAATGGCTGGGTGCACTGACCATTGAGCGATTATCTACCCAACCTCTGGGCTGCATGATGCATGCATGCTGGACTGTCTATCAGTGTTGTTGTTTGTATTTGTCCCTCCCCAGGAGAAGGCCGCATACAGCTGCCAAGAGTGGGAGAAGACCGGAGGGAGACCACCAGACCTGTGTCGCCTCACCATGCCTGAGCAGAGGGCATTGGACGTGGTCGGCGGCCCGGGGGAAAGAGAGGTCACCGACGCAGAGGTCGGCGACGGGCGAGGATGTGACACCCTCTGCTGAGTTGCGGATCCTCATGCCATTTGTGTGCCCCCCCCCCACACCCCCTCACCCTCACCCCTCTAAACCCCCCTCACCCTCACCCCTCATTCCCCCCCCACACCGCCCTCACCCTCAAGCCTCACCCATCGTCCGGCTGTCTAACCATACATGCTATCTTGTATCTTACAGGACAGGTCCAACCAGAGCCCCAGGCCCCAGCCAGTGCCAGAGCCAATGCCCCCAGGCAGACGAGCACTGAGGGGGAGAGCAGCCGGAACACCAGCCCTCTGCCTGAGTCCCAGGACACCAAGAAGTTTGGGTCAGAGGAGGACACAGACTTTCCGTCACAACTGTCTCCAACAGCCTCCACCATCCCAGAGACTATCACTTCGGTTGGGCAAATTAGTGAGGAGACTCGTGGGACACTATCTGGTGCGCACAACACAGTCGGTCCCGTACAACAGGTGGAGGTAGGAGCAGCCGAGGGGCCGGACGATCGGCGGGCAGCCCAGCCCCAGCAACCAGCTGCCGCCCAGACGGGTCCCGGTATCCTAGACCATCCAGTCCCAGCCACAGTGCAGGTTCAGTCAGAGACCCAGGGACTAGAGGAGGGGGATGACGACCGGCTTCCAGAACCTGCAGGCGCAGGTGGAGGAGTCCATCGCATGCAGGAGCAGAGAGTGGTGCTGGTCATGCGTGCCACCCAGGCTGAAACTGCACGGGTGCTGTCCCAGAGGGACATGGCCCACTCACTGGCTGATGTGCCACAGACCTTCGGTGTGGTGGCACAGTCGCAGCGTGATGTAGTGCAGTCACAGACAGAGATGGTCCACTCCCTCTGCTCCATGGCTGCAAACATGCAGACCCTTATCGAGACCAGAATGGGCCTCCAGGACTGGCAGCGCCAGGTGGCGGGGGGCCTCAGGCGATTGCTCCACTCGCACCCCCATCCCATGGAGTAGCTCGGGTGCCACCGGGCACCCCGAGGGAGGATGAGGTGCTGGGGCCCATGCTGGTGACCCCCACAGGGGAGGTGTCGGAACACCACAGCAGCTCAGACTTCCCCCCCCCCCCTCCTTGTCCCTGGTGTATCTGGTGGGCAGCGGGCGGAACAGGGTGCCACCACGCCACCCAGGACGCCCAAGCAGCAGCCGGGTTCATCCAGGCCGGGCCGCCCCAGGAGATGTGTGCCAACATTAACCCTTGTCGCAGGGCAGGAATCACAGCAGTCCATCTCCACACTTGCGGTACCATCTGGGGAACCACCTAGGCCTCGTGTTAGTATCCGTAGGGCCAGAAAGTTAGACACCAGTTAGGTTGGCATGGGTGCAGGGCACAGTTTAGTTCTGGGGGCCAGGGCACAGACTATATATACTTCTTCACAATAAACACCTGTGAACACCGTTGAAACCTGCCTCTGTGCTCTGTCTGATGGATGTCGGGTGGTCAGTGCTGGCGAGTGAGGGGTGAGGGATGGGTGAAGACCCGAGGGTGCACCATGCTCCACCCACCTCCTCCCCTCCCGACTGTCCCCAGCACATCCTCCCGAGAAATTCAGACATGTGATGGACCGGCCATCTCGCATGTAGGGATCAGACATGTGGAAGGTGCTACTGTGGGCATGACTCAGACATTGTCTAACGATGTGAAGCACGGAGTCATCATCCACCATCCCATGAACCAGACCCGCTGTCACTGCCAACCTAGTGCCCCCAGCTCGTAGCGCCGCAGGTATGTATAACGGAGGGTGTGTGGGTGCAGGTGGTTTGTGGTGTGGGAGGTGAGGGGTTGTGGGTCTGGGATGGTGGTGTCCATGCCCCTGGTCAGCGACCCCCCTCCCCCCACTTAGTCTGTGAAGCATGTCACGATTAGTGCGTCCCGTGCGCGCTGGCCCTGGTGATGGCGTTGCACGGCCTCCCGTACCTGCCTGGGCCACATGTCCCGCTCATCTGACGAGGCCTGTCCTTCCTCCTCATCCTCCTTGAGCACATTGCCCCTCTGCTGGGCTATATTGTGGAGGCCGCAGCAGACCACCACGATGGGGGCAACCCTCCTAGCCTCGTACTGGAGAGCCCCTCCAGAGCGGTCCCGGCACCTGAAGCGCCTCTCGACAACACCCCTCATCGCCGTATGGGCATCATTTTAGCGACTCTCCACGCCGTTCTGTGGCCTCCATATAGGCGTCATCAGTCACGTCCACAACGGGTAACCCATGTCGCGCAGTAGCCAGCCCCGCAGCCAGGGGGGGGTGCCCCTCGAAGATGTCGGGGATCACCGAATGCGCCAAGATTAAAGAGTCATGTACACTGCCTGGGTACCGGGCGCAGACGTGCATAATGCGCATCTGATGGTCACAGACTAGCTGAATATTTATGGAGTGGTACCCCTTACGGTTAGTTAGCCCCTGTTATCCAATGGTGGCCGTAGGGCGACATGCATGCCATCGATCACCCCCTGGACACTGGCATCCCGGTGATGGCAGCGAAGCCTGCTGCCCGGGCATCCTGGTGAGTGCGGTCCACAGGGTACTGTATGTACCTCTCTGTCTGGGCATACAGGGCGTAAGTGATGGCACAGGTGCATCTGTGCGCCGATGCCTGTGAAATCCTGCATATGTCCCCACTCAGCGACTGGAACAACCCCGTCACGTAGAAGTTGAGGGCGACCATCACCTTGATGGTCAACAGGAGCAGGAATCCTCCCCCATACCCCTGCGGTGCCAAGTATGCCATCATCTGGCAGATATGTCTGACAGTCTCACTGCTCATCCACAGTCTCCGTCTACATGCCCGGTCCGGAAGGACCTCAAGTGACATGCGATTGCGGTACATGCGGGGCCTCATCCGGTACCTCCTTAGCACCTCCTTTCCTTCCTCGGCCTGTCAGGCGGGCGGCCCTCCATCCTGAGCGGCTGCCAACCGCCCCTCTGCAGCCCGCTCCTCTGCTGCAGCCTCGCCTCCTCTCTGAGAGCCCCCCCCTCCCCGTCATGCTGCCACAGGGCGTCATGCAGAGCTGCAGCCATCGCCACGGCGGCCAGCATCGCAGGTTGATGTCCAAACGCCATTATTGTCTGCAGGGGATGACAGACAAATATGTTAGCATGGCGCATACTCCCGTTCCTGAATGCGCTCTAGAACCCTGCTGTGAAACAAACAGCAATGTTCAATAACATCTAGCAATGAATGTCAGCTCTTGACCATATCAAAAGCGGATAAGTGCTTTTCTCTCAGCAGAACGCACTTTACTGTGGAAACCCAGAAATTTCTATGAAGCTTTATGTCCTAATTTGCTTGATCTTTTGTCACAGTTGACTTAATTATGGGCCTTGTCAAAATGGGTGTTTGTTACCTCATCAATGCATCTGCATGTGGATAGATGTGAGACCCTGCATGGTCCCCAGTCAAGTCCCAGAAAAAAAAATGACTTAGAAATTGAGTGCGGCAATTACTTTCACAGCCACTGGCAAAAGATGTCCTCCATGCCCAATGGCACCAATTCCAGGAGAACTTGCCAAACGTACATTATCCTGGACATGCGGAGGCTTTGACAACACTAGTTCTCAATCAACTGCACATGAGACAGTTGATGGCTGTACACCCAGGGCTTGGAGAGGGACCTTCAGACAACATTGCGGGCAGCATGGTAGCACAGGTGGCTAGCACAGTGGCTTCACAGCTCCAGGGTCCCAGGTTCGATTCCCGGCTTGGGTCACTGTCTGTGTGGAGTCTGCACATTCTCCCTGTGTCTGTGTGGGTTTCCTCCGGGTGCTCCAGTTTCCTCCCACAGTCCAAAGGTTAGGTGGATTGGCCATGCTAAATTGCCCGTAGAGTCCAAAAAGGTTGGGAGGGGTTATTGGGTTATGGGGATAGGGTGGAAGTGAGGATTTAAGTGGACCGGTGTAGACCTGATGGCCAAATAGCCTCCTTCTGCACTGTATGTTCTATGTTCTATGTTCTATTTCTGTTCTCCATGTCCTCTGCATCAGATGGAGGCTTCCTGGGCCTTGGTCTTGAGGGTTTCGCTCCCCCCTTTTGTCAGCCAGACACTGCGGCCACAATCTTCTCCTCTCATGCCTGCAAGTGATTAAGCAGGGAGCAATAAATCCAGGCCCTGTCATCCTGGTGGCCCCCTCCCTACAGTATCAATGAGAAACAGACAAGGGTCAGGATCTGTAAGTAAATCTAACCTTCCTGTCAATGGCTCATGAGTGATTTTGGGTTCACAGCCTTGGTTCCTGTGCCAGAAACATCCCACTGGAACATACATGAATGCAAATGTTTAATCAGGCGATGAAATATGTTGAGGGAAGCCTGAGGCTTATTTTCTGGGAAGCTGTAAGGCAACAAGCTTCAAACGCTTGTCTCAGTGCCCCATTTCTCCGATCTTCTTTATCACAAAGGGGAATTGCCATGCTGTGATCAGGCGTTAAACCCAGGGCATGAATTTTTGCCACTGTAGGATCTCTTATTTTTCAAATCAGAGACAAAGGTCTGGTTGTAATGCGAGATTGAGTTTCATTGGAAAAACTTAGTGCACTCCAAAAGCTACAAAAATACAAAATAAATTAAACAAACTCCCAGCGGGGCATAAGGAAGAAAACAATGGAAAGAGAACAAAGGTCAAGAGAGCAGGCAACATGTGCGCCAGTACCTCTATACCTGTGCGGTTTGATACCAGCCCCCCCCCCGCTCTTTGCTCCGTCTTGGCTAGTAAGTCTTGCATTGTGGCTTCTGATCAGTGGTCTTTACCATCACTCACATTGGTATCTCACTTGCTGGCTGTACTCCCTTTGTTGCATTGTCACATCTGCAGTCTTGGGTCTGTAAAACCGATGTGTTTCCACAGTATACTTCCCCACCGACACAAGGGCCGGGATTCTCCCATACCCGGGGTTCCAGGTGGGGCGCGGGGCGATCTGGCCCCGGGGGGTGCCCCCATGGTGGCCTGGCCCGCGATCGGGGCCCACCGATTCGCGGGCGGGCCTCTGCCGTGGGGGCACTCTTTTTCTTCCGCCTTCACCATGGTCTTCACTATGGCGGAGGCGGAAGAGACCCCCTCCACTGCGCATGCGCGGGGATGCCGTGAGCGGCCGCTAACGCTCTCGCTCATGCGTCGCCCGGCGAAGTCCTTTCGGCGCCGGCTGGCGTGGCGCCGAAGGCCTTTCCCGCCAGCCGGCAGTGCAGAAATCACTCCGGCGCGGGCCTAGCCCCTCAAGGTAAGGGCTTGGCCCCTAAAGGTGCGGAGACTTCCGCACCTTTGGGGCGGCGCGACGCCGGAGTGGTTCCCGCCACTCCATTACGCCAGATTCCCCCGCCCCGCCGGGTACGGGAGAATCCCGGTCCATTTCTTCAATTTGGTGATTCCCTGCAATGTCATTGAGAGACCACCATCTGCCGGCACCTATCTGCTCACGTGGGAATGCACGTGGGATGGCAATCTAATCACTGCCACCCCTCACCACCCCCCCACCACCCCCCCATCCTCCCTCATGGAAGCAGCTGGTGCCCAAGGCACTGCCAGGTTTATTTTCATTTTTCTTTTTTTCAAATATTTTTGTTTGTATTTCCAGTTTTCACAGAGTAACAGCTCAAGTGTATCTGATATTCACAAACGGGTTTGTGTCATATTTACAGCGTTTTTTACATGAGGTCCTCCCACTCCCTTACCCCGCCCCCCACCACATCCCCTTCGCCCCCGCCCCTTCCCTCATTGGTAGTTTAGTTCCCCTCTTAGTGTTGCCATCTGCCCGAAGTGCCACGTATTGGCTTCTTTCTGCTGGGGCTTTTATTTTTTTATTGTTTAGAGTTAAGAGATGGGGGTGCCTGCATGGCCTTTCTCCGCCTTCCCTTGCCCCCATGCTTCATTTTGTGCTTCTCTTGCGTTCCCTCCCCTCCCCTCCCCCCTCTGCCCCTTTCCCTTGTCCGTGCCTTCCCTGGTCTTCCTCCCTCTCATCCCTTCCCCTCTATTCCTATTCACTGTTGGCCTCGAACAGATCTTGGAACAGGCTGATGAATGGCCCCATGCTTTGTGGAAGCCCTCGTCCTACCCCCAGATGGTGAACTTGATCTTCTCCAGGTGGAGATATTCCGGCAGGTCAGCAAGCCATTCTGCAGCTGTGGGTGGTGCTGCTGATCGCCAGCTGAGCAGGATTCTCCGACGTTTAATTAGGGATGGAAAAGCCAGGGTATCGGCCCTCTTTCCAGTATGAGGATCAGGATGGTCCAATACCCCGAAGACTGTCACTCTCGGGCAGGATTCCACCCTCACCCCCGCAACCTTGGACATCGCCTCGAAGAACGTTGTCCAGATCTCGACAAGTCTAGGGCAGGCTTAGTACATGTGGGCGTGGTTAGCCGGGCCTCCCTGGCACCATTCACATTTATCCTCCACCTTCGGGAAGAACCTGCTCATTCGGGTTCTAGTTAGGTGTGCTCCATGCACATCTTTAAACTGCATGAGGCTGAGCCTGATGCAGGAGGATGTGGAGTTGGCCCAGCTCAGTACTTCGCTCCAGAGTCCCCAACCCACTTCTGTTCTCAATTCGTGCTCCTATTTCCATCTAGCTTTGTCCAATGGTACTCTTTCCCTGTCCAGCAGCTGTCCGTAAATGTTCCCACAGTTCCCCCCCGCTTACTGTCCGTGTTGATTAGTTCCTCTAGTAGGGTGTCTCTCGGGGCCCTGGGGTACTTTATCATCTACTTGTGGAGAAAGCGTTTAATTTGGAGGTGCTTGAGCTCCGGTCCCATTGGCAGGACCAAGGGAGACGGTACGTCATGGTCAGCGGTGTCCTAGATGGGACACCAGTATTAAGGTTAATGTGTACGCGCCCAACGACACAGACTTCATAAAAAGGACCATGGCGGAAACATTTGACATTAAAGCACCAACTTATCATGGGGGGCGACTTCAACTGTATACAGAACCCACTGACAAACTGGTCGAACCCCCGATCAGGGAAAAGGACGGGCATGGGTAGGTAGCTGGGAACATTCATGGAGCAGATGGGGCGATGGACCCATGGAGGTTCCTACACCCGGTGAGAAGGAATTCTCATTCTTTTCACCGGTCTACAAAACATACTCGAGGACAGACTTCTTTACAGTGGGGAAAGCGGTGCTTCCAGGAATAGTAAGTGCGAATACTTCGCAATAGTTATCTCTGACCACGCTCCAAATTACTTGGATGTGAGGTTGGAGACATGCCGTGCCCAGTGCCCCACGTGGAGGCTAGACATGGACCTGCTGGACAATAACGTCTTCTGCCAAAAAATATCACAAGCCGTAAGCGAGTACGTTACAAACAACCGGAATGGGGAAGTCTCACCTTCCACGCTTTGGGAGGCACTGAAGGCTGTGATTGGGGAAGAGATTATAGCCTATAAGGCACAAAGAGCTTGGGAAGAGCGGGTGACCAGGCAACAACTGATCGACTCCATTCTGGAGGTCGACAGAAATACGCCAAGGCTCCGGCCGTAGATCTTCTGGCGGAGAGGAAAAAAACTATAAATGGACTTTAATCTGCTATCCACCAGGAAAGCAATGCACCAACTCCGCCAGACATGGGAGACCTTTTACACGATGAAACGGTTGGCCCCCGACAGGCTCACCAGCTGAGAAAGCAGGTAGCCATGAGGTAAATAGCGCAGAAATTCGCACCAGCCTACGGGGCATGGTCATTGACTCGCGAGCGAAGGGCAACCTGCCTCCCATGCTAACACAGGCCATGATATCGCTGATAGCCCAAAAAGACAAGGACCCGATGAAAAGTGGATCGTATAGACCTATTTCACTGTTTAATGTAGACGCAAACGTCCTGGCCAGAGACTGGGGAACTGCGTACCGGAGGTGATCGCAGAGGACCAGACAGACTGTGTCAAGGGTAGGCAGTTAACTGCAAATATCAGGCGACTGCTGGGTTTAATAATGACCCCTTCTGGGGAGAGAAAACCAGTGGTAATTGTCTACCTGGACGCAGAAAAGGCCTTCGACAGACTCAAGTGGAACTACCTCCTCGAGGTACTGGAACGATTTGGGCTGCGGACAGGATTCACCTCATGGCTGAAACGCCTGTATAATGCCCCCAAGGCGAGCGTTCAGGCAAACACCACCAGCTCTGAATATTTCCAGCTACACAGAGGCACAAGGCAGGGATGCCCACTGAACCCGTTCTTGTTCGCCCTGGCAATCGAATCACTGGCGATTGCTCGGCGAGACGCGAAAATATGGAATGGTCTACAAAGAGGGGGCAGAGAGCATAGATTGTTGTTCTGTGCGAATGACTTGGTCCTCCATGTCATGGGCCCACAGAATGGGCTGAAAGCAATTGTGCAATTTCTGAGTGAGTTCAGAGCCTTCTCCGGCTACAAAGTCAATTTGGGCAAGAGCGAAGCATTCCCGGTGAACCCAAATGGGGAAGGGACAGAGCTGGAGGGACTACCATTCAAACTAGCTCAAAACAAATTCCGCTACCTGGGATCCAGATAGCCCATGATTGGACACAGATCCATAAGTGGAGCCTGACCAGTCTGGTGGAGGAAGTTAAAACGGACCTATAGAGATGGAATGTGCTTTCGCTTTCCCTGGTGGGAAGAGTGCAGATGATCAAAATTAACATTCCTCTTCCTGTTGAGATCCATTACTGATTTTCATCCCCAAGGCCTATTTCCACAAAGTAGACAAAATGATATGGCGTTTGTCTGGGGGCGCGGTAAGAACCTGAGGATCCCTAAGTCGACATTACAAAGGAGGAAAAATATGGGTGGTCTAGTCTTGTCAAATCTACAGTACTACCACTGGGCAGTCACAGACGGGAGGGTGAGGGGATGGATGCAAGAGTCAAACATGGAATGGGTGAGGCTGAAGGAGTCCTCCTGCATGGGAACGACCCTCTGAGCACTCGCTGTGGCAGCACTCGCATCCCCCCCCCATCAAAGCACACATCCAATCCAATGGTGGTAGCCACATTGAAGACATGGAACCAAATGAGGCAACATCCAGCAGAGGGCAGTAGAGTGGAGCTGCTGATTGGCTGTTGTGGGGGAAATTTGCATACATGCATTGTGGTCATCCTAACTTGAAGGTGTACCTGAGCAGGAGACCCTAGCTTTTCAAGTGAAGACAAGCATCCAGCAGAGGGCAGTAGAGCGGAGCTGCTGATTGGCTGTCGTGGGGGAAATTTGCATAAGTGATAGCAAGACGAGGAATAGGGAGAGAGAGGAGTTGAATACGTGGCTACAGGGATGGTGCAGGAGGGAGGGTTTCAGATTTCTGGATAATTGGGGCTCATTCTGGGGTCACTGGGACCTCTACAAATGGGATGGTCTACACCTGGACCAGAGGGGTACCAATATCCTGGGGGGGAAATTTGCTAATGCTCTTCGGGAGGGTTTAAACTAGTTCAGCAGGGGCTTGGGAACCTGAATTGGAGCTTCAGTATACAGGAGGTTGAGAGTAGTGAGGTCAGGAGTAAGCTTTCAAAGTTGCAGGAGTGTACCGGCAGGCAGGAAGGTGGTTTAAAGTGTGTCTTCTTCAATGCCAGGAGCACCCAGAATAAGGTGGGTGAACTTGTGGCAAGTACCTGCGACTTTGATGTTGTGGCCATTTTGGAGACATGGATAGAGCAGGGACAGGAATTGTTGTTACAGGTGCCGGTGTTTAGATATTCAGTAAGCTCAGGGACGGTGGTAAAAGATGGGGACGGGTGGCATTGTTAGTCAAGGACAGTATTACGGTGGCAGAAAGGACGTTTGATGAGGAATCATCTACTGAGGTAGTATGGGCTGAGGTTAGAAACAGGAAAGGAGAGGTCACCCTGTTAGGGGTTTTCTAGAGGCCTCCGAAAAGTTCCAGAGATGAAGAGGAAAGGATTGCAAAGATGATTCTGGATAGGAGCGAAAGCAACAGGGTAGTTGTTATGGGGGTCTTTAACTTTCCCAATATTGACTGGAAACGCTATAGTTTGAGTACTTTAGATGGGTCCGTTTTTGTCCAATGTGTGCGGGAGGGTTTCCTGACACAGTATGTAGATAGGCCAACGAGAAGCGAGGCCATGTTGGATTTGGTACTGGGTAATGAACCAGGACAGGTCTTACATTTGGAGGTAGGTGAGCACTTTGGTGATAGTGACCACAATTCCATTACGTTTACTTTAGTGATGGAAAGGGATAGGTATATATCGCAGGGCAAGAGTTATATCTGGGGCAAAGGCAATTATGATGCGATGAGGCAAGACTTAGGATGCATCGGATGGAGAGGGAATCTGCAGAGGATGGGCACAATGGAAATGTGGAGCTTGTTCAAGGAACAGCTACTGCGTGTCCTTGATAAGTATGTACATGTCAGGCAGGGAGGGAGTGGTCAAGCGAGGGAACCCTGGTATACTAAAGCAGTCGAAACACTTGTCAAGCGGAAGAAGGAGGCTTATGTAAAGATGAGACATGAAGGTTCAGTTAGGGTGCTCGAGAGTTACAAGTTAGCTCGGAAGGACCTAAAGAGAGAGCTAAGAAGAGCCAGGAGAGGACATGAGAAGTCTTTGGCAGGTAGGATCAAAGATAACCCTAAAGCTTTCTATAGATATGTCAGGAATAAAAGAATGACTAGGGTAAGAGTAGGGCCAGTCAAGGACAGTAGCGGGAAGTTGTGCGTGGAGTCCGAGGAGATAGGAGAGGTGCTAAATGAATATTTTTCGTCAGTATTCACACAGGAAAAAGACAATGTTGTCGAGGAGAATACTGAGATTCAGGCTACTAGACTAGAAGGGCTTGAGGTGCATAAGGAGGAGGTGTTAGCAATTCTGGAAAGTGTGAAAATAGATAAGTCCCCTGGGCCGGATGGGATTTATCCTAGGATTCTCTGGGAAACTACGGATGAGATTGCTGAGCCTTTGGCTTTGATCTTTAAGTCATCTTTGTCTATAGGAATAGTGCCAGAAGACTGGATGATAGCAAATGTTGTCCCCTTGTTCAAGAAGGGGAGTAGTGACAACCCCGGTAACTATAGACCAGTGAGCCTTACTTCTGTTGTGGGCAAAATCTTGGAAAAGTTTCTAACAGATAGGATGTATAATCATCTGGAAAGGAATAATTTGATTAGCGATAGTCAATACAGTTTTGTGAAGGGTAGGTTGTGCCTCACAAACCTTATTGAGTTCTATGAGAAGGTGACCAAACTGATGGATGAGGGTAAAGCAGTTGAGGTGGTGTATATGGATTTCAGTAAAGTGTTTTTATAAGGTTCCCCACGGTAGGCTACTGCAGAAAATACAGAGGCATGGGATTCAGGGTGATTTAGCAGTTTGGATCAGAAATTGGCTAGCTGGAAGAAGACAAAGGGTGGTGGTTGATGGGAAATGTTCAGACTGGAGTCCAGTTACTAGTGGTGTACCACAAGGATCAGTTTTGGGTCCACTGCTGTTTGTCATTTTTATAAATGACCTGGAGGAGGGCATGGAAGGATGGGTGAGTAAATTTGCAGATGACACTAAAGTCGGTGGAGTTGTGGACAGTGCGGAAGGATGTTACAAGTTACAGAGGGACATAGATAAGCTGCAGCGCTGGGCTGAGAGGTGACAAATGGAGTTTAATGCAGAAAAGTGTGAGGTGATTCATTTTGGAAGGAATAACAGGAAGACAGCGTACTGGGCTAATGGTAAGATTCTTGGCAGTGTGGATGAGCAGAGAGATCGCGGTGTCCATGTACATAGATCCCTGAAAGTTGCCACCCAGGTTGAGAGGGTTGTTAAGCAGGCGTACGGTGTGTTAGCTTTTATTGGTAGATGGATTGAGTTTCGGAGCCATGAGGTCATGTCGCAGCTGTACAAAACTCTGGTGCGGCCGCATTTGGAGTATTGCGTGCAATTCTGGTCGCCACATTATGGGAAGGATGTGGAAGCATTGGAAAGGGTGCAGAGGAGATTTACCAGAATGTTGCCTGGTATAGAGGGAAGATCTTATGAGGAATGGCTGAGGGACTTGAGGCTGTTTTCGTTAGAGAAAAGAAGGTTAAGAGGTGACTTAGTTGAGGCATACAAGATGATCAGAGGATTGGATAGGGTGGACTGTGAGAGCCTTTTTCCTCGGATGGTGATGTCTAGCACGAGGGGATATAGCTTTAAATTGAGAGGAGATAGATATCGGACAGATGTCAGAGGTAGGTTCTTTACTCAGAGAGTAGTAAGGGCGTGGAATGCCCTGCCTGCAACAATAGTGGACTCGCCAACACTAAGGGCATTCAAATGGTCATTGGATAGACATAGGGACGATAAGGGAATAGTGTTGATGGGCTTTAGAGAGGTTTCACAAGTCGGCGCAACATCGAGGGCCGAAGGGCCTGTACTGCGCTGTAATGTTCCATGTTCTATGTTCTATTTCAGCATGGTCGAGATGCCCTCCATGGCCTCCATCTGCGGTAACCACAAACCCCCGCCAGCCATATAGACGCCACCTTTAAAAAATGGAGGCAGGATAGGGGGAAGCTGACGGTTAGGGACTTTTACAGAGGGGCCAGACTCGTGACCTTGGACAAGCTGATAGAGAGCTTGGACCTGTTCTTATTATTCTTTATCTCTGTGCAATTGCTGAAGGTTGAAAGATAGTGATCATGTGTTCTCACTGCCAGGTCAGCTTGGACCCTCCCTGTGCGAATATGGAAACACCCACCCTTCGCTGAGGAAGTGAACGTTAAGATTACCCACCCTCAAAGATTTTCAATCCTCTCCTTGTATTTCTTTCTCCCCCATGTCCTTGTGATGGATGTCTGTTTGTTAGCCCATAGAGGTGGAACTGCCTATGGCCAATGTCCACCACAGCCCTTACCTGCTTGAGTTGTGATCACTTGCACAGTTGAGTATGTACCACCCACACACCCCCACCCTCCGTCAAGCACCTTGACCTTGCAGTCATTGAAAACACAATTCTTTCTTACCACTGGTCTAGAAGTGCTAGCATGCTTGTGAGACCCCCAGAAACTGATGTGGTGCTACCAGTGGAGTTTGGTGCTGAATACCCTGAGCATTTCCCAAATCAAGGCAGGTGAATGAGCCTGGAAGTACAAGCGAAGTGCAGGTCGCCAGGTGCACATTTTACCGTTGTGAAAGACATGAGCGTGGTTGCATGTCCGCGTGGTCTCATTCTCCAGTGTGGAGGGAATGATTCCGGCGAGCATGGCTTATAATGAGAGGCAAACTTATAGAAATGATGTGCCCAACATACAGTGCCGGGCACCATGACCCATCATTGACAGGAGGAGTAGATGATCGCAATCTGGTTTTGGAGCAACGTAAAACTGATTTTCGAGAACTTTTGATATTTTCTGCTCCATCCGATGCATCCTAAGTCTTGCCTCATCGCATCATAATTGCCTTTGCTCACTTATGATGCCCGTTACAAATGAGAGTGGAATATCCTGGCCAAAGTTAGAAATGTAGCTGCCTGGCTGCTCATGTATGTCTTGCTCCACTGCAATTTGCATCCCGCCGCAACAGGTGCACAGCAGATGCTATCAGCCTGGCCCTACACTCATCCCTGGAGCATCTCGACAACAAGGACTCCTGCGTCAGACTCCTATTCATTGACTACAGTTCCACCTTCAATACCATAATCCCAGCCAAACTCATATCAAAACTCCCAAACCTAGGAATTGGCTCCTCCCTCTGCAACTGGCTCCACGACTTCCTAACCCATAGGCCACAATCAGTCAGGATAAACAACAACACTTTCTCCAAGATGATCTTCAATACCAGGGCCCTGCAAGGCTGCATACTTAGCCGCCTACTATACTCCTTATATACACTCGACTGTGTGGCAAAATTTGGCACCAACTCCTGGGCAGGACTGGAACTGATGTCCTATTTGCGAGAGCAGTTGGGGAGGGTTTAAACTAATATGCCAGGGGCATGGGAACCTATGCAAGAAGTCAGAGAAAGAGGTGGCAAGGACAAAAACAAAAGGTAGAAAAATGAATAAGAAAAGTGATAGGTGGAGAAACCAACGGCAAAATTCAAACAGGGTGTAGCACCATCGATCACACACGAGGCGAGACGTAAAGAACTTCAATCAAGGCTTTATTGAGCAGACTTGTTCAGACACGTTCCCCAGCAGCTCAGTCACAGAATGCAGCTGCGGGGATTAAACCCAGGTTCTTATACCCCTCCTATCTGGGTGGAGTCCAGTAGGTGGAGGATCCAATCGGGATCGCACGCAGCCTGTGGGTAGGAACATGGCGGCGCCCGTCCCCCCCTCGTGGTGTCCGGGGTCCAAAATAGCGGCGCCCGTTGGCCGCCCGTGGGTCGCTGGGGGGGTTGAGCCCGTGGTCCCATTTGTTCCCCGGAGATAGCGGCGACCCCACGGGACTGGCACACCGCCATTCCTGGTGTACCGTATTACCCCTAATACACACCACCACACAGGGCAATAGAGAAAAATATTGGGAGCAAGACAAACATTGTGAAAAAGACAAACTTAAAGGCTCTGTGCCTTAATGCACGGAGCATTTGCAATAAAGTGGATGATCTATTCGCACAGATAGATATAAATGGGTATGATATAATTGGGATTACGGAGACATGGCGGCAGGGTGAACAGGGATGGGAACTGAATGTCCCAGAGTGCTCAGTATTTAGGAAGGACAGGCATAAAAGAAAAGGTGGTGGTGTGGCACTGCTGGTTAAAGAGGAAATTAACACAGTAGTGAGAAAGGACATTAGCTCTGACAATGTGGAATCTGTATGGGTAGAGTTGTGAAAAACCAAGGGGTAAAAAACAGAAGTGGGTGTCATATATAGATGACCAAACTGCACTGGTAAGTTTGGGAATGGCATCAAACACGAAATTAGAGATGCATGTAAGAAGGGAATATCGGTGATCATGGGTGATTTTAATCTTCACATAGATTGGACAAATCAAATTAGCCACAATGCCGCAGAGGAGGAATTCCTGGAGTGTATACGGGATGGTTTTCTTGACCAATATGTGAAGGAACCAACTAGAGGGCAGGCCGTCTAGTCTCCCACTGATCTTTGGCCTATAGATTACTCCTATCAGTGACTTTTCCGCCTTACTATTCCTGATTTCCACCCAAATGGATTCAACCTTATCCTCCACAGAAGTCGGTGCTGGCGGTGGTGGAGGTGGCACCAATGGCGGTGGTGGCGGTGCTGATGCTGGCCAGTCTTCAAGGAACTCCGGGAGCCTGCCGAAGTCCTCTTCGTCCTCTTGTGCGGAAAAGGGGAGGGGGGGTGGTCTGGTGGGTTCAATATTGGCGGCGCGGTGGGGGTGTGTATTGGGGTGGAACCTGACGGTGCCAGGTCCCCGAGTGAGACAGTATCTTGGCGGCCGTCGGGGAACTCAACGTAGGCATAGTGAGGATTGGCGTGGGGCAGGTGAACCCTGTCCACCAAGAGGTCCGCTTTGTGGAGTCGGGCGTGCCTACGGAGAAGGACCGGTCCTGGAGCAGCGATCCAAGTCGGGAGCAACACCCCGGATGTGATTTTTAACTTCCTGGGGAAGATAAAAACCTGTTCATGGGGTGTGTTATTAGTGGCGGTGCACAATAGTGACCAGATGGAGTGTAGAGCGTCAGGGAGGACCTCCTGCCAGCGAGCGGCTGGGAGGTTTCTGGACCATAGGGCCAGCTGGACGGTCCTCCAAACCGTCCCATTCTCCCGTTCTACTTGCCCGTTTCCCCGGGGGTTGTAGCTGGTCGTCCTGCTGGAGGCTATACACCTGCTGAGCAGGAACTGAGGCAACTCATCGCTCATGAATGAGGATCCCCTGTCACTGTGGATGTAGGCGGGGAAACCTGACAGAGTGAAGATGGTGCTGAGGACCTTGATGACGGTGGCAGATGTCATTTCAGGGCATGGGATGGCGAAGGGGAATCTGGAGTACGCATCGACCACACTGAGAATGTACGTGTTACAGTCGGTGGAGGGGAGGGGCCCTTTCAAATCCACACATTCAAAGGGGCGGGAAGCCTTCACCAGGCGCGCATGGTCTGGCGGGTAGAAGTGTGGCTTGCACTCCGCACAGACCTGGCAGTCCCTGGTGACTGTCCTTACTTCCTCAACGGAGTAGGGCAGATTGCGAGCTTTAACCAGATGGTACAATCGAGTGACCCCCGGGTGACAAAGGCTATCGTGAAGGGCCCGGAGTTGGTCCACTTGTGCGCTGCCACATGTACCTTGGGAGAGGGCGTCTGGGTGCTCGTTGAGTTTACCGGGGCGATACAAGATCTCGTAATTATAGGTGGAGAGCTCGATTCTCTACCGCAAAACTTTATCATTTTTGATCTTGCCCCACTGTGTGTTATTGAACATGAAGGCTACCGACCGTTGGTCCGTAAGGAGAGTGAATCTCTTACCGGCCAGGTAATGCCTCCAATGCCGCACAGCTTCAACAATAGCTTGGGCCTCCTTTTCGACGGAAGAGTGTCGAATTTCAGAGGCGTGAAGGGTGCGGGAAAAGAATGCCACGGGTCTGCCTGCCTGGTTTAGAGTGGCGGCAAGGGCGACGTCTGAAGCGCGCTTTCTACTTGGAAAGGCAGTGACTCATCCACTGCGCGCATCCCGGCCTTGGTGATGTCTGCTCTGATGGGGGCGAAAGCGTGTTGTGCCTCGGCCGCGAGGGGGAATTGGGTGGACTGAATGTGTGGGCAGGCCTTGTCCGCATAGTTTGGGACCCACTGAGCGTAGTAGGAAAAGAACCCCAGGCAGCGTTTGAGGGCCTTCGGGCAGTGGGGGAGGGGAAGTTCCATGAGGGGGCGCATGTGGTCGGGGTCGGGCCCGAGAAGTCCGTTTTGGATGAGATAGCCGAGAATGGCTAACCGGGTCGTGCTGAACACACACTTCTCTTTGTTATAGGTCAGGTTGAGAAGAGTGGCAGTGCGGAGGAATTTATCGAGGTTGGTATGTGGTCCTGCTGGTCATGGCCGCAGATGGTGACATTATCTAAGTACGGAAAGGTGGCCCGTAAACCGTACTGGTCGACCATTCAGTACATCTCCCTTTGGAAGACCGAGACCCCATTTGTGACACCGAGAGGGACCCTAAGGAAGTGGTAGAGGCGACCATCCGCCTCGAAGGTAGTGTATGACCTGTCCGACTTCCGGATGGGGAGCTGGTGGTAGGCGGATTTCAGGTCAATTGTTGAGAAGACCTGGTACTGCGCAATCTGATTGACCATATCAGATATGCGTGGGAGGGGGAACGCGCCGAGCTGCGTGTACCGATTGATGGTCTGGCTGTAGTCCACGACCATCCTGTGTTTCTCCCCAGTTTTAACCACTACCACTTGGGCTCTCCAGGGGCTGTTGTTGGCCTCGATAATACCCTCCTTAAGCAGTCGCTGGACTTCGGATCTGATGAAGGTCTTGTCCTGGGTGTTGTACCGTCTGCTCCTAGTGGCAACGGGCTTGCAATCCGCAGTAAGATTGGCAAAAAGGGAGGGGGGGTCGGCCTTGAGGGTCGCGAGGCCGCAAACGGTAAGGGGGGGTAAGGGCCCGCCAAATTTGAGGATGAGGCTCTGGAGGTTGCACTGGAAGTCCAGGCCCAACAGGAGTGCAGCGCACAGATTAGGAAGGACATAGAGGCGGAAGTTACTAAATTCTACGCCCTGGACTGTGAGGGTGACTGTACAAAAGCCTCGGATCGGGGCGGAGTGGGATCCGGAGGCTAGGGCGATCCTTTGATTGGCAGGGTGGACCGTGAGGGAGCAGCGCCTTACCGTATCTGGGTGAACGAAGCTGTCGGTTCTCCCGGTGACAAGCAGGCACGAGGTCGCATGGCCGTTGATTTTAACCGTCGTCGACGCGGTGGTCTGGTTGTGCAGGCGAGATTGGTCCAACGTCATCGAAGCGAGCTGCGGGTAGCCATCGGATGCTTCGGATGGCGAGCATGTGCGGTTCCGATGTCGGGATGTCCGGAGACCCTGTGGGGGACAAGATGGCGGCGCCCATGGTGTGCACATTGCGGGGTCGGGACAAGATGGCGGCGCCCATGGTGCGCACATTGCGGGGTCGGGACAAGATGGCGGCGCCCATGGGGTGCACGTGGCCGAAGGGGGACAAGATGGTGGCGCCCATTGGTCGCACATGGACCTGGGAGGAGAAGATGGCGGCTCCCATTGTGCGTCTGGCGTGGGGGAGCGGGCGATAGCGTGCGTGATCGCAGCGACTGCGCGGACCTGGCACACAGCCGCGAAGTGGCCCTTTTTACTGCAGGCTTTACAAACTGCAGTGCGGGCCGGGCAGTGTTGGCGGGGGTGCTTCTGCTGACCGCAGAAGTAGCTGCGGGGACCCCCAGGGTGCGCGGATTGGCGTGCGGCGCAGGCGTATTGGGAAGGCTGAAGAGGTCGCCGGCGGGGTCCAGGAGGGGTAGGAAGGAGTAGAAGGTTGGGCAGCGCGGCGGGAGGGGTACGATTGTACGTTACGGGATGCGACCATCATGGAGAGCGCCAAGGTTTTCATCTCCGCCAGTTCAAGCGTGGCCCCATCCAGTAATCGTTCTCTGATGCGGTCTGATGCAATCCCCATCACGAAGGCATCTCGCATGAGGAGATTCACGTGTTCGGCGACCGTAACGGCCTGACAGTCACAGTCCCGGACGAGGGGAATTAGGGCCCGCCAGAAGTCTTCGATGGACTCACCGGGTAGTTGCGAGCGGGTGGCGAGTACGTGCCTGGCGAAGAGCGCGTAGTGTTCCTTAAGGAGTTCCATTGCTTTTGTGTAATTTGTGGCGTCTTGGATCAACGGGAACACGCTGGAGCTCAGTCTGGAGTACAAGACGTTTATCTTCTGAGCCTCCGTTGGCGCAGGGTCCACCACATTGATGTAGGCCTCAAAACATGCTAGCCAGTGAGCAAAGTCTTTCCTGGCGTTGGGCGAGTGCGGATCCAGCTGCAGACGATCGGGCTTAATGCTTCACAGCTCCAGGGTCCCAAGTTCGATTCCGGCTTGGGTCACTGTCTGTGCGGAGTCTGCACATCCTCCCCGTGTGTGCGTGGGTTTCCTCCGGGTGTTCCGGTTTCCTCCCACAGCCCAAAGATGTGCGGGTTAGGTGGATTGGCCATGCTAAATTGCCCATAGTGTCCAAAATTGCCCTTAGTGTTGGGTGGGGTTACTGGGTTATTGGGATAGGGTGGAGGTGTGGACCTTGGGTAGGGTGCTCTTTCCAAGAGCTGGTGCAGACCCGATGGGCCGAATGGCCTCCTTCTGCACTGTAAATTCTATGAATTCGGATATCCATTCTGTGGAAAATCTGACTGTAATAAATTGATGCATGATCAATTGCACAAAGATTAAAGTTGGGTACAACTGTGGCTTTATTGCAGTCAGATGCGTGGCCTCCTGCTGCAGCTGGCGAAATGGCAGGGCACTGGAGGGCATGCATATTTATACAGTTCTCCGTGGGCGGAGCAATCCGGCAGAAGCTACCGGCGAATCTGCAGTGCAGGTCCTACCTTACACCTCCTATTGCAGTGGTTCACCACACACTGTTGCTTCACAGTGCCAGGGTCCCAGGTTTGATTCCTGGCTTGTGTCACTGTCTGCGCGGAGTCTGCATGTTCACTTCATGTCTGCGTGGGCTTCCTCCGAGTGCTCCGGATTCCTCCCACAAATCCCGAAAGACGTGCTGTTAGGTGAGTTAGACATTCTGAATTCTCCCTCAGTGTAACCAAACAGGCGCTGGAGTGTGGTGACTAGGGGATTTTCACAGTAACTTCATTGCAGTGTTAATGTAAGCCTACTTGTGACAATAATAAAAATTATTAAGATTAGTATCTGTCCTGGTCCACCCACTTTGGCACAACGACCAAGAAAGCACAACAGCGCCTATGCTTCCTGAGTAATCTAAGGAAATGCGGCATGTCCACATTGACTCCTACCAATTTTTACAGATGCACCATAGAAAGCATCCTATCTGGCTGCATCACAGCCTGGTATGGCAACTGCTCGGCCCAAGACCGTAAGAAACTACAGAGAGTCGTGAACAGAGCCCAGTCCATCACGTCAACCCACCTCCCATCCATTGACACTGTCTACACCTTCCGCTACCTTGGGGAAATGGGCAGCAGAATCAAAGACCCCTCCCACCAGGACTATTCTCTCTTCCAACTTCTTCTGTCGGGTCGAAGATACAAAAGGGACTTCCGGTTGCGGCTATGCAGAGCTAAGCCTCACGTTCGGCAGCTCCCGCTTGGAACGGACTTTTGGGCTCTTTTCAGGGCTCCCAACGGCATTTGTTCGACATTTCCCGGTGTGGGAAGAAGACTGCAACATTCCCCCGACAGTGTATGGCTTGGACCAGGAGCGGGGCGACAAAAAAAGGGGTGGTGAAGCCAAAGAAAGTGCGAGGGAAGAAGAGCAAGATGGCGGCGGGTGGGGACCAGGCAGCGTGGATGCAGTGGGTGCAGGAGCAGCAGGAGGTTATCCAGCACTGCTTCAGGGAGCTCAAGGCGGATCTGCTGGAGCCGATGAAGGCCTCTATTGATAAGCTGCTGGAGACCCAGACGGCCCAGTGGGTGGCGATCCGTGAGGTCCGACAAAAGATCTCAGATAACGAGGATGAGATCTTGGGCTTAGCGGTAAAGATGGAGGCGCACGAGGCACTCCACAAGCAATGGCAGGAACGGTTCGAGGAGATGGAGAATCGGTCGAGGCGGAAGAATCTGCGGTTCATGGGCCTCCCGGAGGGGCTGGAGGGGTCGGACGTGGGGGCCTATGTGGTCACCATGTAAAACTCGCTGATGGGAGCGGGGTCCTTCCAGGGGCCCCTGGAGCTGGAAGGGCCCATAGAGTGCTGGCGAGGAGGCCCGGGTGTTCGCGCACCTGAAGGGGCTGAAGGCGGATGTGGTCATGCTTCAGGAGACACACCTGAAGGTGGCAGACCAGGCAAGATTGAGGAAGGGGTGGGTATGTCAGGTGTTTCATTCGGGGCTGGATGCCAAAAATCGGGGGGTGGCGATCTTGGTGGGAAAGAGGGTGTCGTTCGAAGCGTTGAGCGTTGTGACAGACAATGGCGGCAGGCACGTAATGGTAAGTGGTAAGCTGCAAGGGGAGAGGGTGGTGCTGGTCAACGTGTACGCCCCAAACTGGGATGATGCGGGTTTTATGCGGCGCATGTTGGGTCAGATCCCGGACTTGGAAGTGGAGGGCCTGATAATGGGGAGGAACTTTATCATGGTGTTGGATCCGGTACTGAATCGCTCTAGGTCTAGGACGGGTAGGAGGCCAGCAGCGGCTAAAGTGCTGAGGGGGTTTATGGACCAGATAGGAGGGGTGGACCCTTGGAGATTTGCAAGGCCGGCGGCTAGGAAATTTTCATTCTTCTCGCACGTTCATGAGGCCTATTCCAGGATCGACTTTTTTGTTATGAGCAGGGCGCTGATTGCGCGAGTAGAGGATACCGAGTACTCAGCAATAGCCATTTTGGATCACGCCCCGCATTGGGTAGACATAGAGCTGGGGGAGGAGAGGGACCAGCGCCCGTTGTGGAGCTTGGAGGTGAGGCTGTTGGTGGACAAGGAGGTGAGCGAGCGGGTCCGAGGCAGCATACAGAGATACCTGGAGGCCAACGATAACGGGCAGGTCCGAGTGGTGATGGTCTGGGAGACGCTGACGGTGGTGGTTAGGGGAGAGCTGATCTCCATTGGGCCCACAAGGAGCGGAGAGAGCAGAGGGAGAGGGAGAGGCTGGTGGGGAAGATGGTGAGGGTAGACAGGAGGTATGCGGAGGTGCCGGAGGAGGGACTGTTGAGGGAGTGGCGTGGCCTCCAGGCCAAATTCGACCTGTTGACCACAAGGAAGGCGGAGGCGCAGTGGAGGAAGGCCCAGGGGGCGATTTATGAATATAGGAAAAAGGCAAGTCGGATGCTGGCGCATCAGCTTCGGAAGCGGGACGCAGCTAGGGAGATCGGGGGAGTTAAGGATAGGGGAGGGAGTGTGGTGCGGAGTGGGGTTGGCATCAATGGGGTCTTCAGGGACTTTTATGAGGAACTGTATTGGTCTGAGCCCCCACTGGAGGAGGGAGGGATGGGCCGCTTTCTGGACTAACTGAGGTTCCCAAAGGTGGAGGAGGCACTGGCGGCGGGATTAGGGGCGCCGATTGGGCTGGAGGAGCTGGCCAAAGGAATAGGGAGCATGCAGGCGGGGAAGGCACCGGGGCCGGATGGTTTCCTGGTCGAATTTTACAAGAGATATGTGGACCTGTTGGGCCCGTTGCTGGTTCGGACCTTCAATGAGGCAAGGGAGGGGGGCTTTGCCCCCGATGATGTCCCGGGCACTGATCTCCTTGATCCTGAAGCGGGACAAGGATCCCCTGCAGTGTGGGTCTTACAGGCCGATTTCATTGTTAAATGTAGATGCCAAGGTGCTGGCGAAGGTCTGAGCCACGAGAATTGAGGATTGGGTGCCGCAGGTCATCCACGATGACCAGACGGGGTTCGTGAAGGGGAGGCAGTTAAATGCAAATGTGCGGAGGCTCCTGAACATTATTATGATGCCGACGAGGGAGGGGGAGGCGGAGATAGTGGCGGCGATGGACACTGAGAAGGCCTTCGATAGGGTAGAGTGGGGGTACTTGTGGGAGGTGCTGAAGAGGTTTGGGTTTGGGGAGGGGTTCGTCAGGTGGGTTAGGCTGTTGTACGAAGTCCCGATGGCGAGTGTGGCCACGAACAGGAGGAGGTCCGAGTACTTTCGGTTGCATCGAGGGACGAGACAAGCGTGTCCCCTGTCCCCCCTGTTCTTCGCACTGGCGATTGAACCCCTAGCTTTGGCACTGAGGGAGTCAAGGAACTGGAGGGGGCTGGTGTGGGGTGGGGAGGAGCTCTATGCGGACGACTTGCTGCTATATGTGGCGGACCCGTTGGGGGGAATGCCGGAGGTAATGAGGATCCTCAGGGAGTTCGGGGACTTCTCAGGGGTCAAGCTCAACATGGGGAAGAGCGAGTTGTTCGTGGTTCACCCAGGGGACCAGGAGAGGGGGATTGGCGAGCTCCCACTAAAAAGGGCGGAGATGAGTTTTAGGTATTTGGGGGTCCAGATGGCCAGGAGCTGGGGGCCCTGCATAGACTTAATTTCACGAGGCTGGAGGAGCAAATGGAGGAGGAGTTTAAGAGGTGGGACGCGTTGCCGCTGTCCCTGGCGGGTAGGCTGCAGTCAGTCAAGATGACGGTGCTCCCAAGGTTTTTGTTCCTGTTCCAGTGCCTCCCCATTCTTATCCCGAAGGCCTTCTTTAGGCGGTCAACAGGAGCATAACAGGGTTTGTGTGGGCGCGAGGGACCCCGAGGGTGAGAAGAGTGTTCCTGGAGTGGAGTAGCGATGCGGGGCGGCTGGCGCTGCCCAATCTCTGCAGGTACTACTGGGCCGCCAATGCGGCGATGGTGCGCAAGTGGGTGATGGAGGGGGAGGAGGCGGCATGGAAGAGGCTGAAGATGGCGTCTTGTGAGGGTACGAGTCTGGAAGTGCTGGCAACGGCGCCGCTGCCGCTCCCCCCAATGAGGTATACCACGAGCCCAGTGGTGGCGGCTACCCTCAAAACCTGGGGGTAATGGAGGCGGCACAGGGGGGAAGTGGGGGCCTCGGTGTGGACCCCGAAATGGGGGAACCACTGGTTTGTCCCAGGGAGAATAGATGGAGGGTTTTCGGGGTGGCACAGAGAAGGGATAAGAAGATTGGGGGACCTGTTTGTGGATGGGAAGTTCGCGAGCCTGGGTGAGCTGGAGGAAAAGTATGGGCTCCCCCCGGAGAACACCTTTAGGTATCTACAGCTAAGGGCGTTTGCCAGGCGGCAATTGGTGGAATTCCCGCTGATGCTGCCACGCACGGTACAGGGACAGGGTGCTCTCGGGGGTGTGGTTGGAGAGGGGAAGATCTCGGCAACATACCAGGTGATGCAGGAGGAGGAGGAGGCCTCGGTGGAGGAGCTGAAAGGTAAGTGGGAGGAGGAGTTGGGGGAGGAGATTGAGGAGGGGATGTGGGCCGATGCCCTCGGGAGGGTGAACTCTTCCTCTTCATGCGCGAGGCTCAGCCTCATACAGTTTAAGGTGCTGCACAGGGCACACATGACCGGGACAAGGATGAGCCGGTTTTTTGGGGGTGAGGACAGGTGTGTTAGGTGCTCAGGGAGCCCAGCAAACCACACTCATATGTTCTGGGCATGCCCAGCGCTGGAGGAATTTTGGAAGGGCTTAGCGAGGACGGTGTCGAGGGTGGTAGGATCCAGGGATAAACCGGGCTGGGGGCTCGCAATATTTGGGGTTGCAGAGGAGCCGGGAGTGCAGGAGGCGAAAGAGGCCGGTATTCTGGCCTTTGCGTCCCTGATAGCCCGGCGAAGGATTCTTCTTCAGTGGAAAGGTGCGAGGCCTGGATCAACGATATGGCGGGGTTTATTAAATTGGAGAGGGTGAAATTTGCCTTCAGGGGATCGGTGCAAGGGTTTTTCAGGTGGTGGAAGCCGTTCTTAGGCTTCCTGGCAGAACGGTAGACAATGGTCAGCAGCAGCCCGGGGGAGGGTTCTATTTTTTTTTTGTTTGTCTATATGGGGGGGATCTGAGGGGGTGTATATCTTTGCTATGTTTGCTGTGTTTCGGCTTGTGTTAATTTATTATTTATGTATAGTGGGGAGGGGGCACTGGGTTCATAGAATTTACAGTGCAGAAGGAGGCCATTCGGCCCATCGAGTCTGCACCAGCTCTTGGAAAGAGCACCCTACCCAAGGTCAACACCGCCACCCTATCCCCATAACCCAGCAACCCCACCCAACACTAAGGGCAATTCTGGACACTAAGGGCAATTTATCATGGCCAATCCACCTAACCCGCACATCTTTGGACTGTGGGAGGAAACCGGAGCACCCGGAGGAAACCCACGCACACACGGGGAGGATGTGCAGACTCCGCACAGACAGTGACCCAAGCCGGAATCGAACCTGGGACCCTGGAGCTGTGAAGCAATTGTGCTATCCACAAGGCTACCGTGCTGCCCCATAGCTGTTTTGTTTTGTTTGCTATTCCATTCTATTGGGTTCCTTTTACATTTTGTTGTTGATATTTTGTGAAAACTTTAATAAAAATTATTTTTTTTAAAAAGAAGATACAAAAGGCTCAGAACACGCACTAACAGATTAAAGCAGCTTGTTCTCCACTTTTACCAGACTCCTAAATGACCCTCTTATGGACTGAACTGATCTATCAAAGTATCTTCTCTACTGAGTAGCACTACACTCCGAATGCTTCATCTGATGTCTATGTCTACGTATTTACATCGTGTATCTATCGTATGTCCTATGTTTTTCATGTATGGAATGATCTGCCTGGAATGTACGCAGAATGATACCTTTCACTGTACCTCGATACAAGTGACAATAAATCCAAATCCAAATCATGACTCGATGAGTCATGCCTAAACCAAATTTGTGGATGAACCTCAGTTAAATGCTGCTGGAAGACTGACAGTTTATTTTTGTTAAACTGCAATGTAGCACACTGGGCTAAATCGTTGGCTTTTAAAGCAGACTCAGGCAGGCCAGCAGCATGGTTCAATTCCCATACCAGCCTTGCTGAACAGGTGCCGGAATGTGGTGACTAGGGGCTTTTCACAGTAACTTCACTTGAAGCCTATTTGTGACAATAAGTGATTTTCATTTCATTACATGTAGAATGGAAATCCTGCGCAGACATAATGTAGCACATCCTTGTACAGTGTCGGAAGTCCTGTTTTCCTGACCCAATATACTACCAACAGATGTTGAAATGACAGTTCAATGGTACAGACTGCATGGCTATGGGAATGACATTGATGAGCCATGAGAGTAACTAATGAGAATGTTTGGGCTGACTTATAATTGGGAAACCAGTTAACTGGCAATGTGGAAGGTTGAACTCGTATTCATTTTCTCTGGCAGGATCTGCTTTGAGTCAAAAATAAAGAGCTAATGTGGTAATCTAACCTTTTTATAATTTACCTTACTCAGAATTTAGTGACACATAGTTGATTTAAAATTCAGTTACACATTAATTGACAGTGTTGCAGAATGAATAAAGTACAGAATTAATTGCTCTCTATGGTACGGAGCATCACATGTGACTGAATATGTGTCTTCCTTTTAAAAAAAGGTGACATTTTATAACTGGATTAATTTAGAGTTTGCAATTGTGCAAGTGAAGTAGCAAAAAATTTAAATATAATGACATCGTTTACTTGTAAATTGTAAAATATTAACATGCGTCTACTGCAGGTGGAATTCTCCCAAACAAAATGACAAAGTGACCGAAAACCGGCACCCAGAGAAACAGCCATATTTTCTCTCCAAATCTTCTGACACTTGGTCAAAAATAGGTGTGGGGGGCATGTTTTGCACCATCACTCTGTTGGGGCATGATAGGGTCAGTAAGCCCGACTGCACAAGGTTCAGGGCACCGTTTTTGAAGGGTGCCCCAATCTCAAGGTGAAGCTATCGGCCCCCCCACCCAAACATCCACCAGCATCGGAACTTCAGTTCCCCCCAACCCCACTCCCCACCTCCACACCCCACATTTCTGCCACAGGGGCCCAGTGCCCCCCCACCCCCATCGCCGGCATCAGGACTGTGTTGCCACCCCTTCCCCAACACAGTGGGACCTCCCCCCCCCCGCTCAAATTGATTTCCTGAAGGTCCCACTCCCTGGCCTCACCCCTTCAGTGGCAGGTTGGCACTGCGAGGGTTCCTGGGGCACTGCCCAGTAAGGCTTCTCACCACTCAAAGGGCTATACTCACCCCCAGCCCCCGACTTGGAAAACAGTAGTGATTACCACCGACGGGAAATCACAGGGGGTGGGGAGGGGACATCTGACATCCCCAGAAGTAACGGCGTCAAGCCGTTTCAACATATTTAAATTAATGATAATATATTATAATCATGTCCACGAGCTCGCTGGACGAAAACCTGATTAAATCAGTGGGGAGGGCCCGGGAACGTTGCATTCTGAGTTCCTGTTGCCGCATATCCCGGTACGGGCTCTCGCAAGTGTTAGTGGCCATAATGGTTTTGAACCTGCGGCGAACGGGCCTGGAAAATCCCCCCTGTATTATTCAGATGAACTGAACAAACAAAACTTTTTTTATTGACCCTCAACTTGATTCATGTGTGAGGTGATTCATTTTGGAAGGAATAACAGGAAGACAGAGTACTGGGCTAATGGTAAGATTCTTGGCAGTGTGGATGAGCAGAGCGATCTCGTTGTCCATGTACATAGATCCCTGAAAGTTGCCACCCAGGTTGAGAGGGTTGTTAAGAAGGCGTACGGTGTGTTCGCTTTTATTGGCAGTGGGATTAAGTTTCGGAGCCATGAGGTCATGTTGCAGCTGTACAAAACTCTGGTGCGGCCGCATTTGGAGTATTACGTGCAGTTCTGGTCGCCGCATTATAGGAAGGATGTGGAAGCATTGGAAAGGGTGCAGAGGAGATTTACCAGAATGTTGCCTGGTATGGAGGGAAGATCTTATGAGGAAAGGCTGAGGAACTTGAGGCTGTTTTCGTTAGAGAGAAGAAGGTTAAGAGGTGACTTAATTGAGGCATACAAGATGATCAGAGGATTGGATAGGGTGGACAGTGAGAGCCTTTTTCCTCGGATGGTGATGTCTAGCATGAGGGGACATAGCTTTAAATTGAGGGGAGATCGATTTAGGACAGATGTCAGAGGTAGGTTCTTTACTCAGAGTGTAGTAAGTGTGTGGAATGCCCTGCCTGCAACAGTAGTGGACTCGCCAACACTAAGGGCATTCAAATGGTCATTGGATAGACATATGGATGATAAGCGAATAGTGTAGATGGGCTTTAGAGTGGTTCCACAGGTCGGTGCAACATCGAGAACCGAAGGGCCTGTACTGCGCTGTAATGTTCAATGTCTATGTCTATGATTCTGTCTACTTTCCTGTCAACTCCCTGTGACTTTCACTCTGCTGTTCAACAAGAATCTATCGAACTCGAACAGCATATAATTCTATTTTTTCAGTTTGCGAGCTTCAGTTATAATGCAGATAGAGATAACAGATTCAAAAATACTGGAGTTTCTGGACATCTGAAATCAAAATACCAGAAAAACTCAGGAAGTCAATCAGTATCTGTAGGGGGAGAAACAAGTTGACAATTTCAATTTTAAGCTCTTCGAGTGGGCACAAATAATCGAGCAAGTGTTTTTTTTAAAAAAATTTAAATTTTTTTTTCCAATTAAGTGGCAAATTAGTGTGGCCAATCCACCTACCCTGCACATCTCCGGCTTGTGGGGGTGAGACTCAAGCAAACACATGCAAACTCCATACGGACAGCGACCCGGAGCTGGAATCAAACCCGGATCCTTTGTGCAGTGAGACCAGAGGGTGAGTGTGTGGATCAGGAGAGGGCACTTGAGCACGGTCTCGCTAATGTTTGCACTGACTGCTGAATTTGGTGCATTTTGAGTGCTATAGTAAGAGTTTGGTGACCGAGGGTGTATAAGGCTTCATTTTTATCTAAAGTTTAGTCTTTCTTTTATTTAGTTAATTAACTTAAAAGTTGCTGTTTGGTTTAGAAGAAGGTGAATTTTCAATCAACTTTAAACAAGCTTCTACTTGTAGGCACTTGCAGCTGAAGCTGCATTAGTTAATTAGTTAATTGGATTATGCCAATTTTCAGAGGCTAGATTCACAGTATAAAAGTGATCCCCTGCAGTGCAGACTTTGTTTGCACTGAGTGCTATAGTAAGAGTTTGGTGACCGAGGGAGTGCTGAATTTGGTGCATTTTGAGTGCTATAGTAAGAGTTTGGTGACCGAGGGAGTGCTGAATTTGGTGCATTTTGAGGGCTATAGTAAGAGTTTGGTGATCGAGGGGGTTAGGTGAGGAGGGAGTAAGGTTCTCCTTTCATTTTGTTTCCGACATTTCCGCAAAGAGTGAAAAGAGAGCCAGGAGTTTACAGAAAGTGTAGCTGACTGGGAGCAGAGTCGGAGGGCGGAGATCTAGTTAGTACACAGGGCAGCTATATTCTGTCAGGTAAGAGGGGATGGAGACTAGGCCAGTTGCATGCTCCCCCTGTAGGATGTGGGTGGTGAGGGATACCACCGGTGTCCCCGCTGACTATACCTGCGGGAAGTGCACCCAACTTCAGCTCCTCAAAGACCGTGTTAGGGAACTGGAGCTGAAGCTGGATGAACTTCGGATCATCCGGGAGGCAGAGGGGGTGATTGAGAAGAGTTACAAGGAGGTAACCACACCCAAGGTACAGGACAAGAATAGCTGGGTTACAGTCAGGGGGAAAAAAACAAACAGGCAGACAGTGCAGGGATCCCTCGTGGCCGTTCCCCTTCAAAACAAGTATACCGTTTTGGATGCTGTTGGGGGGATGACCTACCGGGGGAAGGCCCTAGCGGCCAGGTCTCTGGCACTGAGTCTGGCTCTGGGGCTCAGAAGGGAAGGGGGGAGAATAGAAAAGCAATAGTAGTAGGAGATTCAATGGTTAGGGGAATAGATCGGAGATTCTGTGGTCGCGAGCGAGACTCCCGGAAGATATGTTGCCTCCCGGGTGCCAGGGCCATGGTTGTCTCGGATCGTGTCTTCAGGATCCTTAAGGGGGAGGGTGAGCAGCCAGAAGTCGTGGTGCACATTGGTACCAACGACATAGGTAGGAAACGGGGTGTGGAGGTAATAAACAAGTTCAGGGAGTTAGGCTGGAAATTAAAAGCCAGGACAGACAGAGTTATCATCTCTGGTTTGTTGCCGGTGCCACGTGATAGCGAGGCTGGGAATAGGGAGAGAGTGCAGCTGAACACGTGGCTGCAGGAATGGTGTAGGAGGGAGGGCTTCAGGTATTTGGATAGTTGGAGCGCATTCTGGGGAAGGTGGGACCTGTACAAGCAGGACGGGTTGCAACTGAACCAGAGGGGCACCAATATCCTGGGAGGGAGGTTTTCTAGTACTCTTCGGGAGGGTTTAAACTAATTTGGCAGGGGAATGGGAACTGGATTTGTAGTCCAGCAACTAAGGAAGCCGATATTCAGGACGCCAAAGCGTGCAATGAGGCAGTGGGGAAGGGAACATTGACAAAGGAGAGTACCTGCAGGCACGGAGATGGTTTGAAATGTGTATACTTCAACGCAAGAAGCATCAGGAATAAGGTGGGTGAACTTAAGGCATGGATCGGTGCTTGGGACTACGATGTGGTGGCCATCACGGAAACCTGGATAGAAGAGGGGCAGAAATGGTTGTTGGAGGTCCCTGGTTATAGATGTTTCAATAAGATTAGGGAGGGTGGTAAAAGAGGTGGGGGGGTGGCATTGTTAATAAGAGATAGTATAAAAGCTGCAGAAAGGCAGTTCAAGGAGTATCACCCTACTGAGGTAGTGTGGGTTGAAGTCAGAAATAGGAAAGGAGCAGTCACCTTGTTAGGAGTTTTCTATAGGCCCCCCAATAGTAGCAGAGATGTGGAGGAACAGATTGGGAAACAGATTTTGGAAAGGTGCAGAAGTCACAGGGTAGTAGTCATGGGTGACTTTAACTTCCCAAATATTGAGTGGAAACTCTTTAGATCAAATAGTTTGGATGGGGTGGTGTTTGTGCAGTGTGTCCAGGAAGCTTTTCTAACACAGTATGTAGACTGTCCGACCCGAGGAAGGGCAATATTGGATTTAGTACTTGGTAATGAACCAGGGCAAGTGATAGATTTGTTAGTGGGGGAGCATTTTGGAGATAGTGACCACAATTCTGTGACTTTCACTTTCGTAATGGAGAGGGATAGGTGCTTGCAACAGGGCAAGGTTTACAATTGGGGGAAGGGTAAATACGATGTTGTCAGACAAGAATTGAAGTGCATAAGTTGGGAACATAGGCTGTCAGGGAAGGACACAAGTGAAATGTGGAACTTGTTCAAGGAACAGGTACTACGTGTCCTTGATATGTATGTCCCTGTCAGGCAGGGAAGAGATGGTCGAGTGAGGGAACCATGGTTGCCAAGAGAGGTTGAATGTCTTGTTAAGAGGAAAAAGGAGACTTTTGTAAGGCTGAGGAAACAAGGTTCAGACAGGGCATTGGAGGGATACAAGATAGCCAGGAGGGAACTGAAGAAAGGGATTAGGAAAGCTAAGAGAGGGCATGAACAATTTTTGGCGGGTAGGATCAAGGAAAACCCCAAGGCCTTTTACACATATGTGAGAAATATGAGAATGACTAGAGCGAGGGTAGGTCCGATCAAGGACAGTAGCGGAGGATTCTGTATTGAGTCTGAAGAGATAGGAGAGGTCTTGAACGAGTACTTTTCTTCTGTATTTACAAATGAGAGGGGCGATATTGTTGGAGAGGACAGTGTGAAACAGATTGGTACGCTCAAGGAAATACTTGTTAGGAAGGAAGATGTGTTGGGCATTTTGAAAAACTTGAGGATAGACAAGTCCCCCGGGCCTGACGGGATATATCCAAGGATTCTATGGGAAGCAAGAGATGAAATTGCAGAGCCGTTGGCAATGATCTTTTGGTCCTCACTGTCAACAGGGGTGGTACCAGGGAATTGGAGAGTGGCGAATGTCGTGCCCCTGTTCAAAAAAGGGACTAGGGATAACCCTGGGAATTACAGGCCAGTTAGTCTTACTTCGGTGGTAGGCAAAGTCATGGAAAGGGTACTGAAGGATAGGATTTCTGAGCATCTGGAAAGACACTGCTTGATTAGGGATAGTCAGCACGGATTTGTGAGGGGTAGGTCTTGCCTTACAAGTCTTATTGAATTCTTTGAGGAGGTGACCAAGCATGTGGATGAAGGTAAAGCAGTGGATGTAGTGTACATGGATTTTAGTAAGGCATTTGATAAGGATCCCCATGGTAGGCTTCTGCAGAAAGTAAGGAGGCATGGGATAGTGGGAAATTTGGCCAGTTGGATAACGAACTGGCTAACCGATAGAAGTCAGAGAGTGGTGGTGGATGGCAAATATTCAGCCTGGATCCCAGTTACCAGTGGCACACCGCAGGGATCAGTTCTGGGTCATCTGCTGTTTGTGATTTTCATTAATGACTTGGATGAGGGAGTTGAAGGGTGGGTCAGTAAATTTGCAGACGATACGAAGATTGGTGGAGTTGTGGATAGTAAGGAGGGCTGTTGTCGGCTGCAAAGAGACATAGATAGGATGCAGAGCTGGGCTGAGAAGTGGCAGATGGAGTTTAACCCTGAAAAGTGTGAGGTTGTCCATCTTGGAAGGACAAATATGAATGCGGAATACACGGTTAACGGTAGAGTTCTTGGCAATGTGGAGGAGCAGAGAGATCTTGGGGTCTATGTTCATTCATCTTTGAAAGTTGCCACTCAAGTGGATAGAGCTGTGAAGAAGGCCTATGGTGTGCTCGCGTTCATTAACAGAGGGATTGAATTTAAGAGCCGTGAGGTGATGATGCAGCTGTACAAAACTTTGGTAAGGCCACATTTGGAGTACTGTGTACAGTTCTGGTCGCCTCATTTTAGGAAGGATGTGGAAGCTTTGGAAAAGGTGCAAAGGAGATTTACCAGGATGTTGCCTGGAATGGAGAGTAGGTCTTACGAGGAAAGGTTGAGGGTGCTAGGCCTTTTCCCATTAGAACGGAGAAGGATGAGGGGCGACTTGATAGAGGTTTATAAGATGATCAGGGGAATAGATAGAGTAGACAGTCAGAGACTTTTTCCCCGGGTGGAACAAACCATTACAAGGGGACATAAATTTAAGGTGAAAGGTGGAAGATATAGGAGGGATACCAGAGGTAGGTTCTTTACCCAGAGAGTAGTGGGGGCATGGAATGCACTGCCTGTGGAAGTAGTTGAGTCAGAAACATTAGGGACCTTCAAGCAGCTATTGGATAAGTACATGGATTACGGTAAAATGATATAGTGTAGATTTATTTGTTCTTAAGGGCAGCATGGTAGCATTGTGGATAGCACAATTGCTTCACAGCTCCAGGGTCCCAGTTTCGATTCCAGCTTGGATCACTGTCTGTGCGGAGTCTGCGTGGGTTTCCTCCGGGTGCTCCGGTTTCCTCCCACAGTCCAAAGATGTGCAGGTTAGGTGGATTGGCCATGATAAATTGCCCTTAGTGTCCAAAATTGCCCTTGGTGTTGGGTGGAGGTGTTGAGTTTGGGTAGGGGCTCTTTCCAAGAGCCGGTGCAGACTCAAAGGGCCCGGGGATATGACGGTACCGGGACAGAAGTCCTAACTGACTGCCCCCTGTCGTGGGTGGGGGGGGGGCGGGGGGGGCCTCCTCCAGGGCGGCCAGTTGTCAGGGTCGGCCCGCAGTATGGGTCTGCCATGTTGCGCGGGGCTGCCGCCGCATGCACAGCCGGAAGTGCAGGGCCCCGTATCGGCAGCTGGAGCCCCCTGCAAAACGGAGAATCACTCTGGACTTTCGAATGACTAACGATGTTTGTGCACCTTGGGCGGATGATGGCGCCCCCCTTTGGGTTCCACCTCGGCCTGATGGGTGGCCGGATCTGCAGAGTGTGTGGCAGCCCTTTCACCTCGGGTGCAGCCTCCAGCCTGCTGCCTTCTCCGGCCTCAGGCTGCCTGGGTCTGCCACCAGCACCACGAGGGCTGCCGCTGTGGCATCAACAACATAATCTATCTAGTTTCTATGAGGAATTGTAGAAGGAGGGAGATTGGCAGTCAGTTAAGACTTCTGTCCCGGTACCCTCATATCCCCGGGCCTCCCCCCACCTTCTCTCAGAGTGCCATCCACCCAGCCAGTTGTACTGTGGGACCCCACTCTGCACACTCACCCCCAGCCACAGCGGGAGCCCCTAGACCCCAAACCCCTGGCGGGAACATTAGCGAGACTGTGCTCAAGTGCCCTCTCCTGATCCACACACTCACCCTCTGGTTGCGCGGATATCCCCAGTGCTGAAGCTCAGCTCTTGAGTGTTTGATTGTTGGTTGCTGCCTCTGTGGTGCCAACGCTCCCAGGCTTCAGGCAAAATGTGCAGGCCTCACTATTTGATTGAAATGCTTGGTAATAACACTCATCTGAGACATGGCGCGTGTACCCACGAGAATGTACTTGAGAATATTTTGTTTATTAAACAGTCAACAGTAATAAACATTTGAAAATCAACTATGTAACATTCCACACATCACACAAACCATTAAACAACAAGGAAACATCACTGTTCCACACTGGTACCAATACAAAGCTCTACCAGCTAATTTCACAAAAAAACAAACACACGGTATCCCCCCTCGCAGAGTCGGCAACAGAAATGGAGGATAAGCCTGAGAATGTGTTGTCACATCCAGAACTTTGTTGTAGAAATGAACTGTCCATCAATGTGTTACTTGTTCCTCGTGTCAGTGCCATTCTCCATCCAGGAGCCGCAGCTGTGCAGGCCCTCCCACACGGCCCAATCTCACTGGGACCAAATCCTGGCATCCACATATTCCACTGGTGCTCAAGGTGCAGTTGAACATCCTTGACTTCCAATGTGTTTAACCCACAGTGACGTGCCAGTTACATGCAGCACTCACCACACCAGCAACAAAAGCATCAACAACCTACAAAAGCATTTCTTCAACAGTGTTAGCAGGTGCCCATTTTAGATCAATGTCGCACACCAGGTTCTGCAGCATCTTCTTGCTTCAAACCGGATTGCCTTCTGGACTCATACCTCCCCCTGGACCTGGTGTTCCAGGATCCAAATCGCTTAGCAAAAATTGTCATTCTTTCTGGTTACAGAAAAGGAAGGAAACAGCAACAGCAGCCACCAGACATTTGCAGCCACTAGCAGGAGCAATGAGCAAACACAACCTGCAGCTGTGAAGTGCTCTCACAACTAACACGGCCATCCCTCCTTAGCATAGCCTTCAACTGTGCAGTCAGAGGCTGTTCACAGCCAAAGGGAGTTAAAATGACTCTCAGTATATAACCAAGAGCAGGGCTATGTCCTGGAAGTGTTTTGTAGGACAGACAGGCAGCAGCTGTAGTTGCCACAGCTATGGGTATGCACAATATTGGAGGGACCTGTAGCTCCCGCAGAAACTGGGCCCTTCACCCACCCCAGCCCAAGGTCAACCCCCTACCTATGGCACCCAGCATCCAGCCCAGGCCCGTCCCCCCTCCCAACCCCTGAGCACTGGGGCAGCAGCTCCAGTGCACCTGGGTTGCATGTCAGGGGTTGGAAATAGCTACTCACCTCCTCAGTTCCCCCCAGTAACCATTGCACTACCTTCCCATTTTTAAATAGGAGCCCGCGCAACCTCTCACTGCGGAGCTGGTTAGTTCCCAGGAGGCTGTTAGATTGGGGTTCCATCCCGTTAATGAGATGGAGATTGCTCGTAATTTGTCTCAAATGGTGTCTCATAGAATTGTAGAATCCCTACACTGCAGAAGGAGGTCTTTCAGCCCATTGAGTTTGTACCGACCCTTCTAAAGTGCGCTGTACCCATGTCCACATTCCCGTTCACCCACCCTATCCCCGTAACCCCATAACCTAAACTGCACATCCCTGGACACTATTTATCATGGCCAATCCATGTAGCCTGCTGAGATACCCTCAATTACAACTCGAGAGAGATGATTGGTAATGCAAAGGCTTTAATTAGCAGAGAACCAGGCAGTTGCCGAGAAGTCTGCTCACTGCAAGTTGCCCACTGAACATTACCTTATATACGGTTCCCTGGGGGGGCGGAGCCGGAGGCAGAGTCCCCCAGGGTTCCAAGCCCGGTCTTAAAGGGATCATCACATTAGAGGTACAGTTATCATTCATCACATTCACCCCCTGTTTTTAAAAAAACGCATAGTCCGCCGGGGGTGAAGTGGAATTACATGTCCTTTTTTTTGGGTGGTCTGGTTGTCCGTGTTGACCTTCTCAGCTCTGGCAGTGGTGCGGCAGATACGGCCGTCCTCGGTAGGGGTATATCCGGGAGCACGGTTGTCTGAGCCTTTGCCCGTGTTGGAGCAGGGGGGGTATCCGGCGTGACTAGGGTGATTGGTGCCGGCGCTGGCGGGGGGGAAGGGGGCGCTGGGGGGGGGGTGCTATCAGGTAGGGCCTGTTGCCAGCGGGAGGCCGGGAGATTTCTGGACCGTAGGGCCAGCTGGACGGCCCTCCATACCGTCCCATTCTCCCTTTCTACCTGTCCGTTTCCCCGGGGGTTGTCGCTCGTCGTTCTGCTGGAGGTGATACCCCTGCTGAGCAGGAAGTGACGTACCTCATCACTCATGAATGAGGATCCCCTGTCACTGTGGATGTAGGCGGGGAAGCCGAACAGAGTGAAGATAGAATTAAGGGCTTTAATGACGGTGGCAGAGGTCATGTCGGGGCATGGCATGGCGAAGGGAAACCGGGAGGATTCATCGATCACACTGAGGAAATATGTGTGTCGATCGGAGGAAGGGAGGGGGCCTTTGAAATCAACGCTGAGGCGTTCAAAGGGGCGGGAGGCCTTCACCAGGTGCGTGTGGTCCGGCCGGTAGAAGTGCGGCTTGCACTCCGCACAGACTTGGCAGTCCTTGGTGATCGTCCCTACTTCCTCGACGGAGTAGGGCAAATTTTGTGCCTTAATGAAGAGGTACAACCGAGTGACCCTTGGGTGACAAAGGCTGTCGTGCAGGGCCCGGAGTCGGTCTACCTGTGCCCTGGCACATGAACCTCGGGATAGGGCGCCTGGGGGCTCGTTGAGTTTGCCAGGGTGATACTTAATCTCGTAGTTATAGGTGGAGAGCTCGATTTTCCACCGCATGATTTTATCATTTTTGATCTTGCCCCGCTGTGTGTTGTTGACCATGAAGGCTACTCCTCCTGGCCAGGTAATGCCTCCAATGTCACACAGCCTCAACGATAGCCTGGGCCTCCTTTTCAATGGATGAGTGACGAATTTCGGAAGCATGGAGAGTGCGGGAAAAGAATGCCACGGGCCTGCCTGCCTGGTTGAGGGTGGCAGCAGGGACGATGTCCGATGCGTCGCTTTCTGCTTGGAACGGAAGTGTTTCGTCTACAGCGCGCATTCCAGCTTTGGCAATATCAGCTCTGATCCGGGCGAAAGCCTGTTGGGCCTCGGCCGTCAGAGGGAAATGAGTGCTTTGTATGAGTGGGCGGGCCTTGTTCGCATAGTTTGGGACCCACTGTGCATAATATGAGAAGAATCCCAGGCAGCGTTTGAGGGCCTTGGGGCAGTGGGGGAGGGGGAGCTCCATGAGGGGGCGCATGCGGTCAGGATCGAGCCCCAGAACTCCCTTCTGGACTACTTAGCCGAGGTTGGCTAAGCGGTTTGTGCGAAGCACACACTTCTCCTTGTTATACGTGAGGTTGAGGAGAG
This sequence comes from Scyliorhinus torazame, assembly GCF_047496885.1. Classification (NCBI taxonomy): domain Eukaryota; kingdom Metazoa; phylum Chordata; class Chondrichthyes; order Carcharhiniformes; family Scyliorhinidae; genus Scyliorhinus; species Scyliorhinus torazame. The sequence continues at coordinate 220,282,937 of NC_092715.1, read as the reverse complement.
TGGCGGTGCGGAGAAATTTAGCGAGGTTGGCGTCGTGGATCTGCTGATCATGGCCGCAGATGGTCACGTTGTCTAGATATGGAAACGTGGCCTGCAAACCGTACCGGTCGACCATTCGGTCCATCTCCCTTTGGAAGACTGAAACCCAATTGGTGATGCCGAAGGGGACCCTAAGGAAGTGATATAGCCGGCAGTCTGCCTCGAAGGCGGTGTATGGCCGGTCCGATTTACAGATGGGGAGCTGGTGGTAAGCGGATTTCAGGTCCACCGTTGAGAAGACCTGGTACTGTGCAATCTGGTTAACCATGTCAGATATGCGTGGGAGGGGGTACGCGTTGAGCTGAGTGTACCTGTTGATGGTCTGGCTGTAGTCCACGACCATTCGGTTTTTCTCCCCAAACCTAACCACTACCACTTGAGCTCTCCAGGGGCTGTTGCTGGCCTCGATGACTCCCTCCTGAAGCAACCGCTGGACCTCGGACCTGATGAAGGCCTTATCCTGGGTGCTGTACCGTCTGCTCCTGGTGGCGACGGGTTTGCAATCTGGAGTTAGATTGGCAAAGAGGGAAGGAGGATCGACCTTTAGGGTTGCGAGGCCGCACACAGTGAGGGATGGTAAGGGTCCGCCAAATTTAAGGGTCAGGCTCTGGAGATTGCACTGGAGGTCCAGGCCGAGGATAAGTGCAGCACAGAGGTTAGGGAGGACGTAGAGCCGAAAACCATGGAATTCTACGCCTTGGACTGTGAGCGTGACCGTGCAGTACCCCCGGATCGCTACGCGATGGGATCCGGAGGCCAGGGAGGTACTTTAATTGGTAGGGTGTACCTTAAGGGAGCAGCGCCTCACCGTATTCAGGTGTATAAAGCTCTCGGTGCTCCCGGAGTCCAGTAGACAGGAGGTCACATGGCCGTTGACTTTCACGCTGGTAGATGCGTTGGTCAGAGTATGTGGTCGGGACTGGTCGATTGCCATGGATGCGAGCCGTGGTTGATCGTCGGGTAGTGAGGCGACCGTTGAGTTGGGGTCCTGAAAAGCCGTTGGTATCCATGTGCTGCGGGGTGGACAATATGGCGGTGCCCGGAGGTCCTGTGGATTACAAAATGGGGGCGGCCATGGAACGCACGATGCGGGGGTGGAGCAAAATGGCAGCTCCCATGAAACGCACGTGTTGTGTGGGGAGAAGATGGCGACGCCCATTGCTTGCACATGGCCTCGGGGGAGAGGAGGATAGTGGCGCCCATTGTCCGTGACCGGGGGGGGGGGGTGGGGGCGACCGCGGCCGCTGAGCGGGCCTGGCACACCGCTGCGTAGTGGCCCTTCTTCCTGCATGCCTTACAAAGGCCTGCGCGGGCAGGCAGCGTTGGCGGGGGTGTTTTTGCTGGCCGCAAAAATAGCATCGGGGCCCCCCGGAGATCACTGGCTGGCGCGTAGCGCAGGCGTATTGGTTGGGTAGCGCCCCCGCTGGGGCGGCTGCCTGTGGGGCCCATGAAGCGTAGGAGGCGTGGGCCACACGGTTGCGAGCGTAGGACTGGACATTGCGCAGGGCGACCGTCATGGAAAGCGCTAGTGTTTCAGTCTCTGCGAGGTCGCGCTTCTAGGAGCCGCTACCTGATATCATCAGACCCAATCCCAATTCCAAAAGCGTCCCGCATAAGAAGATCTGAGTGCTCCTTAGTTGTAACATCTTGGCAGTCACAGTCCCGAACTAGTGGGATCAGGGCCCTCCAGAAGTCCTCGATTGACTCACCAGGTAGTTGAGTACGCGTTGCGAGCGCGTGTCTGGTGAAAAGCGTGTTCGTCTGTTCATAATTTTCTTTGAGTCGAGTCATGGCATCAGCGTAATTGGGTGCATCCTGGATCAGCGGGAAGACCTTGGAGCTGAGTCTGGAGTACAATATTTGAATCTTCTGAGCCTCTGGAACCGAGGTCGGCACCGCGTTGATATACGCTTCAAAACAAGCGAGCCAGTGCTGGAAATCCTTTCTGGCGTCGCTTGCGTGTGAATCCAGCTGCAGGCGATCTGGTTTAATCCGGAGGTCCATCTTCTGAATCTGATACTAATAAATTGAAGCACGATCAATTTGACTGGAGACTAAGTTGAATCCAAACTGAGGCTTTATTAGTATCAGATGTGTGGCCTCCCACAACAGCTGACGAAATGGCTGCGAACTGGAGCCCATGCATATTTATAACCCGGCTCCTGGGCGGAGCTAGCAGGCAGGGGCCCCAGGTGAACCTGTAGTGCAGGTTCTACAGTCCAACCTCTAATATCAGACCACAGTGGTTTACCACAAGTCCACCATTTGATGCATCAACCTTTGAAAAACGGAGACTCCATTTGTGATGCCAAAGGGGACCCTGAGGAAGTGAAAAAGCTGACCGGCTGCTTCGAAGGCCATGTAGGGGCGGTCCTCCAGGCGGATAGGTAGCTGAGGATAGGCGGATTTTAGATCAACCGTGGAGAATACTTGGTACTGGGCGATCTGGTTCACCATTTCTGCTATGTGGGGAAGGGGGTACGCTTCGAGTTGCGTAAAATGGTTTATGGTCTGGCTATAGTCCACTACCATTCGTTGCTTTTCCCCAGACCGGACTATCAATATTTGTGCTCACCAAGGGCTGTTGCTAGCCTCTATGACCCCTTCTTTTAGTAGCCGCTGAACATCTGACTTGTTGAAAGTCATTTCTTGGGCACTGTACCGCCGACTCCTGGTGGCGACGGGCTTACAGTCGGGAGGGATGTTCGCGAAGAGGGGGGGTGGTGCAACTTTAAGTGTTGCCAGGCCACATACCGTGAGTGGGGGCAGGGGTCCGCCGAACTTCAGTGTCAGGCTCCAGTGGCTGCACTGAAAGTCCAGACCGAGCAGCAGGGAGGGCGCAGAGGTGAGGGAGGATATAAAGTTTAAAACGGGCATATTTGGTGCCTTGGAGAGCGAGGTTCGTGACACAATACCCTGTGGTTTGGACCAAGTGGGACCCAGGTGCAAGGGCGATAGTTTGGGAGGCGGGATAGGTGCGCAAGAATCAGCGTCTTACCGTGTCTGGGTGAATAAAGCTCTCCGTGCTCCCGGAGTCAAAAAGGCAGGGGGTGTCGCGACCGTTGATTTTGACCTGCATCATTGAGTTCCCAGGTGCTTCAGCCATGATTGATCGAGCGTGATCGCTCCCAGTTGCGGGTAGTCAGAGTCCTCAGTTGAGTCGGACTCACAAAATGGCCACCGGGTGTCACAAAATGGCCGCCGCTGTTGGTCGCAAGTGTGGATTTTGAAGATAGCCGCCGCCAAGATGGCCGCCCCATGACTCACACGAGGCCGATGACGCGTCAGAAGTGGCGTGTCCGGCCGACGCGCAGCCGCATTGCGGGGCCTGTGGGCCCAGGAGTTCGATTTTTGGGCTTGATGAGACTTTTGTTTCTGGCCTTTGGGCCCAGCCAGGCAGACCTTTATGAAGTGTCCCTTCTTTCCGCAGTCATTGCAGATAGCGGAGCGAGCTGAGCAACGCTGGCTTGGGTGCTGGCCTTGCCCGCGGTCGCCGCGTGGTGCAGGCCTGTAGCGTGGCTGAGTCTGGAGGGGATCGATAGGGGTTCGCAAGGTTCATGGAGTACATGCGGAGATTATGGTGGGCCGCTTCCAGAGAAGAGACAAGCGTTACCATGCCTTGGAGGTCCTTTACTCCATCTTCTAGGAGCCGCTGCCTGGTGTATGTGGATCGTATGCCGGACACGAAAGCATCTCGAATGTGCAAGTTCATATGGACTTCTGCCATCACCTCCTTTTCGATCACGGAGGAGAGTCTGTGTCCCACCCGGGCATGTAGTAAGCTCAGCTTGCGAGGTCCGTCGACTACAGTCTCTGAGGAGTTCAGGTAGGCCTCAAAGCACCGAAGCCAGTATTTAAAAATTTCAGCAGCCTCGGGCGACTGAGCGTCCAAATTGAGCTTCTCCGGCTTTAGACCGCTGTCCATCTCGAAGTATTCTGCTAATTAAATTGAGATACCCTCAATTACAACTCGTGAGAGATGATTGGTAATACAAAGGGTTTAATTAGCAGAGAACCAGACAGCTGCCGAGAAGTGTGCTCACTGCACGCTGCCCACTGAACATTGCCTTAGGGGTGGAGCCGGAGGCGGAGTCCCTCAGGGACTTAAAGGGATCATTACATTAAGGGTACAGTTATCATTCATCACACCTGCGCACCTTTGAACTGTGGGGAGAAACCAGAGCACCCAGAGGAAACCGCATAGACACGGGGATAATATGCAAACTCTACACAGACATTGACCCAAGGCCTGAATTGAACCTGGCTTGCTGGCGCTGTGAGGCAGCTATCCACTGTGCCATCGTGCCACCCCATCTCATCACGTCTGGGAGGGATCCAAAACCTGCCAGTGGGAACAGGCCAGTTAGATCGCGAACCGATTCGCGCTCGACGCGGATCCCGATTTCTACCTCTCCCGCAATTTAACCGATGCACTCAGATTCGCGCCGGTCACAACACAGCCCTTAAATTGCGCCCAATGTCTCCCAAGATCCAATTCACCCATTCTTGAGTGAAAATACATCTCTATGTGTCTAATTCTGAGAACCACACATTAGGAAATATGTCATTGCCTTTGAGAAGGTGTAAAGATTTACCAGAATGCTTTCAGAGATGAGGACCATCTGTTATGTAGAAAGCATGGCGGGATTGTGGTAGTTTGCTTGGAATAGAAAATGCCAGGAGAAGAGTTAACAGAGTTGTTCAATATTATGACAGGTTTTGATTGATTAAATGGGGAGAAACTGTTTTCACTAGCAGGAGGTTTGGTAGTCAGAGGGCACAGACTTAAGGTAATTGACAAAATAACCAGAGTGGAACTGAGGAAAAATATATTTTATTCAGCGAGTTGTTATGATCTAGAATGTACTGTCTGATAGGGTAGTAGAAGCAGGTTTTATATTTGAAAGAATTTTGCGAAAAAACAGGGGGTGTGGAACTAATGAGATAGTTCTCATTCTCCAAAGAGCTGACACAACTATAATAGGTTGAATACTCGTCTTCTTTTCCATGAAGATATGGTATCTGTTTTGTTGTACCATTTTAGCCACAAATACTCTGGGGAACCAGGGTGGAGAAAGTGTAGTGGGTAGGGAAGTCAGAAAGGCATAGTTCCTGGAGATCCTGCCAAATTTAATGGCAGGACTTGTCTTTTTTAACCCTTGTTTCCAGCCGTAAGCCAGTCAGATTGAGGGATAGGCGATGTATTGGCTGGAAAGGTCTGTGGCATGGACGGCATGTTAACACAGTGGTTAGCACTGTTGCTTCAGAGCGCCAGGGTCCCAGGTTCAATTCCCGACTTGGGTCACTGTCTGTGCGGAGTCTGCACATTCTCCCTGTCTCTGCGTCGGTTTCCTCCCACAAGTCTCAAAAGACATGCTATTGGGTAATTTGGACATTCTGAATTCTCCCTCTGTTTACCCGAACAGGAACCTGAGTGTGGCGACAAGGGGACTTCCACAGTAACTTAATTGCAAATGTAAGCCTACTTGTGACAATAATAAAGATTATTATTGTCATTATAATAACGAGGCCACAGCCAAGGAACAGCAATAGATTTTAGGCTGTGTGGACATTGTGGAGAGCCTTGCGTATATTGGGAAGGACACGTCGGATCACAGATGGGTACGATCTGCACGTGTTTGATTGCATGAAAGGTCCAAGTGAACTTTTCGAGGATCCAAGTGTGGGTAATGATATTGTTCAATTGCAGGGAAAGAAGCAGATTAACTTGGGGGTTTGCGGTGGGATGGGGGTGATGGAGGAAGGGGGAGCACCCCTGCTTCCCCTTGGCTTGAGACAATGCTCAATGTCATGTCAATGCACCAATTAAGAAAGTAGAGGCAGAGGATTCATAGATCAGTTAATCTAATGTCTGTTGGGAATTTACTGGAGGACATAATGGAAAATAATGTTCAAATGCCTTGAAAACTTTCAAACGATGTGGACAAAGGAGTATCAACGGACGTAAAGTATTTATATTTCGAGCAGGCTTTTGATACAGTCCCCCATTAGCAGCTGTTAGCTACAGTTGATGTTCATGGGATTGAAAGAAAATTATTCAACAGTTCAGGAAATTGGCTGAGCACAGGAACAGACTGCAGGGATAAAGGGCAGGTAAGTTAATTGACAGGATGTGACTAGAGATGTTGCACAAGTATTTGTGTTAATGCTCACTATATTTATTAATGACTTTGATGATAGGATAGAAAAACAATATCTAAAGTTGTCGTTGACATAAAAATAGGCGGCATTGTAGGTTGTTTAGATGGAAACATAAAATTACAAATAAACATTATTAGACTAGGTGACTAGGCAAAATTGCGGCAACTGAATTTCAATTTACTCTCTTTGTTTTCAACTCTCCCAAGCTATTCACAAGGCAATCCAGTTGCTCGCCTGGGAGTTTGCATCATCTCTTGGAGACATCCAAGATCAGGATATTGGCACCAGCTGGTTCTGAGCATCACCAGATGTGACTCTCTGAACAGAACTCTGAACACAGACAGCTGTCACAGCACTGGCTGTGGTACAGATCACTCCCTAGTCTGCGCCACAGTCTGGATGCAATCCTTGAAGATTTGCATTCAAAGCAGAAATTCCACCTTTTCATCAATGTCTACCATACTGAGCACTGCTGCCTCACAGCGCCAGGGACCCGGGTTCGATTCCGGCTTTGGGTGACTGCCAATGTGGAATTTGCCCATTCCCCAGTGTCTGCGTGGGTTTCCTCCGGGTGCTCCGGTTTCCTCCCATAGTCCAGAGATGTGCGGATTAGGTGGATTGACCATGTTAAATTGCCCCTTCATGTCCAAAAGGTTAGGTGGGGTTACTAGGCTATGGGGATAGGTTGGGGGAGTGGACTGAGGTAGGGTGCTCTTTCAGAGGGTTGGTGCAGACCTGATGGGCCGAATAGCCTCCTTCTGTACGGTAGGGATTCTATGATTTTATGATACTGCCTGGCCAAGTAAAAACCATGGGCGGGATTCTCACTTCTGATGGCAGAGTGGTGACGCCATTGTAAAAACCAGAGAGTTTAACGACGGTGTCATCGGTTCGCTAAGTGTAGCAATCCTTTGCCCTACATGGGGCCGGCATAGCACTGGAGCGACTCACGACATTCCAGCTGCCGATACCGGCGTCAAACGTGTGCCGCGGGTCTGCGCATGCGTGCTGCGACCGGAGTGAACTCGTGCATGTGCGGTAGCTTCCTTCTCCGCGCCAGCCCCGACGCAACATGTCGTAGGGCTACAGCGGCCGGCGCGGAGTAAAATAGGCCCCCACCAGGAGAGGCCTGCCTGCCAATCGGTAGGCCCCGATCGCGGGCCAGGCCACGGTGGCCCCCCCCCAGGGTTGGACCTCCCTGCCCCTCCACCAGGCTGCCACCGACAGGATGGATGCCGAGGTCTCGCCGGGTAAGACCACAAGTAAATGGCGCCGGCGGGACTCTCCAGTCACCGGAGTATCGGCGGACCGGCGTCGGGGCTGCTTCGTGCCCGCCGATTCTCCGAACCGGCGCGGGCTGAGAGAATCCTGCCCCATCAGTTCCCCGACCTGTTTGGAAAGGAGCCCTTGTTATTCCCACACAGAGTGCAGAAGTGAAATGGAAGGTAATTTAATACTACACTTTCAACATATGGAAAATTTGGAGCCTCTGACCACCTGTTGAATTATTTCACTTAAATTTACCTGGCAAGATATATTTTCCAAAGGACCATGAGTTCATCGGTTGATTGGTAAAGCACAGCAATTTTCAAAATGCAGGTATGGCCATTTCAACAAAGTTACAGTTAATGTGCATTAAGACAAACCTGCTGAAGCTTTTAAAAATGAAATAAATATTTCTAAATCCTTTATAATAGAGGTTCTTGTTCGTGAGATTTTCCAAAGTAATTTCTCCAATTTTGACCCTGAGAATAAATGCTTTATTTTGCACAGAGACCTGCGGCAATGCTGAGACTTTTCCTGCTTATTTAAGATTTAGGTGTGCTGTTTGTGACTGGACAGTTGCTGCTGTGAGCATGTATTCTGCCTGAGCGGACTGATATATCCAAAGTATGAATTCTTTGACATGAAAACTTGATGTAAATGGATCGATTCAATCACAATCCAAATGTGAGGAAAAGTCACTGAAATTAATATCCAAATCGGTAAGCCCAGCAGTGTGCAGATTAAATTCTGTTTTATTGCAAGCTGCTAGCAAAAGAATAACTATCTTCTGTCCGTCAGAAAGACATGTGTACATGTTTCTCAGACCCTTGTTTTCATTTTGAAAATGTGCACTTTTGGGTTTCAGTTCACCCTACTTCAATTATTTTTTGAGTACATTTTCATTCCATGATCTTCCATTTACATGCGCAAACAGCTGTTAGACTGGGTTGCTTAGGAACCGAATGCATTATTTCCTTGCAGTCAAAATGATATATATATTTTTTTTAATGATTCCCTTGTATCGCTCAACAATCCTTGGCGAATGAAACTGAATACCAGATGAGCACTTTCGATTACAAACATTGCTTTTGAATGTCTTGCATTCTTTACTGTACTTATTAAGTTGACCAAAGTAATTCAATATGTCCAAGTCAAATAGCTGCATTGAACACATTAGCAGAGCACTTTTCCCTTGAGTGTTCATTTTTAATTGGCAATGTTTTTCCTTTCTATTGGCATTCCAAAGAACTTATTCTGATGCTTAAAGTCAAATATACGATCAATGTATTTTTTCAACTTCCCACCGTGGGCAAGATTCTCCGACCTCCCGCCGGGTGAGAGAATTGCCGGGGGTCGGCGTGAATCCCGCCCCCGCCATCTTCCTAATTCTCCCGCCCCAAAAAACTTGCCCCGGCGTGAGTCGCGCCGACCACCTCGGACAATGGCGGGGTCCGGCGCAACTCAATAGGCCCCGGGGCCGCCCAAATTCTCCGGCCCATGATGGGCCAAAGTCCCGCCCGTTCTTTGCCTGTCCCGACAGCGTAAATTAGAGTAGGTCCTTTACCGGCGGGACCTGACGGTGCAGGCGGGCTCGGGTTCTTGGGGGGTCGTGGAGGGATCTTGCCCCGGGAGGTACCCCACGGTGGCCTGGCCCGTGGTCGGGGCCCACCGATCCGCGGGCGGGCCTGTGCCGTCGGAGCACTCTATTGTTCCGCACCGGAGGCTGTGGTCTTCCACCATTCCCGGTGCGGAAGCAGCTCCCTCTGTGCATGCGCGGAGATGACGCCAGCACGCGCTGGTGCTCCCGCGCATGTGCCAACTCGCGCCGGCTGGCGGAGGCCCTTCGGCGCCAGTTGACGTGGCGCCAACCCCCTTTCCCGCCGTCCGGCAGGGCGCCGACCACTCCGGGACGATTCCGCACCTTTGGGGCGGCCCGACGGCGGAGTGGTTCACGCCACTCCGCCCAGCCGGGACCCCCCCGCCCTGCCGGGTAGGGGAGAATCCCGCCCTGTGAATTCCCAATAAATATTCCTATGTTGCAATGCTGCTCTATAACTGGAACAGTTTGTAGAAAGGTGCAGCAGTAAAATATATGTTCATGTAATGTTAATGAATTTTACACAATATTTTCTTGCTTGTTTATAATATAATTATGACCCATTACAAATACGATTGCTAATTTGAAGTGAGAATCCAGACAGGATTTTAGAATATCTCAGTTTTGGGGTCTTGAAATTTGATTATTGCAAAATGAGATCCGAAAATTTGCTCTCAATGGTGCCTGGGGGAAAACTTATGAAAATAATATGACGCTTTTTAAAATTCTCTCTTGGGATGCAAATATTGCTGGCAAAGGCGCTTATTTGTTCCTCATCCCTAATTGTCTTTGAGAAGATGGTGTGAACCTTTTAGAAAAGCAAAATACTGCGGATGCTGGAAATAGGAAATGAAGAAAGGAAATTTTAGAAATATTTAGCTAATTTGGCAGCATCCGTGGAGAGAGAAACGTTTTCTCTCCTCAAATGCTGGCAGACCTCTGATTTGTAACCCCAACCGGTTTTCCAGATATTCTCCAACACACTGACTTGGTGTGGCCTAGTTTACTGCAATGAAAACATCTAACCGCTTACATATCTCTCAGACCTCCAACAGACTTTTGTTTTGAGGTGAAAACTCCTTGGAGTTTCTGAGCACTCCCTCTCATTCTGACCTGTCATCTCTCACACCTTCCCAATTTCCAGCTTTCTCTGGTTTAAAAGTGAGTATAAAGAAAGGCTTTGTTTTATGAACCAGCTCAAAGTCATCCGCAAGCTCTGCAGCCTGCCTAGCAGTTCTAACTTTCTACTCCTCAACATGTGTTCGAATCATTGTAGGCAATAAATCTTTAAATTCATCCAACAGAATCATCTCTCCAAGGGCATCATAGCTTTCTTCTATTTTCAATGCTCGCAGATACCTATCAAAATGACCTCGTTTAACCCTTTTGAATTCAAAGTAAGTTTGTCCAGACTGTTTTCTTACAGCTCAAAATTTCCATCTGTACTCCTCCGATACCAGCTCATAAACACTTAATACAGCTTTTTATCTCATAGTCCCCAGACCTTTTCTCTGACAGAGAGCATAGACTTCACTAGCCCTACCTACACATTTAGTCTGTTAGGATGGGATCCAAATATCTTGTGGCCATTTCATCTGTTTAGCTATTTTCTCAAAAGCACAAAAAAAACCTTGGCATCTCTCTCATTGAATTCTGGGGAAACTTGTACGCATCTGAACATCTCCCTACTAGTTTCCCATCTGGAAAAACTGTCTTCATGCATTGATGTACCGGTTGCAATTTGCTGAATCTAAATTTAATTTTCCCTTTCTTTATTCATGCCCCCCCATTTTCTGTCACAAACCACACTGATGTTATCTGCAAGAGTATCCCAACTTGGAACACCGGTTCGTAGGGGTGTATAGTTTTGTGTTTGGAATGGTGCGAGAAGTCAAGTGAAACTCCAGTGAGAATAAACAGCCCATTCATCGCGTAACAATTATTAAAGACTATTTATTGAAGAACAGCCAAATACACATGAACAGGACTATTTAACATTAAGGCAAATAAGGAACTCAATAACTAAAAATGCCCACAGTTTATATAGAACATATCGCTTGTTCTAAAATATATCTTCGATCCCTCAACTCCTTAGTATTTCCCCTTTCCCACAAACAACATCCAAATTAAACATATCTATAAATTAAAATTAGCTTAAAGTTACAAATTCAATGATGATAATCATGTCTGGGAAACACCTTGTGATGGTCCAGCGAACATTTTTAAACTACTGCTACGAAGGTTTTCTGCATTGCCTGGGCTCTAAGACTTGGAGGCTGTCAAATATAAAACTTGGCTTCTAGGGTGCTCGCTGGAAAGTAGCTTGCCTGTTTCTGAGGCTTTTAGGTCTCAACTGGCCTCCTTTGCTTCTGTGGGTCCTAGCTATTATACCTTTGTTCAAATTTGATTCTGTATTCTGAGTATTTGGCTGTCTGCCACTATCAAATTACTTGACTCTAAACATTAGCATGTGTATATCTAATTGGTCTTCCCAATTGTCTTGATACTCTGTTTCTACTAATAAGATATTCACATCAGATTCTATCTAAATGTCTTCTAATCTCGTTACTGGAGAGACTCATCTCATCCGGCCTTTTGAATATTAGCTTCTGCTGTCACTGGGCAGATTTCTACCTTTTGTTGAGCAGCTCACCTCCTATTGAGTCTTGTTAAATTTGTGTCAGTGTTGGCACTCGGAAAATCTATGACGGGCAGAAAACCATTATATCCAAATTTGCTGATGACCCAATATTAGATGTTATTGGAAGGAGTATAGATATAAGATTAGACATGATGGGCATGATCCTCCCAATTTAAGTCCAAGTGCTGCCACCAGCGGGGGAACCGGAGTGCTTCCCACTGGTGCTGTCAGCCCTGCAGAGTTGGGATTCAATCCCACACAGAAACATTTTTGGAGAGGGGAGGGTTTTGCGTTGGCCTTGAGAGGGATGGGACGTAAGCTTGTCGACAAGTTCCTTTGCTCAGAGATCGGGATGCCCTGTTTAAAGGGTGCCCTGATCCAAGAATAATATTGCGTCCCCCCACACCCATCACTGGCAAGCCGGCCCCCACAAATGAGTGACACCCCGGTATGCTCTTTGTCTACGCACATGCTCTTTCTATGAAGTACTTCAGAAAAATAAGCAGCCTCTTTAAAAAAATTAATGTGAAGAGCTATAAAAAAATTTAAAAATCCAGCCCTCCTTTGAAATTACCTTGGCCTGTCAGTCAAGAGGCTTGTGAAAGCTAATGGGCCATGACATTGAATGTAAACAGTACAATTCAAAGCTTTTAGGCATCCCACCATGCACAGAGGCTAGAAAACGTTAAATGGGAATGAAATTAACTGTGAAAATGGCACTTCAAAGGTTTTCAACATATCAAAGGGAACACTTTTAATTTCTTCTGAAAGATCATTGATATTGACATGCAGTGAGAGACAACAAAGTAGCCCAATACATCAGAGGGAAGACTTTCAATTAAAACTTGACATGCTGAAAGGCAAGTCAATGATTTTCAAAACTATTGATGGAAGACCTGTCACACAACGTTCAGCCTGGGAAAGACCCCCAGCCTAAGCCCTCCAGCCGAGCTCAAGGGACCCTGAAGCCCCACCTCCTTTTAATAACTCCCCTCAGCATCCTGGGGATAAGTGCAGAGAGGGTGCTAACCGCCTTTCCCCCCTCAATGTCCACGGCGAGAACCTGACTGGGACCAGTGGAACCTGATCGGGACCAGCTCACTCAGGGCTGGTGCAATGGGCTGGGAGGTTCGCAACAGGATTAACGCCCAGCGGGAATCCCATTTTGACCCTCATGCCCAATTCAACAGGCCATCATGATTCCCTCCTGAGGTGAGTGGCCCTGGAGAATCGCTCCTGACCTCTTTGAACAGTTTAAAGGACTTAATAGCTCATTCCAGTTCCAAGGTTCCCATTGCTACGACCCCCTGGGCAAGTGCCAGAATCAGAACTGAAACCAAACTGCAACCCTCCTGACTCTGAAAACATTCCAGTGCGATCAGATCCAATCACCACCTATTACCATTTAGAACACAGTCTTTTGGGCCAATTCATTGGCCACCAGCATGGTTACACAGTCATTAACACTGCTGCCTCGTGGCGCTGAGGTCCCAGGTTCGATCCCGACTCTGGGTCACTGTCCATGTAGAGTTTGCACATTCTCCCCGTGTTTGCATGGGTTTTGCCCCCACAACCCAAAGATGTGCGATTGGCCACGCTAAATTGCCCCTTAATTGGAAAAATAAAAAAATAAGCAAATTTCATTGGCCACCAGCCAAATTAATCAAACTGAGTCCCAGCCAATCTCCTAGCCATTGGTGCTGGACACTACACCACTCCCGTTGAACCAGCACAGACTAACAAAGTGGCCGCTCTTGCTCCTGAAACCCTCTGCTTGAATTAAAGGCACAGGCCACTGCTTTCGTCATCTTGAATTAAAGATAAAATCTGCCTTAATGACACATGTCCACAAATCATCCATGGATCAAAAATGCAACGGAAAAAATAAAAGAAAGAGAAATAAGGGAGTGTACAGAAAATAAACAGGAAGGACCCCTCCACCATCCGACTATAAAGAGCGCTGTGTTTATTTTTTTAGATATTTATTGTCACAAGTAGGCTTACATTGCAATGAGGTTACTGTGAAAGCCCCTAGTCGCCACACTCCGGCGCCTGTTTGGGTACACAGAGGGAGAATTCAGAATGTCCAAATTACCTAACAGCACGTCTTTCGGGACGAGTGGGAGGAAACCCGAGCACCCGGAGGAAACCCACACAGACACAGGGAGAACATGCAGACTCCTCACAGAGAGGGACCCAGCTGGGAATCGAACCTGGGACCCTGGCACTATGAAGCCACAGTGCTAATCACTGTGCTACCGTGCTGCCCATGCTCTCGGCTTATTGCTGTGGCATGGACAAAGAACAAAGAACAAAGAAAAGTACAGCACAGGAACACGCCTTACGGCCCTCCAAGCCGGTGCCGGCCATGCTGCCCGACTAAACTACAATCTTCTACGCTTCCTGGGTCCGTATCCCTCTATTCCCATCCTATTCATGTATTTGTCAAGATGCCCCTCAAATGTCACTATCGTCCCTGCTTCCACCACCTCCTCCGGTAGCGGGTTACAGGCACCCACTACCCTCTGTGTAAAAAACTTGCCTCGTACATCTACTCTAAACCTTGCCCCCCGCACCTTAAACCTATGCCCCCTAGTAATTGACCCCTCTACGCCGGGGAAAAGCCTCTGACTATCCACTCTGTCTATGCGCCTCATAATTTTGTAGACCTCTATCAGGTCGCCCCTCAACCTCCGTCGTTCCAGTGAGAACAAACCGAGTTTATTCAATCGCTCCTCATAGCTAATGCCCTCCATACCAGTCAACATTCTGGTAAATCTCTTCTGCACCCTCTCTGAAGCCTCCACATCCTTCTGGTAGTGTGGCGACCAGAATTGAACACTATATTCCAAGTGTGGCCTAACTAAGGTTCTATGCAGCTGCAACATGACTTGCCAATTCTTATACTCAATGCCCCGGCCAATGAAGGCAAGCATACCATATGCCTTCTTGTCTACCTTCTCCACCTGTGTTGCCCCTTTCAGTGACCTGTGGACCTGTACACCTAGATCTCTCTGACTTTCAATATTCTTGAGGGTTCTACCATTCACTGTGTATTCCCTACCTACATTAGACATTCCAAAATGCATTACCTCACATTTGTCCGGATTAAACTCCATCTGCCATCTCTCCGCCCAAGTCTCCAAACAATCTAAATCCTGCTGTATCCTCTGACAGTCCTCATCGCTATCTGCAATTCCAACAACCTTTGTGTCGTCTGCAAACTTACTAATCAGACCAGTTACATTTTCCTCCAAATCATTTATATAAACTACAAACAGCAAAGGTCCCAGCACTGATCCCTGTGGAACACCACTGGTCACAGCCCTCCAACTAGAAAAGCATCCTTCCATTGCTACTCTCTGCCTTCTGTGACCTAGCCAGTTCTGGATCCACCTTGCCAGCTCACCCCTGATCCCGTGTGACTTCACCTTTTGTACTAGTCTACCATGAGGGACTTTGTCAAAGGCCTTACTGGAGTCCATATAGACAACATCCACTGCCCTACCTGCATCAATCATCTTTGTGACCTCCTCGAAAAACTCTGTCAAGTTAGTGAGACACGACCTCCCCTTCACAAAACCATGCTGCCTCTCACTAATACGTCCATTTGCTTCCAAATGGGAGTAGATCCTGTCTCGAAGAATTCTCTCCAGTAATTTCCCTACCACTGACGTAAGGCTCACCGGCCTCTAGTTCCCTGGATTATCCTTGCTACCCTTCTTAAACAGAGGAACAACATTGGCTATTCTCCAGTCCTCCGTGACATCACCTGAAGACAGTGAGGATCCAAAGATTTCTGTCAAGGCCTCAGCAATTTCCTCTCTAGCCTGCTTCAGTATTCTGGGGTAGATCCCATCAGGCCCTGGGGACTTAACTACCTTAATATTTTTCAAGACGCCCAACACCTCGTCTTTTTGGATCTCAATGTGACCCAGGGTATCTCCACAGCCTTCTCCAGACTCAACATCTACCAATTCCTTCTCTTTGGTGAATACTGATGCAAAGTATTCATTTAGCACCACGCCCATTTCCTCTGGCTCCACACATAGATTCCCTTGCCTATCCTTCAGTGGGCCAACCCTTTCCCTGGCTACCCTCGTGCTTTTTATGTACGTGTAAAAAGCCTTGGGATTTTCCTTAACCCTATTTGCCAATGACTTTTCGTGACCCCTTCTAGCCCTCCTGACTCCTTGCTTAAGTTCCTTCCTACTTTCCTTATATTCCACACAGGCTTTGTCTGTTCCCAGCCTTTTAGCCCTGACAAATGCCTCCTTTATCTTTTTGACGAGGCCTACAATATCTCTCGTTATCCAAGGTTCCCGAAAATTGCCGTATTTATCCTGGTCCTGAATTCCTTTTAACTGACATTTGAAAGCCTCCCACATGTCAGATGTTGATTTGCCCTCAAACATCCGCCCCCAATCTAGGTTCTTCAGTTCCCGCCTAATATTGTTATAATTAGCCTTCCCCCAATTTAGCACATTCACCCTAGGACCACTCTTATCCTTGTCCACCAGCACTTTAAAACTTACTGAATTGTGGTCACTGGTCCCGAAATGCTCCCCTACTGAAACTTCTACCACCTGGCCGGGCTCATTCCCCAATATCAGGTCCAGTATAGCCCCTTCCCTCGTTGGACTGTCGACATATTGTTTTCAGAAACCCTCCTGGATGCTCCTTACAAACTCTGCCCCGTCTAAGCCCCTGGCACTAAATGAGTCCCAGTCACTATTGGGGAAGTTGAAGTCTCCCATCACCACAACCCTGTTGTTTTTACTCTTTTCCAAAATCTGTCTACCTATCTGCTCCTCTATCTCTTGCTGGCTTTTGGGAGGCCTGTAGTAAACCCCCAACATTGTGACTGCACCCTTCTTATTCCTGATCTCTACCCATATAGCCTCACTGCCCTCTGAGGTGTCCTCCCGTAGTACAGCTGTGATATTCTCCGTGACCAGTAGCACAACTCCGCCACCCCTTTTACATCTCCCTCTATCCCGCCTGAAACATCTAAATCCTGGAACGTTTAGCTGCCAATCCTGCCCTTCCCTCAACCAGGTCTCTGTAATGGCAACAACATCATAGTTCCAAGTACTAATCCAAGCTCTAAGTTCATTTGCTTTACCCATAATACTTCTTGCATTAAAACATATGCACTTCAGGCCACCAGACCCGCTATGTTCAGCAACTTCACCCTGTCTGCTCTGCCTCAGAGCCATAATGTCCCTATTCCTTAGTTCTCCCTCAATGCTCTAACCTTCTGACCTATTGCTCCTGCGCCCACCCCCCTGCCATACTAGTTTGAACCCTCCCGTCTGAAACTAGCAAACCTCGCGGCCAGGATATTTATGCCTCTCCAGTTTAGATGCAACACATCCTTCTTATATAGGTCACACCAGCCCCGGAAGAGCTCCCAGTGGTCCAGATAATGGAAACCCTCCCTCCTACACCAGCTGTTTAGCCACGTGTTTAGCTGCTCTATCTTCCTATTTCTAGCCTCACTGGCACGAGGCACAGGGAGTAATCCCGAGATTACAACCCTAGAGGTCCTGTCTTTTAACTTTCTGCCTAGCTCCCTGAACTCCTGCTGCAGGACCTCATGCCCCTTCCTGCCTATGTCGTTGTACCAATATGTACAACGACCTCTGCCTGTTTGCCCTCCCCCTTCAGGATGCCCTCTACCCGTACGGAGACATCCTGGACCCAAGCACCAGGGAGGCAACATACCATCCTGGAGTCTCTTTCACGTCCACAGAAGCGCCTATCTGTGCCCCTGACTATAGAGTCCCCTATGACTATTGCTCTTCTGCGCTTTGACCCTCCCTGCTGAACATCAGAGCCAGCCGTGGTGCCACTGCTCTGGCTGCTGCTGTTTTCCCCTGATAGGCTATCCCCCCCGACAGTATCCAAAGGGGTATACCTGTTCGAGAGGGGGACAACCACAGGGGATTCCTGCACTGACTGCCTTCCCTTTCTGGTGGTCACCCATTTCTCTGCCTGCACCTTGGGTGTGACCACATTTATATAACTGCTATCTATGACGCGTTCCGCCACCTGCATGCTCCTAAGTGCATCCAACTGCTGCTCCAACCGAACCATGCGGTCTGTAAGGAGCTCCAGTTGGGTGCACTTTCTGCAGATGAAGCCATCCGGGACGCTGGAATCCTCCCGGACCTGCCACATCTCACAGTCAGAGCACAGCACCCCTCTAACTGACATTGCGTCAATTAATTAGTAAATTAAAGTTAAAAGTTTTTTAAAAAGTTACTGTTAACTATATGTTTCCTCGCACTAGATTTCTGCTACAAATGTGAAAGCTAAATACAGTACTGTCCGATCTCTGGCTTAGACACCCCTCTAAATTATAATTAAGTCATTATGTTTAATTAGTTTACCAATGCTTAATTTTTAAAATTTAGTGTAGATTCCCAACCAGCCAATCAGGCCGCAGCTTTTCTGTGATGTCACTTCAGTTTCCCCCCCCCCCCCCCCACACACACACAATTTGAAAAGGTAATAAAAGTAAAAATGAGTAAAGATCACTTACTTACCTTCTGAGGGTCTCAGATGCTCTCAGGTTCTCTCCCTGCTGATTAAAAGTTACAGGCCAGAAGAAAGAGAGAGAACAAAACAGTAGGGAAAAAGCACCTTCTCCCACTCTGCACCGAATTACCTCACTGCACCAAATTACCAAGTTTCAAATTCCCACTCTGGATGTGTCTCACTCACTCAGGCTGTGTCTCTTTGACCTGTGCAACACTGACTGAGTGCTTTTGTCTGTCTTTCATACAGACTTCAGGATGACTTATAATACTTAAACTTCAAGGAGAAGAATACAATGTGTACCTTTGTGCCCCTAAACAGGCCTCAGGTGACTGCCAGATAACTGCCTCTCAGCACGGCAGCGATTTACAATTAGGAGTGTAATGGAATACTCACCACTTGCCTGGATGAGTGCAGCTCCAACAACACTCAAGAAACACAACATCAGCCAGGACAAAGCAGCCCGCTTGATTGCTACCCCTTCGACAAACATTCAAACCCTCCATCATCAACGAACAGTGGCAGCCATGTGCACCATCTACAAGACGTACTGCAGTAACTCATCAAGGTTCCTTAGACAGCACCTTCCAAGCCCATGACCACAATCATCCAGAAGGACAAGAGCAGCAGATACCTGGGAACCCCAACACCTAGAGGTTCCCCTCCAAATCAGGGTGGTCACCAGCCTGATTTGGAAACATATCGCCGTTCCTTCACTGTCACTGGGGCAACATGCTGGAACTCCCTTCCTAACAGCACAGTGGGTGTACCTATGCCTCAAGGACTACAGTGGTTTAAGAAGACAACTCAACACCACCTTCTGAAGGGCCACAAGGGATGGGCAATAAATGCTGGCCTAAGCAGCGACGTCCACATCCCGTAAATTAATTTTAAAAACATGATGGAAGAAAATTCATTTGCAGAGAGATATTTGCAGTTTGTAATCAGTTTGTAAATAGAAAGACCAACCCAAATCTCCAACAGACCAAATCCAGTTTACCATGAATTTGCTTGAGATTGCCCACTTAAAGGTTCAATTTGGTCCAAATCCTGTACTGCTGACTCCATTTTTACTGTATACCAGGGGGGAAAAATGCTATTAGCTTTATTTCGAATACTTCATTTTGAGAGCGGCAATCTTTCCCGAAAACAGATTTAAAGGCAGGTAGCACAGTTCACTGATAAATACTTCCCATTTACTATTTATGTTCACTGTCAAGGAAATTAATGTCAGGCACATTACCGGCACTATTTCCTTTTCAATAATGTATCTCGGAAAACATGATACTGTAAAGTTAAGATTCATATAGGAATGGGCAGTGAAATTCAATTAATTTTGTTCAAATTTTAATTGTATTTGAATAGCTGTGGGCAATTTGGAGCCTTTAATTCGCCCATTGCCCATTAAAAATGGTTAAAATAGCAATTTACCGAAAATTTTACAAAATAAAATGTGCAGAATTGGAATTTTATTAGGATATGTTACATCACCAATTTGTGGCATCTCAATTTTTTTAATCGCTTCCGTGAGGCTGTTAACCAGCCATTGGAGAATACATAATCGCTGTGGAATATTTTCTGTTCACTGCTGAAATATCATTCGCACCCTTGATCCTTCCATCTCTCTGCACATTGTAATGAGATAGACTAGATTAAATGATGCAGGTTGATCCCTTGTGGTTTAGGCCACAAATTGAAGGAAGAAAATTTGTCTCTTGTAACTTATCTGCTTGTCTGCCATTTTCAATGTTTCCATCTTTCTCTCTCTGTCATCTTTATTTCTCACGCTCACCCTATTTTCTCTCCTGCACACAGCTAATGAGAAATAAAACAATTGACTTCTCCTGTAAATTCTGTACAGTTAGTATCCTAACAGAATACATATTGCGCACCAAAGAAAATGCTGTGATACTATGAAAGCTACTGGGTTGAATTCTCCGTTTGAGAGACTAAGTGCTGACTCCGAGACTGAATCAAAGGTGTTCTACAGCCCCGGCAAAAGCGCCAGTCCCAGAGCAATTCAGGACATGCTAATGGACCAGCACCAGAGCCATGTGATATTTGTGCGATTCCAACTGACGCCGGATTCGGATTCGGTGTGATCAGGATTTGCAGCGGAGTGCCTGACAAGCTGACAAGCTGGAGCTGCATATATCTATAAATATATAGATATATGCACAGGACCTCGCCACGCATTCTCATTCCAGCCAAGAAGATAGCACCCAGGAGAGTAACCCCAAGATTCGCTTACGCAGAGCTGGAGACACTGTTGGATGCTTTGGAGGAGAGGCAGGACACCCTGTTCCTGGGGTGGGTAGGCGGCTACCGCCCGCAGATGTCAACTCGGCCTGGCGCAGGTGGCAGAGGCCGTGTGCGCCATGGGCCCTGCTGCCAGAACTGGGCAGCACTGCAGGAAATAGCTGCAAGACCTCCTCAAGGTGGCCAGGGTGCGTCACCACCATCACCGAGTCCCTGGCACTAACCCTTACCCTATAACCCCCTCCCACACCCATCACCCTTCGCACAGCCACATGCGGCCCCCTTCGGGCTGACTAGTAGGCAACGCTAGGTGAGGATGGGCAAACCCCAGGGCAGTCAGCGTGATTCACCACCACGGCACCAATCTCTTCCTACACACTCAAACCCCACCCGCCAACAGGCTGCGCACACCCCACCCTGCACCACATGCCAACACCCATACTTCCCACAATGACTGGGTGACCCGCACCCACAGGCCACTGGCCATGCACGGACCCTCTGCGCTGCCCACGTCTGAGTGTCTCACACTCTGCATTATCTGTCCCACGAGGAGAAGGTAGCCCGCAACCACAGGGAGGGGTAGAAAACTGGATGGGGCGCCCTGGACATGCGTCACCTCACCGTCGCAGTGCAGAGGGCGTTGCACCTGGTCGGCAGTGTTGGAGGGCGGGCAGTCGCCGAGGTGGAGGTCAGCATCAGAGACCAAAGTGAGTCCTCAACGAATGGTTATGTCCTTATGGCACACCTACCAGCGATTTAACCGTGCGTCTTGTCTTACTTGTCTTGCAGGATCACCTGGCAGCAGGGCAGATCCATCTGGGGTTCCTCGCCCACCGCCGCAACCCCGAGATTCACCTGGTGACGAGCCGGGACCTGCTGGTGACGCGCACCCTCGCCACAAACCTGCGATACCCCAAAGCACATGACCGGGGCCGGGGCCGACTTTTCGTCACTGCTATCACCAACACCCTCCACTATCCCAGAGACACTCGCCTAGGTTGGGCATGGTCGTGAATAAGCTCCTGGGACACTCCTGGTGCGCAATGCACATGTGCTGCAGTGCATCAGGTGGGTTGGAATACCCTAGGTGCCAGTTGGTCAGAGGACGGTTAACCCCAGGGACAAGCTGCCATCCACCTGGGCCTCGGGCTTCTGGAAAGGATGGTCCCATCAATGTTAGTGGTGCTGATGCAGAGCTGGGGCCTACATGAGGTGCCTGCTGCCAGTGTGCCATCCAGTGCCTACAGGTGCAGTTGAGACCAACTGCCTGCATTGGCAGGAGGCTGTGCCAACCATGCGTGCCACCCAGCCAACAGCACACGAGTGGCATCTGCGGTGGAGGCCTTGGGTGTGAAGTTATCGGCCATGGGTCAAGATGGCCAAGGCCTGAGGCTCTTGGTGCAGGGGGTGATGGAGGCACAGGACAGGGTGGCTATGTCACAGGCTGCCATGTACCAGAGCAACGTGGACATTGCAGCTCCAGAGTTGGCCCAGTCACAACTAGTCATGGTTGTAGGCATCAAGGGCATTGGCCTGGCTGAACTGACCCAGTCCCTGAGTGAGGTACTACTGTCCCTGTGCTCCATGGCCACGAGCATGGAGACCCTAGTAGAGACGAGAGCGGGCCTCCCGGTTTGGCAGCGCCATGTGATGGTGGAGCCTCCAGAGCTTGCTCCTGGCACACCCCTGTCCGAAGGAGTACCCGAGGGAGGAAGAACTGGCCTGTGTCAGTGACTCCCACAGGGGAGTTGCTGGAACACTGCAGCACCTCTGATTTCCCCCCAACTGCCCCTGGTTCAACCGATGGGCAGAAGTCTGCCTCCACTTCCAATGTACTGCTTGGAGGACCCACTAGAAAGAGCGTCAGGGCACGTAAGGTTCGAACGTTAGACACCAGTTAAGTTGGCACGTGTGAAGCACACAGGTTAGTGTTAGTGGCTAGTGCACAATACTTGTATATTTCACGATAAACACTGGTTCACCAACATTTCGAACTGTCTCGGTCTTCTGCATGGAGGGTGTGATGGATGGGCTGGGTGCAGAGAGTGTGCCGGGAAGGGGGGGGGGGCACAGGTGTTGGAGGTGGACATGCAGGATGTTTGAGGTGAGGGATGCCGTTAGTGTCCCTGCTGATTTTACCTGCAGGAAGTGCTGCCATCTCCAGCTCCTCCAAGACCGAGTTAGGGAACTGGAGCTGGAGTTGGAAGAACTTCGGATCATTCGGGAGGCAGAGGGGGTCATAGATAGCAGCTTCAGGGAATTAGTTACACCAAAGATTGGAGATAGATGGGTAACTGTAAGAGGGACTGGGAAAAAGCAGTCAGTGCAGGGATCTCCTGCGGTCGTTCCCCTGAGAAACAAGTATACCGCTTTGGATACTTGTGGGGGGGACGACTTACCAGGGGTAAGCCATGGGGTACGGGCCTCTGGCACGGAGTCTGTCCCTGTTGCTCAGAAGGGAAGGGGGGAGAGGAACAAAGCATTAGTAATTGGGGACTCGATAGTCAGGGGCACAGATAGGAGATTTTGTGGGAGCGTGAGAGACTCACGTTTGGTATGTTGCCTCCCAGGTGCAAGGGTACGTGATGTCTCGGATGGTGTTTTCCGGGTCCTTAAGGGGGAGGGGGAGCAGCCCCAAGTCGTGGTCCACATTGGCACTAACGACATAGGTAGGAAAGGGGATAAGGATGTCAGGCAGGCTTTCAGGGAGCGAGGATGGAAGCTCAAAACTAGAACAAACAGAGTTGTTATCTCTGGGTTGCTGCCCGTGCCACGTGATAGTGAGATGAGGAATAGGGAGAGAGAGCAATTAAACACGTGGCTACAGGGATGGTGCAGGCGGGAGGGATTCAGATTTCTGGATAACTGGGGCTCTTTCTGGGGAAGGTGGGACCTCTACAGACAGGATGGTCTACATCTGAACCTGCGGGGCACAAATATCCTGGGGGGGAGATTTGTTAGTGCTCTTTGGGGGGGTTTAAACTAATGCACCAGGGGCATGGGAACCTGGATTGTAGTTTTAGGGTAAGGGTGAATGAGAGTATAGAGGTCAGGAGCTCAGATTTGACGTCGCAGGAGGGGGTCAGTGTTCAGGTAGGTGGTTTGAAGTGTGTCTACTTCAATGCCAGGAGTATACGAAATAAGGTAGGGGAACTGGCAGCATGGGTTGGTACCTGGGACTTCGATGTTGTGGCCATTTCGGAGACATGGATAGAGCAGGGACAGGAATGGATGTTGCAGGTTCCGGGGTTTAGGTGTTTTAGGAAGCTCAGAGAAGGAGGCAAAAGAGGGGGAGGTGTGGCGCTGCTAGTCAAGAGCAGTATTACGGTGGCGGAGAGGATGCTAGATGGGGACTCCTCTTCCGAGGTAGTATGGGCTGAGGTTAGAAACATGAAAGGAGAGGTCACACTGTTGGGAGTCTTCTATAGGCCTCCAAATAGTTCTAGGGATGTAGAGGAAAGGATGGCGAGGATGATCCTGGATAAGAGCGAAAGTAACAGGGTAGTTATTATGGGAGACTTTAACTTTACAAATATTGACTGGAAAAGATATAGTTCGAGTACAATAGATGGGTCGTTTTTTGTACAGTGTGTGCAGGAGGGTTTCCTGACACAGTTTGTTGACAGGCCAACAAGAGGCGAGGCCACATTGGATTTGGTTTTGGGTAATGAACCAGGCCAGGTGTTGGATTTGGAGGTAGGTGAGCACTTTGGGGACAGTGACCACAATTCGGTGACGTTTACGTTAAGGATGGAAAGGGATAAGTATACACCGCAGGGCAAGAGTCATAGCTGGGGGAAGGGAAATTATGATGCCATTAGACGTGACTTGGGGGGGATAAGGTGGCGAAGTAGGCTGCAAGTGTTGGACACACTGGATAAGTGGAGCTTGTTCAAGGATCAGCTACTGCGTGTTCTTGATAAGTATGTACCGGTCAGGCAGGGAGGAAGGTGCCGAGCGAGGGAACCGTGGTTTACCAAAGAAGTGGAATCTCTTGTTAAGAGGAAGAAGGAGGCCCTTGTGAAGATGAGGTGTGAAGTTTCAGTTGGGGCGATGGATAGTTACAAGGTAGCGAGGAAGGATCTAAAGAGAGAGCTAGGACGAGCAAGGAGGGGACATGAGAAGTATTTGGCAGGAAGGATCAAAGAAAACCCAAAAGCTTTCTATAGGTATGTCAGGAATAAGCGAATGACTAGGGAAAGAGTAGGACCAGTCAAGAACAGGGATGGGAAGTTGTGTGTAGAGCCTGAAGAGATAGGCAAGATACTAAATGAATATTTTTCGTCAGTATTCACTCAGGAAAAAGATAATGTTGTGGAGGAGAATGCTGAGCTCCAGGTAAATAGATTAGGTGGCATTGAGGTACGTAGGGAAGAGGTGTTGGCAATTCTGGACAGGCTGAAAATAGATAAGTCCCCGGTACCTGATGGGATTTATCCTAGGATTCTCTGGGAGGCCAGGGAAGAGATTGCTGGACCATTGGTTTTGATTTTTATGTCATCATTGGCTACAGGAATAGTGCCAGAGGACTGGAGGATAGCAAATGTGGTCCCTTTGTTCAAAAAGGGGAGCAGAGACAACCCCGGAAACTATAGACCGGTGAGCCTCACGTCTGTAGTGGGTAAAGTCTTGGAGGGGATTATAAGAGACAAGATTTATAATCATCTAGATAGGAATAATATGATCAGGGATAGTCAGCATGGCTTTGTGAAGGGTAGGTCATGCCTCACAAACCTTATCGAGTTCTTTGAGAAGGTGACTGAACAGGTAGATGAGGGTAGAGCAGTTGATGTGGTGTATATGGATTTCAGCAAAGCGTTTGATAAGGTTCCCCACGGTAGGCTATTGCAGAAAATACGGAGGCTGGGGATTGAGGGTGACTTAGAGATGTGGATCAGAAATTGGCTAGCTGAAAGAAGACAGAGGGTGGTGGTTGATGGGAAATGTTCAGAATGGAGTTCAGTCACAAGTGGAGTACCACAAGGATCTGTTCTGGGGCCGTTGCTGTTTGTCATTTTTATCAATGACCTAGAGGAAGGCGCAGAAGGGTGGGTGAGTAAATTTGCAGACGATACTAAAGTCGGTGGTGTTGTCGATAGTGTGGAAGGAAGTAGCAGGTTACAGAGGGATATAGATAAGCTGCAGAGCTGGGCTGAGAGGTGGCAAATGGAGTTTAATGTAGAGAAGTGTGAGGTGATTCACTTTGGAAGGAATAACAGGAATGTGGAATATTTGGCTAATGGAAAAGTTTTTGAAATTGTGGATGAGCAGAGGGATCTAGGTGTCCATGTACATAGATCCCTGAAAGTTGCCACCCAGGTTGATAGGGTGGTGAAGAAGGCCTATGGAGTGTTGGCCTTTATTGGTAGAGGGATTGAGTTCCGGAGTCAGGAGGTCATGTTGCAGCTGTACAGAACTCTGGTTCGGCCGCATTTGGAGTATTGCGTACAGTTCTGGTCACCGCATTATAGGAAGGACGTGGAGGCTTTGGAGCGGGTGCAGAGGAGATTTACCAGGATGTTGCCTGGTATGGAGGGAAAATCTTATGAGGAAAGGCTGATGGACTTGAGGTTGTTTTCGATGGAGAGAAGAAGGTTAAGAGGAGACTTAATAGAGGCATGCAAAATGATTAGGGGGTTGGATAGGGTGGACAGTGAGAGCCTTCTCCCGCGGATGGAAATGGCTGGCATGAGAGGACATAACTTTAAACTGAGGGGTAATAGATATAGGACAGAGGTCAGAGGTAGGTTCTTTACGCAAAGAGTAGTGAGGCCGTGGAATGCCCTACCTGCTACAGTAGTGAACTCGCCAACATTGAGGGCATTTAAAAGTTTATTGGATAAACATATGGATGATAATGGTATAGTGTAGGTTAGATGGCTTTTGTTTCGGTGCAACATCGTGGGCCGAAGGGCCTGTACTGCGCTGTATTGTTCTATGTTCTATGTTCTATGGGTCAGGGCCCCCTGGGCAGTCGGAGACCATCCCTGGGAGACAGCAGAGGTGGGAGCCAGATATGTTGCTGCTGCATGTGATAGGGCCTATCCGATGAGTGACCAAACACTGCACAATGCTCCGGTAACCAGACCGGCCCCCCTTCTCCCCGATCCCTCCACCCGCCCCCCCCACCCCCCCCAACCCTGGACTTTGCCCCACCCCTGCGACCACAGGGATTCGATGGGACCATGGATGGAATGGCCAGCACGCATACAGGGATCACCCAGGCAGATAATGGAATGTGCCACCGAGGGCAGGAGTCAGACCTCATCAAATCAGGTGGAGCACCAGAGCTCATCACAAAGCATTCCGCTGAGCGCCTGGCACCAACCTCGATTTTTGGCAGATGTACGATTCTCTGCTCGATTGCCCACTGTGTCTCATTCTGTGACATATGGATGATGTCTTGTGATGTTTTTGAAATTTAGTGTCATTGTGGTACAGTGGCAGAGCCACATTCTGACCGATGGGGCTGAATTTAATGGCTGCGGCAGTGGCTCAATTTACCAGCCAGAAAACCGCAACCATCCCTGAACATGCCGATTAAAATGTTAACTGGCTGCCACAAAGGTTACAAACCTTTAAAGGAAAAATATCCCATCTCTTAGAGTTGCTGTTCAACTAGATGGCTCACAGCTCTTCAGACCCAGCAGTGCCACCGGGAGCAGTGGCCACTGCTGAGATTGCAGCAGGCCTTGGATCAGAAGCATTGTTGGAGACCTATAAGTGGGGTGAGAGGTAACGACTCACTGGAATCAGTCAGGCAGGACCCATTAAGGTGGAGGTGGGGAGGATGAGTGTGAAGAGTAGTGGGGAAGTGGATGGGCACATTAAATGGAGAAGCCCTTTCTGCTGGTGGGGCCCTCCATGGGGCAAAGAGTGCCCAATTTGGAGGACCCTCCTGAGATTGCAGGCCAGGCACCAGGTTATATTTTAAATCTGTTACCTTACATATTTAATATTTTATTGACAGTAAACATAAGATTTATTATTATATGGCTAGAGTAATAGAAATTTGGAGCACTCCCTCCCAGAAGGTAGTGGCTGCTAAGATAAGTGAATCTTTCAAGATTGATATCAATGTTTTATTTTTGTTAGTTAAAGGAAGCAACTAACTATGATGCAAAGCAATGCAAATGATGTTGAAGAGCACATCAGCCATGAACTGTGTCATGGGAGTGCCCCCTTTTGTCTTATTTCATGGCTTCAGTGATGTCATTGTGTGGGTGGAGCTGGGCTGTGGCTCTGTGAGTTTTACTTTTGCTTTGAGTTTTGGACTGGTTTGAGCTGTTCAGGTTGAAAGAAGTGTTTTTCTCTATCTTCCATTTTAAAAGCTGCTCCAGACTACTGGGTAACTTAAAAGAGAATTGCTTTCTGGAAGGAATTCAAACCTGCTGTTTAAAAAGGGGAACAATAACAAGTCTTATACCAGTGAGAATGCCGTGTGCTGGGCCACACCTTTGAAAAGGGGTTTCTGGTTTTACTTGGATTTTGGTATTTAATTGGAACAGTTAAGGGGGAATTCATTGAGGGTTATACGTAGATTACTGTAGCTGTGTGGGGTCTTTATGCTTGTCGTTGATAAAAATTCTTGCTGTGTGTATGTTTATACAAATGCTAATTAAATTCTTAGAATAAAAGTTTTTTTTTTATTAAAAGCGCCGAAGAAGTCTGTTGAATAACACCTGAAAGGCAGTCTCTGCTGTTCATCCCAACCAAATTTAACAAACAGTTATAGGTCAGTTGAGCTCCATAATATACTTTGGGGTTTTTTAACCCCTGGCCCATAACACCTACTATATGTGCTCATGTAAAAATCGATCCCATGATTTTTGGCCTCAAAAAACAATTATTTTTTATGTGCCTCATGTAAAAGACTTTTAACAGGATGCCAGAGCCCCAACAGTTGAGAATCAAAATATTACCAGTACAATCACATCCAAAATCTAAACTCATTATTCATTAAATAAGTCATAAAAAATTAAAGTTCGGTTTTGGGTGCGTTTGGCGGGGGGTGGTTCGTCACATTGGCGAGATCGTGGGCCATATTCAACTGCACTTGGTGCCAACAAGGAGCCCCATTCAGATTATCAACATTACTGGCTCCCTCACTGTCTGATTGACCAGCCCATGGCTCAACTACATGCTGTTAACAAGAGGGAGTTGCTTTTAAACACTCCCTCACCACTCACTCCCAGTCAACACACAGCATGGCAGCGTGCAGAACTGTTCCTCGCTTTAGGGATGCCAATCTCACAAGGCTTCTTGATCCCATGGATGAGAGGCCCCCCGGGGGGGGGGGGGGACTCGGAGGATCAGCAGCAGGGTGAGAAATGCCGATAGGGAGACAGGGGCAGAAGCTGTCAGTGAAGGCAGCATGATAAGGAAGACCGCTGTCCAATGTAGGAAGACCTCCAACGGGTTGCAAGGGTACATTGCCACCTCCTGGAATCAATCCCACCTGCCACCACTCAAATTCCCAAACCCGCCCACACTACCCCTCAATCCACTGGTTGACACCTCACACCCTCCCCCACATCCAAACTTTAAGCATGTTCCTCGAACCCCTTGGCACCCACCAGCACAACCCCTTGATGTCCAGGTGTGGTGCCCACACATGCCACCTGTTATGGACCACCCTAACCCATCAAGCGTATGGCTCACAATCTCACAATGCCGCTCTTTGGCCTTGCAGGGGAAATAGCCAATAATCAATGGGAAAGGGCAAAGCGGGGGTGGGGGTTGGGGGGAGGGGGTGGGTAATCCCAGAGAATTGAGTCCTGACCGTCTATGAGGAATGGGCCTTGGACCATGAGGTTGTCCGAGGAGGGAGCAGTCACCGACAGCGAAGTTGGCCTGCTCCAGAGAGGTGAGGGTCCAATGCCCCTTCAAGCAGATGACCTGTCTCAACAGTGTTGTTCATGTCAGACAAAATGATCCTTCCCTCTCACTGACCATATGCCCATTGTCTCACAGGATCTCCACCTGATGTGGCTGGGCCATCCGGAGCTGTGCCACTACATGCCACCCAAGTGAACACCTCAGAGAAGAGCATCAAGGAGAACACCGGCAATGCGTCACAGCTATCACCCGCACCTTCCACCAGCGCAGAGACATACACCTCGGTGGGTGACGTTAGTGGACAGGTATCTGGGGCACAATCTGGTGAGCACCCACACATCTGCTGATGCACATCAGGTGGAGGCAGGAACATCCAAGGGAGACAGCAGTCAGTGGTCTGCTGGATCCCAGGACACAGTTGGGTCCCAGTCAGATGCGGAGACAACGTTCTCCCAGAGATGATGCAGATGATAGGACACAGCCATGTGGATGAATGATTACAAGACACCAGACAGGGCGCAAGCCCTGGAATTATCCGGTGGCATAGAGGTTTAGAGGTCCGTTGACTTTCATGGTCACAGGGAGCGGCTGTCCTCTTCCTCCACAGGGAGTCATGTGATGCACTGTCTATCTGCTCAGATACAGTCTTCTGCAGCATATGTTGTCCATCATCTCATGTAATGACCAACAATGCTTGTACACCTTGGGAAGTTGTTGGCCTCCCCTTCTGGGTCCCTCCTCAGCCTGATGGGAGGCCAAATCTTCAGGGTGCGCTGTGGCCACCTGAAAATGTGGTGCCACCTGCAACCTGCATTGGCATTGCTGCCTTCTATGTCGGCTGCCCTCCTCAGCTGCCACCAGTACAGCGTGGGCAGCCTCTGCGCGATCTACACCAGCAAACATTGTTTTATCTGGAAGGAATTGGAGAAGGAAAGAGACCAACTATAGTTACTGTTTCCATCCTGGGACACTTAAATCCCACAAGTCTCTGCCATCCTTACCATGACTGCCCACCTTCTCTCAGTATGCGATCCAGCAAGCCAGTTGTGCTGGCAAACCTTGCTGCACAAACTCACTACCGGCCAAATCAGGAGGTCCGAGATCCCACACCTCTGTTATCAATATTAGGGAGGCCGTGATCAACTGCCCTCCGCTCATCCAGACAGTTAACCTTTGGCCGCGAGAGGATGTTCAGAGGAAGCCCTGCTGTTTAGTGTTTGATTGTTGGCAGCTGCCTCTAGAGTACAGGCACACTGTTCAGGTTTCAAAGATTGCTGGACATGCAGTGCACTAGTCATCCTCTGAGACATGGCACATGTGCCTTCAAGAAGGCACTTGATGGAGTTTGCACATTCTCCCCGTGTTTGCGTGGGTTTCGCCCCCACAACGCATATATGTGCAGGATAGGTGGATTGAACCGCTAAATTGCCCCTTAATTGGAAAAAAATGAATTGGGTACTCTAAATTTTACAAAAAAGAAGGCACTTGAGAGTTCAAGAGTGCAAAGTGTCCTCACAATGAACAAGGCTAATTCTTCATTTGATATAGCCTTCAGCTGTGAAGCTAGTGGCTGCTCACAGTCAAAGGGAATGAAGTTGACTTTCAGGAGAAAAGGTGCAGCAGGGCTCTGTCGTGGGGGAGCTTGGTAGGACAGACATGTTACAGCTGTGGTTGCCCCCATTATGGGTCTCCACAATATTTAAAGATGGCTTGAAGGCCTCACAGAGGCAAACCCCATCATCAACCATGGCCCAGAGGCGACCTGTGACTGGAATGCTTCAGCCCCCAACCAAGCCCAACACTCCCTGAAGACCCCCCCCCCCACCCCCCAGCAGCCACCCGAGCACTGGGGCAGCAGCTTTGATGCCATTGAGCTCATGCCAGAAAATTGAAATGGCTCCTCACCTCCTCAATTCCCCTCAGAAGCCATTGTGCAGCTTTACGATTTTGAAAAATAATACTGATCGACGCCCATGCATTTTCCCACGAGGGAGTCAGGTAATTCCCAGGAGGCCACTTCATTCGACGTCAATCTCGTTAATGAGACTGACATGAATGCAAATTAGGATTGATGACATTCCCCCATTTCCGGGCGTGATCCGGAACTTGTAAACGGGAGAGGGCCGGTTGAATCGCAAAATGATTCGTGCCCGGCGCGAATCTCGATTTTGGCTTTTCTCGCTATTCACCCAGCAGGCCCAGATCCATGCCGGGTGCAACGCGGTCGCTGAATCGTGTCCATCGTATTTCTTCCAATCCTTACTGAACAATTAAGACAGGAAGATCGAGTTTGATTTTTGGGGGAGAAACTAGCAGATCAGATAAACAGTGCACATGGAAACAGGGCGGAGGGCCAAGTTCCAGAGTGACCTTTAAATAAAGGAACGCCTGGCTCTTGCATCTTCAGTCATTTCCCTGGCCTTCCTGAGGAGGAGAGGGGAGGCACAGGCCTTGTCAATCAGCTCCTTGCAAATGTCGATACAGTGCAATATACCCTGAAGTAAGGCCTAGGTCAAGGCTTGGGAGCAATCAGCATGGCCTTTCCAGCATTCCTTTCTTTTCCTTTCCTTCTCCTGACTCCGAGCAGTCGTGAAACTACAGGCTCGGCCGTTGTTGCCTTTTCCTTTCCTAGTGTGTGGGGGATGCAATGGAGTAGGCTCTTAACAAAAACATAAAAAGGGAGAGGGCTTCAATGAACAGGTTGTGTGGGCATCACTTTACAATTAACTTGTGGATTTGTTTGAGAGCCATGCAAGATGTGCCAGGTGGGTATGTTTAGATGAAAGTCAACTCCTAAAAAATATTACCCATGTAAAAGTTGACCCCTTAAGGTTTTGTCTATAACACAGGCCGTATAAACTCAACTTTTACAGGAATATGTGCAATATTAATCGTGGGGCAGATCTGAGGTGCCAAGTAACCTATTACTGTTTCTAATGCTCTTATCAATCAAAAAAAGAATCTATTGCATTAGAAAGCGCAGACATCTTTCTAAAATTGCACTAAATTGCAGGCTAAGTCAATGTAAGATATTTCAACTCTCCACATTATTTCACTGATTGCAAGTATTCAATGGCCAAGAATGTGCTGGGAAATAACAGGAATTCAGAGCACCGAGCACTTATTAGTGCATGAAATAACCTACCATTTTTGGCAAGGAAGGGATGCACCACGAATTGCAAATACCACAAACTGCTGGATGATTTGCCATTAGCCGAGCAAAATTGAGATCTCGTCGACAACCTTCCCATGAGTCACAACATATTGCTAATTTGTACTGGAAATATGAATTGCATTTGAAGCAGAAAGTTAGGACTGCTATTTTACAATGTAAGAATTCTGCTCATGCTGAATTAATGGTCTTGAATGAAGTCTCAATCATACAGCTAGCATGTTGAACCCGAAACCACTGTTAAAATAAGTGATGGAATTTTCCATTATTTAAGGGTAATTGCTACAGAAATTTCAAACTGGAGAGTAAACGGGTGTTTTTAATTTCAATATCCAGGCGACATGGTAACGCAGTGGATAGCACTGCTGTCTCACAGAGCCGATGACCTGGGTTCGAACTGGCCCTGGGTCACTGTCCATGTGGAGTTTGTACATCCTCCCCGTGTCTACGTGGATCCCCACAACCCAAAGATGTGCAGAGTAGGTGGATTGGCCACACTAAATTGCCCCTTAATTGGTATAATTTTAAAAAAAATGTTTTAAATTTGAATATCTAAAATTTGCTGTCTGAGTTGCATTGCTTCGCGAACAAAAAAAATCTCGCCCATAGTCTCCCGTTTTCATTTATGTCATTACTGTATTTACTCGATAATTATCCATTAAATCAGCTGCAGAAAATCAAACCTTGTCCAAGGGAACATGAGTATCTTTCGACCAACATGATCTGTGTTAATTAATGACAATCAGCCTCTCAATTTTGAATTGATAAAGTGGCCTGCTTTCTAGACCATCGAGAATTTGGCCCATCAGAGACAGAGCTTCGTGGGTGGGCCAGCTGATGATATACCAATCCGTTGCGACTGCACGTGACGTGCATCCCAATGACGCCGATTTGGAGGGAGCAGAGCATCGCAAAACGGCGTCAAACCGGCGCCTGCCCCGATTCCGGCATTGGAAGCCATTCTCCACCCGATCGCCGTTCCCGATTTCAGCGTTGCGCTACGGAGAATCCAACCCTATGTTCTCCCGCCGGAGCTGACTTGCTGGGAGGACAAATGAGGAAGCAAATCTTTCACCGTGCAAATTTATGCATGGCAAGGACTGCGAGGTGTTCTCTGGCCCGATAGTGAGGTCCTGTGACTGGCCACACCCTCCTACATCACAATTCAGCACTCCCCAGCCCCCTCCACCCCCCACTGCACAATTAAGACCCCCATCCCAACATTTTCTGGATCTGCCCCTCAGTATGGGGGTGACCCGACCTGCCACCCCCCCCCCCCCCAAGAGACCCCCTAAATAAAGAGACTTCCCTGAGACCCCCATTGTAAAGGGACCCCCACTAGATCTCCAGAAGACACCCCTATCAGGAAGCCTCCCAGAAGAGAAATACCTGTCTGGAAGCTCGAGAACAGTCCAGACACGGGCAGTGAATAAAATCACTGCTTTAACACTCACCTGGGCAATACACCAGCTGGCACAGACACAGGAAGCAGCACCTGTCAATTCCTGGAAAGAGAAAACTAATCAGCTGTGTTTACACCCCCTCAGATCTCCTGAAAGCTGTTCGTCCATTTCTCTTTGATTTTAACTTCACTCAGCTGTGATTGACAGCTTCCACATACACACAGCTGTTAGTATTGCTCCATTCATCTTCTTTCATGGTTGAGCAGTGATACTCGATCAATAACTCCTGAAGCGAGATTGGAGACAATTGAAGGCTTTATTGTACTAGATGTTTCCTCCAGCAGCGCAGGCACAGAATGCAGCTGCTGGGGAGACACAGGCTCTTATACTCTGCCTTACTGGGCGGAACCAGCAGGCAGGCTTCACCAATGAAATAGCAGTCTCAGGTACCTCCCACACCAATAGTCTTACAGCATTATTCAGGGTACCGTTATACCCCTAATACCGACTACCACAAGCACCAAGAGAAATGACTGAAAAAGGACAATGTAGGAAAAATGCCAACAGAATTAAAAGGAAAGATAGAGTGAAGAAAAACCATGGAGAAAATCTGATCTTTACTAGAGTCCTTTGATCATGTTTAGGGCCTGCATTAAGCCAAGAAGTGGCAGAACTTATATTGGAGGTTTAACAAGTACAGAACAGCTTCTGGACTAGCAGAGAAACCTGGCAAGGAACAGGTCAGAAATCTTCCCTACAGAATAGGAAATAGTTGAGAAGAGGTCATGTTCAGCCTTGATGCATATTTCAGCCTGAGAAGGAATATCCATTATCGAGAGGGCGAAGTTCAATATACACATCCAAACATCAAGAAGGTGTGTGAATTCTCTCATTAATAATTCACATCAACTAGTTTGTCTTCCTTCCTTCCTCCCTTCTTCCTTCTTTCCTCCCTCCCTCTCTCCCTTCCTTCCGTCCCTCCCTCCCTTCCTGTCCTTTCTTCTTCCTTCCTTCTTCCCTTCCCCCCTTCCTCCCTCCCTCCCTTCCTCCCTCCCGCCCAGGCTTTGTGATAATTGACCCTTGATTATCTTTTAAATATGGTTGGTGGCCTGTAGATGTTGACATCCTCTCCTCCTGTATTATGGGGCTCGAGGGTGGTTGGGAAGGTACTTGGGAGATCTCCCGCCAACGTTTTCATACTCCGCACCAAAAATGCACCCAGCGAACACACAAAAATTGTAGACCATTCTTACGCAGCCCTGTCGAAGAGTCTGAACAAGAGGGCATAAATGCATCAAAGACGTGGCCGTCAAATTTCTATGAAGCACCAACATAAAGACAAGATAAAATTTGAAAAGCACAAAAAGAATATGAAGAATGTAAAAAAATCAGGAATACTACATCAATAGATGACCAGAATATATCCAAATAACATCATCTTGAAGCAATGCTTCGAGCAACGAAGATATTTCAGTGCTGGAGGTTACTTGCCAACTTATAATGATAATAATCTTTATTAGTGTCACAAGTAGGCTTGCATTAACACTGCAATGAAGTTACTGTGAAAATCCCCGAGTTGCCACACTCCGGCACCTGTTCAGGTACACTGAGGGAGAATTCAGAATGTCCAATTCACCTAACAGGTACGCCTTTCAGGACAGGGGTGGCACGGTAGCACAGTGGTCAGCATTGTTGCTGCACAGCACCAGGGTCCCAGGTTCGATTCCCGGCTTGGATCACTGTCTGTGTGGAGTCTGCACATTCTCCCTGTGGGTTTCCTCAATGTCTGGTTTCCACCCACAAGTCCCGAAAGACATGCTGTTAGGTGAATTGGACATTCTGAATTCTCCCTATGTGTACTCGAACAGATGCAGTGTTAATATATGCCTACTTGTGACAATAAAGATTTTTATCATTATATTGTATTATTATTATATTATACATTATATGTATTATAGTTTCGGGACTTTAGTGGAATTTTTTCAGAAATTACCAGTGTGGTAGATAACGGGGAGCCAATGGATGTGGTATATCTGGATTTCCAGAAAGCTTTTGACAAGGTGCCACACAAAAGGTTGCTGCGTAAGATAAAGATGCATGGCATTAAGGGTAAAGTAGTAGCATGGATAGAGGATTGGTTAATTAATAGAAAGCAAAGAGTGGGGATTAATGGGTGTTTCTCTGGTTGGCAATCAGTAGCTAGTGGTGTCCCTCAGGGATCAGTGTTGGGCCCACAATTGTTCACAATTTACATAGATGATTTGGACTTGGGGACCAAGAGCAATGTGTCCAAGTTTGCAGATGACACTAAGATGAGTGGTAAAGCAAAAAGTGCAGAGGTACCGGAAGTCTGCAGAGGGATTTGGATAGGCTAAGTGAATGGGCTAAGGTCTGACAGATGGAATGTTGACAAATGTGAGGTTATCCATTTTGGTAGGAATAAAAGCAAAAGGGATTATTATTTAAATGATAAAATATTAAAACATGCTGCTGTGCAGAGAGACCTGGGTGTGCTAGTGCAAGAGTCGCAAAAAGTTGGTTTACAGGTGCAACAGGTAATTAAGAAGGCTGATGGAATTTTGTCCTTCATTGCTAGAGATATGGAGTTTAAGACTAGGGAGGTTATGCTGCAATTGTATAAGGTGTTAGTGAGGCCACAATTGGAATATTGTGTTCGGTTTTGGTCTCCTTACCTGAGAAAGGACGCACTGGCGCTGGAGGGTGTGCAGAGGAGATTCACTAGGTTAATCCCAGAGCTGAATGGTTAGATTACGAGGAGAGGTTGAGTAGACTGGGACTATACTCGTTGGAATTTAGAAGGATGCGGGGGTATCATATAGAAACATATAAAATTATGAAGGGAATAGGTAGGATACATGCGGGCAGGTTGTTTCCACTGGTGGGTGAAAGCAGAACTAGAGGGCATAGCCTCAAAATAAGGGGAAGTAGATTTAGGACTGAGCTCAGGAGGAACTTCTTCAACCAAAGGGTTGTGAATCTATGGAATTCCTTGCCCAGTGAAGCAGTTAAGGCTTCTTTATTAAATGTTTTTAAGATAAAGATAGTTTTTTGAAGAAAACAGGGATTAAGGGTTATGGTGTTTGGGCCGGAAAGTGGAGCTGAGTCCACAAAAGATCAGCCATGATCTCATTGAATGGCGGAGCAGGCTCGAGGGGCCAGATGGCCTACTCCTGCTCCTAGTTCTTATGTTCTTATTATACTTGTGAGAGGAAACCCACGCAGACACGGGGAGAACGTGCAGCCTCTACACAGACAGTGACCCAAGCGGGAATCGAACCTGGGACCCTGGTGCTGTGAAGCAACAGTGCTAACCAATGTGCTACTGTGTCACGCTTGAGAGATTGGTCATAACTACTCAGACTCGATCCTTCAGGGAATGCACTTAGGCATTACAAAGTCTCCTGCTGGAGAACAAAATTCAGTTTTGAACCAGGGATTGCAAAATCATTTCAAGGAATGTTTCAAACTGCATGACCAGGGGCAGTATGGATTTGTGACCAGATTCGCAAATGCTCCGTTTTGGGGGAAAACACTACGGGCGCGATTTAACTCTAAAAAGCAGTCTGTTCTGGGTAGGATGAGCAGAATAAGCGCCGGAAACACCCTGCTGTCGAACTCTTTTGTTTATGGGCCCTGATGGGGAATGTCCCCTGAGGCTGCACTTTGTGTCATTTCCTGCACTGAGGAGTTCCATTTAAAAATGATATCCTGATCACCCAACCCCCCTGACATGATCCCGAGACTCTCCAAAGCCCCAACTCCTCTGTTGGGAATGATCCTCAGGCCCCTCCGCACCACAGTATATACTGGCAGGGCAATCCCGTGCCCAATTCCCAGTGTGGGCAAAATGTTACCTGGGCACATTGGCACTGCCAGCCTGGCTCCCTGGCAGTGCCCTGTCAGCCTGGGAGCGCTACCTGGGCAGTCTTGCAGTTTCAAGGTGGCAGCCGGGTGTCACTGGCAGGGTGCCCAGGTGGCACTGTCAAGGTGCCAGGCTGGCAGTACTAAGGTGTCCAGGTGGCACCAGCAGTGCCAGGGTGCCAGCTTGGCCAGAGGCCAACCACCCAGAGTCTTCCGATCGCCTGGTAGACCTCCCAAGTTCAGTTCCATCCGGCTGGGGTCTCGTCAGCGAGGCTGATAGATGCCGAGTGCTGGTGGCGGCATAGCTAAGTGAGTTTTTAAGCTCTTTTAACTATGCAAGTCTGGGTCCCACCCATTGTGGGCAGCATCTCGCGATATCTCGTTACATTTTGCGAAGCGCAGCAACCGTTAGGAATCCTGGGAGATCTACACGCCATGTCCCGTCCCAATTCTGGCAGGATGTGGCCGGTAAGTCGCACCCAAGATCTGTGATCTTATCTTGTAGAGACTAAAAATTAGTTGTGAAAAGCAATAGGAGCATTGTTTATCGACAAAAAGAAAGCAATCAATGGAACGCACCAACTACCCAGACGATCAGGAAGCCACTGGTTTCTGATGATTCATTTGATACTCTACAGAGTTTTAGAGAGGATATGGTCCACCTGAATCCCATTCAACCAGTGAGAGAGTTGAGAACCAGGTCAGGGAGTTATAACCACAAAGTTTATCTCTGTGAATCAGAGGTGAAGACAGAGGCTTCAATGAGAAATGTAGGGAAATGTAAATTATATATTTAATAGTGTCAGAGACTTGGGGAGATCTAATGCGAAGGATTAATGTTAAGTGTGCAAATAGACAGTCTACATCATCAGTGATGTAAGATCACATGACAACAGAGTGTGCTGAAACAAAGATCCAGGTGAAGCCTCATCATAAGCTTGTACACTACATATTTGATGGAATGTTCAAGAGAAAGTAGCATTTACAAACAGCTTTGCTTCCTGCAGTTTCTATCAATCCTTACTGAGCACAACCCAATCTAAGACCCACAACAATGATAACAGATTTCCCTGGCAACTACAGGAAGCTGAACAAGAGTGTTTATAACCTCAGTGTAATATTTGCCCCTGAGGTGAACTTTCTAACAAGTACCCATGCCGTTGCTAAGACTACTTACATTTGTACCTTCAAAACATCATTTGGCTCCATCCCTGCCTCTTCTCATCTACCACTGAAAGCCACATCTGTACTTTTACCAACTCTAGACTTGACTATCTAATGCTCTCCTGGCCAGCACCCCACACCCTACACTTTTTAACCTGAACACAATCCAAATCTCTAATGTCCACATCTTAGCTTATAAGAACATAAGAACTAGGAGCGAGAGTAGGCCATCTTGCCCCTCGAGCCTGCTCCGCCATTCAATGAGATCATGGCTGATCTTTTGTGGACTCAGCTCCACTTTCTGGCCCAAACACCATAACCCTTAATCCCTCTTTTCTTCAAAAAACTATCTTTATCTTAAAAACATTTAATGAAGGAGCCTCAACTGCTTCACTGGGCAAGGAATTCCATAGATTCACAACACTTTGGTGGAAGAGGTTCCTCCTAAACTCAGTCCTAAATCTACTTCCCCTTATTTTGAGGCTATGCTCCCTAGTTCTGCTTTCACCCGCCAGTGGAAACAACCTGCCCGTATATTACCTATCTATTCCCTTCATAATTTTATATGTTTCGATAAGATACCCCCGCCTCCTTCTAAAGTCCAATAAGTACAGTCCCAGTCTACTCAACCTCTCCTCGTAATCCAACCCCATCAACTCTGGGATTAACCTAGTGAATCTCCTCTGCACACCCTCCAGCGCCAGTACGTCCTTTCTCAGGTAAGGAGAACAAAACGGAACACAATACTCCAGGTGTGGCCTCACTAACACCTTATGCAATTGCAGCATAACCTGATAGTCTTAAACTCCATCCCTCTAGCAATGAAGGACAAAACTCCATTTGCCTTCTTAATCACCTGTTGCACCTGTAAACCAAATTTTTGCGACTCATGCACAAGCACACCCAGATCTCTCTGCACAGCAGCATGTTTTAATATTTTATCATTTAAATAATAATCCCTTTTGCTCTTATTCCTACCAAAATGGATAACCTCACATTTGTCAACATTGTATTCCATTTACCAGACCCTAGCCCATTCACTTAACCTATCCAAATCCTTCTGCAGACTTCCGGTATCCTCTGCACTTTTTGCTTTACCACTCATCTTAGTGTCGTCTGCAAACTTGGACACGTTGCACTTGGTCCCCAAGTCCAAATCATCTATGTAAATTGTGAACAATTGTGGGCCCAACACTGATCCCTGAGGGACACCACTAGCTACTGATTGCCAACCAGAGAAACACCCATTAATCCCCACTCTTTGCTTTCTATTAATTAACCAATCCTCTATCCATGCTACTACTTTACCCTTAATGCCATGCATCTTTATCTTACGCAACCTTTTGTGTGGCACCTTGTCAAAAGCTTTCTGGAAATCCAGATATACCACATCCATTGGCTCCCCGTTATTTACCGCACTGGTAATGTCCTCAAAGAATTCCGCCAAATTAGTTAGGCACAACCTGCCCTTTATGAACCCATGCTGCGTCTGCCCAATGGGACAATTTCCATCCAGATGCCTCGCTATTTCTTCCTTGATGATAGATTCCAGCATCTTCCCTACTACCGAAGTGAAGCTAACTGGCCTATAATTACCTATTTTCTGCCTCCCTCCTTTTGTTTGCTAATTTCCAAACCGCCGGGACAACCCCAGAGTCTAGTGAATGTTGGTAAATTATCACTAGTGCATTTGCAATTTCCCTTGCCATCTCTTTTAGCACTCTAGAATGCATTCCATCAGGGCCAGGAGAATTGTCTACCTTTAGCCCCATTAGCTTGCCCATCACTACCTCCTGAGTGATAACAATCATCTCAAGGTCCTCACCTGTCATAGCCTCATTTCCATCAGTCACTGGCATGTTATTTGTGTCTTCCACTGTGAAGACCGACCCAAAAAACCTGTTCAATTCCTCAGCCATTTCCTCATCTCCTATTATTAAATCTCCCTTCTCATCCTCTAAAGGACTAATATTTACCTGAGCCACTCTTTTTTGTTTTATATATAGTTGTAGAAACTTTTGCTATCTGTTTTTATATTCTGAGCAAGTTTACTCTCATAATCTATCTTACTCTTCTTTATAGCTTTTTTAGTAGCTTTCTGTTGCCCCCTAAAGATTTCCCAGTCCTCTAGTCTCCCACTAATGTTTTCCACTTTGTATGCTTTTTCCTTCAATTTGACACTCTCCCTCATTTCCTTAGACATCCACGGTCGATTTTCCCTCTTTCTACCGTCCTTCCTTTTTGTTAGTATAAACCTTTGCTGAACACTGTGACCCCATTCACTCAACATCCATGTGCTCACTAACCTACACCAGCTCCTGGCTAAGTAATGTCTCAATTTTAAAATTCTTATTCCCATCTTCAAAGTCCCCTGTGGCTTCACCCCTCCCTATCTTTGTAATCTGCCCAGTCCCACAACCCTCCTAGAGATCTGCGCTAAATCTGGTCTTTTGAGCAGCCACAATTTCATCAGTCTATCGAAAGCAACCATATCTTCAGCTATCAAGGCCCTCAATGCCATAATTTCCTGCCTAAATCTCTCTGCATCTATGTATATATATGTAATTGTGTGCTCGAGTGTTCTACCAATTGGGGTGATTTGGGGCCAGCGTTAGCCGATTTTTCATGTCCCTCTCACCGATGGCGTAATGAGGTTCCCATTCACAAAGGGCAAGAACCTAAAATGAATAAGTTTCAATGTTATTAACAAGCCGCCGCCACATGGCCCCCTCACTTAATATTTATACTTATAGGGCAGCACAGTAGCACAGTGGTTAGCATAGTTGCTTCACAGCTCCAGGGTCCCAGGTTTGATTCCCGGCTTGGGTCACTGTCTGTGCAGAATTTGCATGTTCTCCCTGTGTCTGCGTGGGTTTCCTCCGGGTGCTCCGGTTTCCTCCCACAGTCCAAAGATGTGCAGGTTAGGTGGATTGGCCATGATAAATTGCATGAGTGTCCAAAAAGGTTGGGTGGGGTTACTGGGTTATGGGGATAGGGTGGGCTTCAGTGGGGTGCTCTTTCCAAGGGCCAGTGCAGACTCGATGGACCAAATGGCCTCCTTCTCCACTGTAATTTCTATGATTCTATGATTCTTTACCTGTTTACAACAGGAAGATATTGGCGTGAATCATTTGAGGGGATCTGCTGAGGGGGAAGGGGTAAAGGTAAGTATAGCCTCCTGGGAAGAAAGGGACACGGCAAGGAACTGCCTCCAGCACAGGCTGAAACTCCTGTCTGGCACTGGTTGGTACCTCCATGGCACAGGTTGGCACTGCTACCTGTCATTGGTTAGCACTGACACCTGGAACAGGTTGGTACTGAAACCTGGCGCAGTTTCGCACTACCCCAGCACATGCTGGCACTGCCATCTGGCACAGGTTGGCACTGCCCTGGCTCATGTTGGCACTGCCACAGCACAGGCTGACACTGCACAGGCACAGGTTGGCACTAACAATTTAGCAGTGCCCATCCGGCAGGGCCAGCCTGTGCCAACTTGTGCCAGGGGCAGTGCTGGGGAGCCCAATTAGGGAGGGGCTGGGGTCTGTGGTGGGCTGGAGAGATCCCTGTCAGTTTTAAGGTAGAACCTGACACTGAGAAATTATGGGGAAAATCCACCCAATGTATCAGGCTTAAACAATCAAGGAAATCTGGACATGCCAATGCTTCAGAGTAAATCTGGCAGACATCCACTATCTGGTCATTTGGTTGAAAAAATGGGACATCACCGTGGAAGACAAGGAAATTATGTCCTCATGTCCAAGTGAGAAAACCTTCAGACATTTTAGACACACATGGCTGTTGTACGCTGGAGCTATGCTTCAAATGGAACCAAGCTTAAATGATGTAAGACAGACTCCCTAAAGAGCATGTGGCTTCAGTCTGTTTCAAAATCAAACTGCAACCTGTTTCTGGAGTTATATTTGCAATTTCCTTAACAGTGAGGCAAATAATAATACAATTATCGGTTAATATGCAGATAAAGCAGTTAAGATGTGTATACCTGGTTCCTGGCAGTATTATTTGAGGA
This sequence comes from Scyliorhinus torazame, assembly GCF_047496885.1. Taxonomy (NCBI): domain Eukaryota; kingdom Metazoa; phylum Chordata; class Chondrichthyes; order Carcharhiniformes; family Scyliorhinidae; genus Scyliorhinus; species Scyliorhinus torazame. Next base: position 220,239,944 of record NC_092715.1, on the reverse strand, counting down.
AAGGCATTAACTTTTCTTGTAATAAATGCCCTAAAGTAATGATGGAAGGAATTCTCTGCACACATCTTAAATACATCAAAAGATCATGATTGGAAAATGTTTCTTGTGTTGCCCGCAGGTTTGGACGACTGGGGAAAGCAAATCTCATCTTGCTCTCCAGACGGAAAGGAGTCAAGGGTATCCAACAAGAACGATCATAAAGCTTGATTTTGATGATAACTCTGATTTCTACACAATTCAGTACAAGGGTGCAGTAGTTACAAAACAATGTTTTTGAGAGTTGCAACGTGAGTTGTTGTTCAATAGAATTAAAAAATAAGTGTCAGATGCTAATCATCAAAGGAGACAGAAGTGAATTGAAAACTAGATGAAATAAAGCGTTAGAGGAGGCCAAACACTTTAATTATGCACTAGAACAACAGAAAAAGGCATGCACTGGAGAATAGTGAGACTTGATCAGCTCTTACACACATGAGGCGAGATTCTCCGACCCCCCGCCGGGTCGGAGAATCGCCAGGGGCTGGTGTGAATCCTGCCCCCGCCAGTTGCTGAAGTCTCTGGCACCGGATATTCGGCGTGGGCGGGAATCGCGTCGCGCCGGTTGGCGGGCCCCCCCGCTCGATTCTCCGGCCCGGATGGGCCGAAGTCCCGCTGCTAAAATGCCTGTCCTGCCGGCGTAAATTAAACCACCTACCTTACCGGCGGGACAAGGTGGCGCGGGCGGGCTCCGGGGTCCTGGGGGGGACGCGGGGCGATCTGGCCCAGGGGGGTGCCCCCACGGTGGCCTGGCCCGCGATCAGGGCCCACCGATCCGCGGGCGGGCCTGTGCCGTGGGGGCACTCTTTCCCTTCCGCCTCCGCCACGGTCTCCACCATAACGGAGGCGGAAGAGACTCTCTCCACTGCGCATGCGCGGGAATGCAGTCAGCGGCCGCTGACGCTCCCGCGCATGCGCCGCCCGGAGATGTCATTTCCGCGCCAGCTGGTGGGGCACCAAAGGCCTTTTCCACCAGCTGGCGGGGCGGAAATTCGTCCGGCGCCGACCTAGCCCCTCAATGTTGGGGCTCGGCCCCCAAACATGCGGAGCATTTCGCACCTTTGGGGCGGCGCAATGCCCATCTGATTTGCGCCGTTTTGGGCGCCAGTCGGCGGACATCGCGCCGTTTCCGGAGAATTTCGCCCATGATGAGGGTCTGGAAGTGCAAATTGTAGTGACCTCTGTATGTGTTAATACATGTTTAGTTAATGTGAAGTTAGTACAGACAGATGATCACTAGATGGCAACACTAACAGGACCTATAAAAGCAGTTTCCCGCTCTTTCTTTAGTTAGTGTGTGTGGAGAAAAGCTAGATTGAAGACGTGATCAGATCAGAGTGTAGTGTATTATCATAATTGTCAATTTAATCTAATCTCACTTATTTGTTTTACTAGTCAAAGTATTGAAGTGAAAGAACTGACAAGATAATTATTATATTTTTCAATAAATAATTTGTCATCATCTGGAAGACTTTGACTGTTTCTCATCAGAATTCAATAATCGCTTATTGTCACAAGTAGGATTCAATGAAGTTACTGTGAAAAGCCCCTAGTCACCACATTCCAGCGTATGTTGGGGGAGGCCAGTGCGGGAATTGAACCCACGCTGCTGGCATTGGTCTGCATTACAAGCCAACTGTTTAGCCCACTGTGCCAAACCAGCTGCCAGCTGGAAAGGCAATTGGGGAAACTTACCAACTTAATCCCTGCCGGAATAGTGGGAGCATTTCCAGATCTGGAACCTCACTTTTAGAATTGCGTGCTTGGCAGTTGCTCTTTACCAGGACAAATCAATTACCATCTTGCCTCTGGACACGTTTTGAGCAGTTCGGTACTGTGGATGGGATGGCGCATCCATTCTGACAAAGGAAGATATGTAATTAAAGGGGCCAGGAAATGGGTCACAAGGGCTAACCAGCACTTAGATTTTTCAAGCTTCAACAACCACAAGAATGAAGACTGGACCTGGGAAGATTCTACCAACCAAGCAAGTGTGGATGGTGCTTGTTGAGGAAATCAGAAGCAGGAGTGTGTTCCCTTCAACCTGGAGGCAGTGCACCACAGAGAATCCTCGAATTCAGGAGGGTATGATAGGTGAACAGCACAACAGTTTCATGTATCAGGCCTCACACAATGACTTGCCCAGCATTTTGGGCCAAAGCACGCCTCAAGTCATTTTCCAGCTCCAATCATCCCTTTTCTCTGCAGGCACCTCACATTCCCATTTGAACAGCCAACACTCATTCTTATCCTTAATCAAGTGCCCTTTTACTCCCATACCTGACAAAAGATGTCCTCCCCTCCTCTGTTTTGAAAGTGAGCAGGGAAGCCCTTTGGGTTTGTTGGGTAAGTAAATAAAATGTTGAGGTTGATAAGAAGTCAATTATGATGGGCGGCATGGTGGCACAGTAGTTAGCACTGCTGCCTCACAGCGCCAGGGACCCGGGTTCAATTCTGACCTCGGGTGACTGTGTGGAGTTTGCACTTCCTGTGTCTGCGTGGGTTTCCTCCGAGTGCTCCGGTTTCCTCCCATATGAAATGAAAAATGAAAATGAAAATCGCTTATTGTCACAAGTAGGCTTCAAATGAAGTTACTGTGAAAAGCCCCTAGTCGCCACATTCCGGCGCCTGTTCAGGGAGGCTGGTACGGGAATTGAACCATGCTGCTGGCCTGCCTTGATCTGCTTTAAAAGCCAGCGATTTAGCCCAGTGTGCTAAACCAGCCCCTGACCAAGCCAAACCGTAGTCCAAGGGTGTGCAGATTAGGTGGATTGGCTATTCTAAATTGGCCCTAGGTGGAGATACGGGGACAGTATGGGGTGGTGTAGACTTGATGGGCTGAATGGCTTCCTTCTGCACTGTAGGATTCTATGATTCTATGATCTGATTTATTATTGAATTATTGACCTGTTTCCTGAGCTGTCAGCAACTCACCAGAGTCACCGAGGTAAGTGCACAGTGGGAAGAGCTTCTTCAATGAAACTGCAAGCGGGGAAACCTTAACCAGTTACACTGACGAGCTGTATGGCCATTGAGGGATTGCTTCTCCCAGATTGTGATTTCTCTGTTTTAGAACAGCTTGGACAGCACTTCACTCAGCGAACTATTACTCACCTTCAACAGCATGCTGTATAACCTGGGAGCGGCTAATAGAGCTCCATTGTCCACATGTGATCAGGGTCAAGGGTAGGGACACCAGCAACATGAGTAACACTAACAGCAGCACCAGCTTGCTTCTACCCAACCACTGACTCCTCCATAGAACAGACAGAACTGGCATGGACATCACAGTCCAGTTGGAAGGAGGTGAGATCCCCACATATGATCTACAGGCAGAGGGTCAGCTTTCCTGACCAGTACCTCGGAAGTCGCAGACTCTCACAGCGGGTTATTATCTCTGTGATTTCAAGCCCCACAACTCTCTTAGACATCAGTGCTCATCTATCATACCCTCCTGAAGTCCTGGATCTTATTGTTGAAGTGAGTACATTGTGGCTGCTGCATTCCTCAGCCACTTCCCTTCATGCTTGCTGGGTCGAGTTGTCCTTGGTAGAGTTCAGCTCATTTCAGCCCCTCAGACTGTGAAATTGGACCTCGAAGTTAGAGTGAGGGACTCTTGGGGCAGCCTGCCCAACCCTCAGCTCCATTACAGTGGATGCTGCGACCTGAAAAAACCCAAGTGCTGCTGAGCTTTTCTAAAACATGCCATGGTCCCTTTCACCAGAAATCTTTCCTCTGTCAAAATCATTATGCCACCGTGGTACAGTGATTGGCAATCTGCCTCACAGCGCCACCAACACGGGTTCGATTCCGGCCTTGGGTGATTGTGTGGAGTTTGCACGTTCTCCCCATGTCTGCGTGGGTTTCCTCCAGGTGCTCCGGTTTTCTCCCTTGGTCCAAAGATGTGTAGGTTACGTGCATTGGCCATGATCAATGTGCTGGGTTAGGGGGATAGGGTGACAGCAAGTGGGCCGAGGTAGGATGCTCTTTCGGAGGGTCGCTGCAGACTTGATGGGCTGAATGGCCTCCTCCTGCACTGTCAGAATTTGATGGATTCTGCCATCCCCTCCCCGATTAGCTGGAAAGACCCAAGGTGGGCTCTGAATTTGTTTGCACTTGGAAAGAACAAACAGACGGGACACTGTGTGGTGTGCAGCACAGAAGGGCTGCACCGTTGTGTCAGTGACGAAGGGAATAAGATCCTGTTGTTTCTTTGGGTTGCAGAACAGAGCGCATGGATAGAATGTCACGATTCGCATGGTTGAAAGTCTCCTGTGTAACTACATGAAAGCTTCACATTCTCATAAAAGGTGCAACAAGATTCTCTGCCAGCCCTTGGAAATGTGAACATAGAACATAGAACAGAGAACAGTACAGCACAGTACAGGCCCTTCGGCCCACGATGTTGTGCCGACCATTTATCCTATTCTAAGATCAACCTAATCTACACCACTTCAATTTACTGCTGTCCATGTGCCTGTCGAAGAGTCGCTCAAATGTCCCTAATGACTCTGACTCCACCACCTCTGCTGGCAGTGCATTCCACACACCCACCACTCTCTGTGTAAAGAACCTACCTCTGACATCTCCCCTATACCTTCCTCCAAACACCTTTAAAATTATGTCCCCTCGTCACATTCATTTCCACCCTGGGGAAAAGTCTCTGGCTATCCACTCTATCTATGCCTCTCATCACCTTGTACACCTCTATCAAGTCACCTCTCTGCCTTCTTCGCTCCAGTAAGAAAAGCCCTAGCTCCCTCAACTTTTCTTCATAAGATATGCCCTCCAGTCCAGACAGCATCCTGGTGAATCTCCTCTGTACCTTCTCCAAAGCATCCACATCCTTCCTATAATGAGGAGACCAGAAGTGAGGACTAACCAGGGTTTTATAAAGCTGCAGCAAAACCTCACGGCTCTTAAACTCAATCCCCCTGTTAATGACACCCAACACACCATACGCCTTCTTAACAACCCTATCAACCTGAGTGGCAACTTTGAAGGATCTATGTACGTGGATCCCAAGACCCTTCTGTTCCTCCACACTTACAAGAATCCTGCCTTTAAACCTGTATTTAGCATTCAAATTTGACCTTCCAAAATGAATCACTTCACATTTTACTAGGTTGAACTCCATCTGCCACTTCTCAGCCCAGCTCTGCATCCTGTCAATGTCCTGTTGTAACCTGCAACAGCCCTCGACACTATCTACAACTCCACCAACCTTTGTGTCATCAGCTAACTTACTAACCCACCCTTCCACTTCCTCATCCAAGTTATTTATAAAAACCACAAAGAGCAGAGATCCCAGAACAGATCCCTGCGGGACACCGCTGGTCACCGACCTCCAGGCGGAATACTTCCCATCCACTGCCACTCGCTAGCTTCTTTCGGACAGCCAATTCTGTATCCAGACAGCCAAATTTCCCATATCCCATGTCCCCTAACCTCCTGAATGAACCTACCATGGGGAACTTATCAAATGCCTAACTGAAATCCATATACATCACATCCACTGCCCACCCTTCATCAATGTGTCTCGTCACATCCTCAAAGAATTCAAGGAGGCTTGTGAGGCATGACCTGCCCCTCACAAAGCCATACTGACTATCTTTAATCAAACTGTTTTTCTAAATAATCATAAATCCTGGGCGAAATTCTCCCGAAATGGCGCGATGTCCGCCGACTGGCGCCCAAAATGGCGCCAATCAGACGGGCATCGCGCCACCCTAAAGGTGCGGAATGCTCCACATCTTTGGGGGCCGAGCCCCAACATTGAGGGGCTAGGCCGACGCCGGAGGAATTTCCGCCCCGCCAGCTGGCGGAAACGGCCTTTGTTGCCCCGCCAGCTGGCGCGGAAATGACATCCCCGGGCGGCGCATGCGCGGGAGTGTCAGCGGCCGCTGACAGTTTCCCACTCATGCGCAGTGGAGGGAGTCTCTTCCGCCTCCGCCATGGTGGAGACCGTGGAGGAGGAGGAAGGGAAAGAGTGCCCCCACGGCACAGGCCCGCCCGTGGATCGGTGGGCCCCGATCGCGGGCCAGGCCACCGTGGGGGCACCTCCCGGGGCCAGATCGCCCCGCGTCCCCCCCAGGACCCCGGAGCCCGCCCACACCGTCTTGTCCCGCCGTTCAAAAGGTGGTTTAATCCACGCCGGCGGTACAGGCAATTTATCGGCGGGACTTCGGCCCATCCGGGCCGGAGAATCGAGCGGGGGGGCCCGCCAACCGGTGCGGCCCGATTCCCGCCCCCGCCGAATATCCGGTACCGGAGACTTTGGCAACTGGCGGGGGCGGGATTCACGGCAGCCCCCGGCGATTCTCCAACCCGGCGGGGGGTCGGAGAATGACGCCCCCTATCTCTCAGAATCCTTTCCAATATTTTGCTCACCACAGACGTAAGACTGACTCGTCTGTATTTCCCACGGATTTCCCTATTCCCTTTCTTGAACAGGGGAACAACATTTGTCTCTCTCCAATCATCTGGTACTACTCCAGTGGTGAGTGAGGACGCAAAGATCATCATCAACGGCATAGCAATTTCTTCCCTTGCTTCCTGTAATAAACTTGAGTATATCCCGTCTGGCCCAGGGGACTTATCTATCCTGATGCTTTTCAAAATTTCCAGAACATCCTCCTTCTTAATATCAACCTGTTTGAGTCTATTAACCTGGATCACACTGTTCTCATGAGCAACAAGATCCCTCTCTCTCGTGAATACTGAAGCAAAATATTCAGTTAGGGCCTCTCCTACGTCCTCAGACTCTAAGCACAAGTTCCTTCCACTATCCCTGATCCCTGTCACTCTGATCATGCTCTTATTTCTCACATAAGTGTAGAATGCCTTGGAGTTTTCCCGAATCCTTCACGCCAGGGCTTTATCATGCCCCCTTCTAGCTCTCCGAAGTCCATTTTTTAGTTCCTTGCTGGCTACCTTGTAAGCCTCTAGAGCCATGTCAGATCCTTGCTTCCTCAATGTTACGAAGGCTTCCTTCTTCCTCTTGACCAAAAGCTCCACTTCTCTTGTCATCCAAGGCTCCTTCACCTTACCATTCCCACCTTTGTGGGACAAAACTATCCAGCACTCGCAGCAGGTGCTCCTTAAACAACCCCCACATTTCTGTTGTGCATTTCCTTGAGAACAACTGTTCCCACTTTATGCTCCTCAACTCCTGTCTCATAGCAGTATAATTTCCCCTCCCCCAATTAAATACCTTCCCATACCATCTGTTCCTATCCCTCTCCATGACTATGGTAAAGGTCAAGGAGTTATGGTCACTGTCACCAAATTGCTCACCCACCGAGCATCTGACACCTGGCCTGGTTCATTGCCAAGTACCAAATCCAATATGGCCTTCCCCCTAGTCGGCCTAACTACATATGAGTCAGGAATCCTTCCTGGACACACCTGACAAAACTGCTCCATCCAAACTATTTGCAGTAAGGAGGTTCCAGTCAATATTCGGGAAGTTGAACATAAGAACATAGGAACTAGGAGCAGGAGTAGGCCATCTGGCCCCTCGAGCCTGCTCCACCATTCAATGAGATCATGGCTGATCTTTTGTGGACTCAGCTCCACTTTCCGGCCCGAACACCATAACCCTTAATCCCTTTATTCTTCAAAAAACTATCTATCTTCATCTTAAAAACATTTAATGAAGGAGCCTCTACTGCTTCACTGGGCAAGGAATTCCATAGTCACCCATGACAACAACTCTGTTACTTCTGCACCTTTCCAATGTCTGCCGCCTAATCTGTTCCTCTATCTCTCTGCTGCTATTTGGGGGGTCTATAGAAAACTCCCAAAAAAATAACTGCTCCTTTCTTGTTTCTGACTTCCACCCATACTGACTCGGTAGAAGTATGTTGTTTGCATGTTGAAGTAGCAGGCCTTCATCATCTAAATTGTAGCAATATGCCAGGAGGCAGAGAGAAGAAACATTCATCATTGTTGCTGTATTTCAAATATTTGTTCCTGTCTTTTCGTCTGCAAATACATTTCACTTTTGTAGCTGATCTGGAGTCAGCACGTGTATAAATTGCATGTTGATTTCATGGCTGAGATGTAGACACGCATGTTAACTCTCACAGCAGCATAGATAATATCTTAGAAGTAGCCAGGGTACAACAAAACCTGAACTATATGCATCAGACAAGAAATGGCAGATGTTTATGGTTTAATTCTATTAATGTGCTGTACTCTCCATATGTATGGCGTCTTGTTTTTCAAGGTGCTTCTGTAGCTTCCTGAAGGACAAATGAATTATTTACTGGTGCAGCTAGCTGCTTGGTAACAAAGTTTTGTCCACATCAATCGCATCCTTGAGCCCCTGCTTCGCTCTGCTCATCTCCTGACAGCTTGAGCTCATTAGTCTTCCACGTGCTGGAGCTACTCTTGCCTGTAATACTGTGGAGTGTGTAGCACACCATCATTATCCTTCAACATGGAATCTAGGCTGGCACTCCATTGTATAGGGACAATGCTGTGCTGCCAGAGAGATGTTTTTTTGAGGTATTAAGTCGAGACCAAAGCTGCTCTCTATTGTGAGATCCTGTGCCACTGTGTGATGCCTAAATAAAGCGAGGTTCACGTCTGCTGTTAACAATCGTGAAACAGGCACGTGGCTGCTGAGGGAGAGATAGGGGGTACAGAAAGGGGCAGCACGGTAGCCTTGTGGATAGCACAATTGCTTCACAGCTCCAGGGTCCCAGGTTCGATTCCAGCTTGGGTCGCTGTCTGTGTGGAGTCTGCACATCCTCCCCGTGTGTGCGTGGGTTTCCTCCGGGTGCTCCGGTTTCCTCCCACAGTCCAAAGATGTGCAGGTTAGGTGGATTGGCCATGATAAATTGTCCTTAGTGTCCAAAATTGCCCTTAGTGTTGGGTGGGGTTACTGGGTTATGGGGATAGGGTGGAGGTGTTGACCTTGGGTAGGGTGCTCTTTCCAAGAGCCGGTGCAGACTCGATGGGCCGAATGGCCTCCTTCTGCACTGTAAATTCTATGAAATTCTATGAAAGTGTGCAACAACGCTATAGTTTTCTGACAGTTGTGCTTCTGCCAAGGTCAGAGGGAGTAGCGGGGTACACCAGGAGACAGGCTATGTGGTCATGGTTGTCAGGCATGGAACACCATTGTCGCAGCCTTAAAGGCAGCCATACAGCTCGGCACACCGCTGACAGCCCACTGTAAACTTAGGGCCACGGGTCGTATGGGTGTTCCCCCCCCCACCCCCCCAGGCCACTCCTCTAGATACCCTTTAACCCCAGCCAACCCATCAGCAGGATGGGTGCGTTCCAGCACAACCAGTGCCGTCTTATTGGCTGTAATGAGTGTGTGTGGGGATTGTAATGTGTATGTGCAGCTGCAGCTTGTCAGCCTCCTGAGTGTCAATCTCGGACCCGGTGAACCCAGCACCGTTTCTCATTGGAATCGATTGTGTTCCATGTAGCTCTGGTGCTAGCCACTCCACGGTCACTGAATCAGTCCAGGTGCGCCTCCAGTTTTGCTGACGGAGGAGTCCACGAATTCTGCCCTGGCGTCAACACATCGTCTCAGGAATGGAGAATTCCACGGCATGAATATTCAAAATAAACAAACATGACTCGAAACATATTTCAAAAGCCATTAGTCTGTACAAAAACTCATAAATTTGTAAATCCATCAACCCACATTCCCTAGGACAGCTGAATAAACAAACTCTGCGCTTCAGATCCAATGGCGTTTTCGAAGGCAGTCAAGCCTTCAAACTCAGGAAGCTGAATAAAAAATTCTGTTTTTTCAGAATCTGTTCGACTTTCTGAAGACAGCCAGAAGCTCATACATCTGGGAAAACTTTCAAACAGCCAAACAGGTGGCTGAACTGATCTTCAAAGAATGAATGAAAGTATTGAGTAGATTTTAAACAATTAGCTCTGGATTTCACACTGAGCTAATATAATGCAGAATAGCGCTTCAGGTGGACTATCTATTCTAAAATATTTGAAGACTTTTCCACATTTATAATGTTGTTCTTCATTTGTCAGACTCCCATTTATCAGAAGTAACAACCTGGCAGCCACACTACTTAACGTTCACTTATCTAATTACAGCACTCGAGTAATCCACTTTGGTAAGAATAGATAAAGCTCAGACATTTCATGATGAACCTTTTATACTCTTCCCTCCTCCAATCCAATCATGCCTCCACTGTTCAGGTGTGATTTTGGATCACTTGCAAATCCTGGCTGCCTCCATGAAAATTTCAGGTGTTCTGAAATGGTGCATTTCTACAATAATGCTAGCAATGTATAAAGAGGATTAGGTGGAATGGCCATGATAAACTACCCCTTTGTGTCCAAAGAAGTGCAAGTTAGGTAACGGGATTGCGGCGGTGGAGTACGCCCCGTTTCAGGACCGTATAATTCCGGCATAGGCCTTTTGAGTTTCAGCTGCAATTTCAATCAAAATGGACTATTGTGAAGACTGCACCTTCACAGTCTACTTTTGAATCATCGTGCAGCAAACACAACAGTGCATCAGCTGGAGCGTTCTCCTTTAAAATGCAGAATTCAGAAATGTAGTTGTACTGGGATAGAAGTCCAGCTGCGTCCTTAATGCTGCCATTGGCAGGATTTCAGGTTTTGGATAGACCGACCTGCAAAAATGATAAAACAGCTTAACTCTGATGATGATTTAAAATCCTTCATTTTCATCTGCAAATAGTTCCAATCACTTTTGTGAAGGGTATGAAACATGAATACTATGGGGGCGATTCTCCAATGTGGAGCCCAAGTGTTCGCGCCATCGTGAATGCCGTCGCGTTTCACGACGGCGCGAACCGGGCCCGGGTACGACCAATTCTGGCCCCCACAGGGGGCCAGCACGGCGCTGGAGCAGTTCACGCTGCTCCAGCCTCCTTTCACGGCGCCCATTTGGCGCCGCGCCAACCCGCGCATGCGCAGTTGAGCCGCGCCAACCTGCGCATGTCCGGGGGACTTCTTTAGCGTGCCGGTCCCGACTCAATATGGGGTCGGTGTTCAGGAGCCGGCTGCACCAGAAAGTAGGCCCGGGGGGGGGGGAAGAGGCCGGCCCGCCGATCGGTGGGCCCCGATCTCATGCCAGACCCCTTTGGAGGCCCCCCCCTGTGAAGAATCCCCCCTCCCCCCCCCCACAGGCCATCCTCTTTCCTTTCCCGCAGAGTTCCCGCCGGCAGCGCCCAGGGGTGAACGGTGCCGGCGGGTCTCTGTCGTATCGGAGCGGCCGCTCGACCCATCCGGGCCAGAGAATCGGCGGTCCCGCCGATCCCAGCGGACTGCGGCTGGCACCGCGCCAAACGGCCGGCGCAAATAGCGCCAATTCTCCGCACCTCGGAGAATCGCTCGCCGGCATCGGGGCGTCGTGGCGCGGTTGCGGCGATTCTCCGGCCTGGAGCGGGGCTCGGAGAATCGCCCCCTATAAGTTTCTTGTGAGCAGCACCAGTGACGTGGCTGATCAACCTCATAGCTTGAATCATCACATGCTAGTTTCAGGTCACAAGTTTTGTCATAATAAACAAGTATTGAATCACAGAGTCCCAGAGCACCAGAGGCTGGAGAGGTTTCCAATTGTTCACATTGATTTCCATTTGTTTTTGCTAGTGTTTATGCGGTTATACTGATGAGATTCTCAGTAAATCTGGCCCTAAACTCACCTGAGAAAAAGTTCAGAGAAACCAATGTAATTGTGGTGTTAGTTGGATCGAGGCAAGTGGGCACCCGGCTAAAAGTCTAACAGGGAAATGAACCAGTAAATAAAGAGGAACCTGCATTTCTGCTGTCACATTGATGCCAACTTTCTGACGCAAAGATTAGTTGTCAAATGTGGTGTGGTGTTGGGTGCTCTGGTGCACAGATGAGCCAACACAGTTGTATGTGGTACAACTCTATTTTATTTTAACTCTTATAATACAGTTCGTTCTGGATACTCTGCACGTGCTGTCTCCCTGAGTGTGTTTGGTAACAGATGTGTCCTGGTTCTCCTCCGCAGCTAATACTGACCACCAGGGGTCATGTCTGTGCTTTTATATCTTTCTGTCATTGGTTGTGGTGTTGTGTGTTCTGATTTGTCTGTTGGTGTGTCTATCATGATGTGTGTGTTTGAATATCATGACATCCCCCCTTTTTACAAAGATATGTGCCTACGTGGTTATAAATATAATTGTGTCGTGAGTGCATCTAAGAGTGTGTGTGTGTGTTGTGTACAGCGTGTGTATATGACGTAACTATTTACATGGGGCGATGTCGGGTGCGTCACACTAACAAGGTTGTACCATAACAAAACTTGGATGCGAGAGAAAAAAAAACTTGAACATTGGTCTGGTCAGACGATATCTGGAACAATAAACAACAACAGGTTATAATACAGAAGTGTTTGACTTTTTGAACGTATGAACAGCGTTATAAGTCCAGTCTAATGGGTGACCGCCTCAAGAATGGGCTGGTCCTCAAGCCGGTTCAGCTGTGGAGATTTGGGGTCACACTGGTTCACCTTGGACTGTTGGAGGTGATGCTGTTGCCGAAGTCTCTACTTTACCATTTGTTGTACTTCGTGCAGTGCTTGGTTTTTTCATTCGTGCAAATATAACATTCAACATCTTTGTAAGTGGTGCCTTGGCTGTGGTTTGGTTCTGGTGGCGATGGAAGGGGCATGATCCGTGGCATCTCCACGAAGTCATCCTTGGGAACCAGTGGAGGATCCGGCGTGTGCGTACGGTTCAGTTGCGAGCGTGGAAGGCGGCGCAAAGCTCGCTGATTGCGCCTACGTACCAATCCATCCGCCCTGCATGCCAGGAACAAGGTGGAGTCTTTTTCTTTTTATGTTTGTGGTGGACGGCATCTTGTAGCCGATGGGTCGTTGCCATCGAAGTAGCACCATCACTAATATCATGCAAGGCGATGACTGTGCCAGATGTGGAAGTTGGCCGAGACCGTGCACGCTGGTTCCGGCCACCTGCTGTGCCGGAAGGGTGACTCCGCAGAGAAACGTCGAAGCATGTCGCCTTGGAGAGAGAATTGTTGCTCGCATCAACGTCTGGCGATGGCGCAAATTGGTGTGTCCATCTTGGACCGCCGGTGCTGGTTGCCACTGCCGACCCAGTGGGAATGCCACGCGATTCCCTGTCGCCGTGGCATCCGCCGTCACCCTGAGCGTGCCATCACCGAGGCCGCGACACCGCCCGTCCGGAGCAAGGTCTGGCGTGCGCAAATCAGAGTCGGCGCTTGGCTGCTCCCCATCTGGAGTCCGGTCTGCCTTCCGTCGATGCCCCCCGTCCGGAGTCCCAACAGGTTCACTGGAGGCAGCCGAGATTCCCTGAAGCTGCACTTCTGGAGTCGGAACATGCAGGAATGCACCAACCAGTGGAGAGGGTCGAGCCATCGAGGGTGGAAGCGGTGCGCTGCCACCGCAGTCGTCAGTGGTCCCACCGTGATCGTTGAGTGCCTCGGTACGCACGAGGCGAGGTCTGTCACCTTGCACCTTTTGCATGGGAAGTGGGATGCTGTCGTCACTCGTCTCACATCCCGTGGATAGATCCTCATTAGCAGCTTGCTGTTCACTAGGGTTGGGTAAATTGTCAGAGTTTTCATCTGGTGGTGCACACCATGTCGGTGGACTGTCATTGTCTTGCCGTTGTCCTTCATTTGGGCTTTTCTTCTTTGGAATTTTAAATCTTCCCCCAGACATTGCAGAACCTTGTTTATTACCCCCAAATTCTCCCATATGTATGGTCTCGAATATAGGATCCAATGTTTCTATCGACATTGTACTATTTTCCAAAGAACATTCCGTTTCACTTTTCTTCTCAGGTACCTCATATGTATCTTTGTCTAATGTACATGCCTTCATGGTCTCTGGGTCTGATTTTGCTGGGACTGGCATGGTCACAGTCTCTCTTTTACTGTTCTCAATTGCCCACATTATACTCCCCATACATAACTGCTTAATCACTGGGGTTAGTGTGGTACAATGGATAATCGGGTCGACCTTATCTGCATCTTCACCATTAGTGGAAAGCACACTTGGTTCACTTGAAACTGCTGTGGGTTTTAAATTCGTTATCTGGCTACTCGATGTCGGTGTCCTCAGGATTCTTGCTCCAATGTTCTGCTCATTTATCAGTGGAGTGTGTATAGGTTCAATGCAATTAATGTTCCCCTCAAGGTTTGAAGAGTCATTACTGACTAACTGCTGGTCTCCGAAGTTGGGATTTTGCGGCGTTGTGTTGAAGGGAGACATTTGTCCCTGCTGTAGATATGATTCGGGTTGTGTTATTTCCATTACCTGAGGATCAATGTCTTGTCCATTTTTTCGATCCGTACTAAAACACTGGCAATTCTCAGTCTGCTCCTTGCAAGTTAAACATTCAATTAATTTCGTTAGCAAATCCTCAGCATCCTTCTGTGGCCGTGCAGCATTATTAATCTCTGTTCGGCTATAATGATCCTGAAGGTCAGCGCATAAACCTTTTTTTTTCGGGCTTGGACGAGGCGATTCCTTTGGCTTGTCTTCAGTTGGGCTTGAACAGTCTTCAGCACTGTGCCCTTCATTGTAGCATGAGAGACCGTCATGGTCATGCTGCTGTGTAGTGGAGCATAGTAGACTTGCATCGTCTGCCGCTGGTTGGTCAGGAGAGGTTGCTAGACCCTCATGGTCTTGTTCCTGCAAGGGCTGCACATTGGAGTCTTGCGTTGCTTCTATCGTGGAGGCTGTCCACGAGCTCTCTGTGGAGGCTTGTGACACTGGAGTCACTTCTTGTTCGTGCAAGGACTGCGCTCTGGAGTCTTGCGTTGCTTCTATCATGGAGGCTGTCCACGAGCTCTCTGTGGAGGCTTGTGACACTGGAGTCACTTCTTGTTCGTGCAAGGACTGCGCTCTGGAGTCTTGCGTTGCTTCTATCGTGGAGGCTGTCCACGAGCTCTCTGTGGAGGCTTGTGACACTGGAGTCACTTCTTGTTCGTGCAAGGACTGCGCTCTGGAGTCTTGCGTTGCTTCTATTGTGGAGGCTGTCCACGAGCTCTCTGTGGAGGCTTGTGACACTGGAGTCACTTCTTGTCCGTGCAAGGACTGCGCTCTGGAGTCTTGCATTTCTGCAATTGTGGAGTCTGTCCACGAGCTTGCTGTGGAAGCTTGTGACACTGGAGTCACTTCTGGTTCATGCGAGGACTGCACTCTGGAGTCTTGCATGTCTTCTTTCATAGAGTCGGGAACGTTGAGCGGGACGTGGACCACGCTCTGTGTGGCAGCAGGGCGCTCTCCGTGTGCTTGCACCGCTCCCTGTCTGTTCATGTCAGGCTGCAGCATCATCCGGTACTGATAAGTTGGAACGTCATATCTGCTGGATTGAAGATCCTCAAATCCGAAAAATGAATCCGCATCTGCGTCGGATTCAATGTGGGGGCCGCCAATGTGCAACACGAAAGGTTCGTCCGAGTCATAGTCGTATAGGACCACGGAGCTATCATTGGGCTCGCGAGGTCCGGAAACACTGTAAAGATCGTCATCGAAGTATTCGAGGTCGGAATCATCGGCTTGTGCGTAGGTAACTGCTTGTCGGAGGGTTCTTCGGAGGTCAAATTCATCTCCTGGGTCAATTTGCGGCACTGTGCTGTCATTCCAGGTGAGGGAAGGTTGTTTTACAGCTTTAACAGATTTTTGTTTTTTTGATTTGGGACGTTTCCCTTTTAAATTGGATTTGGGACGTTTCCCCTTTAAATTGGTGCAGTCTGGGGCCTCTGACATCCTGACGCTCGGTATGTAGCACGTAGGAAGCGACTGCGCATGCTCAAATCGCTGTTCCTTTACCGATGGCCGTTTTCTTGACTGCGCATGCGCAGCATCTCGCGCATGCGCAAACGAAACTTCCGGTTCTGCGCACTTCTCGCGCAACTGTGCTAGCGTGATACCTTTAGCAAGATGGCCGCCGACCTCGACCCAGCCCTCTCTCAGGCCCGGGATTTCGGCCTCTGGGAATTCGGGCTCCGGGATCCCAGCCACGAGGTGAGTACTGCAGCTTTTCTTACCTTTATTTGCCGATTGGATTGTGTTTTCTTCACAGTACTTGGAGAATTTGTCCAGGACTGCCTGGTAATCGTACCTTTGCTGCCTCCTGAAGAACCTGAACCTTGTGAATATTTCTCTTGCCCTTGCACCGGCGATGGTGAGGAGAAATTCAATTTTTTCCCTATCATCCAGGTCTTGGAGTTCAGCTGCCACCAGGAACAATTCGAACCATTGCCGGAATCGCCGCCAGTTTTCGCGGAGATCGCCGTAGCACTGGAGCGGCTGCGGAACCGGGAGCTCTATCATTTTGCCTGGGCACTGCTGGTTGTCTGTGTACACTGAGGTATGCCGGCAGGTATCGATCCACTCCTGTACCATGTGGTGTTGGGTGCTCTGGTGCACAGATGAGCCAACACAGTTGTATGTGGTACAACTCTATTTTATTTTAACTCTTATAATACAGTTCGTTCTGGATACTCTGCACGTGCTGTCTCCCTGAGTGTGTTTGGTAACAGATGTGTCCTGGTTCTCCTCCGCAGCTAATACTGACCACCGGGGGTCATGTCTGTGCTTTTATATCTTTCTGTCATTGGTTGTGGTGTTGTGTGTTCTGATTTGTCTGTTGGTGTGTCTATCATGATGTGTGTGTTTGAATATCATGACATGTGGTTCACAAGAATGTGTGTCAGCTGCTTGGATATTTTTTATCTCAATAATTACGACTTCCTTCAAAAAGACCTGGGATTTAAATTTTTTTTTTCGCAGTAATTTGGTTGTGATTTCCCCTGTGATTCCTTGTACTGAGACAACAGATGGTATCTTTGTTCAGGACCATTTTTCTCAGGAGCGTCTTCATATTGTCACTCTTCATGTTGTCTAGTTCTTAATTGGCTGATTACATTTTTTGCTGGTCCACAAAAATCAACAGGGGCAATATTATTGTGCTTCGGTGTTTTATTTTCTTTGAATTAAACATGCATAATTTGCATGAAACTGCTCGCAGACAGAATATTGAACATAGTTTTAAAATATAAAACCGAACATGGGAAATCCTTATCCCTTAATTATACGTGCATCATTTGTTCTCCATTATCAACTTATGAGGCTTGAAATTACTGTTTATAATATCAACATATGGCATTCTTCGCTACACCATTTGAATGGAAACATTATACATTTTGTTTAAATCAGCTAATCGTTCTGTTGAAATTCTGTATAGAAGGATATCATGTAAATACATTAAGTATACATCCATTAATATTGCAAGCATTAATTTCCAATTTTAAAATGCTACCCCTAATATCCTTTGGTTTATTCTTTTATTGAATACAATTATTCTTAATCTATTATTCCTGCTATTGATTCAGAATATACTTGTGTAAAATTATGTTCATCTTTAAATGTAATAAACTTCGCATTTGCACTTAGATTGTATTTTCAACCTTTAACAAGATAGATGATATTCCATCCTGAAAAACGGAGATCCTGCGTGCTCTGCTGGTTCCAGTGGCTGTTCCATATTCCAGTATTTTCAACAGACTAATATTTTATCCCTGAGGTGACCCTAGATCCATGTCTGTGAGTGACAATCAATAATTTGGTCATAAACAGAGCATGTTATTTGTGTATAGTAATTGTACTACTTGCATTCCGTTGTCAATGTAAGAAACACAATGTGAGAATTCGTGGCCAATTTACATAAGTTAATTCAATAAAGGAATACATCATTATAGGATTCTTACCACAGTAAATTGGTTTAGTGAATTAGTTGTAACTAAAAATGTTTTGCAACTGCTAGCATCTTTGTTTCAGGAACTAAACAAAGTCAGGAATATGGCGCCGGAATTCTCCATTGGCCGACACCAAAATTGGGGCAGGAGCTGGTTTAACGCTGGTCAGCCATGCTCCTTCTCTCGGAAATGGCTTCATCGCGCGGCCCGCGCCGGTGCAACACCGTTAGTGGGTCATTGGCCGGCCCACCCGTGATTCTCCGCCCCCGATAGGCCGAGTTCCCGGTGGCACAGGACACATGTGGTCTCAGCCGCGCGGGAACCCGCTATGGCGGCTGTGGACTGTGCCCAGCGCCGCCACACTTGGCCGGGCTCTGTGCCGCTGGCCAGGGGGGCTTCCACCAGGGCAGGGAGACTGGTGGGGGGTGGCCAGGGCGTGGGCTGTGGGGTCGCGGATGGCGGGTTGGGTCCACGTATGGTCAGTGCCATGTTGTACGACGTGACTGCTGCAGGCCGTCAGCCGTGCGCATGCGTGGCCATGGACCTGGCCATTCTCTGGTTGTTTTTGACACGGGTGTCGGGGGTTTCACTCGGCGCCGGTGCTAGCCTCTCACCAGTCCCGGAATCGGTGAGGATTTCACGCCGATTTTGTGGTTGTAAAAACCACACATGCCTGGTGCCGGCACTTAGCCGCTGAACCCCAACCCATGGTGTGAATTTTCATGGAGTTTTCCGAATCTTCCAAATGGAGATTCATGAGAGACCCATACAATTTCTGAATTATATCTTCAAGCTCTTTACAAGGCTTAGTAATCAATTGGCATCAGATAGTTTTCTGACATGCGGTGGAGATAGATAAATGAACCCACTACCCATGGACCTGATCTGAGCTCTGCCATCCTGTCACATCCAGACATGAATGGTGGTGGACAATTAAATAAATAACGACAGGAGAAAGCTCCACATATATCCCCATCCTCAATGATGGCAGGGCCCAGTAAGTCAGTGCAAAAGACAAGAATGAAGTGCCAAGTTAGTGATCCATCTCAGCCTATACCTGAAGTTCCCAGCATACGAACAAATGAACATATAGATTAGGAACAGGAGTGGGCCACACTCTGCCTTGCCATTTAATAAGATCATGGCTGATCTGATTGTAACCTCAACTCAATTTTCCTGCTTACTCCCAATAACCTTTTGCCCTCTTGCTTATCAATAATCTACCTACCTTAATACATTCAAAGACTCTGGAAACACACTACTGAACCTTCTCCGAAACACGTCCATTATAGGGATTTCACTCCTTGAATAAGGAGACCAAATGTGTACACAGTGCTCCCTCTCCAGGAATGGAGAGGAGCCAGGTCTGAGACAGAGACCGCTGGGAAAAGGCAAGAACTACAAAAACCTTACCTTGGGGATTCGGGCCTTCATTCCGGGAGCGGTGAGGAGCCAGGTGAGAGACAGAGACTGCTGGGAAAAGGTAAGGACTACAAAAACCTTACCTCGGGGATTCAGGCCTTCATTCCGGGAGTGGAGAGGAGCCAGGTGAAAGACAGAGACTGCTGGGAAAAGGTAAGGACTACAAAAACCTTACCTCGGGGATTCAGGCCTTCATTCCGGGAGTGGAGAGGAGCCAGGTGAAAGACAGAGACTGCTGGGAAAAGGTAAGGACTACAAAAACCTTACCTCGGGGATTCAGCCCTTCATTCCGGGAGTGGAGAGGAGCCAGGTGAAAGACAGAGACTGCTGGGAAAAGGTAAGGACTACAAAAACCTTACCTCGGGGATTCAGGCCTTCATTCCGGAAGTGGAGAGGAGCCAGGTGAAAGACAGAGACTGCTGGGAAAAGGTAAGGACTACAAAAACCTTACCTCGGGGATTCAGGCCTTCATTCCGGGAGTAGAGAGGAGCCAGGTGAGAGACCCATTGCTTATTTCAGAATTTGAAATAAAAACGGTAACGTGACGTCACTGTGACCTGATTGGCTGAAAAGGAGACTGGGCTAAATTTGAAAATCTGTTGAGTTACTGATTTAAATTGCTATTTTTAATTTGATTTCAGATCAAGAGGGAAAAATAATCAATTTCTGAAAACATTTAAAATGAAAGCTAATTAAATAAGATGTGAGACTTTGGACATAATCTGAAACAAACCAGCTTGCAGAAGTTTAATTTAAAGGGATAAGACATGGCAGGACAGCTCCAAGATGTGATTTGCTCCTCTTGCTCCATGAGGCAAGCTGGGGACAGTTCCAGTCCCCAGGGTCAGCGTGTGTGCCTGGAAGCTTGCGTTTCAGAGCTGGAACGGCGACTGGAGACACTGTGGAGCATCCGTGAGTCGGAGAGCATCGTGGACAGCACGTATAGAGAGGTGGTCACACTGAAGGCTCAGACTCGGCAGGCAGGAATGGAATTGGTGACCACCAGACAGAGCACGAAAGCTAGACAGGAAATGGAGGAATCTCCTATGGCCATTCCCCTGCAAAACACACATACCGCTTTGGATACTGTTGAGGGGAATGGCCTCTCTGGGGAAAACAGCAACAGCCAAACCCGTGGCACCACGGTTGGTTCTGCTGCAGAGTGGATTGGCACTAAGGGTGCCAATGCAATAGTTACAGGGGACTCAATTGTAAGGGGAATAGACAGATGTTTCTGTGGCCGCAAACGAGACTCCAGGATGGTATGTTGCCTCCCTGGTGCTAGGTTCAAGGATGTCTCGGAGCGGGTACAGGAAATTCTGGAATGGGAGGGTGAATAGCCAGTTGTCCTGGTACACATCGGTACAAACAACATATGTAAAGAAAAGTGATGAGGTCCTAAAAGCAGAATACAGGGAGCTGGGAAGGAAGACAAGAAATCAGACCTCAAAGGTACTGATCTCAGGATTACTACCGGTGCCACGTGCTAGTCAGAGTAGAAATGACAGGAGATATTGGATGAAGACGTGGCTGAAGAGATGGTGTCAGGGGGAGGGTTTCAGATTCCTGGGACTTTGTGACCGCTTCTGGGGGAGGTGGGACTTGTACAAACTGGACGGGTTACACATTGGTAGGACTGGGACTGATGTTTGCTAGAACGGTTGGGGAAGGTTTAAACTAATATGCCAGGGGGATGGAAACCTATGTAAGGAGTCAGAGAAGGAGGGAGCAAGGACAAAAGCAAAAGGCAGAAAAATGAATAAGAAAAGTGATAGGTGGAGAAAACAAGGACAAAATTCAAACAGGGCAAAAGAAAAAAATATTGGGAGCAAGACAAGCATTGTGAAAAAGACAAACTTGAGGGCTCTGTGCCTTAATGCACGGAACATTTGCAATAAAGTGGATGAACTAATCGCGCAGTTAGATATAAATGGATACGATATGATTGGGATCATGGAGACATGGCTAGGGATGGGAAGTGAATGTCCCAGGGTATTCAGTATTTAGGATGGGCAGGCGTAAAAGAAAAGGTGGTGGAGTGGCACTGCTGGTTAAAGAGGAAATTAACAAAATAGTGGGAAAGGATATCAGCTCAGACAATGTGGAGTCTGTATGGGTAGAGTTGAGAAATACCAAGGGGCACAAAACATTAGTGGGTGTCATACATAGACTCCCAAACTGCAGTGGTAATGTTGGGAATGGCATTAAACATGAAATGAGAGATGCATGTAATAAGGGAATATCGGTGATCATGGGTGATTTTAACCTGCACATAGATTGGGCAAATCAAATTAGGCACAATGCCATAGCAGAGGAATTCCTGGTGTGTTTGGGATGATTTTCTTGACCAATATGTGGAGAAACCAACTAAAGAGCAGGCCATCTTAGACTGGGTACTGTGTAATGAGAAGGGAATCATTGCCAATCTGGCTGTACGAGACCCCTTGGGGGATGAGCGACCATAACATGTAAGACTTTTTTATCAAGATGGAGAGTGAAGTAGTTGATTCGGAGACTAGCGTGCTGAATCTTAATAAAGGGAACTATGAAGTTATGAGGCATGATTTGGCCTTGATAGATTGAGGAGAGTTACTTAAAGGGATGACAGTGGATAGGCAATGGCAAACATTCAAGGAATGCATGGAGAAACTACAGCAACTGTTCATTCCTGTCTGGCACAAAAGCAAAATGGGTAAGAGGGTCAATCCATGGCTTACATAGCAAATTGGAAATAATGTCCGATACAAGGAAGAAGCATACAGATTGGCCATGAAAATTAATAGGTCTGAGGATTGGGAGCAGTTTAGAATTCAGCAAAGAAGAACCAATGGATTGATTAAGAAGGGAGAAAAATAAACGAAAGGAAGCTTGCAGGGAACATAAAGACTGACACTAAGAGTTTCTTTAGATATGTGAAGAGAAAGAGATTGGAAAAGACAAATGTTGGACCCCTTCAGACAGAAACAGGATAATGTATAATAAGGGACAAAGAAATGGCTGAGCAATTGAATACATAGTTTGTTTCTGTCTTCACAAAAGAGGACACAAATCTGGGGCGGGATTCTCCGCAATCAGCGCGATGTCCGCCGACCGGCGCCAAAAACGTCGTGAATCAGTCCGGCATCGCGCCGCCCCAAAGGTGCGGAATTCTCCACATCTTGAGGGGCCGAGCCCTCACCTTGAGGGGCTAGGCCTGCGCCGGACTTATTTCCGCCACTCCAGCTGGAGGGAAAGGCCTTTGGTGCCCCGCCAGCTGACGTGGAAATGACTTTGCTGTGTGGCGCATGTGCGGGAGCGTCAGCGGCTGCTCACGGCATCCCCGCACATGCGCAGTGGAGGGGGTCTCTTCCGCCTCCGCCCATAGTGGAGACCATGGCGAAGGCGTAAAGAAAAGAGTGCCCCCACGGCACAGGCCCGCCCGAGGATCGGTGGGCCCTGATCGCGGGCCAGGCCACCGTGGGGGCACCCCCCGGGGCCAGATCGCCCCTCGCCCCCCCCCCCCCCCAGGACCCCGGAGCCCGCCCGCGCAGCCTTGTCCCGCCGGTAAGGTAGGTGGTTTAATTTACGCCGACGGGACAGGCATTTTAGTGGCGGGACTTTGGCCCATCCGGGCCGGAGAATCGAGCCGGGGGGGCCCGCCAACCGGCACGGCGGGATTCCCACCCCCGCCGAATATCCGGTGCCGGAGACTCCGGCAACCGGCGGGGGCGGGATTCACGGCAGCCCCCGGCGATTCTCCGACTCAGCGGGGGGTCGGAGAATCTCGCCCATGGACTTTCAAAAGGCGTTTGACAAAGTCCCGTTTAAGAGATTATTATGCGAGATTAAAGCGCATGGGATTAGGGGAAGCGTATTGAGGTGGATAGAAAACTGGTTCGCAGAGAGGAAACAAAAAGTAGGAATTAATAGGTCCTTTTCAAATTGGCAGGCAGTAACTAGTGGGGTGCCACAGGATTGGTGCTGAGACACCAGCTACTCACAATATATATTAATGGTTTGGATGCGGGAACAAAATGTAACATCTCAAAGTTTGCAGATGATACCAAGATCGGTGGGAGGGTGAACTGTGCCGAGATTGGGCGAGTGGGCAAATCAGTGGCAGATGCAGTATAACTTGGGTAAGTGTGAGGTTATTCACTTTGGAAGCAAAAACAGGAAGGCAGATTACTGCCTGAATGGTTGTAAATTGGGAGAGGGGAGTGTGCATTGGGACCTGGGTGTCCTTGTACACAAGTCGCTGAAGGTAAGCATGCAGGTGCAGCAGGCGGTAAAGAAGGCTCATGGCCTTCATTGCGAGAGGTTGCGAGTACAGGAGCAGGGATGTGTTGTTGCAATTGTACAGGGCCTTGGTGATGCCACACCTAGAATATTCTGTGCAGTTTTGGTCTCCTTTTCTGAGGAAGGATGTTCTTGCTCTTGAGGGAGTTCAGCGAAGGTTTACCAGACTGATTCCAGGGATGGCAGGACTGTCAAATGAGGAGAGATTGATTAGATTGGCATTGTTTTCACTAGAGTTCACAGAATCATAGAATCATAGAATTTACAGTGCAGAAGGAGTCCATTCAGCCCATCGAGTCTGCACTGGCTCTTGGTAAGAGCACCCTAACTATCCCCATACCCCAGTAACCCCAACTAACATTTTTGGACACTAAAGGCAATTTAGCATGGCCAATCCACCTAACCTGCACATCTTTGGACTGTGGAAGGAAACCGGAGCACCCGGAGAAAACCCCCGCAGACACGACAAAAACGAGCTGACTCCGCACAGACAGTGACCCAAGCTGGGAATTGAACCTGGACCCTGGAGCTGTGAAACAACTGCGCTAACCACTGTGTTATCGTGCTGCCCTATTGTCATGTGAGAGTACCTTTAAGACATGGATGTTTAAGCAATGTACCTTTAAGAAAACAGTGATGTCAGAGAGTGGGTGGAGCTGAGGTCAGGTCAGCCATTTTACAGTTTAGCTTTGCAGTTTGGCGGAAAAGAGCTGGGTGTGTGTCTGTGTTTTGCAGTGAGCTGGATCTCTGCCATGAAAGACTGTCTCTGGATCATTTGGGTGATTTAAACTTAGAATAGTGAAGCCTTTAACCCGATGTGATTTTGTTTAAAGGTGTTAAGTCTCTTGGAAGTTTGAAGGAACATTTTAAGGAATTATTTACTGTTGCAATATTTTCTGGGTTATCTTTGAAGTAAGGGGTGTTAAGAGATCCAATGTTTATTTAAGATGTTAAGTTGAGTTCCTGGAATAAACAGTGTTTTGTGTTTAAAAACCCACGTGTCCATAATTGTAATCCCACACCTAGGGAAAAAGCCGTGTGCTAGGAAAAGGAAAAAATCCATTAAAGGGAGAGGCTGGTTGAACTCCATGATACATTTTGGGGTTCTGAAAACACCTCGCCCATAACATTATCGTGAGTTCAGAAGAATGAGGGGGTATCTCATAGAGACTTATAAATTTCTACCAGGACTAGACAGAGTAGATGCTGGGAAGATGTTCCTGATGGTGGGTGTGTCCAGAACCAGGGGTCACAGTCTGAGGATTCAGGGTAAACCATTTTGCACAGAGATGAGGAGATATTTCTTCACCAAAGAGTGGTGAGCCTGTGGAATTCATTACCACTGGATGTAGTTGATGCTAAAACATTAAATATATTCAAGAGGAGTCTTAATATATCACTTGGGGTGAATGGCATTAAAGGTTATGGGGAGAAAGCAGGATTAGGCAGTTGAGTTGGATGAGTAGCCATGATCGTGATAAATGGCGGAGCAGGCTCAAAGGGCCAGAAGGCCTCCTTCTGCTCCTATCTTCTATGTATCTATGCTCTCTGCAGTTTTAACAGACTTCCCTCCTTCATCCCCCTGACAATAAACATTCCATGTGTCTTCTCAATTACTTGCTGTACCTGCAAGCCAACTTTTTGTGATTTATGTCTGATGACATCCAGGTCCCTTTGTACCAAAGCATTTTGAAATATCTCTCTATTTAAATAATATTCTGCATTTCAATTCTACCTGCCAAAATGGAAAATACTCAACAGTCATAACTTCCGGTTCTCCAGTGTCGGATGGGGAGTTACCCCGAAGGTGCACTTGGGAATCCCTTTCAGAACTTCACATGTAAGCATTGGCACAGCAATTGCCCAGTAATGCAAACTTCCTCTGCGTAATTTTACTGCACTGTGAATCATCCAGAAATGCTGCACAAATCACAAACTTCGGATGGTTCCGGATGTGTCTCACAAATGGAAACGGCTGCTTCACAGCGCCAGGGACCCAGGTTCGATTCCCGTCTGTGCGGAGTTTGCACTTTCTCTCTGTGGCTGCATGGATTTTCTCCAGATGCTCCGATTTCCTCCCACAGTCCAAAGATGTGCAGGTTAAGTGGGGTTACAGGAATGGGGGGGGGAGTGAGACTCGGTAGGGGGCTCTTTCAGAGGGTCGGTGCAGCCCTGATGGTCCGAATGGCCTCCTTCTGCACTGTAGGAATTCTATGGAGCAAGCAGCAAGAACAGGCCATTTAGCCCATTGAGCTTCCTCCACCATTTACTGGGATTATGGTTCTGATAGTATGGTATTGGCACTTTAAGGTAACTCAGCAAATGAAGGCTCACATGGCCTGTGTGTCCAATCGTGACAAAGTGTGGAATCAACCAATGGAGAGATAGGCTCCTAGGCAGAGACATTTTGGGTGCAAGTTACAGTCAGGAGGATGTTGTACGATACTTATTAATAAATAGCAACCTTGTGTGTTCTGATATTATCCTGACATTGCCTCTGCCCTGCGACCCATGGGTTTCCTGTTTTAATCGAAGTCTGAAAAAGAAAGTACTCACCAGAATAGTGAGTACACTTTGGGTGAATAGTCCCATTTGACTCCTCCACGGAATACTGGACACAAAATGTTACATACCATGGGTATTACTTCCAAGCAAACAAAATAGTGGAGGAGATGAGATGCAAAGCAATTCTCCTAACTGTTGGTGGCACGGAACCTCCAACCATTTTTGCAGTCTTACAACCCCAAGCATGCTCAACTCCAAATCATTTAGTGAGCTCGTGGAATTAGTAAAGACTCAATTGTAACCTCAACCATCAGTCATACACCAGAGGTTCAAATTTAATTTGACGGTGAGAGCCCCAGGTAAATCAATCATAATTTACATTGCTAAACTGAAGGAATTATCGAAGCATTGTGATTTTGGAGCCACGCTAAATGACATGTTGTGGAGTAGGTTAGTCTGTGGTGTGAACAACAGTGCTATTCAACGCAGATTGCTTGTAGAGCATAAATTGTAAACAAGTAATGAAGATAGTGCTGGCCATGTAAAGCTCTGAAAAAGATGCGTAAGAGCTGCAGAGTGCACAAAATGAGCCATTCACCAGCTGGGAAGGAACCTACAGCCAGCGGTGGCACCAAAACCATAGATGCAGCCCCAGGGTGTCTCTATGGGGGTCCCTAAAGTGAGGGGACATCTTCAGTTAGGGGTTTCCTGGGGAACACCCTATTAAGGAGGTTCCTAGGGTGGGGGGTATCTCCCTATTATGGGGTCCCTTGGGGTGTTCCTACTAAGGGGGTCCCTGGGGGTCTCCATATTAAGGGGATCCATGGGTAGGGCTCCCTATTAAGAAGGTCCCTGTGGGGGAGTCACCCCAGTTGGCGAGGCTCTGGGATGACGGGTGCAGGTCGGGGCACCCCCATACTTGGGGAAAGGAAAGGCACCTAGTGAACCTTCATTTGACCTATTCCAAGATATGGAGAGTAAAACTTCACCCAATGCCCCACCTGAGGTCTTGTCAAAATCATTTACAAAGCCCCACATACCCATATTTGGTTCATAGAATTTACAGTGCAGAAGGAGGCCATTCAGCCCATCGAGTCTGCACCATCAGGACACCAGAAATATTTCGGGGATGTCCTCAAAATCTCCCTGAGGATATGAAACATGCCTATACATGCAGGGAAGTCCTTGGCTTGTGACCAACCAAAATGGAGAAGGTTCAATCAAGGTAGCACCAAACACATCATGCGACATAGTCAGGAACATGCAGAGGTGAAATCTAGGCATTGGAGAGAGG
This sequence comes from Scyliorhinus torazame, assembly GCF_047496885.1. NCBI lineage: Eukaryota > Metazoa > Chordata > Chondrichthyes > Carcharhiniformes > Scyliorhinidae > Scyliorhinus > Scyliorhinus torazame. The sequence continues at coordinate 220,212,667 of NC_092715.1, read as the reverse complement.
GGAAAAGACTCCAACGATCTCACTTACTCAATCTTTAAGTTTAGCAATGTAAATTATGATTGATTTCCTCCCACAGTCCAAAGATGTGCAGGTTAAGTGGGGTTATGGGAATGGGGGGGGGGGGGGGAGTGGAGGGGGGAGTGAGACTCGGTAGGGGGCTCTTTCAGAGGCCATCTTGTCCAGCATGTGGCAGAGCCTACAGACCACGCATTGGACTCAACTACCTAAGAGCCATCGAATTGCAGTGGATGCAAGTCACCCTTGATTCTAAGGGACTGACTCAAAAGATACAACTGAACATGAGAACATATGAAATTATGAACTAGGAGCAGGAGTAGGCAATTCAGCCCCTCAAGCCTGCTTCACTATTCAGTACAAACATGGCTGATCTCATCTTGGCCTCATCAGCACCTTCCTGCCCCCTCCCCATAACCCTTCACTCCACTATTAATTAAAAACCTATCTATCTCCTCCTTAAATTTATTTCGCTTTCCGGAGTTTGCTGCACTCTGGAGTAGAGAATGCTACAGGTTCACGACCCTTTGTGTGAAGTAATTGTTCCTCATTTCTGTTTTAAATCTGCCACCCCTTAGCCTAAAGCTATGGTCATAAAACTATTCGAATGAGATGTCCTTGTTCTTCAGATCCAATCCCCTTGGAAAAAAAGCTAATATCCCATTTGTCTTTCTAATTATTTGTTATACCCCATGCTAACTTTCTGTGCTTCTACTTCAGGTCCACCCAAGGCACTCTAAACATCAACATTTGCAAGGTTCACACCGTAAAAAAATTATTCTGCGTTTCTGTTTTACCAAAGAGAAATAAACTCACACGTCCCCATATTGTACTGCATCTGTGAACTTCTCGCCCATGCATTTAACCTATGTCTTTTTCAGTACATTTGTGGACTCCTCGCAGCTTACATTCTCACCTAGCTTTGCATTGTCAGCAAACTTGGAGACAGTAATCTCAGTCACTTCATCTGAATTCTTAATATAGATTGTAAAAGGTCCAGCACTGATCCTTGGTCTGGGGGAGTGGGTTGCAGATATGGCAAACAGTGGGCCTGGTGGCTGGAAGTGGGAGGCTCTAAATGGAGTTTCTTGTTGACCTGAAGTCAACAAGACCATGTAGTTTGCACAGATTTCAGCAAAGCCTTTGACAAGGTCCCACATGAGAGGCTTTTAAAGCAGGCAAATGCACATGGGATACAGGGTGATTTGATAACGTGGATTCATAATTGGCTTAGTGGTAGGTGACAGAGGGTGATGATAGATGGCTGCTTTAGTGACTGGAAGCCAGTGACCAGTGGAGTACCACAGGGAACCGTGCTGGGTCCCCTATTGTTTGTCATTTATATAAATGACATAGATAACTGTGTAGGCTTAAGATCAGTAAGTATGCGGATGACACATAGATTGGCCGGGTGGTTAACAATGAGGTTGACTGTCTTGGGTTACAGGAGCATACAGACGGGATGGTCAAATGAGTGGATAAGGGGCAGATGGAATTTAACCCTGAAAAATGTGGCGTTATACAGTTTGGAAACAGTAATTTAGCAAAGAAGTGTACCATGAAAGGTCTGACACTGGGAGATTCCGAAGGACAAAGGGACCTTGGCATGTTTGTCCATAAATCTCTGAAGGCAGAGGGCAGGTTAATAGACTGGTGAAAAAGGCTTATGGGGCACTCGCTTTTATCAATCAGGGCACAGATTAGAAAAGCAGGGAGGCCATGATGGAGTTGTGTAGGACTTTGGTGAGGCCACAGCTGGAGTACTGTGTGTAATTCTGGTCACCACATTATAGGAAGAATGTGACTGCACTGGAGGGGGTGCAGAGAAGATTCACCAGAATGTTGCCTGGGATGGAACAATTAAGTTATAAAGAGAGGCTGGATAAGCTTGGGCTGTTTTCTCTGGAACAGAGAAGACTGAGGGATGACCTGATCGAGGTGTGCAAGATTATGAGGGGCATGGACAGGGTGGATAGGGAACAGCTGTTCCCATTGGTTGAAGGGTCAGTCATGAGGGGTCACAAGTTCAAACTGAGGGGGTCGAGATTTAAGAGGGATTAGAGGATAAACCTTTTTACCCAGAGAGTGGTGACGGTCTGGAATTCACTGCTGGGAGGGTAGAGTAGAGGCGGGATACCTCACATCCTTTAAAAAGTACCTGGATCAGTATTTGGCACATCATAACATTCAAGGCTATGGGCCAAGTGCTGGCAAGTGGGATAAGGTGGGCAGGTCAGGACCTTTCATGCGTCGGTGCAGACTCGAAGGGCCTCTTCTGCACTGTAGTCTGCGATTCTCTGAGAAGTCAGGTGCAGAGCTTCAGACCTTTCAGGTTGAGAATTCCACTTTTCTTAAAAGCCAGTCGGTCAGATCATTTCACTGAATTACTGCTGTTTCTGCCTTAGAGTAGCTTTGTGGCTCCGAGTATATTTGAAAAGCCCACCACAAAATCACAGAGCTGGCCAAAGGTCAACAGCAGCAATTAAGAGTTTTTCTTGTATGAAAAATAGTAAATTAAACCTCTATTTTAAAACCAAGTGACTGCTGCAAAGGTGGTGGTCGTGGGAGGTTGGGGGATGTTGGAGAGATGGGAGGCTGCTGGAAGGGTGGGGTGCTGGTTGGGGGGGGGGGGGGGGTGGGTGAGGGTATGTTAGGGTGTTATGGAGTAGTGGGAGCTTTGTTGGGAGGTGTCAGAAGGGTGGGGGAGGTAGATTGAGGGCTCTTGGAAGGATGGGTTGTGGAGTATTGGAGATGTAGGAGGATGATGGATGGCTTGGGCAGGTTGGGGACAATTCGGAGAAGGTGGGGGGAGGCTAGGACTGTTGAGGAGGTGGGAGAAGTCGGAGGGATTTGGAGTGGTGGGAGAGAGATTGGGGAGTGTTGGAGCAGTGGAATGGCACCTTGAGGGGCTCTTGGGAGGATGGGAATAGTTTGGAGGCTTTTAAGGACATGGAGGTTGGTCAGCGGTGTGATGGGGTGGCAGTAGATCAGGGTGTTGGAGGGATGGTGGCAATATGGGAGATCTATTGGAGAGATGGGAGAGTATCAGGGGCTATTGAAGGAATGGATGGCGAGACTGGCATGGCATGGGGGTGTCAGTCTCTTTTGATACTTGGGATTTCTTATTTATTAATTACATTTTCTATTTTTGGCAGTAAATTCACAGTATACAATGATATTTTTACAACAATACATGGGAAGAGGGGAAACAATGCTACTTAAGTTAAGGCCACATTGAATTTATATACCCTGCGTCATTCTTCTCTGGAAAATTCAGATCAGCAATTCAATCTGCTGTACATTTTTCCTTAGCTGGAGGTAAGTGCCTGACTGGCAAATCCTGGGGAGAGTGCCATTTGCGTAAAGGGAGCATATGCCATTTATTGCATACTTTGGATTGGCACAAAGTTATATTAGCTGCAGAGCTGACTTGTTTTTTTAAATGTCGTGATTTCTTTGTGCCCACTTTCCCAACATCAGTTGATTGCTCTGTGATTAGTTATACTGAGAGAATCAGCGTCACGTCTTCACCTTTACCATTTTCACAGTCACTCTGCACTACTGCATGTAATAAAAAAAAGACAAAAACCTACATTTTTTTTATTCATCCAGCATTTATTGCCCATCCCTAATTGCCCTTGAAGGGGCAGTTAAGTCAAATGTAGGCTAGACAAGGAAGGCAGATTTCCTTCCCCAAAGGACATTAGTGAACCAGATGTTTTTTTATGAAAAATGACGATGGCTTCATGGTCATCATTAGAGGTTTTTTTTAATTGCAGATTTTTATTGAATTCTTCAGTGGTGGGATTTGAACCTGTGTCCTCAGAGCATTGCTATGGATCTCTGGTTTACCAGTCCAGTGACAATACCACTATGCCACCGCCTCCCCCGATGGGGGCAGCATGATGTTACCAAATGGTGTTAGCAATGCTGCCTCACAGCGCCAGGGACCTAAGTTCAATTCCAACATCAGGTGACAGCCAGTGCGGAGTTGCACTTTCTGTATGTGTCTGCGTGGGTTTCCTCCGGGTGCTCCAGTTTCCTCCCACAGTCTAAAGATGTGCAGGTTTGGTGAATTGGCCATGCTAATATTGCCCAAAAGGTTAGCTGGGGTTATGTGGATAGGGGCGGAGATTTGGGCTTTGGTAGGGAGTGCTATTGGAGCATGAGTCAGTGCTGAATTGATGGGCCGAATGGCCTCCTTCATGGCTTCTATGATTCTATGGCACTGGATCAAGGGACTGAATGGCTTACCCCAGCTCCTAATACATTTGCAATTCTGGATGGATAAGGTGAACTGGGTGAGATGGACTTTGACATCCAAATATCTTGGAAACATGGGGCGTGATTCTCCGACCCCCCGCCGGGTCGGAGAATCGCCGGGCGGGCGGCGTGAATCCCACCCCCACCGGCCGCCGAATTCTCTGGCACTGGAGATTTGGCGGGGGGCGGGAATCGCGCCGGGCCGGTTGGCGACCCCCCCCGATGATTCTCCGGCCCACGATGGGCCGAAGTCCCGCTGCTGTAATGCCGGTCCCGCCGGTAAGGGAGGTGGTTTAATTCACGCCGGCAGGACCGGCATTACAGCAGCGGGACTTCGGCCCATCGCGGGCTGGAGAATCGCCGGGGGGGGTGGGGTGCCTGCCGACGGCGCGGCGCGATTCTCGCCCCCGCCGAATCTCCGGTGCCGGAGAATTCGGCGGCCGGCGGAATTCATGCGGCCTTCCGGCGATTCTCCGACCTGGTGGGTGGTCGGAGAATCCCGCCCTAGTTTATTTTGTTCCTTTTAGAGCCTTTTCCATTGAATTCAGTTTTGTCTTTCTGCTACTCACATTTTGGGCGAAATTCTCCGGAAATGGCGCGATGTCCGCCGACTGGCGCCCAAAACGGTGCAAATCAGTCGGGCATCGCGCCGCCCCAAAGGTGCGGAATGCTCCGCATCTTTGGGGACCGAGCCCCAACCTTAAGGGGCTAGGTCGGCGCCGGACAAATTTCCGCCCCGCCAGCTGGCGGAAAAGGCCTTTGGTGCCCCGCCAGCTGGCGGGGAAATGACATCTCCGGGCGGCGCATGCACGGGAGGATCAGCGGCCGCTGACGGCATTCCCGCGCATGCGCATTGGAGGGAGTCTCTTCTGCCTCCGCCATGGTGGAGACCGTGGCGGAGGCGGAAGGGAAAGAGTGCCCCCACGGCACAGGACCACCCGCGGATCGGTGGGCCCCGATCGTGGGCCAGGCCACCGTGGGGGCACACCCCGCGCCCCCCCCAGGACACCGGAGCCCGCCCGCGCCGCCCATGTCCCGCCGGTAAGGTAGGTGGTTTAATTTACGCCGGCGGGACAGGCATTTTAGCGGCGGGACTTCGGCCCATCCGGGCCGGAAAATCGCGCGGGGGGGCCCGCCAACCGGCGCGGCGCGATTCCCGCCCCCGCCGGAGACTTCGGCAACTGGCGGGGGCGGGATTCACGCCAGCCCCCGGCGATTCTCCGACCCGTTGGGGGGTCGGAGAATCTCGCCCATTATTTCACCCTATCTTAGTGCTTTTATGAGATTTTAGAGGTATTGAAATATAGTGATAAAGTTGTGTTGCATAATAGATGTTGAAAATATAGAGCAGTGAGAATCAGCAATCAGCAGCATCTTCAAACTTGCTGATCAAGAAAGCACAGATACAATTGTGAAGCATGTCTTCTGGCTTCTTAAAGTTGTGTCACACAAAGACATCTGAGGACTCATCAAAACGTGGGGCAGGATTCACCATTTGGGAGACTGTGGGGTGGATTCTCCATCCAGGGATGCTGAAATCGGGAAACCCGATAGGGGGGAGAATCCCACATTAGCCGAAAATAGACACTGCGCTGGGCGCCTGACGGAATACCGTGCTCCGTTGCCTCGACAGCGGCGTGAATGCATTCCACGTTGCACGCTGGCGTGGGCATGCAAATTGTACAGCAAATGCCATCGGCATATCATTAACAAGTCCGACCTGGCAATTTCCACCCCTCCCCCACCCCCACCCCACCCCGCCAACTCCAGCAGGCGGAATTACCAACGGCAAGGTTCACTTGTGGTATTTAAAATTGGTAACAGGCGCCTTGATTGTTGAGGGCGAGAAGGGGGACAGGAAAAGTGTCCAACACCGCTATAGTGTGCTGACAGTGGTGCTGCTGGCTGGAAGGCTTCTGCCAGGGCTGGGGGAGCAGCGGGGGGTGGCCAGGAGGTGGGCAGTGGGGTGGCGGTGATCAGGCACTCCGCTGTGAACTGAGAGTCATGAGTCGTATGGGTGCCTCCCAGGCCACACACCTAGGCACCCACTGGCTGCAGACGACTCATCAAGGGTATGGGCATGCTCCAGCACAACCAGTGCCATCATCTTGGCTGGAATGAGGTAATGTGGGAAGTGGAGTGCCTATATGCAGTTCCTGTTTGTCAAGCTCTTCAGTGCTGATCCTAACCCCACGAATCACACACTAACGTTTGTTGGAATTGCATTCGTTCCACATGGCGTCTGCGCTAGCCCATTAGGATGTCCTGAATTGCTCCGGGACCGCATCACTTTCTGGGCTGTACAACTCAGGCAATTCAGTCCCGGCATCAGCACTTTGTCTCTGAAATGGAGAATCCGTCCCTACGTTCTCCCGCCGGAGTAGAATCCATCCCCATACACTGACCCCTTTGACCAGGCACCCATCAGACACCCCATCAGACTCCCATATCAGAGACCCCCATATCAGAGACCCCCGTATCAGAGACCCCCGTATCAGAGACCCCCATATCAGAGACCCCCGTATCAGAGACCCCCGTATCAGAGACACCCATATCAGAGACCCCCATATCAGAGACCCCCATATCAGAGACCCCCATATCAGTGAGCCTTCCATAACAGAGACACCACATCAGAGTTGAGGGAGGTAAGAGTCAGAGTTTGAGACAGAGTCCTGGAGAGATTTATCAACTCTGGTCTAATAAAGTAATAATCTTGATTAGTGTCACAAGTAGGCATACATTAATACTGCATTGAAGTTACTGTGAAAATCCCCTAGTCACCACACTCAGGCGGCTGTTCGGGTACATTGAGGGAGAATTCAGAATGTCAAATTTACCGAACATAACGGGCAAAATTCTCCGTTATCGGCGCAAAGTCCGCCGATCGGCGCAAAAAACGGCGCAAATCCGACTTGCGTCACGCCGCAAAAATTGTCCCGAAGTCTCCGGCCCAAAATGGGCTAGCAGCGACGTGACGGGATCCGCGCTTGCTCACGTGGTTCACGCCGTGCAGCGTCATACACGCCGCACGGCGTGACGGCTCATAAGGACGCACTGCTCCCCCACACCCGACCGGAACACCCGACCGGAACACCCGACTGGATGGCTGGCCGCCGCTCAGCCCCGAGGTTCCAGTCACGGGATGTGGAGGCGCTCCTGGACACAGTGGAGCAGAGGAGGGACGCCCTGTATCCCGGGCACGGCCGCAGAGCTGCCCCACGCCACAGCCGGCGTCTGTGGAGGGAGGTGGCAGAGGCCGTCACCGCTGCGGCCCTGACACCACGGACAGGCACCCATGCCACAAGAAGGTGAAAAACCTCATCAGAGAAGGCAGGGTGAGCCTCCCCCCCTGCCCGATATCCATATCCCGCATATCCCCCATATCCCCCCTCCCTCATATCCCCCTCCCCTATATCCCCCTCCCCATACCCCCATATCTCCTCTCCCCCATATCCCCCCTCCCCATATCCCCCATATCCCCCCTCCACCATATCCCCCATATCTACCCTCCCCATAACCCCCTCCCCCATATCCCCCCTCCCCCATATCCCCCCTCCCCATCTCCCCCATATCCCCCCTCCCCCATCTCTCCATTTCCCCCTGCCCCATATCCCCCCTCCCCCATATCCCCATATTCCCCCTCCCCCATATCCCCACTCCCCCATCCCCCATATCCCCATATCCCCCCTACCCATCTCTCGCCTCCCCATATCCCCCATCTCCCCTCTCCCCATATCCACCCCTCCCCCATATCCCCCACAACCCCCCTTCCCCATATTCCCCCTCCCCCATATCCACCCATCCCCCATATCCCCCCTCCCCATATCCTCCCATATCCCCCTCCCCATATACCCCCATATCCCCCCTCCCCATATACCCCCCTCCCCCATATCCCACCTCCCCATATCCCCTCTACCCCATATCCCCCATATCCCCCTCCCCATATCCTCCTCCTCCATATTCCCGCTCCCCCATATCCCCCATACCCCCCTCCCCATATCACCCCTCCCCCATATCCCCCATATTCCCCCACCCCATATCCCCCATATCCCCCCTCCCCATATCCCCCTATCCCCCCTCCCGCATATCCCCCCTCGCCTATATCCCCCATATCCCCCCTCCCCATATCCCCCCTCCCCCATATCCCCACTCCCCCATATCCCCCTCACGCATATCCCCCTCCCCCATCTCTCTCCTCCCCCATATCCCCATCTCCCCCTCCCCAATATCTCCCCTCCCCCATATCCCCTCCCCATATCCCCCTCCCCCATATCCCCCCTCCACCATATCCCCCCTCCCCCATATCCCCCCATACCCCCTCCCCATATATCCCCCTCCCCCATATCCCCCCTCACCCATATCCCCCCTCCCCATATCCCCCCTCCCCCATATAACCCTCCCCATATCCCCTCCCCCATATCCCCATCCCTCATATCCCCCATATCCCCCCTCCCCATATCCCCCTCCCCCATATCCCCCAGATGCCCCCTCCCCATATCCCCCCTCCCCCATATCCCCCCTCCCCATATCCCCCATATCCACCCCTCCCAAATATCCCCCTCCCCATATCCCCCTATCCCCCCCTCCCGCATATTCCCCCTCCCCATATCCCCCATATCCCCTCCCCATATCCCCCCTCCCCGTATCCCCATATCCCCCCTCCCCATATACCCCCTCCCCCATATCCCCCATATCCCCCTCCCCATATCCCCCTCCCCCATATCCCCTCTCCCCATATCCCCCCCATATCCCCCTCCCCCATATCCACCCTCTCCCATATCCCCCCTCCCCATATCCCCCCTCGCTATATCCCCCCTCCCCCATATCCCCCATATCCCCCCTCCCCATATCCCCATATCCCCCTCCCCCATATCCCCCCTCCCCCATACCCCCCTACCCCATATCCCCCTCCCCATCTCCCCATATCCCCCCTCCCCCATATCCCCCATCTCCCCCATAACCCCCTCCCCCATACCCCCCCTCGCCCATCTCCCCCATATCCCCCCTCCCCCATATCTCCCTTCTCCCCCATATCCCCCCTCCCCCATATCCCCCCTCCCCCAAATCCCCCATATCCCCCTCCCACATATCCCCCCTCCCCCATAACCCCCATATCCCCCCTCCCCATATACCCCCCACCCATATCCCCCTCACCCATATCCCCCCTCCCCATATTCCCCCTCCCCCATATCCCCCCTCCCCATATCCCCCCTCCCCCCTCCCCATATCCCCCATATCCCCCTCCTCATATCCCCCCTCCCCCATATTCCCCCTCCCCCATATCCCCCATATCCCCTCTCCCCCATATCCCCCCCTCCCCCATATCCCCCAGATCTTCAAGTGAATCCAACCCTAACCTTAACCTCTGCAATACACGCGCAACTGATGGCGTGCATTCATATACCTGTCTAACACTGTTGCCTTTTACCCCTGCCACCAGCCCCCCCACCCCCCCTCCTCCCCGCCACAGGAGAAACACGCACACAACACCATGGAGCATGTGAGGACTGGAGGAGGCCCCGCTGATGAGAGGCCACTGACCGAACATGAGGAAAGGGCCCTGGAACTGGCTGGCGGACCTGAGGACCGGGAGGTTGCTGATGCAGAGGTCGGGGGCGTACTAGCAAGTCAGCCACCGACAGCCCGTCTCCATATCCCCCCTCCCCTGTATCCCCCTCCCCCATATCACCTGATCACTGCCTGCGTGTCTAACCATGCATGCTTCATTGTGTATCGCAGGAGCAAACGTCGAGGCACCCATCCCCGCAGATGCAGACCGCCCGCAGGATGCCCCTCGGAGGCCACGGGAGACGGAGAGATCCGGACCCTCCGGCATGCGACGCCCGCAGGATGCCCCTCGCACACCATGGGAGACGGAGAGACCCGGACCCTCCGGCATGCGACGCCCGCAGGATGCCCCTTGCACACCACGGGAGACGGAGAGACCCGGGCCCTCCGGCATGCGACGCCCGCAGGATGCCCCCTCGCACGCCACGGGAGGCGGAGAGACCCGGACCCTCTGGCATGCGACGCCCGCAGGATGCCCCTCGCTCACCACGGGAGACGGAGAGACCCGGACCCTCCGGCATGTGACGCCCGCAGGGTGCCCCTCGCACACCACGGGCGAAGGAGAGACCCGGACCCTCCGGCATGTGACGCCCGCAGGGTGCCCCTCGCACACCATGGGAGATGGAGAGACCCGGACCCTCCGGCATGCGACACCCGCAGGATGTCCCTCGGAGACCACGGGAGACAGAGAGACTTGGAGCAACAGGGAGGCGACGCTCCCGTCACGTGCGGGTGCGACGGCGCAGGCGTGTGCCACCCAGCGATGAGAGGGGCAGCCATAGGCCCCCGTCACAGCCGAGCCAGGACACCCCTACCCAGGACACCCCTACCCAGGACACCCCTACCCGGGACACCCCTACCCGGGACACCCCTACCCGGGACACCCCTACCCGGGACAGCACTTGGTGGCAGCACGGTAGCATGGTGGTTAGCACAAATGCTTCACAGCTCCAGGGTCCCAGGTTCGATTCCGGCTTGGGTCACTGTCTGTGCGGAGTCTGCACATCCTCCCCGTGTGTGCGTGGGTTTCCTCCGGGTGCTCCGGTTTCCTCCCACAGTCCAAAGTTGTGCGGGTTAGGTGGATTGGCCATGCTAAATTGCCCTTAGTGTCCAAAATTGCCCTTAGTGTCCAAAATTGCCCTTAGTGTTGGGAGGGGTTACTGGGTTATGGGAATAGGTGGGGTGTTGACTGGGATGGTGTACGGTGCTCTTTCCAAGAGCCAGTGCAGACCCGATGGGCCGAATGGCCTCCTTCTGCACTGTAAATTCTATGATAATCTATGATACCCAGGAAGACGAAATAGTGACTCAGAGTGGATGGGTGTAGACGAACCCACACCCCAAAGTGCCATGGACTCAAAGTGGGACGAAGAGCACGACACAACGCCACTGCTGTCACCAACACCCTCCACCATCGCAGAAACACTCACCTCGGTTGGGCACTTTAGTGATGAGGCGTCTGCTACACTCACTGGTGCGCACAACACAGCCGTCCCGGTACAGCAGGTGGAGGTAGGAGCAGCAGAGGGGCCGGGCGGTCGGAGGGTAGCCCAGCCCAAGCGAACATCTGCCGCCCAGATGGATCCTGGGTTCCTGGAGTTACCACACCCACCCATAGATCCGATGCAACCACCGACCCGGAGACGAGAGGGTGGCGGGCGGCTTGCGGCGGCTGCAGTCGAAGGTGGAGGAGTCCACCAGCGTCCAGGAGCTGGGAGTGGTGCCGGTCATATGTGCCACCCAGGCCGACACCGCACGGGTGGCGTCCGCGGTGGAGGCAATGGGTGCGACGGTGTCAGACATGGGGAACGGTTTGCGAGGCCTGGGGCTTTCCGTGCAGGCGGCGTCTGTGGCCCAGGACATGGCTGCCCTCTCACAGGAGGCCATGAGCCAGTGCCAGCGCCAGATGGCAGAGGCGCTCAACGCCATGGCCCAGTCTCTGCAGGCCATGGCCCAGTCTCAGCAGGCCATAGCC